>NC_065966.1:15000-2415000 GCF_021464435.1 Cataglyphis hispanica | reverse complement strand
GTGTTGCACCGTACTATGATATTACATGCCTTTCTTACGCATCTTGATGTTTACACGACTCTTTTATCCCCTAACAAACACATTGCTTTTTACAACCCTGTATTAAAGAGAACGAGGAAAAAAAAAAACATAAATTAACTTAAATAAAAATATTAAATGGAAAATTACCACACACACACACACACACACACACAACGCGTCTTTCTCCTCTCCCCTTCCCTGACTGAAAACCCATCATGATTAAAATGGATTGATCAATGAAGTCACACGCGTATCATATTCGTGGATCAATTTCCATCGTGCAATTGTAGATAGACTGTTATTATTGCGAATGAATGCGATAGATGTTTGAAATAAACTTGCTAGCGTTTCTACAACAAATGTATTCAGCGAGATGCGACTCGCACATTCGATATTCGATTCTCTCGCGGCAAGAACCACCCGTTTGCCTGTTTGCGAAATATTTGTGATTCAAACTCGCGATTAAATTGTACGATTAATTAAAATATCAAAACGTTTGCGGCATACGCTACGCGTGCCGATATATCCTCGTATCGGATTTCGATTTACTGTGATATCTCGTCTAGTTGAATGGAAATAGTATTAGAGAAAATTATATATTGATAATCAATTGCGAAATCATACATTAAAAACGGGGAAAAAACCCATTTGTCGTTTTTTTTTAAATTATGTTCTTGATCGTGAAGATAACTCATCAAGGCAAATCGCGTACTGAAAGTTATAAAAAGAAAAGGCGAACGAAGCGGTTTTTAGTTGAGCTTTCTCTCTCACTCTCTCTCAATTTCTATTCTTCCGAATTGTCGTTCTACCGTATTAGGGAGCACTCGCGGGCAACATGTGTTGCTATGGGCCCTTCTGGAAGGCCCGCGCTGCACGCAATCCCCGAACAGGTGCTGTCGAACCAGGTAACGGACGGTTCCGAGCAGCTGCCACGCCAGGTGTAGAGCTCCAGTCCCTAAGCTCGTCGTTGGTGACGCGGCAAACCAAGCGATTTTCCGCTGCCACCTTAAGCTTTCGTTTCCTCTTCGTATCTCGAAATGTTGCCGCAGCACATTACAGCTGATTCGATATTTCACTTTCCGAAGAAATGCGCTCTTAACGTCGCGCTTTATACGTTACACTTGTCATCGCGAGTTTATTTTAACGTCAGTGAATGCGACACATAAGAAAAACGGACGTGTGTTATGATAAAATTATTTCGGGGATACGCGTTTTTTAAACAGATGCGAGATATAAAAAAATCTCAGTTATAAATTACGCTAAAAAAAAAAAAAAAAAAAATTTGATTAAAAATTAAAAAACCATTTAGAAAAAGGAAGTAAAAAAGGACATTATTAAATTTAAATCTTTGAAATCCCCATTTAACTATCAAATATTCTGACGATTTGCAATCTGGTCTCGGGTAATGGGTAGTAGTCCCAAGGGCGACTTAACGGGGGCAGCATCGCGCGGCGGAAACCGGAGTGTGAAGCCCCTTTGTGGTTGAAGTCCGAGGTAGAATCGCAACAGCGACTGAAATCGTGACCAGGAGCGCATGACGGATCCGCGAACCCTGCCGACTTTTCAGTATTCGTTCGTTCGTACGCTCGCGAGGTTCTCCTTGCTTCGTCCGGTTCGGCTAATTCGGGCAACGAGACACATTTCCTCAGTGCACACATTAGGGAGGATTTCGCAGAGTTCTCTTACGAGAGGTTCGTCGATCATGGGTACGTTAATTAATTGACGCTCGCGTATTAATAAGCCTTGTTTATTTCATCTTCCATAGTTAACTTTAATTTTTTTTGTGATAGTATTTTATGTAAATAAAAATTTTTGACTTAAAATTTTATTTTTCTGTTAATGAAGCATCTGAAAGGATTTAATATAAAACTTTTCAGCGTCGTTATAACTTTGAATATAAAAGAAACTACTATCGTGAAGACAAAACTTTCAAATATTAACTCGAGATGGAAGAGTAGGTATGCAATTGCGTACAGGAAGCATGTTCATCTGTTTGTTCGCATCGAGAATAGACTGCGCGAATAAACGCGGAAGCGGATTGAAAAAGTGGAATTTGCGTTGAGATTTATAAACTGTTTATTAAAAGCAACGAGAGACCGCGGGGATGGGACGTCGAAACAAAACGGAGCGAGAGATGCAAATTAAAGAGTCGAGGAGAAGAACTGTATATATTTGCTTTACTGCATTTGCACATAAAGAGAAAAAGAGAGATACTGTCGCACGAGATATTTGTCAGGCACGCGTTTCCATTTTTGTTCTTCCGTAATGTAGATTCGAAACAACGTTGAATAATTTTCAATTTTCTCTCTTATTTTACTTTGACACAAGTATTGATTAAAATCTACAATTTTTGCGCATGATCTATTCTTCGAATTTCAATTATTTTAGTGTCAATCAGTGACACTATCCACCACGATCAGTGTTATATATCTCATTATTGGTAAATATCGATGTTTATTTTACCGCGTCGATTTATCGTTTTGTGTCTCTATTGTCACGTGGTCCGGTGCAAAGTGGACACGTGTGTAAATAGCTAACTCCTAATGTTTTCTCATTCTCTTTCTCTTTCTCTTTCTCTCTTTTGCTAGATAAAGTGTTAAGAAAATGGATGAAACTGTTCCTTTAACGGCCGGATTTTATCGGATATTTCGATTCTATCAGTTAGATTCGTCGTCAGGAGAAACGCTGAGGGACCTATTATCTATAGCGAATCCGAACTTTGGGGTTCAATTCGTTTTTGATTTTAAAGTTTAATCTCGTACAAAAATATCTATATATTTAGATTTGACTAATACAATTTTTTTATTTAATCATTAATTTTTCAAAACCATTGAAAATTACACACACACACACACACGCATATATGTATATATTATCGATCAAACTTGATCGAAGTCCCTGTCGGTGATTTTGACGTGACCCTTGGTTTTCTCGGCTCGCAATAGAGAAGAGAATGGAGAAGAGGACAAATTTTTTAGGCACGTGAAAACGAGAGAAAATTGATCCGGAAGCCTTTATTATGTACACTTTCCACGTCTGTCGAGAGAAGCAAATTTCGGCGCTCCCCTTTCACTCTTTCTCTCAACAGCACGTCAGATTTTAATTTCAAATCGCATCTCGTCGAGAGAGGAATTTTGCAATGATTTCTTTTTTTTCTTTTTTTATTGCTTCAGTCTACATCGTGTTCGTATTAAAGAGTATATTAAATACCGAGAATCTTTTACGTATCGCTACGAGTTCTTTTATTATTGCGCTAGTATTTCGATAAAAAGAAATTATCTCTTGAATGACAATTTGATTTAAAGTGCAATTTTTTAATCACAATGATTAAATCGGTATCACTGTTTTTCGAGAGGTGTACGACACGATTATTGAATTACTTCCGTAATAAGATTTTCGTGCCTGACTTGACGAGAGGAGGTGGGGATAGAGAAAAATAAGCGGACGAGTGCTTGCGTGTCATTGCACCGTACTTGTTTTTGGCGAAAATTTATGCTGTTTGTGGAAAAACGCACAGTGAAAAGGGTGTACGAGCAAAAAAAGAGGAGAAAGAGAGAGAGAGAGAGAGAGAGAGAGAGAGAGAGAGAGAGAGGAGAGAGAAAGAAAGCCTCCGGCTTTCTCTCCTCTAAAAATGTGAGAGGGGCCGAGGAGGGAGAAGAGAGGAGGCCGAAAATAGAACCCGGCCACTTTGTCGGGGACAATATCGTACGTCTTAGCTCCACTTCGTAAAATAAACAGTTCTCCCCCTCTCCCTCTTTTCTCTCCCGCTCTCCCGAGAATGTCCTTTTTCTTTCGCCCGTCTTTCTCCACTACTCCAGGACTACATTTTCGTATAACGCGACTTGCCGCGTTACGAAAGGCGAATATATCCGCGATACTTCCTCGATCCTACGCCCCTTTATTCTCGTCGTTCTTTTCTCTACTCCTTTCTTCAACCAAAAATGTACCAATCTTCTATTCTCCTTGGAAATCTCGTATAGAGGTGAATCGTTTTGCGTGTGTATACGTGTACGACACATACATATTTCGGTCTGCACTCGTCGCGCGATTCTAAGACTGTTTATTAAAAAGCTTTTAGTGATATTAGACTGTTGGCGAGAAAAGCTGGACTTTTCCCAGACGGACGGATTCTGCCGCCGCCACGTGACCGGTGCCCTCTTTGATCATCGTTATGAGTGCGAATTGGTCGCGAGACATTTAAGATAGATATAGTAGTAGATAGATAAAGTAATTTAGGAACATCTCAATATGTTTTACAAATAATAAATAAAATATATATTTTAATTTGTATCTTTATATAGGAAAGAGAGAAATAAGATATGTTTAATAATATGTTTCAAAGCAAGTGCCTTGCATACTAAAAATTAAGAAAGGTCGAGACACATTAATATTTGAAGAAATTTAGACGTAATGTGAAAGTAATATAGTATTTTTAGAAAATATACTATAAATCTTTAAATATAAAAATGCTATATCGTCATATGAATAAATATTTTGATTTTGTTCATAATAATTATCTCACAATAATTATCAATGTCTTTAAAATTTCAACTTTTACATGTTGAAATGTTTTCAAGTTATCTTATGTTGAAATATGGAAAGCGATAAATTCTTCTCGATTTATCCACGACCTGGAATAATTGAAACAATTTACATTCTTTCTCTACGTAAAATTTTTAAAGAAGAGACCACTTATAGAAAATCTTAAAAAAAGAAAAAGAAAAACGCATCGATCTTCCGATCGATCCTCTCAACACAATTCGGTCTCGCAGCCGTGAAACACACTCGTTTCCCTCCGTCGTTCCTCGTCGTTCGTGATGACGCCGTCTGGAGTTCGTTAAAACACCCTCGAGAAATTGCGTACACAGCCGTCGCGATTGCTGCACCCATTATTCGACTTCTCACCCCTCCCCTCCCCTCCCCCCCCCCTTCCCTCTCCTTCCCCTGTTTCTCATCTTATCCACTAGTTCTGCGAAAACTTTATAAGTACTCCGCCGTTCGAACACAGTCGTGCCTTAATTTCCCGCCGATCGATATTTCATCCGCATCACCCCGAGCACTGACGCGCACTCCCTTCTCTCGCTTGAACGTGCTGTTTTCCACGTGCGTTTGATATATTTTGCTGTGATGCAAACAGATATGATTCTTATAATCGGTTCAACCAGAATGCGCCGGATATTGCGCGCCATCCATCGATCAAGAATTCCTTGATCAATCTAGTTCTTTCCTTAAAGATCGAGGCTGCATTTCCGATATTAATATTTTCCCGGAGAGAGAATCTAAAAAGATACGTGAGAAAAAGAGAGAAGCGCGTTATATTTATATGTATAAATGTTTTTCCTAAAGATATTATTTTCTTTTGCTGAAAATATTATATTCTACAAATATTATATGATTACAGAATAAAATATATGAGCGAGATAAAATTATATTCTATAAATATTATATTATTACAGAATAAAATATATGAGTGAAATAATATCAAACATATTATAATTTCTATTCCATTGCTTAACTTACTCTTCTCTCTTATAATACACATTACATTGTTCTTTTTAACAAAATAGGAAAAATAATCCCAGTCCGGAAATATGTATTTTCTGTTTTGGTTTTCTACGGAAAAGTTCCGCGGAAAGATGGCAATCTTTAGACAGTCTCAGCGTTAAAATAAAAATAAAGCGTGTAAGAATTTTCTAGGGGAATAATACTTTCACCACTACCATCCAAGAACGATATTGCTAATTTTGCGAAATGGAGTTTCCACACGGCAGGAACGAAATTTCCGAGTTTTGCCAGCATTACCCCGGGCGATGAGACGCTCGCTCGATGCCGCTGTTTTCCACGTGTATTGTCTCGCGAGCTGAGGCTCCTTCGCAAACACACGGTTCTCGTAATCTGCCTATGCGCCGACAATTTCGCTCGCAGCGAACGCCGCTTACAAATCGACTCCGTCAGTGCGTGCATCGCGATTACATCCTGAGAAAATTCGCAAGGAGAAGCGAACAGGGCCGCGAGCGCGGATCGATCGTCGAACGTCATTCGTTAATTTTTCGACGGTGCGAGAACGCGGTCGGGATAGCGATAAATTTTCTACCGCTTCATTAATCTCGCGATATTGCGAACAGTGCATTGCGCGAAGGAACGATACGCTCTCTCTTTTCCTCCTTTGCTTGTATTTATTCCTCCTCGGGCAATTAAGTTTTTATCATATTCATCTTCTTCGCTATCGCGGGCCAGCGGCGGGTTCTCGCGTGCTTCTTATGTGCATATGAGATGTACGCGCACCGTATGCTAAATCGTGAAACTCTCTTTGCAAACAAGAGGAGAAAGAGAGAGAGAGAGAGAGAGAGAGAGAGAAAGAAACAATTTTAGGACGCGGGAATGCTGAGCGCATAAATTCGTATGCGTGCGGCGCGCTCATCTCGCACGCATGAAATATCGTCGTCCTCGAGATCGCGGCGGAACAACTGTGCGATGTGTACGTGCACACACACGAGCTTACTAGAATATTTATTGTATCTCCGACGCGGGGATAACGTTTTAAGACGATTCCGAGCGCGCCCGAGTACTTTGTTTCTCCTTCTTCCCTCTTTCTCCCTTCATGCACCTGTTACCACCGACATCTCCTCAGTTTATTTTCCTCGTCACCAACGAGGAAAACAGCATCTTGTTGCGATGCTCTGTTAAAGCGCTTTATCAAAGAGAGATTGGAAAAATTGCTGCTTTTCGAGCCACGCGAAGAAAAGGAGAAAGGAGCAAGTGCAAGGGTGAAACAGGGGGATGGCCGTTTGGGAATGCGGCAAGAAGCAAACGGGAAACTGCCGAGAACTCGTTAGGATCCATTTGAGAATTTTCCTCATTCCCCTCCCCCCATCATCCCGCTTACTTTTTTGCGTATTTCTTACTCTCGTCTGTTTCTTCCTCTATTGGCAGAACGATCAGCTGATCTGCAACTCCCGGTGTTCTCGCGTTTTTCTCATCCAACGGAGAAAGCATTTCGCAGTGTCATTTATTCGCATCGGCTGTCGACTCCCCGTCAATCTGCGCGACGACTTAACGGCTCGCCGGTCGAGCGATCGTGAAAACTGCGATAGAATAAACGAGAGGAAGGAGAGATTTTTACTTTCGAAAGGCGAATTCACTTAAGTCACGTACCGCGATGGTAAGATTTCTTAAAGTAGCAAACACATCAGATCCTTTGAAAAATTTACGCTCGTCTGGACACGCATCGGGTGTTTTCTCAAAGTTACGTTTGGAAAAGGAACAGTTCGAGAGCGGCGGAATCATGAATCCCTTTTTCAAAGGTATCGTATCGAGTTTCCTCTTTCTCGCAAAGAGAGCGGCAGCCGCGTCGAGAGGTCGACAAATAAGAAAAAAAAAAAAAAATCGCATTTCCGCACTTCCTTCTAAATGTAAACGATCCTTTACCGTCGAGAAGGCGTACGAGCATTTCGAATTGGCTAGATTAAAGACACATGATGAAAACGCGATTCGATGTTGTTTGACACGTGAAGATAGACGGGATAATTTAATTATTTAAATCGAACATGCCATCTTACTCTCGTTTAATTAGCGCGCTGTTGTTCTCGCAACGGTGCTTGCGTTGCTTATCCGAAGCTCTTGTACCCAAAGAGGCGCAACGTCGCGACCAAGATAACAAGACAATGCTAACATCGCGGTTTTCACGCGATGATGCAGTGTTTCGCGCAAAGCTTTCATCATGCGAGAAGAGTGTCACACCCTTTGCGCAGCGTCAAAGGGTTCGCGGAGAGAAATGAGAGGGATGAGAAAAGAGAGAGAGAGTTATGAGAGTTGAAGAACTCGACGCGACCCAGAGAGAAGCCGGGGGATACATTTGAAAGTTTTCACTGGCGCCGGAAGTTGGTATGGAAAGCAGATGGCCGACGGTTGACAGGAAGGATATGCGGTTTTCCACACATGTCATCGCGGTAACTTCCTCTTCTTATTCACGCCTTCTACTCCCATGCGAGTTCCAGTGCATGCAACGATGTTGACGGGACAAATCGAACGTGGCGACCACTTTCTTTGTTGGAAACGCGATGGTCTGATGAATCCGAATAAATGTTCGATACATCCAAGAACAAATAATCCATCCAACGATTAATATAAAAATGTTAATATAAAAATGTTTATATAAAAAACTACAATATTCTTCATTAAAATATTCTTAACTTTTCCAATTAGTTATCTATCATTGTTGTGCGCAATTTATTTATCGTATCTTTCCATTGTGAATAATCAAATAGAAAGGAGTGTGTACTAGATTGCAAAGATTCCAAATTTTATTTTTTAGTGTATCGTTTTGCAATACAGAAGTACACAGCAGTGAAGATACGGTATGGAACAGCATATTGTGCCGAGAATTTATGCTTAAAAATTTATCTTTAAAAAAGAAATAACACTTGAAAATTGATAATGTTAATCAATATTTTTAACAAGTAAAGTTCGATGTAAAGTGTGCGATATAAGTAATGAAAAGTATACGATAAACGCATTACGCATCTTATTTTTTCCTTATACATAAGTAAATACGAAAGAAAGTCGATACATTTTTAAATAAAAGCGATAATCTTATCTTGGATTCAGAGATAAAAATGGTTTTTAAAAAAGAATGCATAGGGAATTTCGAACATTATTTATCGAATTGATACAAGTTATCAAATATTTTCTCAGCAATTATCAAATTATTTCTTTAGCTTTTAATGCACAATTGTAATTTATTGTATCCCTTATTTCGACGAAATTTCAAGATTTTACATTTATATATGCATACAATAAATGTATATGCATTTTTTTAAATTGTAAAAAAAATAAAAAAAAAATTAAATTATAAAAAATATTATTTATTAAAATTGATATTTTTTCAATGCTTGAAATTTTGTAGTTTTATGGAAAATTTAAAATATAAAGAATCTATATATGACTGATGATTTTTATAAATTTTTCGAAACGGTTTGTGCGTATACAAGTTTTCTGATATCTATAACTATATACTTTACTATTTTCCGACTTGTTTTCAAGCGATAGTCTTTTTTTCATTCAGTTTGATTTTTTCGTTTTTATTGCAGCACTGCAGAATCATCATATAATGACTGTTTTTTTAATTTGTCCGATAATCACATATAAAGTAAACTATTTTGACTTAAGCAATTTGCTTACACTATAGAAATCAGTCTGATAAGACATCAGATGAAACTTATTTTGAATGAAACTTAACAATTTACGTAAGAAAATGAAATTTAAATCGGTGATTTGAAGTTAATCCAACGAATTGACAAATATGCTTTAATTTTATTGAAAATCTTTGTTCAATTTATAAAATTCGATGCTATTTTCATATTCTTCGTAATTAATTGTATATCTTCATTTATAAATATTGCATATTGGAAATTATCATTTGAACATTAACCATCTTGAGAAATACAAGTGTATAAAACAAAACCTCTCTTTTCAAAATAAAATTAATTACTTATTGTTAGAAAAACGTGAATGTTTTTTCGAAAACATAATAGCATTAATAGATAATATGAGAATGATCCTGCATTCTGTGTCTTGTTCCTCGTTCTATCACATTATCACACGTACGCAGCATTCTCGCGTTGCGTATAATTATCCAACGAAGATGATTGTTTAAAAAGAATAAAATATGAAGAAGGTCATAGCGAGCGCGATTCCACCTATGAGCAAATAAAAGGGTATGCCGGGTCCCTTCGTGTAGTTCTCTGCCTCTTTCGAGGCATATCCCGATACCCAGCCCCGCTTTGGTGATCGATTCGTCCTTTCCGATTCGACGAGTACGCCGACTTGATACTTCTTCATCAGCTCCATAGCATCGTTCGAATGTCCGACATCGTCAAAGCCCTCGGAGGCGTCTTTGCCTTTGTGATCGAGCAGGATCTCCTCGCCACCGGGATGCTCGTTGAGGAAGTCGTAAACATTATATACTTTGTCATGCAGGATGAACAGCGTAGTGTTCTCCTCGTCGTTTCTCTGGATTTCGCTTCTCGTGAATTCCTTCGCCATGTCTCGTTGACGTTTCGCTCTATTTTATCTTTGTACAGTCCGCCTAAAATAAAGAAAGAAGTATTAAGATTATTGACTATCGATGACTGTCGATCTGAAGAGCAAGAATTGAAATTACATCTATTATTTTGTCTCGTGTAAAATATAGCGAATGTAATAGAGATTATCTACTACGATTCTCTATATAAAATACTCTTGAATTTCATTAAATTTCACTCGACACGTGTAGCAAGTCTCATTTTCAACAAATTAAAGCGTTGTTGTGCAAATACATACGTCACGATTGGCAATGTATAATTGCAGAAAGGAATTGTAATGTTGCGTTATATATATATATATATATAGAATGTCATACATGCGTTTCATAGTGTTTATTAGAGAAGAATGAGCCGTCTGATATGGTCAAGGTCATTAAAGATTGATTGCGTAACGAGTGCCTCAGTTATTCTACAGCAGACCACGCAGTAAGACTGTTTTTCGACTGATCTTCAAAAATATACTATAGCATTTTAATGATATTTTTATAAATGACTCGGCGAATTCTTTTATAAGTACCAGATATAATAATTAAGCAAACTCTTTTGACACGCAATCGATTTCGGAATTAACAAGGTGATCATTGAATATTCATTTTTGTTATTGAGCATTCCTGGATATTTATCTGAGCGCTGTTTTATCGTAACAACGTAGGATCGATCTGTAAATCGAGGATCTTCTAATATTATAATTTTTAGAATTGATATACTATTATTACATTAATAGATTTTCTCCGAAGTGTGCACACTCGGGTGCTCTGAATAATTTCCTAGCAAAGAGTATAGGAAAAGATTGAACAGAGATTTTTACCAGTGAAAACTTCATCTCTAAAAGATTTTCCGAGAAAAATTATATTTTTATTTTTCGTTTTATTCACTATCTAAAAGGAGATTTATGTATAATTATTTTTTTTTTTTTTTTGTCAACGAGAATCCCGGATAAACCATAATCACAGTCGTTCGCGTACAGTTCGAGAAATGTTTTCCTCTCGTCACAATATAATTAAACTTCGTCCGATTCGCAGTTGGATGAGTTCGTTTACGAAACTTCATGTTTTCGCGTGTGGAAATTTCAAAATTTCAAACACGCCTTGAGCGCAAACACTCGGCACCGCGAGTGGAGAGATCATCATCATTGAGAGATATCTCCACCGAACAAACAAGATACGAATTTGGCAAGTGGCATTGGATCGATAAGATCTCTCTATAACGTATTTTCCTACGAAACGAACCGGTTGTGTCGAATCGTTCTCCCTCGACGAAGACGGCTTCGTCCTCTAAACCAGTTCGCGCAATAGAATTCGTCGATCGTTTCGAACGTACCTCCACTCGCTTCGCTTTTGCGGATAAAAATCGACTTTTCTGAAGGAAGGATGGAATGAAGCGTTATCGAGAGATATGAAGTAGTGCTGCAGGTGCGTATGCCAATCGTTGATCTCCGCTGTGGATGACGCCGCTTCACGAACTTCCGCACTGAGACACACTCGCGTAAACACTGTGGAATCCGGCTTGTTGATCGTATAACTTTATAATCCCCTCCTCTTCGTTTAGGCCACGTCGTGTATTCAGTTGAGCCCCACTGTGCCGTCCGTTGTTATCCGATGGCAGCGTTGCCAATCTTTACGCTGATCCTACTGTAATTAGATCTTTGATCTCAATGTTCCCTAAATACAAGGTCACTGTAAAAATATGCAAAACCGATTTGAGAGAAAATGGCGCCGGAAAAGTTATAATTACAATTTCTCACATGTTTCTCTCTCTCTCTCTCTCGTTTTTCATAACGAAAAAAATTTTGAATAATTATCAGAATCTTGTTTCACAAGAGATTTACGATATTAGATCGCCCCATTCATGGATGCTTGCTGATTGCATACTACATTAGTGTGTACAGCGTTTATAAAGTAGGAATGACATTGATAAAATGCATGTAATATCTATCATAAAATGACTTTATTCTTCATAATGTGAATCTATTCTTGTGTTTGTACAATGACCTAGATTATTCATTGATAAAGCAACTTCACTAAATCAAATTTATCAATTTAGTTTGACATATTAATGCTTGTGTAAAATATTTAGAAATATTAGTAAATGGTGTATAAAGTAGTAAATATTAGTAAATAGTTTTGTTCGTTCTATTTTTAAAAGAATAATTATATTTTATCACGCATGCAGCTCTCACAAACTAAGTCGAAGAAAATATTTTCTGTTTATCAAAAAGATTGCAACGGTGAACAGATAAATGAAATTAATAAGTGAAAATATATTCATGTCATGAATCTAATGAATGATATAATCAGTGCAAAGATTGAAAAATATGTTATTTATCATGTAATCATCTCCAGCTATTCATCGCGATGATATATAGCCGCGATTAGAGTGTAAAATCTTTTGAAACTTCTATTAAAATTGAAGAATACAAGAAAAATTGTATTTTCTTGGAATTTTTTATCAGCTCGTATCATTTCTGTTCCTGCGGACTCTAGCATTATGTAGCATGATGTTCGATTCATATGCAAAAGCGTCTAGTCACTGTGACGCCGCGACTATTTATCTGCGTGTATGTCACAGAAAGATAAGTACGATAGTAGAGTTGCTCGACGAAATGTGCATTCACCAGAGACACACAATTTCGCAATATATGTATACGAAAATATATATCGATATATATATTTATCGATATATATATATATATATATATATATATATATATATATATATAAACTTTTGTTGATAATATAATAAATGTATATCACATGTATCACGTTACTGTTATTGACTAGAAATATTTGCAGAAAATAATAAATATGTATCAAAATAAATATATATATATATATATATATATATATATATATATATATTTATTTTTGATACATATTTATTATTTTCTGCAAATATTTCTAGTCAATAACAGTAACGTGATACATGTGATATACATTTATTATATTATCAACAAAAGTTTTTTTCTTTTATATACATATACACACATTCAGTATTTCCTTCACCGACAAGATGGCTGTTTTCCTGCAATATATGTATAATAAATACTTGTTACTGATGACAATACACGATGAATTTAGATACAATATTTTTTTCCAGGATATACATTTCAAATATATATTTTAAATATTGCTTATATAAGCGCGTGTTAAAATTACAGATTAAAACGGAAAGAGTTACGTAAAATGTATCGGATTTTTGTTGAATCATTTGAATATATTTTCTGTGCTGCCGCTTCGTTACAAGTTACATTATAATGTAAATTAAATAATAGAAACGCAGAAATAAGCTTTCTATTTTAATTTGTAAAATTATCATAAACAAATTACACACACACAATTATTTTCATCCGGATTATATAATTTTAATTCAATTATCTTTCATCAGAGTGTTATAAAAATACTTGTTTAACTTTACAATATAAACGTATATCTCTTTCAACGCAGAATTTAAAAGATACAGTTTTATATCGCTCTATAAAGATAATAAAGATAATAAATTACTTGAAAAACAACAATAAACAAAAACAAGAGACACACTTCAAAAAGTCTAACAAACTTATTTTCGATAGAACAAATTTCGTAAACATTTCATTTTGCACAGAATTTTGTTAAAATTAAATATCTGTGTACATATATATATGCACACAATGAAACGTTTCAAAATTACATAGTCTGATAGTAATAGTAGAATATGACAGCATAAATTGCGATTGCAACGTAAATGAATCCTTGAATTGAAGACTTTTGTTTCGTTTGTGCTTGATGATCGTAGTCGTTGTAGTCGTCTGTTGGTTCTATTACATCGCCTTAAAGAAGAAAATATTTCTTAAAGCATAGAAGTGATATTGAGAGATAAACGACTTTTATGTCTGTTATTTCTCTTAGGGTAGCAATAAAATTATTGTAATAACTGTCTTTGAAATAGTTAATAGTTATTGAATTGTTAACGTACATATTTATCATTTTATTGTTTATTGTAATCACATTAAAATACTTTTTTCAGAGAAAATACAGACATAAATATGAATATATGTGAATTTATTTTTAGAAAACTGCCAATTTAATAAATAATCGTTAAGAACAAAAATCTGATATATTTTATCTGTAAAACACTGATATTGAATCTGCAGATTTTTGTATAATTAGGAATACAATTGAAGTAGAAAATAACCTGTTATCTCATCTGCACTAGTTGCCTTCGATTGAACCGTGCTCGTTATCTTGGATTGAGTCCCGCTTTCCTGATTCGTTACTTCTCCGATTTTAAACTTTTCTCGAAGTAGTTTTGCCTCGTCAGAATGACCGATGTTATCGAAACACTCTGTTCCATCTTGCCCTGCTAATCCTAGCAATACCTCTTCGCCGCCAGGATGTTCCATGAGGAAGGACGTGAGATTATAGACATTTCCGTGTATTATCACCCACAGATCTTCACAATTATTGTGCAGAGCTACTTCGTCGATCGTATATTTATTCATCGTGGTTCAAGACTGACAAAAAAAGGTTGTAAAGAAAAAAGATTATTTATGAGAAAGCTCGATTACGAAAAGTACACTTGTATTCTGTTCTTTGCTTTTTTTTTTTTATAACGATAGTCCGCTTTTCACCGTAGAATATCACTTTAACATAAAAATTCCCTCGCTCTGCTTCACCTTGGCACAACGCACGTGCGCGCGCGCGATCTATTTCAATGTCGAGATCTCAATCGGATTGTGTGCTTTGAATGGCACTTTGAAAGGGAAAACAGGCCCGGGATATATCGGACAAAGGTGAGTTTCTCGACAGCCGAGTCGCGCTACGTCGCTTCGTTTCCTCGCGCGTTTGCGGAGTCACTGCTCGGGCCGGTGGCTTCGTTTCTTTTCACCTTGCGAATCGACGGCGATGGTGACAGACGGGTTTCTCATACTTAAGTTTCACTGTATTTAACTGTCCCGATCACTTGCACGCGGCGAATTTCCGCGTATGTTTTTTTGGCCTTAAATTACGCCTTATTTATTTTACAATTCTGATCTCTTCGTTAATATTTCTCTCGTGTAAAGCAGGCAAGTTATACAACAACTTTTTTGCTTTTCATTAATATTCTATTGATTGCAGTTATTTATTTGAATTCATGTATGCGGAGAGAAGTATTTGTCAAAAATTCTGTGACTGTCAGAGCGTTCAATAGAGATTGAGAAATATAAATTTTAATCTACCTATCTAGATAAGTATCTTACGAATTGTAGAATGTTAAACAATTCAACCGAAAACGATTCAGAAAGCTTGGAATCCTACAATATTTTGGCGATGAAAGTACGTCGATTTGTAAAACGGGTCTCGCTTCATTTAACCCGAGACGGAGTCCGCGCGTCCAAGTTTTTAATATTTACATAAATCATAGTCGCACAAAGAATTTGTATCGGAGCTTACCTGATTCTAAGAAAGAAATCTCGAGAAAAACGAATGTGTTGCGATACAATAGCTGCACGTTCTCGTACACGACTGGGATGTCGAAATATATCACTATACAATCACTGTGATAGTAATCAAGCCAACTGATAGCTCTCTTTTTCAGTGATATCGATATGTAGATTCACATCGTACGTAAGCAGCTCTCATGAAAATGCATTATATGCAGGTATATTTTTTATTCGACCAATAGGTGCCAGTATTTATATGATAGGTGATAATGTCACGGTAGTCGAATATGCATATTCGTCTCTTGTGGAAACAGAATTTTATCAAGCTATTCAAGCTATTCATGTCATTATCTTATTATTATCTTGCTAAAAATATTTTAATTAAAATATTATTTTTAATTAAATAATTAATTAAATAATTAATTAAATAATT
This sequence comes from Cataglyphis hispanica, assembly GCF_021464435.1. Lineage (NCBI taxonomy): Eukaryota > Metazoa > Arthropoda > Insecta > Hymenoptera > Formicidae > Cataglyphis > Cataglyphis hispanica. Next base: position 2,399,066 of record NC_065966.1, on the reverse strand, counting down.
TAATTAAATACTCTTCATGAAGTTTATATTTAAATTATACTTGAATTTAAATATGTTTTGCTTCTGAGACAATTAATCAATTCATGAAAATACTTCGTTAAAGAGAAATATATAAATTAATAAAAATATATAAATAATGATCAAAGACAGGAAATACGAAGAAAATAAAGTAGAATGTGAATATCGAGTATCTATAATATTCGAGATCGTTAACTCGTATGCTGCATATAGTTGACACAAATGTCGAAATTGGTATTGAGCGATATTGTCGACGGGTTTAGCGTTTACATAAGTGCAGTTTTGGCGGCGATGAACTTACCGCAGGGATGAAAGTTTGTCGCATTGAATTGAATAGAGCGATTCATGTTTAGATTAGTTCATCACGCCGCTCGTAATACCGCGGAAGTTTGCAAACTCCAGACTTGTGCCACGGATGCCACTACGGCGGAGGATTGTTAAGCGAATGCGTATTTGGACGCAATGCAGCTTACAAAGCCATGTTTCCCTATGGTTATCCCGCCAGGACTTCGAGGACTTGGAAGTCCTTCGAATGTGTTCGCACCGAATTGCCGTAAGCCTATTAAAACTATTTGCATTTTCCATTTTCGTTTCTATAAAAAAATTTCTTATCTCTACTCGCACATTTTGTGCAAATATGTGTTTTATTAGTTTTCTTTTATATATATTTTTATTTGAATTTTGATGTGAATGTGATATAAAAGTTATCTTTCTAAAAAAATATATATATATATATATATATATATATATATATATATATATATATAAAATAAAGCGCGTTAATTTTTAGAAAGATAACTTTTATATCACATTCACATCAAAATTCAAATAAAAATATATGTAAAAGAAAACTAATAAAACACATATTTGCACAAAATGTGCGAGTAGAGATAAGAAAATTTTTTATAGGAACGAAAATGGAAAATGCAAATAGTTTTAATAAGCTTATAGCAATTCATATATATATATATATGATGCTGTATAAATGTCAAAGTTTAACGTGCGTGGAATGGCATATTTTAAGTTCGCGACCTTGAAACTTCGGGAAACCATTATCTTCGGCTCTTGAATATTCAAGAAAATTCAACTCGCGAAGAAAGTCCCGCGATCGTGGAAAGTTTTGAAAGTCCTGAAACTCTTGGAAAATTGAAAATCTATACGGCGCATTTCTGTGACGATCGAGAGATTGATTATAGAGAATTTCGTGCCCGGCGTTTTGAGTGTTATCGGTATTTTCGTACAATGTATCGTCATGCAATGTTCTCGTTCGCAAAGATAATCTCCTTCCGTCACATAAAAGCAAATCTCTCGGATCACTCTCTTCAATGATGCAACTTACGCTGTTATATTTACGACACGTTGCCTCTTTCAAAGGACAATCGATCCGCATCTTTTCAAGTGTACCGATATCGAATGTCAAAGGATAGAAAGTTCAGGCGAGCGGAAGTTTCTGTCGAAAATTCTCTCCGGGACGCCTTATTCGCGAGAAACGCGAGTCAAGAAGCACTACAACGAGAAGCTTTCATCTTAGCCTTTTATTTTTCTCTCTCGCTCTCGAGCTTCGTCAATTAATTATCAAAGTTGCGCTGCCAGCTCCTCCCTGATAAATCTTACTTTGGCATTACGGTATATAAATAAGATTCTTACTACTCGTAAGCTCGAGAGAGATACATTTCATGTCTAGTTAATAAAAACTTAATGTCATGATATATTCGCGAATTGAAATGAAGATGGAAATGAAATGCAAACATGATATTATCGTCAAAGAATAATGCTGCGAAAATACAATTCAATCAATTTACTAATCCATTAAATGATCCTATCGCGCGTGTAAAGATATCTATTTATTTCCATTTCTATCACGCCGAGAGATTGATCTGGCTGATTCTGATGCGTATCGTCTGAATTAATTAATTTGATTAAAATCATATTTATAACTCACGTCGGAGGCGCATACATTGTGTAAACATTAGTGCACATGTCATTTTATCGATTTTTTTTTTTCGAATCTCGAGAGCAACAAAATTCGAAACAGAAAACTATTGTATTTGATGTCGTTTTTTTTATTTCTCAAGAATATGAATTCCATTGACCAATTATATATCCGAGCGATATGTCTCCCCATTTGCCATTCATTCATCAGCAATTCCCTCGATCTTTATTTTCAATAAAATAAAGCAAATGTTGCCTTTGCTTTTTCGAAAAAAAAAAAACGTAATTTCTTGCCTGAAACTCGTGAAACTGAGACGATTAAACTGCCAGAATATAAATTGCATTTGTTTTTTCTCTTTCTTCCTCTATCTTTATGTATCCATATGTATATCCTTCTCTCGAATCTCTATCACTTCGGAATTAACGCCGGCATCCCTGTTACCGAATATCTGCATCGAAAACATCGTTTCAATGGATCTGTACGAGATTGGTAGGGGATTCAGGAGAAAAGAGAGAGGGAGAGGGAATTGCTTTGATCTACGTAATTAAACGGCGCGATTTCTCCGCACAATACCAACGGTTGCCGGACACACTTTGTGTACATATGCGCGAACTAGATTGTTATCTGTTTTGGATATTTCGCGTTTGTGCACACAGCTGTCGATATTATCGGCAATTTTTCGCTTCTGCGTTATTCGCATCAAAGCCGCATCTCCGGATGTCCAGCCTGGTATATACGTATGTCATTGTCTATCAGTTTCATCGTTCCGTGATCGTATATAAATGTAGTTTCGTGTAACAGCAATATTTGATAACGCGTCCGTTATCTTTAAAAGTTTTACGGTCGCTAATTATTTTTTTTTTTTTTACAACGCGGACGACAAGTCGAAACTAGCCGGAGAAAGATTTGAGGAACCACCCCGACGTGCTGCACTTAACCGTCTCGACGTAGCGTGATCACGATCTAAGAAAGTGGTCTCTACGGTTAGGTAGACTGTTAAGCGACTATCAGCACGCAATCTGACCATTGTCGTCTCGAGGTATTACTTAGAAGTCTGTGCAGCAAAAAGAACGGGGTGCAGATTAACGTAGCGAGTACGAAAACATTCGAGCATTGTTAGGTCGTTAAGGGGTGGGCGAGAGTTGTAGACTTAAAAAAGTAGACAGACTCGGGGGTTATCGCATTCACGTTACATTAACGTGTAATTAAAAGAAAAGAGCGCGATGATTCGTTGAGTTATTAACTTAACGATATCAGTTGAGATCACGTAATCGTCAATTAATGGTGAAAGAAATGGAATTATAAAATCAAGCAAAATATAGAGAATTGTATGTGTTAAAGAATTCTTTGATATATGCGCGTTATCCGTATCCAGATTCCAGAATAAGCGTAAACTTTGTTACAGAACCATTATCTACTCGAATTCTTTCAACTTCCCAACAATGTTGGAAGTTCTCGGTATCAATCCCCTCCTCTCGATGCAAATCGATACGCGAAAAGTTCTACGGAATTTATCCCGATCCTTGAGTAGCTGTCGTACAACGTCGTCTAACGCGCTCGAATATCTTTTATGTTCCAGAAAACCGGAGCCAGGATCAAGATCTATTCCAACACCTGCCCCCGCAGTACGGATCGCCTCATCAGCATCTGCGGGAAACCCACGACGTGCATCGAATGCATACGCGAATTGATCGCCACCATTAAGACCGTAAGTATAGAGATCATGACTTTCCTATAAATCGAGCGGTTACATCCTACATATACGAGCGAATGCGATCCTTTTTGTTAGGCGCGAATGATTCGTTTCTTCTACTACGCATATAAAGTGTCTCGCCATTTCGTTTATATATATTATTCTAATCTTGTATAGAAACGACATGTCAAAAAATTCCTTTAAATTTTTAGAATATTTTTGCTCTATTTGCATATCTATAATCGATCATCAAGGAAGAAGAGTAACGTCGCACTTTTATTTTCCAGTCACCGTTAAAGGGTGTGAACAACCCTTACGACCCGCACAATTTTGACGATTATTATGCCGATGATTACGGCGGCTATGGCAACGCAGATGGTAATCAGGGCAAGGTCGGTGGATTCGGCGGCCCTGGTGGTCGCGGTGCTGGCGGTGGAGGCGGCGGCGGCAATAGCGCTGGTGCCGGAGGTAACGCTGGCAGCGGAATGCCTCCCAGACGCGACAATCGCGGCAGCGGTCCTGGTGACATGAATCGCGGCTTTCCGCCGCCATCGAGAGGCGGTCCGCGCGGCAACAGCGGCGGAGGAATGTCCGGTGGCCCACCGGATCGTGGATACGGCGGTAACTCCCGCGTAGGCAACAGCGGTGGCGGAGGCGGTTATGACGGTGGCCGCGCCGGCGGTGGATATGGTGGAAACCGAGGCGGACCGCCACCCTACGCAAGCGGAAATTACAACGGTAAGGAAAAATCTTTTTTATTGATGATCCACGTTGAAGCACGTGGCGATGATCAAAGAGCCATCTTGATTTTTGGCGTTTTAATCAAAGATTTGAAAAGAGAAATGTTTTTAATCGCGAGGGAAAATATTAAAATATTATTGGAGATTAAGATGCTGATAAGATACGGATGACGAATATTCCATTAAATCGTATGTCGTCGAAATATCATATATATTCGAGAATCCGCGTATATCCGTGAAACACGAGTCCATTAATGTTTCTTTTGTCGCAGGTGATGGATGGGGTATGCAAGGAGGCGCGCCTAATGGCCTAGGTGGCGGTGGTAACTTGGGGATGAGTGGTGGCCCACCTATGGGTGGAAACAATCAAGGCAACCAGGGCAACATGAGCGGAAACAAGACCAGTACACAAGTCACCATTCCCAAAGACGTAAGTTGATTAAGCTAATATTTATCATATTTATATCTATATTCTCGATGAAAAAAAAAATATTTAACAATGATTGTGGTATCTTAGAATTATACTTGCTCTTAGGCTATATGTTAAAGTGTAAAGAGAGGAGCCTCATTTATAAATTTTATTCTTGTTTGCAGTTGGCCGGAGCCATAATCGGCAAAGGCGGTGCACGGATCAGAAAAATCAGGTCCGACAGTGGTGCCGGAATAACTATAGACGAGCCACTGCCTGGCAGTAATGATCGTATCATTACTATTACCGGGATTCCCAATCAGATACAAATGGCCCAGTACCTACTGCAGCAGAGGTAATTATTACGATATATATTATTACATACTTAATGCTAACGTAGACATTCGCTTTTCATTTCATATTAACATTAAACGCTATTCTTATATTACATTGGCAAAATTTGAAATCAAACACATTTATTGTCAAATAGCGCCACTAAATAAAAATGGAAGAGTACATTACGAGGTATCGATATTTAAACGTTATATATTTATTACTATCCTTCTAATTACGTGATAAAAACTGTACGATATAAATATTTATGATATATGATATTGTAATACATATTGTTATGCGTCGCTATTTTACTATAATTTTGCGAAACTGCATAAAATTTTTGATAATAATAAAGAAAATATTGTTAAAATAAAATCGAAGAAAGAAGAGAGAATCCACGTATAAAATTATTTTGAATTTTGAGAAATATAAATAATTTAAAAATATATAGTCAGCCTGCGAATGATATATGTCGTGGTATTCAAACTCTTCGATTTTATATGGCGTGTCCATCATCGGAGTATTCTCCTCTGCCGTTTTCGTATGATTCTTCGTACTTCATCCGCCCGCTTATAATCGGCATCGCCGTCATCGGGTCATCTCATCTCACCTCTAGGAACTAACACAATCCGATTAACCAAACGAATTGAAGCGAATGTAACAAACTCGCAATGGTGGAGGAGAAATCGAGACGGAGAGAAACGAATGAAGAAAGGAGAACGACGCGCTATAGCCCAGCGTGAAGGAAAATTGAGCACCGTTGTATGGAAGACTAGTGATTTTGTTGTTCTACTTTCGATGTAACAAGGAATCACTAATCATCCTACAAAGGCGCTTATGAACGTCGCCTCCCCCGAGATCTGCTTTCGGAACTAACATCAACCCCCCCGCTACGCCTTGTTTGCTCATCGACGCGCCGTAATTTTGCTCGACTAAAAATAGCGCCTTTTATAACAAATGTGCTTCTATAATCATCGAATAATAGCTATGAAGAAGTGATGTATAACACTTTATTCATGTCCGAACCATCCCATTTTTCTGTTAACATAATTTCCATTCTTGATATATACTAATATGATTGAAACTTCGAGCGCTATTATCACTATGAAATCGCATTGCTCAAATATCATTAAATTAAGGCTTTTCTTATCAATATTGTTTAACTTTAATTTGTGTAACGCGTGAGATGGTTGCATTCTTGTCTTTTTGCGCTTTTATTTAATCTTCTATGAAAACATTTTTAGAAAATAGTTCTTAGCGGAAAAAAGTTTTAGAAATTAATATCAGGAAAAAAATATTTAAAAAAATATTTTATATATATAGTACAGTATAGATCATTCTAATTTCTTCATTTTTCTTCCTATTCTTTCAAATTCTGATCTTCTCATCGATCTTCGACTAAACGAAAATTTCGTTACTTTTTATGTTTCAGTGTACACGAGAATGCAGATCATTACTAAGCCATAGGTGCATTCGGGGGAGGGGGAGCCAAAGATGCGTTTTTTTTGTAATTTTTTTTTAGAAATATTTCTTGGGTAAACATGTAAACGTTGAGAAAGTGGAAACTGAAACAAGTACACACGCTGACATGCACCCACGAAAACAACTTCTGGCAGAGCGCTATGCGCAGGAGGATGATATGTAGAATTTATACATATATAAATACACCACACGTGAATCACCCTCTCCCAGGAAGAGAAACGCTTAATGGTCTATGCTAACGTGACCTTGATGTAGCGAGATACTATTCTCAAGGATGGTAACCGCCCATCGCAGCCTGCAAAGTAAATTGATCTATGAATCGAGTACCGCTAACATTTTCGATGTCGGCCTTTTTTTTTTTTAGTATAGAACTCTTTTATTGGTATCGTGTCCAAGGCACATATACATACCCTGTCGATGTGACAGCGGGAGGGGTTTCAAACTGGCGAGCAATCGCATCGTGTTCCCCGATGTTAGCATTCCCGAGAAAACGTATTTATCGCTTGAAAGAGAAATCCAAAGAATGATCCCTTCTCTACCGTAATAGCGCGAGCTTTTACGTCGAGACATTGTATCTCCCTCTTTTTCTCTCTTTTTTAAATTATCGTTAGATCTTGTTCCCTTTCATCTGACGGAATTAACGTTTTAATTTCGAATTATAGTGTGTCACCGAATAATCGAGACGCTGGCGCGAAACAGCCAATTTGAAATCGTTTATATGCGAAAGCGACTCCTGAACATCGAGACCTGACAACGCACACTTTTTCCCCTTACGTTTTTTTTCAACTTTTTGATAAATTTTTTACAAATATTAATCTTCTCTATTGAAATGTAAGAGTAAATGCACATAGAGTGAATGCGAAGGCAACAGTGTCGAAAGGGCGAGGAGGTTGCAGCGATGAAGAACGAGAGAGAAAGAGAGAGAAAAAAAGATTTCATACTAGGCAAAATATATTTGCAAGAGAAAAGAAGTAACAAAAATATATCGCGAAAAGAAACTGTACATAAGACCCACTAACATTTTTTCCCCTTCCTTAATTGCCGCATACACCGTTTCTCTGCTGTTGCATTATTATATATTATTGTAGTTACTATATATTGATTATTATTATCATACAATTTATTGATAAGGATATCTATTACGTTATTATATCCCACCCTAAATCTGCACTAATTACATCTTTATCTATAGGAACGCATAAGTTACGTTCTTAGTGTTATAATTAGTAAAAGTAATTAGGCTTTACCTAACGAAGAGACATGTAAGTAAATATAAAGGGGCACCATCGGCGGAGAGGAAAACCAAACGGTTTAGGAATGAAATCGATATTGAATCTGCAACGAAGTCTATTGTGTATTAGTTGTATAATATATTTTGATAAAAAATGATGTTATCATGTCCGAATTATTTTCTAACGATGACTCAAATGAAGCGTATTTTTCAGTTTGTTACTCATTCGCCTCTATAGTTATTTTTCTATTATATATTGTACAGAGAACATCTCTCTTACACGAGAGAACGTGAGATGTAGATTATTGAAACGAGACGATGCTGTTGCCGTTATGATATTGAGCAGCTAGAATCCTTTATCACGATCATCCTCGTCAATATGTGTAAAATCTACGATTCGAAACTTCACACAAAGATACAACTGCAGTCTCAAAAGTAATATACGTCGAGTTCGACGTATAACATGATCTGTAAATATATACCTGTAACGTAGCAATAGCACTATCTTGTGAAACGCAACTCTGCTCGAACGATTGTATTTTTTAACAAATATCGGCCGTATAGATAATTTTTTCCAAGTACAATTAAACAATTGTACCGAAAAAGCATTATCTAGTGCAGCCGTTCGAGCGATCGTGATTGAAGAACCGCCCCGAAGAATAAAGAATTTAATTCTCGAACTAGAAGAAGTTATGATTATCATGACGCATGTCGAACTGTATAACCTTGACCTTGATAAAAGCAACTGTGGTCATTCTAATGTTACGATCGTCGTTTCCAGTTTTCCCGTTACCGATGGCCCCGCGTTAACTCGTAATATTATTTTTTCCTCTCTCTCTCTTCGAATCCTGAATATATTTAGTCTGATCAGTAATCCAGTCATTATCCCTTTCCTCCCCCTCCCCCTCCCCCTTTCCCTCTCCTTTTCCTTCTTTTATCGGGGTACATACAAAAGGGCATTTTTAAGCATCTTGACAGTGTCCGTTATAGATGACAGCGTACCGACCACTAAACACGTGATTCGTCACATACGGATGTAAATCTGTGCGTGCGATGAATCTTACATAGATTTAAAAATGTCCCATATTTTTTACAGCAACGGATTTCGATCGACTGTTCACAGAAAAAAAACTGCTACGATTTTTCATAATGAGATTTTCTTATTTTTTTATAATAGTTATTTTTTAGTTTGCACTCTGTATCATTGTTCAATTCGGGTTTAGAATACCGAGAGAGAGAGAAAGAGAAATCTGAATTTTTTTTTTCTCTTCTAATACGTTGTGTTACATTATATATTTATTTTGTATCCTTTGGAGAATTAGATCAGCTAATATTAATCATTTTGATGATTTCAACGTAGAAGAAAAAAACGTCAGGATTATTGACCTGTGAACAGTTTTGCGGAATTGCCTTGGTCTGCCAAAGTATTATATAAGGATCTTTTTTTTTGAAATTCAAACAGACGTGCGACCCCGTAAACGAGAGAAACTGAATCAAAATTGTTTCGCGTGAAGCTTCGTCTGCGTGTATGCATTTTTCTTTTAACACACTTGTTAGATGTAATCCGTTTCACACTATACGACGAGAGAGGCACGCGTGTGTGTGTGCGAATGTAGTGTGAGAGAGTGCATGTATAGATGCCTGTCCGAGAGCATGGAGGAAATATATTAATGCCAGATATATATAAATTGATTATTACAGAGAGAAAGAGAATCGGGTTTTTGCGAGGTAAAGACGTGCGAGCACCACGATTATAAGTGGAAGAGAGCGAGAGAGAGAGAAAGTGAGCGCTATACACTCGTTCGTATCACGATGTGTACTGTATAAGATATACAGTTTACAATTATTTGTAACGGATACTTTTTATTTGTCAAATAAAAGTTAGTACAAATGCGCTCTTCTTCTTTTCAATCCAATCAAATCAAGTTAAGTGATGTTTCTACGTCCTAATTCCATATTATAATATGATGAACATGACGAAAGTATGCTTTTTTATAATAATTATAAGTAATTGTAAAAGTGCTTTGTGTCAGATATATTCAGTACTAATGTACGATGAACTTATCAAATGCGTCTCGTCATTTTTGAAAAAATGTAAAAGTAATTTCTTCCAATTACTTATTTGAAAATTAGCTGAATGTAATGAATTTTAAATTATAGAACCTCATTGGTGAATATATATATATATATATATATATATATATTGCTTTAGTATGATAAATATTCGAGTAATTGCAATTTGTTTGAGTGTATAATCAGATATTAACCATCACATTGGAATCTTAATACCATTCCATCGAATTTACTTAGGGATATTGGATAAAGAAAATTGAATATGACACGTAGCGATCGAATCGAAAATAAAGAATGATCGCTGAACAAAGAAATTACCGGCTCGCGTTCTCCTGCAACACATTCAGTCATTTGGCAAATCTCCTGGCATATACTACCTTTTTTGTTCCAGTTGATATTCATAAGTATTACACGGTAGCTTCAATTCTTATTAGAGACATGAAGACACATTGGGATAAAAAATCTAGATTAAAGAATTCGAAACGTGGTAAGAGATATAAATAATATTTAAATATTTACAAATATTTGTTCTATTATTCTTTTTTTTTTTATATATCATCAAACGAATCGCGTATATCCGGTGCGTGCGATATTGCAGGACACCGTAAATCGTGCTTGACGCACGATATAAAAGAATACACGAACGGATGGTTTTACGTTTATTGCAAGAACACCAGTCTGCACGGTTTTCGTTATATAACGATGAACGGATCGACGATGATCGAGAGTGCTTTTTGGTCCGTGGTAAGAAACTTATCGTTGTGATCTCTTTGAAAATCTGAGCGAGTATTTGAAGGAAATGATGGAGAGTTTAAGGAAACGTGTTGCGCTCTCGATAGGTCTGCGTATCGTCCATCATATTCTGCGTTATACTCATGCTACGTTTATGGGATAATTATTCCAACAATCCCATAGTGACGACCATCGATACGACGAATCCGATATGGAACGTATCTTTTCCAGGCGTCACGATATGCAATAATAATAAAGTTTATCGTCCGCACGCCGACATTATCGCGAAAAATTTGTAAGATATATTTCTATCTGTTTTCTTTATTTCTCTCTTTTTCTACGGAAATCAGTTCAGTCAACTTATTTAAATCAAGCTAGATCGAACTAAAAAACTTGGTATCTCCTTAAATTTATATCATGATACAATTGCGTGATTTGCTAGATATGCGAATGGATTCAGCATAAATGAGAGCGACAAATTTTTCCTTTCCCTCATAAAGCTAATACGGCCTGATAAGATCTCGATTGACAATGTAACTGCGAGTCGGTTTCTCGATAGTCTTGACACGACGGTCGAAACGCTTATGGAGCAGGTGACTATGAAAATGATTATTTCAATTAATTCACGTTTAATGCACGATAATATAAAAATTATTAGACGTTAATAATGCTCGTGCACACACAGTTAATGCAGCCTTGCAGCGCGTTATTGGTGAGATGCGCCTGGATCGGACAGATTTACGATTGCAACAAGATCTTTAAAACGGTCAAATCCAGGGAGGGTTTTTGCTGCTCCTTCAATTCCCATTATAATTTAAACGTCAGGCAGAAGTAATTCTTGTGAATATATCGCACTTACTCGAGATAATCTATTATCAGATAATTATTTCGTTCGAAGTTTCAGCACACTCAATGAACAGACGGGCGCGCCGGATTTTAATTTCACCGATTTTGACAGTAGCTCCGCGAATCTGCCGGGTGTGCGCGATATTCTGGTAATTGTCGTATTATCGGGCGGTATCTAAGCTCATATAGAGATATACAGAGAATATACATTTGGTTTTATAGAAAGCGCCGGGGAGCGGTCGCGATATCGGGCTTACGATTGCCTTAAATGTCGAGCGAAGTATGTACAAGGCTACCTCGCGCCCTTTCGTAGGGGCTTCTATTATGATACACGATCCGATCGATTTCCCCGACGTTGGTGCACACATGGCGTCCGTGTTACCTGGACACGTCTCGACGATATCTGTCGCCACTACTGCCATTAAAAGTATGGAAAGCTTGCGATATATTTCTACAGAGAAACGTCTTTGCTTCTTCGACGAAGAGGTAAGTAAATACGACTTTGGTCCTATCACATTACAAGAATATTTATGACACGCGATATTTAAAATTTCACATGTTCATAATGAATACTTGTATATGTGCACAGATACCGGGCGAAACTCGTTATAGTTTTCAATCGTGCATTTCGGACTGTATAGCGAAAAATATACAGCGACTATGCGGCTGCTTGCCGTTTTACTATCCGGAGATGCGTGAGTCTCTGCACGAGATTATAAGCGTTTAAATGTTAGATTATCTTTGTATAACACATCAGTTATTGTTATATACAATATATATATATATATATTTTCTTAACTTTAATTTTTAATGTTACATTTAATAGAAAAAAATATTTTGCATCCAGATTCTTTAAAATAATAATTTGGAATATTATGTTTAACGCGTTAATAGACGAAGGAATAAGGACATGTTACCTGCCCGACCTTGATTGTCTTTTGAATATTCGAAGTATGAAAACAATTTTAAATGATATGCATTGTATTTTATACATCGTAATTAACTAATTAATTTTTTTAATTTTAGGATCGACAGAATACTGGAAAACGGAAACTTGCAGAAAATGTCTACCCCAATGCACCGATATGATGTATCATATCAATTTAGAAGACATTAAGATGGACAATGTGAATTTCGATTCCGATATAACGTGAGTCATTTCTCCAATGACAAGAATATTAGCTTCTTTTCTTTCTTTCTCTCGTGATGAAAACAAAAAATTATTCATATTTTATAAACAAAAAATATTTATCTCTACACCTTATAGACGTGGCTTGGATATAAACAATGTGGCTTTAGTGTATATATTTTTCGGTGATCTGTCATATGTCGAGTATCGTAAGGAAAGTATCATTAATTGGGATTCGCTTCTCGGTGAGTTGCGTAGCATCTCCGTAGCATAAATGATCTCTGAATTTAATTTTAGCATAATTTAATTTAATTTAACAAACAGAAAATCGTAATTATAAAATTTAATTGGGGCAAAGGAGCCTCACTAATTAATTAAAATATTTATTTGTTGTTAATTTAATTTACTCAAATTTAATAAAACTGCGCGCACGATTTATTTCAGCATCCTTCGGCGGTATCTTTGGTCTCTGCCTGGGTGGTTCCGTGATAAGCGTAATAGAATTGGTTTATCTCTTGGCCAGACAATTCTTTACGAGACAGCTTTCTAAGAGACAAGAGCGATCGCGTACACGTTTGCCGCCGGCATCGGAAATGTTTTTGTCGATTCCCGCGGAAAGGAAAGACGTTCAGTTACAGAAACCAAGCCATAAAGAATCGAATGACAAACGTGTTTTTGTCACGTGGTGTCAACCAGTCCTTCATCGCCGTGAAACATATTTTGATCAAGTCAATTATCACGATTAGAAGACTAAGATCGCTATTCGATCGATTATTCTCGAATATTAAGGAATAAAATGTGCGCGTGTTGATGAATATAATTATAATATTTATTAAAATAAGTAGCTTTGTATGATTATCATATTATTTATTAATACTTTAAATGTGACAAAGTTTGTAGATGATTAGACAATCACTGAGTGATGCATTACAATACTATAATACAAATATTTCACACTTAGCTTTGCCTCCCGATTGTTGATTGAAATAAGCCCTCGGTCTTCTCGCGTAGTTTCTCTTTATATTGCGCTGCGGAAGTAACATATGCTTCAAGTGCACGAGGAAGCAGGGCCACAGCAAGTAGTAGAGTATGAAATTCGTCGAGCTCGCTAGCGCATTTAAAAGAGTCGCCCACATACGAAATCTGCAAAAATACGACAAACGGGATGTCCTAAGTAAACCGACGAGAGACAACGATTTCTGTTGTTTATCGGAATACGGGATCGATGACAGAAAACATTGCCTCCTATGCGTACACATCCTTTTATTGTTTTATCAGAAAAATAATTGTACAATTTTTTTTTTGCGCCACGATAAACTTTCGATTGAAATCCACTCACCTCTCCATAAAGCTCTCATGGACCTTGGAGAGATCTCCCCCGTAAAGGAGGGACATGGCGCTGCGACGCGACGCTAAATGAGTTGGCAGCTCGCCCACGAGGAACAGGAAAACAATGCCGACCAGCATAATCGTCAGCCGCGCCTGATCCTGACAAACCAATGAGATAAGTGATTAATGAAGCGCTATTTTTTTCTCACAAGAAAAAGATTGTTGAATATTATTTTAGTTAAAAAAAAAAAAAAAACTTTTTTACGCGATTATTTTTAGTCTGCATTTGAATGTGCCCGTCATTGAATGGAGTATAATATACATATAATTCGCGATTTTCATTGATCAATATTTCTCCTGCAAACTTTTGATATAAGTTTAATAGATAATCAAGAATCTTTAGGAAATTGTGAAAGGCGCATGAATTATTTCTTGGAAAAAATACAAATTGTTCATTATCAAGGTAGCGTAAATGGATTAAACTCATTTGCTTACGATATTATAATAAATTATAATATAAACATTATCTGCATCAAATGACAAGAAAGTTTTGATAATTGTTTTCGTAAAAACACGACTCTACGATGTTGTACGGTTTTCCCACAAACTTTTCCAATTACGCGCGATAATAATGATTCGCGCGGGATTGTGTTTCCGGATACCATTTGGTTTCTCAATGAGTTTCATGCAAATCGTGTCCTGAGACGTTTTAAACTGGAAGAACATGGCCGCTCGCTTAGATGCTCGAAAGTAGGATAGATTTTCAAGTAGAGTGAATTGTGATTCCGGTTTCTAAAGTTTGGAATCGGAATATTTCGTTCGGACGCGAAGGCGCCTCTTTAACATAGGTTCAAATTAATTACGATATTATTTGGATGATTTTTTTGTTATTTTTCTCACACATAAATAGCAAATATTTTTTTCGGATTTTCGCTCGTATTTACGCACCCGCAGATGATTTCCCTCGCGTATGTTTTTGCGTTTCAGCAACAGCTCTCTCTGCTTGAAGACCTTTTTCACGGAGTAGCACATGATGCCGTTCGCGACGAATAAGAAAACGGCCGGCATCAAGCCGAATATTATAAACTGTAGCCAATTCTGAAGATTGAACCACCTACAAAGACCATCCGGATGCAATTTTGCCGATCGAAATTGAACTCGTGCAAAGAAATATCGTCGCGTTTTTGTGACAAATGGAGAGAAAATTTTCAAATAACTTTACATATTTCTGAATATAAATATATTTTGAGGAAAAGATTTTTTTACGATTTACGACACGGTTCTTTTTATACTTACCACGAGTGGAAAAAGCTGGTCGTTACTAGATCGCCGCGATTGTTATACGTGTACATGAAGCAATATGGTATGTTGATGAAAATAGCGAAACAACTGGCGAATATCATCAACTTGCGTGCAACTCGCTGGCTGCAAAATTTCGGTGGTTTGCATCTCGGCATGCTGCGTGAATCAATATTCTCGTTAGAGATTTTGACGCACATATTTGAAAATACGTTTTACGCTTCCTCTCGTCAATAAAATTTATATATTAAATGTAAATATTTACCTGCGAATATTTACACACGAGAGAATGATTTATATATTTTTATGTTTTTACCTACAAACTATTATTAATCTATCCACGCTCACGCCTAATGCGGCCCAGACTGTGATATTTGAGGTAACGGAGCCGATCGGAAAATGAACGAATGCATCAAATTCTACCCATCCTTTGTGACATCGAAACATGCCTCGGGTTAGAGCGGAAAAGAGGATCAGAATACAGGTGACTAAATCCGAAGATGCCAACACTATAAAAATAAAAAAATAAAAAATAAGAAACGGAAAGAGAATTACATAAAATTTATAATATTTAAAATATAATCATATGCGCAGCCAAAAAAATACAAAAAACAATTATTATTTTTTCTTCAGTTTTTTTTTCTCTTTATTGAACCGCGCAATTATTATTGCGAATGATTATGATCATTCTCTTGAAACGCATAATAATAACGACAATATCGCGTTGATTACGCACGCAACCTATTTTGCCAATCCACCGACCTGCTAAATACGTGTACGTCGACGCTTTCAAGTACGTCTTCGCCTTCAAGTGGACCCCGAGAATCAGCGAGTTTCCGATGATCCCGAGAACGGAGATAATGGGAATGACCACGGTGTATCCGATAATAATCCAGATATTCGGTTCGATTGTCCACAGTCCTTGATGCTGTATATGCTTGCTGGAGTATCTCAGAGATTTTGATCTGGAATCAATGTCGTTAATGCCGACACATGAAGCGCATCACCGATCTCGCTCTATATCATATATAACATTGTTTTCCTCTCCTCTCTCTCTCTCTCTCTCTCTCTCTCTCTCTTTCTTTGTCCCTCACCGTCTGCATAGTACGGTCATATTGTATATCTCGGTGATGTTGAAGTATGTGGATCTCATCGCACCATTTGCCTCGTATTGGTGCACTCGGGACGAGAGATCTTCTCGACCCATTTTCTTCGCCCGAGAAACTTTCGCAAAGGAAGAACTCTACTCCATTGTCGTGATATATTGTCGGATGACGGAGTGTACTAGGCTGGTAAAAAGGCGTGGCATTAGGCTCTAGTTTTAGCTCCCAGCAAGTCACCAGCAGCTGAATCGAAGCCTGATGAATGTCGAGGCTAAGATTATGAAGAGGTAGCTGAATCAGAAATTTATGGGAACTTACCGAGGAGCTGTCGTGTCATCGAACAACGTTTCGTGCGCAAAATGCTTTTCGTATCGCTTCTACTCTCTAGTAAGTAAACATAAATATTTTTTTAATAATTTTCAACTTTAAATTTTAATAAATATGTATTATACATATATAATTCATTTTTTTTTTTTTTATGGAGAAACAAATGGGTAAGAATTACAATTTATTAACTTACCAATTTATGTGAATGAATCATGCAGCCTTCCCAAAAGGTTTTTAAACAGATTCTAATAAGCGAGATATTCGCATCGCAAATGCAATTTCCGTCTCAAAATGTTATCAATATTTGTGAAGCGAAAAATGTGACTAAGAGATCATGTACTTTTAAAAGCTTTCGCGTGCATGCAAGAGCTTTTAAATATTTCAACAAACTATGTCATTCAATATTTATATTATTTTTATTTAAGAATTAAAAGTTTAATTGTTCTATTAAAACCCGTATCATACTTCAAATATAATTCAGATCGAATCTATCTATTTCTCTCTCTTTCTAATACCCTGAAAATTGACTTGAATGTGAAATAATGCTTTGTTATCAATTTCGCTTCACACAGGTCTGATAAACAGCGGTAACTCTCGCGTTACGACAAAACGAAAAACATCTTTGAAAGTCATTAGTTTTCCTTAATTATGATCGCAAACAAACTTTTATTATGATGCGCACAATATTAATCTGTTTATACGAATAACTGAAACGCAAATATTGATAATCTTTCAATAAAATTTGCGCGCGCTTGGAAAATAAATCGATTAGCTCGAATTCAGTCCAAAAAATTGAATTTTAATGCTTATCGAGAGATTTGATGCGTCTATCGAAGGACGGTCAAGAACGCTGCGAGCGCGAACACGCCATAGATATACTGAACATCAACGAAATTCTGGCAATTAAAGTTTTCCTATATTTGGAGAGGGGTTTATTCCCCGATAATAATCCTGCGATAATGGATACGCAAATAGTGCGTACGAATAATACACATCGTCACGAACCATTCGCCGCGATCGATTGAGCATTCGCTGATAAGGACGGCTGGAGCGAAAAATCTCAGATGTGTCTCTTAGAATTTACGGATTATCGAATACATTATCGAGGATTAGCGGCGATACTCTTGCTCAGGACGGGCGCACGCTTTATCGTGTCTTGTTGTTACACGTGGGGGCAACCCTTGGGATTATTCAGCTTTTAATATACACCCGCCGCATTGCAAAAAGCCTCCTTACGCAGTTACAACAGTCGGCTTTGATGTATCCATGGAAACAACCGCGATAACCATTATCGATCGTATATCGGCCACGACCACTTTCAGTCACCCTCGCGACATTAAATTAATGATATCGAAAATTTAGGACATAACATACGCTTTGGAACGCCTCGTTGTGCGAAGCGCGGGACGTGATTTCCGATCGCTGAGCCGGAAATCTATCTATATACCAACTTTGTGCGCTTCTCCTTTCCGGCAATAAATAAATGTTTCAATATTATTAATTTTCACGCACGCTCTTTGAACAACAAAATTGAATACATTGTCAAACAAATGGAGACTATCCGAATATAACGAGTTTATAACGTTAAATATCTTAAGAAGATTCCGATAATTTTGATAATACAAGATATGACAATAGTTTTTAAATCTATTTTAATCGTTGATAACGACGATAAAATATCACTACTAGTCTAGTATTGTTTTTGAATTATTGTATATAGAATAAAATAGGATTTAATATCTCTTTATATTGGAAGAAGAGGAAATAATAAAACGAACATTATTAAATTTAAATTATTATCTATTCAATTTATTTATGTTTTAAATGAGATCAACAGAAATATTTAATGATCACGCAAACCGTGTTTATATTGTCACTGACATATAAATTAAATTAAATTTAGTTCAATTTAATTTTTAATTAAAATATGATGCATATTTTGTGTTGTTTATGATTTTATTATAAACTGTTTTATTATAAATGTAAAAAATTTATTATTTTACAAAAAATAAGATTAATTTACTCACGGGGATCAATTATGAATAAAATCATTTCTTTTTTCACGCACAAATATCATTTCACGAATCCATCTTTCTGGAATCCTCTTATCGCACATTCGTATATTTTTTTCATATGATGATACGTTGTATGTTTTATTATATAAAATCGTCATATAATAATTGAATAATATAAATGGATTAAATTAAAATATAAATTATTCTTTAAATCATTAATATTTTATATCAAAAAGATATAATTGGAATAGTGTGTTTTTGTTTTATGAGATGTGATCTCGTAAATGCGAAAAAAATTTTTGTTTTAGGGAAAAAAAGAAAATATTCCTAAACAAAGGTAGTTATGATTGCGTAAAGGTTTTGGAAAGGAAGTGGAAATTTTATGAAAACATAGAAATTTGAAATATTTGATAAATGTACATGGTCTACGAATGCCAGGAACGAGAAATTCTGTTCTCGATAAGCGGATTGCGTTCTTGAAGTTTGCCGTCGGGATTTTTGAAATTTACGGTACATCGTATCGGAAAATGATAGCGTTTTTCTAATACGTGCAGAAACAAAAGATCCGGGAAAGATAACTATAATTTTAGAGCGTAAAGTTGCGACACACAGTAATAAATCGCAATAATTGTCTTGGACGAAACAGCACGTGCCTTTACTTATTAATGCATTTAATTAAAAGTTCATGTTTAGCTTTGCGCAGCTCATTTATGAGGCAATGGGAGTCACTTCTCCTGTTTTCCTCACGTGGCATCGTACGATGTTTAATTCCCCTACATCGCGAACGCAGGAATTCCACTTTCGCGGCGGTTCGCAATTTCAATGGCCACTCGAGTTTACGTCCACGTCGTCGATCACGCTTAATGACGTTTGGAATTTATTGAGAAGCAACACAGACAAAGCGCAAAGTCGGTTGGGAATTCGTATGAAATTCTGTTCATCTGAATTTCGTCGGAAAAATAGAACAACGTTGTGTGTGGGTTTTCATAAAAAGAACGAGAGTAATTCAACACGATTTTATGCTTCCACTGGAGAAAATGTTGTACTTAGGAACCAATTTGTTCATACATCGTTCTTGATTTGGCATATAGAATTAGGGAAACAAGATTCACAAATGTAAAGAATTTAATTCCGTGCTTGCGCGGCTGTATTTGTTTATAAATGTTCGCATATCGTCTAACGGTATGCGAAAACAATTTATCCCAGATTGTGCGTAAGAAAGCGCATGATCCAGCGGAGATAACAATTTAGAATCTTATTCAAATCCCTTTGGCACACTTGAAAAGTGGATTTTATCAAGGGACCCTAGGAAAGAGAACGTGCCTGCTGCGTAAATTTTTATTGTGCGCTCGTAAAAAAACGTAGGCGTATAACAGCGGCATTTAGTATCGCTGTGTATTTCACCGCTTCTATCTCTTCTTTTATTTATTTTTTTTTTTCTATGTTATACCACATTTTATATGTGGGCGTCAGTTCAACTTTCGACGCGTCATCCGCGATGAAATATCTGAAGAAATCTTTCTCGAGGTCTTCGTAACGAGAGATACATCTATTTTTTTTTCGTCGAGATATTTTTCGCAAAGACTTTCCATCCCTTTATCGGTTGAAACTCATTGTCGTTTGCGATTATGCAAAACCGTTTGTGTGATAAATTATTCCAACGTTTGTTATCAAAAAATTTTTTATTCGTAACTCTACTAGTATCCCTCTAGTATAAAAATTTTATCATCATTTAAATTTATTATCATAAAAGAGCATCCCCGGATGTAGGGAAATCAATTTTGCGCGATAATATCGAGAAATAGTTTTTAAAATTTTTTCATTACATATATATTGTAACTAAAAAATGAAAATTAAAATTAAAACAAACTTTGCGTATAAAAAATGTAATTTTGTCATTTCTCAAAGTTTAGTTCGTTAAAAGCTTTATAATCCAAAAATTATTAATGCAAAAAAAAGTAGCCTCTATTAAAACCCATATCCGGTCGGAATACTCTCTACACATATATTGCAAAGTCTGGATTAATTTTTGCCTCTATTTTTCTCCATGTTTCTCAAATGCGTAAGCATTTGTAGTTTTCCCCAATTTGCTCCAAATCATCTTTAATTCCGCGTCGTCACAAATTCAAGGTTATTCTCTCGTTTAATCGTTGTTTCACTCAATGTATAGTATAAATCTATCGGTTGATTAAATTGTTTTAATTGAATTTTCGAATCAGCGACAGCAACCGATCAGCGTATTGCGGTAACGTCATCTATCTATTCTCGTCTATCTATCCTCTGGGTAAACTTCTGCGTAGTAGAGATGTCAAAGTCTCATTCACGTGGCTCTTAATTAGTCACCTCGAAATCTTGCCTTCCTCATACAAAGCCGTGGAACGCGTTTTATCTGCATCGCAGCATCCGATGCATCGCATTTCGCCTTTCTCTCTCTCTCTCTCTCTCTCAACTTAGAAAAAGAAAAAAAAAACGAATAAGCGTGGCGACAGTGGAGAAAGGCTCGATGCATTGTCTTCACGGCCCAGAAAGTCTCCTCGCCTCGGCGAACTCTCGAGAGAGGGTCACCGATCTGTGAATAGGATCTCGTCACCCCCGCACTCCCATCCCTTGCGTTACTTATCGTTGGTCCTTTATTTATCGCGTCAGTTTCTCGCTCTTTCTCTCTCTCTCTCATATACACATACACACACACACACATGCTCTATCTTTCTCTCTCGTAGGGCTGCTGATACGGAGAAGTGACCAATCGGGCTGAATCGAGAGTTCGATCGATCTACTAGCAATCACCCAACCGAGTATACGACACGCTTGTCACACTTGCTCAATCGTGCAGGTGTGCATGTACCTTGTGTGTTTCCGGAATACGCTGACGTATTTATGCGTAGTTGTACGTTTAGATAATTATTATATATAATTAGTATATTGATATACATCGTAGCGTCGAATTTCGAGATTGATCGATGAAGGAGCGACGAGTAAAGAAAATCTATAAAGATAGAACGAAAAATGACTTGACTGAGAGGATCAAGGATTAACTTCCACATCTTTTTCGTTAAAAATAACTCTTAAGGCTTAGATCCTATAAAAAAATGGGAGAAAGAATTCGCGGAATAATTGGTTCAAAAATAACTGTAACTTTATTGGACGTTGTATGTCGCACGTCGTCAACCCTCTTTCAGGCGCAATTAATCGAAAAGGCGGACGAGAAGAAGGGAAGATAGAACTTTGTTGGGCGTTCAGAGGAAATTCCAAACTTCAAAGGTTTCGACGACAAAGTTAATAAACAAAAGGTTGCATTAGATTAAGAAGTCTCTCATAAACACACGTGCGCATCATAATCCGTGATAATGTAACTCGTCGATGGCAAACTTTGACACTTCGAAAGAAATGACGAAAGATAAAAAATAATTTTCTGTATTCTTGAAAATTCATGGATGTTAATCTATGAAAACAGGAAACCGTCATCTTTTTCTCTCTCTCATTCACTGTCATTCTCTTCCATCACCGTCGACTTAATGTTAATTTAACGAATGTCTGGAATTTTGCAGAAAATTACTGTAAAATTAAAGCTATTATGAAATGCGTGAGATAAGAAATAAAATATTCTACGACAGTTTGAGACAGTTCTGAGAAAATTTTTAATCAGTTTAATCAAAGCAAAATATAAGCATGTGTTGTTCCTTATCACCGTGACTTAAGGGAACAGCGTGTCACGATTAGCTGCAACCGGATGTTATCGATGTTCGCCGGAGGCTGTTGCTCTTATCACAAGACCCTGTTTTGCCACCGCTCGCTCACAGCCCTCCACGTGCGTCGATCGATTAGCCGCAGAACAAGAAGCTTCCCGAAACCACGAGATCAAGTTCAAATATTTCCCTTCATTCTTATCAATAGCAGGGAATTAAAATAACTGTGGAAAACCGTCTTTCCAACGAATATTCTTCGTTAATTAACGATAGAAACCGCACGTGCCAATTTCTTGCATGTTTTAAAATATTAAAAAACCCTCTTGATACATAAAAAGTTTCTCATTTTTACCATAATTTCCAACTGCGAATTTTTCAAGTCTTTTTCTTTTATCGAAAGAAAAATTTATCGAATATAAATTAAATTAAAGCGGCAAGTATATCGTTTGGCGAAATTGCTATTATAATTTTTATTTGCAGACACAACAGTAATAATTATTTTACCGTGCAATTACGATCAAAAATTACTTTGCAAGGCTACCTTGCGCCTTGTCGCTTTTATGACCACGGTTTTGAGTATCGAGTATCGGTTACTTTATATGTCTAACGTTAAAGCACCGAGGACATGTACGAAACCTCTGCAGCGTTAAACATGTTCCGTAAGCTAATTAATTCCGTAACTCGAGCTCTCTTTAGAGAATTCAGGAAACTATCGACACCGCTTGCTATTGCCCGCATAATAGTTCGCTCATAGATAATTAATATCTAACATTAATATCAAACTCGCTTGTTAGATGTAAGAAATATCTGTGAATTATTACAGATTGTAACATCCAACTTCTCCGTGTTTCCCGCCAGGATGGAGAATAGCCTTTTATCGCCATACCCGCGATATAGCATAGCGCATTACGCGAACAATCGATCTGTCAAATCCTCGAGATTACACGCCATATGGCGTTGGATTGCGTGTCAATTGATTCTATTCGAATGTTAGAGACGCACACTGGAATTTACTTTGACGCAGAAAGCAGATGAGCCGCGAGCCAAAAGCGAGAGACATATTTTCATTAAAATTAATCCCGAGTAGAATAATTTGGCGAAAGAGACGTTTCGCATATCTTTTACAATATTGCGCGAAAAATTTTCAATATAAAAACGAGACGCTCTCGCGTTGTACTACTGATTAATAACACGAGGAAAAGAGAGAGCTCTCGACCCATATCAAGATGAAACTCTACGTCGACGGAGTCCCGCGGATATTCGTGGATTTACTTTGGGATCATTTATCAGTCCTTTGCATGCAATGCACGTATTCATACAAGTCGCTCGAATTACTTTAAAGAAGACACGAGATCTCGATTAACATAAGACAACCGGGCGAAGCTCCTTGTTTCCAAGAACCTTCAATTACTTTTCCCCTTCCGGATCCTTTCACGACGCAACTAAATGAGCTTTTTAATAAATGCAAAGCGTATCGTAAGCTCTTTACAAGATATTTTGCAAAGAGGAATATGGCGAATATTTCTTTTTTGTCAACTTACAATTTCAGATTCGAGAATGTTATTAACGGATCAAGCACGGATTCATTCGGATGAAATTGAGCGGCGAATCTTTATAAAAGTCATGAAAAAGAAATCCCCTTCCGCGAACAGATATCCGATAAGTTGGCGCGATCGGAAGTTGAGAAAACGTTTCTAATCGGGTTAAGATATTCAATCTCAATTTCTTTCTACTTCTCTCTCGTTTTTTTTTATTATCGTCGCTTAAATTACATCGGATCATCTGTTAGAAAGAAAATTGCTTCTCTCTCTCTCTTTCTTTTGAATTTCCCCAACGCACTCTTTGGGCTTTATTCTTCGATTTTTCTATCAGCACACGTTCCCTAAACGAGTTTCAGGTAGATGAAATTACTCCTCATGTTCTTTCTCATTCACGTGACATAAACCCGAAGTAATTTCGCGCGATTCTAATCGGAAGGAAGATAATCTCGAGCAATCTCATTATCGCGTTCTCTTCAATAAAGCTCGGAAAATTATCATTCTACGTACGTATCAATATATCATATTTCTCGTACACGAGGTTTAAATAAAAAATTTTACATTTTTTAAATTAATGTAATAAAATTACATCAACATTTTTCTTTTCGTTACGAGAAGAGAAATTTTTACAAAATCGGGATTAAAACCTTTTTGTAGCAAGCTCGTTTACTTCTGTCTCTATTTTTCTCTTTTTTTTTCTCTCTTCTCTGTCGGGTTTTCAAATTATTATACAAAGCATCCTTTCATTTCAGCGCTCCATGACGATTGCGGTGACTGTAGCGAACGAGCGGGAGATCACTTTTACGACATTACCGCGAATCCACCCGTTCTCGGGCGAGTTTTAGGGTGAATCACGCTTGCGCAAGTCCAACAAGAGGTGCCGGAGCCAGAACGACGTGCAACAACCATGCGAGCTTTAGTTTTCGCCAGGGCCTCGTCGCGAAAAAAGGGCTGCATCCCAGAAGTTCATCCGTTGCATCCCGACACGTTGCCTCGTGGCGCGAATTATCCGTTTTAACGAGGACGATAATGCACTTGGATCGTAGAGATCACGTCGCGATCTCCGGAGCGGCGATACCTTATCGTCGAATAATTAAATGAGAGTGAAAGGGGTGTTTGTATCGTTATCAAAAGCGGCTACTTTGCATTTTATTCTAATCGTGCTGAATTCGTTTCGTGCTTAAATGTATTATGTTATAAATAGTGTGCGCGCGCGCTTCTTTAACTCACTGTTTAAATAAAAATTATATTTCAGCTGTCTTCTTTCTATATAAACTTCGAAAAAATCGTGGAAACTGTGTAATCACGTTTGGGATTAATCCATGATCGATGAATTTATTAATTCTTTCTTAGCCGAGCGACGCTAAGTTTTGACGAAGGACCACGTGAGGTGTACGCGAATGGAGGGAAAGACGTAGCGGATCGAACGATAAGAGAGTCGCCAACGATCTATGACGACTTGCGAAGTTTCTAGTGGCTGTATGGCAACGTCCACGGTGACGGATCATCATGAGATCGTCGAGAAAGTTTCCCCGGACCTTTCCGAATGCATTTCTATGAACGTTTGCCCGCCGAGTAACTTCCCAGACAAGTTTCAAGATTTCTTCGCGGCAC
This sequence comes from Cataglyphis hispanica, assembly GCF_021464435.1. Lineage (NCBI taxonomy): Eukaryota > Metazoa > Arthropoda > Insecta > Hymenoptera > Formicidae > Cataglyphis > Cataglyphis hispanica. The sequence continues at coordinate 2,373,533 of NC_065966.1, read as the reverse complement.
TTACCGAGGAAGGTGACGACTTACCCAGCATGCTCGAGAACAAGCTTATACCGAAGTAATTAACAATGCAATAATGTATAATTACGCGCGAAACTTATCTAAGTATTAGTATTTAGAAATTGGAAAATATCCTTGAAATCGTGTTGTGAAAAAAAAAAGATAGTAACAAAATTTCAAATATTATAGTCTTTATATCAAAGTATACTTCGAAGAAGAGCGATATTAAATTGTATACTAATTAAACAATGAAAGAAAATTAATAAATTATTTAATAGAAAGCCTGAATCTTTATAAATTGATTTTTAATTAACAGGACAAACGATATTAAAACATCTTTGCTGAAACTTGTGTGTGAAAGGGAGAAAGGAAACTTGATCAACTACTAAACATAGAATTTCATGTCCCATCGATTGTTTCAGTATAATTAATTAACTATAAATAGAGGTACACGGGGACATTGATTGAATCGATATAATGCGATTAAATCATAATCGATGCTATAGATAATATTATCAAATTAAGCAAGAAATAATTTTAGTTTATCCTTTACTTAGCGTACATCTTAGTGTACGCTGTTATTGTAAAACAACAATGCTTCGAAAAAGTAACGGATTGGATTGTCTCAATAAATGTTTTGGCAGACGAACATACAAAATTTCAACAATTTTAGAAAAAGGCAATAATGCAGCACTATTTGCTAACACACAATCGGAGAAAGAACTCGACTGCAAGTTTCTCTCGAAATTACATTTCTCAAATTAAAGGATTATTCGGGCTGTTGCGCTCGCGTCGTATCGAGTTCGCGGCATATAACGAACGCGCGTGGGAAGTCTTTGGCATTGGCTGAAGCCATTTGGGATTCTCGCAATCGCATTAGATGTTGTCGCGAATGCCATTCCAACGCTACCTCCCTGCTTAACAAATCAATCGACTCTCAGTTTAATAGAAAATCGAAACAAAGTAGCAGTACTCAACTTAGTATCCAAAAAATCGATAGAAATGTGATAAAAATAGAATCTATTTCGAATTTGCAGATATAACTTGTTCGATTTAATTTGCATAGCTCCTTAAATTAAAAAAGGAATTATCCAAATTAGATCGAACGTTACATCTGCAAATTCGAAATTTCAAACCGCATCACTACCTTCGTAGAAAGTTAGACGGCACAAGCGTGGACGCGAAAAATCGACGATGGAGCAAGAGGACTGTCCAGAGGCGAAGCAGCGAGGTGGAGGTCCGTCTGCATCGCACCACATTGTCCGGATCTCAGGGTCACAGCTGCACGGATGGATTAAAATCGCCGATCCCCTCCAGACGCAGAAGCTCGAGCATCGCGGTTGCCAGACCCACGCCGGATTTGCATAGGTCGTTGTTTCCTCGTAAAAGTGATTGATTAATCTTTTGATCATTACGTAAACCCGTAAATCCGACGTCGTTCGTTCGGTAATCAATCTGTCCACACCGGCGCTGAAAGCTCCGGTATCGCCAGTATTTCCGCGACTCGCGCTAGATCTCGTCTCGCAGCTTGAGCGACGAATATAAATTAATCGGAGAAAAAATTTACGATAACGCGTCTGTGTCGCGTCATGTATCATATGTGGAATATTCTATTTTCGTTCGTCTAGATTTCTGCAAGCGGAAGCCGGTCCCTGGGGTCACCTGTCGCCATCGGCCAGAAGCCCCACCAGGACACCGGCTTTAAGTCCCGGCGCCGTATCGTCCTCGTCGCATTTGAGCGCGAACGCGAGTCCGAGCGGACCCAGTCCGACGAGTCCTTCCGGTTCGGCGGCCGGAATTCGCGGGTCCAGCCAGTATCGCAACAGGACCAGCAGCATGCCGGCGGTTCCACGGCACAGGGTAAGTGTATATTCGAAGAAACGTAATATAAAGAAAGGGGAATCTGAAAAATTTTCTCTGAAAAAAGACCCCCTCCCGTGTTTCGCATAATGACTATCTTGCGACGTGAAAATAATTTACGATCTGCGGAGAGATTCGCGCGCGGTTGGCAGACAAACGGTACGCGCACAATGAGCTTTAACAGTAGGCAGATCGATAACGCGTGTGAAATTGAATTAATTTCCTCGGCCATTGTAGCCACGATAGATCAAAATGTTGCTCCGAAAGGCTTCGTTGTTCTATGACGACGCGACGACAGAGCTTCGCTCGTGTACAGACAAAAATCAAATCGAATGCGTCGGGCTGTAAAATGGTATGGCGACACAATAGCGATGGAAATGTCGCAGTTGTCATTCTTCTCAAATTTCAGTCTCGCAGAATGCGAGATGAAAAATCGCGAAGCGACGCAATGAACGCGATGTATAGGCCGTTATCGTGAGAAACTGCCATTAGTTCCGCGTTGCTGATCAAGCCTGGTTTAAAGAATCTATAATTCATGCCGCAAAACTTGAGGCAGCGTTTGAATTATAATTTTGCGATAGAAAAATATTTTTGTAGAATTAAAATATATATGCATAGGTATATAATAAAATATAGGGGAAAATAGAGTAAAACCGAGTACTTTTTTGGATTTTTTCTTCCTATAAAAAAAATCAGAGTTAAAAATTTTTGCTGACCGTTAGTCATAAATAAGACTAGAAAAATAATATTCGATTACCAAGAATAATAAGATTTTTTGGAAATAATCAATCTATAACTAATAACACGAGTTAGCCAAAGATCGTAGCATTTATTTCGGAAAAATAAAAGTACCCGGTTTTACCCTATATTAGAATATACACGTACTTTTAGAATACAAAGACACATACAGTTACAAACGGAATTTTATCTTGAATTTTGTCACAAATTATAGATCCTTTAATGCATTCTCTAATTTTTTTATTACTGGAAACTGTTGGTGGACCATTTCAACTGTCAGATTTGAAATTGAATATCGTCAACGCGAATTTGTAATTATCGCAGGTTTCACGTAACGAATAAACTTGATTTTAAATTAAATTTAAAAAAAGAAAGGAATTTATTTGTTATACCTTTCGAGAGAAAACCCCTTGTTTTATCGATTTTTTAATATAATATACAATCCTTATATAAAATAAAGATACGGTTATATATCCCTACGTCTAGTCGTTGAATTTTGTGGCGACGGATGTCACGTAGAGACAATATAAGATGGTCTGCTGCGCAATATTTGCCAAGGATTTTAAGCTTCAACGTTGAGTGCCAATCCGACTCTGTGTCCGCCTCTGGCAATGTTCGCGCAATCGATGTTGAATGAAAGGATTAACGCGACTCCGTCGTTTAGCTTCTGCAAAAGACTCGTGGCCAATTGTAAATCAGTGTTGAATTTAAATCGCAAAGTCGAGCAGTTGTCGATTTTACATTTCGCCCCGGCGCCGATGGTCCATTTTTGCACGTCGCCTCGTTTGGCCAATATACCATTGATCGCGACATCCAAGTCAGGGTTCACTAAAGAATGAAACAAATAATCGCGATTGGTGGAAAGAAGAGGATTCACGAATATGTATACATATATATATATATATATATATATATATATATATATATATATATCATAGATTAAGATTATAGACATTACATTTTATGACACGTCATAATTTTCGCGACGGTGTTTAAGCAGCTAGATTTGTCAAATGATCTCTCTTAAACCAGTATAAATGACACTGATTAAAGCAATGACACAGATTTTATTGAAGATGAAAATTTTATGAGATATTCACTAATCTTGAGTAAAAAAGTGTTCACACTTTGCTCCTGCCTGTTTTATATTCGACTTATTAATAAAAAAGAAATTATTACTGAAAAGTTAGTAATACTAGCCTTTAAAACATTTTCTATTTTTTTTTTGGATTGCTATTTTTTGAAAGAAGCGTCCACACAAATCTGGGATGAAAAATACGTATCGTATTTCAATTCAGAATTATATATATGTTATGTTAATTTTTATTTTTAAAATGTGACAAACTCATAAAAATTGATGACCAGATTTTTTTGTCAAAAAATCGAATGTTTCTTTAACAAAATTTATAGCTCTATAATTTTATATATGACACATTTTTAAATTATCATTGATTAAAATAGTCGCTATTACTAACTGATCCTTTCCATGAGAATTCATCAATTTACAATGCTGCTTATAATCAAGATCATCAGTGATTATTTCCCACTTTTGATAATACACTCTGATTCCATTTAAGAGAAATTAATTTGATTTTTTAATCTACAATTTTAAACAAGATTGCTCACGTGTAATGCTACATGTTTTTTTTGCACGAACATAATAGTGTCATAATAATATTACGAGCATTGCTACACGTCTTTATCACATGATAAACCTCTCCTCCCTTTTACACTAATGTCACTAATTATCACCCTTGCTCGACCGAGGATATTGATAACGTTAACGTAATATACGACATATGCTAAATGATTGGTATTACACGACCATATTCCGCCTATCTGAATGCGGAACAAAGGAATCTCATTACAGTCCCTTGAACGAGGCACGTTTAACCCCCATTACTTAGCACGCGAGAGGTAATCTAACGGTTCTGCTCGTCGACGATGCGCGACTGCATAAAATAAGTGTAAAATAAGAGGTAAATGTAAAATAAGAGGCGGTTAGTAAAAGAGAGCATTATTAAAGTAAAGTAAAATTGCCTCGCGTTCTCTCTCGTAAAGATATTATTTTTCATTGGACACACCGCTTTTGCACACAAGGCAGAGCACGTTGATTTTCGCAGAATTGCGTAAGCATAAATATTGTGTTACGGACTCGCCGTTTACCTTTGTACCATACAGAAAGCCCGTACTCGTATGGTATACAAGTACAACGAAAATGGAAATCAATATCGGGGCAAGCGTAAAGCAGACCGATGTCATTCTTCGTCATCTTGTTCTGGGCTGTGTCGTAGCCGGCTCGACAGCCCAAGAGGAGATCCTTGCATTTCACCACCATTGTCCCGAGCAAACTGGTACCCGAATTTAGATCGTTGGCTGAAAATTCGATAATTCGCACGATTTGACATTTGATATATTAACGCAATTACTCGCATAATTGACAAGCAAACGTTCCCAACTTGGAAATTCAAAATGTTGTGGAAATACATAGAAAGTATCTCGATAAGTAATTTTGCTATTTTTGATTACTGAATTCTCTGATGTAGATAAAATAAATCACATAAAATTGGTCTATTTTTCGCTTTTATTTTATTATTCGCAAACTTATTACTTCAAAGTTTTTTTTTTTAAAATTAATTTTCTTTTAAAATTCTTCGTACATCTAACTTAGTTGTCAAGAATTTATTTTATCATCTCAACAAAATTTTTAAATTTAAGAAATAATATATACTTATCGCGATGTATTTTCAAAATTTAATAATTTTTGAATTTTTAAATTGATGAGATATTTTTTAGATATAGATATAAAATTATTTTATTTCACTGCAAATTATATATTAAAAAAACGGTATTTTAAAAGTATATTTTAAAAGTCAAAAGTTGATTTTTATTAAATTATTTCTCTCTATTTCATTGAAGCTGTTTGTAAACCTTCCTCTATTTGAATAGCGAAAAATTTAATTTATCCTGATCTTTGTATGCCCCGACAGATTTGTAATATCTATTTTATCTCTTTGAAGTTCGACGTGAAAGTTTTTGTATCATATCGATAAAATGCAATCTCGCAGTTGTCGAAACTTCTAAAAATGACTGTTTCGATGGCTATTCTGAATACTCGTGTTTTGCGGGAAATTCGCGGTTTGTTAGTAAACATTCAGAATACTGAAATATTTAACGCGCTGCGTGATATTAGTTAGAAAGGAGTTTATCGACGCACACACTGAATATACGACAGAAATTGTTTATTGAATTTTCTTTTAAATGCAATCGCGGAAATATGCGGTAAAAGAAACAGAGGGAGAAAGTGAAATTACCCGAGGACAAAAGCGAGCGAAATAGTGTTCCGATCAATGTGCGATCTTTTTTATACATTATATATTCTATATATCTATCGTTACAAAAAACATAAGAGAAAAATCAAGTGCATGTGCCGTAAAAATAAAAGTGCAAAGGAAGGGAAAAAGATGTACATTTAAAAGTATCTCGATATTTTAATAATTTTTTATACTCTCAATATTATGTATATGACGAAGCAGGTAGTAATTAAATATTAATGGAAATGCTTAATATTATTTCATAATATAATAGTATATATATATATATAAAATATGTGTGCAAAAGATTCTTTTTTTTTTTAATGGGATGGTACTTTATGTAACATTTTTTTTAAAGAGACCGGTCTCAAAAGGTACCACGATCTAATCAGTCTTCTTCATCCATCCCTTATAGATGAGACTATAAACATAGTATGTAAAGCCCTTTATCCATCGTTCAAACAGCGACCTAATCGAAGCTGTTACCTTGCAAAATTTATAAATAGAGAATGAGTTTGTTCTGCGAATTTTGCCGCCTGTGTTTCATAGAGAAGCCTGGCAAATTTACAAATATTGTCAATGAAAAAATTAATTTTTAAATCTTTCTCAGAAGCAAGCATTGACATTTGCTCCCCTCAAAGAGCGAGAAAAAAAATCTATCGCAAAATTCTGATAAACACGTAAAATTAATTATATAAATTTAATTAGAGTGTATAAACTGACAGATCTCGCAGTGTGCGTTGAGCCTCTCGTTGGCGAATTTCGAGCCGACCTTCACGTTTTTCGCGGCTGTCTCTGGATTGTAAGCGCACTCGGAGAGTAAATCGACACCCTTCATTAGCAGACCGTTAAACTCGTAGCCCAGAAAAAGCACGCCCTCAGTTGTCCATTTCAGCAATAGGGCTCCGGCGTCCGCCTTATACTTCGTCTCCATTAAACCGCTTAACTGTGCCATCAATGCCTTGTTGAATAAATTATTTAATTTTCTCTTCAACGCTTACATCTCACCCAAGCGATTCCGTTTTCAAGATTACTCGAGGATTATATATCATTTGAATAAACTATTACAATTCGATTTTCAATACGCCATTTAAAAGGCAACAAAATATAAACGACATTTATTGAACCTATTAATGCTGTGATAAAATAACTATTTTATGAATATTAAAATATTACTAAATGCATATAAATTATAAAGATAATGAAGAACCATCGCTTTTTCCGCTTTTAGGGCAATGCCTCGCCACGTGTTCGAACTCAGTCATATACGCGCGTAATATTGCTCGTATAATCCGATATATAATTAAAAGCAAATATTGCTGCATAAATGAAATAGTTGAGTTTTGTCAGCTACATTTTCTTGCAAAATTTTTCACAGAATACGCGCTCAGCACATCATTTTTATGAACAATCGACGAAATTATAAGCAAATATATAAAACAATATTATATTATCATGCAATAATATATAGATCAAATCTGTTTTTATGGCAAGAAATTCATTATTTTGTAAAGTTTAATTTAAAAAATACGGACACGGATAATGCAATCTTCGATAACAATTTTTATATAAAATGTCAGTCTTACCTTTGATGCCTCAAAATTCAAAGTTGTGTCACTCATTATTTGAAATCTTTTGGCGGATGTGGTCTTGACATTGAGCTTGATAAGGCCCTTGCCTTGATGATAGGCCGTCTTGAAGACATCCCTTGCGTTTTTCCCGAGATCAGCGAAACTTGGTACCTCCATCACGAATTCAGGAATATCGTGAAATAAATTATTTTCTTGCTTCTGTAGAATTTACTTTTTTTTTTTCTCTGATATTAATAGAATATATTATTACAAAATGTATAATTATAAAAGATTTTTCTCTCTATCTTTTTTTCTTAATACAGCGCAATTATACATAATTATTCAAATATTTAACTCCTCAAAATCTCTAAAATTGTTACTTTTAATTTATTAATTGTTCAAGATTAATGCAGACAGCGTATTTTATTATGCAATTCTTTTGATTTGATATTCCATCTATGAATCGGGATAACCAATCTAGTCATCTCGAGTTTTTTTTTTTTTTTTTTTTTTTTTTTAGAACGTACGTTTTAGTCCTGTTGGATAAGCTGAGACTCAGCAGATTGGAGCTCTGATGTAATTCAAACTGACGACATACACGAGAATTCCTCGACATGACGAAAACATGGTCAATGTCAATTGCTTGTCGCGGGTTCGAATGGGACTCGAGTAGAAGTAGACCGATTAATTCCGCGACTTTTATAGAGAAACGGGGTCGATGCTTTTTTCACGCTTTACTGCCAAAGTCATCAGAATAATGAAGTGAACTTGATCGAAGAAGGAAGTGAGGCACTATCGGTTCGAACTATCGATGAATGCGGATCGAGGAACATTCGAACCGCGTGATACGCGTTCGTGTAAGTGCATACATATACATGAGCTAAACCCTGAATGATGCGATAGATGATGTCACTTGACAAGGTTTGCATCGATTAGCGAATGCGTTAGGATTCGCTCTGACCCTAATACGGAGGATCTGATGCGTATTTTCGTCGTTTTTTTCACCTCGCTTCGCAAGGACGACAAATGATCGGTGTATACCGATGGCGCGAGTCCATTCAGCGCAATTTACACAGCTTTATACCTCGATTTACATTACGTTGTTTTAATTTAATTTAATCAAATGCATCGGAGAATCGCATGTATCATACAGTTTGTCGATGACGTACGTTTGGCAAAAGTATTTATTTCCCTTGTGCAATGCATCAAATTATTTTTCAAATACATCCTTTAAAATGTAAATATAAACATATTTTTTAACGGTGTAATATTATACTTAATAAAAAGTGTGAAATTAAAAAGTATCACTAAAGAATGAGCGATAATTTTCTTCCAATTTGCAATAACTTTTAATTTTTCAAGAGTTTGCGCGTGTTGCTTCCGCAATAATCGATATAAAATAGATATCCGTACATGCTAGAAAAAAATTAAGTGAATTGATCCCACGTAATTGTTGCTTGTTACAGCCAATGCTGGCCGATACGAAACGCAGCAACGCAACGGGTGGCGAGGAGGGCGAGACTGAAGACGGGGTGGAATATTACAGGCTACGATCCTTCTCCATAACGGCGAATGGGGTTTTCAACTTGGGCGATTCATTAAAGACGCGACGCAGCAGGAGCATTAACAGCGTTACTTCGTCCACCAGTTGTAGTAGCACTCGGGAGAGCAGACTGCTCAGGTGAGAAATACGGAAACTGAATATTGTTATGCAAGGTAAAAGAGAAAGGGATAATTTTCCTTCATAACATCGGTCCGTTTTCTGCCACATTTCAACTTCTGTTGAAATTACTAGAATTACTTCGAAAGTAAAGCTCTTCAATAAAAACAATAACAGTTTATGTAATTTCAAAAGTTTCACAAATAAAAAAAAAATGCACATTTTTTCTCTTTCTCTCTCTCTCTCTCTCTCTCTCTCTCTCTCTCTTTTATATTGTAATTATGATGAAATTACAATAAAAGTGTTTATGTAGTTAGTTTTATTACATTCGCGATGCTTATAACTTGCAGCTGTCAAGAGGAGAGCATGATGATTGTGCGTGTACAAAAATAATTATATTCTCTTTTATAATATTATTTGAAAAATAATAATGAGAATTGTACGAATAGAGAATTAACGTAGCTATAAGACTAAACTTCAATGACTGAATTATAATTGGATATTTTCGTCTCTATGGTTACCGCATATAAATATAATGTATAAAAGTATAATGCATGCGACTGCGAAGAAGGACATGCTGCAAAATAATCTTCCACGTGGTACACGTGCATTTCCTCCTCCGCATTTTTATCTCTCTGGGCTCGGCTGGGATGTTTATTTTCCTCCTCGAGGGCTTCGTTGCAACGTCGTCGATTTAGAAAACAAAACAAATACGTTCAATGTTTCCCCTTGCATGGCTTTACGTAAATACATAAAACATGAGTTTTTTGTGAGATAATATGTGATATAAACGATTTTTAATTTATTTTAATTAGTTATCTTCTCGAGAATATCATACACATAGGCGTGCATGTCAAAGAATATAAAAAGAATTTTTTTTTTTCATAAAAAGTTAATAATAAATAAACAAAGATAGCATATATATATATATATATATATATATATATATATATATATATATGGCAGATATTTTTATTGACACAAAAAATTTAATTCAAATTTACTTGATAAGCCGGAGAATGTTGATTGTGTAAATCAGAAACTACGCGAAAGTACGGCTTTCCTTTGACGGGAGGTTGACACATGCTAAATCTAAATTTACCACCAGTAACTGCCGGAAACTACATCGGAGAGAGAGTTTCGCTCCAACCTTCCCGAACGGCTATTTACGCTTCCTTGGGTCGAGTAGATCATATTCGGGCGCATCGTATCTCTCCTCGGTTTATCAGCAACTGCTCGATTCACCCATCAACTCTCCCGTGTGAGAGCAAACTTCGTGTAATTCGCGATTCCGCGAACACTTAAGGACGCCCTAATTGCCCGCGGGTAATTACACGTTCGCGTCAAGGATGTCGGGAGGATTACCGTCGTAAAGAAAGTCACCCTCGATCACAGCAGTCATCGAGCGTAGTTTTAAAGGAAATTAAAGACTCGCTCTCGACCCTACGCTTATTACGCTGGTTGTCTCTTATCTTTTCTCTTCTTTTAATTCACCGACGCGATTTTCCACATCAAATCTCCCAAAAACGTTCTTTTTCGTACATACGACGAAAAGTAGCAGCGACAATCGTGCGCGACATGATGCGCAATCTTGGAAAGTGCTTCTTTAATGAGAAAAATCTCGGCTTCGCAGAGAACGAGACAGACTCGAGGGTGCGATACATACGTATATCTGTGCAGCTGTGGCGAATAATTTCGATCACGAGGCGCACAAGCTGTCTCGTAAATTTTCCTGTCTATAAAAAAGCCCGACAATTTAAAGAAAGATAGAAAATTTCTAGCGTTGTTATCGCAACGCGCAGCTTTGCGATCGCGTTTCGTAGCATTTTTTGTCTTATAAAATTCTCATTTTACAGATCAGTTTGTTCTAAACGCATCTTTTTTGTCACTTGTCTCTTTACCGTTTTCTATTTCAAACATACACCACACACACACACACACACACACACATCTCAAAGCATTTTTATTCAATGTTAAATATAAAATGTTAAGTATATATATATATATATATATATATATATATATATATATATATATATATAAAGGAAGTTAGAAAGATATTCTGGTAATGACGATAATAATGGAAGATTATTATTAGACTTCTGAATATATGGAGCAGAGTGATGGTCGCGGAAAAGTTTACTTTAACTTTATAAAGATGACGTGTAATCTTTCCTGGCGCGTTTTCCTTCGTGAAGTAAAAATATCATATTTTCGCAGAATCATATTTTTATAAAATCGTGAAAAATAAAATCGCTTGACATCATGCATTATAGCAATAATAACCGCATCGACCTTAATAAAAATTGTTGGAATTATACATATATGATTAATGCATGAGAATAAAATTATCGTCATTTGTTGCTTTAACGAAGAGGCTATTTGGACCGCGTGTGTACATCTCGGGTAATGACCGGACGAGAAATGACGTATCGCGTAATCGCGCACGATTATGATGGGGCATAAATAAAATTGCCACTTCCACAAGGGCGCGATCCTGAATATATCCGTGTATTAATTCCGCGTACGTAATCTACCTCCTTTAGATTTCATTCCTCTTTTTTTTCTTTCCTTTCAGTTCGGCCTCGCAGCTCTCCGACATGGAAACGGGGGAGGAAGCCGGCAATGAACGGGTGACGACTTACAAAGTAGGCATGCTGGGCGCGTCGGAAGTCGGAAAAACCGCTCTCACTGCACAATTCACTACGAGCGAATACATTTGCGCTTATGATGCTTCCCTCGGTAAAAATATTCAAACTATAGTAGAATATTCACCCTCCGCAGATCTCTAATTTCGGTACTGGAATTGATTAATTGCGCGTAGCAGCGACGCACCGTGGATCAGGCACTTCTAAAACGTTCTCTCGAAAAGAGTCATTTGCGCCATTAAAATCCACGCAATTTTGTCGGGAGAAATGGCTATTATACGTTCTCTTCGTCAAGGGACAGAGGGTCTCTTTTCAATTGCAAATTGCGTGCCGTGTCGCACTCGTCGCCGAGGAGGAAATTGATGTCGTCTCCGCGTTTCTACCTCGGAAAGAGTTCCAATACTCACCCGGATAGAGCTCCTCTCTTTCCGGAACCTCTGCGTTCAACAGATCATTGCAACGGTTATTTTGCATTTAATATAATTATAACATCTCTCTCTTCCTTCTGTCTCTCTCTCTCTCTCTCTCTCTCTCTCTCTCTCTCTATCCTTGTCTCTCTTTCTCGCGCGCGCGCGAGAAAGAACGTGATTATTCGCAAAATTGTACACGCTTTTCCGAGATTTGATGAGAATTAATTAATCCGATGCAAAACGTGTTGACAGTTATATCCGATATATTTACATGTAACATATTTTTCTTCAAATATTTTAATTGCATCAAAGTAATTACTCGATTATATTGTCGACAAATTATTCTCCATAAATAGCTTTACTGCTCCGCTAAAATTATTTTAGTAAAGTCAAATCGCATCGCATTAATCTTTTCTATTCTAGCGCAGTTTCTATTCGCCTTTCAGATTGTCGCGTGTACAATAAACGGCCTCGTATAACATTCCTTTTGTTGATCGACGATTCGTAGTAAATATGTATATTGTATGATTCGGTATTTATCCGAGAGAACGAATTTCGATCATATCTCGCGCAACTTTCAATATATAACAATAAACAATAAGGCAGAGTTTAACGAAGTCCCCTCAGACTAATTAATTTGTCCGAACTATTCGATTTTGGAAACAATTTCCCTTGTAATGAATCGTTCATTGGTGCATTCACGCCACGTTTATGCTTCTCCTTGTTCGTGAAACTCGACTCACGATACAAAACATAAACTTCAATGCTTAATTAAAATTCGCGTCGCGATGCGCCTTTTTCATCTCTTAAATAGATCCTCTATGATAATAAGCTCCTTTTATCTGTTGGAGCGGAATACCCTTTCACACTTCATCCGGAAGAAAATAACATTTTGCATCAATGAGATCTTTCGACATCAATCTTAAACGAGAATATCGAGAATATGCAGCTTGGTGTGTTTGATAACACACCATTGTACTTTGAGTGAAAATGACGAGATAACAGACGGATAAGCGATTCGTCGTTGACCCGAAAAAAGAATGACTCGGCTACTTTTCCGCTTTCCTTATTTCGTGTCCTTCGATCGCGTATGTGGGCAATATATTTTCCATCGATATTTCCGCCAGCGTGGTGGTCATTCCCATGATGGCTTTCAGCGCTGATTTTATTGAAACTGTACAAACTTATGGACTCGCGTTACGAGCACCGGCCGGCGGCTATTCGCGAGAGCTTTCAAAGTTGACCCCTCGTCGTATCGATTTTGCACTGAAACTATCGTTCCGCTGAGGGAGCGTAATCGATATTTCATATATTACGAATGAGATGCATCTTTCTCTTCTCTAAGATAATTCTCTTTGACGGATACAGATTCGTCTTGAATTGTAATCGCTCGCGAGAGAATAAACGATTAATCGATTAAATTGTAGAATTAATTTTATCACCGTTTTAAACGCAATTAAATCCGTTTGATCAGATAAACATTCGTGTAGATTTCTCCTCGGCCACGTCGTATAACATAATGAAGAATTAAGCCTAATTGGCGTAATGGTGTGAGAGATAGTGAAATATGATCGTCGAGAGAAGAGACCCGCGTAACGGAGACATTATTGTTCCTCAATTTAATTGTCGGAGTGATATATTAATCGTGTTCCATCTATGAATAATATTTATTTACTTGTGGGAATATCACCGACGCGTGCACGCTCGCGATTAATAATCGGATGGCATCGCGAATTTTAATTACGCGATTTTCAGACGAGGAATACGGGCAGAAAAGCGTCTCCGTGATGCTCGACGGTCAAGAAACGGAATTGGAAATCATCGATCATCCCGCCGCGGAAATGTCAGTGAGTATAACAGATGCAATGTTTTTCTGCATGTGTAAAGAAGTTTTGTTAGAAATAATCGGGCTATTATCGGGCGATCAAAGCTACGTAAATACATTGCATTGAGCGAAATTTTTATTTGATGTTTTAACGGCTCGTAAATAGACTTATAACACGATACCCACCTAGAATTTCTTTTATCGTCGCTAATTAAATGTCAACACGTGAAAAAATCCCAAGATACACATCTCGATAGAAACTGTACGCGTGATAATAGGCGTAGATGAAAGAAAAAGATCGGAGAAACGTAGGTGTTATTCTTTATCTGTTGAGAAGAATGAATAGATTCGATAGAAAATCAATAACACGGAAGAGGAAGCATGTGAATTATTTGTCTGGATTTATCAAGATGAATCGGGAAAAGGTTTCCGCGTGGATACATGATATGTAATATATGATATGAAATGTATAAGCTTCATATAAAACAAAAAGCGTGTAAACTGTACACCGCCATAAAGGATTAGTCAGAAACACACGCGCAAATTTTATTGAAATATAAATTATTTTTTTTATCGTTGAAATATATATTCTTATTCCATTTATTGTGCAATATTGCGTCGTCGTGCCACAGCAATTTATTTGCGCGAAAAAAATAAAAGCTATTTGTCGAATCTGTTCTCTCCAACGCATCGCCCGATAATCGACGTTTTCTGCCGAGTTTTTCCATTTTTCCTTTCATCTTTCTGAGGTCGAGACCTTTTGTTCGACCTACAATCCGGACGTGTACGTGGTTGTGTATTCGGTAGTGGACAGAAGGAGCTTTAAAGCCGCCGAAGAAACATTGCTCTATTTGTGGAAGAGCGATTACATGGCTACTCACGGTGTTATTTTGGTCGGTAATAAGGTCGACCTCGAAAGAAAGCGGGAAGTTCCGTCAGTGGGTGAGTATGTAGATGAATATTCGTGCATATTTTCCAACGCAATTACTATGTACGAACTATTTTAATGAAGTCCCGAGAGTCGATCAAATTTTCAGTTAAAAGAAAATTCTCATTAAAGCGAGAAGCAAAAAAGAATATTTATAGCATTTTTTTGGCAGGATAATTTTAATAAAAATTTCTTATCAATTGTGCATTAATGATTAATAAAAATCTTTTATCGATTATATTACATAATTTTATTATTGCATTAAGATTGATTGAAATAAGCGACGAAGAAAAAGCAATATTTAACAAATCTCGATGAGGTAATAAAATTTTGTAAAATTAAAATATGATAACGTGTAAAAAAGATACAGGAAAAAATCTGTGAAAATTTCAATCGCATGCACATTCTCGAGCCCTTGATTTCTGCCGATAGTCGGTCGCCGGCTGGCGAACAACTGCGGCTGCAAATTCATCGAGACCTCGTCGGGTCTGGCCCATCACGTAGACGAGCTCTTGGTCGGCATTCTGGCGCAGATCAAACTGAATCCGCAGCGGGATCAAGCGACCAGGCACCGTCGGAGCAAGCACCGCAGGCGTATCCTGAAGCATCTACTCGGCTTCAAGAGGAAAACCAAGAGCTGCGAGAACCTCTTCGTTCTCTAACGTACCTCATGCCTTCGCGCACGGCGAAGATGATGATTTCGCCAGATAACCGGATATCTCGTCGAGCGATTGTCGACTCAATCGGCCCGAGAAAAAAAAACGTGCGCTATCTACGACAAATCTTGTCGATCGTGCTCACGTAAACGAGAAGCGTATCTGATAAAAGCCGAATCGGCAGCGCGAAGCAGAAATATCGAGCAGGCTCTCGTAGCCTGCCAATTGTAGTACAGAGAAGTTCGCGCGATACGTGACGAAAAAATTGTCGGATTTTTGCAGGAAAATAAAACAGGTATCGCTTCATCATATAATTTCGAAGTGAGTTTTTTTTATACGTCCGTACGTGACGCGCCGGATTATTAAAGCAAAGAGGACTAATGCGAAATTCTGTTGCGAAACGCACATTTACATGCGCGAATAATGATTTTATAAAAGAGTGCTAATGTGTATGTATTGCGTCGTACTTTTCTCTCTCCCTCTCTTTCTTTCGTATAGAGAATAATTATATTTCATCAAGGGCTATTTTGATGTTTGTGTCATCTCGCGTGCGGCTTTATGCAATGCTGCAATTCATTACGAGGACAATGTGACACTGAATAGAATAAGCAGGACGAGAGAAATAATCATCAATGAGTAATGGGATATACGATAAAAATTATATATGTGAGATACATGAATTCTGACAGCTGAGTTATCGCAATCACGAGAGGAAATGTGATTTATCGTAATACACGTGGCATTGACAAGGGGAGGCTACGCGCTGTCCTTTTTGATCGATTTCTATGAAATTTGCAGAGAAAAATGATAAACAATATTATACTACCAATATAAAGATTAAAGATGATTTCTTATGCGCTTATATAACTACAGGAACTGACATTAAACAAGCATAGTTTAATAGTATAATGTCTTAAAAGTATAATATTTTAAATGCTAGATAATATATTTGTTAAAAATATAATTATATACTTTCTTATATATTTTTCTTTCTTCTTTTTATTGCTTTTTCATGATCAAGAAAAAAAACATAGATAAAAAAACTTAAACTATTTCCAGCTCTACTCAAATCTGCAAACATTAATCATACATCAAGTATATCTCTTTTATATCTCTTCCTGTAAATTTAAGTAATAGAAATTGATGAAGAACAGCGCGTATAATATCGCATTGGGAGATGAGAAACTGACATTTAGAAAAATTTCGCAAAGCTTCGCATTTCCTCGCATTTTGCATTTGTATTTGTGCTGTACTAACGGTCTACTTGGAAGATTACCGTAAGCTCATTTTCTCTTCCGAATGTATATAAATAAGCTACATATATATATCCGATATAATCTAGATTAATGTTTGTAATAATACGATCGTTTAATATAATAATAATAATAATAATTCTAATAATTACAGCAGTGGTAAACAAGAAAATCGATCGCTTTGCCATTTGAAATGCGCGAGAGGATTAATCGTAATAGAAACACCAATTTACACATACACATTACGTTGACGGCTGTCTAGCGATGGAATTGAATCGAATTTACTCGATTAACAGAATCAGAAGAGATGTCATAAAAAACGGAAATTCGTAGCAGAGTTCTTTCGAAAAGAGAATCTGTCTTCAGATCCATTGCTTCATCAACAATTTTATGATGTACGAATCTTTTGATCGTGAGCTTATTCGGACTTTTAAAAGAACTTATCTGAAGACTTATCTGTTTAATTGTAATTTAAGGATACACTCTTGCGTGCACGCGCTAATGTTTTAAATATAATGAGCATATAGGTGGGATCAACAAACATAACCGACCAAGCAAGCGATGTTTTGTTTATATAAGGAGACAGCTTTGCCGAGTTGCGCGAGAGAGATGCGAAATTATACATATAAAAAAAAATTTCAGCTACGGAATTCGCATTTGAAAATATGTGAACGATCTACCTGTTACTTATCTACGTTGAACTGGTATCTGTTTAATATCGATATCACATATGGGGGGGAACATATCATGTAACTACGAGAGATGTAATCTATCGGAATTACGTGTGCTGGAAAATCTCGAAATTAAATTTATCCTTACAAATGAACAACGTAGTTGCTCGTTTTTCTAAGACCTAAGAAAATTCGATATTTTGAATACAATTTATCGGCTGTACGCGCAATTTCTGTTAAAATCGATGAAAAATGAATGTTTTATATGGATTTTTAATAAATTTTTTTCTTTCCCTCAATTTTCTGTCGAGAGAGAAATTTCTCTTCCTTCATCTTATCCATTATCGTCATCTACGCTAAAGTGATAAATGATCGCAACGTGAAAAGTCAAATAGATATATTTATTTTTAAATGTTCCTCGAATTGTTTAATTTGTTATGGGTAAAAATAATATGGTGACGAAATACAAGGGGGACAGAACGGATCCAGGAGACACGTTGCTGGCAGTATCGAAAGTGGGATAGGACTGGGGCAACACGGTCCAGGTGTTATCGGGCAACACGGTCCAGGTGTTATCGGGCAGCATCGAGGTGGCGGGATGCAAGGCGGTCTCCGAGGCGGAGGCTCGCAAGAAACTTCTTCGATCCTCGGAGGTAGAATTACGCTGCATGAAAGTGGTGGCGAATTGCACGGGGAGGATTTGCTACAAAATATTGCAACGACAAAACTTTAGCTATATTACGGAAAGTAATTCTCTCTTCTCACATTCTCTCTTAATTAAATAAACGTTTCGCACCAACAATCCATCTTGCTTATCAGATATTTCAGTTCGTCCATGTCGTTCGGTTCTGAGTTCTTTTTATAAGATAGGTCTCTTATGAAAACCGACATTTTATCCTGTCTTAATTGTAAAAGCAACTAGAAAATTTAATTGCACATTAAATCTGGGTGTGCTTTCTGACGGATAATTTTTTTGATAAAAAAAAAAAAAAGAAACATCATCGCGTGATGTGAAATTGCAGTTTAATATAGAAAAGCAATCTATCGCATTTTTAATTAATACAAGAAATACCGCAGTCAAATGTGTCAATAACACACTAAAATGTGTCAATTTTAGCTCCAAACTCTTTTTATAAAAGTTCTTTTACGAAGCATTTTATACAGTATTTACGTTGTGAAACGCGTCTTTTTTTGGAAGATAATCGCACAGAATTATGGCAATGCCCGGTAAAATTAGCGCTTATCAGAGATTAATGTTGAGAATTGCTTCAATCCTGCCTGAAAAATTCCGCGCCACGTTTTTGCATCCTGCAGGTACAACGCTATCTAAAAATTTAAATTTTCCTAAAAAGAAAATATTTTGTAAAGAAAAAAAAGTTGTTTCATATCTCAGGACCAACTACTGTATTTTTCTGGGCACCGACGTTTAAATGGGGTCTGGTAATAGCGGGCATAGGAGACATTAATCGACCTGCGGACACGATCTCTCTCAATCACACTGCGAGTCTTATGATTACAGGCGCTATATGGTCTAGGTATGAATTTTATCAATTATCAATTTAATTACTCTCTCTTAACTCGTCCGTATCTGCACACTTTTAGATATTCGCTGGTAATAATACCCAAGAATTATAACCTGTTTAGCGTTAACTTGTTCACTTGCGGCACGGGGGCATATAATTTCATCAGAGGATTATTATATCAAATGAGAGAAAATAAGTGAAAGAGACAGGATTGAGATGCCGATACAGATGGAAATCGTGAAATTATCGTATCGATATACATTTTGTAGAAAAACGTGTGTATAATCGTCGATCTTTATTTTATAAAGTTATTTTACAGTTACGCTAACTATTCGTATATCATCGTAAGGCTTGTCAGTCTTAGGATTCGTCTTTACCTGACTGATATTTTGCACGACTTCCATTCCTTTGTGAACCCGGCCGAATACAGTATGTTTGTTATCTAACCAGGGCTATAAAAAGCGAATGAAATAAATAAATAAATATATGTATATATATATATATATATATATATATATATATATATATATATATATATATATATGCACATATACAGGGTGTTATGACACTCTGTATATATTCGCACTATGAAGTACCTTATAGAAACTACATAATTTCAATTTATATTCAAAAAATTTCATTCAAAGAATGTGTACTCACCGTCGGTGTCAGCGTGATGAAAAACTGGCTACCATTCGTATTCGGTCCCGCGTTAGCCATACTTAAAGTGTACGGTCTGTCGTGCTTCAAGTTTGGTTTAAACTCATCCTCGAACTCACCTCCCCATATGCTCTCACCGCCAGTACCGGTTCCAGTGGGATCGCCCGTCTGTATCATGAAACCCTTGATAACTCTATGGAATATATGACCATTGAAATAGCCGTTCTTCGCGTGCACGCAGAAATTTTCCACCGTCTTAGGGACGTCCTTGCCGAAAAGATTCACATGGATGTCGCCGAGCGCAGTATGAAGAATCGCAGTGTCATATATTTTCTGCATATTCGTCGCTTCCGTCGAAGATATAATATCTTCTTTGGAGGGTTTCTCATTAAAAACATCTCGATCACATTCTTGGCTCTTTGTATCCTCTGGCTCTCGCCTCGTGAACATGTAGAATCGATTTTTCTTATGAGCTGTGCAAAACAACGTCGGATCAGGACGGTTCATTTCCATTGTGGGATTTTCAGAAGCCTCCATTTCAACGGTTAACGCAGCAGTTGTCTTTCTCGCTTTTCCCTACACATCATTCGTATATCATGAATCAAGTATCAATTCAATGTCGTTTTTCCGCGCTTCAATTATAAGACTTATTAAATACTATAATACCCTAAATAATACCTGGAATAATGCCAGCTGCATTGGTCGTATGTTTTCTGGCTTTCCCATGATTTTGATACAACGATTTGTGTAAAGATTCACCATTTTAACGCCCAGCATTGTAGGATATAAAATAATATAACCAGATTCGTCAAAAATGATATTTCCTAGATTCGTCTCAGTTTTATCCAATTCTCTTTCGACTGCCATTCTGCAATGTGTAATAATAGAAATTAATGTAAGCAAAATGAAGAAGCAATTCAGAAAATTTAGTGAACCATAGAAAGTGCAAGCATTTCACCTGCGTCCAAACTCCATGTTTGGAAGTTGTTGCATGGTTTGTTGCAATTCGCTAAATCTTTGAAGTGTCTCGTCAAATATCCTGTATAGTTTGCCTGTCTGGAAATTAAAAACCCTAACCTTTCTATCTCCACTGAGGGATGCAAATCGTTTGCCATCAGGTGATATCGCTAAGCCACACGGGTAAGTCTTGTTTTTAGCAAACTCAAACAGATCGGTGTCCAACTTCGATTCAAACGATGTGCATTTGGGAAACTTGTACTTCATCTTTGGACCTGTCCAATACTCCAATATTCCTGCTTTATCAATGGAAATGCATGTCTCGTATACAGAATTATACTGTAAAAAAAAAGATATATTAATCAATTTATCCCTTTTTCACAACAAACTCAATAAATCTTACTTTCATAATGACGACAGGTTTAGTGTGTAGTTTCTCAAATACATGTAAGGGTGTATTTGTTCCCTGACCATCGTAGATGTATATTTTATTTGATTCTTGCGAAGATACTGCCACAGCGGATATGGCATCGCCAGCTGAGTATACCCATTCAACACAGAGTGGCACAAAGTCCAATTTTATCATATTTATCATATCTTAAAAATCAAACATAAATATAATAAATTAAAAATTTTCTATAAACATTCTAAATAAAAATAATATATTTTTAAACTTACCAAAATTGATGACATCAAAGATTTTTATAGTTTTATCAATACTGACTGAGCACATATGAACTCCATTGCAACTAGTAGACATTGATTGTATTGGCATTAGATGTGCTCGAAAATGCTTTACAAACTCTATCAATTCCTCTTGCTTTTTCCAAAATTTTACATGTCCATCGCAACTGGCCGTTATCACAAAGTTTGTCCTGTATTGATATATTCCAATAACAGATTTTCCAGAAAGCAAAAACTATACACACATTATTTTATTATTTATATAAAATACTAACTTTGTTACCAAAATATGAGTAATGACATCCCTGTGCATATAAGACTTCTCATAACATTCGCAACATGGCAAGTTATCTATGTATACCTGTTCATATTCTAAAACTGTAAAAAAAATTAAAAATATTTAAACAAAAATACACATAAATAAGAATAGAGATTTTTTTACTTATTACTAAATGTCAAATAAAAATAAAAATAAAATTAAAAATTGCACAAAGTTGAAATAGGAAAACATTATATTTATTTTTATTCATTAAATGTGAATTACAAAAATTTTTTTGATTTTAACCTCGTTGCTTTTTTTGCGGTGCAGCTTCCGAAGGTAATGGTCCAATCCAGTCATCTTCCGTATCATTTTCTTCGTGTTCACGCTTGCCACTCATTATGCATATAAATTAAAATATTTCCAATTTTATTAATAAATAAATACAACCACTTATGTTTTCACAAATATTTATGCTACAAACTCTTCAGCTGACATTTTGATTGATTGGACAAGATTGTTCGAAAATCCTACTTGTTGAACAAAAAAATCTTTTGTCCTGATTGGTCAGTTAAGCGCAGGTTTATTCCACAAGTAAGATTTCCGAACACGCTCTATCGTGTTTATCACCCATATGATATCCAGAGAAAGTAGCATGTAGTGCAGCATTGGAGCTTAGCAGAAGTGCAAAAATGGCTTCTTGGATGAGAGCCGTTCGTACCTTTTCGAGAAAATATGCGACATCTGCCAGTCACGAACATGCCAGTTCAGGTAAATACAAGTGAATTATTGTGCTAATAATATAATATTTTATATGCGCGCGTTTGAAAACCGAAATTTTTGTAATTGCACAGAATATGACATACTCGACGATACTGTCTTTTACAGTAGAATATTTTTGTTAAATATTGTTAATTAAGATCTTCTCTATGATGTGACGCTTTGTACTTGAATAACATTACGGTAATGCATCGTATTTTCCGCGGAAAATATATCGCATCTTGAAATAAATTATCGGCAAACATTACATAACAGTAATGCTTGTGCATATGTACTATACAGAACAGACACAACTGTTGTGGAAGAGGATTTCGCTCTTCGTAGGCTTTCCAGCGATAGGTCTGGCTATGTTGAATTGTTATTTGAATCATCAGGCTCATCACGATGAAGAACGTCCGGAATTTATTCCATATGATCATATGAGGATAAGAACCAAGGTATATATCAATAAGTTATGCATCAATATCATTTTGATTGTATGTAAATGTGGAAGATAAACATATTTTTAAAATTTAAGTATTGAGTAATCTTTTATTATTCTTTTGTTTACAGAAATTCCCATGGGGTGATGGTAATCATACACTTTTCCATAATCCCAAAGTAAATCCTCTACCTGAAGGGTATGAAGAATAGAGGATGATTCTGTTTAGTTTGTACTTATAATGGTTACGCTAATATGAGCATTCTCTATAATATGTATCCTACATTGTATTATCAAATGAACGATTGAATCAATAAATTAGTAGAGATACAATATTTATATTTTTTTTACATGTTATAACATTTTCCTATATAATTAATACAATTAATTTGATATAACTACTGCACAAATCATTATTGCTGTATATTACATATTTTAAAATTGTTTTATCGCTCAGAAAAATTATTTATTAATGTATTTTATTAATTTTAGACTAGTCGAAGAGAACTTGTAACTAAGAGGGAATAAATCTGGAAGGGATTGTATTTTTACTAGTATTATATGTATACGAGTCTATATTCTCAATATGTAAGTTGAATTAATGATAACAGCATTAAATATATAAATATATATTTTTCCTTTTTATATATATGTATGAAAGTATAAAAATTATCTTATATCTTACAAAGTCTTACAATTCATAGATAATGAAGGTAATTTTTAAAACAATACTATAAGATTTCTTTCAAGTTTGTCAAATCTCGTATAATGATATCAAAAATTGAAATAGATACTGGATTTTTAAAAATAAACATTAATACAGTTAATATTTGTTTTAGGAACTATTTATATATGTACTGTTAACATAACTAATGCTATATATATTACTTTCTTTATCTTTATATAGAATGATTTATGTATTTGTGTGTGTGTGTGTGTGTGTGTAATATATATATATATATATATATATATATATATGTGTGTGTGTGTGTGTGTGTGTGTGTGTGTGTGTGTGTGTGTGTGTGTGTGTGTGTGTGTGTGTGTGTGTGTGTATATATGTCTACATTTAGAACAGTAGTATATCTTATGCGCGGTCGACGATAAAAAAATAGAAAGAGAAAGACGAAATGTAATATGTGAATTTATTTCCATTTCCACAGATTATATCTATTTTTTTAAATAAAATCATATATCTCGTATCGTATAAATCGATTTCACTCGACATTTTGCATAAAATCTTTAAAAAAAAATTGGATTACAAAATTTCAGTATAGGAACTCTATCTCTAAATACATGCTTAGGAAGCTTCAAAGCTCTGTCAACATTCTTATTTAAATATTTTTAAACACTGAATGAAAAACAAGGTTTTTTTTTAAATTTTAGATTATACTTAATATTTAGATTTCTCTTTTTTTTCTCTCCCCTTTCTCGCATATGTGCGCATAAAAGAAATTGCATTCACAGGAAAAATAATATATAAAAAGTTAAGCATCTTTCTCGTTACATCTTTTAACATTTTCACTTGTGCTATATTTTTTTATCGTCAATCCGGTAAGAAAGGAAAATACCTTACTTTAATATATCATAGTATAAATCATTCTATATATATATATATATATATATATATATATATATATATATATATCGCGTATAATTTAAAGAAAATTTTTCTTATAAAAATAATTTTGTCAAGCAATTAATATATTTTTTAGACATAAGTAATAACAAATACTGATTAGTTAAGCTCGAACAGACATGGTTTATATATTTGGTATATTAAGAAAAAAGCCCAAGATTCCAATTGAACGCCGTATTCAAAACCAGCACAGGCAAGAATCTTGAAAAATTATAAATCGATACAGATGATTGGCTTGTAAAGATTCTTACAATGTTTGTAATGAATTGCTTTCCAATGCAAATCTGAACAACGTTTGGAGCAGTAAGGAGCCTCCAAACAGGCCTGACAATATACCATGCTTTTGCGTTTACAACGTAAACACGGCCTGTTCTCTTGTTCACCTGAGACTTCTAAATTGTCATTTACAGCCGACGATATTTCTTCCTTCCTTTTTTCATTCGACGACGAGGAATTAACGACTTCCGAATCATTGTTCACGTTCTTTTTTTCTTTCATATCATTCAACGTGGAGTTAAGGACTTCAGAACCATTGTTTATGTTCAAGGACTTTTTTTCTTTCAACGTATTCAACCACATGACATTATGGACTTCCAAATTGTCGTCCACATCCGACGATTTCTCTTCCTTGATTTCATTCAACGATGCGGAGTTTAGTACTTCAGAATCATTGTTTAAAGATTTTTCTTCTTTCATCTCATTTAACCCCTCGAAATTATAGATATCCGGATTATAATTAAACGACTTTTCTCTATACGTCTCATTCAACGATATGGAATTAAAATCCGGAATGTCGTTTACATCTGACGACTTTTCTTCCTTTATCTCATTCAACGAATCAAAGACTTTCAGTTTGTCGTCAATGTCCAAAGACTCTTCTATTTTTATATTTTTCAACAATACGGAATCAGGATCTTCCGGATTGTCGTTTACGTTCAGCGATTCTTCTACCCTAATCTCACTTAACGATGTGGAGTTAGAAACTTCCAGATTGTCATTCGCATATGACGATTTTTCCTTCGTCTCATTCAACAATGCAAGATCATCTGAAAGCGTATCAGAATTGTCTATTTTCTCAAATAACGACGCCGATATGCTTGTGACGTTCAGGATATTCATCATGATATCGGAATTTTCATGATCATCTTCGCTTTTCGCGGGACTGATAATCTTGGAGTTCAAAATATCATTTCTGTCGACAACAGTCTCATTCACATTTGTGGCGTTGCTTTTCATTGTAAGATTGCACGAAGAAGATCTCGATTTTCCGTTATACCTATCGGATACATGTCTGAGTAGTTCATTAATCGCTTTAACGCCGCTATGAGTATCCATTTGTACTTGGTTCTCCTTTATATTTCCAAATTCTTTCACGGTGTCGATCGATTCCATCGCCGCTCTCGTGCTTGATGTATCCTTTGGAATTTCAGACGATGATATTTCCTCAGCTTGTATCTCCTTTTGTTTTGATGCTAATTCCTCATTAAGTTTCTGAATATTTTGTTCTTTTACTGCTAATAATCTTAATTCGAAATTTTCTTCAAACGGTGACAGTGATGTTATTTCTATAGATTCGCACCTCGTCTTGTCAAGACATAAATCCTGCGACGTATTCGGTTTATTTTCGGAAGACGATATCTTATCGTGCTGCTCTTCTTGCAAATCTGAACTCGATTTTTCCCCGTTTTCGTCGATGTGCAGAATTCCTGAACTTTCGTCGTAGCTCTCATCGTACATTGTCTCAGAATTATTAATCTGTTTATGCGGAGGATCATCTTGTGACAAGGTTGACAAAAATTCTGATAACGTTTTGGAAGTGTATTTTTCACATGCGATATGTATTCGCGATGTTTCTGCGGATTCGCTTCTGTTCGTCGGAAATAATAATTTTGACGTATTATCTGATATAAACGGTGTAGAAGTTTGTGGTATACATGACGTATTAGATTGTTCTGTGAAAATCGATCTTTTGGTATTTTCTGCAGTTTTTTCGTTATCGCGCATTCCATCATGTGAATTTTCGCCAGATATTTTATTGTTGAGATTATGCGCTTCATTATGATACAATTCTTTATCTCGAGTTTCTGTATTACAAGGAACTTGCGACACCGTTTTTTCGTTTCCTTCATTGCTATTTAACACTGTAACGTTAGAGATTTTGCATATGTTGTCCGTTTCCGCATCATCAGGTCCTCCGATGTTTACATTATCATCTTTCGTTTCATTATCTTGTAAGTTCAACGTTTTTTGTGTAGGAGAGGAACATGATTCCGACATGCGCTTATCATGTAGATCTCTTGCCGAAGATTTTTCAGTTTCTTTATTTATTATATTATCTTGCGTTTTCGTATTAAAAGAGGATTGTGATATAGCATCGTTTTCTTTAATATTATTTAACGTTATAACATTCGAAATTTTAAGTATGTTTCCCGTCTGTATGTTATCAGTTTTTTTAGCATCATTTTTTGCAATCTTTGAAGAGCCTTTTATTTCATCGCTTAATGCATTTTGTAAGCAACTCGATGTATTTTGTGCGAGAAGAGAACATAATGCTGATAATTGCTCAACATGTGATTTTTCCGCCGGAGATTTTGCAGTATTATTAATATTTGCGTCATCTTGCGTTTTCGTTTCCGAGATTCCGCGCGACGTTTCCGCGATCGAATTTTCCTCCAGAATATTTGCATGTCCCGAATCTAACGATGTTTTTATATTTTCAGATTGTTTTTCCATAAAGGAAGATGAGTTTTTCTTGCATCGCATCTTTGGTGTATCTATAGTTTCCTTTGGCAAAACTACAATTTCCGGAGATGATTCTTCGTTATTAATTGTCGTGGATTTTAACATAGATTGAACAAGTGAATCCCCATTTCGCGCTTTCGTCAATAAATTATTTTCTACCATCATAGATTTTGAGTTTATTGAAGTGTTCAGATCAATATTTTTTTTTAGAGATTGTCCTTCTCCTACTTTATCGCAGATTGAATTATTCTCATTAGTTTTATTAGACTGAGTTTTGTTGCAAGATGTTTCGATTTTTGATGATTTTAGATGATTTAGTATTTTCGATATTTTCCGCGATGCATTGTTTTGTAGTTTCTCTTTGACTTGATTTTCTTTCATCATGTTGGTGATATAATTATGTAAAGATTCATAAAAGAGAACTAACATCTTTCTTTCAAGGCGCAATATTTGGGAGTCTTGGTTAGATGAACATTTTTTGAGATAAAATTTTAATTGATCTATCAATATAAATTTTTGAAGATCTGTCAGAATACTTAGATTAAAGTGAGGGTTCACAATTTCGTTTGGCGGCGATGGTACAGGTGTAGATTTTAATAATCTTATTTTATCTCTTTGCGAAGTCGCATTAAATGAATTTTGCGAGACACTCGGTTCTTGCGACACGGGATTCTTCGTAAAGATGCCGGACGACTTTTGCGATACTTTATGTACGCATTCGTACGCATTTGTGCATACGTTATGGACACACGGGGTTCCTTGATGTACATTTTGTTGTGGTTTCGCGAATAATGTTTGATTTGGTATGCAATCCCTAGTTTGTGTCTCGGAGATGCTCGTTTTCTTTTTCGCCATGGATGGCTGCGCGTTCTGCGAGACATTATTACTTGTCAAATTGATTAAAGATATAGACGTACCATTGGGTAATCTTTGGTGCAGGTATTGTTGCGAATTTTGTTGCTGCTGGCTCGGTTTCGGCAAAATATTCTTTACACGTGCAGATTGCGACGCGACACTATTCGGCACGCTATTGTTATGTTGTGGAACATTTTTCTCCGCAGGTATCGGTGGAGTGTGCGGATTTACAAACGGATTCCCGGGTCCAACATTTCCCGTCACATTTCCCGGAGCGTTAACAGTTGTACAAACTTTGGACTGAGTGACATTGTGTACAAACTGATTTATTCTATTAATATTTTGGTTTGTCACGAATACCGGAAAATACGGTACTGATTTTATGTAAAACGGCATCTGAGGGTACAAAGTCTGGTTCTGTTGTTGCATGTTAATCGCAGATGCTGCAGTCGCACTACTGGCAGTTCCGATATGCGTCTGTCCAGTTGTAGAAGAGATGTTTGTATTCCCTTGATTTGAGGACGAATACGTGCGCATATTAATATTTGATGCTGATGGGGGGGCCGACGATGTAGTGTTACCCAAATTTGCGAAAAACTGTTGATTATTGACACTCGACACATTTGGCATACGCTGGCCTTGTAAATAATTCGCGTTTCCTATAGGTTGTTGTGGATTAATCGTTGGATTCAAAATGGGATTTGACGAACAAATATTCGGTACAGGTTGCCTTAAACGCGAAGAATTGTTCGTACTCCTCGAAGGCGGTGATCGATTGATACTCGGTCTCGGAGGTGGCATTGTTGAGGATTGCGCTCTGAGATGCTGCATGCCTGGCAACTGCATGCCTGAAATATTTCCCAAATATGGTGATTGCGCGTGAACATTTGATGCCGATGCATTCGGAACTGAACTGTTAATGTTCGAATGTTGCGGCATGCTTGAATACATATTATCGCGAAACGGTGCGGTACACGTGACGATCGATACATAATTTCCGAATAAAATCAAATATTTCTTAAATTCTCTAAATGATATTGGCATAGCTAGTATCTTTTGTTGATTGATGTAATTTATAATATGATCTTCGTTTGGCATATGCAACAATATCTTCAAGGTATCTATATTTTGAAATATTTGAATTAGATTGATCTTCATTTTATTCATCTTTTCTTCGGTGAATATTTGTTCTTCACAAATCTTGCGGCATGATGCAAAGTTCAAGCAAATATTTAATACTGCATCTTGTACCTTCGTGACATCAAAGTTCGAAGAAATATTATCAGCCGGTACGCCGAATAGATTCGACGATTTGGGTGAATGATTCGCCGATTTAGTAGCGGAACTATACGATGGTGGCGATGATCTGCATGCCGATGATGCTGAAGACACTGTATTGTTTGATATAATCGATATATCAGAATTCATAGTTAAATTCATAGGAATATCATCCCACGAGGATCCAAGCTCCGCGCTCGTTCGAACCCTTACGTTGTCTTTTGCATCCAAAATTTCCGAGGAAGTCTCTGGTTGTTTTTCCAAATCAGGCATGTCGAGTGTACATTTAGCTGATTCAACATTGTTTTCAGGCATTCCTTTCCCTTCGACGGACTGTACGCACTCATTCTTTTTTCCCTGATCACCCTTCGTCGCATCTCCATCCTCAATCGAAATTATATTATCTTGAGGATTTTTTTGTTGCTCGTCTGCTATCTTTTCTTTGTCATTCGAGGAAGGCTTTGGTAATTGTTTTTCTAAATCAAACGCAGATTTGGCTGATTCAGAATCATTTTCACTTATCATCTGCATCTTTTCTTGTTCGGCAGATTGTACGTGTTTATTGTTTCCTTCTTGATGATGCGTCGCATCTTTATCAAAAATTGTATCATTTTGAGAACTTTGGTCTTGCTGTTGTTTTGAAGAATGATTTGCATTATTTTTGGTAATATGACTAGGATTACATATAACTTCCCAAATATGTGATGCTGTTTCAGCGATACTATCTTGATTAACGTCAGACGATTTTTCCGACGTAATTTTCGCTTCGTTTACTTCGCTGCTGATTGTGTTCCCGTGCCTGGAGTTTTTGGAGGATGTTTCGGAAGATGTTTTAAAACTCATCTGAAAGAGTTCGCCAAGAATATCTGGTTTGCTTTTCAATGCATTCAAATTTTTGCAGATGCACGTATTCACTACAGATAACGGTGCTTTCAGCGAAAATTTTTTCGATATTCGAGATTTCGACTTGGGTTTTATTTTTATTTCTACTTCAATATCGCTAATGTTATCTTCATCTATTGATGAATTATCATCACTGGTGTTTATATCCGATTTTTTTGAAGACGCGAATGTTGATGAGGAGAAAGCTTCGTTAATGCCATCTTTCTTGTTTGAAGAACTTTCCTCCAATTCTGGTGACATTATCGAAGCATGATCGGCTATCACAGTCATTTTATTTTTCATGGTATCTTCGTTATTTGTTAAGAATACTTTTTCGACAGTTGGCGATACATCACAGCCATCTTTCTCTTCAATATTGGATATTAACTCTTGCGCAGACATAGTTGATAATATCAAGTTTGGTTTTATATCTTTCGATATTTTTACATCGTTGGCTAAATTAATATTTCCGATGTCCTCTTGATTTTCCTGCGTATTCTCCATATTTACTTCTTTCGTTTCCTCGGCATTTTCGATATTAACATTTTCGATATTTTTTTTATCTTCTTGCGCGTCCTGCATAATTACGTCTTTCGATTCCACATTAACCGCACAATCTTCGTTATCTGTACCATTTTTGCTAACAACGGTTTCGGCATCGGCAATTAATACAGAATTTTCTATGCGCTGTACTTTCACCGGGATTACGTTCTCTATATCCTCCTGCGAAGTATCAACTAACACTTGACGTTTACATGTCGATGTTTTATCTGTGTTAAAATCTGTATTTTCATCCATCTCTTCGTCCGTTGTAAAATCGTGCAATGTGTCGTTTTGGATGCATATGGTGGAAGCATTTGAATCGATGGATTCTACTTGAGAGATTACGCTCTCTGAATCTTGTTTCAAACTATTAACCGACTCACAACGTCTATGCATCAATATTTCATCTCTTTCGTAAATATCTTCCATCTCTTCTTCTGTTATAATATCGTTAGATGTGTCATATATTTCGGTATTATTTGAGACAAATTGCAGATTTCTTTTCTCTAGGCATTCCGATATAATCTTGAAGTCCTCGTCACTTTCACTTTTGCTAGGACAATCTTGAAAACAGTCGCGAAATTTTTTTCGTATCCTTTTAATCTTATTCAGCCTCTTGCATTGTATTTTTCTTCTTTGTCTTAGATATCTATATTCTCTTTTCTTTGTCATATATTGTGTAATCCTCTCCCAAAATATTTGCTTTTCATTCTCATTATTATCATGAATTTGTTTATCCTCGGAAAACACTTTACGATCGAGTATCTCGGTATCATTCATCAAATTTTCATCGAGTGACCTATCAAGAGATGCCTCTTTCTTTTTTTGAATTTTTTTCGTCGATACACTTTCATCCAAAGATTCAGAATGTTCGCTTTCTTTAACTGCGTTTTTAAAATCTGTTTCGACAGGTAGACTATCACTCTGCCAATCTGTAAGCTTTGTTTTTATATTTTCGTCTTGTGTATCTATTTTTACAGATATTTTAGTTGCAGAAGCATGTGCTTGCTCAGCTAACAATTCAGAATCGCTACCAGAAGTTTGCGTATTCGAAATAGGTATGTTTTGATTTTCATCTACGATATCATTAGTTTCCGTTTCTAAGCAAGGTCTTAAATTTAATACTGTTGTATCATGTGATACATTAACATTACGTTCACATGAATTATCATTATCTTTAGATTCATTGCTGTGTTCTTGTGAGTCTAACGATTTAATTTTTGATGAAGAGGCCTCTTGATTTATTTCTATTTCTCTTTTTTGCTCTTTTTTATATAGTTCGTATTCTTTTTTAAAAATCGTATTATTTTTCGAGGAGTCAATGCTACTGCTAGAATGATGCTTCTTCAATCTAATACGTGTCTTGAATAATTTATTTCTCAATGAATGTTTCTTATTGATGCATATATTTTTCGAAGAAATAGTTTTACGTTTAAAATGCAAACTTTTATTTTTGAATTCGCGGACGGAATTATGTGCAGATTTGCTTAGCAATTTATTTTTCGAAGAATCTAGCTTTACTTTGGTGCTCGATTTTTCGGCAGAAATATGTCTGTCATTCGTTAAAATAATACTGCTATTAATGTGAGAGTTCTTTTCTTTTGTTTCTTGGATAGAGTTTTGTATAGCGTTATCCGACGATTTTTTCGCAGACAAGCTACGCTCCTGGATTTTAGTTTGACAAGTATTAGCATCCGTTCTGATGCCTGATAATGCAGTTTCAACAGAAGAGCTCGCGTTTAATTTTACGCTGTCGTCTGCAATTTCTTCCTCGGTTTTCTCAGAATTATGCTCCGAGTTTCTCGACCACGATTTTTTTTCATCATCGTTTTGATATTTATTTTGTTCCTTCTGAGGGACAGACTCTTGAAGACTACCGCGCGGCAATAGATCCTTATGTTGTGAAGATAATTGCAGTTTTCTAAAACATATAAGAATACATAACATAATTACATAAAGTAAGAAATATAATGTGTACTTATGTAATAATTTTTAAGCAACGTATTTATATTTTATATTCATTTAATAATTTTTAATGATGGATCTCAGTTCTGCTGCGCAATATGTGCTAATTAATATTATTAAGCTGACTTTATATGATTTATGATTCTAGACATACACACATTTTTGCAAAAAAAAATATAAAAAAGTTCTAAATTATCTGTAATAAAATCTATTACAGATTTCAGTTTGTTGCATATGTTAATACTACTAAGCCTACGTCTAGAATTCATATCAAAATATACATATGTATACTAATACATAATAAAACAAACTGAAAAGTAGAACTATGACCCAAATTATATGGACTACTTATAAAATAAACTTTAAATAAAAAAAGATTTATTTCATCTTTCTCAGGATTAACATTTATCGATTTCGAAAAAAAACTTAATTACTTTTATTTTATATTATTATCATACACTTTATCATTTTATTTATTTTTTCAAAATTTTGTATATATATATATATATATATATATATATATATATATATAATATATTAATATTTTTGTCCGTAATAATCTTTAATAGCCGTTACGTTCACACATCATTTCGTTATATTACATTGTATTCGATCATATAAATCGACAAAACGAAGTAAGAGTTCGCAGATCACCTGTACGCAATCTTATCCGAAGGACTTATATATGCGACGAAGCCTGGTAAATCAAATAATTCTGTCATCTTTTTTTCGACATCATCGTATTCCGATGATTTCTGATTATGAACTGCAAATTCCTGGCGATCCATGATTATTTCGATAAGAGCATTTGTGAGATGCGATTCTTGTGGCAAGTACTTGATAACGCGCAGCCGTTCCTTCTCGAGATATCAAAGTCGTCACGGATCCTGCAGATGTGATGCTGCGCATTGATCGATGCTTTGAAAGTGTTATCCGTCAGCTCACTGACATGTCTCGCTCGATCGGTGTACCATTGCTGAATCTTTTTACTCATACGTGTTTCCGGTATAAGTAGCGCATTATCGTCGATTATGCAATCAGTGATTGAGGTCAATGACCGTCACCAGTTGATTAAATACAGCTGAGAAAGGCGAATTGTACTCGCATACACATACGCCTTATATTATTTCGCTGTTTGCAGTACCATCAGTGGACGCCTGACGTGGAATCGAATATCGCTGAAACGACGAGATCTGATATATATGGTGAGTCTGATATTTGCTAAGACTCGAGACTATTAGTTCTCTTAAAAAAAGTAATAAAAAGAAAATGTTCGCGTAAGGTTTTTTCTTAATTATAACTCATATTTATTTTGCACACAATAAAAAGTTTATAGCTGCCGTCATCGTTATATCTTGTAAAGGAAAAATTTAATATTACTAGGAAATTTATGCAAATGTGCGGCATATAATATTATATCAAGAACATAAACATATTATTACTCTCTATCTCATTAAACTGGACCCAAAGTGCTTGCAAAATGCACTTAAGAATCAAAATACACATCATATGATCGATTAGGATATATTAATTTAGAAGATTAATTTCTTATATATTTCTTATATTTCTTAAATAATTACCCAAAAAATTTATTAACATAAATTACTTTCTTATAAATTAGATTTCGAAATATTTATAATTAATTATGAACACGTTGCGTGAGATTTAATTGTCAGACAATTTTTTTTATGAGCTTTTCTGTGGCGATCCGAGGAATAGCGAAGAAAAAAGAGAACGCATTTATTGCATTGTATGAATGTAAAGCACACATACCTGGCAATTCATCAAAATAGCGATAAATTATGACCAACTCGCGAAACAACGCCGACGGAAGGAGTGAGCACATGCGTCCGTCGGCTATTGACAACCACCTGTTGCGCGCGCCACGTGGTACGCGATGATACGCCGCCGATATCTCGCGATCAAAGAGAGAAAATGAATCATCGCATCTGCGCGCTCCTGTTCCGCATAATATTGAATGTTAAATTTGCATAAATTTTTTATATTGTGACATCCTGCGCGATAAATACCTCTTTTGTTCGCCGTTTCTTCGATCGCCACAAAGAGCTCGTTAATGCAAATTATTTTCTTGCGAGCCTCGAGGCTCTAACTAATGCAGGCTCTTCTACACTAATGATTGATTCTAATATTAGAGAATTGCGATGTTTATTAATTTATAAGAAAATAATTTACGTTAATACATTTTTTTATGGTAATTATATTATATATTTGAAAAATTCAATTCTTCTAAACTAATATTTTCATCGATCATACATATATAATACTGAGCATAATAAAGGCTATATTAATAAAATAATTCCCGCAAATATAAAAAAATAAACACTGGCTATATAATATAATGGATTATTGTAATGTATTCATTTATTTTTTTTTTTTTTTTAAGCACGTGATGTCATATTTAATGTATTTTTAACTCTGCATGTCAGCATTTTATTGATATAAGAATCAAGCCGAGATATTATAAACATATTATATGATATGCAAATAAAATTCTAATATAGTAATATTTTTATTACATGCTTTATCTAAACAACGCGTCGCGGCGCCAAGAGATTGGCGCCGATATTCTTGCGACTCTGAAACAATGCGCTGGATAAACGTGCTTCCTGTTAGATCTTTGATATAAACTCATTTTTTGTTTTATAAAGGATATATACAAGTTGATTTATCGAAAGAAAGATCAATCACCGCACATCATCTCCCGCAATATATGATTGCGTGAATACAAAATATGAAATATGTACATACGGATAGCGTGATTGTTGTTATAAGCCTTGAAGATGTTTATTTTGGCAAGGGCACTCTCGTGTCGGAAAGAAAATTAATAATCCAGATTCTAGTGAAGCAAATTGCAAATGCGCAAAGTCATGCTGATTGATTTATCGATGTTTTCGAGATCTTATGCGTATCAAACGATTTTAATTTATTACACCTACACACACAAATCTTTAATCATTGATCGACTCACAATTATTCTTCCGAGAATAATAATTATATATATATATATATATACAAAATTATATTTATAAAATGAGTAATAAGCTGTGAGAGATAGATACAAGAATTTTTCCAAAGATCTTTCGTAGTATTTCGTCAATTATTAAAAAATATTTTCACGCGATGTTGATCACACACACTATTATTTTTATCGAACAATTCATGTATCCATTGTCACCATTGTATCCATTGTGTATGCCATTTAAAACGTATATCTATTCACTTCGATATCAACGAACGTCTATCCGGCACAAGAGGTGCGACGAAACTGTCGATGTTTTCTTTTGCAACCCTCGCAGTGTTATTAGAGTTTTTTACGCACACAAGCGCGAACCGTGTATATGTGATGCGCAGAACGCTCTGCGTATCACATGTACACGGTTTGCGCTAGTGTGCGTAAAAAAATCCGTCCCGTCTAACAATACTCTCGAGGCCCTCGAGAACCTCGGGGGTACGGGGTACGGCAAACAAAAGAGGAGGAACTTACAGCGTTGACCATTAAAACAAGACTACCACAAGAGCGGTGAGGATGGATAATCCTTCATGCTCGGAAGAGATTATTTATCTTTGATATTTATAAGCGAAAAATATCAAAAGCTTTGAACGAGTTGGATATATTATATATTCGATAATTTTATTTTTCTATGATTAAACCAAATATAAAAAATAAGATTGCACGTTTATTATATATTGAAATACATTGTTTCCAAAGTACATTCGGAGCAAAACAATATTAAATGTTGTCTGTGAAAAAGCCTTTGATCTCAATTTTTTTTTAAACTTTTCCGAAAATCTATTTTAATTTAAAAAAGAGAGATGTATAGTAATATATGTGTGTTACACACACACACACACACACACACGCACATAGCATATATATTCTTTGTAAAAGTTATATATTTGAATTTTGAGCAATAGAAAAGAAAAAACTCATTCCTGAGAAGATGAAAGCGAAACCAAAGAGACCCTTTTTAGCCATAAAAAGGCTGATCTTTAGAAAAGAAGAATGTTTGAAAAATTTTTTTTCTAAAGCCTTGTTTTTCCGACAAAATGAGACAGATACGAAGGATCGAAGGATCGTTTCTTTCTTCAGTTAAACATTGTTTCCCGAAACGCGAAGGTATTCGCATCGTGAAAGAAAAACTTACAAAATGTTGGAAAACTTATGAAAAAATGTATACGTGTGTAACCAATTAACTTACATAATTACAATCAATGTAATAAGTGATATTTATATTTTTGCTGTATTTGATGTGATTTTTTTGTTTATTATTTGTGTATACAAGAGAAATAGCGCATATTTCGCAGCAGAGAAACTTCTCGTTTTCCGTTTGTTCAAAAGTTCAAGTGAATATCGTTTATACTCTAACAGATAATCCATGATAAAATTGTGTTCGCTAAGGATATCTATCGATGTGAACGATAACGCGTTCGTCGCACTAATCTAAAGTAAACTTACCTGCGACAAGAGTCGACCAATCGTCTGTCAAGGATCACATATGGCTTTCTTGCTAATTGTATTAGCCCGCGATGAACTGCCTGGTGCGATAGATGAAGCTTCCTCAGATCTTCTTTCAGCTGAAACAATTATATATAGATAAAAATTTCAAAATTAAATTTTTATCGAGTCAGTATCAAATTTTCTATTACGAGACAATGGATCTTCATCACTTTATTCTATCGTCTCTTTACCTATCTGTTAATCATTCTATTGCATGATATGAATCACTAGTTTAATTAGCGAAGCTTGGAAAATGACAAACATTTTCGTTGCAAAAGTATAGTTTAAAAAAAGATTATTATAATCCGTTACACATCTCGAAATTTAAACACTCAAAAATTAAGAAAACTGACTATAACACGACGGAGAAATCTGCGATTAATAGCTAAGCGAAAAATAATTCGCACTTTGATCAGCAGCGAGTAGCGATTCTTGCTTCCAGCGCGACGAAGCCACCACTTCAATTCAATGTTGTCGAAGATATGAGAAGCACGCCCTTCGCACTCTGTCACTTGACTCATTCTTTATCAGCGGTAATTTCTTTTTTGAATGAGCGAGACTTCTTCTTCTTCACTCAATCTGAAAGATTGAAAAGCGATCACAATGACTTTTGCCCTTGACCCTTGTACAATCCATGTTCTATGTACGTAGTTCGGGAACCTCGTGTCGATTTGCACACGTGTTTATAACAGATGCAAAAATCGACCACGCAACAATAAATTAAATTAAAGGGCCACGGAAAAATTCCGTTTTTCGTTTGTCGTACAAAACTATTTCTTCTCGCGTTCCTTCGTCAGTTTTATTTAATGTCCTTCCTGCTATCAGATACCTTTTACTTTAAACACATTCCTCACTATGTTTGTCTGTTGAGTTTCACCCATGAATCGATAGATTCGCCATCTCTTGGTAAATTTTAATACTCGATTATTCATAAAACTTTTCACACACACACACGCACATATATATGTATAAAAATTTATACACGCAATAAAATGATATAAAAAAAATTTATACATTACATATAAATTTTTTTTATACCATTTTGCGTCAGAAAAACAAACAATATAAAAGACTCGATTTTTTATCGTTCTTTTCTTTATTTCTTTTTTTCTGTCTTTTCTATGAAATTTGTTTATTTCTTAATATTTTCAATCTCTTTGTTAGATAACGATAAGTGCTTTTTCGATTACTTTTTCGATTTCTGATACGTAAAAATATCAGAAAGACTTTCGACAGATTAAACCTACATTTTTTATCTTTCAGTGAAATGTTTTCAAAGGCTTCCTCTTTTACATCGAAATTTTTTTCTGCCTTGTTAATGAAAATTTTCTTTCTGGCTGGTAGATATTTTTTTTTTTTCAGAATGCTTTGCCGCGTAGCATTGGATTTTTGCAAGAACGATGTAACTTGAGATATATAGGTGGGTGTGTTTGAATGAATACAGCCCATTACTAACGATAACGAAATTATTTGCATTGCTCGTCTTGCCTGCACATCTCATATTTCGCTTTTTCTACGATAAATTATTCACATATTATACACATGCAATGTTATAGTCTTTATTAAAATACACACAATGCGTCTTTTCACACATGTTCGTAGCTTTCTTTTATCGCTCTTTCTTTCTTTTGCCTTGATTTATCTTCAATTAATATGTTCGAAAAATGATAATTAAGGTAGTATAAATTTTTTTTCAAAATTAAAATTTGAACGATTATATCGTTCATTTCTCGGCAAAATTAAAGGACGTACTATTGTATATAATATTATTTTTTTATTAAAATACGTTACATATAATAGAAGATAAAAATATGTATATGTACATAAAAAAGCAAACGAAGAACTTCAGATGGATCAAGAGCTCAAAGAGCTCTCGAAAAAATACTTGCGTGATCTTTCTTCCTAATGATTCATACGCACTTGTGTCGAGGCTTTTTTCCACACTGAATATCGAACACGTTCATCGGGCTATTTATATTACTACATCGTGATACGTAACACTGGACTATAGAAAGCTTGACCAATGAAATTGTTTATGAGTTATCTTGACAAACTCTATGCGTAGACTTTGATAAAAAGTCCACCACAGTTCCTCATCTATCATCATTTCTCATCCTCCTCTCATTAAATTAACGAGGGAATATAAAACGTCTGTAACGCGTAGATAAGATAATATAGTTTCCGGTGGAGAAAGAGAAAAAGATGAGTCATCACACAGAAGTCGTGGATGTGACTGCTGCATATATAATTTCAATGAGAAAAGAATAAATTTCATATCACTCGTTGCATTACTGATATTTTTAGCATGTACATGATTTGAAACGAGAATGCGCTACCAGACAACTATGTACTGCGTTTGTTTCGCAAGATGACTAGCATAATGAGTTAATTAATTCCGTCTCGATTGATTTTATGATATAATAAAAATAATTGTTTCTTTTTATAGGAAATATACATTTGCGTATATTCTTACGATATGATTCTATGTGCTGTATCGTACAATGAGACATCATCGATACAGCTTCCATATTTTTAAATATTACGAACTATATCGCGCCCTAAACCGATCGGCCGAATAATTCTGCTAAAAATTATTTTACAAAGTGTCTAAAAGTGACATAGAATCGTCACGGTAGATTAAAAGAGAAGATAAGCAGACGCACTTTCTCTATTCGGTCAAAGTTTAGTGAACGTAAATCGTTCCTCGAAGTCGAAGAGATGATGAAACTGGACGCCTACAGCGATCCTAAACTTTTCTTCGCTGTGTGAAATAACATGTGGAGTTAAAGAGAACCGGACCACCTAGATTTGTGCGTAACTAATCGTACAAGTACATACACATGTTGCAAGTAACATTTGTAAATCAGAAATTAACACGAGAGGGAGTCCCTCGCCAATTGTATTACGCAAAAAATGCCGAAGATGCGAGTAAAGAATTTTTTTTTTGTCAAACAGAATTTTTTCTACCGAGAATTTTTTTCAAACCCTCTGACAATAGGAAACTAATTTTTAGTTTCAACTGTAACGCAATTCATGCAACATAAATTTATTACAAAAGAAATCTCATTATAAAATTATTAACTGATGAATAGTAATTGAACTAATATCTGAATAAGGGAAAAGAGAAATCTGATAGATAAACAAATTGCTGTAAAATGTTTCATCAATTAAAAAAATCTTTCATAAGATATAAAGAAAGACTGAATAATTCTTTCTCTAAAGTCTTTGTCATTAAATAAAAATTCTGATTAGACATAGATGCTTGTCAGCCAACCTTACTAATCTTAATAGGTTTAGGTTCAATCAATTAAAAGTAATGGTGAAATATAATTATTATTGTTATACTATTATTATATTTATATACTTTTAACAAATAGCAAATCGCGACACGTCAATGACGATGACAATGACGACGACAGTGCACCACGTTGGTGACGAAGGTCGCTTTCGCGACAGGCGGTTTCTCTTTGAGAACAATACAGCCTAATTATGAGTACCTTTTTAAAACCGAGAGCACTCACAAACAACTTTCAACCTGCTCCTGCACATCATCCTCCTATTCTTTCATCTTCACTTTCCCTTCCCTCTCACCCTCGTAAATTTTGTCTATTATGAAAAATATTTACTTTGAAAAACTTATATTTTTAAAATGTTTAACTTATTACATAAAAATTAATAACTGTTATTGAAATACAAATAAAAGTATAATTAGTCACGTATTCTATTTTTATCGTAATTATCATATTTTTTATTTGAATTTTAAAAAAATCTTGAATATTTAATATTGGACGATTTATCTCTTTTTTCTAATAATTGCTTCTTTTTCTTTTTTGCAATGTTTAAATAATCATTTAGATTATAGATTATTAAGTATGCAATACGGAATACATTCTCAATAGTAATGTAAAAAAATGCGTATAAAAAATTAATGTTAGATTAAATTAAAAAAAGACAACTCCCGAGACTTATATAAAATATGTAAATATTCGTTACCGTCATAATTAATTTGTTTCTTCATATTAAATAAACATTTATGCATCTGTGTAAAAAAATGAAAATAATACTAAATTGTACATGCGCATGATTTTCCTGAAAAACAAACTATGACCGTCAAAAGAGAGATCTTCTAAAATTCTATAATAAATTTTTTACATACTTATGAAACTTTTTTATGAAACATTGTGTCATAACAATCATGTAATAAGAATTTATATAAACGCGAAGCAAATGCTAAGATAAAAAATTTCAGAAAATTATTTCAGATGCCTAGCAAAATGTAAGAAAGTGATTAAACATACGCCTATGAATATAAATATGTCGAATATATTTGTCGAACATATATCGAACGAAAGATAAAGTAACTTAGAGAAGATTTAAAAGATTTCTATATCAAATATACACATCTACGCTAGGAATGGAATATTATTTTATGATAAGTATGTATTCACATACACACATATGTAAAAATATATGCTTCGGCATATGTAATAAAAAAGATAAATTTTAGAGTTTCTCAATATATCTATTTCATTTTTTCTTCCTCTCTCTTTTTATTATTTCTTTTTTTTTTTTTTTTGAATGGGATCTGTACCAATATTATTAATATTTATTGTAATCGTCAATCATGAAGAGTGCCGACCGTTGACTTTATTTCGCGACAATGTTATTTTTAATAATTAAGACGTCAGTCAATATTCCAATAACGCAATATCGAATATCTCTCCTCTCTCATTATAAAATGCAACGATTGTCTGATCTTGAGATCCCTTTCATCTCGATTCTCTGGCTGGATTTTTTGTCGCGACCTTCAATCGTGAAAAATATCTCATGCCGCTATTTTTATCGCCACTGACATTCTTATCGCTATTTTATTTTAACAATTAATATATCGAGACGAAATATATATTAGTAAATGGAGATTACTATAAGTAATTACTATAAGTTACTATAAATATATTATTGCGAATAAAAATAGCGCAAGCTACAGCTTCTCTCACCTTAATGCGGAGTTTCCTTGATAATGCGTGAAAGTGTTTCATTGCTGGTCAACGCATCGAATTAAAGACGTGATTGTATATCTCCATATAAATATCAAATATCTTACATAATTCACGGTGGCATCCACGATAGACGTGATCATTGATCCGCAATGCCGGCAGTTTCCTCGCCGCGATCCATGACAACGCCGGCTTCAGCTGTTGGCCGCCTTCCTATGCCTCTGATGTCTCACGACATTGTAGGTT
This sequence comes from Cataglyphis hispanica, assembly GCF_021464435.1. Lineage (NCBI taxonomy): Eukaryota > Metazoa > Arthropoda > Insecta > Hymenoptera > Formicidae > Cataglyphis > Cataglyphis hispanica. The sequence goes on along the minus strand of NC_065966.1, from coordinate 2,331,055 downwards.
TGCCGTTTTTTGTTTTTGTTATGCGATGCACGTCTGGTTTCGCCAATAGTGACGATGAAGATGAAATCGAGATCTGCATTGTACATACACCTTGTGCATATCCCCGCTGTTATTTCATGACGATGTTGGGCGGAGTCGATCATAATTCACGGGGCCAGTAAAGCCCTTAACAGTCACAGTTTGCCGGACAAATGACGCAATTGTTTATTAATATGGACCAATTAGGATCGGCATTTGTGCAAGGCGCTTGGCTGCGTAAACGTTAAATAAAGTAAGGCGATGCCGACGAGGTTCTTATCTACGTGACGTGTTTAGACTACGTTTCTATGCATACGTATCCTTGACAGATTTATAACATTCATAACGCGCGGATATGTCGAACTCTTGTAACTCAACTCTGTCTTGTGTACCTCTTTTTATCTCTCTCACATTTCTATTCTAAACATTTTAGCTCCAGGAAAGAACTACGTGATATTATTTCAGCCTAAGATCCCAAATAGCCACAACGGAGTCGCTCTTTCGAGAAGAAATAAATCTAACATGCACAGAAAAGGAAGAATGCAATTCTCGATCGTAAAAAAAGAAAAGAAAGAGCCTGACTGGCGCCTGTAATAGGATCGTGGATAAGGCTATAAAATTTGAAACCTCAAAAATTTTTTACAACGAGATACGTGGAATTATCTTGAGATCTTAATTTTAAGAAAATATATTATTTATTATTTTCTAGATCTTATTTGTAAATAAATAATTAAATAAATAATTAAAAATATAATTTTGGTGCAACAATTTTTCCCCTACTTTTTTTTTGTGTGTACAAAAATTTCGAATAATCGATAAAAATTAGTATCATGTTGATTCATTATGTTCAAAAGATTATAATCTCTGTCAAAAAATATAAAATAAAAGTTAAAATTATCTCTGACAGATCTTTTGTCTTATTAATTGTATTGGCTTTATTTATCTTTTGTTATTAGTTGAGGATTCAAAGATCCTTGATTATAATATAAATATGTGGTAACGTTTCAATAGATAACAATCATCGGCAAATAGTCTCTGTAGTTAAAATCTGTCTACCTGCTGGCAGCATCCTCTTTTAATCGCACGCTCAATCTCAACAATTTGAGGAAAAAAGATGAAACATCCTAATAAATTCATTATAGTTCGTTACAATATAAATCACAATTTAAATCTTGCAAACAATACCACTTTTTAAGTCTTATGGAAGCTACTATGATTTCCTCGAATAGATATGTATATTGCAGTTGTAAAACTCGAAGAACAGTAAATTGCATTGTATAATAAAAAATTAATCGAATCTCTTCATAAATCATATTTTTGTACCCTTTTACGATCAATTAAAATAACAATTAATAATTTTATTTAAAAAATTTGCAACTTTTAGATTGTTAATTAGATTATAATTAATAAGAATTAACATGCACGGAGTATTATTTTGCAAAATTTTTATTATTACTTTCCTCTATTATTTCTTTCCTCTCAAAAGAACAAAAAAATATTCTAAAAAAATTCTATTCAAAATGAAACTAAGATATTGTAAGCTTTATGAAACTGGATATATACAAGATTACTTAGATGTTTTATTATTCCAAAGAAAATCATAAAACGTTCATAAATATATATACATCCCAATTTATTATATCTATTTTCAGTGAGTTCACACACAATACAGCAAAAAAAGTGAAAATCAAACAACGCATAACAATTGCCAATAAAATGTCGCTTCCTTTAAAATATTTCCATAACAAAGGATATTAAAAAAAAAAATAAAAAAAATTTTAAAAAAGGCATTAATTTTGAATCAAAATTTTCATTATCTATTCGATTGCTTTTATGTCAATACTCGTACAAACGAAAAACATTACCGACGCGTTCAATGTTTGAAATAATATTTCCTTTGCTCTGAAGAAAATTGGAAAATTTCACTCCGACAAATTAATACGAATCGAATTCATATCCATGCTGCTTGAAAAACTTTGCTCCATACATTAATATTGACTGTATATATTATTTGTGAAGTATGATTTGATCTGTGAAAGAATTTATTTTCAAGCATTTTTTATATGTGTATATTTGATGATGAATATTGCGTGTATATGTGTATGTAAATGAAATAAGATATGTATATGCGTATGTAAATGAAATAAGATTCTCACTTACGATGCTACAATTTCTCGCTGATATTCTGATGATTATTTAATAACAAGAGAAGCTTATCAGACGTATTATATATTGCAATCGTAGTATCTTCTTTTCTCCATGCTGTGTCATTACTAATGACAGAAGGTGTCAATATTGTTATTGCAGCATGTTCGTTCCACGTTGTATTATTATTAATGATAAAAGGTGTAAATGTTGTTATTGCATCATCTTCGCTCCATGCTGTTTCATTATTGATGACAGAGAACGTAAATATCGTTGTTGCAGTATCATCTTTCGTATTATTTGTGAGGCCGCTATTCTTAGATAAAAAAGTTTTCACTATGAAATTATAAAATTCCGCGCTGTCTGGCACTTCAGAGCCCTGATCATCCGCGAATAATGCCGGGCCATCGGTACTTTCTATCACTCGCGACGTTGAGCTACGTATATTCAGAAGGAAAGTGATTTATTGAAAAAGCAACAGATATGCAAATAAAAGATTCTTTTTACGGAAAAGCTATATTTTTTTAAACGTACTTTTCCCTTTGGGTCGAGTGATCGTCTACATTGAAAAATCTGGGAATAATATCTGTGGAGTTGTGATTCTTCTTGCCCAGGTGCATAACGGACCAGGTAATAATTATCAACACGATTAAAAATATTGAAAACGATATTAACCACCGAATCAGCCCAAAAACCATAATAAAACTTAAATTATTTATATTTTTAAAATCTCGTCAATTCTCTTTTCTTTTTTTATTATACACATTTTTATTATGCACATTCGTAGAAGAAAGGATTCAACCATTATGAAACAAAAAATAATCTGTATCGATAATCGATGCAATGTATGCTATGTATGTTTGATTGTTTTGTCAAATCAAAATGATTTGATAAAATACGATTAAGAAATTTGCACATTATCGTATCCAGTGACAAATCTATATTTCAAAACAGATATTTTTCTTCTTGCTCTGCAATAAATAATATAATTATTTATTTATTACTAACAGAGTTAAAAGAAAAGATATTCAAGCGAAAATTTATTTTAAATCATTGGAAACATCATAATTTTAAAAATGATTGACATCTGTGTCATTGGCATCTTTAATAATTTTAAATTTAAATATATGTGCGTTTTTTTCAATTTAAAATACAAAATAAATTCTGTGATCTATGATGATTATACATCAATAATATTATATAAGCAATTAATTATCATTATTTATCCCTTATCACATGCATAAAGATATCAGTTTATATCGATATAATAAAGGTTAAAATTTTTTTTTATTGTATTTAATCGATTAAAAACGTTAATTTTTTTTTCAATAACACATGTAATGACATCTGCCATGATGCTTGATTATGATTAAACTACTATAGCAATCCAGTCGGTAAATTTTGTTATGTACCATGTATCGCTGGCATCTCATTCTGTTTTATATTTTAAATATAATAAAATGCAGCTAAATTAAATGCACGTATAATATGATTTTGCTTTTGATAATATATGAAAATTGTAAGCAAAACGAACTGTCATAATATTGCACTCTTTAGAATTTTCTACACTGGAAATGAGAAAAATTATATGTATATGTTTAGACGTTGGAGAAAGAAAGAAAGTGAAGAATCAGCTGAGTGCAAAAATTTTGTTGTATGTTGTTTTCTCACGATTAACAAAACACGTTGAATTTTACGGCAATCGAAGCCGTTTTCGTGCGTTTCTTATTGAAATAATGAAGCATCGATAATATGAACGCTCAATAAAATAATGTTTGTGGTATCCAAAATAACGACAATATAACCTCTTTCTCTCTCTCTCTTTCTCTCTGTATTTCTCTTCCACACCGAATCGGCGAATTTGAGATTGCATCTCGATGTTTTTTTCGGTCGTTGATCCTCGCGATCGTGCCTTGCATTTTTTATGATACATTGATCACGCAAGTACTATGTTTGACGATTGTGGGCATGGAGAATTTCAAACTGTTTTGAGGAGTTATTTACCAAAACATTAAGAAGGATGCCTGGAAGCTGCGCGAGTCTGATTAGATTAATCAGACGACGTGTTGTTCTTGGACTCATCTTCGCTTTGTCACTGACGTATTGTGCCTTTTCGTTATTCCGAAGTGAAAATGTAAGTATATTCGTATCGTCGAGGCTGAATTATCAGCCGATAATTGGGCTGACAGTCAGAGTTTTTATTACAGAGAATCATGTTTTTGTTACAGAAAGATTCATTGAGTCTAGACAGTGATCTTGATCAAATGGATCCTATAATGCTTAATGATAACAATGAAGATCTGATGCCTGATGATAACATGCTTCCAGAAGAGCTAAGAGTATCCAGTAAGCCTTTATTATGGCAAATGGAAATACCTGATCAAGCAGATAATACAGGCAATATGGATATGGTCAATTTAAATGAGAACAATGCTTCTACCCAGCCCTGTCGCAATTCTGTTCAAGTGAGCGTTTGCTTCAGTTGAGTTTATTTTATTTTTGATATAGCAATTCCATATAATATATTTTATTTTATCAGGGAAAAGGTTTAATAGTAGATGAACGCGGCATAGTATGTTCAAGACACGAAGTTCTGTCGAATGGCTGTTGTGCAATAGAGTTGAAACAGGCATCAAAGAATGAAGAGACTTTGTCTGTTGCCAAAAAAGAGAGATATAGCTGTAAAACATGCAATTCTCGAGGATGTTGTACTATTTATGAATATTGCGTCTCTTGTTGCCTACATCCTGACAAGGTAGATAATCGATTTTGTAAGCTTGTTTTTCTTAACTGCAGCTTGCAGTTATATATTGAAATATAAAAAACTATTTAGCCATATTATAAAACTATACTAGCTATATTTAATATTTAGGACAGGAAGTACATAATATTGATAAATTTAAATTCGTAATACATTTGTTTTAGTCAATACTACAATTAAAAGGTCGAAAGTCAGCTTCCGCAAAGATGCCAAAAGACGAGGGGAGACTGCGTATACGTAATCCGGATCGCTTTCAGATTTGCTTGGCCATTTGTCGCACATCGAGCTCGAGCGTGCGACACGAGAACACTTACAAAGATCCTCTCGCGAAGTTTTGTTACGTTCCACAGCCGTTGAATTCTCAGCGACATCATCGCAATTTTAATTCATTAAATAATAACGGCGACAATCCCGCCGTTGTCGTTACTTCTTCTTCTGTAGTGATGTTATTTACCCATCTTTTTCCCGAATGTCATACCTTATATTGTTTATTAAATGAATCCCACGTTGACCTCTCTTCCTATATGAATATTATTTACATTGAAACTATGTATGTTTACATTTAATTCTTATTATCTGACAATTATCCCTGTTTTAAGATACAATAGTTTGATCTTTAAACGTTTAAAAAGAAGATTGAACACCGCGCACAAGCGTAGATTTGAAACGCCATATATCTGCATACGTTAAATCCACGTCGGGATATTTTTTCTTCGCGTAATCCAAGATTTCATTTCTGATGGTGTCCTGAATTGGATCGTCCTATTGCAAAAATATGTTATTTGATTAAAATTTTTCATGATGGTGGATTTGTATGTCTTATCTTGTACGTACATCGGCCACACTGTAATCTACTGTCGCATAGTGACAGGAAATGGCCCGTCTCGTCCTCTTGGATTTGTTGATGCCGGATCCGTGAATAAGTAACGGATGGAAGAATACTGTGTCGCCTGTTTGCATCTCGAGATTCACCCATCGATCGATTGAAGGCAAATCCTTCGTAACAGAAAAAAGAGAAAACATCATTTAGTAAAATGATAAAGTTAATATATAAAAGGATAAAAAAAAGATATCTTACCTGTACTCCGTGATAAAACTTGTTTATCGTGCCATCTGAATTTAAAGGATAACTGTGTTGGTATATACGTCCCGCGGTGTGTGTTCCAGGCGCTACATAAAGACATCCGTTTTTGGTGTCACATGATTCCATGGCTGTCCATGCGGCCACTATACGATCGGCCGGACGTATCGGCATATAGTATAGATCTTGGTGCGGTGGATGTCTGCATAAGCATATTGTGTTATTTATTTTATAAACTTGATATGAGAAGTATGCTGCTATTAATATTAACTTCAAGGTTCTTCATACGATCACCTTGAACTTCCGAATCCAATGTCGGGCGGCTTCGCGATGAGCATACTGTGTATCGCTAAAATGTTTGGTCCCGTAAAGCATTCAACTATGTCGAGGATTTTCTTATGCTCGATATAATGACAGAATATCGGATCCCGATTTATGTCTTGTATTTTATTTACCGACTTCCTATCCTTTATATCATACATCACTGTGATTCCGTCTCGTGGAACTTTACCTTCGACAATATCATCAAATCTGAAAAGAACAAGTGAGAGAGACAGAATTTCAGTACACAATTTCTGACGTAGTCAGAAATGTGTCTTTAAAATGGATCTCTTACGATTCTTTTTCGATAAACTATATCGAGATACACATATTGCTTCCCGAGTCAACGTCGTTACGATGTGATCGATATCAAAGAAAGCTCATATTTGCAATTTACTGTATGCCGGCATTTCAGAGATATTTGAATTCAGATATCAGTCATCTGTGATATCAGAGTCGGTTTGCGGTATTTGCGTGAGCGTTAATATATCGTTAGTAAATTTACCGAAATATCGGGAATGTTTCAGTAACATCAAATTATCAAGTTATATCATATTGCGTAGTCGTCGACAAAAATTATTTTGAATTAATGTTTTCATAGTAATTATGAATATTTCTGCTTTGAAAACTTTTTTAATATCTATCTACACCTATTTATGTAAATATATTGAATAAATGTTTCAGACGTTTCTAAAAACTAGAATGCTCAAAGAAAAAATTAACGCACATACACACATACATACACATATATATATATATAAATTAAATCCATATATGTATGTATTTATATATTATATATTTATATATACATATATATATATATATATATATATATATATATGTATGTATATATATATATGTATATATAAATATGTAATATGTATATATAAATATATAATATATAAATACATACATATATGGATTTAATTTATATAATATCCGTCTGGATTTTCTTCATATATAAAATTTCCATAAATTTCATGTTCTGCAATTAATTGAAGCATTCAGAAAGAAATGTCGTAATGGTAAAAGATAAATATACCTTTTATGGCATTCATCGATCACATCTTGCGGTATGAGGCCAGGAAATACTAAATATCCATTCTTCTCGTAGAACAGCTTTTGTTTCATCGTAAGACGATTTAAAATATCTTTTGTGTAGCGCAAATGTCCGTTCATTATTCAGTTTTTTATTCAATACAAGTGACTCGATGACTTCTTTTCTCCTCACTGCAGCTATTCTGAAACATATGAAGTTTTTTTGCTTTATATAATAAAATAATAATCGCTGTTTATAAAGCTAGCGCTAGACTATGCGCGCAATTGCGAATATTCGCGATACGTTTATAATTCTTGAATAATGTAGATGGAAAATTCAAAACCGACCAATCATGTTTCTTTATACCGTTCACGAATCATGAATTACGAATCACGAATTGCGAATACGCGCATAGTCTGGCGTTACCTTTAGAAATATAAATTGTTAAAAATTATTCATTATTAAACAGATTTAATATGTTTAATATTTAATATTTGTCACTAAATAATGCGAGAGAAAGAGAGTAATTTCCAGGCAAATGTGATTTAAAAACTAGTATTTGTTTTAATCGTTCATACAGCTTCATCGAAGATTGATCGATTCAGACAAGGATTGCATAACTGTTTATAAAGCTGTCATTTCAAACTTGTTCTATATGTGAAACATATTTCCAGGATAATAATATAAATAATATAAATTTATAAGTCTACAGATTGAATATAAAAATTAATTTTAATTTATCAATATATAATAATAATGAGATCTTTTGTTACACGTTCTACTCCAATTAAAAAAAAAAAAAAAATATTTCATGAGGCAGATCATGAAATTTCGATAAATGCAATATATTATAAAAAATATTTTTTTATTTATTTATACAATCTATAATTTTATCTCTTTTGGAGGAATGTAGCGAGTTTTACTATCGATATCCCGCCGTCGACTTGTTTCGAAAAGGCGATCAGTATCTCGTAGATATTGGTACCGGGCTCGTAAAATTGATGTTTAGGGGTGGATTTATAGGGATGATGGTAGGATGTGGGTGAACGTTACGAGATTGCGGGAGCGAAATCATCTCTGATACGGCCGGATTTTGCAGCGTGTCGATTTCGCACTCGACTCTATCAGTACCGCGTACTTATACCTGTCGAAACAGATTATGCGCTGTCAATTTACCCTCGACGTTTCCAGACGCGTGTTGATATCAGGCAGTGATCCAATAACTCGGTGGACTGACCCTTTATGTAGAGTACCATAACAACGAATAATTATTAGATTCCTTGAAGAATTGCGATACGCAAAAGATGGGAATCGGAGTAAATTATGGCGCCGATTAATTAAGAAGGAACTATTGCCGATAATATTAATGATCTCGAAACAATAATACTTAAGAATCTATCCAGATGGATTTAAGAAATTGATTGATCCATTTCCTTACGCATTTATTTATGGACTAATCAACCTTTTTATGCATATACTTATGCATAAAAAATTCTTCTAGATAGGCCCTAATCATTGTCGTCATCGTTCAAAGCAAAGAATATCGCACGCATCGAAAAGAAAGAGAGGATGTTTATTTCTCAAGATTTAAATTCACGGACTGAGATATTAATTGTTGTCATTTAGGGAGGGTTGCGACGGAGAAACCGGCGATTCTCGAACGACCACGATTCTTTCTTGGCATCCCGGAAGCGCCGATTGCGCGCGTCGATGGACGCGTCGCGACGCGCCGACGTGGTCGCTCGCGCCCGTTTCCTCTCTCTCTCTCACGCTCGCTCGATCAGCACGTGGCATCAAAGAGAAGGATATACATCGGGGTGGTCGGTCTTCCCGGTCAAACGACGACGACCCTCGGTCCCGTTGTCGTTTATTCGCGCGCGCGGATTCAAGAGTTCGCTCTTCGCGATTGACACATCGTCATCGCGAGCAAATATTTTGCCACGCGATCGAGTAATCTCTTTGAGAGGCTGAGTGTACGAGATCTTGCTAAATTCGAAGTGAAGAGATCTACATCGATCTCCTCTGGATCCTTGATCCTCGTCGGAGGGTAAATATGGAGATCAGTGGCTTTTGAGATTATCTCCAAAGCGACTTTGAGATGGATACGTCGTTGGGTAAGCTCCAACTATCTCTATCTTGTTGAGAATCACGCGGATCCTTTTTAAATTTTTTAAATTCATTATTATAATTCATTTACATTAATTTTTATGTTTGTAACTTTACGAGAAAAAAAAATAAATTGTGCAAAATTGTACGATGTACTAAGACGAATATTCTAAGCTTCAGTTTTTAATTACGTAATTTATTCCGAAAGTATAGATCAGTTTTGAAAATAGCAATAAATTAATAAATTGATAATAAATTGATCATATATCAAACATGCTATATAGTTTTGAAAATAAATGTACTGGACGATTTATATGACGGCCTTGAAAAAAAAAAAAATTCTCGCCTAATCTACATCCGTTTTAACTCTCGATAGTTTACCTCGTAAAAGTCTAATGTGTAGTAACACAAAATATATGTATATTAATACATTTTACGCGCGCGAGAACCGCTTCCATCCGCGCTCGTTTCGACGTATTTTTAGCGGAAGCCTACGGCGTCAGATTTATACATGTGTACAACGTGAACAATAAAATTCTCCCGCAAAATCGTACGAAAATTCAAGAGAGACGGATTCGATTGATCCCGCAGCTATTCGCAATAAAAAATATTATGCAACTTAACAGTCCGGACTCGACAAAGCGTATCTCGCTCGACATTTGCCATTTCACCTCGATAAAAATTCCGCATTCATCGAGAGAAATTCTTTGCGGAAATAAAAGCCCCCTCCCGGCTTCCATTCACTTGCACGGGCATGACGAGATGATTAATTCTCGAATCGCCGTTCGACGGAAGTCCTCCGAGTGATCGGCGGTGGATCTCTCTCCCTCCCCTCTTGCACCCTCTCGTCACTCAACCATATCCGCAACCGCGAGAATAGAAACGAGTTTACGGAGGCAGGCAGACAAAATCGATATACATCGCGTTAATAATGAAGCAGCAAGGTCTATAACCTTCCGTGAGCGAATCGACCTTTCGCGGGATGATATAAAGACACTCGCGTTCCTGTCTCTCTTTACGCGTGGCATTTCCGCAGATTATCCCTCTCCTCCCCTTCCCGTAGAGTCACTTTTGCAACTTCGTTTTTATATTTCACGTGAGATTCTGACAGACCCATGTGCGAATATTGTAATCCCTATGACTCGCGTGACAGCTCTCATCCGACTTTGATGAAAAATGTTACGGATCGAGATAAATGTATTCGCGTATATAATAACATCGGGATATATCATAATGTATTGCAACCCCATATCAGGGGGTTAACTGTTATTACGCAACGCGGAAGGATTAGTATCATACATGCGACGCGCGATTAATTGCGCGAGATATAATTACACGATCCCTCGATACCGTCCGGCCAATGATGCGTTACACTTTGTATACGAAATGTTGTTACACATTATGTAATTTATCGAGGCAACAAGTGATCCGTATTACATTCACGTTTTTCATTAACTTGAACAGCATGAATATTCGCTCGCGCGTCAATATGGATTTTTTCCGTCGCATAAAACTGCGTGCAATTCAAAATCGAATATTTATCATTTAATTTACTAGCAATGATATACGAGATTTGCAAACCAGTTTGCTTAGTTATGTATTTTTTCGAGCGTTTTTAATCAAACGATAATATGCATTACAACTGTATGAAATTATTACATGTGAACATATGTCATATATAAATAAAATATAAATTTATATATATAAAATATAAATATATATTTAAAAATTTCATATTATCCTTTTTAAATATTTTGTTATGATTTTCCTTTTTTGTTGGAAGTTTCTCATGTTTACATCTCGTATTAATTAGTCTGCGATTTTGTAGTTTTCCTTTGATGTGTTATTAATGTGAAACATAATATAGGAAGAAACTCGCGCTTTGAGGAAGACAGGGGGAGAGGAAAAGAGAAAAGGGGGAAGTGTTTATTCCGTCATTTATTCTGAATTCACCAAGGTCTTTGTTGAGATTTCGATCCATTAAATCGCCCTTGATTAGCGACGCTTCGTTAAACAATCCCTGGTAACATTTACATTTATCTGACAGGAAGGAAGCATAATATATCCGGATACCACACACACACACAAACGCCATGTATTTTTTTTTTTAGAAAATGTAAATGATGTCGAGATCTCGTTTCGATCTCGTGATCTCGCTTCAATCTCGAGACGTCAGCGTGAAGTAAAATAAAACGCGTACAATTAAGAACAATCAAAAACTATTATACGAAGCTACGCAATTATAATGCAACTTCAATTAAACTCGAGTAAAAACTTAAACGTAACACAACATTCATGAATATTAAATATTCTGCACGCCCTGCAATTATTATACAAGATATTATGTGGGATAATTAAATTTTGAGAATAACAAACTCGTTACAAATTTCCTATGTTCCCATATGATTTATATCAATGTTGAAGCATATTCACATGCGACCTACAGCTGCATCTGCCTTTAAACATAGAAAGGATTTAATTAGTTTGGAAAGAGAAAGATACCGCAATAGCTTGCAGCATTCTCGCTTAAGAAATCCAAAGCGATGTAATTCAAAGAGAGAGAGAAAGAGAGTTTTATGGACGAGGAGAGATAGAATTCCATTTGGCCGACATACAGGTTCACTTGGCTAGACTCTCCGGCACCTTTGTTTGATAAAGGAACGATGTTCCATCTCTGCCAAAACAGTAAAAAAATCTAGCCGGAGGGATGTTCCTCCTTTGTACAAGACATTTCGCTGATTGCCGTAACAACGGAATCGTTAGCTTAGAAAAAATTCGGATTATATTTATGCGGAGATCGTTTTTATCCAAAATAGACAGATAAATTTCGATTTGTATGCAAGAATATGATTTCCCGCGTGTCCCTTTGCATTCTACTTTGACAATTTATATTTTGAACAAACTTGTGTGTGTGTGTGTGTGTGTGTGTGTGTGTGTGTGTGTGTGTGTGTGTGTGTGTGTGTGTATGTGTAAACGCCGGGGATATGCTCGAGGATACATTCGCGCAATATCTATTTGTTGTCGGAATATGCACATAAGTGCATTCTTTCGCTTTTGAATTGCATCTTGATTATATTTCGAGAAAATGTCGTGGATTATTCTTTGTCACGCGTTTCAAAGAAAAGACACAGTCTTATAATATTTATCTCTTTCACAAAAATATATGCACAGCGTGTTTAATTTCTCTCTTTTTTCTTTTTTTTTTTGTAAATTAAAAACATTGCTCTCGATGATCGTATCTTAAATTGCGCTATTCTCGCATTACGCTAGCAAAAGTTGTTAGCATGAATCCTTGTCATATTGACTTTCCGCTTGGAATACCTTAGCCGATGATATAAATTCTTCCCTTTGAATCGTCTCGCAATCACTAGAGAAATGGAAATACCACGAATGAAACTTTACATTAAATTTCTCTCGCTAAATGTGCTTAAGTAGAGCTTTACAGCGTTCATATCCTGAGATTATGAAATATACGTTGATCATATGAGCTTCGCCAAATTAGATAATTTTAAAATATGCGTTGTACAAATAAATGTCTCTCTATCTTCACATCTGCCTCTCGTATACGCCTTCAATCTTACAATTAATGCATCTCAACGACCACAGCTGAATTCTCTAAATTTCTAACGTTTATAAATATTTTTTCTATCAAATCGATAATAGATTAAAAAAGTTGTGCAGATGTATACCGAATCTCCATGATACTGAATGATAAATTATGACGATAATTTCGTTGGCAGTTGAGAGAATCGCTAATCCAATATTAAGTAAATAGATTGAACGCCCATAAAATTTCTCTCTTCTCTCAATTTCCCCAAGACACGAAATGTATAATACTTAGATAATAATATAATAATTGTATCAATGTCGAGATTAACAAACGGATAAGATTTTATCCATCGCGATATATAACGCACTTAGGAATGATTGAAATATTAATAGCATGGAAAGAGATTGCGTGTCAAGGTGTCGTGTTGGGCTTGTCCTGGGCCAAGGTCTCCCATATTTTTTCCCGAATGACCGACGTTTTCAAAGCAGTTTCCTCTACGTATTTCACGGAGAGCACATGTGAGAGAGAGAGAGAGAGAGAGAGAGAGAGGATTTGTTTCGCAAACACTCGTGAGCAGCGGTCCGACAAATATCTCACGCGTCGATTCACGTCACTCGGCCTGTACTTTAAACCGCGTTAACGTCGAATTTATCTACGGAGATTTCATTTCGCGAACTGCAAACCGCAAAGATCTTATTCGCGGGATGTACATGTTGTAACAAACTTTCAGTTGCAAAACACGATGTATCGTTTCAGAGAGAAATTTCTTACGGATGACATATTCCCACTCCGACACGAGATACTTAATAATCATCATCGCGAATTACTTCAGAATTAACCATTCGCTTCTTCTCATGCATAATTAATTATTTGAATAACGTGCTGCGTATACCGAGTGAATAATATTAAATGTTTATAAATACATGCTTGGGTAATTAATTATTATTTACTTGTTTATAAATATTATTTGCATTGACAATAGATTCCGAGAAAATCTCGCGTTGCTGCTATCGAGTCGACGCGTGCCGCGAGGAAATCGCGGCGATGTGTACCTTGGGAGAAGCGTGCCAAGGTCACTGGTGGTCGGTGGAGAACGCTTTCCGGAGCCGTGTCGTCTAGTCGCTTCACCGGATCCATCTTCGATCCATCACGATTGGATTGTTTCCTAACGCGAAATTTCTTTCTCCTCCACCCGGACCGGAAACCAACGAGTAAATTGCGCGGCCAATGCGGGATGACAAACGAGATAAAGGCGGGTCGAAAGGAGCACGGTGTATCCTTCTTTACGCCTGACTTGACGAAACTAGGACACTCCATGAAATCGATATGTCAGTCGTCTCGTCCAGTTTCAATTCGGTATTCCGGATCAATACCGACGGTTAGGTCGTGCAAATCGAAGCTCATATAATGTCATTTAAGTAATGGAACGAGTAGGGAAGGGACAAGGAATGCGCGGATTCTCTAAAATTCCGGATTTGTTTTGTCGGGAAATACTTGATTTTGTATAAATGGATTTCATCATAAATTCCATCATGCAACAAAGATCGATACCGAGGGAATGTTTCATATGTTCGATAAGATTTTAACTGTCTCAATAATGTATAATATTTCGCGTTGCAAAATTATAAAGTGGAATTACCAATAAATGAGAAATGACTTTTAATTTTCCCTAAAAATTCACCCGTGGTTTTCGTACGTCTATTTCAATATGCTTTGTATGTTTAGCGGATTGGCTGGCCGAAGTTAAATTGCCACTACTAAGTCTATATAAAGACCGCTAGAGCTATCAGAGGCCAGGAAAAGTCGAAGCATCCTCCATTGTTTATTTCACTTGAAGCGAAAATGTTTCTCGGACAAAAATAGACTAATGCTTTTATGTGAATCTTGACGAGTTTATTTAATTTGTTTGATTACCGCGAGGCGCGATCACGTGCATCAAGATCCTCTTAAATACTTTCCCTCCTGTGCGTTTCATTTTTACAAGAGCGTCGCATTATCCGAGAGAGCCAAAATAATGCTAATTTAATTTAGTTTATAATGTTTCGGGTCAAGCAACAATTATCGCGAGATAAATGAGTGGAAACTGAGAATAGCGATCCTTAAAAGGTATAATCCTTAGAGTCCAGCTCACGATCCGCGTGGCCGACATCTGTGCAAAATGCACGAAAGAATGTCCTCGTCGGAGAGATAGAAAAATGAATATATACAGAGCATTATACACATGGTACCTACTTTGTGTAACGACGATATTCCTCCGACCTCTTATGTTACAAGCACGAATACACATTTACTGTGAAATGAAATATACATTATCGATCGGTGTATAATACCCTGTGGCAAGGCGAATACATTAGAATGTTCGTATATTGACAGGAGCAAACTTTTATTATTCAACAAAATATTTAATTTACTTGCAAGGATTGTCAGCGCGATTTAATATTCGGTTGCTTCCTACAACTTACTTGAAAAGAAGTCGACATGTTGGCGATATTATTTAGAAAATAATCCTAGCATTATGATGACGATTACGATCGCGAAGCACAATGGTAAAGCAATCACGTGAACGCGGCGAAATCGTAGAAAATAACTCTCCACAAGGACATCGCAATTGCCGGATCAAATATCATAATCTTTACTTTCTTCTCGAGAAAGCCTCTTTCGCCACGCGATTAATTAGGAGAAAATGTTTCGTGGGATGTTAAAAAATATAGAAAAATAGCGTATATTTAAAAAATGTTCGTTAATCTCATTAAAATCTAAGCTTGTCGATGTAGTTACCACTCGGTAGTTTGCAAAAACAGACACTGTCCTTTCGTAATATCCTTCTGTATCTCTTTTTACCTCACAATCGGCTCATTTCTATTCCCCTCGCTCGTTTAAACAATGTGGGATTCGCCCACGATGTCATTTAGCAGTGTATCACGTGTCATTGCATAATATTATATAAACCAGACAGTATTATGGGGACCAGACAGTGAGTTGGCACGAAGCCATCGTCAAGAATACGATAAAAACCTGTGTCTCCTCCGTCTCGTGAAAGCGCGGGATCTCGGCATGATTCTTCCTTTTCAATCTTCTCTCTCTTTTTCATTCGTTTAGATTCATCATAAAAATCTTTTGTGGAATTTCTTTTGGCTTTAACTATCAGTATTACATATCATGACAAATAACGATATTTCTTTTATTATGTGATCTATCAGATACAAATATATTTGTACATAAATTATCTCAAAATAACATAAAATGTTTTTTTCATGATGTGTTCTTTGACTGACTAATTTGTAGTCGATTTTTCATTAACGAAAATGTCATGACATCAGTAGATTTGGAGTTATAAACAAAAGCAAATAAACTGTCTTTGAAAATAAACTTCGGAAAATTAAACTACATTCTTCAGATAATTTCGAGTGGAATTTACTTTAATAAAATTATCTCTTTCAAAATTTCTGCTAAGAAAAAGTCGTCGAAGAATCTGTTAAAAGAATATTTGATGATTCTGGACCATCCTAAATATTTCTCTTTTTTTTTTTAAATGCACGCTATTTCTAAAGACAATTAAATAGAGACGTGTGTGAGAATCGCACGTTCTGAAATTATTCCATGCTCCAAGCCTGAAAACACTTTGAGCAGATAACATTTTGTATTAACGAATGATTCGCGGTTCGAGTCCAAAACCACCGACATGAATCAGACATCATAACTTTGCGCGATGTAAAACCTTCTTCTTTTTCCGGTCCATGTTAACGAATTGCATGATATTCCGCACCGGCTGCGAACATTCTATCGACGCACGTCGAACTTGTTAAAATAGACATACGAGCGAAGAGAAACGGGGACCCTCTCTTCTCTCTTCTTCCTCTTAGAAGGAAAACGTAGCAGACACTTTTTCGTCTCTCTCCCTCTCCATCTCTGTCAAAGCCTCGTTAAGAAACGATCGATCCGTCATTCTCAGATCGATCCAGCCGATAAAAAGAGCACGGAACAAAAGAACAAAAAGTGAGAACGAGAGAGAGAGAGAGAGAGAGAGAGAGAGAGAAATCAGGTGTGGAACGATTGCGTAATTTTGCTCAAGTTACTTTTGCCACTGTTGGATTTCTGTTCGATTTTCTCATTATCGCAGCCGAGGAAGAGAATCGTATGCGGTGTTTGTAGCCGTTGAAAATCAAATAAAAATTGAACGAATTAAAGTATAATATAGGTCGACGATAAATTACATCGCGCACATATTAAGTCGCGATAAAATATTGGTGTATAAAATATTAATGATTACTACTTGTGGGAAATATAATCAACTGTAAGCCACTCGAATGTAGCGATTGTGCAATAAAGATTTTTTTTTTCTTCTTTTGAGAAGAAATAAGATGTCAGTCATCTTTGCGGATAAAGAGAATTAATTAACGCCAGAAACAACCTCAATCGTATGCAAAATACAGAGTCTGCAAATGTAAGCTGATTGGGACATGTTGAATGAGAGAATCACGTAAGATATCGAGAAATCGATTATCGGCAATCTCATCCAACACACAAGGGGAGGAGATGTCAATATCCTGTTGTTTTTCATTTAATACACCAGTCGGCTTTGCAATAGCAACGATTTCCCTATCACCATTCGTTATCGAAATCTGACTCGTCGAATCAACTTGTTATCGGGACCTTAAAGCTATATACGGTGCTTTATAATTAAAATTGCAGCCGATTAGTCTGCCCCAGCTGGCAAACTCGATAAAGTTGGCACAAAGAGCGGCAAGTTATTAATGAAATGGCGAGAATATAAAATTTTCGCAATGCTCGTCGAAAAAAGTGAGCTAATCTGCGGGTTTGTAAAAACAAAAGCACCAAATTTCGTATGTATTTGTCATGTCACATCGATCATAATCTCTGATTTTAAAAATAATGTCGACGAGTAATAGAAAAAAAAATTGCGCTGTCTAAGACTATTATTTTTTTCCGCAATTTAGAAATTGTTGTTCGCCTCGAATGGAACTTTCCGGAGTTGTAAGATTATATTTAATGGGGCGAAAGTTATCCAAGCGATATTTCTCTATTTGCGCGACTTCAGAATTTATGACACACACCGCATATCGATATCTTCGATTCGTTACTGAAACGAGGACTTGGAATGTCATCATCGTATTTTTCGAATAACGACGCGTCAATCGAGCTTTCCATAACAAAGCGAAAAATATCGCGTGTCATAAATCCAAGTACGAGTACGTAACAATTTTCATATAATTAAGAATTATCAGTCGCACATTTTCTCGCAATAATGTTAGTATTATATTTACGATCTTTTAAAAAAGAATTTATCATTTCTTCAAATCAGCACGCGTCAAAGCTGTTAAAAATGCAATGAAATGCACGTGAGCAAATCTCTTGAAAATTTCGACATATTTGAGAATCGTTCATAATCCTCTACCATCATTTATCATGTCAGGAAGATAGTGGAGAAAAGTTATGATAACGCTCGTCGCGGAGCGGTTCTTGAAATCTCCGGTGCAGCTTAAGCTCGAAGAGATCCCGTGTTCAAATTTATAATCTGGCTTAGGTACAAGTTTTAATGAGGTATTACGCGTAATTTGATACGTAAGACTCCATAATGCGCGCTGACAAACCGCGAATAATGACTAGAATCAGAGATTTTATCTTTTTATTTCTTATCAAACTATGAATTTGCATAATTTCGAAATTAATCCTATGCTGTAGTGAAGCGAATAGCCATTCGAGAGGGATATAATCTTTCGGAATAATAGTCTCGCATCAGGATCTTCCATTCAAGTCCGTTATATGCTTCTCTTTATGAACACATGCGATGGAAAGCAGGAGCGTACGCGAAGCTGACGTGCGTCGATAAGGCGAATTTGTCGAGGGAACATTGACATTTTCAGCAATCTTTGCCGACCCTATCCGCCTGTCCTTTTTGTAAGGATGTCTATTTTTACTTAGAACTTATAACCCCCTCGCCAGATTCTAAGATCATCCCGGAAACTGCTTCTTTCTTCGAAAGTAAATTTCATTTCCGCGTCATTATTACCGTTTTCGGGAAATTTCTGTCTCGAACTCAAATCTCTTTCATTTTCCGAGTAGCTTTCACGGTCCATAAAAAGACGCGATAAATTGTAGCCGGCTTTTCTACGCAAATCGGGTAAATTTATCTCTCCGTCGCATGATCGACCAAAGATTCCCCGTAGTATTCCTTTCGTCTTCCCCTCGAAACCGCTTATCACCGAGTTATCCCAAAGGACCGATCGATTGCGGTATCCACAGCACCCCTCACCGCCTGAGAGGAGTTTTTCTCAAGGTCGCGACAAATGCGTGACCTTCTTTCAAGGACGCATGCTCTGTTCGAATTTTGCAAAACGAAACTTTCATAATTAAGTCAAACATGAATATCGAATAACCGCAACCAGGAAAATTCATCAGATACGAGATTGAAATTGTTTTGAAAAAAAAAAAAAAAAGAAAAAAAAGAAATCGATAATTTTAATTGTGTCATGATCTACCTTTGATCATTTCAACGCGAGATCGCTCGACTCGAGAAGATTCTTCCTTATTTTTCTTCGGAATTTCCTCCCGTTATACCGGGCGATATTTCTTCAAAGTTATTGCCTCTGTATAAAAGATGATACGCGGCCAATGATCGACCCGTTATGTAATTACATATTTACGGAGATTTATTTGTATCGCACGTTTCCCTAAATAATTCAATGTGCCTTTCCAAGATCGGTTGTCGATCGCATCCAAGGATTCGTTTCATTATTTATCGGTCCCCCTCGGGCAGAATCGACAGGAGCTTCTCATGATTAGGCGAAGGGTAAAGCGATAGTCGCAAGCAGCTACGCGGCAAATGATATTAATTAAAATCCATTAACGAAGCCAGCTGACGCTAACTGACGTGCGATATACCATAATGTCGCTCTCGGCTGAGATATATAGCGAAACTGGAGAACACGATGATCCTGTTCTCTAATTTATCCCGTAGAAGAAAAGGACCTGAGATTAGTCCCGAGTAGTGGGCTCATCGTTTGTTCTCTTTCTCTTTATTTTTTAACGCGCTCTTCTTTCACGATAATCTGAAATTGGCGAAGGACGAGGTACGTGATAGGTCGTACTAACGATTGGCGAGAAAGACTGCCGTGCCTACAGGATATTTATTTCACGAGTTTCGCTGTCGTCCGACCGCTTCCTGGAGATGTCCGCTACCTCCGGGAACAATAAAGATAGAAATAAGGAGCCCATTCCGTTGAAATAATCATCGTACGGGTAAAACAAGGGTTAATTCTCTTCAATAAATCCTTCGGTTTAGTCTCATGTTCAAGAATAATGTAGCGTATATATATTCGGATCTTTAAATATAAACATTTCGTGACACGAAAATTTCCATCTTACGACATCCATAAAAATATCGTGCCTTTCAATTTTTTTTTTTTTTATAATTGGCGCAACGAAAACTAACATACTAAATAATATTTGAGTTTATTGGATATATCTTTTGATCTTTTAATTTTCATCCTTTCGCACCGTTTTTTTCTCCTCGCGAATACTATAAAATAAAACAAAGTACACACAACGAACGCTCCACTTCAACGAAGTAATAGTTTGCCACAAAGGTCAGAAAGAAGAGTTTTAAGAAGAATAAGGACACGAGTAGGCGTAGATATATAGTAGATCGATGAACAACAAACGGTGAACGCCTATTTGCAGTTGGATAATACCGGCAGTCACGGAGGAATATATCTCATCCTTTATTTCCACTAAGCCACCGCTCTCGGCGTCTCTGCTTTGTAATCTTTGACTTTTATCGAGATTTACTTTTGTTGCTACATCTCACGTGATTTTTACGTAAATCCACGATACAAAAAGCAATAACACTAACAATAAGTCGTTCACTATGATTAAATAATTATGTTAGTGCCATTTAAAGCGGCCTTCGTGTGTCAATTCTATTTTTCGCCCGGCGTATGATAAAGAAAGTTGTTATGTGCAAGAAAGAGGAAGTAAAGAGAATCAAAATTTCTTCTCAAGTCATGCCAATATAGCGTCGAGAGTAAATTGCATGATGCCTTGTCCTCGTCGCCGGCGAACGTGAAAAGATATGACCACTCTGGTCAAAATTAAATATGAAGCAGCAGTTGCTTTCTCCGGAAAAATATTACATACTCTTCTGTATCGTATATATAAAAATAGAAATATAATAAATTAAATTACAATACAACTCGAATAAGAGTCTGGAAATGATAAATGATTTATACAAAATGACGTTTTATACAAAAATAATTTTGCATCTGCAATCTTTTTCGTTTCGCATGCATTCGATTGTGAAAAATAATTGACACATTAAAGACAAAACGATTTTCCGCGCTTTGTGTGATAAGCCATCCGTATGATTGGCGAAACGTGCTCCTTTTATCTATAATAAGTTTGGAAGAAAACTTATCGTAATACGTGACAAATTATTTATCGTGATACGTTATCGTCCGAGGTCTGTGAAACCAGCAGTGTACGAAGTTTTAATAACCACTACAGCGGTTAATTTTATCTCCGCCTCGAAATTTTGTTCGCGCAGCGAAAACGAGCGAAAGATACGCGAATTTCCGCGCACGTTGCACGTTTAACAGCAAAATTTTTTTCCCATATGCGGTTTGTCGCTTCTACTTTTCGAGACAGATGCGTTAGTTGACTTACTGGAATTATAGTCGGTCAGCGTAACGAGCTTGCGAATTAGAAGGGAAGAAGAAAATATGTCTCGCGCGTAAGCAATTTTTGTTGTTTTCTTGATTGGCTTATCTAGCAATATGACGCGGTAATATTATACGCAATATTTTTGCGAAGGGAAACATACACATTACTTTTTTAAATAAATATGTGTTCTTTATCTTTGTATTTTCTATTTAAAAACAAAGAATTATTTGAAGAATTATAACAATATCATGAATAATAATTATAGCGATAAAAATAAATTATGTGCATCATGAATATTCATCGAGATATCGTTATCTTGATATCAGATACATAAATAAACTGGTCAATTGTTAATAAAGAAAAACAAGAGATCCTAATAACAAGAACTTCACCGTTACTTAGGCGAGCGTAAACTTGAGTATAAACTTATTTGCTAATAGAATTTGACTAGAACGCCACTCGTGTCAAAATATCAAATAAGCTCGCCCCTTTCGAAACTCTCACTCGCGGCAAAAGTTTCCTCTCTCGTTAATAGAATACAGCGTAGTTTCTACGATGTACCGAACTATCTATGTGCTGTGCGTTCAATTTAATTTCCCAATAAATAAAACAAATATAAAAATCGTATCATCATCAGAGAGTTTGGAGAACTTTTTTTTCCTCTTTTCGTTACTTTACAAAAGATCAAAGAATCATAAATGGATAAATACCTTATATCTTTTTCATCAAAATAAGTATCGCCACGGGCGATACAATAAATCGTCGACTTTAAGGAATTCCGGATGCGCGAGCGCTTTCGAGTTATCGATCGTCCACGGGATCCTTTCGAAGGACCTCGGCGCCGACGTGGGAGGTTTTTTTCCGTGCAACAAGTAACTTAAGCGAGATGAGCTCTCCTCCGAAGAGGAGGCTCTGCGATTCGAATCCTCACAATAAATGGTCCCCCGAGGTTATCTCCGCGCAACAAGTTACTCAAAGCCATCGCTATATGCATACGTATGTATATATAGTTGACCTTTCCACTCGGCAAACCAATTCGGCACAAGATCAATCGAGTTTTCTCTTCAGGATAGTTTAGGGAAAGTTTCGCGCCCTTATATTATCGAACGAAAAATTAATTCCGGCTTTTGAAAAATTGCCAACTAATCGTTCAACATGCAAATGAAGGTAAAATATGCTATTATCATCGTCGCTGCATAAATGTGACGGAACGCGGGTTAATTTATCACGAAACGACAAGTTAGGATTAATGACGAATCCACGATAGAGCTTCGCGTGCGCATGAATTACGAGATTCTCGTAAAAAATTCGCGGTCAGTGGAGCACGAAAAAAAAAAAAAGAAACAGGAGGAAGGTCGCGCGCGAATAATGTCGATGCACGTTTACCCGTGGCTCACGTGATAACGCGATACAGCTGTTTTCACGGCGTATTATGGATTGAGCAAAGAGGAATAAAAAGGGTCGACGAATAAGGGAAGGTAATCGATATCAAACGTCCTTCGACATGTCTATTGTGTGGAGAGAAAGCTTCGTAAAAAATTTTTCATCTTACATTCATACGCGCGTCTTTTACAAATTTCCCGTAAAACGTGATTATCTTTCGCGATAACCGTTCCTGAAAACGACCAGTTATACTATCGCAAATTCCATTTCATAAAGTACCGCATCTCGTCTATATGTATACGACGTAAACTACAAAAAGAAAAATGCGATGGATTCATTTTATATAGCGGTCGCAGATGGAAGAGAACGTATTATTGACGCGTGTACTCACGTCAATAATAAAATTGCGAAGAGCTAGTAGGATCGCTAAATAACATGCGACGGAGATTCATTATTTCGTTGCGTACAACGAATTCGATTGCCTCGTGCACCCATTAATCATGAACGAGAACAAAATTTCGGATCTTCTTCCCCTCCCGATATCAAATTGACATGGTGTCAAATTATATTTCGACCACACGTTTAATTTAATGATATACGTCAAATATCGCGAATCTATTAATAAAACAGCTTTATCGGCATTCCTAAATTCTCAATTGACGCTAACTAAAAAATTCGAGGAATTACATAGAAAATTTAAAAAAATATGTTGCAGATTTAACAAATCGCATATATGATTTTAGAGGTCTTTAAGGTCATTATTTTAAACTCAAATAATACTAGTAGCGCGAAGAAAAATAATTTAAGGATAAAGAATCGACATAGGTCTTTCTATAGGATCTGCAATTCCATCTTGATAACTTATCAGAAAATCGATGCAAGACTTTCTAAAGGTAGAAAAGGTCTTACAATCTCATCTCTTAATTCGGTGTAATCTATTAAAAAGCCGTATCTGACGAGAAAAATGCTTTCCTTCACTTCGTCGCTCTTCTCGATAAAATTATCAATATCTGTGACTCCTTGAAACAGTTACTGATTTTTATTAAATAAGGGTTCATTATTATTTTTATATTAACTTTGAAGACTTATATTAGAAGAATTGAATGTATATAATAATGTATAAATCTATCAATAAAGAGAGAAGAGATAATCTTGAATAAATTCTTGTAAATATCTAATGTAACACGTGCAATTATGTATATGAGAGAATACGCGAAGGAATTCCAAATGAGAAATTCCTCATCCATATCTGCGGGCTTAATATATGTTATATATGAAGGAATAGCAGTTTATGAAGATGAGATTTTACCGAAATGCAGACTTTTAATGAGATTAGCGGCATTCCATTAGGCAGCAATCAATGAATTATTCAACATCGATTTCGAAACGAATCGGAATATGTAGTTAAAAATAGTCAGAAAAGGTGAAGTTTATAATTTAATATCCAACATAGCAATATTGAGAAATGCAGAAAGTTTATTGATTAATTCGTATGTCATAAATTAATTTGGAAATTGTTTAAGGAAAAGTCTAATTTGGCTCACGCGTGCAGGTTGAGCATATTTTTAATATGTAAATATGATGAGATTCTTTTTAGTTCGTATCTTCAATTGTGAGTCCAGCGACTATTAATAGTTGGACACTGTAAAATTCAACGACGGCAAACGAGGTCGCCTTTTCGCTTCGTCGCGACTAGACAGCTAGCCGACGATCGCAGCAGCCGCATCTCGCGAGTCGTATCGACATAGTCGACTGCCGTTGGGAGATACGCTAATGGTCGATAATGGAACTGCCGCGGCACAGTTGAAATCGAATTATGTCACCCGGTAGCTACTCGTGATCCGCAAAACAATGTGTCGCGGAAAGTGTTCGTTTTCTGGCATCGCGGTGACGCAAATCGATGAGAGATAAAAAGAGGGTGTTCTGTTCTTTGCTCAAAAGCGAAATAAATAATAGATGATTCCAATTTTTATATAATTCTCCTATTTCGATTAATACTATTTATATAAAGGAATCATTTTCCCTATTTCGTATACGAAAATTTTCTTGTAATTTTTTTACGCCGAAATATATAAGATTCAAATATTTATGCCCAACTCTTTGCGTGCCCCACAATTAAAAAGATCTCATTTATTTATTTATTATTATGTCGTGTTATCACGAATAGAAAAGCTTGAATATATTTTCAGTAACGTACATAAAAATTATGAGATTATTCCTGAGCTATTTTCGGTTTCCATTTTTTTCGAAAGATTGTAATCACTGTCACCTTCACCGTCATCGGTCAACATTCAACTAGAATATATGACCTTTCGCGTGTCTGCCCTTGACTATCTAATCCAACATGTGTCTCCTATATCGATATCTACATATGCTACTACAATGTTAATATTAATGACAAGTGAGAGTTGAAGATAATATTGTTTACATTATGCGACTATTGTAAATATGATAATTTGTTTTGTAATTATTACTGATATGCAAATTATGGTTAAAAATTGTATAATAAAATAGTTTACGATAAGAAAGCACTCTAATGGTTTTTATACAAAGCAGATATGTGTTTAAAGATGACTCCAAAAAAATTATTCACATTGACGAGAGCGATTATTTTAATTGAAAATATGTATGTCTTTTAAATTTTTCAGATATGGCAACGCAGACAAGGATCCGAAGACTCAATAAAGCTGATAGATTCACTTGAATAGGCACCAACTTTTCTCTTTCTCTCTTCTCTGGAAGAAATATCCAAAAAAAAAATAAAACACGCGGGAAAAGAAGGAATGGGCCCTTGGGCCTTCGGCATACCTATCATCCTCTTGTCAACTCTGGGCCTTATCCTGAATGGCTACGTTCTCCTTGTCGTTCTTGGTCTTAGTAAACAGGTGAACAGTAAGGAACAGATATCTATAATATTCGCATATGCGGGCAAAATGCTCTTCTGTCCTTTTTTTCCATTTTTTCCATTTTACATCGCGATTTTTGTCGATTCGTGCCTTTTGTAACATCCATTTTCTGAATCAGGATAATTTCCAAAGCGCGATCTCGCGTAATTAATGCCGCAAAAGTTACCGCAAACGTGCGATTTTAATGATTTTTGCAATCGCACGTGTCAAAAACGAAAATAAATTCGAGAGAGATACGTGTTACAGAACGCTCTCTCGAGTGTAAAAAAATTAACGTGAGTTTTCTGGTCAAAGAGTTCACGATATTAAAGGATACGTATGATATTAAAATGTATGTGAGAGTTGCGATCGCGGCAGAGAGGTGAGGGAGGGAGGGAGGGAGGGAAAACGAAAAAAAATAAATTTCTCGAAAATACTTCCTTTGATCGCTATCAAGTTTCTGATACCGTTAAGTAGTTTTATCGCGAACAATAAAGCTCGAATAAAATTCCTTTTAAAGCCAACGACCAATTACTTACTCTCCGTTAATGACTTAAAAAAGAAAAAAATCGTGAACCTCGCCGCAATCAAGAAGAAAAAAAAATCCCAATAACGCGATAGAGAGTCGAGACGATCGGCAAATCGACGAATCGCGCCGCAATGTCCGCAGACGCAGCAACAGCAGACGGCGAACACTTTGCTGCTGATCCATTTGGGCGCCGTGGAAACGGCTTTGTGCTTGATATTGCTGATCTTCACGATCGGTTCGTGGTCAGTCGCCGGCACGTGGTGCGTTTTCCACGGATTCCTCCTGGCATTGCTGCATCCAGTCGCTCTCTGGACCGTGACAGGATTAAATTGCGACAGGTGAGTCTTTCCGTCTCTCTTTTCCTCCCTCTTTCTCTTTATAATATTATAATATTATATCATTATTCGATATTCGGATGCAGAGATATATTCCATGCAAATCGGAGACTCGGGATGAATGAAAGATTGTTGTATATCAGTTCTCTCCCGTAATTGATTATTCGCGGAAGTGAAGTTGATGATAATCGATGCATCGAGGTTTGTAAAAGGGATACGTGTAACGGCTATTAATCACATTGTTCTCGCGTCAATCATGCGTGAAACCGCGTTTTAATCGACGCGCGTTTAAAGCATGTGCTTTACGTGCGGAGATTCGAGTATCCCTTGTATGTACGAGGTATGCGAATTGCCGCATCTCGTGCATTTTCGAACGAATTATCTCCGTGATTCGATTTCAGTGTGAACTCGATAAAATTATTCTCGTACTGCCTATTGCTCGAAAAATTTTACTCTTATATATCGTTCGAAACGTGCAATACGCTTTCAACGAAATTTTACGTCGGATAAAGGAAAAAAACGTCATTGTCGCTCTAGTAAATCGAGGACGAAAAAGGTAGTCGCGGAAACTTTCGATGAAAATCGAGTTTAATCTCGATATACAGTACACGGGCGAGACGTGAATGAGGCCTCAGCGACAACTGACGCAAAAGGCAAAGAGATTTCCGATGTAGGATGTCAATAATGATTCCATAGACTCAAACAATATCGTCGTAACTCAGATGATACAAGACATTTATTCGATACAGCCTGCATATAATCCAGAATCGCAACCCGTCATTCTACTTGTTGCTTATCATCTCGCTGCGTTCTCGCATTAATAACTGAGGCATGCATTTCGGTGATACGTGATGAGTTTCGATTGCATCGAAATAATTATCATCCTACGTACATATTGCATCATGTTCTAGCATACAGTGGAGATATATATTCCACGTTGTACGATATTCATTAGATTGTACAAAATTCGAAAATATATTAATTATTTTGCAAAAAAAAAAAAAAAGACAGAAAATATATTCTTCGCAAAATTTGAAATTTATCTTCCGTGTCATAAAAGTACTGCGCTGTACGAGCTTTACTGTAAGTTATTTGTAAGCTATTCACACACACTTTAAAAATCCTGCATTTCTTCCTCCGCGAATGATTCCCGTGAATTTCCGCGACAAACGTTTCTTTATCGTCTCGCGACCCTTTAAGGAAACATGGAAAATTCCCTTGAGAATATAGAAAATTCTTCGCCTCTCTCTTTCTCGGTAAAGGGCACTGCCGGGCCCGACCGTTGGCTCGATCGACCACGGAATATTTTATTCAGCAGACTTAACTGATTTAAGTCACCAGTGAGTCTTCGGGTTTCCTCATCGCGCATATATAAATATATATATATCTCGTTGCATTTTCATTAATTCTCGAAGAAAGTTGGTCGTTTAAATATGACATCATTCTCTTCCGCTCATTATATTCACGGTCTAATAAAGGGAAGGAGAAACCGGAGAGAGGAAATCGTTAGAATTAGACGCTCAACTGAACGTGAAAACGGAAGCTCGCGCGCGGTCTCCAATTACATTTTTGCGGAGACTCCCATTAGCCATGCCACGCAATTATTCTATACATGCAGGTATTACGCGATCGCTGCACCGCTGCATTACGCCGCTTTGGTCTCGCCGCGTCGCGTGGCCGTCGGGTTGGCTGCTTCCTGGACGGGCGCTCTGCTTCTGTGCTTGCCGCCGTTCTCCGGTCTGGTACCGCCTTACAGGTTTGTATACATATACATATATATATACATATATATGTATATACGTATCACATCATTAACCACCACCATTATCACCATCGCCATCGCATTACGTGGCGTTGCTTCTACGATATTGCCGCGCGATTGTTGCATTTTCTCGCATAATGAACAAGATTCGATTTACTTTGTGCTCTCTGTCTCTCGCCTCGCGCAAGTTGTTTTGTATTGTATAAAGGCGCGCTGCGAGACAATTTCCGTGCCAGCTCTCTCGGCGAGCATGAAAGAATTCAATCTCATTCAAGATTTCATCGGCGCTAGAGTTAGTTAAATTAATTAAAATGTATTGCAGTAACAATGCCGAGTGAATTACAATATTCTCAACAAGGGCTTCGATTTTATTTTGTTTTTAATGTCCGCGTATAAATACGGTTAAAAGAAAAGAAAAATATAAAAAATATAATAAAATTCGCGCAATTATACATGCACGTTCTCCTTCTCAATATCCTGTGTATCGATCAGGTATAGCCCAGGGTTAGGTTGCTGCGCCCCGGATTTCGGGAACGGCACTTGGGGATCCGCCGCGGCGCTCTACGGCGCCGTTTACGCTATCGTGGGCCTGGGACTGCCGGCCGTCCTCGTGACGGTCTGCAATTTACGCGTGCTGGGTATAGCGCGGTATCATCGGCATCGTATCGCCAGCGCGATCTACGAGGTCACCCTGAGCGCCCAGGTGACCATTACCCATCAGCGAAATCCGTTTTTTGTGCCAACTGTCACCGCACCCTCCGCCGGGGGACCGCCGCGTTTTCACAGCGCCGCCAGCACGGTTCGTACTGAGATATAATTTTTTTTTTCTTTCCTAAGATTTAGTGTACATGACGCGAATGCATCTAAAAAAATACGATTTTTTTCTATATCATCCCGTAACGGCAATTTCTTCCATCTTCAATCGGCGAAGAATCGATTTTTTTTTTTTCAACAGGCTTTATCCGGCCAATTTAACTCTTGTCAAGTCATTCGATTTAAGTTAATCAGGCTAATCAATAGTGCTCTGTAAGTTAAAGCCTAATCTGTAATTTAATTTTCTTCGAAGTTAGCAAGTCAAATCGATAGACACCACGCTGCGAGGCATCAACGAAATACGTATTGAAACTTCTTCGCTTTGCGAAATATCTCGTCTTGATTAAGAACCGTTCGGTTTATTTCTATTCTAGGAACTGTGACCCCCGGGACCTTTCAAATATAATAAGTCTCGATATTGACGAATATCCTTTATCGCAAGGATAAATAATTACGAGCTTCGCGGTCGAACGCGCGGCTGCCAATAAACTGGCCTCATCGAATGATAACGTTCCAGGTGATGCAACTAGTCGGCTCCTTGTACCTGCTCTACTTTCCTTATTGCGGATTTATTCTCTGGGAAGTTTGCAATGCCGGTAATCAGCAACGTTCTCACGCATATCCTAAACTCGCCGCTTTGGCGTCGTTCCTCCTGGCGTGCTCGCCGCCCATCAACGGCGTTCTTTATGGCTTAAAATCGCAGACTCTGCGACGATCCGTCCAAAACTATTGGCGAAAGAAGGCGACCAAGTCCGAGTTGCAACAGGTAATCCGAGCACGGGAAAAGCAAAATGAACTCTACTACCGAACGACGCAAAGGACACTAGTTTCCGAAATTTACGATTAATATCGCATTTATTGGACATGTAAAATCGCATTTCAGGAGATACAGGCAAGAACGCCGAGCGTCGCGGGTTCTAGGCGGCCTTCCGGCAGCGGAAATGCTTCCTTCTTCCCTTTCCCGCCCTTACAACGTAGACTCAGCGAGGCATTATTGGCTCTCGGCTCATGCAGAACCGGCAGTAACTTCGAAAGCAATAATCTCGGATTTCAGCGCGGGAGGCTGCAGCCCGCCGTCTCGTGCAATACTCTTAGAGTGCCAACCGCGGAATCAGGTACGCAAATTTACGCGATTTACATTACTGATATTGTTTTAACGATACTCTCTCTCTCTCTCTCTCTCTCTCTTGACATATACATATCCGTGCTTCCGGTTTATATTCAGAAATAGTGTTCGTAACTCGAGAACTCTCATAGATCAAGATCTTGTATCTTAACGCGAAGTGTCTCTTTCTATAAAGTTTCGTAGTAAAATAAATCTTCTGTAAGATTTCTTTTGATCTTTGATCGGTAAACATTTCGATATTGATATGAGCGTCATCCTTTCATCATGGCCCGCTAAGAGGAGCCAAGAAAATTGGTGAGGGCGAGCGCGAGTGCCGCCAGTCTGATGGGTCCCAACTATCGGAGCGACTTTATCGGGACGGACTTGGGCGCGGGATGCTCGATAGCTTTATGCGAGACCCCGAGGAAGAGTCCGAGGATCCTCATAACGCGCGCGTACAGCGAGGAGAGCCAGGACGGGAGCAGCCCGCTTCTAAGAAAACCCCTCAATTCCAATGCTAACCCACCGCCGTGCGAAAGTACGTCATAAATTAACAATTTGTGATGTCGTACATGTACCTCAATCGCATTTGCATTTTCGAAATAATATCGCGACTCAAAAGTTAAAAAAAAAATTACCGCAAAAGCCGTTATTAATTTATCTTTTACGCGATTCCTCATGCTAAATATATATATATATATATATATATATATATATATATATATATATATATCATGCGTACAGAATGAGTCACATTAAAAATTATTATCGTCAAAAAATTCTAAATTATGAGTTTTGTATAAAATATTTTACATAAAAGTTATTTTTTTATTTCTCTCGAAAGGAACATCGTACGATTAGTATAATCACAACTTTTATCTGAAATATCTTTCTATAAAACATAAAATTTACGGTCAATAATTTTTTGTAATTCACCCTTTATATATTTATTTTTCCTTTCTCTAATAAAATTTTCTCATCACGTAATATTATCTTGTCCGTCAGCGAAAATGAATAAATTTTTAATAACGTTAGTATCGTGACAACCTAAGTTGCGTCCGTTTCGTGATAACGCAAGTCTCGTCGTACGGAGATTCGTAAATGGATAGATCATTGAAAGAAATGAGCTAAATCAATGTGTTTGTTCGTATTCGAAAAGAGAATTCTCATTTATATCGCGCGTGCATAGAACGCCGATGGCGGAACTGCAGCACCGGTAGCGAGAGCAGCACGGGAAGTAGCGACGCGAGCATCTGGACCACAAACGTGACCCCGAAATCCGTCAAGGGTAACGCGTCAAGGAATTCAATCGATGGCTGGTCGTCGCGACGATATGTGCGCGGCAAGAATTTGGAGGAAGGTCCGCTATCGACTGTGATCAGACCGAACAACAATAGCGAGAGCAGCGATACCACGGATACGACCACAGCCACGACAACAACCACCCTGCTCAAGTCTCTCGCCATAGTAAGTATCATTGCTAAAATAGATTCCCGTAATAATAAACATTGTTCATTAACACTGTTAATAGTCGTCTGAAATTAGATTAATTTGACGATGCAGGAAAATGACGAACTGAACGAAGAGGAAAAGGAAAAAGTGAACGGTAACACAAAGAAGAGAGAGTTTAGCGAAAGCGAAAGCAGTTGGAGCAGCGTGGAGGAGATTGAGACTAAGGCGATAACTGAGAGAAATGATGAGGACGACGGTCTCGAAAGGTCGAGGGAGGAGCTGCGGATGGAACTTTCGCCGCGAAAGTCAGGGATTGACAACCACGAGGTTGCCGAAGTTTCCGAGGACCGAGGCGAGGAGGCTGCGCAGCTGAGGCCCCTCCTGACTCCCTCCTCCTAAGTTTATCCTCTTAAGTCTAAATGTATTTTCCTTTCGGATAATCCATTCGTGTCCCAGACAAGATGAGATTCTACCTAGTGTACTTAAGCGACACCGCTAAACAGAACGAAGTTTCGTAATAGGAGAGAGAGAGCATCCAATCATGACGCACTTATTTCGTGAATTTGCAAAAATATAAAGAGTTAATCGGTCAATTGTGACACAGCTATTTTAATAACTTGTATCTATCGACACAAAAGAGAGGAGATATTTGAGAAATAACTCGTCCAAGCGTACATTTTGTACCACAAAATGTGTGATCTCAATCGTTTCTTATACGTTCTAATGAGAATTGTAAAAAAGTTTTTGAAGTAAACGAGAGCATTCGGCGCAGCCTTTACACTCGACATTAATATATATATATATATATATCGACATATCCTGAAATTATATTTTTATACTTTCACTCTGCAACATTACATAACGCAACGACGACATGAAACCATCCTTTACAATAGAGAGAAGAACGAAACTAATTAATACGCCACCGGCGAACTCGATTTCGGAAAATTCGTTCGCTCCCTTGACGCGCTGAACGAGAAAAGAATTAATTATCAATCGTTTCCGATCATTATCGATGAAAGTTTTGCGTCAGCGATTTCATCATCCATGAAACCGATCCAATTTATCTTTAATTTACCAAAGCAAGAAAATTTCATAGAAATTCGTGCAAGAGCGAAGAAAGAATAGCGGACGGAAATCGGACACCCGAGAAAGTTCTTTTAACGGAAAGCGGTAACAAAGATCAAATTAAAGGTGCGATTCCTAAGGAATATTCAACGTTCGCATTAAATTCGTAAATATGCGAAGACAAATTCTACGTAGAAATAAATCTCACTTTTTGTAAATGTCAAATTTCGCTCGGTATGTAGTTACAATTTCTCATTGACGTGAATTTCATGGCCCTTTTACTGGACTTTCTGACATCTACGCAAAATATATAAATGATATTAGAGTAATTTAGATAAGTCAATAATTAGTCGATAGTGATAATAGTAGCCGTTGGAATTGACACTCCAAAAATTGCATAGGGCATATATGTGCAAAAATCTATGTAAAAAAATATTTCGACATTCTCTGGACGTTTAATGGTGTTATTTATGATACGACAAGAAAGTTTTTATTTTGATTTGTTGTTGAGCGCGCGAGAATCGATCCGTATTCGCGTATTTAAATTACAATTGATACGGACTACAGACTAGTCATTCCGATGGTACACAGTATACACTATACAGGATGAAAAAAAAATGAGTCTTCGTGCAAAAATAAGTTGAAACTGTAGAATAGAATTTTTTCATAACAAACTTTCTTATTCGAGGAAATTGATTTTATAAATTGGAAACTTAATAACATATTTATTGTGCTCTTTTTATTACACTCTTTTTCAACTTGAATAATCACAAGATTTTTATCTTGTGTGATAAGTTATCTCGTTTTTATCTTGTGTGATTTATCTCGACAGCGGCTCTTAAAATGCTGTATAAAAAGATACATTATCTCTATTGCAAAAAATAAAGTTTATCTTGATGCTTTATATACATACACAACTTTTTTGCTACACACGCACATACATAATAAGTTAGTTCAAAGTTTTATTAAATGGAATATTATATCTTTTAAAACATTATATTATAATCGTATTTATATGTAAATTTTTTAAAATTCTCTCAAAAAAATAATTTCCTGGAAAACAAAGCTTCGTATGAAAAATTGTATTTTACATTTTCAATTAAAATTTTTGGTTTTTTTATACATTTCTCAATTTATCTTGTATATTTATACATATATGAGATTCCACAGTCCGATAATATATTTAGATAAATTAGATAATATTAATATATATACATTATTTATTATTCTGTTTATATAGCTCTGTAATGAAGACATATTAATGTAAGTCGAGTTGTTGTCGACTTGTTGACTGCTTAATACGACGTAAATACGGATCATTCTCTGTACGTCAGTGTAATTTATATGATATATTGTTGTTGAATACATACACATACATCGTTATAGCCGAGGCAACACTTATTGTTCGCAGGAAACTTGATAGTTTCCAGCGCATGTCACAACGTCCATGTAACACACTTCGAATTTTTTAGAATCGCTTATATTCGAGCTCTGTTGATCTAAACTTGACAGTTAGAACTGTGTGTATGCAGCTCGGATCCGTTAAGTATAGTAACTGTTGATCTCATAAAAAAGACCGTGATTTCTCGATCAAATTCATCATCAATGATAAATACTTGAGGAACTTTGTCGGGTGCAAGTATATTGTATCGATGTTAACATTACAAAGAGTTGCGACATAAACAATGTCTGAGTGTATAAAGTTAGTGCAAATAAAAAAGAAATGAAAACAATATACCAGGAAATTATTGAGTTCATAGAATGTCCGCACATTTTACATGCGTATACCTTTTGTAAAAAATTAAATAATATATATGCAATAATTAAAATACGCAATAAGTAACACGTGCAATAAATAATATAATTGCGTGTCTCAATCGCGTTGTTTCTCAATCAATATGGCCTTTATATATTTCCGGAGACATCTTTAGAATAAATATATCGTTTCCTCATTTGACAATGAGAGTAGACACGATCCTACTTTTGACACGTATTGAAATTCAAACGAGATTGAATAGAATGCCCTTTTCGATAATTTTGGGTATGTTTTTTATAGCTGAACTGGCACTAATTCAGAGCGAATTTTTCTTCTTCCAATGTGGAGAGAAAAAAAAATTCTGAATTAGTGCAGCCAATTCAGTTATAAAAAACAGATCCTCTGTTCGCGAAGCGTATTCCCACGCATTTCTGAATTGCGAAATTGCGATTACATTATGTTTGAATCTCGTCGAACAGGTATACGACCTGGCGGGCGGTCTCTGACCGTGGTCTTTTTTCGTTCACTCTTCATCGATGAGCCGCGTCCGTCGGTTTCTCGCGCGGTTTAGCGTACGAATTTCTTCACGCTTGGCGGAATCACCGAAAAATTTGCGGTGTGTTCATCCGAGAGTGTAAGATATAGTCCGTTGATTCGCGATTATCTAAGCGTACCGGTGGAATTTCATTGAAAAACGCATATTCGCGCGCGTCAGTGCGGAAAGTGTGCGATCGAGCGTGTATAATATTCGCATTTTGAATATTACTGCAAAGAGTTTCTACCCGGTGGAGATGGCGGAGAAGAGCGTTCTAACGTGTACATTCGAATCACCGGAAGAACGGAGGTATGAATTGCGTATGTACTTGTCATATGTCAAGAATTTTCTAAGTGTCTCGCACAGATATTCGTCAACATTTGCCAAAGAAATTTTTTACAATTAATCTTTCGAAACTTGAGTCGCGCGCGCGCACGAGCATGCATTAATACAGCCCTGCTGTTGACAGCCCGCGCAGGCTCGCATCGATCTTACTCGCTCAGCTGATGCAGTCTACGCCGCTGGAATATCGCTGGAATTTGTTCCGTTACGGAAGACGTGTTAAAAACGCTTAATAAGCATGTCTTCCGACGATTTATCATCGAGCGCGCGACAATTTTCTTCTCACAGTTCTATATAGCGTTCAATTATTTCATTATCGCTCGTTGCGTACGAACAAAGTCAAATATCAATGCGTTTAGGATTATCCGACAATTCGCAAGTGTGTATGTGCTTTCGTGTCAGGGAATTCAACACGTTATTTATGTGCTGAAAAAAATGTTCCGCGTTTTCGTAATGTAATTGACATCACCGATATGGCGCGGAATTTCTCTCTCACACGTGCCAGTCGAGAAAAGCGCCAGAAAAAACACGTAGATGGTGAGAAACGGACGGCATGTCTTCCAAGTGAGTGTGATCAATGAATTGTATTAATCGCGAGAGGAGAGTATAGGGGCAAGGGGAGAGGAGAGCGCGCGGGCTCTCCATTTACTAATAAATCTGCCGTACTAATAAATGGAGCTTTCCTCAGAGAAAAATCATGAGAGCCTCCTCGCCCTCGTCCAGCACGAGTTCCGGTTCCGTGTATGCCAGCGGCGACGATGCGTGCCGGTTCGGGAGGAACCGGTCCCTCGATTCGGAGAATGTCGGAACCGCCTGGCTCCTCCGTTCTACCCGTCCCTCGCGTGACAGATCGAGATTTCGAATCTTCGAGAGATTCAAGATAGACAAGTGAGTCGCGTTGCATAAAAATAAAAATCATACACGTTAATCATGCATAAACTTATTCGTCATTACGCTATTGTTTCCGCTACTCCCAGAAGAAATTTCGCATTTTAATATACTAGAATTATATAGAAATTATTTTACTTTTATCTTTGTGAAAAAGCACTTTGATTCTGAAGTTCTTATTAATTCTAAAGTTACTACATATCAATATATATGTATATTTTGTTCACGTAAGGAGAACCTATTACGCGGCATCACGTTTTACGCAATCGCATTACAATTATTTCGTTAAATATCACATCTATATATTTTTTCATATAAATATAGTCATCTTGAATATTTGATACACTAGTCGGATTAATATATTGCAGAATAAAATAGAATTTAAATTCAATTTTTTTTAAGGAGCATTATTTTTTTTCATATAAAGACAGCCTTTGCGAAATCAATCAATGCAATTGATTCAACATTGCAAATCAAACTATTTTTAAATATGTTAAATTTTAACATGAGACTCATAACAAAAGATCTCACATTTCTTGTCACAATCTTTTTTGACAATTCTTCATTTAAATATCGCATCAGATATAACTATGAAATAATTATCAATAAAACATTATATTTAAAAATAGTGCTTTTTATATATAATATAAATAATGAATGTATAAAATGAATAATGAAATAAAGACTAACATAAATAATAAATAATATATAATTATTTGAGTATAAGGGATAAAATATTATCCAAATAACAAATTAGATAAAAGTTTATTCGAATAATGCTCCCAATTCTGTATATAAGATTATATGAACTTACCTTGCGATGCAATTTCCTTGAGTTGGTAAGATACAGGCCGCCAATTTATCGGTAGAATCAACTTTTCTTTCTCTGTAGTTTTCTCAATTTTGATTCTTGTGTTAATTTGATAGAGATCCGAAGAAATCTGTAGATCCGTAGTCTCCTCTCTCAACGAATTTCATTAGTTGATTTGTTGGATTTTCGAAAGTATTGTCAAACGTGTCAAATGCGAGCTCCCTAATGATCTGAAATCACAATAAAAAAAACGAGAAATAAATATTATGTACTCCACAATGTATTGACGAGTGCGTCTGCAATACAACTGTTGCCAATCGGTTAACTGCGTACCGCTTTTATACATATGTGCACTATTTCTCTCTCCTTCTCTCTCCTTCACTGATAATTGCTTTATTATGCAGCACAGAAAATCACAATATCAAAATATAAAACATGAAATGACATCATATAGACTTAAAAATCATTATATCATTTGATGTTATCGTAATTTAATGTCATCGTGATTTTCTGTTTTGCTTGGGTTATAAAAAATAAATTATGCAAAATATTAATATATGCAATTTTTCTTACCATCTCTATAGATATAATATATTGAATTATTTTGTGATAACAATTTTTATAAAAACTGATGTATAAAGAAATATAAAAATTAAAAAAAACAATAAATATTTACCAAACGGTTGTCGGAATAAACAATTGCTCGAAAATTAGAGCGCGAATTCAATTTCGTCATATATATGTAAAAAATAATCTATTCGATTTTAACGAGAATTTTTTAGAAATTACATTCGACTGTACGAAAGGCATATTATTTCAATTAAAATCATTACGCATTGAGTGTGAATAACAAGGCAGTAATGAGTGTTTATTTAAGACTTATTATCTTGCGATAAAAAATGACCACAATCAATATTATATTCGCCTGATAATGCAATCTATCTTACTTTTCAGATCGCGACGTCACCTACGATTCTGCGCGATCATAATAATTGTCACCATCTTAACTGCATTCGTGATCGCTGTAATCGGTCTTGGTATTTACGGTACATCTAATAATAAGACCTGGCAAAATGATTCTCTGGTACCGCCCGATCCGGAAACTGTGCAACCACCATCATGGAGTAAATTGAGAACTTTCAAACGCGGTGCCGTTTGCGCGGATGGAGCGCCATGCGCTGTTATCGGCAAGTATGTGCACTGTACGCGCGCGAATTTTTGAATTCAATGATATACACAGGCAGCGATATACCTGACTGATTAAGTATTTTTTTTTTTTTTTTTTCACAAAGGAGTAAAAAGAAAAAATCTCTTTCAGATCGATCTTAGAACGGAATGGATCGGCGGTGGATGCTGCGTTGGCAGCGTTGATATGCAACGGACTCGTGAATATGCAAAGTCTCGGATTCGGCGGTGGATTTATGATGACCATTTATCAAAGATCTACACGTCAAGCTTTCGTTCTCAATGCCAGGGATCGCGCACCTTTGGCAGCGAATTCTACAATGTATAATGACAAGCCCGTGAATGCGTCTTTTCGCGGTAAATTTTGGATATAAAAATTTCTCCATAAAATGTTTAAAAGTTCTATTAAATTTTTAAAAATTCTATAAAATTTTTCTACATAAAAACATCTTAAGATTATATTCTCTGAGTATCATTTATCTATTTAGTAATGCATGAATTTTTTATTTTAATAGGCGCATTGGCAGTTGCCGTTCCCGGTGAACTAGCCGGTTACTGGGAAACTCATCAACGATTCGGTAAATTACCATGGGCGGATTTGTTTAAACCGAGTATCGAACTTTGTGAAAAGGGCTACACTATGACAATGGCGCAATATGATGGCCTTATATATAATAAGAAAAGTATTTATAACGATCCAACTCTGAGGTATGTATCTGTCAAATATAAATTAGATTAAAAATTATAAAATATTAATTTCATCTAAAAATTATTGCGTGTATGTGTGTAAAAATGAAATATCTTTTGAATCTTTTAGAGAATTGTTCATCGATCCTACGACTAATGAGTTTCGTAAAGCAGGATCTATCATTAAACCCCGCACACTTTGCGAAACGCTGCGAATTATCGCCGAGAAAAATGCGACTGAATTTTATAACGGCACGATTGGACGATATCTTGTCGATGATTTACGCGAACAGGGAGGAATCATAACAATGAAGGACCTTAACGAATACAGGTAATCAGAGAATTATATTGTTACGCTACGAATTTGTTTTAAAAAAAAAATAATTTTTTTAACTTCTACGCAGAGTTTTATGGGATCAACCGATGCAGACGAATCTCTCGAGCGGCATAAAACTCTTTACTACAGGACTACCCGGTAGTGGAGCTGTTCTCTCGTTTATCCTCAACGTCCTTGACGATTACGGCTTCACATCGGCCAGCATGACCGATTTTAATACGACGATCCTCACATATCATAGAATGATAGAGACCTTCAAATACGCGTACGCGTTAAGGACGGATCTAGGCGACGGAGCTTTCGTCGATATGACCGAAGTAAAAATATAAATACGATTCTTTTTTCTCTCGGAATATTAATGTTCGTTAGGATTATCTGTATCGTAATTTGATTCTTTTCAAGATACTCAAAAACTTGACGTCGAAAAGCTTTGCACGCGTGATTCGAAAAAAAATTAGTGACGAGAAAACCTGGCAGGATCCGCGGCAATATGGTTCTTCCATCTACGCTGGTGCCGAAGATCATGGCACCGC
The DNA here is from genome assembly GCF_021464435.1 of Cataglyphis hispanica. Classification (NCBI taxonomy): domain Eukaryota; kingdom Metazoa; phylum Arthropoda; class Insecta; order Hymenoptera; family Formicidae; genus Cataglyphis; species Cataglyphis hispanica. The sequence continues at coordinate 2,290,949 of NC_065966.1, read as the reverse complement.
ACATGTATCGGTGCTAGCGCAAAATGGTGATGCTGTATCGGTTACCAGCACCATTAATTATTAGTAAATAAATTTTTGCCTATCAATTTTCTCTCTCTCTCTCTTGTATATTATTTGAGATTTTCCTTGTACGCTTTTGTATCCAATAATCTTGCAGTTTTGGAAGCGGAATAGTCAGCAGAAGAACCGGCATTATATTGAATAATGCCATGGATGACTTCGGCATTCCGTCGAAGACCAGTTACTTCGGTATACCTCCCAGTCCCAACAATTATATCGCACCTAAGAAGCAGCCGTTGTCTTCGATGGTGCCGTCCGTGCTCGTCGATCAGCATGGTGATGTTAAGATGGTCGTGGGCGCAGCTGGTGGTACAAGAATTACCACCGCCGTGTCTCAAGTTAATATTTTAATTTAAAAGCCTTAACACTTCTGTCTATTCCTTTTATATCTCTGCTTAACAGCGTGTTTCATAAAGCAAACTGTCATCGTGTTTTCTTATTCTCAGGTGACTGCAAAGATTCTTTGGATGAAACAAACGGTCAAGGAGGCTGTGGACTCAGCGAGGATACATCATCAGCTGTTTCCATCAGAAATAGCTTATGAGTATGGAGTTCCCAAGCAGGTGATCGATGGCCTGAAACGTCTAGGACATGCCACGAAACGCTACAGGGAACGCGGCAGCGTAGTCTGCGTGATATTGTACGAAAATTCCACTATTTTCGCGAACGCTGATTATCGCAAAGGTGGTGATGTTTATGGAGTCGATTGATATGTATCATCTTCATCGGTATTCAATTATGCTCTTGCAGTGCGAAACTCTTTGTAAACCGGCTTTGTTTGGACAATGTCGATCGTTTCCTCACGATTATTGTAAGACCGATGTGTACGTGATCGATCATGTTATCGTCACATTCGTATGTTTGAAAAATCGCTACGCTGTATTGCTTTATCAATACAATCTTTAAATATGTTCTTCTTTCCAATTTCAGTATTTGTTTTTTCTTGAGTTTAACATACTTTTTGCGATATTTAGATATACAAAACGGATGTAACAATGTAAATACACAAAAATTTATGAATTTTATTTAATTTTAGCGCCATATGGTACACGATATAAATATATATTTTTTTTATACGATTCATATTTTTAGCATATAGCACAACTATATCCGCTCCATGAGACGTCCTGCTTATTGAACACTTCCAGCCTTGTTGCGCTTTTTATAGATGTAAAATATTGACGTCAATATTACTGCGATTTGCTTCCTATTTTAAAATACTCCGTACCATTCGTATGAGATACGAATACGTTTCTTCCACGATCGCACGTTTTAAGCTAATCTTTTACTTCGTGTGAAATTTTTCAATAAATTTTTTTATAATTTTATCAATTATCATTTATCATATATCGATTTTCCTGAAAAGTGTATTTTAATAATATATCAAAAAAAGATGTATATAGTACCATCATTGTTGCTGAAACTATCTTTTGTGTCCTTGATATATCATTGTGTACATCTTCTTTTTTTGCCCTTCTTTCCTTTCTTTTCTTTACTCTTCAGAATCGTGAAGCTTTTTGTATCATCGAAATGAGCTTTGGAAGAATCATACAAATATAAAATACATTAGTTATTCTCTTACTATTATCCGGCAAAACTTATATCCGAAGCTATCTAGGATTCTCGGTACATCATTATTCAAGATCACAGCTGGCTTGACACGAATGTCTTATCAGGATCAGATCGCGATCAACGGTACTTTTCATATTCGCGCTCGATATTCGCAATGTCATCGTCGTCGTCTTTTGAATTTGGTCGGTGATTTCCTTCGCTCAGCGGTTTTCATGACAAGAATTAACAAGAAAAAAAAAAGAGAGAAAGAGAGATCAGACTTTATCTTTCGTCAACTCTGCAGAGATATAGCGTATTCCACAAGTTATAATTAAACGTCGTTCCACACATACACGGAGAGAAAATATACGAGCATGATCATGTATTTCAGTCTAGTCGGAATATAATCCGTCGTCAATGCCTGACCTTGAAAATTACATTGCGCCGTCGAAAAAAAATTTGCTGTTTTGAATATAAATTATAATAATAGATTCGGGTGCGACGCTTAATTAGCACACTTGAGAAACAACGTTGATCGTTAACAAAAATATATCGGATAAAAAATCAAACAAATATACTCAACATTTTCAATTATTATTGTAACGCTTATCAAAATAACCATCATCCGCGTTAATTGCCATCATCAGAGAGATGATGTATATCTGATATTTGCGAATAAATATCGCGTATTTATATTCGTTGCAAAAACATACGCAGCTGTAAAGTGAGTGTAGAAATGCTTTCGATCTTTTCGTAATGTTAATATTCAAATACAAGATATTAAAAAAATATGTTTATAATTTTACTACCTTTTCATCGATAACTGACAACTCTTCATACTTAATTCGGAGATGAAACTTTGTAAGAAAATTCTCTTTTTTTGCCAAATAAAATTTACATGAATAAAGAAACAAAGTTATTAGGCTTCGTCATCACGTTAATTGAGAATAACAATGATTTAAAGTTACATTGTTATTTCTAAGACTCTGAGGAATTATTTAATCTAGAAATTTCATCGATGGTGCGTGTGGACACGTCTTTTACGCTCCGATAGTTTCGCTTCGCATCAAGATTGTACGATGTAGAAACGTGCTCGGCTGATACAGGTCTTCCCCTCCGCGATATATATTCACACATCCTACTTGTTTCAAGTACATGTATATGTATAAGATCGATGAACGTAACGACAAAATATTCCTCGAGATACTTACGTCCTCTTTATGAGCGTTTTGCTACGCCTTTACGAGGTAGAATAAGTCTCATACTTTGTTTACAAACGACTGGCGTGACATACGCGCTCGCTAACAAGTGCCGTTTTTTTTAACTATATACAGCTGATTTGTTTTTATTTCCTTGATTCTTTCGAAAATATATTTTTTTATCTTAACTTAATGCGCGGAATAATAAAACACTCGCAGTTCCTTTGAAAATATTTTTCAAATTTTTAAAATATATAAATAGCGAAATATACTACATACTATTTTATATAGAAAAGTTTCATTCAAAATCAAGCATGCATTATTATAATTTTGTAGCTATACCAGCATACATACATACATAGAAGGTAAAGCACCTAGACGTTGAATTATTACGTGTTGGAATTTTCTAGGCCGCGAATACCTCGACGATAGATTAGCTACGTGAGTAAATGATCATTGGATGTAAGAGGAGTATCTTATTATCGCAGTCAAATCGCGTGCACGTCGAAGAGGAGCAAAACAACTTCAAATATTATATTGTCAATAATATTCGAGAAGTATTTATAAACATTTTCCGATACATCTCAGACATAGCGTTGTTTATGATGATAATATGTGTTATATTATTTTAGTTTTATTTGATAATTCTCTCTCTCGCAATCCCGAAACATTAATTTTATTATTCGAATTTATGGATATGTGTGTAGAGAAATTTTAACCGATTGAGAGTGATATTAATAACTATTTTAAATAAAGCAGCGGCGAAGAAGTTTTTGTGAACGCATATGACGTTACACCTGAGTATACAGCCGTCGATGACATATCTAACTAATTGTGTTCAAAACGATGTGTTCTTGCTTTTACGCATTTTTAATATATGATTCGTTTGATTACATTTGTCATTTCATTAATTCTTAATATTTTGCTCAAAAAAGTAAATATATATAAAACGATATCAATTCGTCAAAATATTACGTAATAATTTTATTTATTTGCTTAGTGAAATATTGATAATTGAAATCTATGAGAGTTGCATAATTTGCCAAAAGAGTAAGAAGTTGAGACTTCTCGATACGTTATCAGAGCTATATCGAAAGATTAATGTATCGATGTATATACAAGTATTTCGCGCTTACTACGCAGTTGTGCAAAATATAGTTGCGTAAGAGATGAAAACCAGATTTTTTTTTACATTTCAAATTATCTACAAATATTACATTAAACTCACTAAAAAGTCACGAAGACATATTTTATTCAACCTTGGAATAAAACCTTCTTGAGAAGAAACTTGAACAATATTAAAAATTACAAAAATTAAAAGATTGAGAGAAATAAATTCTTAATAAATTTATAAACAAAAGTATATTTTCGGAGACACATATCAGAGTTGAATCGTTCAAGTCGCGGCAATGAAACCGGCTCTCTGGCGGCCACTGGATGCTCCACGCACGCGCGACCGTGCAAACTCCGTGACGTATATAAATCCGGTGCGACGAACGCGGTATAATCAGTGTCGAGTCGATCCCCTTTGGTGGAAGGTGGTTATCTAACGTTGATCATTTTTGCTTTGCATTGTCGCGCGGCGACCTATTTTTCACAAGCGTCCCCAAAGATAGCAAGAGCTATGTCCGAGGCATATTTCGACGAGTACGAGCACTTCAACTACGATTACGACAAGCACATCTTTACTGCACACGGCGGTAAGCAAAGGAGCAAACGCGAGGCCGTCACACATACCAATCACTTCGACCCGAGCGGCCATTCCAGAAAGATCCTTACCAAACTGATGAATACCGAGCATAACAAACGGACCGGCAAGAGCAAGGAGTAATCTGCGAAGGTGAGGCATTTGACGTTACGTTTCACTTTTTAAGTCTTATTCCGTCGTTGGCCTCGTCCGAATATTTTTTCCTTCGCATTTTTCTCAACAATACAATCAATTTACTTGCTTTGTCTCGAGCAAGAATGACGCAATCCTTGTGTTATCTCCTACAAAGAAAGAAATTGAATAATCCGAAACACACACATTCATCTCTTTATCAATCTCTTAATCAATATTAATAAATTTTTAAATTATTCCTTTTATTGAATTTTTTTTTATGCATAAAATTTATTTTTAACAATAGTCTCTGTGCCGATTTAAATTCATGTATTCTCGAAGGAAAAGTATAATAATGGAAAATAATCAAAATAATATCGCAATTTCTTGGTCATATTTAATTATGTTTATTCCTTTTTGTTTCATACGAGATTCGTAATTGCTTGTTGAAATCGTACCTTGATTTCTCAGCGGTTTTTAAAAATTTTGTAACTCAAATTTCGATTAACGTGATACTTTGTATCGTGTTTTTCCATTGTAGATTATCATACGTGCTGATTCGCGGTATTGCGTCTTACTTTTCGTTATCGATACCCATTATCTCGCTGACTCATACGATACACATATATATACACACTTATATATTTTTTTCCTTAGCTAGTACATTCACATTGCGTAAATACGCGTTTCGCGATATTATACGATTATTTCTGAAAATATTTTCAAAACAATGAAATCATTATTACCCCATTGTATGTTCCCGATATTTTTTTACATTGCTTTCTTTACCCAATCTTCGCAATTTCAGATTACGCACGTTCCTATCTTCGCGGCAGATATTGTCAAGTTGGATCTCATCTCATAGGACTTTACCTAACGCCTAAGACGACCGGGATAAGAAAGGAATATGTATATGCGTTGTACTATCGAGAAATTGCATTTAACAGTAGATTCTTACGTAATTTTCAAAACGTAAGATCGGAGCACGATAGATCATGCTTCGTCCATCTTCATTTATATATTAGAGGTACGGATTCCCATGTTATTAATAAGAATATTAAATAACATCGTACTTCAATTATTGCTTATGTTGAACCTGAAAATCACGTGACTTTCTTTTTATATAACATAGTACGATGATATTGTGTTAATTTTCATGTGTGCTATTAGATTAATTTATTAATATAAGCTATGATTAAACCTGCTTTTTTCTATTCCTATAATCATTAGATTTAATTGAATAAATCATTAAATCGTTAACTAGAGTAGTTTTCTTTATGTATGAGTTTTCGTACTCCGTGTATAAGAATTACCGCTGATCAGGATAACATCTTTGTTATCATTTGTTCTTATAACGGGCGACAATTGTCGTATCGTAACGTATTGCAGAAAACACACACTTAAAGAAGATCGAGTTGATAAGCTTCAATCAACTCGTAAGAATACACGATATTTAATGTTTAATTAGGACTCAAATCTCTCGCATATTGTGATTGATGATAAACATCAATAGAATTGCCAGATATATCTCAAGTTTTTGCGACAAAGAAATCATCTATTGTTTTGATATAAACATCAAAATATAATTGTATTGAAAAAAAAAACTATGAAATAAAGATTTATAGCTAATAAAAATGCATTTTTATTTCTTGTTCATTGTCAGAATAAGAACATCTCATATCCTGTATTTTCTTCTCTTATTAATAAGACTTTTGTTATTACATATCACAATTCTGCTTTCATTCTATTTTTAAATTAAATATATCAATCATTATTATACAATTATGATTAATGTTGATTCTTATCAAGATTTGTTCAATTAATAGAACTATTAATAAAACACATTTGCAAGTTTAAAAAAAAAATAAAAATTTAAAGCAATTGCACCAATTTTTATTTATAAGTAAATTTTAAAATTTTAAAGTTATAATTTAATAATTAATAAAAAAATTAAAATAATTGTATCAACTTTTGTTTACTGGGAATGTGACAGCATATAGCGTTGTGTTTGTTTATACATACTAATTTTTAAACAATTAATATAATAATATAATATAATATAATATAATATAATTAGTAACAAAAATATTTAGATACCTAAATATTGACAGCATTAATAGTTCTTATTAAAGGAGGGGAAGGGTTCACTGGTAATCACATTATTCTATATTTATCAAAATCCGTTTCTTGCTTTAAAATACCAGTCAGAATAAATTCCGTGGATTGTATAGTAACAGTCTTTGGTGCCTTTACGAGAAATTTTTTCGCATTTGACAAATCTTCTTCACGGGATACTATTACCGCTTTTTCAGGCCATTTATTTGGTGGACGTAATAAAGCTTTTCCTCCGCAAGACGTTATCATGTCTGCAATATAATGTCTCATTGCAAATCTGCTGCATCTTTTTATAACAATATAAAAATATGTTTTAACTTGCCTTTTAATTCTTCTATTGGTGGGGGCGCAATATTTGATGTCAATATAACAGTATAGCCATCTAGTAATCTTTGTTCCTTAGCCTTATCAAGACTTTTTCTCAATCTAAAGCCGAATTTGGCTTCGGCAACAGGATCTTTTAGTATGTAATTTTCCCAATCCAAAAATCGAGTTGCTGATTCACTGTCTTTTAACCAATTTATGGTCACTATAGGTATACCTTTCGCTAGCGCACATAAAAATTTATACGTTCTGCGAACTTTGTCAGTAACCAAAATGCTGCACTTTGCTGGATCTTCCACTTTGTTTCCACCTGTAAAATAAAGACAATTGTTAATAAAATTGTAAATTTTTTAATACTTTTTAATTTATTACTCACCTAATGTTTTAACGATATTGCTATAGTCCTCTGTTGTACCTGTAAACAAAACTCTGTGTCTCGCAGTGGATGGTGTGGAATAACTAAAAACAGATGAACTCCGACGCATTCTGGTTAAAGGCGTTGATGGGAGAGGAGTAATTTCTGTACTTATATTTATCGTTGAAGAAGTACTGTCATTGATTTTACGCATACTTCGAGTTACTTTAATCTTTTCGTTCTTTCTGATACTTGCCATTTTTGATCTTGAAGATCTAGAACTTGACGAAGTATCATTTTCTGTATTACTATTTTGACTGCTTTCATTGATTGTATCTTCTGTGGAGGAATCAAAGCTTGAACTTGCAGAATTCTGGTTGACACTAATAGGCTTTTTAAATGTTTCCTTTTTTTCCAGAGCATGTGTTTCTCCTGTGGAACTTTTAGTAAATCTCTTGCGAATTTTAATTTTCAGTATGGAATCATCAGATTGTGTATTAGAATCATCTATGAAAAATGATGTATTGCTCTCAGTGAAAACTGAATCTGTTTCGGTATCTATGTTGAGTTGTTTCCTGCTTCTCATCCTTGATTTCCTTTGAAACATCTTTGCAGTATTAGTTTCTCTAATCGATAAATTTTTGTCCTGCACATTACTCAGATTTTTTCCTGTGATCATTTCCACTTCTTGTGATTCGTCTTCTATAGAATTTATTACAGATCTTATGGGACTAATTACGACCTTTAAAACTTTGTCTTGTGATAGATTCATCTGTCTTTGTTGCACTTGGACTTGTTCATTGTTAACACTACTTTTATTCGCAGTTACATCAGCATTCATTGCAGTTTGATCATCATTAATTTTACGTTTGCTTCGTTTAATATTAGATCTTCCAGAATCGATATTCTCATCTGTTTTTAAATCTAAGGTTTTTTGACTTTCGCCTAATATAGTTTCAGGTACTGTTTTATTATCTCGGGAATACTTCGTATTTCCAATCACCGGGAAATTTTCGCGTGAGTTAATTTTAATAAAGTTATCAAGAATTGGAGATTGCCTGTCAACATCTGTTTTTACTGTGTTTCTTCGAGCCCGCATAAGAATCGGACGTGCCTCGATGACTTGATGTGCTTTACGTTTCCTCGAATTCGTTTCCTTGACATCATTTTCAATCGAATTCACTGTTCTTTTTTTCCTGACGATAGATCTCGTTTCTGGCTTCGTAGATTTATCGTAGGTCTCATTTTCCACGCGGGCTTCTTTGCGCGATACATCCGAAGTCGCGCCATTTTGTTTACTGGAATGTCGCGTGATTCTTGAACTTGAAGTTGTATGCGTAGAAATTTTCAATTCATCGTCAGTACCTAATTTCAGATTATTCGATAAATTAGATAATAGGTTGGGCGCACTTTCCTTTTTGTTGAACGTATTTCGTACGTTTTTTTTACCGCGTTTCGGATAATCGTCCCTATTATTTAACATTATTCTGTCTGCCATTTGCTTGAATCGTTTAGTTTTCATTTCAGTGTCAGAATCATCAGAAGTATCGACTTCTTCCAATACATGTTTCGTCATTTTATTAGTTTTCACATTTAAATCGGGCATATTATCAACTAATGAAATTGTCGTTTTATCGTGCTTTTGATTCGAGCTTCCGTTCTTTTCAGCGTCCTCAGCACTTTGCTTGCGTAATTTATTTCGTATAATTTTTTTATTTCTACCTTTTATTCTTTTGAGCTTTTCGTTACAAATAGTCGACGTCGATGATGCGGAAGGACTCGCTGGATTTGAGAGCGTCCCCGATATTTTAACCGCTGGTAAACGTGTTAAAATGTCATCGTCGCTCTCATATGATATATCCGACGTTTGTGCACGTTCTGCATCTCTTGATGCACAAGGTGCACAAACATTGGATTCACTCCCCGAGTCCTTTTCTACATTATCGACTTCGACTTTGTTAGGATCATTTTTCAAAATTTGTTTGTTACCTGTTTCCGACGCAGCTCCATATTTTCTTTTCATCGAAAGTCGAAGATTATTTTCATTGTTCCTGTTATTTGAGGTAGTTTCGGTTATGTTATCGTTATTTAAACTATCTGTCATTATATTAGTTTCATTTTTTGAAGTCTTTTTATCTTCTTTATTAAATTTTGTAATTGTATTATCATCAACTTTTTCATTTACTTTAGATATTCGTGATATATTAGAGTCTTGACGAGAAGAAGTTATATTCTGGAGCATAGAATCTACGAGCTCTTTCTCTCTCTTCTGTGTCTCTCTCGAAATATTTCTTTTCTGTCTTGTAAGAGTAGAAAAATGAGTATCTGAAGTTTGCAAATCAATCTCCACATTGTTTATGTTATTCGCTTCGGTATCTGGTATATCACACGGAGATTGATTGCAAGGTGTGCAATTTTTTTTTTTTAACTGCGTTTGCAATACGTTATCTGTACGCGAGCTTTCGTTTACAGTGTGTTTGTTGACAGATAATTCGTTATCACTCTGCGATGATTCTAGAATATCTTCGAGAGCCTGAGTCGATAGATGTGGTGGCTCATGAATGCTGCTATTAACATTTTCAAACATTTCATTAAGTTTTTGTTCCAGACTGTCATCTGCATCTGTTTGAAAAGATCTGATAGCTTTCTTCTGATAGCGGCCAGTATGTTTCGTTCGTCCCTCTTCGATTGCATTATTAATATCATTGATATCTGCCAAAGATTTATTTACCAAATTGTCTTGATCATGTGTGTCATTGTTGCTTATAATCTGTGTCGGCGCCATATCATCAACAACAGCGTCAGTTTCATTGATTTTCGATAAATGGTTGCTGCCTGATGAATTAGATGTATCCTTAACTGCAAAACTATTCGATTGCGTTAGTGCATCAAATATGTCTTCAGATTCAATACTCGTGCCTGGATCATTTCTATTATCTATATTGTCATTGCAAGACTTATCCGAAATGTTTAAAGATTTGCGCTGCTTTTTAACGAATTCCTCTGAATTCATTTCTGGATCATTATTGATGGTTTCCTTTGATCCATTCTTTTTCTTCGAAAGCTTGTGTATATTTTTCTCATTGATTTCGTCTGATTTCCTTGATTCAAAATCACAAAGGCGTTGAGTGGGAACGTCGAAAATACTGTTTTCATCATTGTTCGACATATTTCCGGCATTGTTATCTCTTTCCGATGATGTTTTCATATGCGATTTTGGTGTAGATGTATTAGACGCTTGTATTTCTTCCCGATAATCTTTATCAATGCCCTCGCCAAAGTATTCTAATAAATCTGATGATTCGAGCAAATGGTCACTATGTAATGAAGAAACGCAATCTTTATCGACTCCCGGTGATGATAAATTCAAAGATCCTGGGCTACTAGATCTGGAATTTGGCGATTGTGCAACATTATCATAATTGATTTTGGTTTTAATAGTTTCAATTGTGTTATCTTTAACTTTTTCATTATCATCATTAATTCCATTTTTAGTAATGTTTGCTACATCTTTATCCATATTAACTCGATCATTACTGATATCATTTACATTATTATCCATTTGAGTTTCTATATTGGATAAGTCTTCTGCAATATCTTTATTATCAAATTTTAGTGTTTCTGAATCGTTAATATTGCATTCAACTTGATCTAAAACTTTTTTTTGATTTTTATTCTTATCAATTTTGGATTTTTTCGTATTGCAATCATTTTTGCTAGTACCATCAATATAATTTTGCGTTTCCGCATTATGAATATCTGTTGTAAACCTCTTCAGTATTACATTCTGAATATTGTCCTCGCTCTTTTGAGTCTCCAGTTCGTTAATATAATTTTGCGTTTCCATATCATGAATATCTGTCACAGAGGTGCTAGTTACTTCATCTTGAACATTTAGCTTTGATTCTAGCTGTTTGTTAATTTTAGTATTTGCTTGAATAGAATATGTAGACCCATCTTTGGAAAATATTTGCGTTTCTATATCATGAATAGAATTTGATGTTATCATTTCATGTCCTTCGAATTTCTGTGTTTCTATATCAAATATACTACTAGGTTCTCGGTTTTCGCTAATATTAATATTGGATGCAGGTAATATAGTGGCACTTTGTAAATCATTGCTCTTGCTGGAAGATGCGAGAAAAATATTTTTTTTACCGATGCTTGCGGACTGGTGTTGTTGTGGACTCAACGGACGCCGAAAGACACCGTTTTGTTCGTCTCTTTGTGTTCCAAGGATAACGGATCCATCATCATTGGATAAATTATTCTACAAATATTAAAAAGGTACATTAATATACAAATGTCATATCAGAGATTAATTGTATGCACAAAATACTTACGAGAGATGAATCCGGAGTGCTCGGGATTATTGTACTCGTAATTCTTTTTTGCGATGGCGCAGGTGTTTCTGGTATCACCTTCGGACGATATGCGCGATAAATCGCGTGCACTCTACCAAATTTAATAATATTTCCATCCTTGAGTTCATATAAACGTTTAGGTAGCAATATTTCCTGTTAAAAAAAGAAGAAAGAATGCAACTATGATTAAGATTAAAATTCTTAGTCAAAATTCTTAGTTTTGATCTATTTTTAATCGCGATTTGAGAGTTGGTTTCTATAATTTGTCCTCCAGTTTTAATTTAGAAAGCACATATGATAGTTGATGAGATGATTTATATAATAAAAATATATTTTTTAAATACAAAGATAACATAATAAAACATAATAAAATATAATAAAAATATAAAATTTTATACAATTTGACTTTTGATCTCAAGAGTTTTCGCAGCATAATATTTGCGTTAATATTATCTTAAATGATTAAATCGATTTTAAATTATTAATAAATTTTGATTTCGTCAGTTTAATACACAAATGTCATATAGAACAAGCATATATATACATAGCATTGGAATTGGCTATTTTAAATTAAATTTATTTTTATATATCAAAACATGCTGAGAAACATGCAGCAAAAAGATAAAAAGAAAAAAAAGATCATATTTATAAATTTAAAAATAATCTATAAGTGTTTGTCAAATTAAATAGAATTTACCATAGGTATCATATTATAAACACATAATTAGAAAAAAATTATATAGATATATATATATATATATATATATATATATATATATATATATATATATATATATAATTGCTGAATGCATATTCAAAAAATGCAGTTTGAAATAATATTAAGTCTATCATGCAAGATGCATTAACAGAGTATATCTCTGAAACACAGTTGTTTTTGTAATCATATATCATGAAAATTGCATGTTATAGCATTTCCGCTTGATTACCCTTATCATCTTCTAATTATTTATGAGCTAATGTATATATGTTAAAGGTTATTTCTCTGGAAAGTAACTGGTCCATACATTTCAAGTATAGCGCAAAAACGTAAATGATATTATTATAAAATGTAATTAATAGATATTATTAGATATAATCTCTAAATAAAACTTTTCAAGACTGCACAAACAAATGTAACCGTAATATTTTCTTATTTTCACTCTGTTATACTCTCGATAACAGGGACAAATATTTAGATATGTATTTACATGCTTAATAAACGATCTATTATTGATTCTATCAATTGGACATTTGCATACAGGATTACATAACAAACTGTGCTCAAATATAGCATAAGAAGCGAGAAGATACAATGCAATATAAACTGAGTATATAAGTAATGAAGATATATAGTATTAATTACATTATCAAGTTTCGTCTTGTTGGAAGAATTTAGATCAGAAATCCAAGTTCTTGATCCTTGATTTATCATAGCTTCAATCACTGCGTGTATTTTCGATACTGTCTAAAAAAAAAAATTCAAATTCAACATTAGGTTTAGTTAAGATTTATTTTAGCTTGTCTGGTAACCAAATAAAAAGTTATACATATGAAATGTTAAAAGATTATATGTTATATGTTTCAAATTTATTTCAATTTTTCTTTTATAAATTCAACATTTATTTCTTCGCGTTCTAACAAAACGATGAAAATTCAGGAAATAATATAAGTTCAAAGAAAATACAATGACATCCACATTAAAAAATAGCAAACAAGAGCTTTGAATTATTCTGCAAAAAAACTTGATCTTTTTGTCTGAACTCTGCAATTAACTTTTATTAAAAAATAATGCTATCTAACTTGTATATAAATCCAAAATTTTTTTCAAAGCATAACTTTTATTTTTATTTTTAAAACAACATTTAATTAATAAGAATCATGAAAGATATAAAACTTACCACATCATTTATAACAATGTCGCAACCATAAAATCTACCGATTTGTGTAATCCCTCTTTTAATCTGATATTCATTGGAATTGATACTTAATGTTCCAACCTAAAGTAATTATTTTAACATATATAAAATATTTTATCAGAAACAATTAGAGAAACAACAGCTAGAGAAAAAATGCATTTAAATATATGCTTACTAACCAATACTGGCTCTTCCTCTTCAATAGTATCAGGAATTTTCTGAGTAGGTGAAAAATCGTCATCTTCAAAGATTTGTGTGGCTACGAACTCCATCGTTATCGAAACTGTTTATTCTAATAATAAACATTTACTTACAATAAGAATGTATATCGAAACAATATTTATGTGACATAACCTCTATCGCGAATTAATTCTGAAGTTCATGAATTTATTAGATAAACGTGCTCATGAACGCGTAGAAGTATATCATCAACGTAAATTCGTTATAAATTCGTTATAAATAATAATACAAAATAATTAATGTTAACACAAAACATTTTACATTGACATTTTCTAAACGATTGACTGATCGTACAGTCGAATGTGATTCTTCCCGCCAATCCAATCCCGCTATACATACAACATGCCATACATTGTCCCACACATACACACATGGCTGCGATCGAGGAGTACGCTTTTAGCGTTATGTGCTCTGTCCTTTTGTTCAACTTTCAATAATAAAGATAAAACGCTAATAGCATCTCTCCGAATGCAGCAAAATATTTCATTCATTATGCACACTGGAATAAGAATAAATAAATAAAAGTAAATAAATAAAAAAAAGTATTTACAAAAAAAAAAAAAAATACATTATTTGCTGATACATACAAAGCATACGTGTATGTCCTTAATAAATTAAGGATATTTCTATTATTAACAAATTAACAAATTTAACATCACAAATTTGTCTTGTTATTTTATCAGAATATGTTGAAAATCATACAGAAGATAAAAAGAAAAAATCATACTTGATAAGATGATAATTCAAAAATAATCTCTAAGTGTTTATTAAATTAAATAACGTTTATAGTTCATAGATATCATGTCATAAATAGTACATGATAAGAATAAAAAAAATTTATAAGTGATTGAATACATCGGCAGAAATGCAGTAATAAATGCAGTAAAAAATGCAAAAATAAGAAAATGACATTATATCTTTCATGCAAGCTGTATTATCTCCGAAATACAGTGCTAATATTTTCGCAATCATACATTTCGCGACAAAATTTCCGTGAGATTGCCCTTATCATCTTTTTGTTCGTGCTAAATGCAATATTTATTTATTATTAAACAATTCTCTTTTAAACTGAAAGTAGCTGATCCATACATTAGAAATATATCGTTCATTGCAAAAATAAATGACATATAAGATGTAATTTCTAAATAAAGGCTTAAAAAACTGTACGAACCAATGTAATAGTAAAAATTCTCTTATTTTCACTCCTTTAGATATGCATTTATGTGTTTTATGAACGGTTTATTAAACATGATTCAATTGGTCATCTTTGCATGCGTAAACAGAATTACATAACGACAAACTATGCTCAAATATAGTGTAAGAAACGAAATAATACGAAGCGATATAAACTGAGTGTAAATAATAAACATATACATACGTGTATTATCAAGTTTCGTCTTGTTGGAAGAATTTAGATTGCAAATTCTTAATTCATCATAGTTTCGAGATCACTGCGTGTATTTTCAATACTGCCTAAAAAATAATTCAAATTTATTAGGTTTAGTTAAAATTTATTTCATCTTGTTTGATAACCAAGTAAAAAGTTATATATAACAAAATGTTAAAAGATTGTATGTTATATGTTTTAAATTTAGTTTATCTTTCTGTAATAAATTTATTTATTTTATTTTTAAATTTATTTAATCTTTCTTTTATAATTCAGCATTTATTTCTACATGTTCTATTCATCAAAACAATAAAAGTTGAGCAGAAAATACATCTTATAACGAGAATGTTCTTTCAAAAAATAGATTGTTATAAATTTTTATTATCAATCTGATCTGATTTTTTTTTTTCAAAAACAGATATTAATTATTATAATTTGAAACATAGGCGATATTAATAGCATGAAATAGAGTCGTTTTCATATATATAACTTTACGCTATCAAATTGACATTGGTTTCTCCTCTTTTAGTCGCTTATCTAATTCCTGTACATAACATGAACGTATGAGTTGTGTATGTAGAGATGAGAGACGTTGATTACTGAATATAATATAAATAACTGGCGCCGGAGAAGTGCCAGTTCACAGTGATTTGTATGAAAGATAGCACGCTACTGAAAACCATGTTAATAAAACTATCCATCGTTCTGCTTTATTTAAGTTTCGCTGTATTAGCCAATTCAGATGAGGCAGCTCCAAGAGTCAAGATTCCCTTAGGAGGACTAAAGGGTTATTATAAGATATCACAGAATGGCAGAAAGTACGAAGCGTACGAAGGGATTCCTTATGCCTTGCCACCTATTGGAAAATTAAGATTCAAGGTACACGCATATAATCTGATAATAATTCTCGATTTCAACGTTTTTTGCAATTGTATCTTGAAATGATATTCCATAAAATAAAATGGGACACAATCGTGACACAATAGATACTCATAATTTTATATTTGATCAAACATGTTGAATATTCCATTAATTGTTTTTTGTGATTTGAAAACAATTTTTATTTTTCCCTTATTAAATGTTCATAAAAAATGTTAAGAGTAATTTAGAGTATTTTCTCTTATCGTTTTTTTCTTTCAGTCTCCTCGACAAATACCAGCATGGATCGGCGAATTATCAGCTACGAAGTTCGGTTCTCCGTGTATTCAATATTCCCAACAGCCTCAAGATCCTACAGAAAAGGTTGAGGGTGCCGAAGATTGCTTGTATTTAAATATCTACGTTCCAGTACGGGAGAAGGCGGAAAATAATATTTCTATGCCGGTATTGTTTTGGATCCATGGTGGTGCTTTTCAATTTGGTAGCGGTATGTTATATAACGCCAAGTATTTGATGGATAGCGACGTCATATTCGTCACGATTAACTATCGGCTAGGATCGATGGGTATGTAATATCATCATACAATGTAATATGGAATCATCTCAACATTTCTTATTAAAAAAAATATATATACAATATTTCCGCATATTAAAATCTATTTGTCCAGATGTTAAAATGCAAATGATAGAAAATTTTTGTTTTAAAACTCGTTTTGTTTGTCTTCTCATGTTTCTAATTTTTTGTCTTAAATCATAAAAAATATTAGGTTTTCTCAGCACGGAAGACGAAGTGATTCCTGGCAACATGGGTCTAAAGGATCAAAATATGGCCCTTCGCTGGGTATCCGAAAATATCGAGTGGTTCGGTGGCGATCCAAACAGAGTGACCTTGGTTGGTTTGAGTGCCGGTGGTGCAAGTGTGCATTATCATTATTTATCGCAAATGAGCGCGGGACTCTTCCGAGGTATTTTTACTCGATAGCACGTAGCAAACACGATATGTTTACAGCAATTAAATCATTTATGGCTTATATGATTATATCATACTTTTCATTTTATCATATAGGAGGAATATCGTTCAGTGGTACAGCATTCGATTGTTGGACACAAACTGAGAATGCTCTAGAGAAGACTAAAAAACTGAGTGCTTTGATGGGGTGTCCCACAACTACCTCTAGAGATATGATACGTTGCTTAAGATATCGACCGGCTCGCGCGATCGTACAAGCTACAAGTGAATTTATGGTAAATTTTGTTTCATAATTTTGGAAAAAAAAAACATGATTTTCTTTCAATATTCCATAATTTTGAAAAAAGAAACGCGATTTTCTTTCAATATAGAAAGAAGAAAATTTTGATATCTGTCCTATGGTTTTAGCCATTCCTCTACAATCCTTTTACCCCTTTCGGGCCGGTATCCGAAAAAGCCGGCGATGATGCGCCTTTCATCGACAGGACACCAGTTGAAATCGTAAATAGTGGTGACGTACACGATGTACCTTGGATTACAGGAGTAACGAGCGAAGAGGGCCTCTATCCTGTGGCCGGTAAAGATAACATGCAAGATCATTAGTACAATGTTTTCAAATACAAACTTTTATATATTATATAAATATTATTATATTTATTATTGTAGAATTTATAGCTGACGATAAAATTCTGAAACAACTGAACGACAACTGGGATCTTCTCAGTCCGCATTTCCTAGATTTTAACTATACTATCCCTAAAGAGAAGCAAGTCGAAACTGGTCGTCTCATTAAGAAGCATTATTTGGGTACAAAACCAATAGACCGAACAACTACAAGACAACTAGTACAAATGGCGAGTGATCGTTTCTTTGTGGCCGATAGCGAAAAAGCTGCGCGAATGCAAGCTAAAGTAAATCAGAATCCAGTTTGGTATTATTATTTCACGTACAGAGGAAAGCAAAGTTTAAGCGATTCCATGAGTGGTACCACTGAAAATTACGGTGAGTCTATCATGAAAATTATTGTTCTGGAAATTCGCATATAAAAAGAAAGATATATTTACAATTCAAAAAAGAAGAGTTTTATAAATGTAATATTTTATGTTTTTTATTTAGGGGTCTCCCATGCCGATGACGTATTGTATGTATTAGATACTCCCTGGATGGATCCAACAAAAACGCAACAGGATCGCGATATGCAGAAACACTTAATCGACTTTTGGGTATCTTTCGCCACAGATGGGTAAGTGCGAAATATCTGCATATCATGCACATATCAATTTTCATTGTTGAAATTTTTTCAGAATTGCAAAAATAGACAATGTAGAATGGCCGAAATTAGATCCTTCAAAGAAGGAACTTCATTATCTGCATATTGCTAGCCCTACTAAGATTAACATGGACAGCAATGCTAATTTTGGAGAGAAAGAATTCTGGAATTCAATTAAGTTCAAAGAGAACATATTAACATCCACATTAAAAAATAGCAAAGAAGAGCTTTGAATGATTCTATGAGAAAACTCGAGCTTTTCATCTAAACTCTATGCAATTAAGTAATTTTATTAAAAAATAATGCTAATTAATTTTGTATATAAAGCCAAAACTCTTTTCAAGACAGATCACTTTTTCATTTTACTTTAAGATCGATATTCAACTAATGAATCATAAAAATCGTAACTTTAGAATTTATCACATCATTTATAACAATGTCATAGCTATCAATCATACTGATTTTTGTAGTCCCTCTCTTAATCTGATATTTATTGAAATCAATACTTAATGTTCCAATCTTAAATAATTGTTTAACGAAACAAAATGCCTCAATTGAAAACAATTATGTAAGTAATGTATCGTTTAAAAAGATGTAAAATATAATTCAACAAACTCATAAGAAACTAGCAAAAGAAATTAGCAATTAAGATATACAATTAATAATTTGTTAAAATTATAAATTTGTTATATAATATATAGCTTGTGATTTAATGAAATTTTTTTTTTTGATATTTAATTTCGTAATAATTTACGAAGTAACTGATGTTTAAACAACATAATTTCTTCTTATTCTTTTTTATCGTTATATCATAATACATGCATTTAAGTACATAATATATAATGTATGTTTACTAACCTTTATCAGCTACTCCTCCTCGATAATATGTGGAATTCTCTGAATAGAGAATGGTCATTCTCATAGATTTATAACCGCGAACTCTATTGTTATCAGAAATTGTTTATCGCAAAAGTAAACATTTATTCACGATAAGAAAAGAGGCATCGAAACATTTACTAATATCACGTGTCGCATCAGTTATGATTATAGTTCTTCAACCGTGTCAGTCATCCTCGCTCTCATTAGGTCTGTTCGTTTTAACTGAACTGGCTGCACTAGTTCAGAGTTTATCTTTTTCTTTCTGAAATGGAGAGAAAAAGATAAACTCTGAATTAGTGCAGCCAGTTCAGCTAAAACGAACAGACCAATTGTCTCATTGTTGCGCGGCTGGTTTGCGCAGCTGGTCTGCGCAGCTATAGTCGATCGCAGCCGAATAATGCCGAAGATAACCGACGCGCATTCTTGTTCTACCGTTGGCATCAGTGTGTATATATATTCTAGTATCAATATATTATATATAGATTTTTGCTTTCTCTCTCTCTCTCTTTCTCCTTTCTCTCTCTCTCTCTCTCTCTCTCTCTCTCTCTCTCTCTAACGCCATTCCGGTATTTTTCGTATGCCTGTACCTACCGATTGTCCCATTGCCGTATATCTATTATTAGAGGACAGAATTATGTAGCCATGTAATTTATTTTTCAATAATGCTGATTAAATTACTATTTGAAGCTACTTTTACGAATGTAGTTGAGTAAGGTTGCGACCTAACCTGACATAACTGTCAAAGTGAAAATCGAAGGCGAATGTTGCTCTGGAAGTGACCGTGAAAGAAGTTAATCATTTTTTGTCATTGCTTATTGTCTGACTTATCATACAATTGTCAAGAAAGCAGGATAGAATAATAAAAATAAGCACTGCTCGAGATACGAAAATGCCGCCGAAATGTAAATTTCAAGAAGGTATAATCTCGTTTTTTTTTTTTTTTTTCTTAATAAAGCACTTATAGCATTTAGTAAATTGATTTAAAGGAATGGCCATTCAATTTCTTTTTTTGTATTTCCATTGATAAGCCATTAATTTTACATATTTTAAATGGCTTTAACATTTTTAGGAGAAAAAGTTCTATGCTTTCATGGGCCATTGATCTATGAAGCAAAATGTTTGAAGTCCTCCATTACTAAGGAGAAGCAAATCAAATATTTTATTCATTATGCAGGCTGGAATAAGAAGTAAGTAAGCTTTTTGTAAATAGATAAACTATGTTATTTGCTGATACAAGGCATGTATATGGCTTAATAGATTAAGAATATATATTCCTATTACCATTAATAACCATCATAAATTTATATTGTAAAAATAGCTGGGATGAATGGGTTCCGGAAAGCAGAGTACTCAAATATAATGAAGCAAATGTACAAAGACAAAGAGAAGTTCAAAGAGCACACTCAACTCAACAATCTGCACAAAAGAATAAAAAAGGAAATACAACAACTAAAGCACAGGGGAGAAGGAGCGAAGGTGGTAGAGAGAAAGATACAGACAGTAGAGCAAGCACTCCTGTTTCGACATCTGACAAAAGTATAAGTCGTTTTAGCAAGGGTACTAATAGCACGGTGACGGCTTCATCCTCTCACGAGTCCACATCGGAACCCACTCGAAAGAAACGGAGGTTTGTTATCTCCTATCTTACATCTTTGTATAATGATATATTATGATTGATTATAACAGACTGATCTCTTTCAGTCGACTAGAACCATCTAGCGAAACTGAAGAATATCTCACTAAAGTGGAAGTTAAGATAAAATTACCCGAAGAATTGAAGTTTGTGCTGATAGATGAATCTGAAGTAATATTAAAACACCATAAGCTACCTGCGTTACCTGTACAAAATACAGTTGACAAAATTTTAGATGATTATGTAGAAATGAAATCATCTGGAAAAACAAACGATACTAGGTATGATGCAACTGAAAGTTTCAATAAAAGATGCTATATGCGATTATAATTAAGATTGCATATATAAATAGATGATCAACTTAATATTTTTTGTTTTAGGGAAAGTACATTGGAAATAACAAAAGGTATTCGCGAATATTTTAATATTACATTAGGACTTCAATTGCTATACAAATGGGAACGCCCGCAATTTATACAAATAACGAATGACAATCCGGAAACTTTGCCGAGCCAGTTGTATGGAGCGTTTCATTTACTTAGACTATTTGGTAAAACCTGCATTTCACAAAATCTTTATTGTCTTTTTTTTTTGTTATCGTAGATGATAATTTTAAATCTTCTTTACAGTGAGACTCGGCGGTATGCTATCATACACGCCTTTAGATGAAAGGAGCATACAGTTGTTACTGTCGCATTTTCATGATTTCTTGCAATATTTGCAAAAAAATAATGCCGAACTCTTCAATCTTCAACAAGATTATACAGATCCACCACCAGATTATCATCGAAAATATGGTTAAACCATCAAAGTGCGTAAAATTATTTCTCAAATTCATTTATACTTGGAACAATGTATTTTAATCTTGTGTAGAATATTTTATATAGGAATCATACACACATGTGTAACAATATTAATTGACTCTATTTATTGTGCAATCATAACTTTGTGATTTAAAGCAGCCTGCCATAATTTTACCTATATTAGCAAAAATATAAACATGAAATAGAGATTTTAATAATTAAACAATATTTATGAGACAGATGAGGTATAATGCAGTAAAAAAAGCAACATTTAGATACAATAGATTGTCACATTAAACCAAGTAAATCTAACAATCCAACAAAATATATGTTATTGATTCGAACATGAAATCATTATTTAACAATACATTGCATTCCTCTCCATGGAAGAAATGTTATCTCCTAGATAAATTTTTAGACCTTCGAAAGTTTCCTAATAGCCAATTTTCGTTAAGAAAAAGTTAGCGATATGTTGTTCCTAGAAAAATAGATATTGAATATTTATATTTGACAACACAAGTTTTGAATCGTCCTCGATTGACCAATCAGGACAAAAGGGACAAAGATTTCCTTGCTCTGATTGGTCACGTGCTTGAAAACATTTGCAGCAAACGAGTGCACCCTCTACGCATAGATCTCCCCGCGTCGATGGTTCTCCCACCACTTCCCATTCTGGTTCTGCGGTCTGCGGCCTCGTCAAACCAGCAGTCGATAACAGCACGTATACCTAGACGCATCGATGTTGGATCTCACGTTCGCAATGTTGCGGAGCAAATGCGCGCGCTAGGCAGACAGTACGAGCCAGTCCGCGAACATCGGGCCAGTCAGTCAGTGGCAGGAAAAAATGGCGGATGTCGACTTGAATATCGACAACTTGATACAGAGATTATTGGAAGGTACGTGATTTGCTTGCGACGGGGCTGCCGGTGCGAGAAACGCGGTCGATCCCGCGGCTTTCCCGCCGCGATTACCGCCGATCTACGGCCGCGTGTATATTCGCGTCAGCGACGAGGAGAATCCGCGCCGGATTCGGACGCGAGTCCGCGGGTATATACATAAGTTTTCCTCGAACGCGCGCGCTCGCGTTTTCGCCGTGTGTGTATGTGTGTGTGTGTGTGTGTGGTGTGTGTGCGCGCGCGCGCGCACTTGTGTATGTAAATACGTGTGTATACACACGTTCGCTATCTCGCTCCACTCCGATTCACGTCGCAGATTGTCCTTCGTCCGATCTGATCGACTCTGTATGCAAGAGCGCGAGTCTCTCTCGACTGCGTCTCGCTGCGCGACTTCCCTTCGGTCGATCGGATTAAAAAACGCAGGTGAGATATCGATCTCCACCCGTGCGCCCCGTCGTAGCTCTTATTGCCGCGGTCATCGCCGCCGCGATACATGAATCGCGTGAAAAGTTCAAGGGACCGTTCATCGTATCTCTCTCTTTCGTTCCGAGTTCCCCTACGTTTATTTTTGTCTTTTCATTTCTCTCTCTCTGTCTCTCTCTCTCCTCTTTTTCATTCTCTCTTCTCTCGCTTTCTATCTCTTCCCCTCTATCTTTCTATTTCGCCATCTCACTCACATTCGTTCTCTTACGTTAGTATACCTGTCAGTATATCTCCGTCTCTCTCACGATTTCAAGAAATCGTCCTCCCCTCCTCGTTTCCCCTCCTCGCATCAGCTCCGCTTTACGCCATACACCGCGCGATCACGATCTTTTATATATCCTCCTCATGTTCTCTTTAGGCGCAGAAAAAAAAACAAAATCTCTTTTTGTTTGTTCTCTCTCATGCTACGCGAATGCGGAACCCCCTTGTGCGGTAAAGTATACCACACGCAGAAAGACCAGGTTCTTCAGAAGAAAGCCAAGCTAAAAGATATTTTCTCGTCGGACTTCGTCGGTATGCAACTACTACAACAACAATAATCGTCACCACCACCGTCCACAGAAAAACAGCAGGAAACAGCAAAGCCTCTCCCTCTCCCCTTCACGTAGAGCTATACGTTCCACGTTTGTTTAGTTTGTTTAGGGCTTGCCGACTCTATTGGTATAATTACACTATCGTCCCGTGACTGCGTTCGTCTTGATGTTGTAGCTTGAACGTCAAGACGAATGCAGTTTAAATGGTGCAACATCTCTAAAATGTAACAGTCGCATTCGGCGCTAAAACGTGCGTTTTATCGATTCGTCTTCTCTTTTGGTCTATATTTACGTTTAAGACGTCATACACACGTTTAGAGGACATAGCGTCGCTGTGAAAAATGGCTGTCATATTTCAAAAGTTTAATCGAAAGATTGAAATAATCGATGATGATGTAAAAACATGGACTAGTACAGTCATGTTTAGCGCTAAATGCGTCTCGATATACGATAGCCATCATTGTTCGTCGATCTCGCGCGCGCGCGTTTATTTGCGATTCTTTATTTTTCTTGCTCACTAAAGCATCGCCGATCTTGCACGTTTTTTTTTTTTTTTAGCGACGTTATTTTCCACTTGCTCGTTCTTAATCGTCGATCCTGTTAAACTTCTCTTAGTGTTAAAATTACGATAATTACACGTCTCCACTTATCTTTACCACTTCGGAATATAAGTATCTCCACAGATTTCTTTTCGAACGATTTCAAGTTATTTCTGAATTTCTGTCGATGCACTTCGCATCAACATTTCAGGATTTATCGTTTTTCTTTCTCCGCCCTCTTTTCTCACGCACGTAACCCTCTCGATTGAGATGTTTTAGCCACGTTAAACTCGAGTGCTGTTGGCTGGAAATGTTAGTTTAAATGTTAGCTTAGAGCACGTTTTAGTATAATAGATGTGTATTTATGCGATCCGCGGTTTAATTATATGATTTGCCACGTGCATTTGATTATTACATCTCCTTCCCATGTTTTTATCCAAGTATAAAGCCTTTTTTTATTCCGTCAAAATAATCGTAATTTTCAAAACAAGAAATTTTGCTAAATTGATTGTGTTTCGAATTATCATTGCAGATATGGATTTAATTAGCTCAAACGTTAAATATTCTTAATTGAAAACAATATCTCTTATCAGCATACATAATTTATCATAATCTATAAAATGCATCTACGTATTGCTTTTCGATATAATACAATTATATATCATTTAGATTGAAATATACATTCTTTTATTAGTTCTACCAATGAAAAATTAAATGTTCGCGCAGCGATAATGACAAATTATTTTTATTTACTTCAGGAACGAATTATTTTAGATTCTTAGTCTCTTCTATTCACACAAAGAAGCTTATCTTTGATGCAAACGCGATATATAAAAGTGATAACGGAAATTTTATCAGCGAGTTTTCTGATTTTTATTACATTATTATGTTTTCAAAATATTATCGTACATCGAGTAATGATTTAATACTGAAAATTACGCTAATAACTACGTTC
This sequence comes from Cataglyphis hispanica, assembly GCF_021464435.1. Classification (NCBI taxonomy): domain Eukaryota; kingdom Metazoa; phylum Arthropoda; class Insecta; order Hymenoptera; family Formicidae; genus Cataglyphis; species Cataglyphis hispanica. The sequence continues at coordinate 2,265,779 of NC_065966.1, read as the reverse complement.
GTCGCGTGTCCCTGAAGCGATACGAAGTTCGCACTCCAGAGTCATCCATTAACGAGACCTTACAATTATTTTTAACCTCTTCAGGGACAGGTTATTTCTAATTTATCATTTTTTTTTCATCATTTTGCAAAAGCGGCAATTTATACGACAGGCCGGATTTAACTATCGGATATCGAGTATGTATTGGATCATTAAATCAATACATCGTCTTGATTTAAATTACATTTACACGAGTACATGCGAAATAAGTTAAGAAGAACTATCGCTATAAAAGAAAGAATTTTTTAATCATATTTGATCAATTTGTTCAAAAAAAAAAAAATCGAAAAAAAAACCAGTTATCTATAGTTTTCTACTTATAATTAACTATTAAAAATGTAATATAAATTTTTACACAATCGAATTCATATATTCTTAGAATTTTTATGTATGTGATGAAATACTTATGCATGTTTATACATCTCTATTCGAGCGGTTTCAGATTTCTAAAGATATTTGTTTTTATTTCGGTGCGTTTATTTTAGCACTTGATGACTCCGCGCAGTGACATTTCCAGCTTTTCGTCTGGAATATATCCATATGGTGCGTGTGTATGTGTCGCAGCAAAGTCTGACAATAGCTTCACCCTTCCCTCCGCAGATAGCGGAATCTCTGCATTTGTGCTCTATGGTCGCCGTGACCTTGCTAATATGCAGTTTTCCAATAACCAGTATCGGCCCAGTTCAGCCGCAGCACCGTGAATATTCCCCTTTATGTCTATAAATAAACAGTCCGACGACATATCCATAGCTTCATAAAGAGGGATGATCTCCACTGGATGTCGGTTAAATCACCTCTCTGCCTTTGAGCACCGCTTATTAACGCTTTAGGGATGTCGAGCAACGTCGTTCATACATATTCGACACGTTTATGAAGAATCGAGATTAAATGCACTAGTGAATTTTTACTCTGCGAAAAACGAGTTCTATATATAACTCATCTTTTTTTATTAAATGAAGATGTATTATTCACATTTTAGATATTAAACTTTATTACATTTATTGATATATTGATAAGTTTATAATAAAAAGAATTATTTAAGATTAAATATTTTAAAAATTACATTCTCTCTTTTTTTTACCTTCTAATTTTAATAAATTATTGCTTTAATTTATAACTATCTAACAGGTAATTTCGTAAACATAACGTTATCTTATGATCATAGATGTATATAAATATTTATTCACTGATGCATTTTCACGTGGCATTGTGTTCATATAGATGATATTAAATTTGATAAAGATTGTAAAGATTAGGAAACCCAACTTGAATCTAGAGTGTTGCACCACTATCCAGAATTTATAGTCGAGTAATATTATTCCAAGTTTCCATTACATTCGTGTACAATCCGTCAGAGATTCTTTCTCCCGACATTATTCCTATTGCCTATAACGAGCTTATCAGTAATTTCACACCTTTGACGCTATTATAGCCGATGCGATATCACCGTAGATCACGCCGGAAGTTCCGCGTGGATCCATGTGCAAAGTGCTCGAGAATAGGCAAAGATGATCTGGCCTCACCGTAATCTTGTAATACTGTAATCGTGTATCTCTCACCCCTGTTTATTGAGACAGTCGATACCGGCAGAAACTTGATTCATCTTCCACGCCCCAAAGTAGAGTTATGCTCGTTGTATATATCTCGACGTTTGTCTCTCATCAGTGCGGTGGACAGAAAGATGGAATGCGTTATTAGACGTCATTATTGATTTCAAGATACAAATTAATGTGAGTGACTCGACAAGAATGACATCGATAGTCTCGGTCGTGTTTTTTTTTTTTTTTTTTTTTTTCCTTTTTTCTTTTTTTTTTTTGAACTAAGGAATTACATAAGCGCGCGTAATGGCGCGCCAATTAGGAGAAATATGAATAACTCAAACATATGAAGAAAATTGACGGGAAATAATGATATTGGCGTATCACGCTCGAGTAATTCCAGAAGGAGTAATTCGCGCGTGACAGTATAAGTAATGCGGTTTAAGTAGCGACACTAATTATACGTGTAACAATGGCATTATCGATTTTTTTCCGGAGATAGATCGCCTGCTCTTATATGTAAAGATAGACTTCTATCTTGACATAAAGGCGTTTAAGAGAAGATTGAAGGAATTAACCATAAAATCTCTCGTATTGACGATAAATTTGTCGTATATACATTTGCGTTTTGATTTATTTTATTTTAAATATCAAGTACATATATATATATCAAGATTATGATACACCGCACTAATGAAGAGTGGTCGTCTCGGTATCTTGTATAAGAATTTAACGCAATTAATTAATTAAATATTTCTGGGCACACAGTCAGAGGATGTCGACCGGGCAAGACGGTCATCATGACGGAGGCTGAAGTGCGTGGCCTCTGTCTCAAGTCCCGGGAGATTTTCCTGCAGCAACCAATCCTGCTGGAGCTGGAAGCACCGCTTAAAATCTGCGGTGACATACACGGCCAGTACACCGATCTTTTGCGGCTGTTCGAATATGGCGGTTTTCCGCCCGAGGCGAACTACTTGTTTCTGGGCGACTATGTTGATCGAGGGAAGCAGTCTCTGGAGACGATATGTCTGCTGCTGGCATATAAGATCAAGTACCCGGAAAACTTCTTCTTGCTACGCGGCAATCATGAGTGCGCGAGTATAAACAGGATATACGGCTTTTACGATGAATGCAAGCGACGGTATAACATCAAACTCTGGAAGACTTTCACGGATTGCTTCAACTGCTTGCCAATTGCCGCGATCATCGACGAGAAGATCTTCTGCTGCCATGGCGGGCTCAGTCCTGATCTGCAGGTGATTAACAAATCAACGGACAATTAATAATCTATCAATTTGTAAACGAAGAGAAGATAATTAGATATGTACAGTATATATACATATATCTTTTTTTTGCTGTGTTCCAGGGAATGGAGCAAATTAGAAGAATTATGCGTCCGACTGATGTACCTGATACTGGTCTCCTCTGTGATCTCTTATGGTCCGATCCTGATAAAGATGTTCAGGTGAATTGCAATGAAACTTATGTGTGTGAAGAGATTATTAAATTAATTCTAGAAAGACTATTATATAATGATTTGTTATTTTAGGGTTGGGGCGAAAATGACAGAGGAGTCTCGTTTACATTCGGTCCAGATGTCGTGTCAAAGTTCCTGAATCGTCACGATATGGATCTCATATGCAGAGCGCATCAGGTGGTCGAAGACGGTTACGAATTCTTTGCCAAGCGACAACTCGTCACGCTATTTTCCGCACCAAACTATTGTGGCGAATTCGATAATGCCGGCGGTATGATGAGCGTCGACGAAACCTTAATGTGCAGTTTTCAGGTAATCTATACATATATACATATCTCCGTCGTTATTTCTGTCTTTAATGTGATTTCTGTTCTAATACATCATTAATACAACATATTTATTGTATCGTATTTCGCATTGTTTTGTAGATCTTGAAACCGTCAGAGAAGAAAGCTAAATATCAATATGGAGGAATGAACACAGGTCAAACAGGTAGACCATCTACACCACAAAGGAATCCAGCGAAAAAGAAATGACAGCCTTCAACCGATCCTGCACAGCAACAAACACGATTATCCTTAATGGAGGCTATCATGCTAGGTAAATCTGCTTTATGCTTGTCAAAGCTTACTTAATCACTCTAGCCGACCACTTATGTGCATTAGTATGAATCTATTTCCCACGATTATCGGGTTAAAAGAAAAAAAAAGAGAAAAAAAAGAAGTGAAAGGAAAGAAAGAGAGAGAGAGAGAGAGCGAAAGGAAGTGAAATGTAGAACATTATTCGATGTATTTAAGTTCGCGCAATGATTCGCCGATGATTTAGATGTTATATTTAGCACGCGATTATCAACACATGTACATGTATGACGCACCTCGGGGCGGATTTAAATGCGATGAGTTATGGGACAAAGATACATTAATTGATTTACACATGGTCACACATGGATTTGCGAAAATTGTTGATGCTTATGCTTGTCAAGATACTGAGCACCTCGTCTCGGATATCATTAGATCTGATTTCGTCTTTGTTTTTCACGTGTTTCAGTACGAAGACATCGAAATACAGAACTAACCCAATTTGATAAAAACAAAGTAAAAATATGTAAAATTTACCTCTTCTTTAATTAAAATGAAATAAGAGGTAGAAATTATCGGCGGCAAAAATGAGTTTTGATTATCATCCTATTTGACGAAGGGTCGCTCTCCAATTTTCGCGACGATTACATTATTCGATGATATCTTTCATAAACGAAATGAATTCTTTGTAAAGATAGCGCTCTTTAAAAAGCATTTCGTAATTCACATTTGTATTTATTGCTTCCACTGTTGATGTTGAGTGTAATTATGAGACTTGCTGTTATTTTTTATTATATTATTAATATTAATATTATTTTTATTTTTTTTTAATATTATTTTTACCAATACTGCGCTTAACGCAGCTAATATTTAAATGTCATCGTTTCACAAGAGATTCTGCGCGCGTGTATATAGATAGATATATATACATATATATATTTTTTTGACCATTTATCCTTTCTCTTTTAAACCACCAATGCATTAGCCATTATAAATTTAATTATATCATCTTGGTGCAGTATTCCAAGCATAGTAATGACTGCACGTTCCAGAGATATGACGTAGACGAATTAATTTGTTTAAACGAATTACAGAGAATCAATATTTTTAAAGCAACGCTTCTCTACGCTCTCTCTGATGATTACATCTTTATTCGACAGATAAAAGAAAGGGAATCGCTAATAAAAGAGAAACAAGAACGACGCGTCATATATACAAAAAAGAAAAACATGTTTAGACACAATCTCACTCGCGAGGTTCTCATGCTTGTGAAGAAAGTGAATGTATATTTGTTATATGATTCATGAAAGATTTGTCGAATATCGTTAAAATGATTGCTTTGAATCGCGCAAACAGTTTCAGTGATAGTGTTTCAAGAGGCGAATCATTACTTTCTATTTCGATGAGTTGAAATTTTTTGTTTTACAGGAGATATATCTATATATTTACAATTATTTAGATGTAGGATATTCACGTGTTAGATTAAAGCTTATTTATTCTTTGAACAGAGAGACGTACGATGGCAATCTGCATTTAGGTGATTTGATGCATTTATTTAAACATTTATAATATTTACATTTCTGTATGGCACATCGTTGTTTATATGTTTTTCGATCGTTCACATAACTCTGGATTTGCGTTGTTGCAGAAGTCGCCGCAAGCTATTGTTTAGTAATTTAGTAATTACTAATTAGCAAATTAACATTAATTCTTCGCTATACTCTCGTTTTATAGTCGGCGTTGTATTATCGCTTGCAATTGTTTGCGCGACAAAAGTCACCTCTGGAAAAACGTGTGTTTTGACAAGGATCGCCGAATATTATGACAAATTGTATTGTAATATGTACAGAGGAATATAAATTATGTGTCCATGCAACATTTTTCGAAAAAGGAAATTTTCACAATACTCTACGGAAGCAGCGATTGGTCAAATAGTAATAGAGGTTGTATCCATATCGGGGATATCTTTCGTAATAATGCGCGCAATTGTGTCTTCTAGAGATTTAATATTTGTTATCAGGGCACACAAAAATATTTATAAATATAAATGATGAATTTTCTATCAAAATTTACGACGAAGCATCGATAAAGCGCATTTGTCGACAACCCAAATAGAGACTGACGAGAAATCGTGTTGTACGAACAGTTACGATCGAGAAGGATGATCTGGAAACACGAAATAAGACCATATATGAATACCGAGAGCTTACCCCGATCTAAAAGATCAATCAAACATAATGAGTCCTTCTTGACGCTACGATTGGCATTCATATCGTTACTTATTATTTGATTGTTATTTAGCGTTATCGGATATATTGATAGCGAGACAAAGATAATAGTTTATTGTTCAACATACGAGAGAGAGAAAGAAAGAGACGCGATGCAAATTTGTTACGTTCTGGAACGCACCGACGACGAAACGATCATGTCCTTGCCACCTCTTTCCTCCTGCATTCCTCCCCACAAAAAAGGTAGAAAGGGAGATTAATTATTGTCAAAGGAGCGGTTGTGATCCCTCTCGATATGCGTTTTATCCGAGATTCATATATTATATACAGATATTATATTTGTAAAGAGTTGGCCGATTGTGTGATTCGACGATGCTTTAAATTAAATAAATTAAAAAAAAGAGGAAAGAAAGAAAAAGAGAGAGCCGTACTCTCTCGTGAGAGAAGTTTGCGACTATCACAAGGGTTGTTACATCGTTCGAAATTGCCAACGACAGAACGCGCCATGCAATGGCATCCTAGAGATATAAAACTTTCAGATAATAAACATGCATATTGTTGTACAAACCTTTTTTCCAGTTTATTCTACAACTCTCTCCCAACTCTCCGAAAAGAAGGTATGCAAGAGGAATGGATATATCGCGCTTAACGAGATCTTTAATCGTACTAAGAGTGTATAATATTTTCCTTTTTGATTTTTAAAAGAATATTAATTTTTTCAATGGTAAAGTTTGATAACAATTCCACTTTCATTCAGACATTTAGATTTGACATTATTAACTTGAAAATAATCAACACAAGATATTTACATCTCAGTAATCTACATTAAATTGCATATTTTGATTATGTTATTTTTATCGAAATTATTAAAGAATTTTGTTTTTTAAAATGATTAAATTATGGAGCGTAAGAAAAGTTTGTCATAATTAAAATCATAAGGATGTTACAATTACAATATCTGGGAATGAAACAAAACTGAATGAATTGATGCCGTATAATAAAATTTTGGCAGTGTTTATTTTATTTTGTAGACAGATCGGATGAACAGTACAATAAATCATATGGTGGCGGGAATTGTTAATAAATAAAATTTCGTGAAAACGTGCACTGTATAATATAGAGATGCCAAAATTCTTTCAGGATGTGATGCAAATTCTCTTCTTTTTTTTGGTTGACTTTATGAGCGTTATTTTTTTTGTCTTTTTTTTTTCACGCTTTCTCTGTATGGCGCCGGTCATCAGTAGACATGAGCTGCAAAAAGAGAGGCTTGTTGATTAAATGCGAAGCGGTGATCTCTCACACTCTTATGGAAAAATATTTAAAATGGAAGAAAAATAAAGTGAGAAATATGATAAAATTCGACGATGGTGATTAATCCAGATTAATCGCACTTAATGCGACATGTGACATCGAGATAAATTGAAAAATTCCTGATTGATTACTTTTCCATAAGAGCATAATTTCGAGATTCCTGCTGGAGGAAGTATAAACGTGAAGCGAATTTTTTAAATACTTTAGAAATGAAAAATTGGCATCTTTTACACTTATAATTAGTTTACAATTACGAAGTTTCATCCTCCTATAGGAACCTTTACAAAATTCGATAAAAAACGACGAAATTATCATACTATATACAGTTAAATATTAGAAAACTCATAGATCTTTACGCATCCTCGTTACATACGGTGTAATATTTCGACTGTAACAATAACAATCATTGTTAATCATTTGTCCTTTGATATATAAGATAATGAATATAAATATGATATGTTATATGGGGTATTAATATCAATCTTGCTAAATACGAGTTTAAATTTAACACAGCATGCTACAATGGGCGAATTATATCTATGCAACTATAAATATATTGCTATTAGCCGAGCATAGCATATCAAATTGAATAGAAATATTATACCGTGAACGAGGTTCCTCCAGCACACTCGTCTGGGGGTGTTCGTGACATACTCAATACACAAGTATCCCTTATTGGGAGAATTCAAAATATGCTGTTGAATATACATATTAGTCGATGGAGAAATGAAGAAGGAACAAAAAAATGATGTATTCATAAAATATATAGGTTCGCAGATTGTATACAGGTCGTCGTGGGAGATGATGATTATGTGAAAAATTAGGAATTAGTTAACGAAACCCTTTGGCTACGACGCTTCTGGCTGGACTGTCATTTCTGTCTTCAAGGACAGCCTCCGAAAACGGCTCACATTTTTATGCTAAACATTGATCTCATAAGCAATGAATATACTATGAGGCTTGCTAATAATCGCGATATGCTGACTTTAACGCTAGAAGGTAAATATTTTTATATTTTTATTTTATAATCTTAAAACAATTGCATTTTATATATTAGTAAAATATATATAAACATACAAAGAAAATTTCCTTATTGTTCTATTTTTATTGATAGAATTTAAATTTTATAGGAAAAAGATAGGATTTCCAGCTATTTGAAAAAATTATTATATCACAAAACTTGCAATATATTTCCTTAATGAATAAACTTGTATCCTTCTAGTGTTAACTCAACTAGTAAATGACGAATGTGTATCAAGCAGCAATCATAGTTTGCGGAATGAAGTTTTTAATCACTGTGGCAAACAATTATTCCACGACTGGAACAGACAAATATTGTCGGGCACGTACCGCGTGTTCGAGAGAGATTGTATCAGCGGCTTCTCGGCGGAGAACGGAGAATAACGTCTCGGTAATTAATAATTACCGCAAGGATTAAGGAACATTCTTGTAGCGATAATGCAGTCTGGGAAAAACATTTAAAGAAAAAGAAAACAATCGAGTTAATACACGAGTATGTATATGATCGGAGTACACGAGGGAAAAGAGACGGATCTCTCGATATAACAGAGTATCGATATTGTAAATTACTTTTGTGAAAAACATCGAGGAAACACGTGGTAGCCCAAGGGTTAAGAGATCCAGAATCTCTCTCATTCAAACAGCCGTCGTACATATAGGTCGATTACAATGTATATACACGTTGTATGATCACTCATCTGTTATAATATCTACTTGCATGTTAATGGCGAATATAATATGGCTTTAATATGGCGCAAACGGAGGATCGGTTTTCTTTTCTTGGAATGAATTGTAATGCCACCACGGCTATCCTTGCCGACTGATTGTGTGATTACTGATCGATTTGACTTATTAAACGAGTAAATGGGGTGCGAGGGATTGAACACTTCGGCCACTTTAATCTCTTATCGCTCACTTTTTTCGTTTAATGCGTGGTACGTTTATTATACCACGGGCTGGTAAAGTGAAATCGTGGAACTGGCTGCGAATAATAGTAGTATAAGTCTCCTGAAAAATGATAGACATTTGTTTGCTGTAGCATCGATCTTATTATGTTAAATCTGCATCGAGCATTTTCAATTTCAAGTTGATAGAATCGAATCAGTTGTAAATTGACATTACTTGTCTTTGGTGAGATCTCAAATAGGTACAGAAATCGAAAAGGCATCTAAGAGTCTGAAAGATATCTATAACGTTAAAACGCCTTTTGGATGTCTTTTTTTTTATGTATGTTATTCAGTCTGTTAGAGAGAATCTTTGTAATGCTTGTGTGTGTGTGTTCTCAGCGCAAAACAAAAAGCAACTATTTGCTGACTGAGACAATTTCTGTAATCTGTTAAAAAATGTGGAACGTGCTCAAAAAGTCAAGCTGACCCAAAATGTTGATTTCGCCACCTTGGCACCAGATGTTCTCTTAATTTCGCAGCTCGGCGAAGCTGAGGCATGATGTTGCACTTGTGTCAAAATTAGCAACAACAACGCCGAGATGCCAAATATCTCTGTACAGCCACGACGATTTATATTTTCGATCGAGGTGACAGGCAAAAAGGATATTCCGACCCGTTTTCTGACGTCATGACTGGCGATGATATTTATCGTTAATTAACGCTAAACTAGCCAATTCAATTTTCAAGAAAATCTGTAAATATCAATTATGCAATACAATTGTCGCATATTATTCTTTAATTTTTGCATAAATCTCTTATATCATTATACAAAACATATCATATTTTAATTTTTGAAAAAAAAAATTTGATCAATTTTAATCTGATTAAGTAAAAAGTTTTCGCCAGTAGAGACATTCCTGAATATTTCATGGGGCATTGATAAGAGTGAAAAATTACCAAAATCCGTACCGAGACTGGGACTATTCTACTAGTAAAAAGGTAGATGGCTGTATGATTTCCAAAAGCTTACATATCCTTCGAAAATGAAAGGAAACGAAAAATATTTCTTGTGCGAAAAATATCTCATCTTTCAAGAGTCAACCTGTATTTAAATAATGTATGTTAATTGCATGTTATAAAAAAATGCATTTTGTTCTAGACTACTATATCTCATAATCTTTTTGTCTATTCTTTATAATAAAATACATTTGCATCTTGCAGCTCAAATTATTTGAAATAATAGTCATAATTGTAAGTTTTTTGCACAACATTCATATGTGATTTGAGTGATTCTGATATAGCAGTGGTTTTTTAAATCTTTCAATAGTAGTCTAGATTTAAATTTGCGATTATGAATGTCTAATTAAAGAAAAATAATAATTGCAAATATATTATAATTACTGACTACAGATTTCATTAAGAAATTTTTTATTACAAACATATTTTACTTATGTTATATATTTCAAAATATTGTCTGTATTTTTTAAATATTTAGTTTGAAATTGCGAGATTTTAACATGCAATATGATAAATGATTCTAACGTCGATATCTCTTAATAACATCTATAGTCAGTGTTTGTTAATGACCAATGCCATCGAACGTCACATAAATTTTCATAATCGCTTGCCGCGAGAACAAATTTTCATTTTTGAGATGAAAATTTGAAACTGTCATCATTATTGAAACTGTCATCATTATTGAATTGACATTATCACTCTATTATCTGTCTAGTAATCTCAACAAAATTGTACGTTGGCATCGATCTCAACTCGCCATGGAAAAGAAGAATGGGCCGGAAGGCCATAAGTACACATACCGAAGGGCCTGAGGGGATGTCGGCTCCACAAATAGTTACGTTTAATTGGACTGAGGTAGCTGTCCCTCAGATAAAACGGTGTGCGGTACTGAGCGTAGCTCGGAATATAGGGTGCGTAACTCGGGTACCACCATGGGTCCCGGGTAAACGCACTGATGGGCGCCATTGGTGATGGTTCCAGGAGATCGAAGAACGGCTTTTTACGCAGCAGGGTAGATGGACGTGGCAGTAAGTAGTCGTCCACGAGATTACCTGCGCGCGAGGCGATTTTAATTCAGATCAATCGAGAACTGGTTGGCGGATGATCGTCAAGAGCTACCGAGAGGTAACGGTAGGGGTGTATTGTTCATAAATATATACTATGTTATATAAGGCCGCTTACACGGACGGCTGTAAATTGGCCTTGAGACTTCTCTTGTGTGAGCTAAAGCGAAATATTATTAGCAGCGATTGTTTAGCAAGTGCTATCTTTACGAGATGCTGAAGCTGCTAGAATGAGGTAATTTCTTTATTTACAAGATCTGTTTTAAAGGATATTTAAACGCGTTATACGAAATAGCTGTATATAATGTTATAGTAAAAATTAATAAACGTTTATGTAGAGCAAATTCGAATTATATATCTTGCAAATATTAGTAATAATCATATGATTACTACTGATTTTTGGATGAAATCTTATTAGTATAATCAATGAAACATAAGGAGTAAGTGTACTTTTATTGAAGATCAGTGAAACTCATTACAGTATAATTTTTGTGTGCTTTAATAAGTGACATTTTCAATTTAAGAGAGGTAGATACGATGGATTATATAAATTCGCGAACTACGTATCTTAACATTGTATATTTTAATATTTATCATTATCAATCGCATAATTGGCAATTTTGGCAAATTTGGCATTTATTTATTGACGATTTATTAAAATCCCTATCCCACGCGATTTATTTGAAATTGTGAACAGTCGATAAAGCATCATCTATATATATTTTAGGAGATATATCGTGGATAGTTATTTATAATTTTAATTTATTTTAATTTATTTTAATTTGTATTTTATTTACTTTAATTGTACTTTATATTTAATTCATTTATGTTAACAAGAGAAATAGTAGTTATCTGAAAACATGCATATTATTTAATATTCAATTATTATTATTTATTAACAAAATATTAAAAGTGCACGAAGGTGCAGTAAGGAGTGACAAGCATAGCATTGCCGCGGTGCGGCGTGAAATTGGCCGCGCAATTTTCAAATTCTCTGTCGTCCGGCGCTCATCCATTACACTGGACGCACTGGACGCATTGGACGTCGTGGGAGGACCGAAGCTTCGTTCGATTATATTTCTTTCGCGTTATTTTTCCGTCGCAATGTAATAAAGTGCACGTCGCGCAATTTTAAATCGAAAGTGTGATAAAGAATGTCGCGAAATTGTCGTACTTTAATAATTAACGCGTCCATCGTTGCAATGATCGCAGTTAACCTTCGTCGTCGCGAGAAAGCTGCGAGAAACGGCGCGAATGAGAGGCAACGAAGGAGGAAGAGAGAAAGAGAAGAAGAGGAGAAGAGGAGGGAGGTAAAGGCGACGTCGAACGACAGAGCTTGTGAGTAATTTATTATTTTTTATTTGTTATTTGCGCGCGAATTTATATTAATCGAGATCCAAAATATTTCTGAGATTAAGTATATTTTGCATATGCGATATCTTAATACGAGATATTAAAAAAAAAAACAAAATATAACATATAATGCATAAGCAGGTAAAATTATGTTTGAATTTTCATCGGGCAATGAATATCGTATATTCGTGTTTCTTTTTTGTACTCACCGTGAATGTCGAACAATCGTTTCGTACTGAGCGGTGGGCTTAAATGACGAGCCAAAAGCGGTGATTTACTCGGGTAGAGCTTGTCGATGTCCGCCAATCGGTTCAGATGATCGGTCCAGGCTTTCTCAGCGTCGAATGGTTTCGCTGTAATTTTGCCGTTTAGAAATAAAAGCAGAAATTCGTCGATTTACAACTTTGCCTATTTCTCTCGACGAACACGTTGCGAATACTTTTTGCAATAGATTTATAAATATTGTTTTTAAGTAATACATTTTTTTAATAACTTATTTTTTAAAAATTTTAATAATTTATTTAATTTAAATTATCTTGTATGTGTGGAGAAACACAAAATCTCTAAATAATTTTAATTATATGTATAAATATCTCTCTAAATAATTGTATTATAAAACTATGCTAAATATGGAAAAGATCAGATTTAGTTTCTCTTTGTTTATTGACTTTTAAATTTCTCTTAATTCCTATATTTAAATTGATGCATTCGCTACGTTTTGTCCAGATTAAAAAATATAATTGATACATTTATCTTAATAAAAATATGGCAAGCGCACAAAGGAATAATATTTGAATAAATTTATGAACTTATTCTAAATAAATTAAACTCAATCGGATGAGCGAATTTATTATAATTGCTTTAATATCTAAAAACGTTTTGTGCCCAATTATTATTATATTCATTGATTATACTATATTTAGTGTAATATATACAATAAAATATTTTTTTATTCTATGTATAATAGTTCCTTTTTGCGCTTAACAAAATGTATTAGAAATAAAAAAAGCGGGCGATTTAATTAGAAGATATCTTTGATCCTAAAAATATATACATTTTTTTTTTTTTAATTAAAGAGCAATAATATTTGCGTAACAACTTTTCAATACTCGATAAAAAATTAAATTTATAAAGTTTATATATATAATTACTTATTTACAATCGATCTTTCTGTTTAATACATAACTTTTACATCAATTCTTAATAACACGTCAGATTGATTGGATTTGTTTATATGGCCCAAAATTTGTCGAATTAATCTTTGCTTTGCGCTTCATTTTCTCCTTCTTTTAGTATTTTAGCGCACAAGCAGTTTTGTTCTTAATCACTTTCGCGCAGTATTCGCTTTTGTAATAATAATCGTAATAAAATTTATACAAAGCACATAAATATACATACAAATAGATCATGCACGAAACACAGTATTATTAATGCATTATTAATGCATTATTAATACATTTTATTAAATAAATTAAGTAACTATTTGACAAGCTACCAATATATATTATTTCTAAATATTATAAATATATTATAAAGATATTTAATTTATAGAGAATTTAGTAAAAATTATGCAAATTATACGAGCGCGCGATTCTTGTTATTTTCGCGTTTAATTAGCGAATGACGGCTCTTTAAAATATAATTAGGAAGTTTGTCGAAACTTTGAGTTGCAGTACATCAACTAGACGAGCTATTTCAAACTCTCGCTTAAAGTTACAACTCGGTTTGTTTATGGTAAGTACAGGAAGTTAAAAGTACTAGGGTTCTGTCCCTGTGTTTCATATTCTCGTAAGCCGTGCGCCTTTACTAAATATTAAATATTCTTCTTTATATCATAATAAGTTTCTAGACGAAAGCTGGCATAAACTGACGCCTTACACACAAGCATGTGTGTAAAAAAATAAAAGAAATATTATAGTTGTCACAAAAAATAGCATGACGTTACGTAAAGTGAAAAAAGCATACTAACCTGGTGGAAAAAAGCTGCTTCAAAAAATAGGTGACGAAAAAAGCTGCGACGATTCGTGTTGTCAAAAAACGGCTCGGTTATCAAAATTTGTAACGAAAAAAAATTAGACAGATAATGAGATCTGTATTACTAAAATGACTCATATACCTGATTATAGATGATTGTTTAGGCTTACTAAACTATTTTTCTATTAATTATGCGCTCGATGCTTGAAACTAGTGAAAGCTCGATATTAGCACGAATTATCATTTTTTTTTAAATCGATTTTATTGTATGTGTTTTATACTATACGCTATTACTAAATTGTAGCTTTAAAGCTGCATATGCATTATTTAATTCCTAATTTAAATTAAATATTTATCGGTTACTTAATTTATGTTTAATCTTTCTTTGCTAAAATGACGACTGTATTTGATTTATTAATTTTTTTCATTTAAAGATTTGTGGCTATTGTCGCTATGATAATTTTCCTATGTTTTATAATCGGTGACGTTTGATATTAGTTACTAATTTTCTACTTTCTATCAGAAAATGCACGGTTAATTTATCATATTGTTTAAGCATTTTAAGCTCGAATAAGTTACGTAAAATTTTTCATTAAAAATCGGTACCTACTAAAATCCGATGTGTAATCTGATGTGAACTATATATAGTAATTGCGGCAATCCTGTATGTACGTTGCGGCGATCCAGGTACGTCCGTGTAATCATCATAAATTAGCAGTCGTTAATTATGCAGTTTCAATCAAAAGAATTACATTTAAAGGCGAATCGCTTAAAAGCTAGAAACGGGTTTCTAGGGAAGGGAAGGTTCAAATTAACGAAAAAAGTACATGCCATATCCTGAAAAAGATAGAAATTTCTGGATCTGGTTGTAATTAATTGCACGTTAATCTGTCCATTGTTAGTAAATACGCGTGCATGTATTATTGTCGATTAGAGCGTATATTAAAGAAAACTTTCGATTTTTCTCGGCATCGCCTTGAATCTCCTGTATTTATAATATCATCACGTTAGATTAATAATTTATTATAGACATCATATATATATATGTGTGTATATATTATATATGTATGTATTTATAAAAAGTTTTTGTGTTTGTGAATTATAATTATAAATGTATTTTTGTATGTATATATTTGCACTATTATTTGCTTGCACGACATTAAATGTATTACATAAATATATATTTAAATTAACAAGAGAAAAATTTAATAAGGAGATAGGCGACATTGTAATGTTTGAAAAATCGGAAGCACGAATTAGAACGCGTAAGCGTCGAGAGAAAATTTCCAGCTTTTTCAAGTTTTGGCGGTCACATTCTATCTCAATTTATTATTTTTCCTTTAATTTTCGAAAAGGAGAATTTTTCTTCTGCACGATACTTTTTCGCCAGCTTTGTTTACATACGCATCATCCATATATGTCTTATTTTCTTCCAATAGAACTGTCATACGATCACATACATTCTATATCAACGTGCCGATCCCTTTTGTTTTTATAAATATTTACTAATTTGTTATACACTTGTGTGTATAATCGTTGTCTAAAGTAGCGTTTATGACGATCGAAAAGACCAGTCTTTCCATCGTTCTATCCCACTTTCGAGTCGCTTTTTTATATCTCCCTTTTGGCTCATTGACTTTTCTCAATCAAGCTGTGACCTCCACCTCAGCTGCAAGAGTTAAGGATTTCTAAATAGTGCGTGCCCATTCTGCCTCTGTAATTGTCTCATGTCAAAAATCGAAAAATAGAATGCGAAACATTTTTAAAAAATCGTCAACTGTTTTCCTCCATATTGTCTTTATAAAAAAAAGGAGAAGTGAAATATAATATACACATATTTTATTATTTAAAATTATTTTGAAATAAGCTGTTTTTTTTTGTATAAACGGAGTTTTTTTTTATATATATTATTCATTATAATTAATACAATATATAAATTAATTTTTCTAAATTTATTTTTTGCACATTGTACGATATATTATTTCATATATTTTATCAGACTGGAAAAGCTAAAAAATATAAAATATGAAACATAACATTGTAGCCAAAAAATATTTACCAAAATGTTTATCAAAATATTAATTTCTGATGTATCTTATTAGATCTTGTTTTTATAATTTTTTAATTATAAAAGCTTGTAGCTTTTTTGTTTTTATAAATCGAATTTTCGATTTCAGTTCTTGACCACATCGGCTGTTGTCAATATAGTCTTATAAAGTTTTTCCTTTTACGGAGATTCGCGGGATTTTTTCGATGACCGTCTTAATATGTATATTAAAAAAAAGGAAGGATCATGTGTAGGCTTTATTTAGGATTGCAGGTTGTATTGTTTTTGTATTAATAAGCGGATAATATTTTATAAATAATAAATTACGATGTGTTGTAGGTGTAAACCGATGTGTATATGTATGTAACTTTATTGCTATGCACACAAGATCTTTTTTATACAAAATTATCTTATTCAATGTAAAAGTACATGTTTTTTAAATGTGTTTTTTAAATGTGTTTACTAATATTTAAAATTTGCTAATATTATAACTTAAATTTAAACATTTAAATATTAAACTTTTAATATTTAAATTATCGTGTAAATAAAATATAATCAATGATAAAAAATATGCAAAAATATGATTATAATAATGAGAGAAGATAAAGTTACTCAAAAATTTGAATACTCGCGTCAATTTCTTTCTCTACAACATTTTATATTATAAAAAAGCAATTAATTATAAATATATATTAATTTATTCGATAGTTCAATGTATGATAATTAACGTCTAATTATAACTAATAAAATCAACAAACATTATCAAAAAATTGTCAAAAAATCATGACAGTTCATTAAAAAAAAAAAAACACAATAGCGATTGCAAAAATGTGATACGTGAAACTGTTAGGCAAATCTAAAATCTAAGCGATCACTCGCTTGCTACATCTACGGAATAAAGAAGCACTTATGTGTATGTGTAATATAATGTTTTATAATAAGTGTAGGTGAAGGTATTTTTTTTTAAAGCAGGTTTATATTGGGGAGAGGATTATGCGCACACATGACATTAGTAGTCGGTCGTCTTTCGTAAGCAATGACGTCGCGTTCGGTAGGTGAGCATGATTCGCTCTTTGGTCTCCCATTTTCGGGAGATCTGTTGGCGTCTAAGGTCGCTCAAATCGATGATGCGATTCAGTATAAGCCACTTGTTGGGTTTAGCGCCTGAAAATCAAAAATCAAAAACCTCTGCTCAGCAGCGTGCGAGACCGCATATAGTTGAACGAATTGACAATGATACCCCATTTCGATGACTTTGAATCGTTACTGGACGAATACGGCGAGCTAGAAAATACTTTTTTTCTAGAGACGAGATCACAGGACGACACCTCGGGCACGACACGTATGATCCACGTGTGATCCATGAACGATGGTGAGCGATGATCCGTGATGCCTCGATTTAACGATAGAGGATGATATCGATAATGGTCGAATCACTTGTTATTCATTAAAATTAGAAATGGTTAATCAGATTATTAGAAGTATGCGATGTAGAAAATTCTTTATATTATAGTGGATATATATATTTCAAGTTTATTTGATCATAATTAATAATGAAAATTTTCTAGATTTTCAAAACTGATTATTTTAATGCTTTTTATTTTTAATATGAAGATAAATTATGTATTTATGAGATATGATTTTTAAAATTTATTAAATTAGGATATGAAAGCCATAATGAAAGACAATGTTAATTCAGCGTAGGCGTGACTTGAGACAGTTTTGTAATATTTGTCATAATTATTGCCATATATCGGGATCGAGATTAAATTTTGATGTACGCAAAAAGGACAAATATTCAATTAGATAAAAATGTTGCAATCCACCCCAGGCTGTCTTAATTATATGTTATAACGGATTATATACTATCATAAATCTACAATGTCTTGTCAACGTCGATTTTGAGTCCAGTCTCGATTAATAATTAATTAGGATCTGAAAATAAGGATATATGACTCTAAGTGGAACATCGCGAGGCAGAAAAGTCTTCAGAGATATTGAAACATATTGTACATATATTTATACGTACGAATAGATATGCATGTTTTCTCATATATATATATAATGATATAGTATATATATAAGTCTAATAACTTATAGATACAAAGAGATGCGTAAAATAATTAGTATTACACATGGTATGTGATGTATGAAGATATATATAGACATGATTATTTTGATTATTATTATTGTGATTTACAATGAAACTAAACAAACGAACCGATTGACACATACGTTCAAGAAGTGCGTACGCATTTTACACGTCAGGGGGGAGTGACACTTGGTAGCATAAAATCGAGGCCGCGGATGCGATAAACGGAGGTGATGGGGTGCGGGGTGGGGCGTGATAAGTCTTTTTTTTAATGGTTGTCTCTTTCTGTTTGTCCCTTCGGTTAAGTGTGCAGGCAAGGTGGAGGGCAAATATGTGATGTACGATGTCCCTCCGGAAAGGCGTTTCTGGCTTCTGAGAAAGGCCCGGAGGGTCCCGTGCATGCATGCGTAAGATGTGACAATGTCTTTCTCTCGAGAATGATGATCGTTTGTTTGTTTCTTTCTTTTAAAAACACCGGCCAGAAGCCAAAAGCACCGGGTTGTTATACATCGAGAACTTAATCTAGGAAGGTCCACGAGAACAAGTGTAGTTATCTGTTAACATATTTCGGTACGATACGATTTGATGATTTCCGTGATCCATTCTGCGCGTTCATGCTTTTCTCTTATTCGCGCCACCCGGTTCTACTCTCTCGTCTATTTCACTTATTTTCTATTTTTTTTTTGCCGCGTACTCCTTTCCCATTTTTTTTTCTCGCATACTCTCACACTCCCTCTTTCACTCTCGTTCGATATCGAGGTATTATAAGAGTTTTCGTTTCGTTTCGGGCTTTCGATTTCTTTCTCTAAGACGCCGTTTACTCTCTTTTCTTTCGCTCACAGTTCTTTAGTACGTACCGGGGGTGAAGCGTTCTACGGGTTTGTATTGATGGGGATACAGCTGCCTCGGCGAATAACCGTAGATCTCACGGTGCACGGGTAGATACCTAAAAAAGAAAGAAGGAAATATAATCGCGTTAATTATATTTTGCAGAATAGCGGCTAAAAAGATCATGAATAATTTACAGTTTCTAATATTTATTATTTTTTTTTTAATATCTCTAAATCGAATATTATAACTAAAAAAAAATAAGAGTGAAATTTTATTAAGTAATTTGGCACAAATTTATATGATCTTCGTATTTTTTAGGTCTCTGCCAAAAGAGTCGATATATCAGAGATACGTCAGAAATACATTTTTTATACATCATGATTGTTTAAAAAATGTGACAATATAGTACTTTCTGATATTTATTTTGATTTTGCTTTATAACTTATTAATTGGGTATATATGTAGATATGTTTTTTTTTTAATCGTGAAACAAATCTTATTTTATATGCGATTATATCTAATGACGATGAACGAAAAAGAAACAAAAATACACACCTGTATCCAGGGACATTGATACGGTCGGCTGCGTGAATCGGATTTTCGAAGATTGACTTTCCAAACGGCCAGTTGGATTGCAGCTCAGGATAATCCGAGCGGAAAATGCTGCGGGGCCTGTGAGTGTGTTCGGGAGCTCTGATGTCATCAGTGCCTGTTTTTATTTCGTTTTATTAAAAAAATACTCTTTCTCTCTCTCTTTGAGATCATTTATAAATTGAATAATGTAAACAAAGTGCAGAGTTTTATAATATAATAAAATATTTGAAAAGAATTAAGATTCTAAAAAATGCATGTACATTTTAAAATTGTCCGATAAATATATTCGTGTATTTTATTAAAGCTTCTTATTGAAAAAAATGAGTTTTTTTTTTAAATTAAGTACGAAAACGCGATTTATAAATATATATATAATATTTCGAAAAGGATATGCTCTTATAAAAAAATATTAGCTCAGTGCGGAAATATTTATACAGTTTGTTTTATGCGATTTATTTTATATAATTAACATAAATGCAGAACATACAAATATTGGAAATTCAAAGATAATCACGCAGACAATGTACACATCTCACCTTTCAGGGCCCGTACATAACTCTGCCAAAATTTCGCCTTCCTTGTGATGGGCTCGTTGCGCCCGATCATATCGAGATTGCTTCTGAATCGCGCGTCCATTTTACCACTCTACTGAACTGCTAACCACACTCGTTCGCTGTAGCTAGGAAGCAAAAGAGAAATAAACAAGACAGTCAAATAAATATGCCATTTTTTCCGCCCGCAAGACTCATAAATCGTGAGAATGTAACAAAAACGAATTTATTGAGTTTCAAACCGTTTGATATTTTGTAGAAATTGCTCTTCCTCGCATGAAAAATTGCCGTATACGTGGGAGAAGATTGTCGGACGGCAAAGTTAAAAAAACATCTTGGAAATACATATCATGCTTTTTATATCATAGATCCTTTTAGCAGTTTTGATGTTAATTAACTTTCTGTTAATAAAATATTTTACTATTTTCGCGATATTTAAGCAATATTTTTATTTTTATTTGAGTATTAATATGTATATATATTTATTTTTTTTAAAAAAGGTTTCAAATTTTCTATAATCTTTTATATATACGGCATGTTTAATTAGTAATTTATAAGTTAAAGGAATAAAAAATACGATTGGATACAGAAGAATATTAGAAAATGAAGAAAACCATGCAAAAGAATTCTATGTTAAGAGAGCTTTAACTCTTTCATTTTCTCGAATAGGATAGAAGCGAATCAATTTATAGATTTTCTCTGCAAATGAAAGTAGAACTTTTACGAGAAAATCTCGTAATAAACGATATACAAAATTCCATTGGTTTGAGGCAATTGCATAAGCCACATTAAATTTAACGATTTACGTAGGTGTGGCTATGCTTTTTTAACCTTGTTACGATAAACTGTGCGTTATTTCCGCAATCCATTATCGTGATGCCATTCTCTTTATTTATACACGGTATATAAGCCAATCCTGATGAATGAATTTGTAGATCTAGTTTAATAATCTGCCGACTTTAGAAAAAAATTGCCATTCTTAGTATTTCTTGCGTATTGTGTGTTACATATAATTTGATAAATATCAAAAATAAAATAAGCGCGTTACATAAAAAGTTATAAGTTAAATTATATATAATTATTAAAAAATATTTAATGATATTAATATGGAAATATAAAAAACTAAAGAGATATAGTGAAAATTTAGATCTAAACATCTTCGTTTTTTATATAATATAATGTGAAATATTTTAACATTGTTGTTTAAGTGTTTTAATGTTATGTTTAAATTGGATTAACGGTATTAAAGTCGGACTTATAATTCGAAAATTATTGTCACATTACGGTGTCCCGTTTTCGTTCGCGTGCAAAATCAGAATTGCTTCGTAACGTCCCTTGCATCGGCCAATCGTAGTCTGTAGCAGAAAATGGGAGCAACGTTTTTCTTTTTGTTGACGCAACGGATGCCGCTAATTTTAGCGTCACGCATACTTCATAGTCGCCCTGGATCGCCCGAGCGTTTTCGTAGATATTCCTGTTTCATTCTCGAAGACTGAAGGTCGTGAAAATGAAGTAAGAAAATAAGATTTCTTGGCGTTGCTCTTATTTTAAAAAATATATCCCATTTATTCTTGTATTAAAGGTATATGTATATTAAATGTATATATGATATAGTATTAGCAAAATTAACACAAATATCTTAAATTTGCGTTGATTCTTTCCAAGATGTAAAATAATATTAGAATTACAAAATTTTATTTTATATTCGAGGTCGTTATTTTTAGAATCTATGCGAACAAGAGGCAATTTAATTTTAGATTCAAAACTTTTTAAAATAATAAAATAATTAAAGCAGAATAATTTTTCTAAGAACACAAATCTCTTAAAGTTGTCAAAATTAGGTTTAAATTAGATTTTTCAAGTTCTTTAGCAAAAAAAAAGTTTGAAACTGTGTCAGATAGATTAAACTCTGATCGGTTAGAAAAGTAGCCGGGTAAAGTTTTTTTTGCGATTTGTTCTCCAGGCTGCATACAATTCTCGAAGCGAACGAAAAGGAAGGCGCCGCGACGCGACGCGACGTGACGCAAGAGTCCCGGATTCGCGGTCGTTATATTTAGATTAGCCCGGGCCCCGGTCCGTTTTTAGTTGGTAACAGGTGGAAGCGTCGCGAGAGATAGGTGCCCCGTGCTCGAAGACAGCATAGTCGACGTGTCTCCGTGTGTGACTTTGACCGATTTTCGCGAACCCCCATTGAAGGCTCATGGTATCCCCAATGATAATGACCTTCTAAATTCTGTACTATTCGGCAGTTCTCACCGCCGAATCTCGACTGATGCATATAACTCGAATTTATGCTTTTATAATATCATGTTTTGTGGATTAAAAAGATTGCATCTTAAATATAACGTATCGCGTATATTTAGAGATAATTTTTTTTTTTTTAATTATTTTGAACTTCTGAAAAATTATATATATTTTCTCTCTATAAAAAATCTAGATATGAAAAAAAATCAAAAATAACATTTTCATCATACTTTGATTTAATAGTATTTTATTAAAGTATTTTATGAAATCTTGTAAGATACATTAATAATATATTGATTAATTATATATATAATTAATTATACGCATAAAATTAACTGAAAATTGCGCGTGTTCGGAATCTTGATTCGCCGGAACTACTTTTACTAGATCGCATCACGACTCTGGGAGTATGTATGTCCGAAAATATCTTGACCTTAAAATCTTGTCCACGTGGAAATGGGTTGAGTTTAGCGCGAGTTTATCTTGCTAATCAATTTGAGCGAATTTCTATGGGACACTACATTGAAACGGATTAAGAGAGATTTATCGAAGATCTCTGCAAAAATAAGATCTATAATGACAAGTAAAACAAATATATAAAGCGAGTAAAAAAATTGGCCGATTAATTAGGGAATTGGATGCGAAGAATCGCATTTTTGTCGCATGCGTAATACAGATTGTGTCGCGATGATGAAGCGCGAAGAAAAGTGAAGGGGAAAAGTGTGGGCGCGCGTGGTA
Source organism: Cataglyphis hispanica (assembly GCF_021464435.1). NCBI lineage: Eukaryota > Metazoa > Arthropoda > Insecta > Hymenoptera > Formicidae > Cataglyphis > Cataglyphis hispanica. The sequence continues at coordinate 2,242,196 of NC_065966.1, read as the reverse complement.
GGAGTAGATTACATCCCCATCCGGACGCGCGTGGTAATTTAGATGGCTTCTAAAAATATACATGGCACGGTCAAGCAAATCATCTGGGATGTGGGTTTAAAAATTGAAATCCCACCGCTTGCACAGTCGATACTTCGCGATGACTCGAAAGCTCGATTAATCATCATTGAGATATTTTAATTGAAAGGCTAATTGCTTTTTACGAATTAGAAAAAATCAATTTTTAATCATATAAATATGTGCACATTTGTTTTAAAGTGCTATATTAATGTTATATTAATAACTTTAACACTATATAATATATTATAATATATTATTATTATTATATATATTATAATATTTATGATAATGTATATAATTATAATATATAACACACAAAACTTTTACTAAAAAAAAATCGGGGATATTAAAGCAATATTATAAATATTATAACGTGAAAATAATGTTTGGAATATATTTTTTTATTATCCTGTTTTGTGGTTTATTGTATGTAAGATGGAAATTTTCGCGAATGATTTGCAGATACGTCATTGCGCCATGAAAGACGCGTGACATGAAGAATTAAATAATCTGAAGATTTGGCATTCTCTCGCTAACACGTGCGCAGCTTTAATGTTCTTCCGAATGTGCGTTGCAACGGCATTACGGTTTACGATTGCTATGGCACTTCCACCTGTCGGCCTGGCATTCTTGGCTGAAAATCGCGCAGCACCCGCGCCACGCGACCTCGTAAGACAGCCAAGCTTGACATAACCGGATTAAATAATGATACATTATATCCATTGTTAAAATTCACATTGATTCAAGAGTAAACTTATAAAGCGAATTAATCACTGATAATTTAGGAATTATTGTTACCAAAAAATTTTTTATTTTCCAACCTGACAAGCGTTTTACATAATGAAAAGAGACGTAGACTCGCGAAAATTAGCACATCATGATTATTCTTTGGAAGCAAAGCACATGCTTGTATTGATAGTGCGATTGACAGTGTTAGAAAGGAAAGTTGAAGACTTGCCAGGCGAGAGCGGTTGAACGCGAGTTTTGTTAAAGTACACGTTTCTTTAAATTCTGAGCATCGCGTGGCTCGTCTGTTAGAAGTTGGTAGACTCCGCGATTCGCGTGGAGAAAAACTTTCGCGATATTAATGTCGAAAAACTTGATCGGCACCGAGAAGATCCGACACGTTACGGTGAAGCACGCGGGAAAGTAGTAGAGCGTCCGCTCGTGTCAGACGGCGTCGTTTGAAATAAGGACATTCGGTACCATGGATTGCAATTATCACACGTTTTATTACTTTGGCCTTGGTCTCACGCACTGTTTACATTCATTTTTTTTATATTGTATATTATTTTAATTTTAAATTTGATAAGTAAAGGAAAGAGAAAGATTTTATTATACACGTTGACTTTTTTAATACGCTTTTAGAAATAAAGATAGATCTCACAACCAAAAATAAATTTATTTATATTATCTTCTTTTTAAAGAAGTCGCTTATAATAAAAGTACTATAATAGTTTTAAAGAAGTTGATTATAATAAAAGTATTATAATAGTTTGCAGAATCGAGATTATTTTATCGCGGCAGAAGGTTTATTTTAAACAAAATCTAATATTATGTTTTGTCAGGATACTTAAATAAATTTATATCATTGGGATCTTATTTGTTGTGACAGATTAAAATTTAGAATTGATTATGATTGTTTGCAATAACGTTAAATTCGATCTCGATGCGGACAGAAAGTAGTAGTGTCCCAATTTAGTCGGACTTGTCGTTTAACTCGGCGAGACGTTGGCTAGCACTTGTACAATGACGTACTCCATAATATTAGCAAGTCCATCAATCTGGAACGCATTTAGTTAGAGAATTAGATTTCGTAAAGTTCTTATTTTTAATTTTTCAATCATAAAAGTGCGCACAAGTGTGGCTGACGATGCACAAATAATATTGGATTAATATGATAGACAAATAATAAACTAGAGAAATTAAAATGTTTTTTCCGAATAAATAAATTATAAATTATTATTAAATATGTAAAATCGAAATGGCGACGATTTTCTTTCATTGATAGACAAAATATATATATATATATATATATATATATATATATATATATATATATATATATATATATACTGCCGACTGAGAATAGATCAGCACGATTCGCCCAGACCGACGCGTCTGTTTAGTTGTTTCCTTTTACTGATTGTATATATATTACACTTTTATATATATTTTTTATACTTTATATATATATATATATATATATATATATATGTATGTAAATGTACAATAATATATAATACATATATATATATAAATATATATAAAATATAAAAAAATATATATAAATCAGTAGAAAGAGAACGGCTATAACAGATACGTCGGTCTTGGCGGATCGCGCAGATCCGGCTATTCTCGGTCGACGATATAAATACGGGATCGCGCGCACGCGCGCCTTACATAAGCTTTAAACAAATCTCTGCCAATTATTATAAACAATTTGCCATTCTGTGAACGATTGGCATAAACTCGACAATCGTCAGGTAAAGTATGCTTAAATGCCGCGCGAGTCTCAAATTGGTATTGCAATAAAAAGGAAACTGAGACCACCGTACGCGCGCCGGTGCCATTGCCAAGTCGCTTCCACGAAATTAGAATGCACCGGAGGTGAGATTGCGATGTTAGAAAGAGCGGGATCGATAAATTTTCGATGTTAACAAGAACCGCTCTATAGTCATTCGTATACGCATGCAATAGATCTCAACTCTTTAAGAGAGTTCTAAATCATTTTACAGCAAGTTACATTATTTATTAGAGCGATCTTCATAAATTCTTGTAGATTCTCGTATTTTTCTCAATAATTTCTCCAAAAAATTGCCTATATTGTTTGTAATCGATACCTTTCGACGATTATCACGCAATTGCGTTAATGAATCGACCCTAAGAAAGAGAAAGAAAGTCTTAAAGAAAATTATTTAATTAAATAAATAATATCGTCGAACATGCGTTAGAATATTTAATTACATTTGGCGTGCATTTTTAATTGTTTATATAAATCTTTTTAAAAAATATAATTATGGAAAAATTTAAACAATATATGTTTAAAAATATGAAAAAATAAATATATAAAATTAAAATGAAATTTTTTTTCAATAGAGAGGAATTATCTGTTGAATAATTAAATAATCTTTTACATTGTAATCAATAACTTTATTTAGACTGTAAAGAAATTTTACAAAAAAATTAGCAAAACACATTTATTGATGCAAGTTTATATTATTTTTTTATCTTATTGAACAATATTTGAATATTTTTATATATACAACTGTACTTGATTTTAAACATACAGCTGTCAAAGAGAAACGTCATTATTTTACATAACGAAAATAGCAATTCGGTCACGCAAGGCAAAAATACTGTTAGATATAAAAAACATCGCAATTATTAATGACATACAAAAGTAAAATGGACATAAATTAAAATAACATTAAATAATTATTGATCGATAAAATAAGGCTCGTAACTAACAATTATCGATATATAATTGTTAATATTTCTTGCAACAAACTGGCCTGACAGGTTTGACATAATTACGGAATTAATGCTCCATAATTTTTTTTTGTTTACAAATAACGTTTTTTAATACATTTTTTATACATAAATATAATTACATATACAGAGATACTAATTGAAATTATCAATTAATTTTCATCAATTCACGAATATATGTTAGTGACATCATTAATCGCACACATCCGTTTTATATACATATACACACACACAAAAGAATGAAATAAAAGCCATAGTCATTGGTTAACGTGTGGTTAACACGCGTTTTCGCGTGAATGGGTTAATGGAAGAGCGAGTTCCTACTAAATAAATGCGTCGCAGCAGAGGAGGACCACGTTCAATTAGGCGTTTCTTTCTTCACTGCTACACAGTAGATCGAGGATGCGCTCGTTTTGAGACGCATCGGAAAATCGGACCCTTTCTCGCGATCTCCGGTGATCTTCTCGATCATCCCTTCGGTGCACTCGCGATGGCGCTCACGTCGCCCTTTCTCACCCCCTACGTTTACAGCGAAAACTTCTCCCCGCGGTTCTTTATTTTCTCTCTCTCGAGGAGAAAGATCGACCGATAGTTTTTCGATCAGAGAGAAAGAGAGAGAGAGAGAGAGAGAGAGAGAGAGAGGGAGAGAAGAGGAAAAAAAAAAGAGAGATATAGGCCTTTACCTAAGTATTTCGGGCGACCGTTCGGTTCGGGGATTAGACCTTAGACTGGATGGCTGCCGCCAAAAGTGTGGACTAGTATATCGCTCGTGCTATACACGGTGGCGCCGATCTGGCGACGGGTTCCAACGATAAGCCACGCGACATTTATGGCACAACCCCCGCCAGCGAAATGCGATTGGTCAAATGAAGTTCCCTCGTAAGAAGGAAGACGAGGGAAGAGAACAGAATGTGCGCGCCGCAGCTTCCACCGCAGCATCCACCTTCGCTGCAGCTCAATTGCACTCGTGACTGCGCACTCGCCATCCGGAATTTACGACGATAATACGCGTACTATACTAACATACAATGGCGTCGTGTACTTCGATATTTGAAAATCGAGAACGATGTACGAATTCCTGAACGCGGTGCGCAGAAACAGCGGCGTTATGTAACGTTAATGTAAATCGCACACGCGTTTTCTTAATGCGAACACTTGAGAGAGAATAGTCTCTCGTATAGATTTATGAGATTTATATTTTTGAACTATTACGCGCGTATACTTTTAGTTTTATATCCTATCTAAAAGAATATTAACATGGTCTCCGCTAAAACTATGATAAAATAAAGGCTCTGCTTTCTTTAATTTATTTTAATAATATAGGACAATTATTTTATAATTTTAGATATTTATCTCTAATAATCTCTAATAGTATTTATATCTTAAAGATCGAGCATTTTTTAAAAATATATATAATAAATATATAATATATATATAAAATATATATAATAAATATTGATCGACAATAGAATTTTTCTTTTGTCTTTTTTATTGCTCATTCAAACTAATTTGCTCTATCAGTTTTAGTATTTGCCGCCTGTATTTTATTCACGATATGAATCGATGCTTATTTCTGTTCCGCTAAGCAATGACTCAGTTTATAATGCGAGAGGAGAGCTGCACGGCATAATGCAGATGCGTCGTTACTGTGCATATGCTCTATTTATGTACGTATTGCGTGAAGTGCATGAAAGAGTAGGGCATCGCTTCTTAATTTCCGTAGTGGTGCGGCGACCGTAAATCAACCCTTAATACACTTTAAATTGGCAATTTGTATTTTTCCGCCAAATAACGAGCTGTCGATACTCGCGCGTTGCCAGAGTCGTGAAAGTTAGTATCACCGATTTACGAAAATGAATCACGTATTGCATCGCGAAGTGCCCGCAATTCACGTTAACTCTAAATATACACGGTCATATCTCTTTTCTTGTTTTTTTTCTTTTTAAATATATACGCGTGATTCAACACGAGACGCGCGAGCCGATACGATTCTAAAAAAGGTATTGGCTTGCTCAATCCCGCTCTCGCGACGTAGAATGTTTATGTTTCCTTGTCAGTGAGCGCCCTTGATATATTTTTGCTCCCCTTGAACCTTGAACATTACGAGAGAGAGAGAGAGAGAGAGAGAGAGAGAGAGAGAGAGAGAGAGAGAGAGAGAGAGAGAGTTTAGTAATACTATAAATTTTATTAAAAGTAAATTTTAATTTTTGGTGACGGCCGTTAACATATTTAATAATCGTGATTTGCGTGATTTTATAACAAGTGACATAAAAAACATCATGCCGCATCTGACAAGTGACAAAAGACAATGTTAGACCAAATTGACATTGGCAGTATGTGACGTGTAGATCTTTGAGTGAAGATTACTTGTCAGGCATAATATTACAAAAATTAATATAATATTGTTCATAAATTTTATCTTGAAATCTGTCGATTTTAAAAAAATATTTTAAAAATAAATTTATATATTTCGATATAAAAAATATATAAAATGAAAAAAATTCACACATAAATTTAGCGTTCATTATTGTGAATTTAAGACATCTTATTTTTTTTGTGAAGATATATTAAAAATAATTTTTACTAAGAATGCATTTAATTTGATTATGTTTTATATTGTAAAATATTAGAAAATTATATGACAAAGAAAGGAAAATTAATAATAGTTAAGACACATGTGAAACAAAATCAGTTGTGAATATGATGAATTACGTTTGTCGATCTCCGAGGATTTATCGGGTCTTCAAGCTGAGAAAGTGAATTCTCATTCTACTCCGCGTAAATATCTGTGTGTTTACAGAGGAGGCAGTGACGTCAATTGATCTTTAAAACCTACGTCATTCAAAGATGATACCTTCGTCTCGAGCGTGTGCAAAAATTCACGAAGGCAATTGAAAATCATAAAAGTTGATTTTTTTAAACATATAAATTATATTCGTTGTATATAGCTATCTTTCTGTGACATACGTATATAAATTTTTCGAATCATTACGAAAAATACAGTATATAAATAAAGAAAATTGTTTATTATACTAACAAACTTTGATAACCGAAATAAAAATAAAATATATTCTATTGGTTTATTTTTTAAAATTGACGTCTTTCTCCAAAGGATTAAAGGCACTGGCACAGAGATTAAAATAAGAACATTATATCTTCAGTAAAGATATAATATAAATAATATAAAGATTATATAAAATCAAAGAATCATAAACTTCTTGCAGGAAGACTTATACTTATTTTAATGTAGTATTATGATAAAAGATATCGAAGAGAAACGTAAGGCTTATTGTATTTATATATACTATTCTTGATCCGACTTCAACCGTGACATTCCAGAATTGCAATTGAATGCATTCCTTGCTATGCGAAAGGTCTAAGGGAAACTTGCTCGACGCGAATGTACTAACAAGGACGGAAGAAAGGTGATCTTTACGTTTTTGGCACCTCGTCGGTCATTCGCGCGTGGCCTCCTAGCACACATGTACCGGGTGCGCTAAATGCAGCGCTATTTTCGTTGCCGCGTTCATGTCGGCCTGGCGATACGGCATCGACGGACGAGGAGGAGGACTGTATTTATTTTCAATTCGGCCACGGCCAGTGCGATGAGCGGTGCCGGCACCCAGGATGTGATTTCACGGTGACACATGTGCCGACTATGTATTTCCGAATCGTTTGGATGCATCCAGAGGTTAAAACCCATTCGATTAATGCACGCAGGTGGTTATCATAGAGATGTTCATGACTAGACATAATCGAGATGAAACATTTAATTAATTATTTTTCCCTTTTCTTTTTGAATGATACTTACTGTTAGAAATAGATTTTTTGACGAATTTAAAATGGATTTTTCGATATATTTTTTCCATGTTAAAATTATGTTGATTTTATCACGCTTTAAACAGAAATATATAAATTATTATATTTAATAATTAATAAAATGTACGCGTTTGATGATATTAAGATGAAATAAGTGACTGTGTTTTGCGTGTATCATCTCGATTACGTTAAGTAATTATTACGTTTGGACAGTCGTTATTATACCGAAAGCTCAATTACGACTGCATCGTATGCGTATAATAGTTTTGAAAAGCTTGCCTCGTCAAGAGCTAAATTTAGAATTTCACTTGCATTTATTTTCCTACAATTCGACGATGGTTTTGGCGCAAATTTCTCGAGTATATTATGCGCGGGAATATACTCAAAAATGTGCAACATCTGGTTTTGTCGTACTCGAAGCAATTATTAGACGTGTAAAATTTTTGTGAGATTTTTACTCGACTTTTTCCGTTTATATGGTAGATTTAATCTCCGTCGCGTGACTACCGGAAATCTCGTTGAAGTAGCGAGCGCAGAAACGAAGCGAGCGAGACGACTTGAAAAGAAAGATCTTAAAATATCATATGTATGATAATTTAAAAAGCGATACACACCACCACACATCACTACACGAGGCAAAGCTTTTTTTTTAGTCTAGGAAAACATGGAGAAGAGTAAAAATTCAAAATATATAGAAGCCATTTATTCTTCCGGAATTCTGACATTATTTAATTATTTATTCGCTATTTTAATACGATATTAATACGATATAACAATTTATATCATAAAGAATAAATTTAATATTGCAGAATATATTTCAATTATTTTTATTAAAATATAACTAGACTTACACATACATCATTTTTATCTGCTCCGATAAAAACATGGTTATGATGTTTGACATGATGAATGAAGACTTTTATTTTTTTTATCTTAAGAAAGATTTAACGCTATTTCACTCGCATTCAACATCTTTTCGACCTCTTTCACGTGTAAATAATGGCCGACACACATATTAAGATTACAACTTACGATCCCAACGTTTGACCTAATTCCCAGTTATTTGTTTCAATCCCGTTTTAAATTTAGATATTTCGCAGCATCCACATTTCGTCTCATTGTATAAAAAGGATTACAGAATATCATAGCACATTCCCCAATCGAGGCAAAAGCGACACTCTCGTAATGAATGAGACGCATAGTTAAAATTATAATCATGACGAATAAACTACACCCTCGCAGAATCGCGGAATCTCTCTTGCAATAATAAAACAAACGTCGTAATACGTGCGTAATACAGTGATCGTCGGTTTCTAAATTTAAGTCCGTACTACTACATCGAAGACACTCGCAATGTAAGCAAAACTTCTATCCATGTGCCAATGACCATATTACTAGTATCTGAAGAGAAGATTCTATGGAAACGAGACTAGATGAATATCGATATATTGTCTCGTATTTGAAAGTGATTGTCGCAAAATTTGCACGTGGTAAATAGGATTGTAATTCATGCAACGTCATCGCACTTGTCGAAAGGAATGAAAAGTATTTGGATAAGTAGAGAGGGATTTCCCAGTGTTTGTTTCTCGGTCTCGCCGGATATGCTGGACGTTGAAATGCGCGAAAATCAATATAAGGCGCGCAAGTTGCGGAGGACGGACGCTGATCCCCGGGGCTAAATTGAAACTTATGAGTTTTCCAGTCCGACGGGAGGGCACCCTCTCGGGGTGCCTCTTCTTACGCTCGCGCGTCCGCCATTCTTCTTCGCCTTTAAGGAGACCTCGTCTCCTTGGTAACTGATACGCCTTATTAGCTGCTCTCCTCACCTTACGAGGCTCACGAGGATCATGCGCTCACCGGTCCTGAATTCCTCTCTTGCGCAGTAACCTACCTCTCGTCCTGCGTCTCTTTCCATGACCTTCTTCGGGAACGAAACGCCCTGTCTTTTCCGTGCGACTCGCTCTTATCCTCACTGCGAAACCGATATGAAGCTTAGCGTTGAAAAAGGTAGTCAAAGCGAAGTTTAATAAACTGTGACTGATATATACAATACCTTATAATTGATGATACGACCAGGAAAAAAAATACATGAAAAAATAACAAAAAATAACAAAACAAAATCTTCACTCTTGATATAGAAATATTTTTTTAAATATAGTGAAGAGTAATTTAATTTTTTAATGCTTTATCGAGTAATATTTCTTTGATTTTTTTAAAATGATTTATAAAATATGTGACTTGAATAATTGCAAATCATCCGTATCATGCATGATCGAGCAATTAATTGTCGTTTTAAACTTTGTTGATACATCTCAGCATGAGAGTCGCCAGCGCATTTATCGTATTGTCCATTGAAAGATATTTAGGCGATTTGGGTGGGCTACCGTTGAGCCATCAAATTCATTCATGAGAATTCCGTGGCCACAGGCCATTCTGCGACACCGCCGACTATATCCCATGACCACATGGGAATGGCCAACAACAATGCCGCGCGGGGTCGACACAATGCACAGAAAATACAAATATTTTGGACAGGCGCGATTTCACGCGGCAACGCCTCCCTTTGCATTGCCACCCGACAGGCGAGAGGCGCAAAGGATCTTCTCGCAGTCATCATCTTCCTCTCGAATGCGTGTATACGGCAGCTGAGAAATCATGTATCTTCGAGCTCGTCGTTTTTCTTGCGGATCATACGATATTATCGTGGAATTACGAGACTCGTTCATGTGATGTGAGAAGCTCCTTTTATACATTCGATCACGCCATGTTTCTAAGCTTGAAAATATAACATGTCCATATTATATCTCAAGCGAAAGAGAAAATCGAAAATTGTTCAAGATTTATAAACATATCCATATAAAATATTTCTCGTACATTTCTTTGTGATTTTAAATTCAAATGTATCTCTAAAATTATTCTTTTAAATTATTCTTTCGAAATATTCTCTGTACTTTTTTCTTCTATTTTTTTTTTTTTTAAGAATTCTATTGTGCGACTTAATCTTTTACGAGAAAATGTTCGCTAAACATGAATCGCTTACCGAGTTTGTTTCATAAACCATCCGTTCCTTCGTACGATTTTCAAGCCATCTGGTGCGGTCTCGGATCCCATAAAACAGAATTTGTCAGCAGCTCCCTGTCATCATTGCCCTCTACGGAGTGCATCCTGACTTTGGAGGTGACAGAGATTTTTGAAATTTCACGCCCATTACCATTGTCAATGGGCAGATGCCGCATAACAAAAGGGCGCGAGTCACACTCGCACTTTTGCACGCGTATTTCTAGACTGCTCTTAATACGAACGAAAGTGGCTTTTGAAAATGTTCAAAAATACGTTGACTATATATTATTCTTTGTCAGAGCTTCAGAGTTTTATCTTTCGCAAAGCTTATTATCTGATTTAATGTTTCTGTATTTGACAATTATATTGTAAGATTGAAATTATATAAAATCCATTTTAATAGATAGTCTCTAAATTGCGGCAAAATTCTAATTCTTTTTTTATTATAAATGTAGAATCGTTCAAAATAAATTTTAACATTTTTTTTATTTTTTACTTATTTTATATTTATTTTTTTTTTTTTTATTTTCTTAGGAAAAAGAAATTAATATTACAGTAATAAAAAAAAAAATAATTTCTATATAAAAGATTAATATTTCCAAGATGCGAATAAAATTATAAGGATGTAAGAAAAGAGAATAGGTCTGTGCGTGATGACAGCGGTCAATTTTAAATCTCTTCTCGTCGTGGAGGCCATCCTCGTATCCTTAAACGGCAGGCACATCGCCGTTTTTATCACGCGCTTGATTAAATCTCATCAATCTTTATTAGGCGACGAGGCTTCATATCGACAGCGGTGATTTCACGATGACGTTAGCTGGGACCCCCGTGGAAAACTCCGTTGGGGGGGTGCCATGAATACGTTTATGGCGGAGGGTGAATCCTCTACGCTCGAAAGCTCTCTTTCTCGCTAAGACAATATCCGCCTTTATCCCGCGCTCGCTACAGTGTACATGTCTCTCCCGAGGATTATCCTGTCGACTGTCACCGTCCACAATTATTTGACAACTACATTACTCGGTTTGCCGTGGTGTAATTGACGGCTGACTTGAACCACGAAAGACTCGATCCTATTTACATTTTAATATCGAGGGAACGTGTGCCGCGTTGATAGAAAATTTAAGATTATTGAAACGATGTAATAGATATTTGATGTTATTACAACAAGGATTTTGTACTCTTCTACAATTATTAAATATGGAAAAATAAGTATTTATGAATGTTAATTAAAGAAGCATCTCTCTCTTTCATTTTTTAAAACTAAGTTTAAGGGAAGTATTTTATCAATTTTTCTCTGTGTTGCTGATTTTTAAATATTTAGAAATGCTCGGACAAAATGATAGAATTGCTGATAATTGCGTAGCTTACTAATGGATGTTTCATTTATTCGAAAAGCCGCATTGCTTATAATGAGCTTTACGACGAAACCAACGCGCATAAAACAATCGTATAAAGATCCTCGTTATAGCAACACACTGTAATGATCCTTTGCACTGCCGTGTTACGTCTTATCCTGCTTTATTGAATGTTCTTGTAAATAGGGTCTAAGTGTTGGCGATATATCTGGTTTAATGCCGCCGTGCCCCTTTCTTATCTTCCATCTCTATGACCTTTCGCCGCGTTCCATTTTCTCGTGTATTCACATTATCTTAAACGATCTTGCACATAGTCGCGTAATAAAAAAATGCATAAAATGTATCTGCAAAATCTAGAACGACGTGGAAAATGCTTCTTTTCACAATAAACGTTATTAATATTAACAAAAATAATGGCAATGACGTGAACAAAATTTATTCGTATATATATATATTTAATTTTTATCTTTCTACAGAGAGCATCACACACTTATCTACACAATTTAAAAATTAATTTATGACATTTTTCTTTACAAAAGATAAAGATAAAAGAGAGAAAGAGAAAGAAAGAAAGTTAGATAATAGAAATTTGTTTAAAAATGATGAAAAAATTATATCTTAAGTAAGGCTTTAGAGCAAAATTATAATCGGAAAAGAAAAAAGATAAATGTTGATCAATTGTAATACATTAAAAAAATAATATTTTGATATATTAACATAGTCAATTTATTCCGAAATTGTTAAAGTACCACTGCTAATAATAAAACATTGGTCGGTGAAAGTTTCTCAAAAATTATAATAAAGAAAGTAATATCTTCTTCACCTGCAGTATGATCGTTTATTGCACGCACTTAGTGCGTGTGTATCATCGACCAAACTTCACGCAATAAACCACCACCACCGTAGTAGCCAAATCAATCCTTGTGTTCTAAGCACACGTTTACTTTTGCCGGCGACCCGTTGGCCAACCATCAGGTTTTCATATGTTAATGACGATCGTCAGACATCAGACCGCCGCCGAATCTAATATCGACTAACGTAATCCACAGGCTTAAGGCTTACAAACCCCCGTGTACATATACATATAAAGCCCTTCTCTCTCTCTCTCTCTCTCTCTTTTTTTCTTTCTCTCTCGCATCAGGGTTTTACTCTCGTTCACTCGGATGATGGTGTAGCTCGGGTTTCGCCTATATGACAAGTATATTACGTTCGTGCGTTTATATCAATTAGCCTCTGACGTTTCGGGGGTGTGCTCGCTCGTGAGGCAGACGCTAAAAGGGTGATGGCGAAGAGGGTGCTCTCCGTCGAACACACCCCTGAGGCATACCGCTTCCCCATTATCAGAGGTGGAAAATCGTGAGCGCATCGTCGATTTCTTTCAGCTGATTCGTTAATCAAAATTAATTTTAGAATACATGCGAGAAATTAAGAGATACGCATGTTGAAGTTTTTTAAATCTATCTTTTTTTTCTATACATAATCTCTTCGGGTATTAATGACGACTCTCACGATGACTTTTCTGTGATATCTGAATTAAACCTCTCGTAACCTATTTTATTTTATTTTATTTTATTTTTTTCCATTCATTGTGATACTGCCTGTGATTTATGAGGATTAAACTGCCACCGCCATTAATTAATCACGCTTACCGATACCTTGATTTCGACGCAAGAATCGAAGCGTTTCCGCCGCTCTTTAGCAGAACACATTTTAGTAGGATTCCCCGGCTTAGATCGAGCCGTTCGACGATCGACACACATCGGTCGCCCCTTCGGCGCATTGTACCCATTTACACCACCGAGAGACAAATTTCCTGAATGGGCGACGGCCATCGATCTCTCCTTAGAAAAGTAAAAAAGGGGAACTGGAAGGAGAGACGAAACGAGATCAGGAGAAGCGACGGAAACACGGGACACGCCTTGTCGGAACAAGGGTCGCCTCTTTCTTTCGCGGGACCCAAAAACGGGGCCCCCGGACAAGGACTATCCCTCCCGATGATGTCTCTCCTCTCCCCCTCCTCTCCCTCTTTCTTCCTCCCGTCCATTCTCCCATTGCATCGTTGTTAAATGGATTTAAACGACTGCCTCGCCGACAATGCCGGCAACACGCAACCGAACTCGGGCAATGCGCACCAGCTGGTCGAAAATTTTGATTTATCATTGCCGTGACTCTCGTCCGAGACACGCGAGAGCAAGAATCGCGCCGAAGAGTCAGTCCTAAATACACACCTCTGCTTCTGTCGAGAATGCACTCGTAATCGATCCGCCCCGTTTCGTGAGTACGTTGCTTTGAGAAGGAAAACGCGGCGACGAAGCGTAGTCAAGTCGCGATCGATCTTTGGAAAAATACAGTGCAAACCGACGTCGTCAGGCGTTAATTTGAAGTTCTTCAGGATCGAAATTACTTTGAGATAGAAATAAAATTCCGAGTTGTAAAATATATTTTTGTTTGTTAGCACGAATAATTTTTATTCTGCGAAAATGAGAAATTAATGAATGTGTCAAAAAATTGAAATTTTTTTTTTTTTTAATTAAAGTATTTATATCGAAGAGAGCTTTAATAATTTTTATTTTTTTCAATTAAAATTTCTTAAATACTGTGTGAAAATATAAACTCTCTTATTTCGCTATTATTCGAACTTTTTTCTCTCGCAGTTATTTTTCGCAGTCATGTTTTTACATAATAAAATTCGAGCGAGACATACGCGACCCTCGGACGGTCCATGGTACGTCGACCCTTACGGTCATAAGAACACGGAAATTCGTGGCGCTTTGTGAATTTAATTTTATGTGCATCCGCCACGCTGCTTGTCCCGGAAAAAAAATATCCAAGAGTGGAAGAGGGGCTGATACCAATAAGGGCCGATATGACCGGAAACACAGAATCGGAGAGAGAGGGCCGGGATTCGGCCGATACGAGTGCACTCTTATAAATGAAAACGTAAAGCCGTTCGCTGCTGATTTGCCGCTCGGCCGAGCGAGTGATTCGACGTCGTCGTGGGGTTCGCGACTCGGAAAAATTAAAGTCGCATCGTGCACGAAAGTCGCGGCGTGCCGCGAATAAACTTCATTTTAAAAGTATATCTTTAAAATCGAGCGATTATAGAGGGGAGTCGTTGGAGTTAAAGCACCCTTCTGTTGTCAAGATTTGGAAAATCTAATGGCATTAAGCAGTAGTTAAATTGTGTGCACGTGACTGAATTGTATGTAAATTCTTATTGATTGAATTCTTATTTATTTACGTATTACATTGAAACAAATTAAAAACATGAATTAATAGAATGATTTAATAAACTAAAAAAATTTAGTATAATAAAAAATAGATACTACAGTTTTTTATAAACGCGTTTTACATTTTCAGTTTATAATAATTGCAAACTCTCTCTCCTCTCTCTCCCCCTCTTTCTTTCTTTTTCTATATATTGCATTTCAACGACTACTTTGCGAAAGATGAAGATAATGACGATTATGTATCCTGCCCATCGATAACTGTGTCATTGAACGCGCGTCAATGAAATTCTCTGCATTTAAAGGCCATTTCCTTCGGAATCGATGCTTTTCAGTCATCCCTAAACTGCTGGACAATGCCGCGGGTCACACCGACCATAACAATGGAAACATCCGGCCAATTGTCGCGCCCACTAACTGTGGACCATGGCGTGTAATTGTGGTCATGTTAGCCCCCCATTTGAGCGTGGAACGCGCTACCGTCATACCCGCTCTTTCTCCCTTTCGTCGAGGGACGTCAAATTTTACCTGACAATCGCGAAAAAGTCAGCGACGAGAGAGGGATCGATTGAAAAACGTCCGGTCGTGTATTTCCGTATCATTGAGAGAATTCTAGAGAAAGTGAGAGAAGCGAGTGACTATATTCGTCTCTCTATACAAATTTTGACACGAGATATCAACGTTTCGTCGAGATCAAATATCGGAAAAAAATTTAGCATTTGCTACAATACGAAATTGAAACTTTCATTTATGTTACAAGATATATAATTGTGGGTGTGTGTGTGTGTAAAATACTTTAATTCGATTAATCAAAAATTATCGCATAATTTTCTCATATGTGATGTTTCAAACTTTTGTTGCGACAATTTCGACATGAATAATATTTTGAGGATAGAAGGGAAGATTTTTAAATCACACGACACACACGTATGTGTATGAGTACAATAAAATCGCAATATATAAAATAATTTGCAACATATTAAATATTTCTACATATATCGCATTACATTTAACAACAACTTTTTATACTTACATCATTTTTTCATCGAGCTCTCGCGTTATAATGGTTTCCCAGTTTTCCAACAAGTAAAACGCGTGCGAAAAAAGAGCTGCGATCGTTTGCGCGAGCAAACGCGGCCCGTGAGACAATGGTCCGATATATATGATGAGCTTCCACATTGGCTATTACGTTACTTCCGGTAACACAAACCAGCACTTTGCCGGCATAACGCTGACACGGCAGTGTTTAGATCGGATCTTGATCTATTAAGGGGCTTATACTCGCTCCCTTATAAGCCGGCCGCAGGATCTAGACACGCCAGTCAATTTGTTACAATCTTCGTCAATTCGCCAGCGAATGTGTCAGTTAGTTGATTTCTTTGCCCGACGAAATATTCCATCATATGTTATCTACCATAATCGCAAACTGCGCCACGAATAAAAGTCAATTAAGCGTAAATGATTTTATATATGTAAAGCAAAGATTATTTGTTGTAATAGATACGGTAGCTCGATTTGAATAATAATAATTTTATAATAGTAATTAAATAATTGTAAAATAATTTTCAGGTAGTAATTATATTCCTTTTACCGATTATTATCACAGAGTATTTATTAAATTTATTTTTTAGGTTTTAATCAAATTTGTAATCGAAATTAGTTACTTTTTATATTTACGCGGCCAACTCAAAATCTGGCAACACGCTGTTGCATATTCGTCGGAAGTTTCCCTAATTCGCGCTTGAAGGAGTTCTTAAACGGGGTCTCACTCTTGATGAAAGCGCCTCTTTAAATCTAATTAGCGGCAATAGAGGGTTGCATTCAGCCACCGTTAGAAAATCTCGCTTGCACTTATAACATCACACGAAAGTAATCGGCAAAATAATAAAGAGAATCGACTAAATATTGCTGAAGTTGATTTGATTTCTAAAAGTTATCTCTCTCTCTCTCTCGTTAACTGCTCGGAGATCAAGAAAATCAGATTATTATACACGATTGAGATATAAATGTCTGTACAGTTGACGAAATCACCCTCTGTCGTCCAAACGGTAAATAATTTTAAAATCCAACAATACACATGTCACTACGCTTGCCAATACGCGAATTGCATCTTCAAACATCCGTCATCGATAATTTTGTACGCGTTATGCCAGTCGTTGTCACAAACGTCTTCTCCTATGATATTCTCAAGACATTCTTTTACGAAAGTCCATTTGCAAGAATTTTCAAAAAGATATTTTGTTTTCTATCTTGGAAGCTATCCAGTATTAAATATGTAGAGAGAGAAAATTCTTTTATAGAATTTTTTTAAAATTCGTTATCGTTATGAAGAAAATCTTAATTGACATATACATATTTGTTACAAGATCAAAGTATATAATAATTTCAAATAATTTGCAATAATTCAATATACAAAATTTAATGCAGACAATAATAGCAAGAACATATGGTAATATAAATATATATAAACTTATATATTTCTGATCGTTCCCAGGAATCTATAAGGCTATAAAGTAGGTTGTAATAAAAATTAGAAAACATTAAAAATGTTAACAAAAAAAAATTAAAAAAAGCAATAAAACTTAATCATGGCTATCTTTTTTCTGAACATGTCTTACAGTAGAACATGGTGTTCTTGCATAATCAACGGAAGAATATTCCGTGATCTATGTGAAGGTCCTTTCTCTTTTTCTCTTTTTTTCAATCTGTAGTATTGCGAATTTCACCAGCGTTTATTCTCATTTTACGCAAAAGCCACCGGAAATAATTCTTGATATAACAAAGGCGAGAGGTATACGTTGCTCTGACAATAATGTTGTCGTCAGAGAGTGTCGATAACTGAGAGTCCTCTGGCTTCTCCTTCATTCTTTCCCCTCTCTCTTCTCTCTCATTTTCTCTCTTTCTCTCTCTCTTTTTTGCCTCTTTTCACCCCTGAATACAGGGGTGTGCTTTCCGGGGTAGTAGCCGCGCTATCGACCACTGTCGCGAAAGCCACGCCTTTGCCCAGGTGAGCATGCAGGGAGCTGTTTCCACCCCTTCTTCTCTCTAGGCTGGCATATATCCCGTACATGCGCGCATACATGTTTGTGCCCTCACACATGGATTCTGACACGTCGTAACTAACTTTAATATAACTCGAAAGAAGGAAAGGAAAACTTTCGATGTTCAGCTACTACTTCGCTAGAGTAGATCTAGAGAGAGAAATAAGTCTTTTAACAGAAACTTTATCGATTTATGAAAATTAATTAATTTGTTATTTATTTGAAAAAAGGATTTGGATTTGGAAAAATGATCACAATTTTTTTTTTAAGGGACGGCAAGACTTTTAGAGTTATAAACGATTTAAAACATATTTCGATGAATTAAATTTCAGGACTTCAAGTAAGGGAGGCCTTGTTCTACAATTACTCTTAAATGATTTGTATTTTCATAAAAAATCTTATTTTTACATGCAATTATTAAAATATTAGCACAATATTGAAACTTAAAAAATTACGAAACCTATTTTATAATGATCAAATATAATATGCAGAAAAAGTAATATTTCTTTCATTTTTAATAAAAAGAAGAAATATTAAATAAAATATCTTATATACGAAACGGGGCTACGAAGTGTTTTTCACACATTTAATACGGATTGAAGACGCTATGTGCGTGTTTGAATAGATTTCAGATTTATTGTCGCGATCCAAGTCGTTGCAGTTTTGATTTTCACGAATATGCTGGCATTTATGCGTTGGTGTCCACGTTTAACAGGCTTATCCATGGCACGGTAAACGTGGCATTATGTCTCAATTCGGGTAAATGCCGGCTTACGACTACCACGGGGGAAAGAAGAACCGTTTGCTGCGGCCGGTGCGCTCTGCGGGATTCCCTCTGAAGAAATATCTGGGAGAAATTGAGCGGCAAATCAATGCACGCGCTAACGCCCATCGTGAATGCGTCGTGTTTTCACGGAGTTTTCAGCAGGCGAAAATCCTGCCGGATAATCTCGCTCGCGGTCTCCTACGCATCGTTACTCGAATCTCGCTCGCTAAACGCGTTATTGTCCGCGATCAAACTGGCATTTATGTGATTGTTATGATTTGATACATTCGGAGAAACGATCTCGATTTTTTTTTTTTTTGAAGAAATTTTAGGATATTTTTCATAGTGACGCCAAAGCTTATTGAGCTAGTGATCGCAAAAATATTAATTATGACGTTTGACATGCAGGCTGTCTAATGAGATTATGAAAATTTATTTTATTTCTTTATTGTATAGACATATATGTATACTGTCTAATAGAAATTTGATTTTTATGTGGATATGAATAAATATGATGGACTTGAATAAAATAAAAATTTTAAATTTATATTATATATATTATATACATTATTCATTCAGGAGACACACGTTTTATTATAATCTCGAGTGCTCTTTCGCGCACTTTCGGCGTACGTTAGGGCGCAGGAAGAGATGATAGGATCGCGGGAAATATGGTGACAGTGTATCACCGCCGTCATATCGGCGGTGATTCCCGAACGATTTTGAACATATATCGGCGTAACCATCGGTTAATGGTTTAAGCGCGTGTGCGGCCCATTGTCACGGGGGCGAAATAACCCCGATGGGGCGTGGGAGGGTCGCTCAACACGTCCTAGCGGAATTAGGGTCCTTCGATTGGGTGTGTATCGCTTGACGCGAATTCTTGATCGTCCTTACTGTCGTTCTTTAAATGTTTGAAAATTTAATTTTCTAATGATAATAATTTTTAAATATCTTTTATTAGTGAATGTTCTTTCTCTCTCTTTTACATATAATTTTACATATAGAGCGAGATATATATTGTATCAGTAAGAAGATTTATATTCAAGAACAGAATTTTTAAAAAATTTGAAAAATTTGTAAAAAAATAACATTCTTGAAATTTAATATTATATTTTGAAAATATAACTTATGTCTGTATGTATTTAGTTTATAATATGTCACATTTAATTTTTATGTTCTAAACTCATGCGAAGGGAACACCTTGGGCGATAGACACAACGCCGAGTAAATCACGACTGTCACCTCGGATAGAAGTGAAAGAAAAAGTTGTTCCATTCTGAGACGGGTAGCTCGTTTAAGCAGATTTAGCCGCAAAACCGGGAAACGTTTAAGAGGGCAAAGGGCTTCGTAAGGAAGCTGGCGCAAAGTAGTTGGGATTAAAAGGGCCAGAAAAAACTCCCGTCCTCCTCGGCACGGCTCCAATTTTTCCTCTCGATCCCGCAAGCAAAAGGATCTATTGTACAATATGTTGTACCTCGAAATAGCTTTCAACGAGAGAATTGATATATTTTTCTATGATGCATTATATACCCTTCGCGTGATCCTCATCGATCGCTGCTGCGAATCATGCGATAACTTTTTTTAAAAGTTCTGCCATATAGTTATACGGACAAGAAAGGAAAAGAGATCTAAAATATTAATATATCTTATTATTTTATTTGACAGTAAAAAAAATCAATTTTTTATTATTCAAAATCATTTTAATAATAAAGATAAAACATCATGGTGTGTATATATATATTATGTAATAGCAACTTTTAATTTTTTAAAAACTTTAATCGTTAGTTCCAATGATCAGAACCAAGAGAGAGATTTTTATTTCTATTATTATTAAAACAAAATAATTTCTGTAATGAAAAAATATTAATAGATAATAAGTACACTTTAAAACAGTACCTTGTAAAATTTGGAGAATAGTTATAAGATTTTTAAAAGAGTGATAATTAATCGATTTTCTGTGATGTGTTTTTTATTCTGACGAAATTATCTGACAGTAATTGCGTACGGTCGCTTCTTCGGTTGATATCAATCGAGAAGCCACAGTGCATATCAAGTGTCAATGTTTGGTCACTTAACCGTGACTAACGGCCCGCTAACTGTCGTTTAACCATGGTTCTATTTGTTCAATCCACGTTCAACCATTTCGTGCACGCGTCTCGTTCAAACAAGTAGCTCAACTTTTCGTTCCCAAAGGATGTGCGAAGAACGGAATTGCTGGGGGCGCAAATAGTACGTTTTATGAAATTTGTATTCGAAAATATGGTCTAAAATGTTATGAAATTATTATGAAATTTTTATTGTACGATTTTTAGTTATATATAAAGAAAATATATCGAATGGATTTTAAGAAAATTTTAAAAATTACAAATAAAAATATTTACAGTCGAAAGCAGTGTGTATGAAATCGGTAGAAAAGATTTCATAAAATCTAATTTTTTAGAGAAGAAAAAAAAATTGATTCCAAATTTTTATCAAGAATTCTACAGCTGAAAGAAAATGAAAAAAGAAACCATATAAAATATATTAATTGACATTTTAATCGAAATCAAAAATAAGGGAGTTGGATGAGGATTTGCCTCCCGGGAACTGAAAAACGAATTAGTTTTCCGCATGGGCTTTATTGATTAAGTAATCTTAATACATCGCTGGGCCGCAATGTACCATAAAGAGAGCGGAACCGGAAACGATTCATTCTTAGCGGGGAATATGCTTTGTCGGCGGCGGTCGCTCTTGCCGCTTCGAATTTCTGCTTTGATTAATCTACTCCGATCTTTTTTCCACCCGCGAGAGAGAGACTTATCATCTCGCGACCGACGATGCACGCTCTCTCTGGCAAATTTCCAGAGCACACTCTGCACTCTCAGACTGCCGCCGTCTCGAGATATCGCGCTGGTGAAAGGAGATGCTACTGGGAAAAATCGATACGCGTCCTTATGAATCCCGACCGTTGCCAGAACGCGACAAGAAAATCGCGAGGGCCATTGTTATTGTGGTATACGAGCATCGGAAAGCATCGAGTTTCGGTGAATTGCAACAAAATAAAGCTTGAAGAAAGCTATTTATTGTTTGTCCTCTGCGAAGTAGCCAAGCATGTTGCGATGAACATGTTTTTCTGAAACGTCTTCGAGAATATAGATGTTTAAATCGAAAATATCGTTGTAAGAAACATTCTATATTGTTAGCTTTTCAGGAGAGATAAAATAGGATATCAGAAACAGAAACAATATTCGCAAATTTTTTTTTTTTGTTGTACTCTACCGTATCTTTTTTAACGCGAATAAATAAATCAAAAATTTATTAGAAATTTTATTTCAAAATTTCTTGTTTTAAATATCTTGCCGAATTAATTGCATGCATTGCTTTGTACTACATACATTATTTTTATTCTCTCTTGAACTGAATTAACAAAAAATATTTCTGCTTAAGAGAGTAGTGACAGAATTTCACTGTTTTTAGTGCTATAACTTATAACTGAAATTACTTATCAATTAAATTGCTTATCAATAATAATACACTGATCTTATTTAAAAGAAGACATATTATTTCATATTGATATTTCAACGGTTCATTTGTAAATCATTGATTTAAACTCGCGGCTGCTATGAAGCGTGTGTATTTTTCTTGTAATCTCTCAAGAAATTTACGCACAATTTCAGCCATGACATCGAGATCCGTCTCTTCTACGCCCGATAATGTTTAAACAACAACGCTCTCTCGAGCAACGCTGACGATTCGACATCCGTCCAACTCCTTTGAAACTTCTAACAGCACAATAAACTGCCCGCGGCGGAAAGTTTTCGGGATTGAAAAAGTTTCGGGCAAACTTCTACCGCCCCTCGACGCGGACGGACATTCAGATTTCCGTCGGACGTACCGAGAGAATACCGATCGAACAAGTAGTAAACGCGCCTTTTTGTTCGGGCTCGAATAAAAACACGTCGAACCCGTCGAAATAAGTCGATTAACGTCAATGACTTGTTTCTTTGCAATATTATTGGGAATATTCGTTCTACGTTGTGTCTTTTCTTTAACTTTGTAAAAGTATAATGTACATAAAAGTTATAAATAATTTATTTTAATATCCACATTATGATAATCATAATAATATCGATATATTTTATCCAGGAATAGTAATTAATTATTTTATTTAATAATTATTTACGCAATTATGTTTATCTCGCGCACGCGAGTTTATACAAAAATGCGATTAGTTTATAGAAAATACTTGGCAAAATAAATCTGTTATAATATTTTATCTATGATTAGTCTGCAATTATTTTTGAGGAAGATTATTGAGGTGAAATCCAACATTGCAAACGAAGAATGGCGTCACGTGGGTGGAAAAGAGCAGTGTTGACGCGGAATCGATACCAATTAGGACGCTCCTTCCGGTCACGCGACTTAACACCCCGGCATAATGTCGGCACGTGTCATGTGCGTGGGTCTTTAAAAAAAAATGATAAAAAGGGAACGTCGCTTCCGGTTCCGACGTCAATCGGAACAACGGCGGTTCGTTCCATCCCGGTGTTCTGATCTCAAGGGTCATCGAAGATCGCGCCGTTCTTATAGAGCTTTCGCTGCGACTGGTATCGAAACAACCAATGTTCTGTCATGAAGCGTGAGAACAGGTAGAGATCCAGATGTTAAAAGTAGGATGTTATCGAATATATAGTTCAAAATGTAACAGAGTAATAATGAATGTATGTATAGTTATTCTCAGCGAAAAAATTTTAAAGGATTAAATAAGATTTTAATAGAAAAACGGAAGGCTAAGAAATTAGATTCAGAGATATATTACTGATTATAAAGCAAAGATAATAATAATTTGAAAAGAAATTTCAAGGATTTTCTCGTTCGAGTACATCGATTTACCGATTCAATTAGTTTTATGTATAGGATAGATTGACTAAGAGAGGCCCGCGATAGCCTCGTTGCCGAGGGGATAGAGTTAAAAGAGTCCACGCAAACATCTCATACATTATACGGAATTTCCACCCCACGGAAATCAGCCAATAAAACACCCCCGGAACACGTCGTCCACTCGTCCTCTCTCTCTCTCTCCTCCCGCCTGCCCCTAACTGCATTGTCGAAGTTTTTTCGGTTTTTTTTTCTCTCCTCGGCGACGTTCATCCTCGTTCTCTTTCTCCATTCATCCCCCGCTCTACCTCCCTTCTTCTCTGTTGTTCTGTATTTTTCCTTTTTTTTTCTGCGTTCTCCAAGAGCGCGCACACCCCTTCGATTACATTCGGAAATATTAGGGGACGTCCCGTCGTTCGACAAACTATCAATTTATTTTCGGCTATTGATTGGCGGTAGCCCGACGCGATACGCTGACTCCTGAGAGATTTTTATCTCTTCGTATGCATCTCATAGATGCTCGCACTTCGCGATGTAGCCACGCGTTGCTCCTGAGCGACCTTCAACTGGACTCTTTTATACGACATAGATTTCAATGATCATATAAATATCTAACAATTATTATATCACATGATTTTTAAAATAATCTTCATTGAACCTCGCACGTATAAAATACGCAAAAAATATAATAAAGTAAAGAAAAATATCTTCAAAATCTTTTTTGAACAAACGTATCAAAGTTCATCAGTTCAGGATCTATATAAAGTTTATAAAAAAAAGTTTGTTTATTTTATACATTTTATGTAATTAAATTAAATATTATTTAAATATATATGACTTATCGAAAATTATAATTTTTTTTTTTTTTCAAAGCATTTTAAAGATGTTTGCAGCGCCGCATCCGCGAGGGATTTACGCGGAACGTAAAACGCCGACGGGGCGGTTAGATAGGTAGGTAGGTAGAGCAAAAGTCGGTGGACTATGTCCAAATCTATAGATTACGGCTGGTCATATAAATCATGGGCCCGGTATAGCGCGCGCGGGTTGAATGTTATCTCCCGCTTCCGGTTCGGCGCACCGCCGACATTTCGCCGCTGGCGCACCGCGCCCGAATATTCCATGTGTATGGGGACAGTTTCGTTTTGTACAGCGGCAGGAGAGAAGATCGCCACGAAGCATATGCTGCCCGCTGTCCACTCCATTTACCTCGCTACGTCATCCGCCGATGATGCGAGACGGGAAGATAAGAGAGGTTGCGGGACGGAGGGGGGAAAGAGTCCGAGGGAACATCCTTTTGTATTATCCCGCTCCGATAGGAAAAGTGGAGCAGTGACAGATATCATTTCTCTCTCTAAGAGCGCATTCTAATTTATATGTTTCGTGTACAGTTCATGTACTCGCGACGTAATATGTATATATTGTATGTAGGTGACCCACAACACGCGAGTTTAATACTAATGACAGGTTCTCTGATGAATTTGAAATAGATTTTATCTTATCGGGAATGTGTCGAGGCACCAATAGTTTTCAAGTTATTTAGAAGCGACTAAAAAAAATTTCGTCCTTATCTATGTTTTATGGTATTGAATAAAATAGAGTATCATATCATTTAGTTAATTTTGATATCTCGATTTTAATTTGATATATATACTTATATATTTTAATATTTTAATTTGATAATTATATGTATATATAATATTGATATTTGTATATTATAGATTATTTATATAAAAAACATACATTGTGTATGTTTTTCAAATAGTGATAAATGTAATTCAACATTTTTGCTAAAAAAATTGAGTTTAAATTAATAAAACAACCCATTATTAAAATGAAGAAAGGATAAATAGAATATTATAGTAAATTATCACAGTCAATTTTTTTAATTTTTTCATAAATTAAATTTATAATATTATGATCTAAATTATAAGAAATTGGAACAATGGGCAATCAGATAGAGATAATCAAAATTGCAGAAGGTAGAAACTTTTGGCGATAACCGTTATCGCTTGATAATTTAGCTTAGATTTATGCGATTATTCATCATTGTTTTGCACGCATTATCATTTCGCAAAATCTAATTGATTAATAAAGTTCCACAGAATACTGATATACGATCGCATTTTATTACGTGATTCGATAAGACAGCGCGATTATGTAGTTCGATTATTTTAATCGCGAAAGGAAATTGCTGGAGATAAGAAACGTCGATTTGAATTCACGATCTGCTTCTTGTTGGTTGGACAGGCAAGTTGTGCGTCATAACGCGAATAATGAAAAGTTTGTATGGGGGTCGCAAAAGTTAAACGCGATCCCCATCGAGACTCGATGGGGCGCCCTCAGGAAATCTAAACCGGTAACAAGATGGCTGCTCGGAAACGGAAACCGGAAGCTTGTCACTCAAGCTACGCTGGTTTCCGGCGTGTCCCGAAAAAAGGGAAACGGTTCTGAAACCATCCAGAAGAGAGAAAAAGATAAAGAAAGGAGCAGATTGTTTCGAGTGCATTGTTTCGTTATATTCCCTATTGTAGACATAAAGGAAGAATGCTACGATATCACTGAAATATTTAAATTTTTTGTTACATCATTTTTATATTTCCAATTGATAGTATATTCGAAACAATACAATGAAAGAATGCACAATGAAAGATGTACATATTATTTGAAATTTTGCAACAGAATTTTTATAAGATGCCACTGATATTAAAACAAATCTTAAATATATATTAAGAACATTTTGCTTTTCTCTAGATAGAGATTCGATTTGTTGGAATAATTTATATGTAATATAGTAAAATATTAAACTTTTTCAATTTGTTCTTTAATTCTAATTAAAAATGAGAAATAGAGAGAGACTTGAAATGATTTTTGGGTTAAGATTAATAAGGAAAATTTGCTTTTCTTAAGGTTCAGATTTATTAAATACGATTCTGATATATTAGTTTACTATACGTATCATACACAATGTACATATATACATTTTATATATAATTAATTAAGGACGAAAGGAACACTGTGCAATATATTTTTGCGATTGCTCACAGTATCATGATCTTGCATTCTATTTCTCGATTTATTATGACATCAAACATCATAATAATTATGCTACATGATCAGCATATAATACACATATATTATCGATGTACTATTTTAAGATAAAGAATTTATGTTTAAGATAACAATTTACAAAATCTATGTTAATATCAACGAAATCAGCATTTCGCTCTCGTAGCAAGTTTTTCTCATCTAATTAACTCTCTCAAATCGCGTACATACACGAGGAAATTATTAAGAAAAACTACATTTAATTCCGATGAAGATATTCAATTTTACGCTACGAGGATGACATATGTATTCAAATAAATGTGTCCTCCAAACTGGTCACTTATTTCTTCTTCCGCGCAAAATCTATCGCGAGAAACGAAAATGTCGCACCAGTTAATCGAGAATAGAACCACGCGTAGTTATATATAATATCTATCTTGCGAATGTAGAATTTTTTGAAAATCTATTAAACACATCATATATCGTGGATCTTCCAATGAAGAACACGAGAAAAATATGTGCAGAATTATATCTAGAATTAATTAATTGGACTGACTCACTTGATTTCGAGATTGTATTGATGATTTTATCTTATATTTATTTTATATTTTTAAAAAAGGTTGTATTTCTGAACATTGTCTTGATTTGTCTTAATTTAGAAATTATCACTTTAAAAAATTTTTGCACATACAAAACAATTTTTAAATTCCGAAATTTAGTATTTCTGAATATTGTTCTATTTATTCAATTTCAAGATTGATGATCTTGCTGCATGCTACTTCTTATACACACACATATACATACATACATAATTGAATCATGAATTCGACTTTAATTCATTGGCAGTAATTCATTCTCCTGTGACATATTATCGAAAAATTCGAAAAGAGACATTAAATGTGCATGAATTTAATTATGTGGTAGTTAGACGACATCGTGCACTTCAGGATTAAATCGAATTGCATTTACGATATTCATACCTACACACGTTCTAAGGACTAAATTTGAACTCTACGTAAGTCATCGGAATATTATTAGGTAACAAGTTTGTACAAATACCTTATCTCGTAAGAACGCGACATCGATTTAATGAGAATTATCTCTTTTCTACACATTTTTTTATATCTATCATTAATTTACTTATTCACGTCAAGCTCTAATTCATACGCGAAATTAGCTCGTACGCGAAAGCGATCTTTGGTTTTCGACGGTATTCGCACTGTCTTCAATTTTTTTATGAATATCAACACTAGCCACAAGAACTTTTGCAGCACACTGGACTTCAGTTTATTTTAATTCAAGAAACTGAAGAATTGCGAGCGAGGGACTCGCAGTTTTTTAATTACCTATACTTTCGTTAAACTACTTTACATTTTCATTATTAATCTTCCACACTTACTTGCATTTTGAACATTCAGGTTTTATCATTCCTTTGTCGATATCGACATTTTATTTTTTAGATAAATATTCGTTTATACGCAATAGGTTCTACGTAAGTAATTTTATGAAATATTATATCGTGATATTTGCTTGTCTTCTGAAATATTAAGATTTGTTCGCGACATATCTTAAGAATATTTGTCCCATATTATTAATTTTAGCTTCTTTCTATGCTTTATATGATAGATCCATTATATCGTCTATATTTTTGTGTTTGTAATTTTCATTTGCTAAAGTTTTTGTGGACATTTTTCATCGCACGAATAGATACTCCGACTTAAACTCCGACGAGTATTTATTGCTGTCATAAAACAACAATGTTCCGCATCAAATTTCGATCATAATCTTTCCTTTAAAAAGGTATTAAATTGTTTTAAATATTTTCATTTTCCTAACAAGTCAGTATCATTGAACACGTGTATTTTATGAAATGTTAGAAAACATCGTGCTTTATTCGAAGTGTTATATTTTCTGAAGTTTGAAGTACACGCGATAGTTAAATTTATTCGGTTGTCAGCTGGTCACGCTTTTTATAATTCGTAAGTGGACTTAGTTTTTTATGTTATTGTTGCTATGTGTCCCTTTAATTTCGCCGCACATTTGAATTGCATGAGGAGAGTTCGAATAGATATGCATCAATTATTCACTAGAAATCGAAAAACATATATAGAGTTGAAAAAACCGATGCTTTAAAATTTTTCTTCCATCAATCTTTCTCTTTTCAATTAATTTAGAGAGATCTTTACTCTCCATTATATTATAACTCTTCATGTCCGTTTATTCAACTCTTTGTCTTCCCGAATGAATTTTCGACAATATCCAGTTAATCTGTAATCATTAACACTTAATTATTGTACACACTATACGGTGCATCATCATGAATTTTCGTGCTCTCTTCACGCTCAACATTGGTGGAAATTTTTCCATCTCGAATTTCTCACACGTCCGTCAATTATATTTCACATCTTATCACAGCAGCGTCTTTATCGCCGATGATTCGCGCAATCATTCACCGCGCGGATCGTTTCTCTTTTCTTCAACCCCCTAACTCGATCTTTTCTACCACCAATATTTGTACGGTGCCATGGGGAGTTGGCCGCTTCCGGGATAAGTCGCGGGCTCCATCAGCTTGGACTGACAGGGTTTACCATCTCTCACCAGCACTGGTACGGCGACCCGCCTGGGCGAACATCCGCTGCCACTGGCCTCAACGCGCTCGCTCGCCGCTCTCTTCGTCTTGTACCTGTGATTCTGGAACCAGATCTTCACCTGGGTAGGCGTGAGACGAATGATGGAGGCCAAATGCTCGCGCTCGGGTGCACTTAAGTAACGCTGCTGACGGAAACGTCGTTCCAACTCGTAGGTCTGCGCCTTGGAGAACAGGACGCGTCGCTTTCGCTTCTTGTGCTCGGTCTCATGAGGCTGCGCCGTCTCGTTGCCGACCTGCTGTTCGTCCTCGAAGTCCTGCGACTCTTCGTCCTTGGACGACTCGTGACTGTTCTCCTGCTGCGACGGGAACGACATATCCGAGATCGCAGGGCTCGTCGAGTCCGGTTGTTGGAGAACTGAACACAAGAAATAATATTGCGATATTAATTTTTAGTTTGAAAGAGGAATATCATTCTGTAGAAAAATTTTGTAGCGTAGGCATCTCTCGATTAAGTTGTTCGTACTTTTATTAAATATTAATTTTTATCGAATCGAATTTTTGTTACATGACTTGCGTGTGACTCTGGTTTGTTAGTGTAGCCTATCGTAAAAATAAGTATGTTAAACAACGTGACGGAAGTATAGTGTTTAGTAAATGACCAAAATCTCTCTCTCAATTATTTGATTGATGATAACCAAGTGCAGCTGCATTTCGATTCAGCCGGCGCCGTCGATTGCTCTTAACGTTGATTACCAGCAGATGCACGCCTGCATTGATTTTTTAATAGTTCTTTTAATCAGTACTGATGAATTATATCGTTAAATCTCATGATATATCATATATGGTTAATTAAACTGAATTTTCTATAAATATACATACAAACTTCTAACTCACTCGCGATATTCCAAGATCTCTGAATTCTTTTTTTCATAACACTAAACGACTATGAGAATTTTTTTAATCGGTTATGAAAATAAGAACATGAATGACGTTATTATAATTTGCAAATTAACTGATTGCAATATCTAGTCAGAGATTTTAAAACAATAATAAAATAAATCTAATTTTGCTGACGCGGTAATTATACTACAAGTAATAACTTGATTTATCCGATAGCAAAGTGGTAAATGTTACGATCTAGTCCGGCATATCGGCTAATTTAATGTACAACGTCGGGATACTGGCTTTCGCCGTGGTACAATATGCTTTTGTGAGCGACCCCCCGGGACCCGCTCAAGGAGGGTGTGAACCAATATAAAGCCTATTTGATACCCCTGCTCCGGACCCCATGGGATCAACCATATCATTTTCATGGGAGATTAGGCCATACTCGCAGACGCACTGTGATTTCAATTAGACACTCGCCGCTAACTAATGTCTCCGAAGGAAGCTATGCCATAGCGGTGGGATTATCTCGCGTTCTTTCAACATGAATTTCGAGTTATTGAACGAAATTTTGCAAAAATCCAAACTGTATATATTATTTTAATTTTAATTTATTTATTTAAAGAAATAAAATGCAATTTATTTTTTTTTTAAATTTATTCCTAAATATGAAAATAAAATCAAAATAGGCATATTGCGATAACAAATCTTTATATCGGCGTTTTATTATATGTATTTAACAATTTTTTTAAATTATAATTCTTATTTTTCCAAGTATATATCACATTTGCATAACTTTCTAAAGTCATTCAAATATCATATTTAAATCATATTTAAATCTGTCCAAAATTTTTAGAAATCTACTTCATAGAGAGTTATACGTAATACACTATCCAGTGAACAATATAAACGTCCGATGTAAAAGAGATCCACTCAATCGTGCGTGCTCCCTCTTTATCTGCTACAGGACGACCGCGATTATTCGCAGGCAACGCGTTTCTCATGTCGGTTCGACACGTCGCTCGGATTTTTCGCTCGTGCGAACCGTGACCGAGCGCGAGAGGATAAAAAGAAGCGGGATTCGTCGCCGACGAATTTTTTGGGCGTGACGATCCTGATTTAACGAGGGCCGGGGCCCGGGGGGCCCCCTCCGCTCGCGCATCTGTCCCCGGGTAAGGACATCTGTCCTCATTCGCGAACCAATCGCCGTGCGGTATCCACGAGAACCTTTTACACGACCATTAGATCCTGCTTAACCCTCACGGACCAATTGTAGGGTGTTAAATAAATAAGGGTTTCCATCTCGCGCCCTTCCGCCCGCAAAAGCGCGCGCGCGTGTGTGCGTATGCGTGTTCCCTTTCTACCAGCGCGAAGAAAGGGGGCGAGAAATCTTGCACCTCGATGGAAAGTGCGGCGACCGAATTCGACCGAGCATTCTTTAATATACAAGTGACGTCTTTGACAAATGGAAAATTTGTATATTCACGCTTTTCTAGAAGATTAATAATTATTTCTCGTTATATAAACGTAAATACGCTCCCTAAATTACAACTTGTTAATTTTTGTTATCGCATGCCCCGATTCCTAGATAATTAAATAAGGGGTAACATGTTCGTGCTCACCATTCACCTCTTCCACCAAGGGTTGAGATAACGCTGTCGGTAGTGCTGGTCCAGCTGGCCAACCTAATAATCCAGGCGGGGGTGGCGGCAACGTATTCCTATTCAGATTAGCATGCATAGCCGGTTGCAGCATGGCGGTCGTATGCTCCAAAAATTGTTGATATGATAAGGGCACGTCGCTTGCCGTTGGCAGAACCGTCGTAGCACCTGGAACACGAAACGTCAGAAAATTTATCAATATTTTTTTTAATAGCTAAATTTTACAGCAAAATAAAATGAAAAACTTTACATTTTCTCCCGATTATTAAATAATTTATCGCTTTAATATATGGCCTTTTCTTTTTTTTTTAATTTTGAAATATGTATTAATATCAGATTATAAAATCGGATCAACTCAAATTTTTAAGATGACAGTTCTGTATTATTTTATAAATTTGATATTTATCGATTTGTAATTAATAATTAGTAGTATAATTTATGTAGTTAATAATTGTTAAATTGCTAGTTAGTAATTGGAATTAAAGAGATATGAAATATTTATTTTTTAATTAATATAACTATTTAATATAATAACTTGCCGTACCTTGCGCGTCTGTTTCTTCTTGCGACGGCTTGGCATCGTTTAATTCCAAAATATCGCTAATGGCAAAACCGGATGTCCTAGCCGGCATTTTCATACTTTCTAGCAGCCTGCAACAAAAAATTCCTTGGTTATTATAATCTTAAAAAGAAAAAAAAAAAAATTCTACAGATAATACCAACAGAAAGTGTTATAACATTACAATAAAATATACAAAATGATTTTCAATTGTGCGTGTATGTCAATAATTATGGGATGAGTTTAGGGTATAAAACAAGAATTAAATGTTATATGAAGATAAATCGTTTGGTTATTTTATTAGGTATTAATCTGCATTGATGCATGCTATAAAACTATCGATTTGCTATTTATTATTGTCGAATCGATGTTCTATTGAAACAATATATTCGCATATCAGAATGGAAATATACATACATAGATATAGATAATGTATAGTAAAAATATATAGATAAAAAAATGATTTTAAAAAATTAGACATTCCTACGCTAATATGCTTCCGGTATTAAAAACTTGTGGTTAATTAATATCGCATATAACTTTTATAAAACGAACATGTGTATTCAGTCGCAGAATTTTGAATAATCATAACTATATCCGCGGGTGGATTTTGCGAGTCGGAAAGTCGGACACAAAGGTGTTTTTCGTCGGTAAAATCCAATTTTGAAGGAGCGTTGCTGACTGGAAGCCGCGTGACCGTCAAGAAGCCATCGGCTCTTTTAGAACCCGATCAGAGAGACGTATTCGAGGGTGTATAATACCTGCCTACATCCGCGTTTAGCAACCTGTCCGTGGACCTGCGTGTAGGAACGAATTTTTCGGTCCGTTCGTACTAAGCTGGGCGAGCTATTATTGCGGCACGTTCGGCTACGTTTTTTAAATGCTTCCGACACGAAGCGCGGGTGTTTCTGAATAAGCTTTCTCCTTAAGTATTTACAGACTGCCGTCTGAGAAAACTTGTGCGAGAAGTTTGCGACGAGATAAGACGGCAGTTTTTAGTTGTAGACGTGAAAAAGTTTCGGCGAACATTAATCATTAATACAGGATTACTATAATTTTATATCTTACAGATGCATGATTGTATGTTCTCTTTTATATTCACAGGTATACATACCTGCATATTTATACGAGGGAAAGTCATTAAGTATGTGACAAATGGTTATTGATTGTTGAATTCTGTCAACAGCCATACACTGCCACAATCAGAAACTAATTTATTCTACTTATAGCTATTTCACACTCATTTGTGACTTAATGACTTTTTCTATTAAACCTAATTGATTTATTTTTTTTTATCGGATTTGCGTGAAAATTAGATTAAAATATTAGAACAGAATCGTCTCCTCGCGAGAAGTTGATAATTATTTGGAAGTACCAGCATTGAAATCGCTCGTGATTTCAACCTCTTGTAATTACGACGCTTTTTCGTCATCACAATTGACGTAAAAAAGTCATAGCACAAGCGTAGCTTTCGTCACTTTATTGTTGACATAGTTAATTTTGTGCAAATGCATAATATATAGTTTAAAAAAAATATACTGTAATATATTTACCAAATGTGAATTGTACAAAAATTTCAAAATAAGAATTTGAAAACGATTATATTAATAGAATTATAGAATATTCCATTAAAGTAAAAAATATTTGAAAATATCTATTATATATATATAAATTTTTTTTTATTTTTTTATGCTACATAAGTATATATAGGGAAAATTTATATAATATAATATCGAATAATTATGTAAACGATTTTAAATAATTATGTAAACAGTTTAACGGTGATTTCTCGATATCGCATGCAAAGTTTATCGATAAGCAATTCGTGTTCCAATCATCAATTGATATACGATATTACGTGATATATCGTAATAAAGCCACGTATAAGAATTCGATAATCAAAATCCCCGATTAATCAAAGTAAAAATTATCGATTAGCTTGATCATTTTTTAATTTGTTTGTCGAACTCACTTACGATTATTATACTATCTTTAATTTAATATTTGTAATGGCGTTTTTTCTCTTTTCTCTCTCTCTCTTCTTCTCTCTTTTATATTATTCCTTCTCTCAATTTAAAGAAAATTACTTACAAGAAAAAGTAAAAAAGATTAAGATTATTTTATAGTTATCCAAAAAGAACTAAACATACTGAATTCTCATTAATATTATTTACCTAGTATTCAATGCAAGTTGGCTGTACCAAACATGATTTAAAAGACTGGCCGGATACGGTAGCAGCGGCCAGGTCAAAATCTTATTTTTGTCCACCATTTTGAAAAGGTTTTGAGACTTGAGGTTCTTAGTACACGTGTGTGTCAGTACATGTCACATGTTTCACCGACGGCACATTTCTTGATGTTTAAAAATCTCTTTCAATCGCGGACCTGATCCCCATTTATAATTCTTATTTTCTTCTCTCTTTTCTTTGATTTAATAATATTTAAAACTGAAATTAATTTCCAATCTTAATTCAAAAGACTTCTTTTTCTTCTTTATTTTATTTATTTTTTAAATTCTTTTTTTACTTTGCACAATACGTACAAAAGCTAATGAGATTTTTGTCTCTCTTGTTTAGAAAAGAGATAAACATTTATTTATTTTTACTCTCTTAGAGGAAAATTTCCTTTTAGAGGGAAATGAATAATGTTTTAAATTTATTTATTTATATAATATGTTTCTTTATTTTTCTTCTTATCGAAGTAACTTTCTTAGAAATTTTTTGTATCTCTTTGATCTTTCTGTCATTGCAACTGCCCATATTTTTGATTTTCCATTTTCATAATCACTCTTTTTCTCTCATATGACACTATTATAGTCTTAGCATCACCAACTGTTACTTTTCACGACAAGAGTTCACGGATCTCGTAGCAAAAGTCCTTGTGCCAGCACAAACATGATAATAACCAGTCCAACAGGTAATCCAATGTCCATTCACCGATTTTTGTATCGCACTCGCGACTGTCAGTCATTACTGATTCCGGCCGAAGAACCCGTAAGGCAGGCCATAATTCCTTTTTGGAACTACTAAAGGACACTTCTTGTAATTTTTAAGTGTCCTCGACGAGCACTTGACGACTAGTGTTCGTTCGTAGGTCGCCCGTCAAGCACCCTCGAAGCGTAGGGCGGATTCTACATTGGGGCGGGATTTCACGTTCATCCCCTCCTGTTTGCTAGCTTTTCGCATCCCACCCTGCTACCCGGCGGTAACTTACGGAAAGTTTCCGGCGGGAGAAGCTCAGGATAGAAGAACCGTCGCTGTTTCGTTTTTCGTTTAATTTATCATCTCTTCAAAAGCTTCATTCGTTCAAAAAATAAATGCAATGATGATAATGTAATATTCTGATGAAAGTTCAATGGTTTTATCTTATTCGTGTCGCGTAAAGTAGTTTATTTATAATTTGTTGAATTGATAACTTGTTAAATTTATCGATACACGAGCTATCTTTCTTTTTATGCTGTAAAAATACTTGCATTATAATAATCAAAGAATATTTGTAGAGTATTGGTCTCGCTTTAATCTCGCATATAGAGGGTTGATCTCCGTAGTAAAGTATTAGTCTTTATTCTTCAACTAAAAGGCAACTAACTTATTTTAATAGGATTATTTTATAAATTTAATTAGAATTCTTCTTAATATATATAAGAATTTTTTATACCGATACATTCTCTCAAGTGTTTTGCAATTAAACTTTATCTTAAGAAAAATTCAAAATATCTTTTACTTTTTTTAATCATTAAAAATAAATGGTTTTACAAATTTAATGATTAAAGTAAAGTGCAAATATAAAATAATTTTTTATTTATTTTTCTAGAATTAAATTAATAATGATATTAAATTAATTAATAATTAAATAATATGAATTAAATAATAATGATAGGAAATAATATGAGTGACTCAATATTGAAATATAATTCAGGGTGTAATTTTAGCAAATATTTCGCTAATTAATATGGTCTTGCAGAATATTTATATTTTTATGAATATTTATCGTCTAATTAAAAACTTGATTTAATTCCGCTTTTATTACATATATAAAAATAAGAATTATATGTAAAAACAAGTCTTTTTGTTTTCTTCGTCGCATCAAATCTGATAAAATTTCTTGCCACTCCGAGCGATTCTGGTAATATTACGGGGGTAAGTTACCGAGGGGTGTTACCACCAGCCAACCAATGGGATGGTCGCGTGTCGGGGAACCGTCGCCCAGCGGCCCGGGGGTTGATTTCAATCCAGCCCGACGAACGAGCCAATCGGCGAGCTTCATCGATCAGGGGGCTTTTTACACCGAGAGCATACTTTACGTCGAGTGTTAATGTGAAAGAGCATTAGTGGTGCTTTTACTGTGTCATTTCGATTTTTCACTCGTTTCCCTTACCTTTCCCCCTAGTCACTTCCCCTGCTACCACTCTGTTTTCTCTCTTTTCCTCTCTCTCTCTCTCTCTCTCTCTCTCTTTTTCCCCCTGTGGCACTCAGATCGTTGCCTATTGATACGCAAAACTGGGTTAGAAGCGTGGTCGCGACTTACGGCTGAGTGTTACACAAACGCAAACCAGATACATATGATCGACCAGCTCGACTGTCCTCTTTTAGGAACTTGTTTGTTCGATCAAAAAATCGAAGGGTGCGAAATGGAGTTTAATTGAAGGGAGGCATATATATGTTTAATTTTATAAAACCGAAATATTTTAATAAAATAAAATATAATTCGTAACTTCATATCGTGTAGATTGTTCATTTATTAATTTAACAGTATGATGATATTAAATGAAGTCTTTCATGAATCTTTTTTAATGATAAATTACTCAGGCAAATACCGGAGAGAGAAGTTACAGATACTCATGAAACTGATCAAATGTTTCAGAAATTTTATAAAAATTTCTGATATCACGAGAAAAAAAAGGAAGTGGTGATAATTCTTACAAATAAATTATCACCTTTCTTTGTATGTCAAGTTGCTTTTTTTTAGAAGTTGTTTTAAAAATGTCCGAATAAAGATTTAGAAGACGCGAGATTGAATTAAAATTGTCAATTTAAAGTTGTACTCGAAGAAGCAAGCGAATAAAAATTGAGAAATCAAATTTCTATTTAAATAAATCCAGCCACACTGTGTGCCGGCATAATTCAGGCGGACATGGTGTGACGGCTAATTTTATAGCAAGGCATTTATTACGCGCACATTCCGTGACAATCGGTCCCTTTTTTCTCCGATAATCGCGAGGCTGGCGCGCGAGGAAAAAAAAAAAGACACGTCATCGGCGACAAGGCTGACCTGATTTCTTTTTTATACCACCTACTTATTATTCGCGGACACGCATTTGTTACATCGGGTAACGATAGATAAAGTCCCTGTCGTTTCGCGCGATTATCATTCGGTGCGCAACACGCGTATCGTTATCCGTCGCAATTACGCGCAAAAATAATAATTCCGTGGACTCTGCTGTGCGATTCAATCGAATCGAATTTGTTTCGCGACCTTCTTTCGCGATCTTGCGATCGTAGATAAAATATTATCGTCGTAAAGCTGTATTGTACGTTAAGATCGCATGGCATTATACATTGCTGAATGTGGAGGATATCAAGATATTATCACGTACGTCACGTGTATCACAGGATATTTTGTTAAATGTCTAGAAATATATGAGATACATTTTATGTGAAAGCGATTAGCTTTTGAAGCATTATAAAAACTTTATAGAGATCTTTAAATCATTCAAGTCAAATTTATTTTTGTATTTTTATATTGTTTCTCTCTTTGTAAGGAGATTTTTAGGCAAAACTGGACTTTTTTATCGTCTTTTAAATATTTTTACATATCTTTGAAAATATTTAAAATGTTGCAAAGTATTTAATACAAATTAGCATTAGAATTTCGTTACAATATATCTTAAAGTGATTAAAATCTTGATGAAAGGGACGGGAGTTGTTTTTAATGAAACTGAAAAATGATCATTCTTAAGAAATATAAATTATACTATAATATAATGAAATTAAAAAAGAGATATACATAAAGATAATAAAGGAGGATAAAAATATTTATAACGTGGAAATTTTTCCATAATTTGCGCTTTTTGAAGCTCTTAATTTATCCCGAATATTCTTGCGTTTCATTAATTAAAAAAGAAATATTTGGATATTCCGTTTTAAATAGGAGACCACATATTTTATTTTGATCGACGCTTTGAAATTGATGATTCGTCGGATCGTTGAATGGAGAGTCACAGGTTGTATCCAATCGCGAAGAGAGATGCGCACCTGAATGCGGGCCACTCACAATAAATACACACGCGTACCGACAGTAGCACGGTGGAAAATGGGGGTTTCGAAAAGCGCGATTCAGAAGCTAAGGAACAGGTAAGAGGCAGGAGCGAGACGATAGAGCGAGTTTCCGGTTTATTCAGACCGGTCCTCGTACAATCGCGCGGCTCCGCCGCACAGAAAGTCAAAAAGTGCGGAAGAGGGTGTGGAGGACCCGACTTTCCTGATTTTTTTTTTCTCATGGCCACGTCTTGACCGTCAGATTTATTTCTGGAAATAAAAACTATCGTCTACCGGAAGACACCTGTATTCGTCAGTGGTCAAGTTGCTAAGAGACATTCAGTCAATATTTTTATACTTAAATTTTATTGGGATGATAAAACACAAAAATTTTTCTACGAGTAAAATTCTTAATATATGACGAATAATGAGAACAAAAAAAAAACTTTGTAACGAAGTATAAAAAAATATCTTTAAGAATTTATTATTTTCAATAATTAGCATTATTGGGATGCTTATCTAAGAAAAAAATAACGAAAAATTCTTTTTGTGTTATTTTTTTTTTTCAATGAAGACACTCACACTTTGTTACGTATTACATTTCATTGATTAGGGCTCAAGCAAGGCGCATTTTAGTTCTTCGCGGATCGCATCATCTAACTCGGTTAGAATCGTGTTCAACACGAGAAAGAGATCCGAGAGACATTTGTCGTTTTTCCGCAATTCCACCTTTCTCTCTCCTTCTCTCTCTCTCTCTTGTCTTTTCGTTCTTCGTTCTGGGAGTTCCGAGCGTCGGCGGGAAAAAATGGAAGAGTCTCGAGCTCTTCGGGCAATCGAGCAACATTTGCCAAGCTCCCACGACTGTTTGGCGATAGCTGTGCCAACTTGTTTCGAGCACGCAACCCAATTTGTCTGCGTCTCATTGTTTTACTACCCCCGCGGTCGCCGCCGGTGCAGTCTCTCACTCCGCTCCCATCGCCGTCATGTGAAAGCCGGGGTCGAGGGGATCGTGCCGCGAATTATTACAATTCTCCAATGATCGAGTGGAAATCTTCCCGAGCCTTCTAGTTTAATAACATTTCTGTATGCGTATATTGCGAGCATCGGAAATTTAACTCGATATGGAAATGATTCGAAGACTAGCAAAGTTTCAGATCAAGTATATTTTTTTTAAATTAAAAAAAAAGAGAATTATGTAGGGTAAAATGTGCATTATTTTAGAAATATATATTATTTGCGCGTGTGTGTATTCTTTTTTAATAACATGCAAGCTATTTCGTAATTGTTTATACATTTATCTATAATATTATACGTTATTAAGTTTTTTATTATTTGTAATATTACTTTCATCATATCTCAGAACATAAAATTAGAAATTTTCAAGCACTATGGCAAAATCAGTTTAAAGGTGCAAGAAACATCACCGGGTTTTAAAATGTATGACCAATATAACAGATGTGTAGCCTCATTAATAAAAGAATTCTTTGACTTCGCTTGCCCTTTTTCTGTTCTGACAACAAAGCAGATCTATTTACTTTTCAAAAATTGTCATGGGGAGAAAATAAGCTTGAGCAAGTGAGAGAAAGCATACAATTCATTTCAATACTAAAGAACTGTTGGCTTTATAGCCATGGTTAATACGATAAATCTACTTAAAAAAAAAAAAAATTTTTTCTAATAATAAACTTTTTTGTTGAAAAATTTTTTTGTTGAGAAGGCAATATTGACTATCATTGTTTATTAGGAACAAAAAACACAAACAACTTTTACTTATTTAATTAATCAAACGATTCAAATGATTTATAGCGCTAAGTATCGTAAATTTTCTTAAAACAAATTTTTTTTATTATGTTTAATTTTAAAAATGTCGCCAGTAAATAAATTAATAAACAAGTGTTTATACGACCAAACTGGCAATTTATTGTTTGATTATTATATCACGACGTTTCGACCATATGGTTTTGGTCCTTATCAAGTGAAACTAAAATTACAATATAATAAATAATGATAGTCATGTTGCAAAAAAAAAATAGGATTAAGCAACTTACGTTATAATTAAAAAGTAGAAAGAGAAAAATCGAAATGTCAAACTGACATTGTGTCAACCACTATGTTTGGAATACTGAGACCAACTAAACGACCTTTATTAATTTATCGTATATGTTGTTTAAATTCTCTGTATCTTTTTGGGAATTAATAGTGTTGTCAAATTTTTTAATAAAAAACATTTCAGCTATTTCTCTCTTTCTTACATGTTTTTCGTTATGTAGAATATCAGGCGCTGACCAATCGAAGTCATGATCAAATTTTAATTTGTGTTTGCTAATTACGGATAAATTACTTTCGTGCATTTTTATATTATTACAATGTTCCTTGACTAATTTATCCGTAATTAGCAAACACAAATTAAAATTTGATCATGACTTCGATTGGTCAGCGCCTGATATTCTACATAACGAAAAACATGTAAGAAAGAGAGAAATAGCTGAAATGTTTTTTATTAAAAAATTTGACAACACTATTAATTCCCAAAAAGATACAGAGAATTTAAACAGCATATACGATAAATTAATAAAGGTCGTTTAGTTGATCTCAGTATTCCAAACATAGTGGTTGACACAATGTCAGTTTGACATTTCGATTTTTCTTTTTCTACTTTTTAATTATAACGTAAGTTGCTTAATCCTATTTTTTTTGTAACATGACTATCATTATTTATTATATTGTAATTTTAGTTTCACTTGATAAGGACCAAAACCATATGGTCGAAACGTCGTGATATTATAATCAAACAATAAATTGCCAGTTTGGTCGTATAAACACTTGTTTTATAAATTTTTTGTTAAAGAAACAATTTATATCATACTAAAGAATACATAAAAATGACGTTTCTTTTATACCAAATGGTTTTACTTGTAAAACGACTTTTTATTTTTACATATACCAAAGCATTCTTTACATTGTTTTTATGTGTTGATATCAATAAAAAAATTAAATTGCCGTAAAATATCATTAGATCTGCCAACTTCTATCATGTCATTAATTGACCGTATAATGCTGCGACATGTAGAATTATACTGCCATTTAATTGCGACCAGGTGGGCAGAACAAAAATTCTCTTCTTCCATTCGTCGTCTCACTCTCTTGTCTATTCGAAATGTATAGCTACAACTGCCATTTCGACCGACTAACATTCTTTTTAGAAGGAGCAAAAACGGAAACGTAGCGGAAAACTGAAAAGCAAATCCGGCAGGGTGGTCAGCGGAAAATGATCGGATTAACTCGACTTTGAAGAGAAGGCGGGATACCCTCCTCAGAAAGCAGATTAACTTGGTAGGTCGCTTTGCGGTTGTACGTTCGTTTA
Source organism: Cataglyphis hispanica (assembly GCF_021464435.1). Classification (NCBI taxonomy): domain Eukaryota; kingdom Metazoa; phylum Arthropoda; class Insecta; order Hymenoptera; family Formicidae; genus Cataglyphis; species Cataglyphis hispanica. The sequence goes on along the minus strand of NC_065966.1, from coordinate 2,200,155 downwards.
TGTTAAACGACCTCACTTTAAACTCAGTGTTCAAGTTAACGATTTGATGAAGAATAGCTAATGGTAAGCGGGACTTACCATTTAAATCCATCTTGGCTCTTAAAGCCACGTAAATTTGCATCACAAGTGATAGGACTCGTCAATATTGATAATAGTGCCCTATACCTCGAAAGGTGATTTTTGATAGTTCGAACTTTCTTTGCAATTAAATAAAAAAATTTAGTCAAATTTTTATTCAATATCTGATCATAATCATTAAGGAAATAAATGAATGATTGAATAAACGTCAGATAAAATATATTTCCAAGTTTGCAATTATAAAAAATACTTTGATATGTAACGCCAGACTTAATATATAATTCAGTTTTTACAATTGAATTATATAACATATTAATTCAACGTTTATAGAAATATATTTAAATGTACAAAATAATTCGTAATATTCTGGTGCTAACAGTTAATAATAGTTTTATACAATGGACAGCATGAAACGGTTTAAATATGAACCATGAAAATTTATGACGTACAGTCAACTCAGTATTTTTTTTTTTTTTTTTGCTTCTTTGAATCTCGAGCCGCCAAGAATAAAGAAAAAAAATGCCGGGTAAGGTCAAACAAAGCTAAATCTTCATGGAAACACTCAGTCAGCAGAGTGGCCACTTGAAATTTTGTAAACGTTTGGAATTTTCTGAGTGACCGGAAACGGAAAACGTGGTACAATGAATAGACACTCGTCTATTTTACTGCATATCTCGCCATTATTATTGTAATTTTAGTACCTGAAAGCTCAGAAACACACCTGAGACTGATCTTTATTTACTGAGGTAGACGTGCGGACGAGACTTTTTCAAGAAAGTTCTCGTAAAACCCCGCTATCCTGTGATCTCTAACTGTGAATTTTCTTAAAACGCCATCATTCACAAATGTGGAGGATCTTTTACGAGAGTGTGTAAGAATTTAATATCAATGCTCGATCACCATTAGAGAAAAAATAATTGATCAAAGATAATTGAAAAGGGCACACATTCTCCCTCTTTATTTTTCTCGCTTGAGTGCTAGCTCTTGAATGGCTATTAAACTAAAAATCCCCAATGACTACAAATGAAGGTTGAACAAAAAAGCTTTTCTTTGTTCGAGCCTTTCGAATACGGACTTTTCTATGTAATGTAATTTTACTGAAATATTTTGAAAAGCGTGAAATGAGACGATACTTCAAATTGACAGGATAGCATAAATAATCTTTAAAAATGTAGCAATTATATAGAAAAGCTGACGTGTAAAAAATCAATTTGTTATTATCATATCGCGATTAATTATATTTTATAGCGTTTCTCATAGTGACTTATTATTTTTTATCTAACGAACAATAAGATAGAATCAAACATATTCTAATCTAATTATTAATAATTTTTACATTTGATGTAAATATGTGCAATTCTTTTTTTATTGCAAAAAACATATACGTCAAGTAGAAATAAAAATAAAATATTAGAAATATTAATCATGAAAGAAAACAGTTTTCACTGCATTAGAGTTATGTATTTGTTAACATTTACATTTAATATAATCAATAAAAAATTGTGTTCTTTGACAATTTTATTTGAAATAACTCTCTCATCGAAACCATCTGGAAAAGAAGTCGACGGAATTTGGTGGTAAGGAGGGGGAGAGGGGACACAATCGAGCCTTACGTTCATTCATAAGTTGCTACAAAAAAGGCAACGGGCTTCACAGGAACATGAATGAACGTAGTACACAGTGTAGTAGGGATTGGGCCCCGGCAACGGGTGGGCCTACCCCGCGGGGTTATACTCTTTTAGCATCCCGATTCAAGGGCCTTGTCGAAAAGAGATCCTTATTTCTTAAAGCGCGTTTTCCATCTTTCTTTTTCTCCCTCCTCCCGTTTGAGCGGTATTTTGTCAGACGTGATCTAGACTGATTCGCGGCCATCAGCCACCGACGTCGTTCAAGAACCGTTTAAGATGTTATTTCAAGCATAGCAGCAGGACAATTTCACGTTCACGTTCCTTCTCGTTCACTGGCAAAATAAATTCAGTGCGAAAATGTTCACAAAGTTAGATTTTCAGAGTATTAAAAACATAATCCTCGGGAAAGTTTTTATTCCATTCCTTTATCTTTCCATTCATATATCTTTGTAACTAACAATAGGCCATAAATAGACATTATATTAAAATAGATTGTTACACATAAAAATTAAAACTAAAGTATTTGCCAAGCGATATATGGCAAGTACATGTAGAAAGAAAAATTAAGACGGTGACAATGTGTTAAATTAAATAATCGTCCAATTCGATGACTCGCGAGCTCGCAGGTGCAATGAACGGGGAAGCGCGGAATCGTATCGTAGAGGAATACGATTAATCCGAAATTTACGATGGAAACCAACAGGTGTCGGCGCACCGCGTGCGGCCACCCTCTCGCTTCTCTCGTGTGTGTCCGGCGTGTAACAAGGCGTACCACTCTACTCCGAAGGATTCACCTAACCGATATGCGTGACTGCTCTTAAATGTTCACTTCCGGTTTCCGGTGCTATCCGCTTAATCAGATATGTTAATCGTAAACCCGCATGAATGCGCGGGGAATCCGGTGATTCTTTTAGAGATTAATGACAGTTTTTCTTACGAATTAAATCAACGTTGAGAAGTAACAGAACAATCTTATCTTCTCTTCGATGAATTATATAATCGATTAAGTTATATATTACTTTGTATGATTATTTATCAATAATATTAAATTATTATGATAAGATTTTTGTATTGTTTTTTATTTAAAAAGAGAAAAGTAATATTTGAAAGATGATTATTTTAGAATTAATTAATAATGAAGTAATAGAATTGTATTTTTTCTTAATACTCACTATGTACTCATTACCTCTGAGTTTTATTTGATGCAAAAAATAAAAAATAAAAATAAAAACAATTTTTCGCCATAATTGTGATTTTTTTCTATGAAATGCGTTTTTCATTTTTATTGAATTTTTTACCTGTAATCCTCCTCGTTGCTGACGTAATCCGGCGGAATCAGATGCCAGGAAGAGTCATAACAATCGTCGTATCCGGCTGCCATTTTTCTCACCTTCTTGCTCTTCTTGCTGTTCCGAATGTGTCGGCTATGGGTCCAATAGAAAAAGTTGAGAAATATCCCGCGGAGATCAGGAAAGTATCGATGTCACGACAGACACATCAGGAAGGACAACCAGAAAAATTCTTCGTATTGTCTTAGTTCGTACCTTTTTTTTCGGATACGAAAGACCAGCGTGATTTCATACTCGCATTCCTCGAAAATTCGACGTGTATTTCATGCTGAAGCATCATCTCCTGGAGTAACGATTTCGCGCAAATTTTGCTTCTCGATGAGGCAAAATACGAGGAAGAAGAGATGGAGCTTTTGTGCGTATCTAACGCGGCGCGATTAAAACACATATATTGCAATTTTTCGAAAAATCAATTTTACAATATTTTATTAAAAACTTGCTTGATAAAATCGAGCGAATGATAACGCGATTGCTACGAAAGATAGAAAATAATTCTTGATAATGAAATTCAAAGGCTCACTTTTTCTCTAATGCCTTTTGGCACTCGAAAGTGGAATTTAATAATGATAATTATGGGCAGGATAGAATACTAAATTACTCTTATTCGATTCGTGATAGCCGCTTTACTGAGAACTATGTGGCGATATATCGATCACCTATATATTGCATCAAAAATATGGCTACCTGATAGGAACTCCGGCAACGTTATCTGCGTGATAACACTCTACATAGATCAGTTTGACTACCGCAAATCGGTAACGTCAGAGACGCCAAAATATCAAGTCTCTTCGACCTGTTGAAAAACGAACCATATACACATATTTCTCTATATCTATATATTTAAATAAGTTTCAAAAATTAATGCTCTCTTCTTATTGATATTTATTTTATTCCGCTTTAATCTTACGATCATCAATTGAAAATATATAAATGTATATGTGCTCTCAAAATAATATGTGATTATCTTAATTATATAATATTGTATAGTATTATATAATATTGTATAACATTAAAACTAAAACACGATTTTTATATAATATAGTAAATACACTCAAAATCACCAGATAGCCTTTTAATGACAGATTGTTTATTCAATATTTGATATATTTTTCAAATACAAAAAAAATAAAAAAGTCAAGAGATGTTATTGCAACTTTTCGCATTATATATATATGTTTTGGTAACCAAGCCTTAAATTAAAATTTACTTAAAAAAATCAACTCTAAATAAAAAATCTACTATTAAAAAAGCATTAAGTGATTTTCTTTTACATATCATATACACAAACATAAAATATATATCATTCAAATGTGTTGCTCGTCTGTGCAACGCACGTGTCACTTGATTAGAAAACGAGCAGTCTTTATCTAGCCGTTTGCTAATCGCACACAGTTATGTGTGATGGAAAAGAAGAAAATTGCTGTATTTATCATGTGCGAAATGATTTCAAGATATCGCGCGATCGAGAGATGATAAATTGCCACGCTACGATTTTCTACTTAGAGGCTTAAACTGACACAGCATAAGTTCGATAAATACGAATGTATTTTTGTTATCGATATTATTTCGTATTTATATTGTTTTGGTTATTGTGCACTTAAATTTTAATCGTTGATCAATTTCGATATCAGTATACACGGTATACTTGTCATAAATTATCGCGTCGAGAGTACATCGCCTCAACGTAAAAAAATTATAGAAGATAAAGAATAAAAAATTTCAAAACAATGTTGCGGATCGTGAACTGAATTGCAAATGAGAGTGGTAACAACTATAGAGAGATAATCGGTCAATTGTTGTTGCTACTTGATCGTCGCTTGTACCTCACAATTTGTTAATGACAAGAGACTCTCGAGATGAAGTATCCGCAGCTTAATCGACAAGTGCTACCGAACAGAGTCAGCTATGAGTGCACTTGATAAAGTAATGTTTCCCCTCACTATCTGTATTTATTTATGCAACAATTTACACACACACATGCATATATAGATTATAAATTGTTGCACAAATGCAATTGTTGCCGTGAAGAATATCATCCGGCGCGAAAAAGAGAAAAAAGATCGCATTGTCTAAAAAATTAATGATACTTGATGGTGTGAGAAAGAGTATTTTTTGCGGGAGGGAGAGATTTAATATACAATGACGATGATGTAATTTTAAATGTGGGATGTATCTCGCATCATCGTGTGGCGCAATCTCTTCGTTAAACCAGGACGCCAAGAACACCGTTTATCTGTCCATCCGGCACTCCATGACATATGGGTCTAATCTCTGCTTATCGCGGTTAAAGCGATAAGGGCGAGTTGTTGCGCGTCGCAAAAAAAAAAAGAAAAAGAAAAAATCGACGCGCTTTGATATCTCTAATAATTTTATGAAAAGGTGATGCGAGGAGAAATTGTTATAACACTGTGATCGTAGTCTGTAGTAAAGGATTGATATAATTTCGAGCGACGCAAAAATTTGTGCCGCGTAAGATAAGGGAGCGTCGGAACGAAGCTATCAATATTTTGCCTGCGGTATTGATTTATACTACTTTATCATCAGTTGTTGTCGATTGTATATATATGATCGGATTCCTTATAGTCGTGATATAATATCGAAATAATCGTTTCACAAGAGACACATTAGATATATGCGATTACGATTAAATAATTTATTATCATAATAACAAGTAGATCTTTTTTTTAACAATATAAAACAACCTTAGTAACATTATTATATATTCACAAAGAAAAAGGAAAAAATATTAATTACAATTAACTATAATAAAAGATTATAAATTATACCATTTTCGATGATATGCACATGCATTTTTTGTACCTTCCATAATCAAAATCAAGATAATCAAAATCGATAAAAATAGAATGAATGAACATGTGAATGAATAATTTCGATCATTCAAGAAGAAATATTGATATATATGTATTGTTACATTGCCAGAAAAAAATATATGTGTACGATTGTAACTGAAATAATTAAAAATTAGATGATAACATTTTAATTAATATAAGGATGTTGCAAACGTTATGCATAACGAAACGCATTTAGAAAATGACAAAGGATGGACGGGTCATTTTCTATATTTATTTCATAGTCCTTTTTTATAGTTTAAAAAAAAAGAAAATACATTTGCATACATCATACAAGATAATCATGTGCATATTGATTAAAACTGAATTCCTTTTATATTTATCTGCGGCTCTGGAATGTAAGACATAATAATCATTTATCTGTGTGCGCGGATGTTATTACATAAATAAGCGAGTGTAAATATGCGAGGAAATCCAGTTCAAGCAGTAGTTTTAAAGATAAGGCGCAGACTTTAATCATATTTTCGTACACGTTGCATTTTGCATTACCGTATCGAAGAGAAACAAAATACGCATAATTTACCATCGGCGATTATGTAATTGCCAAGATAGACCCGATGTTTCGTCTAAATACGATAATGCTCGGTGCGTACTTTGAACGCGATTTAGATGCATTCGTATTCGTCGTCGCTTGTCTAGACAAGTTTATATCAGAATCGGGAATAAAGTTCATTGCTGGATCGCGTAAAGTAATCGACAATTCCAATTAATTTCCCCATCGTATCTGAATATTATCCTAACAACGAGTGTCATTCTCGAGCGCAATGCATGAATTTCAAACTGCGACATGCATTTATTTTTTTTTTTTTTCTTTACTGTTTCGCGTGCAAACTATAATTATTCTCGAAAGAGAGAAAGCGCGATATGTGTCCAAGGAAGTCGCGATAATGACAGCTTTAGACGGGTTTGAGTTTGACTGAAACATTTCAACAGAGAAATGTCAAGAAATGTCAATGTGATGGAACATCGCGATTTTTAGAATTGTTTTTCTGCAAACAATAATTATCAAATAACCGAGATAACTCGGCATTTTTTTTGATGAGGTCGAAAATTTTACACAAGAATAGTATATACGATATATACATATATATCTTGATAGATAGCCCGAGATATCTTTATTGTATCTCGCTGACTGCGACAGCGCTCGAACAGAGATATCTCTTATTCCAAATCTTCTTAATCTCTCTACTTAATCCTCGATAATTTTCGTAACTGTCAATGACGTTCGATATGGCGCGCGATATCACTGATAATAACCGACCCTTTGCGAAGAGAAGCTTTAAGCTTTCACATTTTCTCTTTCCCGCCTTCTTTCTCTTTCTCTCTGTTTCGCTCTGGTTGATTATTTTTTTCTGCGATTGCCGTGACTCGTACGTTTACCCTTGTGACATTTACTCACGTTTGCACCGCGTTTCTCAACAACCGCGCCGTTGTTTGCTCTTCCAGACGTCTTCGATGTCTCTGTCGAAAAAGAATGAAAATCAGATCTTTCAAACGATCTGAATAAATTGAACAACTTAGCGACATAGCAAAGCCAGCTCATGCAAAGTGCGTAATTGGCTATGTATGTACCTGAAATCATTGATGCTGTAATGAAATGTATATCACCGTTGGCATATTCGTTCGTCTCTAGGGAGTCTCTCGAGACGGATTCTAGACAAATTAATAATGCGAATATAATTAACTTTATTTATTTAAAAACATAATACACATTTTTATATATACATAACCTCAGTCAAAAAATCGCAAAGCATTTCATCGAAAAATGTTTAATGATTTCCATTCATCACTGCTCTGTTGATATTAGTTTCTATACAAAATTCTCAAGTTTTCTTAAATCAGTTGTATAATTATAACAGAATTGATTTCATATATATTTGTTCTTAAGCTTTCTTTTATAATCAGATTACTTATTAAAATAATAAACAATGAATCAAATAAAAAAAATTCAATGTTCTTTCATGTGAGCATTTCGTGCCGAGAGAGGTAATGTGTTTCACATTTAAAAATCAGTTTTTTACAAAATGTTCTGTCAAAGAAACGAAGAATCGTCGAATTATTCTCTTGATTGTGCGATTTATTTGCCGTTTTATTTCGATCTTATATGTCGGGATCATCGGGATAAACTAATAATAATAAAAATATATAATATAAATATAATAATATAAATAATTTAAAATAATGCGACGAAAAAAAGAATCACGTTAATCTTCTTCAATGGAGTTCCTCGAAACTTAACGTCACTATCACGTGCGAAACAAATAGTTTTGCCGATAGCGCGATATCTTTCCACGTTTCGCTAATATTCAGAGTATTCTGCAATTGATGATACAATCGAAAAGATAATGATTACGCGTAAAAAAAATAAATCTTTCAAGCTTAAAAATGGTATTTGTATGGTCATTATAGTATTAATTCTCAGATTTCAAAAAATTTTATCATTCTTAAAATTTTCTCATTTTTTTATTTATTTTTTCACGTAAAGTCGTCTTTCTGATGATTGTACCATCATTCACAGAATATACTCTATATAATCATTAACCACCATTAATCGACGAAATTTGCATGCCCATTATATATGCGTAATGTTACTGAATGATCTCTATGCGATTGTGATTTAGCCAGCAATTCTGTTGACACTGAAAGCGAATGCAAGCGAAGCACGTATAACAGAAAGGTCAATGAGAAGGCGAGAAAGCAACAAATAAATAATAAATCTCACGCAAAACAGCCACATAGGAGACGCAGGATCACTTACTCTCGGTGATCGGCGCCTTCGGCATATCGTTGTCTGAGCTGAGCGGCGAGTAGAAGATCGAATCGCCCTCGCTGGACCTGTCGGGCGTATAACACGTGGGCGAGTCGATACGCTGCGAGAGGCGCTCCTCTACCTTATCACGGTTCTCCCCGGCCGGCAATCTCTGAATTCGTTGAACAGGCACGTTGAACATTTTCGCACCCTTATTTTAATGCGTCGTAAAAAATGCTCCTCGATACCGATATATTGTTCAATTTACGTTGCGTGCGAAAATTGGCATGAGTGTAAAAAAAAGATTTATATTTGGAAATATATAAATTATTTTTTTAAATTTGTTTGAGAAAACGCGATGATATTCTTGTACACTTTTTCGCTCGTGTGTTAGTTTACTCTTGTAATTTCGAATTGCACGAGACAATCAAATCGAAAAATTGATTGTTCAATATTCGACAACGGCGTATTCCTCCTTCCTTAACTATCCATAAAGTTTTCGTCGATGGTATATTTTACCTGGTCGAAAACTTGTGCGGCGGCCCTCTCAGCAGCCTGTAACTTCTCGATTTCATTTCGCACTTCTGTACTCTTGTCACGTATCACGCGTTTAGCATCTTCGATGATATCGCGAAGCTCGGTGGAGGATACATTCCCAGCGTCCTCGTCGATCTCACTGTCATCATCCTCATTGCTGTTGTCGCGACTTTCGTTGCTCGAAACGGTGCAATCGGCCGGCTGAAAAAGATGATAGCTGAAGCGTGGCCAGATAAATCTTCCATATCGCGCAAAAGCACCGCTTAAAAATATAAATGAAACGAACAGCATATATCGTTAAAGTCGTTGCGGACTATCTATCGAAGAAAGAAGGTCACGTCACTGAATTTTCTTCATGTTCATAAATTGAATACGATCGTGGATACGAGAAGCTAACTTTGATGCGATTTCGATGAAAGATTAAAAATATCAACAATATTTCACATAGCAAATGAAGCAAAACGATTTTTTCAATAACATGATTATTTACTGTATGAGGGGAGAGTCTAATTGTGTATAGATATGTTTACATATTTATTTGCAAATCTGTAGTTTATTAATGCATTATATTTCGATTACTTACATCAAAATCCTCATCTTCATCGCTACTCTCCAAGGCAAGTCGATCGATCTTTTCTTCCAGAGTCTCCTCATCCTCATCCTCATCATTCAGCTCCTCATCCTCCTCCGATTCACTGTGATTTATCAAGTTTCTTTGCTTCTCTGTATTATCTGTTGATTCCGTCACTGATTTTTCTTCTGATGTTGATGTTGCCTTGAAAAAATGTCTCGTTATTTCATCGAATGATAATTTCCGATAATCTTCTCAAGAGATTTTTGATAATACATGTAAAAATCCACATACAAAAGACATTGCAATCCGTGAACAAATATTTAGAAATATAAAATCCTATAAATATACAAAATATCAAACAAGAGACTTAAAATCAAAAACAGTAGTATATCAATATCCGAATAAAATATTCGAAAAAAGAAAAAATAATTTTTAAAAACTGGTAGTATATTCATATAAAAAGAATTTGCATGCACATCTTAATATATACTCGAATACAATGCGATTTACACATTCGCGTGGAATCAATAGTGGATATGTTTTCTACTTACTGCATCGAAATCGAAGACGTTACTGACGTGAATTTTAGTGGGTGGTGGTGATAAGGAAGGTTTGGACGTATCCAGACAGGACAAGCTCGATAAGGTCAGACGAATGGATTTCATGAGGGCTCTTCTGGTCTCGTTCATTGACGATTTCTCATCCTACACCCACCACCACAAAACTATTATCATGCTAATTTAATTTCATTATCTCTTTGAAGAGCAAAACGCGTTTTCTCGCGTCCTTTATACATTATCGATCGAAAGAAGCGTGTACGTTCTTACCTTATCCTGTTTCTCCCTCGTTCCACTATTCTTTATGTCATTTAGTCGCATGCGACTTTTTTGCAGGAATTTTACCTGTCGGGGAAAGCATTTAGATGATAAACGAGACGTGTGATAAAAAAGGATCACAATATCTGAATAATTAAGTAGCAAAATAATATTTGTGAATTTTATAAAACAGTTTCGTGATGGAAAAGTTGAATGATATAAGTAGAATATAAAGCTTGCTTCATTATTTCACTATCGATGCATAACGTTAAATCCTGCACATCATGTAAAAGCGAGACGTACCAATGCACTCGGTGTGACTTGGGGGTAACCTATTACGAAAGCACCTACGTTCACCGTCATCCTGATCGTACGTAGCATCACCAAGCTCGGCAAAAATAAAATCCAGGGCAACGGTCTTACGAATTCCAATTTCCCCGAAGATTTCCCATTCTCGTCTAAAAGCGAATTTGGAGAATAAATCTACGATTGATCGCGCGATATTTACGGATCGTACCTTCAACTTCCTGGATAGGTAGGCTCCATTCCGCGCACTTCTCCACGGTCCATAGAAAATTGTCTACGAGTTTCAATGCTGTCTGACCCAACGAGGTTTGCATTGCGATCGATTGCAGCAATCTCAATTCCGGGCAGATGCCATCGTTTTCCGGCGTCTCCTTGATTTTCTAACAAACAATAGAATTTATTTTTAATTAGATTAATCGGCTGCTTATCGTATATTTCTATAGATGTAATTTTGGAATGCTCACTGCGGTTGATGAACTCTTGCATTCCATGGTCATGTTTAGGTTGAAAATAAAATCATAATATCTGAAAAAAAGATTAAAGACATCATAAACGATCTGCTTACGAATTTAATTTTGAAGCTATGCGAGTTTGAATACAACTACATTACATCTATTTAATAATATATATTAATTGTCAAAATATTATGATTGTGTGTGTTGGAGCATATAATAAAACAGAAAAAATAAACTTTTCTTCTCTGATATAAATTCTCTTCTCTCATAAAAGTAGGTATATATTTATTTAAAGATTTTCGATAATGTACATTGATGTAATTGCTTCGAATTTTATTCTATTTTCTATTGATAGACAAATCATTCTAGTAATATGTTTATATGGGAGATAATTCGTTGATGATCGTCTACAATCTGCTATTGAATCTTTTAAATGCGACTCAAGCTAAGTCTCAATGAGTCAAATACACAAAATAGACAATAAAGAAAACAACGATAATTTATTATCGAGAAGGCACGACCTCGCCTTATCAAGGCGGAACGCCAAAAGAAAGCCTAATAACGGCATATTCTCATTGCAAAATACAATAATACAATAATACACACGATCACTGGTGAGATGAATTAAACATTTCACAGGAATATCTAAGTTGTGGATTTCGCGGACTTTATAATCTGTATGCAGTTTCTTCACACACTTTTTCGTGAAGCAACAGTTATATAGATTTTCGTATTTTAAGAATTTTTTGCATAAGCATTCGAGAGCGATGATAAATTAAATTTAATCTTCGGATGTGTTTCAATGAATCACAAAAATATAGAATATATTGACGAGAATTGTGGGTGTGCGAGAGAGAAATTATTATTAAAATATATACTTAAATTTTAAAGCACATACTTATAATCCGTTATTTAAGTGTATATTTCGCGAACATATCTTGGTAGAGATTATTTAATTTATTTATACATGCCAATTTATATTTCTAGAGACAGGTATAAATATCTTTCAAGCTGAACGAGAGAGAAGGAATGGTAATCTTTATTAAACAGTTGCAACATACTGCGACAACATATTTTGTTTTAATCTATCTCGGTTTTTTTTTTTTTTACCAAAATTAATCGCAGTTTCCACCAGTTGCAATGGCAATTTTTTGTAATGCGATCAAAGCACATTCGTGATTAAACATTCTCACATCCCGCGCTCGCATGCTCACAAGTGCGCGTGATACATAAACTCGAGTAATTTACTGATCAAGCAGCTTTTTTGATTCTGCTTTATCAATTACATTTTTTTCACATACAAAGTTCACATATAATTTAATAGATAAAAACAATTTAATGTAATTTTTCTTTTTCTTGGCTCAAAGTCGATGGCAGGAATATTACGGAATAATTTGTCGCGAAGCTGAAAGCATCCAAGAAATAATATGTATGTTGCACGATAAGAGGCAGAATTAGAGAAAGAGAACTAAAATAAATTATACGTTAAAATATTTAATTGCGCGATTTTTATTTATTTCGATAAATTTATTATGTAAAATTAATGGATTTAATTATCAATCGCACAGATTTTTTAATTGTAATCAATATTTATGTACCATCAATATTTATATACCATAATTATGTAACATCGATACTATAAGCAGATTGACAATTGAATTTTCTTTCGAAACTTTTTACTTTAATTTTCAATTTTTCGAGCTAATCTGAAAGCGAAGTTTGCAAAATAAAGAAACGTGTAAGAAATGTAATATATATATATATATATATATATATATATATATATATATATAATATAATATAATATAATATAGATTAATACTTTCTTATTCTCTTCGAGATTTCGCGGATCTATCAAATAGCAAATCTTAGAAATGTTTTCCTCGCGTGCCGAACGATAATAAAGCGATAATAAAGAATTGTGTCTATTGAGTGTCTAACACAAAAACTTCCACACACAATTGATTCTACTATCGTCTTACCAACTTACATTTACATCGGTCGTTTGGTTATCGTAATTACGATGTGTTTGTTTTTTTTACTTTTATCGTGTTTTCGTTTTGATTCGTGCGGCAGGTCTTGTTGACTGTCAAAAATCTCGCGTCTATCAATATAATATAAAAACTCCCTGGATATATGTATGCATGTATTTGTATATAGAAATTAAATCAAAGCAGAGCAAAATTAATTTAAAATTTATTTTAAAACACCGATTGTTTAAAACACTGATTGTAGCTTCTACATATAATCTATAATACGACTGTGTTTTATTTTTTAAAATACTTTTATGAAAGTAAAAGTGATGAAATATATATTTTTAATTAAGATAATTTATAAAATCATTTATAATTATCTGCTAATGTACACGTTCCCTATTGTTCTTGTTGTTGCTCAAAATTATATTATTTAATCAACGATAACAAAGTTTTTTCGTAAATATAGAAATTATTAAAAATTAAATAATATTAATACAAAAGTATTAATTAGTATTAATTATGAATGCAAACTATTCATCTCTTCTGTCTAATTAACTAACTTATATTTATTTCAGCACCATTATTCGTTAATATTTAATATCGATGATTCCATTCGTGATTCTCGATTTAATGTTTATAAATTTAGGTCAAAAAGGGCAGATTTCAAAATAGCATCGCACACATTGGTCAATACATAATCTCCAGTTGAGTGATTTCGATGCTAGTTATTTTCTAACGTAAGAGAAGTATATCTCTTGATCCAAATTTAATCTTTCTTCGATTAAAATACCGTTAATCATATAATATATAACAATAATGTATCACAGACACACTCATCTTCCGAGGTGTAGAAAATAGTAATATAAAGAACTTTTCCATTGCTTATATTGATGAACATCCTTTACACACAAAATGTAATTTTCTCGATGTCTACCTGTTTTTAAATTTAAGTCAATATCATTGATTACCTCGTTGAAGATACGAAGAATGGATGAAAACGATTGTTGCTAATAGTGATCTTCGCCACACGGCCAGGTAATTCTAGTCAACGTTCTAGACCGGCAGCAGCGGAAGCTGTACTCCCAAGTACTCGATTACATGCCGAGACTCTCACGACTGCGAGATGCTCAGAGTGAACCGGGAGATCAGAAATTTCCAAGCTTCGTCGGACAGTGGCGTAACAATTTTAAACGGTGTCCTTCGACGATATCTCAAAAAGTGAATCAAGTTTATGCGATATATTTTTCCTTCGATTTTTCCTTTCTGCAGATACTGCGTACGAATTTATAATAAATCAATATTTCGTTATAAATCACAAAATAACGAAATCACGACTAATTTCTTGTGCGATAAATTATATAAGAATTAAAACATATATAGACTTTTCTTTTTTCCAGTTTTCATACCTACTATTTGCGCATATTTTGTTGACTAATTATGAGTAGACCATTTATAGTCATCTCATTAATCTCTTATATTTTTTGTAATAGATAATATAAGCAAATTAGCGCTGTTACATCATGTTCCTATATTATTAATTTTTTACAACCGGTAATTTATCTCTGACGAGTAGCTCTGTTTCTTATAAAAAAAGAGGTTACTTAATTTCACTCGATAAATTTACGGTTTTAGTTCAATAAAAATTTAAAAATTCGCAATTCCTTTTTTGCGGCGAGTGTCTTAATTATAAGGTTATCAAAAAAATTATCGACACATTTGATTACACAAAAAAGCTTAAACTGATTTAAGGATTCGGAAACAAACCGCATTCTATTTCTCGCTTTCTCGGGTCTTTATTAAACGTTTATTACATCGGCAAATTTCAAATTTTGAAGCACATACAGAGCGATGAACAGAGCACAAGCCAAAAATTGTATCCCTCCTCCTCCTCCCTAGAACTTAATGGACTTAGTAGTACGTAGTATGAATTACATCCTAATCAGACAATTATTATTCACTCACAATGTGATTGACGCTCCTTTTGTTTGAAATTAATCTCTTGCGCGATCAATGTCGATTTCGACATCCGAAATCAATAATATCAAAAGCGCGCGCGCGCGCGCACACACACGCTACACACACATGCTAGAGTCACGTAAGCATTCGCGCAGAACATCTACATATCGTACCCCTTTCGCTCGTTGTCCCTCACATTCGCGTCTGCTCTCGAATCGAGTAATTTTACAGATTCTGTTTTTCTTAAGAAAGTGAAATACAGCTGCATCATAATCGACGATATTTATTGAAGAAACGCTTTGATTCAGAATATTTTCAGAATCTCAAGAGTTCACCGTATTTTAAGGCCATTCTTCACATCTCGATAGACTTATAGAGATGCATACATGATCTTTTTTTCTAAAATCGATTTATACGGGGTAAACGTTTCAATAGACAAATATCTTTCAATACGAGTTTTAACTTTAATTAGTCTTTCAAATTTTTACAATTCAGTAATATCGAGCGTATAAGCGTGCCATTTTGTTTCGCAATCTGCCTTTGCAAAGCGCACACTGTTTCATTTATTGAAAAATCAAAGTACACAATCTTTGCATCTCTACCAATGTATTATACAATAGTTTTTGTGTTGATGAGACGTAGAATAAAATTTCGATGAGTATAATTGAATTTTAATCACTAACATGATTTATTCAAAAGTTATCTCTATCGACAGAATAAGTCTACTGTTCAGCGTAAAATCGCTGAGTGCATCGGCCATATTAGAGAGCACACCGCACAAAGAAAACAAGTCGAACGAAGATTGAATAGCTCTGGGCTGAATTTCTCAGCAGGATTAACATTGTGTAGATAACAAATAGATTTCAAAAGATAAACTATGAGGTTGGGTAAAGAGCTTCGCGCGACTCGTTATCTCAAACTTAATACATTTACAAACAAAACGCATTAAAAAAAAATGTAATTAACGGAAGTCGCTACATAACAATACGGATGCAGATAACATTAATAGATATCGATATCCCCATAAATTTGTGGGAATTTGTCATAGATGTTTGGAACTCTACCACATTGTAACGCTATAAGGAAATGTAATAATTTGTGAAAGATTATTATTAATTGATTTTCTTCCTCTATTTATCTTCTCTTCTCATGTTTCTCTTATCCTCTCAACAGTCAGAACAAGTTATTCAAGTGCACTACTCGACTTATGTTTATCCTAATGTGCAAATCTTAATGATTTTATTTATTAATGAAACGAATGCACACACACAATCCATTAAAACTGCTGAGTTTGTGATATAAAATAGCTTAGTAATTATGCAAGGGATACTCTCATTGGTTTGCAGGCATAATAAACCGAAACGCACTTGGATAATTTGTTATTCATTTCAATTACACAACCGTAAATAAAAAAGGTTAATATTCCTCCTCATCATCGGGCACAAGCCCGTCCCCTTCCAATTCCTCAGGTGGCGCAAAACCGTCCTAAAAAGATATAACAAATACGTTGTAGATATTTAGGGAAAAAGTCTTATAATTGCAGTTATTCTATAATGTTCAATATCTTGTGCATAATTATGAAGTACAAAGATATCATAAATCTGTAATAAATAAAATATCTACAGATAAATTTATATAATTTTTATTACATTAAAAAATATTACTCATATCTATAATGTTAATTCAAGAAAAGGACAAAACATAGAAAAATAGAAGATTAAGTTCAAATTTGGAAAGGCAAAAAGTAAATTTGTCGAATGTTATATGATATTACAATAAAAGAAGTTTGTACAATCTAATGACTATAATGTATATATTTCTAAAATTTAAAATGTACAAAGACACATATTAAATAAAGACATGAGGGCTGTGAAAAGTATTGATATTTATAATACACATATTGCAATCGTACAATTAATTGAAAATTTTATGACACATTTAAGAAAATATTAATTTAAATTGTAAAATATTAAAAATGAATATCATAAAATTAGATGTAAAAATATTTTTAATATCAGTGTCATAGATTTTTCTTAATACTTTTCGTTGTGTGTTAACTACAAAGCGCACACACGTACAAAACGTTATTACCTTATTAAAAAAAACGCGCCTGTTACAAACATATAAAAAAAGGTGCTTATAGTTTCATCTCAGTCGTCTTCTGTTCTATATCCTGGACATCCTATAATATTATAGCATCATATAGGTATGTATAAAATTTTATTAAAATTCTACTTTTAATTATCCATCTTTGCTTGCATAGGTATATAAAAAAAATACAGATTTAGTGCTTTGTTTAATCATGATGAATGATTAAAATGTGTCAATGCCTTCTCAATAAATAACAATTTTGTAGCTCTCATGTCTTATATGAGATTTACTATGTTTATTAACAGAAATTAATAATTTTTTGTATTGATTTTATATTATATAGTTTAAGCAAATATATATAAATTATATTTGTACTATAATAAAAATTAACTATCAAATAAATTGGAAGGAATAATACGAATTACCTCTGTTGCATAAAGGACATCTAAAATTTTCTGTACAATAGGTGGAGGATCACCGCCATTGTCGCAATCTTGACACATGACTTCAATGTCACGCAGTTTTCCAAAATAGAAATCTCTTTCCTTTTCCAGGCCTTCGACTGACATCTTCAACTCGACCAACTGAAACATTTCACAAATTTTTATTAGAAAGAGAAAGAGAAGATATGTACAAAGGAGATACTTTTTTTTTTATAAATATTTATTAAATGAAATAATTGTGTATAATGTGTACCTGTGCACTAAGTTCTTCAATCTTTCCAGTATCACCACGATTACCGACCATTGTGTTTTTGGGTTGCGCACGGTACGGTGCTGCAACTTTATTTACTATATAGATAAAGAAAATATATTATTTAAAAATATTATGTTAAAATATAAATAACTATCAATATTTCTATTGATATGAATGGAAATAATTTGTATCACAATTATAACTTGTAAAAATTAACAAAACTATAGATATCTAGGCATATATAAGCTATATGAAAAGCAAAAATATGCATGCAGGAATGTGTTTCAAAATCATGCACAGTACTTGTATATTACAATTGTAATAATATATCTTACAAAAAAGAAATATCTACAAAAAAAGAAAATTTTTTTATTATGGAAGAGATTTGCAAGACAATTTTTTTAAAGAATTAGGAAATGATCCTCATGTTATTACATCTTAACTTGTACAATACAATGCATTAACAAGTTGATAGTGTGATATTGACTACAGATTAGTATAACAGTATTAATAAAGATAATCATCATAGACTAGTGGAAGGCTATAATTATTGTTTCAGAGTTCATTTTGTGTGAGAGGACAATATAATCTAACTACGTATAAAATACTTCATACAAAAGTATCTCATTCTCGATGAATTACATGTTCACTAAAATTTTGCTCCTTGTTTTAATACATATAATATATATATATATATATATATATATATATATATATATATATATATATATATATATATATATATATATGGTCTAATCTATGTTCAGTGATATGTAGAATCTTAGTTCCATTAATACTGTAATATTATTGCAATATATATATATATATATATATTGCAATAATATTACAGTATTAATGGAACTAAGATTCTCCGACATAATCACTGAACATAGATTAGGACCATAATTTTTTTTTGTTTTACCCCATATTTTTCTTTATATATATTTCAGTATCAAAACATATACAAAACTAAGGAAGTAAAACGTGTAAATAACGAGAATTACAGTTAAAAACGGAAAAATATCGAATTTCACCTAAAATGTTTGTACTATCTGGACGCACGGAAGATGGATGTCCCTCACCTAAAGGCAAATTCCATTTAAAATTATTGACATCGTATATGCAATAGCCCATAATTGAAACTTCTGTTGAAATGTTTAGAATTATGAAAAATATGTAACTGCAATTCTTATACAGAGTTTCCTATATAGATATAGATTATTATTGTCATATTCCTTGTCAGAATACAATATAGTACTGATTTATAACCTACTTATATGGAACACTCTGTATATTGCAGAAATCTCTAATAAAATAATAGTTTATGAGAGTTTAATTCTGCTGACACAGCATTCATGTAATATTAATAACTCGCCTGCAGCAAGATCAGTCAGATAGTCAAAATGGACATATCAAAAGACAATCAAATCAATAATTAGTAGAAATCTGTGTTAATGCATAAGTTTGAAGTTATATTTAAGAAAAGATTATCTGTTCTGTCGGATCCTATTCTTTTTAATATGGTTAAGATTCAAACTTTTTTGTATATCAAAGAGGGAGATCATTATAAGTGATGTACCAGTAGTACGAGGAGCAGGCTTAGCCAAATTTACTGTGTCACGTGGAGAAGTACGTTTTGCATTAGAACCACCACGAGGTGCATTATTTCCGCCGCTACCCATAGGCTCTCCGCCTCGCATAGTAAGCGCATCGTAATCTGCTCCCGAGTAGTTCGCATCAAAGAACTTCTTGAACCATTGCAAAAACTCAAAGTTGTCTTGGAATCTGCCTTTCACCAGCCTATCAATTGGCACAATCTGCAAATGAGTAGTGTATGTGCAAAATAAAATAAAACATAATAAATGTAAACAAATTATGGCAGATGAATGATGCAAACAGGATTTTACTCATAATAATAACCATTTGTAACAAAATGTTGCAAGAAAGTACCATGTTTTTATGGCTATAATAATAATATATGGAGAATGGTGCAATAAAGTTAATATGAAACATACACTGTATGATTTTCTGTTACAACAATTAATGTAACATATTGTATGATATCAAAAATCATAGATAAAAACAAAATAAATACAATTTCTTCTATTTCCTAACATGATTCTTTGCCCCCTACATATAAATTATAAACTATTAAAAATAAACAGTCTTGTTCTTGAATTCTTCCTCTTATTTTATAATAAATCAGAATGCACAAATGCAAAACAGATATCTAATATATCCCATTCTCTTTCTCTTATATATAAAAAAATTATTTCCTATAAATATATATATTAACAATTTATATAAAATATAAAAGTATGCCACATATCTCTCTGTAAATTTTTTATCACGTCAAATTAGATAGTGAGATTCATGTGAGATTCTTGCTAGATTTTCTCTTGTTCATACTGTGGAAAATTGAAGAGTGCATATATAAAGTGAAGTACATGTGTTTATGTGTGACATTGCTAAAATAGCTCATAATACATTTAATGCATATTGATTTAAAATAATTTGAAATTATAGATACTACAGATTGCAATAAACAATACTATTGCAAACGGTCGCATATTAAAAATTCATGTACGCATTTTTAAAATACGCATGTGCGTGTTTTTATGTGCATGTGATGTGTGTGGGGATTGTTTATAGAAATATTACTTAAACATGTTATAAACGGCATGCAAGAAGCGTCCGCGTAAAAAATCGAGATTGACAACGATATACCCTGCTGCTGTCGCGGGACGCTGTTACGTTGTTGTATGTGTTTTTGTTGCATTTGCGGCTGCTTCGATTGCGGCGGCAAAGGTACCAACTGGGGATTTGACAAATTATGCGTCCCGTCCACGCCGGAACCTAACGGTATGCAGCCACGCGCCTCGTAAGCGTCGTATTCACGACCATCATAATTCGCATCGAAAAACTTTTTGAACCATTGTAGAAACTCAAAGTTATCTTGAAAGCGCCCTTTTATCAGCTTGTCCACTGGTATTACCTGAACCATTCCCATGGTCATATCATTACGATTTTCGTTATTCACACAGATTGTTCTGCCCAAAATAATACTATCGCATATGCGAGGCAATCTTAGATCTTGATGTGATATCATATTATATGTATATTGTATCATCTTATCTTAAAATAATCTTCATACTACGTCATGTAATAATAATTTTTCTCTCTCTCTCTCTCTCTCTCTCATATATATATATATATATATATATATATATATATATATATATATTTTAAGATATTAATGATTATTTTTTGTATTCATCTAATATGTTTTTGAATTTATTTTCTATAAACTATATTCTTTTTATAGTTCCTGATAATTATTAATAAAGGAGATAAAAGATATACAGTAAAATTATAATTTTCAATGTAATTATTTTAGTTTATCTTTTATAATATAATCTTTCCCAAGTATAATTTTTACTTATTGCCAGAGATATCCTCTTTACATGTGTTTGCTGCCCTTAAGATATATTTATCAAAGTCAATAGTAAAAAAAAAAAGATAACTGTTTGCTTACCTTATCCACATTCATCTTTTTGAAGCCACCTTGAAGAATTTTGAAATTCTGTATATATTCATGCTCCAGATTGGTTTTGAATTTGACTCTTTTCAAAGGTACACTGCCCGGAAAGAGCATGTCCATGAATTGACAATAAACTGCACCAGTGCACAACTCTTCAATTTTGGTGAATGAGGATTGGAGACAGTCGTTTACCCATGCCAGCATATCATGACGACTGAGATTGTCGGATGTCATATTCGTGGCGTAGACGTTAACAGCCATATTGCTTTGCTTGTTCTAACTGCAAAATAATATATGTATAAAATATTAGCAAATAATATAGCGATACCAATAGAATGAGATTGTAATACAATATATCGCATCCAATCTTAAATTTAACGTCGCAATATTACAATTATCATCATTTACATAAAGACCGAAAAAATTATAATTAAAATTGCGATCACGATTCGCGCAGTCGACGTTACGTTCGACATAAATAAAGTTGGTAATCTCTTCGACAAAAAATAAACGAAACTAATATAGGTTGAATTTGCCGTTGCAATCCGGAACACGCGATCGGCGAGATCAATTGAAGGGTCGAACCCGAGAGGATCTCTTGAGAGACAACGTTCTATTAACTTTTTTTGTTACGAAACTGTCTCGCGTTCGCGACATATTCGGCATTCTTTATCGGCGATTTCGTATCGTCCAGATCTCATCGTGCCGTTCAATTTGCCTTGCCCGGGACGTACCTCGCGAGAGGAAGGCCCAGAAAGGACGAGGCAATTAGTCGGCGTAATCAGGAGTTCGTGACGACGAGCAACGACAACTTACCTCGGAATCGCGGGATGAAAAACGCGGATAATAACAGCGAGAATCGGGAGTGGTTCCTCGCAGATGACAAATGTGCACTAGATCGTTCAAACGCGCACGCAACGGAAACTTCTAACGATTTCCTCGCGCGCGATTGGCCGGTGCAGAGTCGCGCGCGCGCGCTTCTCCACCTACGTAGACGATGTCCGGATCTGTGTTCCCGATCTCTACGCAATGCGTAGATTCGACGGGATCGGAGGGTTGCCGCACCACGTGGAACAAAAGCGAGGACGAAAAGAGATTTACCCGATCTGACGACGGTGATCCGACAAAGGAATACGGCCACAATTTAGACAGCGTGTAAAGACGTATAATCTGCGATTATCGACTTAAAGCCATGTTCACATCATAAATACGATTATGGCAGATTCATCTTACAAATGAGATTCCATATCCAATAGGAGAGAATTGTTTTGGGGAATTCTAGCTAGAAGAAATCCTTTGCGCATGAATAAAGAAATAACTAGCTCGACTATCTTGTGCGCAAGATGAAACTTCCACTATGAAAGAAAATAAATGAAAATAAATAAAAGAAATTAACACATTCGAATTATATAAATAATGCAACATTTAATATATTGTCGTAAACATAAAATATTAAAAATTATCGAAAATGATTATAAATTGGCGAATTTTGTAAACATTAACTGAAGTTTTTAAATTTAGACTTGTAATCTATCTCTATCCGATTGTTTGCATTTTCATATTTCCGAGCGTATAATTAAATGATAGAAGTGTCTCGTAAGACGTGTAGCTTTAAAAACTATAACTAACTTTTTAAATATTTCAATACATTATTAAATATATTTTCCAATTTTATTGTGAAAAACAGTAATGTTAAGTATATATTATTTTTCATGTTTATTAATTACATGTTAACAGACCTAATTCTTCCATTTAACATGTGGTAAATGTAACGCGCTTTCGGCATAAAAATATTCTTCCGATTGAGGTTGCAATCTTGCTTTGTAATCCATCAGCATCATGCGGTCCCCTTGTTGTACATATATCTATAAAATTAATAAATATAATACTATAGCACATATCATTTGTGCATTCTTTTGGCTATAAATTTCTTTTTTTATAAGAGCGTGTACGTACATCGATTACTATCGTATGGCAAGATAATTTCTTTGCCATTTCCAATCGTTTCTCTAAATTGTCGACAAATTTCAAATACTTTTCAAGAATGGCACATGGTGCATTGTGTTCATGGAGTACTTTCAAAATATCTTCTATGTGCAAATGTGTTTGCAGCTTTATATTACCAAGTATTCCCTATAGTATTATTGATACAATAAATCATAATTCTATTGGGCATATCAAAAATTATAAGATAAAACGCATTACTTTTGTTAAAAGTAAACGATCGATATCGTCCCATCCACCATAGGCAGCTTTAACTTGTATAGCAACTTTTTGATATAGTCTAGGAGAAATGTCATGATCTTGAGAGAGCGTTGTAGGTGATATTGCGACAAATGTGTTTGGTGTATTGTAATGATGTTTGCACGCATAATGCAGAGAGTCCCGAATAGAAGAGTTCAATGGGAACTCTTCATTATCCTTTCTTTGGTTGATCGCTATTTGCCATTCTAATAATTTACAGTATAAAAACAATAATTTGTCATATTGCAGCAAAAAAGGAAAATTGTAAGCATACCCAACAACTTAATATAAGATTCCAAAAATATGGCTTCTTTACAATCAGGTAACATGGCAAAATGTGCTTTCTGGCAATTGTGAAGTTTTTGCAGTAATCTATTTGGATCTCTTGTGTTCTTTATAATAATATGAAGATTCTTCATCTGTAATAAACTATAGTATAAATATATTTCGATTTAATTTGTGTAGCATATATAGTAGTAATACTCACAGCAGCGGTCGAAGAATGACCCAGCATTCTGTAAAATATTAGATGTGAGAAAAATAATTGTGATTTTCAATCAATGATATGCTAATAAAATTGCATACGTTAAAATATCAGTTATTTCACTTGTTTGTAGTCTTATAAAAAGATAATGTATATATACATTTACTGCTTCTGGTCTGTCTATTAGTAATCTTTGCACAAATGATCTTTTCAAAGTTTTTGTAAGAAATAAAATTATCTGTAACATTATAATAAAATATTGGTAATAAATTTTCTTAACTTTATGATTATATACACAATATCATGATAAAAAATTATTTTATCTATATATAAGATATATTTATACTATCAAAATGGCATTTCCATCTCCACTCAAAATAGCGGCATCTAATAGGGCAGTTTTGCTAGCAAGAGACTTGTATTGTTCTAATGAGTATGGCCGACCAAGCAATATTTTTTTCAAAGTGATGTCTGGCTGTTCAACAGCTCTTTCTGTATTTACATCCTGTAATTTATCTGCAGCTAATACTGAAAGATTTTGCATTATATAAAAAAATATATATTTGTAAATATATTGAAATTTTTCAAAATTAACATATTTGTATCTTTGACAACATACTGCATGAAAGTGTCTTTTCAGATATGATCGAGAACAATGGTTTTGTTGTTTGAGGATCATCAGTACATTTAAAACTACTTTCAGAAAGTGATCTATCCGAGATTCCGGCCCATAATTTTTCAGTTTCATTCTTCGATACTCCGAACAGCTGATCTACCTGCAATTTAATTCTTATAGCTGGAGTTCATAAAAAAATTCACTATTACAACTCATCTTTATAATTTTTTACCTCATTATTTTCGAAGCAGAATGATCGCTTTTCGCTGCTGAACCAAAATTCATCATCGTCTTTAGCGATGTTCATCTTGGTTTTAGAATATCTCGAAGGTGGTTCAATAACCTAACCAAATTTTAAATGACAGATAAATAACAGATAACCTGAACAAAGCAAAATATCTTTGACACTTCTCTTATGGCATTGACAATAAATTATTAAAAGACATTAAACGACCCAATCTCAATACATAATATGGCGTCCTCTATTTTAGAACTGTGATTGGTAGATTTCGCTAGAAAATTTTAACTATAATATTCTGAACCAATCGGATCATCTTAAGCAGTTTTCCTAATCTATCTGTTAAATTATTTCTTTACCTAATTTTTTTTCATGGATTCAAGTTATATAAGACACATAATAAAAATATTTGACTATGATTAATCAATTTGTGTTTTTTTATGTGAATTTGCTTCTTCACACAGGATGCAAAAACGCTTACCATGCGGCAAAAAGCGACGTGATAACCAATCAACTTACAACTTTTCCATTAGAGTGAAAATTGATTGGCCATCATGGTGCCTTTCATCGCGTGATAAGCATTTCTGTGCGCAGGAGCCATAACGTCTTTCATCATACACTTTGTTCAATGGTTCAACGTTCAACTCATGTCACTCATGTCCAACATCCAATTCCAGCTGCAACAATAATCATTGGAATTGAATGTATAAATCAAAAGAATTTAAAGGAAATTGAAGTTATAAGAGTTGTGCTATTGATAGAGAGATATCTCGCGAGTTTTAAATCTTGTAAATGTTAATTTGACATTCAGCGAGCTATAATCGAAGATTTGTGACGTCAGTCGAGACATATAACGACTGCTTGGGTTAATCCGCCATATTATATCCTATATGTGAACGAAAATTTACAAACGAAAAGATATTGTTTTGATCACAATGTCTTTGACAACGTAAGAAAGATTATTTTTTATATTTTTTTAATCATTTTATTTTTCTATATTATTTTATATGAATAACTTAAAAAAAAAATTCTAAGTATATAAACTTGTAGAATATACTTGTTTTCTTTGTTGTAATAACAGTTTTTTTTTTTTTTGCAATTAGTTTATTGCCTACTCCAACCCAAGTGCTGTGGGACAAAGATGATGAGGCACGTGAGCAAAAATTGCGCCAAAGACCTGTCTCGGCGCTTGTTAAAGCCGTTGTCACAGCCCCACCCTATGGGCAACGGAGAGGATGGGTCCCGCGCAACCCAGAAGTGAGTATTTACTTCAATTTGCCAAAGAATTTCAAAAAAAAAATATTTGTTTTGTTAATATAATTTATTAGTATTTTTCTATTTTATCAAAGATATAATAACAAATTTATTAGTATTTTTCTATTTTATCAAAGATATAATAACAAATAATACTTTCAATATTCTAAAGTATAATGCATACGTTATATATAGGATTTTGGAGACGGCGGAGCATTTCCAGAGATTCATGTTGCACAATATCCACTTGGAATGGGAATGAAAGGCAAGGAAATCACAAGCAATGCATTGGCAGTACAACTTGATGCTCAAGGAAAAGTAAAATATGATCTTATAGCGAGACAAGGCCACAGTAAGGACAAAGTAAGCTGCAGTCTTTTTGTTATATTTAAATCTATTACTTTTTTTATACTTAAATATATCATATCTCTACTCCTTAATTTTTATAGATTGTATATAGCAAATTGAGTGATTTGCTACCATCCGAAATCACGAACGAGGAAGATCCTACCTTGCAACGACCACCCACTGATGAAATTGATGATCTCACAGATAAAACAAAAAAAGCATTAGATAAAATAACAAGATCCAAAATCGCGGCTGCCATGCCAGTGAGATGTGCAGAGAAACAAGCTCCGGCGCAATATATACGATATACACCCTCACAACAAGGACAATCGTTTAACTCAGGGGCCAAGCAAAGGGTTATTCGCATGGTGGAAGCCCAAGTAGATCCGATGGAACCACCAAAATTTAAGTAAGTAAAATAAGAATAAAATGACAATCATAAAAATTGTATAAAATTTAATATACCACAGATATAAAAATTCAATATATTAATATATAGATTTACGATTACAGGATTAATAAAAAAATTCCACGAGGGCCTCCTTCACCTCCAGCTCCTGTAATGCATTCCCCAACGAGGAAAGTAACAGTAAAAGAACAAAAGGAGTGGAAAATTCCACCATGCATCAGCAATTGGAAAAATGCAAAGGTATCTAGAAAAATTTTATGTCTAATATATCTCAATATATGAAACACATAATATTGATATATATAATATAAAAAATACATACTTGATTTATTTGATTAAATTAAGTTGTTTTTGATTTTAGGGTTATACAATTCCATTGGATAAACGTCTTGCTGCAGATGGTAGAGGTTTACAGCAAGTACATATTAACGAAAATTTTGCAAAATTAGCTGAAGCTCTTTATATTGCTGATAGGAAAGCCCGACAAGCTGTTGAAATGCGTGCACAATTAGAGAAAAAGTTGGCTCAAAAGGAGAAGGAGAAGAAGGAGGATCATTTAAGACAGCTCGCCCAAAAGGCCCGAGAAGAGCGTGCCGGCTTGAAATCTAGTGCGACATTAGGTTTGTATAATTGCTATCTGATTTCTGATGATTGTGAAAACAAGAATATTTCTGCAAATCTATTGCGAAATCATAATAAAGATTTAAGTTAATAAATGTTGAAACATTTAAAATACAGATAAAGCTGAAGAATCTCGCGAAAGAGACCAACTAAGGCAGGAACGACACAAGAATCGTGCTCGCGAGCGTAATTTAGCTCGTGCTGCTCCAGACAAACGCTCTCGTTTACAACGCGAACGCGAGCGCGACATTAGCGAACAGATTGCGCTTGGTTTGCCTGCAAAGAGTATTCCAAATACGGCAGAAGCACAGTTCGATCAACGTCTCTTTAATAGCAGCAAGGGATTAGATAGCGGCTACGGTCATGAGGACGAGTATAATGTTTACGATAAACCATGGAAGGATGGCAATTCGATTGCCTCGCATATTTACCGTCCGAGCAAGAATATTGATAAGGATACTTACGGAGACGATCTAGAAAAATTGATAAAAACAAATAGGTTAGAGTTTATATTTTTATTTTTGTTTATATATATAGAGCACATAACACTCCAGTAAATTTTATTTTATATGATAATAATATATATAAATGTATGTGCATATATATTTGATGTGTTTGTAAATATAAAATTATCAAATTAATTATTTTCTTTTTTCAGATTCGTCCCCGACAAAGAATTCAGTGGAACCGACAGGACAGCTACGCGATCAGGACCAGTACAATTTGAGAAAGAGGAAGAAGATCCTTTTGGTTTGGATCAATTTTTGAAACAGGCAAAACGCGCTAGTTCAACCACGACAAAGCGCAAAGAAGAACGCGAGCCACGTCGGGATGATCGTGACAAACGAAGAAAACATTAAAACAAATCGTTTATCCATCCCTGCCTGAGTTAGTTCTTTTCAATTCCTTCGATCCTTTTTGGATCCTTTCGATCCTTTTTGATTCTTCAAACTTATCTATAAAAAATGTTTCATCTATTAACTTCATAAAGTTCTTAATAAATTCTAAAATACTCTATCGGATTTTAGTAATAGAATAAAAAATAGCATGATATAATATTGTAATAATAAACAATATTGTAATAATAAAAAATGTATTATTTTAATTTAGCAATAATGCTAAAATTTATGATCATTTTACTTGATTAAAAAGTGATAGAAATTCTGAAATTATTTGACTAATTGTTTTCAATTATCATTATTGTAATAATATACAATATTTTTACAATTTTGTTCTGAAATAGTATAAAAACTATGGCAATATTTATTGCAAATACGAATCTTTGAGAGTTTGCAATATAAATTAATTAAAATTCTTACAAATTTTGTAATAAAAAAGATATAATATTATACAAAGCATGTGTACAAATCAAATGTGAAATAAATTTTATTCACTTTTTTGGGATATATATCACAAACATGTTATTATATATACTTCTTTGTAATAAAATAAAATTTATATGAAAGATGCGAGATAATGTAATTGTGTAAGTATGAAAATTTGAATCTCTGTCTGCAATTCCGTTCTATTTTCATTACTTCAAAGAAAAGCGAACACGTTTGGCATTTTAATAAGCAAGCTTGAATAACAAAGCAGAACTGCATGAGAAATGTTACAGCTTGTTTTATGACTTATTACTTTTTTCATTTTTATTCTTTTTTTATCATGGAAGAAATTAGCGTGTAATACGTACCATGTTTTAATCAGTAGTAATTATTTTTGCTATAACATCAATTAAACTTTTGAGAAAATCTCGCATAATAAATGCCATTAAGTACATAGAACATAAAAGAATTTATTTCGATCATTGTTATCGAAAATAAATCAATTTTTTATCGTTTTTTTTTTTTTGAGAATTAAATCTCGCAAAATATAATATATAAATTTTATTTTTGAGTACATTTTAATAAATTCATTCGTTACGTCATACAAAATTGTCGTGTAACAATATTGTTATAAGCAACCGATCGACCGAACAGTTTATAAATCCTCGATACAAACTTTCATGCTAAAATTGATGTTTGATTACTCGTGTAAATACAAATCATCTTTGAAATTATAAATGAAAGACAATCCAAAGTATATAATCAAAAGAATGTATTGGTGCCTGAAATTTCAAAAAAGATCGCGTTTTTTTATCGATCATTGCTTATAATTAAGAATATATGTATTAATTAATTAATTAAAATAGCTCAGAAAATGATTGTTGCTATATAAATATAAAAGTAAAAATATAAACACTAATTCATTCATCTTAATTTTTCCAAATCGTTTCCATGGTTGTACCAATATTTTTGATAAGACAATAAATGTGCGAAGTAATGAAATATTGCTTTCCACGATTTATTGTATACGTTATGTATGTCATCATGATAATAAATACATTCTCGTAATTGTTATTAATGCCCAAGGCGCAATTCGATCAGTATTCTTTTTATAATAATAAAGGCAAGAACGTTCTATATTAATTAACAATTAATATTTTTTCTCTTTTCAGAAAAAGATGTTGAAGTACAGAATGTCGCCTTCAATTGTAAAAAAGAGAAACAGATTCGCACCAACCTTGGAATGTCGATCAAAAGTTGTTGGATGTTGGCCGATTTGGCCGACGTTAATCGGTAGCACAAGCACGGTGTTTCGAGCTGTTAACTCGAGCTGTATATTCAAGTGCCGGCACTTTGAATCGCCGTTTGATTGCGAGATGGACATGTGACGGCTGAAGAGAAATACGCGGCTGACCTGCACCGGCTTTTTCTACTGCATCACCGCCGTCAAATCGACCCAATAAATATAAAGCAGATCAGGAAGATAAAAAGGCACGTATCATTTTTCTGAAAATAAAAATCTAGTTATTTTATGTTTTTTCATTAAAAGTTTTTCTATATATTATTAAATATTAAATATTATTAAAAGAAGATATTAAGATTAACTTAATATTTCTTAATATTTCTTAAACCAATATATCCATATTCTTTGTGTTAACTATTTTATCAAAACTGATATGAAACTTGGTTTGCTTATTGTTAATTAATTTACTCGTTTGTAAAAAGCCATAATTATACATATATATTACAAGTATATTAACAAGTTAGTAAGTCAGTTTTTATCGAGAGTTTTCGAAGCTCGAACAATTTTTTTCTATGATTTTTTGCAAATTATATAATCTAAACAACAAAACTTTCGAATTAACAGAATCTTCAATTACTTACATGTTTACATATTTCTAAATTTGTTTCGAAATATTCTTATCTTTTTATCATGAATTTTATTATATTTTTATATCTTAATAAATATGTCAGTAAAAATTAATTTTTCAAACTTCAATCTTAAAGAGCTTTATTTGTCCACGGAATAGAAAAAAAAATGAGAAATTATAAAAACTATCATATGATCTAATAGGAAATGCAGTATCTAATAAAAAAAAATTCTATAAATATAAATTGTCATTTTAGACTTTCAGCAGAAAGTTGGAAATGATACATAGGTTTTGATGATATACCTTTTCTCTATTTTTTTATTGCCATTTAAAAAAATTTTGCTATAAAAGAAAAAACACGAAATATGATAATCATTAAAATTTTATTTTCGCGCAAAAAATAAAATGTAAGTAACGATTTTTAATAAATAGTAAAATAATTTTTGAATCGCAATTATTCCATGTAAACATAACATTATATTTTATACGAGAAAAAAATCGGAAATTACATTTATTTTTGTTTATTCCTCTGCGGGAGTTTTATGATAAATTCTAGCATGCCGAAGAAATGAGTTTTGGATAGAAATAAAAAAAATTACGAGTTTCCGGCGATGGCGTAAAC
The DNA here is from genome assembly GCF_021464435.1 of Cataglyphis hispanica. Taxonomy (NCBI): domain Eukaryota; kingdom Metazoa; phylum Arthropoda; class Insecta; order Hymenoptera; family Formicidae; genus Cataglyphis; species Cataglyphis hispanica. Next base: position 2,168,502 of record NC_065966.1, on the reverse strand, counting down.
CTACCGGTATTTTTAGTAAGCGTTTCCGACGGCTAACATTTCGCGTATATACCCGGCGTTGGAAAAATACCGCAGCGTCTCAGTGTGTAAGTTTTCTCTTCAAATACTTCAGCCCTGATTTCATTACTTAATATCCATTTATGAGGGAGAAAGATAAGCATGCCTTGCTCTCGTTTATATAAAATAAATTTTTCCCCAACAAAAACCTAGCACTTCCGTGCTGTTTCGCGCACAAATTAAATTGTTATCCGCATTGTAATCTATGCACAACAGACGCGGCTTAATCCGTACGCGTATACATACGTGAGCGGAAGAAAATTTTCGAGAATAACGCCGGAAATTGCGAATCGATTTCGCAAATCGCGAAATACGGAATAGTGTAGCGACGTATTTCGCGCAAAATTTGCGACGTGAAAGTGTTCAACGTGTTTGATTTCGATCGGTTTGCCCTCGAGAGACAAGTGACATCCGTTGAATTTTCCGCGGTCCCACAGCATCCAGACATGACTACCGAGCAGATTTTACATGTACATTCCCGTCTTGTTGCTCAAGCACCGCGGACTACTACTGTACATCACGGTATACACGAAGGTATTAAGCCAACTCAAAATTTTCCGAGTAAATACAATTCGAGAGCGCGCACATTAAACTGAGTAACGGAGCTTTAATCCTAGCACGCATGACCTATTTTGCGTTACGTAAATGCAAATGAAAGTAGTCTGAGATCCTCGAAATAGCGCCACAAAATTCGATGCACTACGTTTTAAAATTTTTCTGATGTTGCAAATGTACATATATATATTTTTATATATTTCTCTCGTGCATTTCTCGAAAGCACGCCAACGATGATGAGATAATTTAAGAACATTTTGATATATATGCTTATAGAAGATTTTACTTTTGCAATTTAGCAAATTTGTGGAAAGATTTTGGGATCTCTCTCTTAAAAACAATGACGGTTATGGGATGTTCTTATTATAACGATACATAAAATCATTAAAAAAAAATCAAAAATGTTTCTACGAAAATTGTACAATTTTCGTGTCTGCAAAGCAACAATTTGCAAATCTTATGCAAATCTTATCAAAAGTTGAGTTTAGATAATTTTATCATGTCACGGTACTTTTATCTCATTTTAGAAGGCAATAAGATTTTCAGTAAAAAATATAATTTAACATGTCAAAATTTCCCCCACGAATGCATTCCAATCTTCCTTGATATATTAATAAAAATAATTTACTTTCATGAGTATCAAGCAAATTTACTTTGAAGCGTCTATGTTTTACGATCTCCACTCTCTTGCGTGCATAAAATAAAGATTAAAATATCTGTTTCAATTTGTGAAACGCCAAGATATCAACCAGTTAATCCAGAATAATTATTTTTAAGTCAACGTGTCGAAAATGTATCTAATTATATATTTGCGACGTATTCGTCTTCATGGATTATCCGCGCGCTAGGACAGTCGAACGGATCGTCGGAGACCGAAAAACCGAAACCGAAAAAAAAAAATAATACAACATCTATTTTTCAGAACGGATAAAGAGGATTTTCGCCACCGCTCGCACTCGGCGCGACCCAATTACCGCATTTCCCAATTAGATCGGGAAACGAGAAACGGATTCGCGGGCGAGCTTCTCTCTTTCGCTCTCGGTATATTGGCAGCTAGAAAGAAGGAGAGAGAAAGGGAAAGAAGGGAACACGTATATCGCGGTTATTTATAAGTTCGGCGCGAGGGTCGGCGTTTAACCTTGCCCGACGTGGACCGTCAGGCATGTCACCTAGCCGTTTTATTGCGACTGTTTTGTGTGTGTGTGTGTGTGTGTGTGTGTGTGTGTGCTCTCCGAAATGCGCTTCCAATTGGGTCAGGTCCACGTCTGCTTTTCGGAACGCGTTTCGCGAGCTGCCACTGACAGAACGAAGTTCTGTCGGTGGATTAAACTCGCGCCTCCCTCCCTCTTTCTCTAGTTCTGCCCTCGCGGCGGGATAATACGCCGGTAATAATTTATTGCGTTGCTTTAAATCCCGAGCCCGAGCTCTCGCACAAGGGATTGCGTTTTGCTTTAGAATGAATGGCGATCATTGTGAATGGTGCTTGAAAAGAGAGGATTCAACGTACAATTTTATAATATTTTTATTGTTTCAAAAAACTGATAATGTGCTGATATGAATAATTGAATGCCAGATAGAAAGAAGTCTATATACGTGTAACTTTTAAATAATATATGTTAGATTATTCACAAATTATTGAAATTTTTCTTGTTTAAGTAAAATTTTCGGACCGTTGTTCGTATAACATTTTTTTCTTGTCTTTACTCATACTGATAAAGTTTGATTGTACAACTTTGGAACACGCTGTATATTATATATCAGTTTTCTAGAAAGAAAATTGGAAAACTTCTTTCTTGAGATGAGAGGAGTTTATCGAAGAATCAATTGCGACTATTTTGATTAATAGAATCTCGAAAGTAAATACAGTTCTATTTACAACTTTACGACTTTATTTGGTAAACTTCTTATGTCAACATAATGTTAAAACTTTTTTCTTTTCCTTTTTATTCAATATATTTTATATCAATCTTTTGCATTCTCTAGTTGTATATATTTATTATATACATATATGAATATAAGAAAAGGTCACGCAAATTATCTTAAGCATTAATTTTTTTGTTCTTTACTGTGACATTTGCATTTTCGGAAAATTATCGATTTGAATAATTAATATATTAGACACGAGCCGTTCCCAACAGTAGAATGAAACTCCTTGCGAGTTTAATTGCGCGCTAACTTTCGCGTTGCAATGCTCTCAGACCCATGGAGACACAATTGCATCAGAAGATCGTAATTGCCACTTCCTTGTCTCTTTCAGTGATTATCAATCGCGCGACATGATATGCTTAGGAATTAAATTTTTACGGCATAGCAATCGATGAACATTTAAAAAAATCGATTCTACGCCCAACAGACGGTATTTTTACGTCAACGTTTATAAAATCGTAAGCGATCTACAAATGTCGCTTTAATTTAGAAGACTTTTAAAAAGGAAATAGTCCATCTTGTGCAATCTATAAGTTTCAAGACTGATCGGATTACGATTGGCAAATGCATTCTTCAGCTACTAAAATGATCGAAATCAATCTGCAGTCTCGTATCTTCTTTCTTGTTCTCGCTAGAAAAGAATTTCATCTTTTCTTGTAAACTTTGCTTAATAGATTCGAATTTATTCTAATAAATCTCTCGTTAAAATTTTCTCTCTCTTCTTTTTGATAACATTTATCATGTATTATACTTGCTAGACTAGAAATTATAACATCAATTTGTGTATAAAAATTTATGACATTTTATATATGAGGCGTATATACACGTATAAGTCCATCTTACGCTCCCATAATACACGTGCGGAAAACATCGCCATTTGCGGGGGTAATTGCTTTTTTTTTTTTGAGTTTTCAGACATGCGCTACGACGCAATCCGTTGGTGATAAAACAACAAGGGCGAAAAGGGATTTATACAACAACGTTGATTAATTTCTGTTCTAGCGAAGCTCGTGTAACGACTTCGAAACGACGAATAGCGGGAAGCGCGAACGCGCTCCCCGTCGTGCCATTTGTCGTTTAATGATAACGAACGCGTTGCACTAATGAAACATTGTTCGCGAAACAAAAACATCGTGAAATCTCGAACATCGAGAATGAGATGAGTCATTCGCTCTGGCGAACGAAGGAATATGGATGCCGCAAGTTGCGTGGAAAAAAAAAAAAGAGAGAATGCAAAGTGTAACGACGATATTTCACTCCTCGGTTTCTGTTTTCCTCGGCGAGTAAGAAAGACGATAACGAATGCGCGCCTTATATCGTTCCGAAATCTTGGCAAAACGAATGCGGGGAAAGATAACAATAACGTGTTTGGAATAGAATAAATTTTCTATGGAAGAAAAAAGTCGACGATATGTGGAAAGTTTTCAGAGGTAGTTTATTTTGAATTTTTGATTGGTGTATTGAAATCTTTGAATTTTGAATAATGCAGATGAATCTCTCTCTCTATCAATTTCTTGCTTTTTATATTAGCTTCATGATTATGTCACAACTCACAGATCAAATAGATATATCAGAATACCGTCGAAAAAATGAAGAATATTTTTCTCATCTTTTCACACAACTATCTCAATAGACTCTAAAGTGTGGAAATCTTACATGAAAGCAATACAATTGAGAGGATATAACGAGCAGAGAGAAGGAAATGCATAACGTAGCAGTTATGCAATATTGCATTCAAAGTGCATCGTTGACGATAAATTTAATAATTACGTAACCTCGGAACGAGCAGAGTGACAATGAGATGTAATCGGAGCATCGAGACGCTCGGCTTTCTCGGTCAGGAGTCACCGCGAACATCTCGCCGGCACCGGCGACGAGACCGCCGTGTCGGTCAACATCAGCGGACAGCATCTGGACCCGCGCTCTCGGCTCTCCCGTCTCTGCCACCGGCACAACGCGCTCATCATCAGGACCACGCCCTCGGCGAAGAACCGACGCCGACGCCGTCGTCCCTTCCTCCCCTCTCGAGATCGCGTCCGCTCCCGCCGCCGCTCGTCCTCTCTCTCTCCCCCTTGCCATCTCTCGCTCTATGTCTCTCTTACTCTACGAGCGACCCACCTCGCACGTCCCACCCGCCGCCAGCCAGCCAGCCTGACGGCCCCCCAGGATCTCCTCGACTCAGAGCGACTCGACTCGTCGTCGACGGTGACTCGCGTGTCGTCCCGCGCCAGTCTGCCACCGACCTCGCGATCGTCCACGTCGTCGTCATCATCGTCGCCGTCGTCGTCGTCGTCGTCGTCGTCGTCGCCGCCCATCGTCGTGTCGTGCCGTCGCTGGTAGTGGTGGTGATGGATGAGTGATCAGTGTACGCGTGAGAAAGAGAAAGAGAGAGAGAGAGAGAGAGAGTCGGAAACCGCGCACGCACGCAACGCATAGTAACAGTTGTTGACTCGAGAGAGTGATCCAGGTGATCCAGGTGAGCCTGTGATCGATCGATCGATCGTTAGTATCGGATAATCCGGCTCGATCGAGGCGCGCGAGATCGCGTCACGTTGTGTCGCAACAAGAGTGGTCTTCGTCTTTGGGGATTGTTGCTTGGATAACATTGGGGTGGTGGTGCGGTCGGAGTACCTTTGCGGCGCGTGGTGCACGCTGCTGATTAAAGAAAAAGAAGAAGAGGAAAAGACAGAACCGTTCTCCCAAGACGCCCGGCATCCCGAAAGGACCGCACGTAGGAGACGCGGGGAGAACTCGCGGTGATTTGTCAAATTCGCAGGCAGACGCGTCATATGGTACGTTATAACCACCCGGTGTGCTATGTATACGTGTCATAGTAGACGCATGTTTCCGGTCGTGGAGAGACGAATTAGAGGCACGACGGGAGAGATGAGTAGTAATGCGGACCGGAGCAAATGTCAAAGCTTTGTTTGGGTTAGTGTAAACGAGGGGAATGGTGGCGACTAGAAATGCCGAACGTGACTAGTCGGGTTCACGGTTTTCAGCCAAGTCACGTTCCCGCATTTAACTCTTAACGATGTATGCGGAAGGTGTACGATTATGTTTCTATATGTAAAGTACACCAAGAACCTTCAGGCGGCCGACGAAACCGGATATAAGTTGAACCTTTGCAATTTTTGCAAGTCTAAAAAATAATTTCTTTATCTTACTTCAAAGTGCTTGATATAATGAAGTACAAGATCATCAGAAATTATTAGTAATTACAATAGACGTTATTAAAAGTAACGATGAAAAAAGTGTTTGAAAGAAATGCAATGTATTTGACATTATAAAATAAAAATACATTAATAATCATTGCGAATAAATCAATGTAGAAAAATAATGACACACAATGACAGCAAAAGTATAAAAAATTTAGAGAAAGCTTCTTCATACATTTTAAGAAAAAGAACAGATTTTTATAATAATATTATTAATCTACATAAGAAAATAAATTTTATAATATTAATTTAAATTATTATGATTTATAATTTATAAAAAAATTGAGATGAACATCCTCGGTTAAATTTTTTATAAATACTTAATAATTTTTTATTCTATAGTTATTTTTGTTTGAAGCAACGGGAAAGGCGAATTCGCGACGAGCTCGCGGATCGTAAATTTCGCGAGGATATAATTTGTTCGCATTCCTCCCTTCTCCTCCTTCTGTCCTGCTGTTGGATAGGAAATATACACGACGCGTTCACGCGTTGTTTTCGATGATGTAACTGCGTGGCGGCAGCGACGACGACGAGACGGCGGCTCGCAAAAGCGCAAGACTCGGCATGGCGCCGAGCGGAATGTTCTCAATGTTCTCATATATATATATATATATATATATATATATATATATATATATATATATGTATAGGGCATGTTTTCGAGCGGGAAATCTTCTAATTAAAATTGCGTAATTACGAAGGACGAGAGAGTAACAGTGACATCGTCGCGATAACTTCTTGGCGGTAGCGACTGCTCAGGAAGTAGTAACAGATCGCGCCCGGTCAGACATCGAATCGCGAATAAACGAGACGACGAAATAATTTAGAACTAGTGGATTAACGTTGACTAAATCGGTAATCGTGTTTCGTCATCTGTAAACTGTACTTCAGGACGAGTTGGAATTAGTTAAATTTGTGTATAAATATAATTAATTAATTCTTATAAACTTGATTTATTTTATTAATTCAGTCTTTATTAATTGACTTTGATCTGCTTGGTATTCTTGATCGTCGATCTTGAGTTATTTTAATTTTTGTGTAATAGGAGATATATAACAGGAACAGGAAGAAAATTAATTATAATCATTATACTGCATGATATTATTTATATATGTCATCGTCTTAGCCTCTATATAATTTTCTGCGTCAAACACAAAAATAATTTACAGAAATCAAAATTACTACGAATGTTTTATCGGTTTCTGTACTAAAAATTTGTCGAGTTTATCTCTCAGTGTGCCAAAACGACGGAAATTTATTTTCCATTTCGTGTTTCTTCTCTCTGTTGGCGTCGAAAATTATGCCCGATGAAATTATAACGCTTCCGAACGCTGACATGTGACGCGAGGATCTCTCATGCTGACATTTATCAAGTCAGAGATATCGTACCGAACAATCTCCATATCCGACAATGTACATTTTCTCTTTCGAATATAATTAGACAGCGTTATGAATTAATTCGAAATAGTTCGTGGTTTTGAATAAGTTAAGTTAGGAGCACAGAATTTTATGTTGCTCGCCGATTATATATAAATTGGTTCAATTAATAATATTTTTGCGCTCAGTTCTATTACAAGGATTAAAGATAATTGCAATTTCCGAGAGATATTTGTAAGAGTATCAACCATCGATTGCAATACGTTTGATATACAATCTCTCTGCCGAAATATTACGAGATATCATAATTTTCTTTTGTTCGAGAACACCGCGGGAAATAATTTCTTAAGGAAATATTGTTTCCGGAAGGAGAGATATCTCTTTCCTTTACAAGTCGATATATGTACGATGGAAAGTGCAACGTGTCACGCTTTTGAGAAATGTCCTCTCGCCGAAATCTCGTCGACATCAATCTCTCGACGTTGACGCGTATAAAAGTGCAACGGCTTCGATGCTAGCATGTCATATCGCGCAAACGTCTGCTTATATCGAACGTAACAGGGTTTCGTATGACTACTTTCTTTTTTTTTTTTTTTAAATCAGAAATTTTTCAGTAAATAGAAAATTGAAATATTTCGTTGAAAAAGATTTATCGAAGAGTTACAAAATTATATTTCTATATCGTTGGAAATTTTAAAGATTTTAAACCACTAATTTTGCGATGAGTTGGAAATGTATAACCAAAGATAAGAAGAATTGGAATCTACATTCTAATGAATTCTAATAAAACGAACATTTTAGTGAAAATGAAACTTTCACACATTTGAAGATATTAATATTATTTTTTAGAATCTATTATCTCTGTTAATTTATTATAAAATTGAAATGCAGAAAATATGCCTTTTATCGCGTGTGCATATGATTTAAGTGTGGCAAATGTACTTGCTTGTAAAAATAACGACGCGTGGTCTACGCATGTCAGAAAATTCGAGATATTCGCGTCTAGTGGACCTCGTCGTGTTGGCAATATTTTCTGCTGATCTAGCGTGTGAAATACTGGACTCGTAATTTATTTCTAACTGTCAAATTCCATTCGCTTCCAATATTATATATCATATAAAATTATGATATAAAAATCACATAACATGTCATGTGTGTTATTAAAAAAAAAGAAATATAATTATAAATTTCGTATATAATAAAAAATTATAAATATAAAAGAGAGTGTATTAAATCTATTGCGAATTGCGTTCTTCAAATATCTATAATAAATAAGAGATTTTTGTTTTTCGTGTGAAGATCTGCAAATTTCAAAATTTGAAAACTTCTTTAGACTTCTCCAGACAAACTTCTCCTCCTTAAAAGCGATTTTGATATTCAGAAGTAGAAGAGAAATTCGAATATAGTGTTACATGAGTGTTTGCAGCGGTAAGTGTCGCGTCAATTGTTGACCTCGCCACAAAATCTTTCGTTTAATGTTTGAGCAAGTCATTTCAAAGCAAGAGACCTACTGAAGTGAAGGGATAAAATAAAATAATTGATTCCATGCCCTTAATATTGATAGTCAATCCAATTATATCTAAAATAGATGTAACTTTATATCTTTCGCGATAATAATTTTTATAGCGAATAATCGATCATTGCTAACGACAGTTGTAAATGTTGTTAATTCTTGTACTAACAAAGGGGATAATGAACGATTATATCGCGTCATAAATGATACGGCGATAGTAAAGGAACGTATTATTACGACATATTATTAGCTGCTTCAACGTCTTAAAGGAATCAAACATTCGATGTTCGGGGCTTATAGAGACGATAAATGAGTATCTGACAATCGGCAAGTATGTTTATCCCAGGCCGGGAAAGATATTCGCTGTCATAAATTTATCACTTTATTTACACGCATGAGCGGCTACGATTGCCGACGAATGCGAGCTCCGAGCGAAAGAAATACTCCGGATATATATGTGCGAACGAATAGAGTAGAACAGGAATAGGGGAGGCAAAACGTTCAATGTATCGCCCGATTTTCCGCAGGGGGTGACTGCCTTCTGACAACGGCGAGCGGTGCGGGGCAAGGAAGGGATGGAAGGGAAGAATCGGTCGGTCGGTTAAAAATGCCAGTTATTTGCGCGTCCTTATATTTATGTCCGCCTTATATATCTCGCGAGGGGTACTCTCGCAGGATTTATCGTCGGCTTTCGTTTCGCGACTGATGCTGATATATGTACGTTAAAACATTAATTCTTCGCTCAATTCTTATCCCCCACCCTCCATCCCCCCCCACTCGCCTACTCGTTGCCGAATTATTTTCGGCGAAATTGCGGGCACCCGGATTCACACGCGACTTAAATTATTAGGCCGAGTAATCTGAGATGCGTGAACGATTATACGAGTCGGAGGGTGATTTATATGCGCGCGGAGAGAAATAACGATAAGACGAAACATCGCTTCTGATCGATCATCGTAAAAATTTTCGAGATAGAGAAGAGAATTTATAAATAACTGGGATCCCATAATCCCCATCTTGTCGCGAGTTTTATCCTCTCCGTGGATCGTTCTCGTAATTTTCTAAATGTTTGCTTTATTTAATGGTGATTATCGTGAGAAGCATGTTGAATGCGATGCACTGTATACCATGTGAAATTACGACACTAAATTGCATAATTAACGAAATGGTATTAAATTACTCGCCGTGTTGCTTGTTACACGTGTCCGATTATATTATGTACGCAAATTTACCAAGCAACAAAGTTTATTGTATGGAATATAAAGTTTAAGTGGATAAAATTATAAAAGACGTTATTAACGAAACAACAAAATAAAATATTATATAAATACCTTTGTATAATAAAATCAATTTTTGTATAATTATTTAACGAGTTCAAGATTTTGAAATTTATTCTTGCAATAACGTCATCGATTTTTAGCTCCTTTATTAGCCAAACTAAAATAGTACATATTTAAAACGATCGCATGTCTCGATAAAGAGAAAATAAGAATGTCTTTCGAATTATCGGTAATCATATCGATAATTCGAAAGACATTCATATATCAATATGAATGTAGCTCTATAGAGTGACTTAAATATATGTACCTATACATACAAATTTCACATGATCATCGATTCTATATTCGCACGCGTTCCTACAAGCATATAAATCCGACGACTATTCAGTCGATGACGACGGGCATTAAAAGCGACCTGACCCCCAACCAGCTTGAGAGGGCTGTAATTCTCAAGTTTAAGCGTTTTACACGGTTATTGTTTAGTGATAAATCGCTGAAGCACACGCAGGATGCATCTCGGCGGAGCCCTGTGCGGCGCAATCCGTTTTGTTAATTAGCGCGTGAAAACTATTCGACCCCAGAATTTACGAAAGCCGGTTTGCGCGGTCTCTCAAATTTCGAGACACGGTTTGCGCTCTCTCGCTATCTTGATCGCGTTTCAAAGATAACGTTAGTCACGTCCTTTGACGCTCGTAACGGCGACAATCACGTTGTAATTACGATCGAAGTTATAACATTTTGCGGTGATTTCGCAAAGCAAGCATTTGCGAAACATTTACTATTGCGCTTCTAGGAAATATCTCACAATTAATTCATATAAAAAATTTATTAAAAAAAAAAAACAAGGCTATATATTTCTAGAGCATCTGTTATATATCAATGAAATATTCGTAGTAGCAAACAATTCGAACAAAACTACATTTCTGTATGTAAAAAATATACTTAAAAAATGTGCATTAATACGAAATTCTTAAGTTTGATGCCTTTTGTAAATTTACTCTATTGTTTTCATCAAAATTTTAAACAATGGAAAATTTGGAGATATGATATCGATTCGTTTATATAAATCTTCTTCGAATAAGTGATTACAAGTATATGAGATAGATGAATAGATATAATCTCGGTATGGTGTATGAATTTAAGTTAGTGGACGCAGAGGGTTGTTTGGACCGGTCTTGCCAGTGGATTAACTTGTTATATGACTAGACTCTCTGTCATCTGTATACTTTACAGTATAATTATTCGCATCTTCAAGATTCGCTGTTTCATCGCTAAATAAATATATATATCGAATTATAAAATTAATCAAAACTAATTTATAATTGTCATGTAATCTTTTATGCAATTATTATATATTTAATGTAAATAGAAAAATTCTAATGAAAATAATTAAATCATCTTAATCTTACATCTTTAAATGCTTCAATGGATTGTCCTTCATGCGAAAATACAAATTTGTTAAAATATATAAAAATACATTTTTTTTTTATTATCTCTTTATGTCATTATATTTTGTTCTTATGCCAAAGTGAATTACTTAAAAAGAATTACTTTTAAAATTATAATTTCGATTAAGAAATGCTATTTTGCTTTAGTCATTCGATCATGGCGCGGGCTGAGAATAAATAAATGATTTCTATCGTCGTGCGTCGACTTGACGTGGAGCCAAACATCTGGGTTTTGTTTGCTGCGCTTCATATTGATTTTGGAATCACACTGCAGCACGATGATATTAGAACATTACGAGGAAACTTAAGCCGAAAATTGTATCTTAGGAATTTCTCAATGATCTTTCAAGAGAAGTATGCTTGATCGCTAAAACTATTTTAAAATAGATCGCATATTTCATTAAAGTTCTATTCATCTGAAATCGTAAACGTATTATCATTTTATAATAGATTACATTGACAATCACATTTTTATAAATTGATATATATATATATTTTTATGTATAGATATTATTCTAAAAATATATATTCAAAAATATATTTTAATATGTATATTTTAATAACACTTGGCAATATATCATACAATATAATATGTAATATCTGATTGCGGAGAGTCAAATATTGTTATTGAATTGCAAAACTTTTCTAGGAACCCTTATTAGCAACATTTTTAGCGAAGATATATCTGAAGATATATCTTGCTTGTAAAAATAACAAAGTGAATCGGGGAACTAAAATTGCTGCGATCGTTATACTTTTCCTTTGTGAAATGGAACTGATAACATTGGCGTCAGCACGTTCAGTACGTTTGTATCCGGCGGAACAACGATAACAGCCTCGAACAAGAATTCAGAGGCCGATAGACTGGTCAATAACCGACCTTCGAAAGAGGCAAGGGCTTTTTCTTGGCAGACAAGGGAGAGAATAACTGCTTACAAAACGTTTAAAAATATCCGTGTCGAGAGTGCGTGAATGCCCACGCGAAACCTTGAGAACTTTCCTCATGAGGCTGTGGGACCCTTTGCCGTTATTTACAAACTTTCTGATGGAAATGCCGCGAATTATTCCAGGAGAGATCGCCTTGTTTACCTCTGTTCGTAATATATTTGAAAAAAAACAAACTCTCTTGTACTTATGCGTCTCTGCGCGTAATGTACAATTTTCATTCTCATAATTCTAATTTAAACATATCTCTGCTTTCTCTTTTAAATTTATATTGCGAATAATTATGTTTGTGTATAAAGTCTAAAGTAGAAACAAAAAAATATCACATTGATTATTGTAGTAAAAAAATTATGAGTGAAAACGAGAAAGAAAAGTAATGAATGTAGAAGAATGAATCTCTGTACCTCTCCTTTTTTTTATTAAATAAAATTGTTATAGACTAAAGAGTATCAATGTTTTATCGTTTTAGGTAGAGAAAAATCGAATGGTATAAGATCTTATCTGGAATACGAAGAGAATCCATCGCCGTAGAGAATCAAGTCGCGTAATTGACATGAAGAAGCGATTGACTTCACCTTATTAAGCGTTTCATCGGTCCTCCAGGTCCAATAAAGACAACGCGATCCTACCTACTCGCTGTTCATTTCCATCAACTTATATATATAAACGCGAAATGAAAAAAAGTTTATTTGAAAGCGCCGATTTATATATGTGTGTGTTGTATATTTACGTACGTGCAGCACACACATTTGATGTTTTTACAATCCATTGTAAAATGATGGCAGCAAGGCAGTGGATTGCTCGAGAGAGAATCTCTCGTTCCTTCTTATAGAGCGACGAAAGTAAAATAAAATAAGAACCACGAAAGTTTTGCCAGGGCACGTTCGAGAATGTAAATAGAAGTGAAACGCAAATGAGAGCAATTATAATCCTCGCCCGAGCGCCAAGCAAAACTTCGAGTTTCATTTAAATTTACAAAAAAAGTGCTGCTTCGAAACGGAAACTGAAGATTTTGCAAAATCCATTCACGAAAATAAATTAGCTTGCAAATTATCGTATAGATTTAAAGAAATTTGTCTAATTTTGCATTTAAAAGCTGGATTTTTTTCTTTTACATAAAAATGAGAAAAAGTTCTTTCTTGAGATCGAAATTGGAACCGATGTACGTTAGAGATTTTGTAAAATTATTTTCATCCGATCGATGAAAGTTATTAAAAGCGGGCAAAGTATGCAAAAAATATCATCAATCCACCTCGCGTATTTTCCTAGTCTTTTCCAGGATGAAGAAATACGCGCGATGGCGCATACATGAATAATTCATCGAAAAGTTAAATCACAAGACACCAAATTAAATTTAATTAATGGGCAAAGATAACACAGTTAATGCACACCGTAATGGTAGTGAAAAATTACCAGGACAATATGCGAATATGAAGAAATTAATCTCGAGCAGGGACTTACGTAACATCCGGTGTGCGATTGCGAAAGTCATAATGGTCCAATTGTGCGAGAGAGAGAGAGAGAAAGACAGAGGGAGAGAGAAAGAGAATCGTCGATGTTTTGCGAGTATTTTTGTACCACCGTTCCCTCCCACCACCTTCTAGATACCAGACGATAAAATAAAGTCGGGGATTCTCAAAGAAACGAACGGTATATCGTAGGCAAGAACAATATATATATATATATATATATATATATATATATATATATATATATATATATATATCTTGGCGAGAAGAGAAAGGAGAAAGAGAGAGACGACATGGTTTTCTCACCCTTCTATGTTCGCTCCCAACGAAATGATGGTTCGTCTGGTATTAAGTACTTTTGAGTTCTAATTTATTATCCAGTCTCTTTTATGAGCGCGAGAAAAAACACAATTAAGTACAGACATTTCGATAAACGAGATTTGTACATTTTGATAAACGATTCATTTAAGTGTCGATGATAATTAGTGTGTAAGCAAAAATCATCATTTAATTAAGTAAGGGTCATTAATAATCACAATTAATGCGTTATCAACGATCAATATCTAGATTATAATTCGACAAAATGTATTGTTATCCTTTTTCCGTTCGGTCGAGCATAATCTTTGCTACTTAATTATTAATTGGTTTAGTTAGGGGGAGAGGGGGTAATCCAAATCCCCAAATGGGGGAAACCAAAATTCAGATAGAGAGAAATAATTTTAGTTCTAGTTTTCGGTCAATTAAACGAGCAAAGAGCCGTTCTCTCTCATAATATACTATAATTATTAATTATAGTTATTAGCTAGCACATAGTTATTTTTTTAAATTATAATTAATAGATTTACGTATATAAAAAAAATTATATATTCTTCTTTACAAAAAATTTATAAACAATTTAAAAACTAATACGCATCAGGCAGAAAGTTTTATTGAATTTTACATATGTGCGAGTCTTGTATTTTGACTTACATTCGAATCGCATTCGAGAAAAAGCATTGCTTTGATGCATATATATGCATCCAAAGTTTAATCAATTGTGCATATAGAACCTGCTGTTTAATTGCGGAGTGCAATTATAAACGCTGCCGATATTCTATTACTTCGGGTGTGTGTATTTAATCGCGTTCAACTTGACAAAAATTACGAAAGAAATCAACTTCAATCGCGACGAAGCGATTCTAACTTTCTCAAGAACACACTCCACGTACGGACGGGCAATGTTGGAGTTGTTCCACGCCATTACGACGGAAATCCATCATCGGACGCGACGGTGACGGATTAAACCTCACGAGTATCGGCGCGACGTAATACGATAATTATACACAGAGATCGTTACACGTCACATCGATCGATCGAAACTTTCCGCGACCGAGAAAGGCCTCTCGAGGCGCACGAAGAAAGAAATTTGCCCTAGTTGCACTAATTTAAATACTTTTCTAAGAGACCGTTCTCTCTCTCTCTCTATCCTTCTTATCCTCTTTTCCTTTTCTCTAACTTCTCTTCAATTTCATGTGATAAATTGTGATAAATTGAGAAACGCGATGCCAAGTGTACAATAAATAATGCTTCTGTAAAAGTTGTGCCTAAAGTATGTCGCTTTTTTACAATATGATAAAAAATGCATATATATAATATATATAATATATATTATAATATATTATATATATTATATATATAATATATAATATATAATATATATATATATATATATATATAACATATATATAACATATATATATAATATATAAATTCTATAAATTATATTTTTTATTAGCTCTTTTGACTTGCGCGTTTCTGAAAAATTCGATTTGATTGATATAAGCGGGAGAAAGCCGTCCGTCGTGTATATATGTTTCTGTCTTTAAAAGATTAAATTATTTGGAGCAATTTGCATGAGAGATTTATTACGCAGCTTCGCGAGAAATGTCGTCCCTGCAAATTGTTCCTTTTAGAAGCCGCGCGTATTTCCGAGTCGAAGTAATCCGTACTATTCTGCACGTTAGCTAAAATGAATAAGAGAAATTCAGCGCTACATAAGTTATGAAATAGTTTCTGCATCTTGCGCTAATTGCATGTGTATAATAGTTCAATTGCATTATAGTAGCAATTGCATACGCGAGATAGTTTTCCCAAACTTTCGCGTGCTGGAGATTATTTCGCGTATATAATCGAAATAAATAAAAGTAGACTGAAAAAAAAAATCTTTCTTATGTGAATCTCGTGTTAAAAATGCTTTAAAAATGTAAAATATAAAACGTATCCATAAAATTTAAATATTGTGTTGAAATAAAAGAAAAAAGAATTAATTTACAAAGGACATTGTAAGAATAGCATTTGTAGTTAGTTGCTTTTAATTTGTTAATCGACACTCTATCTATCCTCAATTTAAAAAGTTATGTTAGATCTAGTAAAGCAACTTTTAATAGTATTACTGTATATTCTCTCGGATTTTGCTCAAGATGCAAATGCAATTAAAAGTACATCATTGCTAATAGAAACGAAGGGACACGGACAGCATTTACTGAATGAAACGCAATGAATGAACAAGACCATAGACTACTATCTTGTCAATAGATTCTATTAATAAAATAAAAACCAGCAGTAAAATCATCAAAATTTTTTTCATTTTAATGTCTATAATTATAAGCAAAGTTATGAAAGTTATGAAAGTTTTAAAATTACATAAAGTTTTTACATATCTAAATATATATAAAAATTTTTGTAATAAATTATTTGGAAATTATTGTAATCATAGTTTGTCACACTTTATTAATCTACATCTTTTTAATTAATATATACATGTATAAATTAGATCCATGTTAAGTATAACAAATGTTTACAACACTTTTCAAATAATTTAAAAATTTCTACGAGAAAATTTCCATAGAGAGTTTTCGTGACTTTTTTTACCATTGCAGATCAAAACACTTTTGAAATTTAATATACGAACATTACTTTTGGTCACTGATGTGAATAATAATTTTTCAGAGAAAGGTTCAAAGTGTAGTCCGTAAAAATCACTTTATACATCAATAAAATAATAACGAGTGCTTGCAACAATTTCAAGTATATTTTTGAAACGA
Source organism: Cataglyphis hispanica (assembly GCF_021464435.1). Classification (NCBI taxonomy): domain Eukaryota; kingdom Metazoa; phylum Arthropoda; class Insecta; order Hymenoptera; family Formicidae; genus Cataglyphis; species Cataglyphis hispanica. Next base: position 2,151,631 of record NC_065966.1, on the reverse strand, counting down.
TAGCACATACCTGTAATAATTATTTTTCTTATAAAATGTTTCATTATTTAATTATTAGTTACACTTCGTCATTAGATTAAATGGCACGGGCACTTAACTCGTTAACGCCACTTTTGGTATTCGAGAGCAATACCGAGGGCACGTGTAAGGGGTTATTAACTTATTACGTCGCAGCGATAAATATAGTCGTCGGGGAAAATACGCAGGAAAATACGACGCGCGACTCCTGCGTCACGCTGTCAGCTGACCGGTCATCTCTATTTACTGCCATGTCGCATGAAACGATTATAGTCAATCAGAGGACTAAGATCGTTACTAGCTTTAGACGCTTGTCTACGAAATTCAGTGGAAATCTGTTTGGAGAAAAGAGGAATTTTCCGGAAAATGATTAAGAATAATAAGCCCGTTCATGAGGATGCTTAATTTTGTCGTCGAAAGCGTCTTTAATAAATCCTGTCACATTCGAGCATTAATAGCGTTGTCGCTGGAAATATATGTTCCCCAGAAAATGCGAGAGCCATTTCATCTCTTCGTTTCGGTTGATGCTTCCCACTTTCTTAGTCGCTCTTGTCAACGTGCTTACGCGTCACTCGGTATGCTCCAGGATCATAACGAGGACAATGATAATCCTTCGGGAAATAGTATGTATGACATACAAACAATGTCGCTTAATGTCGTACATACAAGCTATCCGGATGTAAATATTGAAGGAAGATTAATATTCGATATCTTTTTTTCGATGTTTGCCTTTCGCACGGAAAGACACATATGTGTATAAAAGTATCAATTTATAAACATTATTAATCTTAAAGAATCAGAATGTTATTACAAATATATACAAAGTTAAAAAAATCTTTTGAAATAAAAAATAAAATAGAGAGATAAATATTGTTTCTAAAAAATAAATAAAATTTAAACTTTCAATGAATTATTTTTTCTTCCATTTTTTGTGTGTGCAGTTTCTTTATACACTCGTGTGTAAATACCTATGTTTTGTCTAGATAAATGTAATTTAAAATTTTATTAATTTTCTTCCCCTTGTTGATTTTTTTTACAGAATATGTCGTCTTTACGAACGCAGTCGACCGGTGGTGGTGGCGTCCTCGGTTTGAGCAGCGTTGGTTCCGATCGTACGGGCGCGACCTCGATTGCCGCCGGTTCCCACTCGCATTCCCACTCGCACAGGAAGCACCATCATCATCACAGAAGCAGAAGCGCGCCCCGGGCGCCGGAGAAACCGCCTAGAAAGCGTCACCTAAATCCCGGACAGAGTCTCGCCTCCATTCCCAGTCAGATCAAGTTGTCTATGCTGAACAGCGGCCTCATCTCCTTCGGTGAGTCGACTACTCAATTCCGTTCTACTTAATGAATCACGCCCCCATCTGGCTCCCGAGTTAATCCCGGACAATACTAATGACTGAGAGACGGATTTCGTGGATAGAAAATCTGAAGAGAGAGGTTTCAATTTTCTTCCCTCTATTCTTCTTTGTTAGCTTGCAATTTGCGCGCCAACTAAACGCCCTCGCATTTATACGAATTGTAAAATTTACACGATCCGAAGGATAAAAAGAAAAAAATATTTGACGTTGAAATCGATAATTTTAATCGCAGTGATACGAGATAGTTTTTAAAAGAAAAACCCAAATCCACAGTTTTTGACATTTTATGATACTTTCAATAATGAATTATTGATATGCGAAGAATTATTGAATATGAATCATCGCGCACGTGATATGAACTATATACGCTTTATATATTTTTCATATCGACACATTAAATTCATATTCGTTCTTTTCTAGCTATAAAATCATCATGAATAAAATACAATAAAGCGGCGAACAATAAATAAATGTTTCATTGTAATTGAACGAAATGTATTGCATTATCTTCGTAAATATGAGAGAGACGCCGCGCCATATTGACGCGCTGAAATTACACAGATTTGCGCGTCGGTGTCATAAATACATTTTCAACGTTACGTCGAAATAAATTTTATGCATTCAGGCCGTGGAGAATCTGAAGGCTTCACTTAACGACTGCGCAATTGACACTCGGTGAAGAACATCAAGCGCATAATTCAATGAAGCTGTGTGAAGCGCTTCCTCGAGGCCTTTAGAGGCGTATTAGAAGCTTTTAGCGTCGAGCTGACTGTTTCATCGCCGGCGTTTTACAAAACTTTTCCGTTCGCATTTTATATCTCGCGAATACAAAAAGAAAAACAAAAATTAAATTCTCTTTCTTTCTCGTAATTTCGATCAGCTGGCGAGCGATTATCTCTTATGAAATATTTCAATTTATTTTTTTAAATTTCCGAGCTTTAACTTTGCTTTGTTCACGAGCTGAAAAAATCAAAGCTCCTATGGCATTATATTCTCGTTAGTCTTCCGATTACGAACTCTAGACTCTCGAGAATAAACTCAATGTATTCTAAATATTTTTGAAACTCTCGAGAAACCTTCATGCTAAAACTTAGGGTAATCTTCGAGCGGCTGAAAAGATGAAAATTCTTGTAACTCTGAGGATTTTCACGATTTATTAGAGATTTTGTGAAACGCTTGAGATGGCGAAAAAGAAACTCGCTGTTTAATTTGAAAATGTTTGAAAAAACAAATTATATCGCAGAACAGCTCAGCAATATTATCGGAAAGATCATAATTATGGTATCTATACGAACAATCCTCTCGGATGGTAATCATTAACGTTTCACCGGATTTTAAACCGCCTCTTCAATATTTCGCCAATATATGCGATGATCTAGTTCTATCGATTTGAATAGCAAATCTGCCATCGTTAGCAAATCAATATGTAAACATCGGTAATCCTGATAGCTCGCATGCTGCCTTTTTATCCACATTTGTGATGACGGTCTGAGATATCTTTTTGAATTCCGCAAGTGAAGTATATAATGCGAATCGAATAGCAAAGCTTTCTCGAGCGGAATGGACCATCGCTCTTAATGCATTGTTTAAATCATATAAAAGCCCTTTCACATAGCAAACCAGTTATTGAGTATCATCGAAAGGAAAGGAACAATTTTCAATATACACAGCGGGTGGAAGAATTTATCGAAATAATATGACAATTAATTTATGACAAAGACAAATCGTGATAATAACGCAGTGCAAATATTTGCGATTTAACTTCGATTAATGTAATTTCCAAATGTTTTGCAATTCGCGGATTGGCTTTGATTCAAAGAGGCAAAATGCGCGTTAAAATTACATTGTCAATAAATTCAATTGTTTGTGATAATAGCTAAAGTATATTTGTTATACCTCAAGTGTCCTTACTGAATTCGTGCGCGAAAATAAACATTCGGCGCCAGAAATTTCATACAAAGTGTAGCGAAAAGGAGAGAGAGAGAGAGAGAGAGAAAGAGAGAGAGAGAGAGAGATAGTGAAGAAGGCAGGAAGGTTGTTTATCCTCAGGTGTAATCAAATGAATGACGTATCTGCCTTGACACCTGCCATCGTCACGCAAGAAACCAATTAACGCGGGCGTTCCTTCACCCACAACGGATAGATAGCGCTTTAATGGGCCATTAAGGACCAATCGAGCGTTATACATTATCGTGGTAAATAAAAAAAAAGACTGTGAAAAAACGTTAAAGCTTACGTTTAGTCGGATAACGGATCATTTATATTTTCTCGCTCTTTCATTGTGAAGAAGGCTTACGCGCATTATTTTTTTCAATGAATAAAAAATTTCCGGTTGTCGATGCACGTGAATGGCGTTGTCATTTTATTCGAGCGGACAATGTGGCCGAGATGTGTTAATCATTGTTTGAGACAATAACACTGCCAGTTATACATGTTGTGCTTCTTGACGTGTATTTTTCACTTTCGTATTATAGAATGGAAAATGAATCTCCTTAATGAAAATAGTACAGAGAAAAAATGGAATAAGGAAAGTTCTACGCAAACATCACGCAAAAAACGCATTTAAAATGATTAAATTATGTGTGATAGCCGGCTCTTTACTATTGTCTGAAACAATTAATTTTTATCGGAGTAACGTGCCGATGCGTCTCGTCACAATTTGAAGAAAATAGTAAGAAAAACGGAGTAAATCTCTCTCTCTCTCTCTCTCTCTCTCTCTCGTATCGACTTTATTTTCAGAGGTATGAAAGCGCCCTTGAGTATTGTAAACGGCTTCATGCATTTTTACAGCTTTGTAATGAAAACTTTTCTCGCGCGAAGCGAGAATGTTGAAATCGTACGACACGTGTGCGACATTCCATTTTATGTCGTAAGAGGGACAGATATTTCTGATTAAATCGCAGAAAGAGAAAGAGAGAGAGAGAGAGAGATAACGCGTTAATGTTCCACAGTTTAAGTGGAAAAATAGTTTTATTTTGATTTACTTTTCACTAAACATGAATTAAATCATGAATATTTATATTGCCATTATTGCGGCTTGCATGATAAATTACATATTGTTCGCTAATTGTAACTGACATGTTTATAATAATTCTCGGCAATCCTTCTCCCCCTCTCAAAAAACATATATATATATATATATATATATATATATATATACAGTATATATATTAAATTATAATTAATAAATTATGTATGTTTTCAAATTTTTTAAAAATAACTCTAAATATGTGACGCGAATTTAATATGCAAGACTCTGAAAATATTAAAACAAAAGTTATCTCTCTAATGCTTTATCATTCAGTCGAGTTTTTTCATCAAAAATATTTGGCTTTGATTTATGAATTATTTGAGCTTTGAAAGGAAAAAAACGCGCGGGAATGTGTCAGGATAAACGGTAGCGGCGCATCTCAGATATTTTTAAACCGGTGCATATGAGAGACGCACACATTGAACTGCATAACATTTGGTCCGCGGTGTGATGCTGCTGTCACACGACGAACAAAGTTAGTTGATCTTGACATAAATGCGAGCGACCCACTGCCACGAGAGCGTTGTGCCTTAGCGTGGTCTCGTCGTCGTCGCCGGGAGCGAGCTTCTTTTGCAACGGAAATAAAACGAATGCTTTTCCGAGCTGACTCATCCGACTTACGTCCGTGAACCGGATACGAGGTGCTAACATGACGACTGCCACATTGCATGATGATGACGACGACGACGAGACTGAAATTTGTTGAAGCACACTTGACCTCTTAGCAAGCTTTCAATACACATATGTTATGCATTTCACGAACGAATCGTGTTTCCTGACGAGATTTTTTTTTTTTAAGAAAGCTCTTTAGCAAAGTTGAGAGAGCTATTAAGGTAGATTAAGCATCCGTGCTTTTTCTTTATCTTTTCTACAACACCAAGAAACATACTAGATGAAGAAAGTTTACGTGAGCAAAAAATCTGTTGATCTCTATTGAGTATGGAAAAGTTTTATCATTAATTTTTAGAGGGCACAATGGATTCGCGTTTTATTAATAGTTTATCAAGAAATTAATTATTAATTTAATTATTAAATTATTAATTAATTTTAATTATTAAATCATTAATTAATTTTTTAACATAAAGAAATTTTTCGATACAGAAAAGGATAATTATTTGACGTATATCATTCCTCAACTATAAATTTCTCAAAACTGTGACATAATAGAGCAATTTTAAAAGATCAGAATCATAATCAACGTAAAAAAAAATTGCAGGCAATAATCACTCTCTCTCTCTCTCTCTCTCTCTCTCTCTCTGTCATTTTTTTTTATTTTTGGTTGAATTGTATTGTATAATCGATATATTATATCTCGAACTATATTAGTACAGATATACATACAAGAGATAATTTACCGATAAACAATTCTCTATAGTTTCAATGCAAACAACGCGAGTAAACTTAATCTAATCATTGCGTTATTATCGAATATCGACTCGGCCGCATAATCATACCGAGATGCGTATTACACGGTCAAACGGATATCCCGTCGGTGACACGAGGTAAACGATGCGTGCATTGGACGCAATAACTGATACTAGGATTTTATTTGCACATCCACTTAAACGAGAGAATTTATCCTGACTAAATGCCCGTGTGCGCGGTCCCCTGAAGCCTATTAATCCATTTTCCCCGGTGCGATACCGGCTGAAAACGAGCCCATCGGATACCAGCTGCGAATGACAGAGAGAGAAAAATGTGTGTGACAAACAACTATTTTGTGCCAAAATGGTAGAATATGCGAACGTAAAACGCATCTCCCACCTTGTATATATATATATATATATATATATATATATATATATATATATATATGCATATATATGTATATGTATGTATATGTTTGTATGTAAATATATATGTGTGTATGTGTAATCTTTTTTATGTTATTCTCTCAAAATTTTAAATACCATGAGGTTTCTTGATCATCTGGTTTTCATAGAACAAATAATTTAACAAACATTATACAGATATTGATCTGATGTATTATATAATATTATTATTATACATATTTTATCATCAAATATTAGTATTCTTTTAATTAATTGTTTTTTACTCTTTATTATAATTTTCCTGAAATTTGCGCTTGACAGATTTTTCATCAAAATATCAATCTGTAATAAATCTGACTTGGAGAGAGAATATTTTCTTTCGAATAATCTTTCGCCGGAAATTGTCGGCTCACGATCTTGCAATGCTCGACGTGCGTACATTACCCCGTAAGATCGATCGATTCTCTTTGCAAATTGGTAATTCTGATTACCGGGCGTGATTGGATCTCTGTTCGATCGATGTGGTGACGAGTAGACGCGTCAAATAAACCGACTGGCGAAAATAACTCGGCAGCGAAAATTCCTCGCGCGGACGCACACCTCTGCATCTGCCGAAGTTTTGCGGAACGTTTGTATTTAGGACGTCGAGATAAAACGAAAATATATTTCTCTCGCCGGCGTGTGTATGCGTCTTCAAGAGCGCTTTATAAATAAATCGTAGCCGGTTAAGGTTGCGCCGCGCTATACCTGTGATACACGACGATTATTTCGCGCCATCATCATAGAATAACACGCGACCACGAGATTTCTGTCTCGCGATTGATTGTTTTAATGTAATATGATTTAATGTAATACAATTTTTTTTCTGCTTACAACGCGGAGATAAAATGATAAAATTGGATTTGAATATCGAGCATCCCTTTGTGAACCTCGTTGTTTTTCTCAAAATGAAGAAAGTAGTACTGTCACTCGACGATGTTTGACACGAGATGCGTTTCCCACGTGCGTTTCATTCTCTTTGCTAGTTTTCTCTCTCTCTCTCTCTCTCTCTTGCTCTCTCGCTCTTTGCGAAATTGCGGGTGGTCGTTAAGCCCGCGACCGCTCGTTTATATTTACCTACCTACGGCGCGCGGCATCTCACGCTTTATTCGTGCCACCTGTTATTCTGCCGCATTTCGGCCGCTCAACAGAAAGAGTCGTGCATTCCCGGCATTCTCGACGCGTTCGTAACACGGAATTTCTAAGAGAGAGGGAGAGAGAGAGAGAGAGAGAGAGAGAGGGGCGCATATCTATACCTATCTACCTATCCCGGTGGAACGTGTATGTGTGTGGTTGCATATGTGGGTGTCACATTGTCGACGCTCAATGCTAAATGCGAACTTGTCGTGGCGCCAAGTAAGGCCAATTGCTGCATAATACCCGAAGCTGGGAGCCGTTCGTTACCGACATAATGGCCGGTGCTCGCTATCCCATCGACGACACTCGTTTTCGCCGATTGTCACGACGGTGAAAATTGCGGCTGGGAGGAAGTTTATTTGCATTCCCGCGCGGTGCAAATGTGATAAACGCTCGCTACGAAATTTAAATAGACGTTTATGGAAAATAATATTTCATGTTTGTTATCTCTCAAAGACTCGACAAGATTGCAATATTACTATTACAATATTATTATCGCTGATTAATTAATCGGATTCCTTCTCTTTCTCTTTTATGAATATATAAAAAAAAGAAACATTTAAAAAATATTTTATATTTTATTACCTGTTGCGAATGCAATTTTTTCCGGAAACAAGTTGCAAAAAAAAAAGCGAGAAAGCTTCTCTTTTTTTCATTTTTTTTTTTCTTTTGATGTAGCGGTAATACATTTCGCGCATAGTTCTTGTTTTATCGAACTTTCACGCAGTTGACGATAAAGTTGCAGAACTTATCCCTACGAGCTTTATAGAATATCTGAGAATTTTTCTTGTCAGTAATCGATATCTTCCCCAACGAACAAAGCGTCAGATGTAAGATACATATTCGTGCGGTAATATTGAACGAATACAGGAAGTTGATACCGAGTTGCGCGTTCGATGACAAGATATAGACGGTGTGCGCGTCCGATATACATATGTGTATGTGTGTGCGTAGAATTGTCCCGTCCAACTCACGGAAGTCGAGGCATCTATGTTCATTGCCGCGGCTATGTCCACACACAGTTTAGTTCATTGTACTTGCTAGACTTTAGCAACCGCGGCTGCAATAGTGCACGAGTATAGACGTTCAACAACCCGTGCGTCCAATGTAACGAACTTCAATAATTGTAATGCAGATTCTGCATGTTAGATTGTCGCTATGGAACAATATTATTGGTATATTTCAATTTTAAATGCCATAGCGAGTCATTGCATCCAATGTCGGCTTGGAAATGCGCAATAATAATGTACTAACATTATTTTAATGAAAAGCAATAACATATATTTTGTGTTAAATGTAGATGTAAAAATATTATTTATAGAAAATATCTCGCAACAAATATATAATGTTTTTTTTTTTTTTTCAAATAAAGCTTTATTTTTTATTTTTCAAATTTTTATAACTAAAATTTTTCTCAAAAATAAATCCTTGTTTGAAATTTTTTTTTTTTTAATTATTGGCTTATTTTTTATATAAAATCATAACTTTTTCTTGTTATATCATCAGTTACAAAACTCGGTATATGTACACCATATATATATATATTTAACAGAAATAGAGAGAGAGAAAGAGGAAATAGCAGAAGAACCTTAATCAAGCGCGCTTGTCGCCATTAATAAAGTGTATCGACTCGGATATATAGCGACAAGAATGGATATATGTATATACGCGTCCACCGATTTAATTGATCGAATCGTATCGAGCGGATCGTGAAGTGAAACATACATATCACGTTGCATTCGCGCACAATTTCGATCGGAAATTCTGATCCCTGCTCGGTCGCGCGCGCACGATAATAAAGCCGCTGATTGCGAAATCAAATTAAATTGCGCACAAGCGTAATTCGATCGTTTAATCTAACCTGAAGGCGCTGCGGATACGAGCGAATTTCATGAGAGCGAATTTATCGTGACTTTATGTTTTCATTTAAGCGCGCGCACTAACCTGATCAATTTGCGGCTAATAACTACAAGTGTAATTTTATCAATCTTTTTTTGGGGGGAATTTTTTGATATATTAATCTCGATCGTATAAATAAAACTGAAAAACTGAAATTGATTCTAATAATTTTTTTTTATCTTAACTTTTTACATAGAAGCCGGAAAATATAATAAATTTGAAATTTTTTTTTTACGCGACGAAATCGCTATTATCTTGTAATATTAATTCTATTAGCGAGCATTAATTTTTTTTAACATTATAAAAATGAGCGTGGATTTCTTTGTCATTCATCCTGTATATATGTTCGCAATAACACAAGAATCGCTTACAATCTCCGATAGAAAGACCCCGCTTGGACCGACAACAAAGGATCAATTAAAAACTCTTTTCGTTGAAAGAGATCATTTTGCCTTTCTTTGCGAAAACCGCGATTCTAAAGCTAAAGATTTTTATCCCTTTTCCCTTTCCCTTTCCCATTATAAGTCGATCCATAATCTTCTTTTCACTTCTTATCTCCCTTTCTCTTTGTCTCTTTGTTTCTCTCTTACTCTGACAGATATCTCTCTTGAATGTTAGATACGTCGGTTTCTTTACGAGAAAATTCAAGACGTTTTCTCTTTGTGAAGTGCATCTTAACTTTTCACGAGTCGCCTGTAACTTTATAATTTTCGCTTCAAGAGTGCTCGTAATCTACGATAGGCTCTTATTCCTGGTCTCATTCCGATATATGATTTTGCGCATTTCCCGCTCGTTATATGTAAAAACATTATATGTTTTTCTGCTTTCGATCATATCAATCATCGCACAACTATTGAAAAAAATATAATATTCTAAGATAGCTTTCTAATTCGTCGAGACGTTTATTTAACTCTATTTTGTATATGCGTGTCTGTTCTGTTCGTGCGTATCCTTATACACATTTATTTATACACATTTACTGTGTTTCAAATAAAATCCTACATATCTTAATTAAACAGAGACAAAAAGATATCCATTTTTTTAAATATGAAGAATTATATACCTGCCTTTTAAAGGATTATTATATTTTAAAAGCATAAAAAAAAATGAATTAAATATCCCTAAATATAATAATGTATGTGCAAATATATATTATATATAATTATTATTGATTGATTTTATATATATATATATATAACTTAAATTATAATATAAAATAATTCCACATAGTTAGTAGAATATTAAATCAAATATTTCCGCGGTTTTCCCAATTTTATAGCATGATTATCGCAGTTTTTATCTGAGTTACAAAACAGTGATGATTTTCGCCACCCTTGAGAACATCAATACCCAGAGACCCTTGTTAAATCCAAATTCACTGACACCTATGCTCTGCCCTCAATTTCGTCAAACTCGCAATTTAACCTCTATTTCCACAAACGAGTTTCGATAAAGTCCTATTCTAAGGGCGGATTCTGAAAGATATTCGCTTGTCTTGCGTGGAGTGCATAATAATGTCTCCAAGGGAGCGTATCGAGCCGCTTTGTAGCTCGTTAATATCCTCTCAATATCCCCTCATCTCATCTCGATATTTGCGTTAAATGAAATGAATAAAGCGTTTGCGATAAGCATCAAAACTGCCCGTAGATTTCGCACTGATAAAATTGCAATATTCAATATTATCGATAAGCAAGAATGTTTATAGATGCAAAATTCAAATGATAGTATACAAAAGCTTTAAGATCATTGATTAATAGAAAGTTTCAGAATAAAATTGGTTTAATTCATAATTAGCGAAACGAGAATACTATGACAAGTTTCTCCTCGCGATGATCGAGCTTCTAGTGAAATTTAAAGGCGATATTTTCCCTCGAAACATACACAGAGGCGTTTGTCAAATTTTTTTTTAGCACAGTACATCATCAGAGACAACTACCATTAATCTTTAGCGTACTAGACGCAACAATACCATACTCGAAATGGACTACTCGTTTGTATTTGAACGCGGAAAGTGCTGAAAAGCTTGAGAATGCAATCGTTAATCTTAAATTATAATTCACATGCAATATATTGACGTATACACTATATATAAACAAAAGAAAAATCGTTTCAGATAATTCAAATAAATAATCAATGTCGAATTTTTTAATTCCTTTCTAGCTTTCTCATCAGAAGATAATTTTAAGGCAAATCGGATAGCATTTTCTGTCAAAGCGTGTTCACCTGCGTTATTTCACGAGTCACGACCCTAATCATTTCTTGTCCCAATTATACTTTTCTTTTAAGCCGTCAGTTATCTTTCGCCGATTGTATTTTTTATTGTTGTATCAAGAGAGCAGCCATCCCAGAATGAAAAAGGACATTAGGGCTTTAAATTGCTCTGACTGCATTAGATAATCCCGAGGAAAGAGGATATTCCTTTCTCTCTTTTTTCACCGAGATTTTCTCAGCCGAAGAAAATCATAGAAATTGTCGAAGGCTTAAATGGCAATGTATGCAAATGTTCTACAGCTTGATGAAAACAGATTATTTCCATGAAAGAGCGTGCAGCTGATTCGGAAATACGTGTAATACACAAGAATCTGCAGCAAAACACAAAGAAAAATAATTCCGTCCTTCTAAATCCGATGAGGAATAATAATTTTTAATAGATTTTTACAAATTCATGATAATTTATTTGAGATAAATACACGAGATTTTTTTTTTTTAATAACAACAATACAGAGAAGCTAATCAAATCCGACTTGGCGCGAAATCTTTCGTACCGGCTCCCTTATTTCCCTGCGCGCTTCTTTTCATTAAAATTTCGATCTTTGTGAGCTATTTCTAAACGGTTACGCTAAGAATTAATATCTTCTTGCCCGGCAGATTAAACAATAAAATTTCTCAGAGCCTTTGACAGTCACGACATTGCTAGCGTTTTTGTTTGCAAAAATTTCAAGAAGTCGCAGTCATAGATGAATTGGCTGACCCGTGTTTACTAGGAGAATAATTATTTAATTACTATATTGAGTACGTAAACGTAAACTTTATTGCAGACATAAAATATCCCATGATTTATTTTCCAAATATAATATATTTTATACTGGAGATCAAAAGCGATGTAAAGAATATCAGTTATGCATCGAGATTTTTCGATTTTATGTAATAACCAAAATTAAAAAAAAAAAAAAAAGATTGATCATATCGATATGATATAATATCACTACATATATTATTCGATACATGTATAAAAAAGATCTCTACACGTTTTTCTATCGTTATATATATATATATTCTATCGAATATTATATATAATCTATGGAAATATAAAATATTTTTTCTTTGTAATATTTTTAAACTTTTATTTTCTGATATAAACGTTTAGTAACAACAACGTCAGTATATAATCAAATATAAAAATACCATAACATGATATTTTTATATAACAATGAAAATACGTAATGATCTTCTCACATTTCTGTAGTATGAGAAATGAAAATTACTGTGTGAAATTATATCATATTTCAATTCTCTCTCTCTCTCTCTTATTGTTAGAAGATAATAGCATGATTATGTAACTGTAAACTCTCGAATTTATGTACGTTATTTCTATTTTGTAATTTCTTTTATATATTAAAAATACATTAAAAATCTGTTTAATAATATTGACATTTCATAAAACACTAATAATAATACCAATATTATCGAAAAGTTATGCATATTATGAAAATTTCGGTTACATATATTTGACATTTCCAAATTATATAAACTATCTTACATTTAGATTCCGTGTAATGCATTGTGTAATGAGATTTTACAAATGTGTCTAATTGCGAGTATAGAATTTAATTTCGATGCAAAAGTACCTTGTGCAAGATTAAATTTCGTTAAGCGAAAGGTTCATTCATTTCTCTCCCTTGTGTCAGTCCTAAACAATCGACTTTGTGCAGTGGTCACGCGACGGCTAGCAATCCCTATTAGATTAAAAATAGATTGCGATTGATTTCAAATGGCGTGAGGCTTTTGCGGAGTCGGAGTGAGCGAACGAACGTGCGAGCGAGGGAGCCGTACTTCGTTCGCTGTCAGATTAGAGGTGCCTGACCCAACGAGGGAACGTACTACTTCCCGCAAGGCATGTACTCGTCCGCGTCCAAAGAAGTTTCCCATCATTTAAACGTGCTTGTCAGTCTGCAAGCTCAAATACTAAGAATGACAACTCGACATTGTCACGAAGAATGAGTTTCGTCAAATCCTTTTTTTATTCAGATATTATGCGACCATTCAAAGCTTTCGATGTAAAATATTATTATATTCTTATAAATATATTTCTTTTATTATTAAAGTTTTTTTGTATAAAAGATATTGATTTTTAATCTGTCATGCGTTATCGCGAAATAATAGATATATTACCACAATTCTCGATGGTTGACCCTTTATGTTTGTCATAAGTTAATAAAAGCGCGATGGAGAATGAAAAGTGGACGGGAGAAATGACCGGATAAATACGCGGGCAAAAGAGAGAGAGGGGAAAAAGGAAGATGTAACGCGCTCGTGCTTGCATTGTGTGTGCTTGCTGTGAGATATAAATATATGGCAGCTGCCCACGAGAAAATTCAGCTTTTCTCTCTTTCCTCTGTCAGACCGTCACATATCAGGCTCGTTCCAGCCTTTATCCGCCAACTCTCTCCCTTGGGACCATCGAATCTCTTTCGTTCTTATTATTTTCATCCTCTTTCGAAAGTGATACACGCTTGGAGAACCTCTTCCCGCGTAATACAAAGGCCATCGCATTTAGAGATTGAAATTTATAATTGAAAATATTTTTTTATCGCAAAAAAAAGATTTTATTATTGCTTGTAAAATCTATTCGGCGAACGTGCACGTGTAGTGACACGCATGTAGATATTGAAAAAAAATAAACTAAATTTTTAATTAACAAATAATTTGAAATAGAATAAAATAATGTAATAAGAAAATATAAAAACATAGTAAACGATTAATGCTAATGAAAAATGAAAGATCGACAAAAGATTAATGTAGCTTTTTCGGATGATTTATGAAAATTTCTTGAAATCAATAAGATATCGTGCGCGCCAAAAGATTGGACGACCCTTTCTCTCTCTCTCTCTCTCTCTCTCTCTCTCTCTCTCTCTCTCTCTCTCTCTCTCTCTCTCTCTCTCTGACGCAGGTCTCGAGAACTATTTCTGGCTTACTGTTATAAGTATATCCGATTCTGTACATAGCCGTTGGCGTAACATTATCATGAGCAAAGCTCATTGTTCCGCTGCAAAATTTCAGCGTGTAGATTCTGTAGAGTGGACATAAATAAAGAATACAACCGTGTATTTACATGTGTTGAAATCTCTAACTTTACGCTTTATTGTTGACGCGTGCAAAAAATTAAAGAGACAAAAATCTGTTTGTATACACAGTAATACGGATATAAATAAAATATAAACATATAAACTATATATAATTGCATTAATTTCTTTTATTTCTTAAGCAAAATAAAAACTCGATGCATTTATCAAGATATGAATTGCTGAGGAAGATGATATAAAAATTATAACAAATCAATTTAAATTGAACGATTGTGGAGGCTCACAAATGTAAAATATCACTCGAATCCGTATTTAAATAATTATGCCGGCTACATATATCTGATAAATTAAATTTCTTGAAAGAGATCTTACTTCTTCATCTATCTGTTGAATTAAACATTTACGCGCTCTAACGTCAATAACTTTCTTCATTCGCGTAACACACATAAAGTTTGTGCTGCGTGGCATTTAGTAATTATTCAAAATATATATTTATTTCATGAATATTAAATAGATATCGACCAAAGTTGTAATGCAACTCAAAGACCTATTTAAACGCGAAACATATACATATATGTATATATAAAAATTTGTAGAAAATTTACAAATTATTATTTAACAGAATATTAATGCTAATTTAAAGCTAAATTAAGCAAGAATGTATTGCCGTTAGGATTTTGTTATTAATAGTTAAGTTTTGCAATCAATCGATTAGACAATAAATAGTACTGATTGTTTCACCAATCGAATCGATAATTAATCACAAATTGCAAGATGCAGATAACGATATTGACGTCGTTCCAAACCACATCCCGGCCCACTTCATAGATATAATTAAATCAACCCAAAGCTCTATTCCTTTGCGAGAAATTAATTACTACTTGCATTGTGTCGCAAATATTCACATGATGTATTCGAATCAGTTATTGGTATTCAGCTTCCGATAACGGTATATCGCGATAAAAACGAGCAATCAGAATCGAAGGGTCTCCACCGGATAGACGTTACAATTACCTCTCATTTTAGGGCTATCGTGAGAGAGAGAGAGAGAGAGAGAGAGAGAGAGAGAGAAAGAGAGAAAGAGAAAGAGAGAGGGTCGAGAGGTCGGTGGTAGGTAAGCACGTTGATTAGCCGATAATTGTGTTTTCCTTGTCACTGGAACGACCCCGCGTTTTCCGCGTGCCAGCGATATTACTCGATCGAATGTGAAATCGATCGTTATTCTTATGGATCTCGGCCCATACTCGTACTCGCGTATGAGTTGGTTTCAATCGTCCCTGTTGATCGCGATCGCGCTGAATCAACAAACGGATGTTTCGTTTGTCTTCGATTACACGAACCAGGCTTTTGTAAATATTCCCGTGATTCGTGTAGCCGTACAGTAATATTTCATTTTCCAACTTTTGTTGTCGGAAATCTTCAACAATTCTCGAAGTAACGACTCATAAACGAGCAAACTAACAGATTCTACTAAATTAATAATCGCTATTAATTATATATCAAGTGTTTCTTCTTGAAAAGAATATTTCTCCTTCCAAAATTGCAAATAAAAAAATAAAAAAAGAGAAAAAACAAAATAATATCTTGCCGAAATATAATTTTTGCAAAGAAATTCCATTTAAAATTTAATTTATTATAATTATTATTTAATTAAACATTTAATTGGAGACGCCTAATTCAAAGCTTTTTGCATTGAAAATATCCGAGAAAGAATGAACCCTGACAATTAGATCCATGATCATCGGACGTAGAGAGATCGTCGGAGACTGACAAGTTCAGAGATTGCGTTGAATGTATCAGTGTCCAGAGAAATCGCGGTAATCTACTGAATTCGTCCGACGAGATCAACGTCTCGGATTACGCAAATTTATTCACCGCCAACGAATTCGCTTAGCACTGTTCCGGTGACAAAAAGAGAAAGAGAGAGAGAGAGAGATGCTATTATGACGATAACCTTTCGATGGAATGCGCGCCATAAAATCGATTGCAGTAACATTCATTTCCACTTACCGGATATACGCGCGGCCTTTCCTCTCTGGCGGAATTTCTCCTTTTATTCTTTTCTGAATATTACGCAAAACTTTTCCTGCCATATCAAACTATATCGTATAATAAAATATGGGAGAAATTTTGATGACTATGATTCCAAATGGACGATATAATTTGAGAGAAGGAGGGGGATTATAATGATTATTATATTAATGAATATATATACATATACATTCGAAATAGTTATAACTGCGGTTGGCCACTTTTGTTTGTATCGGATAACAATTGCTAACATGCTGCATACATCGCGTGCGCGCGATATATTATTTAATCCATAATTTGCCGGTTAATTTATTAAATTCTAAATGAATTTATGCCATATAAAAGATGACTTGTGTAACCAAAATCGTTCTCTAATAATTTTATAATTGCATAACGTTGCAATACTTGATGTATTTAAATTTGATCAGTGATTGTAAAATGGCACGCAATATTTCAAAATTAAAATACAATGGAATTTTTATTATTCGAACATCATTGGACAGAACATTCGGATATCAGAACAATCATCGAGAAAGATATTCACATATGTGTCAGTTTACTCAAGTTTCATATGCGCACTTAAATGATTAAAATAATTACAGATTACTACAGAAATTAAGCAGCGAGTATAAAGAGGAAAAAAATGTGTCTCTCTGTGAATAACATTCTTAATTATTCTGAAATACTTTATAAAAAGAGATCGTAGATAGTATAAAGGACAGAAAGAAAGCAGTTCTCTACTGAAATGAAATTATATTAAAAAATATATATATAAACTAGAACTTCAAAAGACCGGAAAAGTAAAAAGGAGGGTGAAAAAAACTATTAAATTATTATTATAATTTTGCTATACGCATGCTCATTAACAAATTATATACATATATTTCGCAATAAATAAATTTTCTTTATAATTTTTTTTTTAGAAAGAAAAACATGATCGTTCGATTATCCGGAAAGATCAATTATCTAAACACTTTGTCCTCCGATTAATTCGAATAATAGAAGTTCTATTGTATTTCAAAATTACGTCCTTACGTGTCCTTCATTCCTTATCTTTTTTTTTTAATTGTTTCCGGAATAATATGAAATAATACGACAGGAATAAAAACGCGACATTAGCATATCTATCTTTCTTTTTTACTTTTTCCGATGTTATCGCCTTCGGATTGCATGAAAATAATAACGGGTGTACTATTTTTCGTGTTTTCTCTCTCTTTCTTGCGACACGCGAATATTTTCGCGGAATAGTTCGAGTCGGCTACTCAAAATTTGGCGCGTCTCCAAAACAATGATCACAATAACAGCGATGTACAGCAAGAGTGTTCGATTTAGGCCAACACTTTGTCTTCGAATCTTTCAACCGAGTTTCTTCGCACGTGAGCTGATACATCCTCACGATACGAGGGCTTCTTCAAATCACGTCGTTTGCGACGCGACAGAGAGAGAAATATCGATCCGCGACATGTATACGCAATCGACGATGGCCGGTAGATAAAAACCACATGTGGCTAAACGGACGCCCGTTGACCCATTTGCAGCTGGAACCTCGCGTTTCGCATATGAATTGTAATCGTGATATGTAGCGTGAATTATGCAAACAATCGCGGTGAGACGGTAGTTAGCTCCTTTTCGCATCTCAGATACCAATACACGCGATCAAGAGAGCGTGACGTTAGAGACGGATTACAAGGCAAGCGTTGATCGCGTTGCAAATTACGTGCGCGATGTATCAAGTGAACTGTTTATTCAGAAGGCGGTACACGTCCATTTTTAATTAAATTTGCATTCCTGCCTCCTTATCTTACGCTCTCAATGAAATAATTTGCTAATCAAAGTGTCTGTTAATTAACCAACATTCGTATAATTACTTTAAAGCAGAATATATATTATTAAGTTTACAACAATCAGCTGCAATCTTCTTTGAACGCGGTATTCAAGTAAATCAAAATAAATGGTGGTATCGTGGAAATTGGACTCACCTAAAATATGGAATTTCATTCTCAAGTTGTTTTTGTGTAAGTAGTATGTTTTCAAGCGTATAGCAGCGCATAAAGTTCTCTCAAGTACGTCGCTTTTACCGAAAAAAAAAAAATTTTACAACCGCAGTGGCGGTTCTATCTGAGAAAACCCGCGTGGAGAGAGAAACTAAGGTGAATAAATTACTGTACAAAAGTACTGCGAGTGTATGCGTTTCCTTCCCGTGACAGTAGCCGTTGAAATATGGCTAGCGTCAATGTCGGAAATTGTTTTTGCCGATTTTCAACCGCACTGTTCGCCAGCAAACGAAACGTTCCTTTTACGACGATCGCTTCGCGAAATTGAAATTGCGAGAGAAAAAGAGAAATCGCCAAGAGTACTTTTAATTACAATAAAAATTCGACTAAAAAAATCTGGCACTGGAAATAGCTAAAAATAATTCCAATCGCGTGGCACTTGAAAAAATCTCGAATCGTTTCGAAGATCTCACGTCAGCAACTCCCAAAGGGTTGAGAACGATACACCAATACTTCCTTCGTTTATCGAGATCTCGATAGTTGCTATATCTCGTGTACCGCGCGGTTATGCCCCGCGAATAATAGCTTCTCCTCATTTTGATAATAATGCGTCACGTTGTCTTTGAAGGAAACGACTTCCATCTCCCTTTCGGTTTAGCGAAGTCCCAAGGGTAAGTGCGACCGTGTACCTCGTCGCTGCGCTGATCGATTGGCAACGGAACTTGGAAAAGCGTCGCTTCAACGATTTCAGCGACCCTCCTCCGAGTCGCTTCCTCTTTTGCCTCCCCGAATCGATCCATCTCCTACCGACCTTCTCCTCCTCCTCTTCCTTCTCTCGACAGAAATCCTCCTCCTGACTCTGGCGGCCACTTGTCGCCGTTTATTTCCGCGCCGCCCTCAGAAATTTATTAAATAGATAGAAAAAAATGAGAGAGAGAGAGAGAAAGATTGAGGGAGGAAGAGAGAGAGAGAGAGAGAGAGAGGCAAAACTGTTTCACCTCTCGGTACGCACCAAAGATGACTTTATTGTTACTGGAGGATTGGGATTTATGGACAGCCAGCAAAGCTTGACCATTTATAATTGATGAGCCCGAAAAGGAAGCTAAGTTTTAGAAGCTAAGTAAAATTTTTCAGAAAAGAATTTGATCCCTTCTGTCCGTCAGCATTAGAGAAAATTGACTATAACAGATTGACTTGCTAAATAATTTAGAACTTAGATAATGCACACTTAGGGGTGATGTGTATTATTGTTTCGTGGAAATTTAATACAGAGTATGACAGCATTTTTTTTCTTTTCAAAAGAGCATATCCATTAATCCTCGAAAGGCAAATACTGAGTCATTTGCTCAATCGCGTATACATTTCCAGAGCACTAGTTTTCATTCTGATCATATCATATTTCTAACGTAAATTTTGTAAAAAAATGTACGATATTAATACATATAATCGTTATATATCTATAAAAAGAAAAAAAATCTATATTTGAGAATATTTTATGGATATTAAGATTATAATAAAACAAATTTAATGAAATAAGAATTATGCCTGTCATATAAACTTGTACATTGCTTGCCGTAACGCAACATATGTATTTATGTCAAAAATGCAATTTAAATTCAGTTGCAGCATTCAGCGTCGCGATTTCGCGTCCCTAGTTTGCGCTAAAGTTTCGCGCGAGGGCGAGATCACGAACAGCCTGGATGAAGTTTTCGACGTCGCAAATATACTCGAAAGTTAGCGCGGAATCCAAACCTTTCCTGTAATTTTGCGATTTAATAGCCGTTGAGACGCCGGATGATGAAACGGCGAGAGTCGCGATGTTCCGTGATCCTCTTTACAGTCGGGAAATTCGATTGGGCGCTCGCCGGGAAAATTGCAAAGTTGAAGAAAAACCTCGGAGAATGCGCTATCCGCCCGCCCCCTCTTTTTCCCTTCCCTCTCGGCATTCTACGAATATCTTTTAGCACCCGCGCTTCATCCCCTATGTCGTTCCGTCTATATTTTCCGATGAGAGGAAAACATTTCCTCTCGGTGGAAATAGGTTTCAACTAAAGGACTCCGCTTTAGTACATCCCTTCCCGATACGGAGCTTTCTTCCCCTTGTCGCTTCTCGCCGGACGATCACTTTCTCTGGTTTTATGCAAGCTTTGAAGCTCTCACGTAGCGAGAGAACGATTGATCACGGCTTAGCCCCCGAGTGCTCTTTTCACAACGGCGTAGATGTTAAAAAGCGGATCGAGCAGGCGTTCTCTTTTTATGTTAATCATTTCCATCTCGCCCTTGAAAAATTTGTTACTCGAAAGAGACTGTAGAAAGAAATGTGTACATGCATTGTAGTTTTCTTTCTCTCTCTCTCTCGAATAATATTTCTGCAATATCATATGATCACGATTTTGCTTTAAAATTATTTTAAAAATTATTACATGCTCATTCGTTTTCAAGAGAAAATACACTAATTTACAATGTTAATTCTTTTACTGCATTTTTTAAATTTGATAACAATACAAATTATTATAATTAATAATAAAAGTATTTTATATTAATTATAATGCAAAATATATAAATGGCACGGAAAATAATGCGCGATTAATCATTTGTGAATTATAAAAATAATAAGATTTTAATAAGCAATCTCAATATACGAATTATAAATTAATTTAATCCACAAATAATCATACAAATGTATATCAGCGTCTGAACGTCGTAGATCTATTATCTTCAACGTCACGCTTCTCTTGGGATCTTATCCACCCTATACATTCAATCTATTTGAGAATAAAATCGTGTGTATTTTCTCACCTGATGGCATCCCTCTATTTCGCATTGAAAACACTCGATCTTATTTTCCACCTGTTCCTTCTTATTTCCCACTCGAGTTACTTGAGTTATCTCGAAATGCCCAGACGCAACACGGTCGCGAAACCGGAAAAACGATTCGAAATATTGATATGCAAAGATGCGAAATATAATTGTAACTGTATATCATCGTTGATATTCTAATTCTTTTTTTTTTCATATTATTCTATCGCATAAATCATACCGTCGAAACAAGTCTTCCCTGAAAAATGAATAGCAGCGCAATTTCGATTTATTTTGTATTCAAGTTGTCTCTACGATATTGATGTTGATGTTATGCACCGCCATTGTATGCGAAGATTCTACGTTTTCCCGCATACTTTGTGCGTTATCGGTAGCTGTTATAAAGGAAGGAACGTAGAGGCAAGATCGACAGACAACGTCGAATGTCCATCGTTTTATCTCGACGACGAGCGCATTACGGGAGAACGATCCCGCACGGGATCGTATTCGGTCGTCGCGACTTTAACTCTCGCGACGGGTATTGAATTAATTGCCGAGCGTCCTTTCCCCGGACGGTTAATTGCACGGGGAAGCACGTGCGGTAAACTCGTTTGACGTAGATAAATTTTAACTCGTTGACGCGGCTGGTTAAGGAACTATCCTCTTCTTGCGAGGATATAATTATCTGTCATCGGAGATTATCGCGTTGACATTTCAAGTCATTTGCTTATTGCTTCAACATATCTTGAACGGCTAAGTAAAATATGAAAAAAATTCACACGCTGATTTTTATCTTCGTCTTTGACATTCCCGCGCATATGTTTAAATTAATTTTTTTTCTTAAATTTTCATTAAGTATCTCATTGTATTAATTTTCTCCGAAATTTTATATAAATACACTCTATCAAATAAAAAATTTAATATCATGAAACCATTGCCATTATTCGCCCATCGCTGATTTCAACATGTGCGAGAGAAATGTTTTATTCATGTTCGGTTAACCCTCCACTGTATATATAGTTTGTGATTATACAATAGCAGCTTTCGCTGTTGCTAAAAAAATCTTAAGATTTTAAATTTTCGTCCATGTACAAATTTATGTGATGTATACGTGTAAAAATTATTATTTTATTTTTCAACATAAAATTAAAACGGACAAGATCTATACATAAGATAAATATATTTTCTTATGTATTCTAATTTAAAAAAATTTTTTTTTCTATAGAGTGTGTCGTTACAAATGGTAAACAGTCTTTGAATGTTTGGAATCGAATCTCTATGGTTATCGCACGGAATCTGACAGAGTATCTGAACGATGCTCCACACAAAGAAAAATCGGGGAAAAAAGACTTCGCCGAGCAGTAAAATTTGAATATATTCGATATCCACCGCAGATTCCTTCGGACTCTATCGCGTACATTTTGAATGCCAAGCGATATTCAAAGACTATCTTCCCGACCTGTTTATATTACATGTATCGCGCCTCAAGTATCACAAACTGAAAGACATACATACCGAAGGATTGCTGAAAATGTATCCGAATCCCCGAGATTGATCTTCCGCAGTTTGGTGCGTCCTTTACTCCTCTCTCTCTCTTTTTGGCTTTTTCATCACATCACTGTTTAACATGGCACAAGATCGAGAGACGACACACAGTTTGTAGAAACGATTGCGAATCGCGAACTATTTTTACGTCGTTATTTGACAAAATGCTCCTTAAATATCACCTCGATGGCCATCCGGATTATACAATGTATGTTCGCAAGTGTATGTATACATACATACATACACTAGTACGCAGGTAGGCAGGCGGGACAATGATACTGTTTACATCGCCTGCCGACCTTTGTCAACGTACGCGCTTAATCACTACTGACTCTACTGAGTTGACTCCCTAGGCAGATATAGCGAACAATCATGTAAACAATACTAATTCGTACGTGTATCAGTGTGTTATTGTAAATAAGGCAGAGTCCGATAGATCGATTTTTTCCCCGATAAACAGCCGGTATAAATCGAGGTATGCAAATGATATTTAAGGAGCATTTTCTCAAATGACGACATAAGAATAATTCGCGATTTGCAATCATTTCTGCAACCCGTCTCTTAATTTTATCTTTTGTACCGTTGAATGATGATGTGTTAAAACAAAGAGAGAGAGAGAGAGAGGAATAAAGTATGCACGTTTAATTTGAAATATTGATGCAAACGCAGGCAATTATTGCGATTATGTAATTGCAAATTTATTGATAATTTTATATTTATTTCAGAAATTAATCATAATATATTCTTTAAAAAATTACGTTTTCATTGTTATATTAAATATTAAGAATTTAATTATTGCTGTTATCGATAACAATTACTTCAAGATCTTCCTGTGGATTAAATGAAATATTGAAAGATGAGATATAATCTTTTATGCAGTTTTATCATTAAGAGAATAAAGAGCATATATAATTTTTCTCAAAGAACAAAATTCCTGAAGTAAAAGTTCATTAACAATTTTAGAAAAAATATTTTTCACAAGAACCAAAAATTATATATTACTTATTTAGAATTTAATAGTTGTATTTATTGTCTTATAATAATTAATTGTCGACATCTTTCTCTGGATTGAAAATATTTCATATATATATATATATATATATATATATATATATATATATATATATCCCCCTTTCCCCTCTCTCACTCTTTCTTTTTCTCTTTCTTTATATAATGCCTTGGGCAAAAAAATTCTTTCAATTCTTTGAAAGAAATCGACTATCAAAGCAATAGTGAAATTTGTAAATTGAAAATAGTTTTTTTTTGTAGATAAAAAGAGCGATAAAATAAAGAATATTTTTTGAAAACAAATTTGTGATCGTAAATGCGTTTGTCGAACGAAAAATATTCGATGGTTTGGCGAGCAAAAATGTTACACAACATGAAACATCAATGGATTCGTGCAACGTGCTCGACACCAGATTGTATTCGATTACAAACTGACGTATAAAGGATTGGCTTGAATTAGAAGCGAGCGCTAATACGTGGATTCTCAACAAATATTCGCGCGGCCGCGCGTGTCGATCATCACTATTTGTTCGATGATAAAAGCGATCCGATCTCCGGAATATTGATTATCGATTCATCGCCCTCGACAAAGATCCGATCCACTCGTTCGCATTGCCGAGAATTATCTCACGTAAATACGCGCAATCCGATCGTACGAAAAACAGGATCCAGAAGTCCGGCCTAATTTCGGTCAAAATTATCGTGCTCACAATGCACTCGTCACATTAATTTACGCGAAATGTTAGCGATCGATATCGTTATAAGTTTCTGACAATCGCGAAACGTTACATCATTATAAATTCAGTCCGATTCCTTGTGAGAAAAATTATCTACGTTGCTTCTCTTCGATGAGAACCGAAATAGGTGTGAAATTGATTTAACAGAGTATATCCGCAACTTTTTGCAATTTCGGGCGATCCCGATAACGTACTTTATCCCGTCTCGACTCGTGATACCGGACAAGAAAGGGTTAAGGGTCATCGGCGACACACAGGAGGGCGATTTTTCTTTCTCGAAACTAGGCGGCGAAATTCGATCGATGGAGAACACGAAATAAATTCGATTGCTCAACCAAGGCTCACATACGGAACGGTGAGTAAGTCCTCGTCGGCACCTTGGAACATTTCAGAGTGGACCGGACCGCGGTCCTTTTCTGTCTCTACTAAATGTAGGACATCGATTTTGGCCGTTCCACGAATCGGGGAATAACTTTGGCCATGCCGAAATCACGCTCCCACGAAAAATTCGTCCAATTTACTGGCAGAAATATTTTATTCGCACTTGCCGAATATGGGCGCAATGTTTATTCTTACATAACACGGTTAATATCACACGGCTGCATTGCATTGTTTTGAATTTTCTAAAAAAGGACATACAAATTTAAAGAGAATGTAATAGAGATCTTATATTTTAATACGAAATTTATAGATTTTAGATTGTAGTAGATGGGGCCATTTATAAAGATAATTTTGCATTATCAAAAAAACACGCATCTCGCTGTTAAACAAACTCGCAAACTTTTTTATTCGCACGTAAATCTTCGCGCTTCTATAGAATTCTACGAGGATTTTCGATTTGTGGATCGCGGGGAGAACTAGAGATATAGAACGAGCCAGCTCTACACGCTTTATCGGAAAAACGCCTGACGCAAAAATTTATAATGCGGCTACTTTGCCGCTGGTAAATTTATCGCCATTCCCTTTCCCATATATTGGTTCGCATATGTACAGCGCATCGCTCCACGTTCCACAAGTTTAAGCGAGGAGACGACGATTTAAAGAACAAACGTGTCTGACGGTGCATTGGGTTTAAACGAGCTTGAGAATTTAAAGCTGCTTTCTCTATGGCTCGGTGATATCGCATTTAAGAATGACCGTTCCTATAGGAGCTTTGCCGAGAACATACCGGGAACTTAGATTGTACTGGAAGCCTCCAGGAGCCTTAAGCTCAAGGAGCAATACAATCTATTTCATTGATAAGTAAAAAATATGATTACTTCGATCCGAGATAAAATTTTGCTCCTATTTTAAACCTCTATTTTTTTGACGTTTATGGATGCTAAACGATTTAGATAGGTTTCATTTATATAAAAATTTTATTGTAGCAAACTTTTATTTTGTAATAAACTTAAATAAGCAATAAAAGAACGAGTTTTTCACTTGTTAGAAGTTTAAAAAAAGAGTTTTCGGCAAAGCTGTAGATTCAAAATAATTTCAAAATAGAATGATCGCTTAAAATATCAAAGTAAATGTTAAATTGAAATTGAAAGTAAATGAAAAATTTTATTTTGGAAATATATTAAAAATTCACGTAATTTTAATTATCAAAATCTATAAATTTCAAATATTTATTTTTATAAAATTTTTTAAAATATAATTTTTTTAAAATAATTTTATAAACCAAGACCTCAAAATTGTACCAAATTTTTTTCATATTTTTCTTATTATTATTAAATACGCACACATGCATTCGACATAATACAAAGTAGGAATTTAATAAATTTCCCGACATCACTCATTTCTTTTTGAACATTTTGTACTCTCTTTATACTCAACCATAATATACAACGTTAAATATACAAAATTGTGTAAAAGATGCGCGTTTGAGTTGTGCAAACTTGCGTATATTTAATATTACAGTTTTATTTCTTTCTTCCCTTCTCCCTCTTTCTCTCTCTCTCTCTCTCTTTTTAATTTGCAAAAATCATGCGTAAAGTTATCGCAATAATTTTGCAAAAATTTCGAGACGATATATGCATCTGATTATCGTGTTACGCATCGCAATCGCATTTAGTATATACACGACGCAGTATTTCTACATCCCTGGAACTTAGTCTAGGCCCATTAATCATCGCCTACAATGCGTGTCATTAGGCTAAACGGTGTCCCCATGCCGATATTAAGTACCCCTCGGGTAATAATAATCGAGCATTCTCTCATCGCATCGGTCCTTGCGGAGTTTCAACGTAGGTATCGATTAGGTAACGTCTCTCCGAGGAGACCGTGTCGTGCAATTAAAATTTTACAGATCCATTTATAAACGACGAGAGCTCCAAATTCGTTTGTTCGCGAGATAAAGAGAAAGGAAAATACCAGGATAAAAAAAAAAAAAATGAAATCACATAACGACGCGCGGTAAATTTTTCTAACGACAAGTCCACGGGGCGTTATCAATCCTCTGAGGATTCTCGAGGGAGCTAATGCATCAAAATGAAAAAAAAAAAAGAAGGACCAAGCGATACGTGCTGCGGTCTCTATTTATGTGATTCTGCTTCCTTTGACATTTTTTTCTACACGTAACAAGCATGCATAACAAGAATATACGCATAAAGAAGCGATAATGATCCCTCTGAACTTATCTCGATTGTAGATAAACATATTCTTGCGACATTCTAATGGCTAAAGGTAAAACAACACGTGCTTCTTCTTGAGCAGCAATTAATATCTCGATATCATTTGTCACACCGACTTGAAAGCAAGATTTAACTCGTTAACTGTTTCCTGGGCAAGGAACGTTCGCCGTCTTGCTGTCGCCCGGAAAACGAGGGATTCTACTCGAGTATAAATGAACCGGCGGAATAATAGAGGAAAGAGAGAGAGAGAGAGAGAGAACAGAATCTATCTGTCTCTCCTTTCTCAGAGTTAAATGCACAATGAGTTCTCTTTTTCTTGCCTCTTTCTCTTTGCGGTAAGAAAGAGAGACCGGAATAAAGGAGAAAAGGATGATCTTAAAGGAAATCAGCCACTAGTGCCTCTATTTTCGGATTCTTTCTCATAATTCGACCGCGACAAAGGAAAGGAGAATATCCACCCGGAGGCGTTATCGTTCCTCGCCGACCGACTGGATCCGACAACTTCGACGATTTGTTTTCGCCCAGTGACTCCGATTTAGACTTCAAGCCGAACTATATACGTTACTCTTCCTGTAACGTTAATGCATTACTCCATTTATTAACTATCTTGTTATCAAGCTCCACGGACTTTGTTTTGGCTTTCTATGCAGTTACAATTTCGAACTGTGTTCACTGAATGGCATTTGGGTTGCGGTTAAACAGAGAAAGTAATAGGATTCTTGCGCATCGTGATTAAAGTATATAGTATAATTTGAAAATGTAAATATATATCATAAATATTTGTTTCAAATTATGATTGTATATAAAACAAATGAAATAAACAATTCAGTATACATTCCAAATTGAAGATTCCGGTCTTGTTTAAATTTTATACATAATATAATTCATTTTTCTCTCCCTATCTCTATTTCCGCCGCTTTTTTTACTCTTCAATCGCAGTGTTGAAGAGGAATCTATTAATTTGCATTGAATAACGAGAATCACTTGAATAAAAGATAAAAAAAAAATGTATTTATACTTCAATATATTTTTATGCAATTTCTACAACACATGATCCTCCAAGTGACATAAATAATTTCGCGATCGCGTGACTCCTAATTGTAATTTACAGTACAATTTTTGAGCAAACAATTTATTATTCTTTACCCTAATATAAGTACGTGATTGTCGTCAAGAATGACTTGACTATTTTTCGAGAAGGTAGATTTTGTTTCCTCGAGTAAGAAGCTGCGACCGCGTTACAAAGAATACGTATTATATTAAAAGTGGGTCGAGATGTCGCGGACTTTGCCAGCCACAGCTCTTTCGACACCATCGGTTTTCGGTAGATCTCCTCTTGTTTACGGAATTTTGAACTGAAATTTTCACGAACTCATTACCGCGAATGTTTGCGCTGCCGGTGGTTAAATTTGCTCTTGACGTTCTGCTTAACTCATTATTAACGTGCGTTAACAACACACACGTGCACGATGCGAAGCATCGTTGACATAAGTGTCTCGTGAATTCTAAAATGCGCATATTAACAACTTGATTATTTTAATATCACAACTGCTTCTTTGTTCGTATATACTTTTTGTGTACAGTCTCGAATGTCGTATTAATTATTAATTGTTTTCATGTTAATCTTTTTTGTAGTTGATAATTATTTAATGATAATTTTATGACAATCATTTAGCTTTTAATTTTAATTTTTTATATCGTCATGCAAAGTATTTTATACAAAATATAAAATTCTAATAATGAAAAATGAATATATGGTAACTTATTTACCTTCATAAAAAATATATCATGTTAAACGTAAAAAATTTTTTAATTGGCTTTTATTAGATACTTGCTTATTAAAGCTGCTGAAACAAAAAATTATTGCAGCATAAAAATAATTGCAATTCGAAAATATAATCAGATAAAAAATGCTTATATAATTTTTTTTTTTATTATTTCACATTATTTATTGAGTTTTTATTATTTCGCTTTTGAAGCTTTTTCTACGCTTTAGGATTATAATATAATATAATTTTCGATTCTCTTGTTTAATCTATGAGTACATGTGGTTGCGACGATAGCGGAATTATTATTAAAGTTACTTCACAATTTCAATTTGCAAAATATGACAATCTGGCTTTGCAAACACGATAATTCGCATTTCATTATATTCCGACAAGTCGAAGTGATTAGGAACGGCCTGCCAGCGGCAGCGGAGCTTCCGCTCATCGCGGATATGTCTGATCCAATCGATATCGTCATGCCGTTACATTCGCCGATATGTATTTACGGGATTGATTGTGTTGGGCTGCGTCAACTTGATTTCTTTTTATTGGCAATCCGATGGAAAACGCTGGCCTTATTTTGATACGCCATTAATCCTCATTCATCAAATGCGGCTTTCGAAAAATATTGCCGTAATTGATGAGCAATGATGCAAAATTCGATAACTATCAATACGAACTGTGCCGAACAGCGATAAAATATAACGGCAACTGTGTATTTCGATTTTTTTCATTTTTTATTTTTATTTTTATTTTTTTCATTCTTTCATATCGCTCCAATTTGTGTTAATTCGTTATTACTTGCGTAAAGCTCAACATAAGGCTCTATTTTATTTCTGTTTCATATATATATATATATATATATATATATATATATATATTGGTAAAATAAAACGATAAATGAAACTGAGCTAGACGAATTCATCTTGAACCGATATCAAAGTTTTTGATTACCCAAGAGAACGAATGTTGACCGATGTTGACTGTATGATTTATGACGATCCTTGATAGGGACAATAATGTACAGAATATTTTTTACGAGTTCATAAGAGATGAAAATGTACTTATGCCGCGACATATGTATATCTCATAAATATCGTGCTCGAGCAGATAAAATGTTAATTGGGATAATTCCTGGTTTCATAAATGGCGTTTTATGTAATGCACGCGAAGAAAGAGATCCAGTACTGGTGTAGAGCGAGTATGAAAATAAATTTCGCTAGATTTATGCGCGCACATTATTTTCAACAAACTACAAAAGCTTTTACAAGAAGAGTCAAGAAAAAACATACAAGAATAATATACAATTTAATTAATAATTATTGCTCTAACCTATATATATATATATATATATATATATATATATATATATATATATAATGTATTATTATGAAGGCAGGAATTAAAATGTTAGTTATTAATATTTATTACGTATATACGGACGATATTAAATCAAATCACATACGCTCGTAATAAAATTAATTTAATTAATTTAAAAACTACAAACGATATTTCTATGCCACGAGATGTTTCGCTGTAATTGTGTTTTATATCTGCGAACCTTAAACGATTTTGACGTGTAATAATTACGGATGTCGCTCTATATGCGACTTTGGTCATCTAATACCTCACATTTAGAAACTTCTCGGTGGTTAGTTTACAAGCTGCAAAACTTCCACAAGAACAATAATTAATTAACGATTTATGAGATATTTATGTCTCAAATGATTATTATACGGGAGACAATTACATAGTTAATTTATGAGTTTGCCAAGAGAAGTATATCTTAAAAAGTAAGACGAGAGGAGAATGAAGGGCAACATTCTCTTTGCTTAAATCAAGAGTTGTACCAATTTTATGAAAATCCGCAAAATGTCGTCTAATTCGCGACGATATTTCACGATGTAAGACGTTTTATCATCTCTCAATTTATGGCGGATATTTACGGCGGTATTGCAACGCGCTGTTCTTCTTCCTTCGACTTTCTTAATAGATTAAGAAGTTTGACATAGATAGAATATGAAACTTTGCGATAGATTTTGTCGATAATACGAAACAACAATGAGAAGTCTATTCGCGATCTTACGAAGAGACACGTGAGACAATCTTTATGAGAATTCTCATTTTAAATTATTATTATATTGGAAATTTTTATACATGTTGTTTTTACATCAAAATATTTAAATATTAATTTTTCAATTGCTACATACATATATCTGAAATTTTAATCTATTATTTTTTCAAGCGTATATTTTTTAATGCATGAAAAATGAATCTAGCTATTTCATATTGCGCAGGCAAAGGAATTTACAGAGAGAGAAAAAGAGCGAGAGAGAGAGAGAGAGAGAGAGAAATAAAAGTGTAATCATAATTAAAAATGCAGAAGTATTATTTGTACGAGAACTTGTATCTAGTGATCGAGATTAATGTTTTGAGATTAATCATCCTTCTTTTTTTAATTTAACACGGTTTTATATAGAGACATGCTAATTTAGCGTACAAAATAATTGATCTAATGTAATGTAAACTTTCATGATATAATCGACCTAATATTCGTTGGAAATCGACGCCAACGCAAAGTACATTACGTTCGCGACTTTCCATTACGCAAATCGGAGCGCAAGCGACCCTCGAACAAATGCACAATATTAACTCGATCTGCCCGATCCTCGAGCGCGTGCCAATCGGTTGATCTGGCAATACTTTCACCGCCCACTCTCACATATACATGCGCATACATATACATAAGCACACAGTCTCGTTCTCGGGTTCGTTTACGCATCGCACTCGATGCACGAGCGAAAATCAGGTCGCAATCGTAAATCTATGACGGATAGAAATAAGAATTGACGTCGAATGCGATCGACTGATGATTCAATTCTTTTCAGCATAACTCATCGTTCCCTCCCTAAATCTCGCGATGCAGGATAACATGCTTTGCCGCGTAATCAGCGTTCTATGATGATGAAATCAAGCGAATGCACCTGTTTACGTGGATCGTAAATCGAGGGTGTGTCACATGCGCCGTGTCGAATCCAGATGCGCGTTACACGCAGATCTGACGTTCACGCTTGATTCGCGAATTATTTCGGAATTAGAAAGACGCATATTGGAATGAATGACGGTGAGATTTCTGAGAACATCTATGCGATATTCGAACATAGATTAATGTTTGATTGTCCGTACGATATGAAAACAAAAATGCAAATAAATATTCCGTATGTATGTGTCAGTTTATACAAGTGCATTTAGGCACACACCCAAGTATTATATATACCTAAAGTAATGGATTACAGTACGCTACATCAGAAATATAGAAGATTTAAAGAAACAAAGAATATATATATGTTTCTGAAGATAATATCTCTTCGCTCACATACATACATATATATATATATATATATATATATATATATATATATATATATATATATATATTCTAAAACCTGCTATTTATTTTAGAGAGAAGATCTTATGAAACACGGAATGAAAACAACTGCATATTGAAAATATAGCTACATTATTGGAAAACGATATGTAAACTAGAAGCTCAGACATTGAAAAGATAAAATAGACAGTAAAAAAAAAAAAATATAATATTTTGTTTTGTCATACATTCCCAGAACGTATAAATAAATACGTGATAAATAAACCTTCTTTATTATATATATTTTAGAAATCGTTCGAATTCCAGAAAGAACGAATTATCCGATAATCGATTATCCGGCGATTATCGGTCAACATTTTGTTGCTCGATTAATGCGAATAATAAAGCTCTATTGCGCAATATATAGACCAGACTTTTAAATTCGAATGTACTTAGCTGTATACAAACTGTATACAAACGGAGTGCAAGTCCGCGTAATAATTTATTTTTATGACGTTATTCGCAATAAGCGGTATGTTTCGCCGAACGCGAGGCAATTTCGCGCAATGTAATACGAAATATGTACATTCCTTTCCGCTCTTTTCGCGAAGAAGGAAAAACAGAATTTCGAAAAAGCACACGGCAAAAATGCATACTCGAAACGAACTGATGGAATTGCTTCGTTCGCCTCTCGCGTACCAGTTGTCATGGCGCGAGGAAAATTGATAGCGTTCGTCGTTTTCTTTGGCGAAAATATCGACGATTCCAAAATCTCTCACTGTGTGTATTTTCGGCCCTTACGTCAATAAAGTGCTACCTGGCGAGTTGTGGCAAGGAGAAAATCGATTAAAATTATCTGGAGGGAAAGTAGCGCAACGTATTTGGTCTCGCATCGTTCTGGTGATCTTCCACTCTTCTTCCCTTTTGATGTCGACGCGGTTACGTTTAATATTCCTTGATAACAGACTCGATCGCATGTTTGCTTCGTATTCCCTTTGTAATAAGATGCGTTCAATAGCGAGTGATTCGCAAAATGACATGAATAAGATATGAATCAATCAAATATGTACAGCTCTTGTTGTATAGAGAAGAAAAGAGAATCGTATCCTTTAATAATCTCAATTATATTAGAGGATCCCCCTCACTATCATATTATACATATAATCATACGTATAACAATGACATATTAGGATAAAAGCTACCTTTACATAGCAAAAAGAATCTCGCAATCAGTAACATCTATTCTTGTCACGTTATCAATTTTTTTTAATTCGTAAAATCAAGTGCCTTCATTTATATCGAGAATCATCAATTTCATTTTGCAAATCAAAAGCGTAACGAAAAATTGACTGGAAATTTAGATATCGAAAAAATTCTTACAATACCACACACGTAACTAGAATTTTTTATTTTTATTTCGAAAAATTATTACAAAGTCGTATTGATCGCTCAAAGGTCACAAGCCCAAGAGAGAAAAAATTTCTTCCATTCCAATTTTTCGAAATTCTCATCCTGTATAACACACATTTCAATTATATCCTCGGTACATTCTCGTGTCTTCTAATAATATTTCAGAGAGAGAGAGAAAAGAAATTAAACGTATCATTTTTTTATATTAATCACGAATAATATGCTACTTTTAATTAAAGCAAAATTAAATTAATTTATTACGCGGGATTAATGCGAAACTTCAGTTATAAATTGTTGGTAATTATCACAGACAGTATCCTCCGCTTTTCCCCTGCTGACGGAAAATTAATGCACGACGCGCAGTCACATAGTCGTAAAATTAACATGATCCTGCTTATGACATTGGCAGCGACGGTTACGCTTTTTATATCACGCGATATATTCCGCACAATATGTTGACACAAGACAAAATATGTAAACCAGGTCGGTCGAGGGGACGATTCGATAATGGCGATATAATTTGCGTGACAGTAATAACGATTTGTGCCTAATTGCTGGTACGGCCAATGTCATAATGAACCTCCAATCGATCAGCGCAAGACAATAACAATTGCCGCCGGGCTCGCACTAGATAACTCGCACGGATCAGGCTTCTCGTTAATTAACCGCCGCACTTGGCGAGGTTGCCCGGTTAAAAATTACATGAGTTTAGTTAGAATTTACGACGGAACGTAAATGTGTGGGTTGGATATAACAGCGCAGGTGGAGCTTTTCAACTGCGAACGGAAAATATCGGCCTCGCCTTCAAACAAACGGAATGTTTTGTATTAAAACCTTTTGATTGGAATATTTAATTAAAATCGATAAACTAATTGAGAAAAAAAATTTGTAAAAGGATAGAATAAATTTTCGTGAATTCGGCTACGGTGCAGATAACAAAGAGAGCTTTTGCTTTTCATTTAATTTCAATAATTTAAGAATAATATTCTGAGGAATTTTCTCTCTCTCTCTCTGGCTTTCTTTCTTATAAAATATAAGAATATAATATACTAAATTTAAAATAGAAAAAAATCTATACATCTAAACTGTAATAGACATGTAGAAAAATTTCTAACACGTTGAAACTTGCTTTGCATTTAGTTTAAAGATTATATTTTCTCATATAGAATATTTTTACATAAATAAAAACTAAATTTCTTTCATTACGATTGAACGCATGACTGCAAACAGATTTCCCGAAGTCGATCGCGTTTGATATCTAAACGACGGCCTGATATCCAGGTATCGTAAGATCCAATTTGATACGCCTAATTTAACAGTAC
This sequence comes from Cataglyphis hispanica, assembly GCF_021464435.1. Classification (NCBI taxonomy): domain Eukaryota; kingdom Metazoa; phylum Arthropoda; class Insecta; order Hymenoptera; family Formicidae; genus Cataglyphis; species Cataglyphis hispanica. Next base: position 2,116,477 of record NC_065966.1, on the reverse strand, counting down.
ATTTACCGTGCGAGTTACTCGCGGGACGTTCCTTACAACTCCTATTTGTCGATCTGATGCATTACCCGATTACTTTTCTCTGTTCGCGTCGATAGAAAAGCGCTTTGAGGGCAAGAATTTACGATAAACGAGCGAAAACGAAAAATGAAAACACATCGGCCGAGATCTCCCGCGAAACTGATGACGCTCGCGAATAAAGTACGATTAGATCGACGTGATTAAACAGAGGCGATAAATAGGCATTCGCTAAATTCTTTGAGGAAGTACAACGCTCGGCGCGAATGAGCGATCTGGTCGGGAAAGTTCTCTACGTCGACACGTGTCGATACTGCGAAGAGGGTCGAGTTACCCTTTGTAGTCAATCACTCTGTGTAATCACTACGAAACCCTTTCCACGGCAATCGGATCGCCCGGTTGGAATTCATTGCGGCTGTCTCGAAGAATGTGAGTCTTCGAAGCGATCGGTCGAAGGGTGAAATCACCCAGCTTGGCGTCGGGTCGAAGAGAATGTGTCTGACGACTAAAAATACAATGCTCAATGTCGACAGATACGAGAAAGTGGCTTCCTCTAAATGCTAACACGCTCGATTCCACGTATCTCGCGTAAAAAGACCGTTTTAATGCCGATTGGTCCAATATTATTTCTAAAAATGGCTCGATACTTTACATTATTTTGTTATTTTAACCCAATGTCATCTCAGAGTATCTGTCTCGCTAGATTCGAGACCATATCTATATTCTATATAAATGAAATATTATCCTGTTTTGATATCTTAATTGATTCTTGCTTGCTTCTCTTCTGAGTGATCTATATATTTTTTTATATTATTTTTTATACTATATTATAACACGTGATTTGTTAAATAATTTTATATTTAATTTCTCTCTCTCTCTCTCTCTCTCTCTGTCTTTATATATATATATAAAAATCATGCAACTTTAAAAATTAAAAATATAGCAGATTACTTTCCTTTGAAATTGGAGTGGAATATAATGATTTTTCAGTGGAGATGTATATTTTAAAAAAAGGAAAGGTTCCTCAAATAGGGAGGAGATAAATATAAGGTAGAACATCTCGCAATCGCTGCGAGGGCTCTTCGAGTTTGAGGAGAACCAAGCCGAAGAGGGGCAATTAGTTGGGCGATATCAGCAACTGCTCGACGAGGAAAGATACGCAACGATAGGGAAAGATCTAATTAGATTTCTGATGCCGCGGACACGTGTATGTCGAAGGTCACCTTATCGCGGAATGGCTGAAGCATGTCGAGACGGCTTTCATCGTGCCGGGATCCGTTTGCTCACCTCCGAAGGAAAGAGAGAAGAGGGATGGCCACTCAACCGAGCTTCAAAGTGTCCGCGGCTTTTGGCCGCATTTAAACGAGGATGACGGCTCTTTGTACCGATCGACATGGAGCTTCAAAGAAATATTTAAGCTCGGCCTGTTAAAGATCATTTCCTGCTCGTTGAGAGAAACAGAGAAAAGAGAGAGAGATTAACGAGTTTAGCAAACTCTGCATCTTGCAAAACATGGTCATTGACTGTGATGTTTATGGATTTTAATGCAGTTTATCTTTCGCACTTACTCTTGTAAGTTCTCTCTTTTAATTGTTTCGACAAATCTTTACGTGTTTTTCCGACGATGCAGTTGTTTGTATGATAATTCGACAGAGATGTTCTTATAAATATGTAGATGAAATAATGAACGATTGAATATAACTTAAATATTCAAAAATTTCTTTGGAAAATTTCAGAGTTTATATTATTTACAATATATCAATTTTGTTTTTATATTTTTCTCTACATAAGTGTGTTGTAGTATCTCACGTGTCTCCATATCTAACAATGTATTCGATGCATTGTAATCAAGATCTCGCGCGCGACAGCAAACTTGATTTGGTGCATTATACATGGTGTACGCATCAGTCTAATAATAGATGTATCCCGTCGATAAATTCGAACCGATAAACAACCACCCACCCAACGCGCGCACTTCATGCTTCGGCATGCCGAGGTCTGGTAGAACGTAATATTCAATGCGGATTTCTCGGAACGCAATGTATTATTTTGGCGGGAAACAACAAGTAGAAAATAAAATTCGTGCATTCCTCAAATTGATTATGTTAGCGCAATTTTTCGGCAAACGACGAATGATGTTTGAAATTCAATTGTATTTTATGTATTTCAAAATTAAACAGAACAAAAACAGAAATAATTTTTATTTTTTTTTCATTTTCTCGCATATAAATTTCATTAAGTCCTATAATTTCGTCATTTTATAATTTTAAATATTTAATAACATAAATTATATATTAATTTTAAATTATCATATTTTTGCTTAAAAGCTCTATTAATTGAGAAAATATGATTGTTATATTGTCAAAAATGTGATATCAATATATACATATATATATATATATATATCCTCATACATATTGTTCGATGACGACATATTATTAAATAAAACTGATGTAGAATAGAAATAGCTATGTTGTTGCATATGCTAACAATAAACATGGTTTCTTGCATTCAAAAGAGACAAAGGGTAATGAGGCTGTTGTTCTTGTGTAGGCAGCTTTGCGTTCGTATGAGCCAGGTAATTAGAAGGCCCAATTTGCAGAGTTGGATATTGTATTAGGATTCATTTAGATCCTATTAAATTCGAGAACGCATACGGAATAATATCAAATAATAACATCCGTAAACAAAACAGTGTCATTAAAATAATAAAATAATAGGTTCATATAATAATATTCTATTTATTTACCGCATAATTTGCTTTGATAAAATTGTTGTTTTATTCTCATATCTAAGTGCACAGATAATTTATAAAATTTCGTCTTTGGCGTTTTTTACAACAGTCGACATGTTTCGTTGTACACGCTATAGATATTATCGAATGGCGCTTCTGTGTCATATTTTTCATCAATTCAATTTCCGCTCACAACTGCACATCAAGCGTAGCATTACGCGCGACTGAAATTTCTCGAAATTCTGCATAAATTGTTTTTACATTTAAATGTCAGTAGCAAGCTGTTTATTTTATCTGTGCAGCTTTGAAATATAAATACAACATGCGATTAATTACTTAGTAAGTTTGACTGCTTAAATATCCTCACAAAATCATTTTAGTTTTATAGAATTTCTTTCTATTTTTTTGTGATTAAACATTCTATAACAATAATTGATTCTTCAATATTCTATGCTGTCAAGACGAATAATAATGAAATGAATTGAGAAATCCACCAATTTTTAATATTTTTAAAATAATTTACGTCGAACATCTGTCCATTAATCATGCGATCAGTCGATTTTATATTATCGGAACGACGGGGGCTAATTAATAATATTAATTAATTTATTAATATTATTAATATTAGAGAGTTATATCTTTTGTATGAAACTGTCGAAAATTGCGATATTCGCTATATTGAACCAGGGAGTTTAAATCTCTCGTGATTATCAGCGAATTAATAATTTTCGGCGGTAATAAGTACAACTGTGCTTACGTGCATACACACACACACACACACACACACACACACACACACACACACATTCAAGCTGTGTGTGAGTGTACATGTCTCGAGAGAATGCGCGTACGTACGTATGTGGGAAGTGCTGAGAACGACAAGCAGCTGCAAATTTTCCTCGAATGAAGTAGCGGTTTATCTCACTCTCGCGTCTGTCTCTTGCATCTTGGTTTTTCCACTCATTTTTCTACCCTCAAGAGAGATTCCATCTCTGTGAGTGAGAAATTTTAGCAGTACACGGGCAAACAAAGCGTCTGTTCAAAGCAGTGTTCAATTTGCCCTCGCGATTCTTTTTCCATAACACGTAGTTCGATCTACAATACGTTGTTTGAATTTTATTCAGAGTTCTCTTAATGCAATCAAAAGACAGCTTACTTTCATAAGTATCAAGCAAATTTACTTTATAAAGTGTTTATGTGTGTTTTGCAAAATCTCTTCATTCTTCTATATAATAAAGATAAAAATATAATTATAAAATGAAGATAAAAATATCTACTTTAATTTGTCAAAATATTAAAATACTATATAATATTATAATCCTTGTTGATCTAGAATTATATTATTTTTAGCGTTAGCTCGTTAAGACCTCTAAATCACCTTACTGTTTATTTTATAATCTTATTAATACTTTGTCATCTTTATATATTTTCAGCGGAAGAATTGGGGAGCAGTAAATTGAGCACCACATTGCCCACGACGCCGACTGAGCTCTCACAGTTTCCGAAACTCTGCGAGTTGCGCCGAAAATTTCCGGTTCTATACCGAGTCGAGTTTCAGGTGAGACCTCATAAATCCTATTTCCCGTCTACTCATTTAACTTTGGTCACCTTTTGAAAATGTCGAGCCTCGACCTTTCGCTTCGACAACTTTTATGGTCTTTCTTCACTTCAATACGTTATCGATTATAGACAATGACAATTAATAGTATAATTTATTACATTTTGTAATTTAAAACTCTGCTCATTTCGCCTCCCAAACAGCATATAATTATATGTAAAAAAAAAAAATACCTTTGTCGTGAACTAAAAAAATGTTATTCTTTTCTAGCAAGACTATATTTTGTAATACAATAATACGCAATCATTTCGTAATAGCTTTTTAATTACGTGAGATTATCTGACAAATATCAAAGGTAGATACCGATCAGTAGCGTTTGGAATAAGTTTATCTGCTTATTAATGCAAATATATATAGCGGAATTACGTGACACAGTCAATTCTGTATCCGTAGATGCGTGGGTAGATAGGTAGATATACTTGCGGATATCACAGAGTGCTTGGGGATAGGTAGACAGCTAAGCGACAAAGCGACTCCCTCTCAGGAGTAGGTCGAGAGAAATCAAGATTTACCATTATATCGGTTTCTCATTAGACCGTCGCCCGATTTGGGACGCAAATTCCGCGGTACGCGAGGATATATATGCTTCACTCGGGCAATTTCAAGCAGATATTCAACGTTAATGATTATAAGCCGCTTTACTAAGAATATGAATTTTGAGTCTCGTAATAAAAATAGTATAATGTTAATATCAAAACGTTTGGTCTGATTGAAATTTAAACGTCAAATTTTGCTATTTCAGCTTTAAAATTCTTCAAAGGTTACGTAACTTAAAACGTGTTGTTTTTTGTCTTTTTATAATATAATGTAAATGAAAATTCTTTGAAAACTATCAGAGAAACACCTTTTGAATTTAATTTTTTTTAATTACTAAGTGACTTTATTCGCGTTTAAAGCACAAAAAAGATTTTTTTTTCATAGTTAGAAATTTTCAAGTTGACGAAAGACGTATCTTATTGCGGTATTGCCGTGAGAATTTCTCCTAGCGCAATCTACCTTCCGTTACGAGTCATCATTCCTATTATTATGCAAGTATAACATGTAGTGAAGAAAACTCCATGCGGACGACGAGACACAATTGAATTCTTAACTGCAGTGCCTTGGAAAGCGAGATACATCCGTCTGATCTCCATTCTTCGCTTCATATCTCAGCCACAACACGTTCTACTCTGCCTTGCTGTTTCAGGAGAGACGAGAGGTCTCAGCTGATATTTACATATTTCACTGAGTCGCTCTTACATCCCTCTTCTTCAAAGAGTAAAATCGATTTATAACCTTTGTAGTAAGAAAATACTTGTTCCTCGTGTATGCAGTTTCACTTTTGAAAAAGACGAGTTATCGTCAGGCCTTCGGAGAAGACTATTCTAGTTTTCATATTTTCGAGAGACGCGAGAAAAGAGATAAAGGAGGATTCATAAATATTTTATATTTAAATAAAACATTTTTGGAAACAATGCCCCTCCCTCCACCCCTGGATAACGAGCTCTGATGTTTAAACGCCTTTGCGATATAACATCGAAGAGGACGACGAAAAATCAGTCGCCTTCTCTAAGACATATCATCTGCTTGTGTAAACGCGTCTGTGAAAGATCCGCTTGACACGCGATAAGCGCGTCTCCTAAACACGACAAAATCGAGCAGCTTTTTTTCGGGCGTTCGCCATCGACACGAGAAAGCTCTTAACCCTGCTCACGATATGCACGACGAGGTCGGCTCTCGAGCGCAGTTTATACGCCAACGGAGATTATCTCAGGGATATCCGATGTCCTCGCGGCGCACGGGTTTCTTCTAATTGTCGGAGTAATCGCGGAGGATACCGATCCATCTATTTTTTTTATACGACACCCATTTTCAGCGTTCTTTGCTGCCGAGAAATTTTTGCGTCTGGCCGAAAAAGAACTTTGTTCTTCTCCGCTTTTTTTTTTTTGGCGATAAATGGAAAAGATCCGGTGAGCTATTTGCGGATAACGACAACGGAAGGACGAGAGCAAGCAAGGGGATGATGAAAATAAAGGGGGCGGACGATGGCAGACGGGGAATGGCAGCCGTTGAATTTTAATCCGGCCGGCGCGACGCAGCGATGCGAAAACCATCTGGGCGTGATTTTTAAATTAAACTCGCCCAGCATTATCGGAAATGAAAGTTCCTGATGTTCGACAAATACTGGCGGATAAAGCGTCATACGTATTCATGATGCGGCGCGTAGAATACGAAAAACTTCCGGGAGCTGCGCATTTACGCGACGCGTGAATTAATTAAATTTTCAGCGGCGGGGAGTTGCTAATGGCGACAGTAATAATGGAGATCTATTCGCGTCCAGTCGACGTGTAAAGTCCAAAATATTCCGCGATCGGAAAATCGTCCATATGTGATGTCCGTCGTTGACGATAGGTTTTAAAGAGAGCCATCGCATAAACGAACTCGTGAGTTTAAATGTCAAATAATGCGACCACGTGTAGTTGCCACGTAATTTTTCTCATTTACCGAATCTTAAACATTCGGCATTGCCAAAGAAAACCACTTTCTGACTACTGAGAACTTTCATGTATATCATAATGGTGTATATATCGTGAAAATATTCGCAGCTGCTCACCACGCCAAAAATATGCGCCATCTGCCAACGTTCATTCTCGCGATAAAGATTAAATTATCGCGACGTTTTTTTTTTCAATTCTAATTTTCTACGAAAAATTGAATTCATCTGGATACATTCGCGAAGAACTATACGAACTTTTTGCGTTATCGGCTAAAGAACTTTTTTTCCGATACGGATATTGTGAAACTTTCCGAAGTTTTCTATTTCCTTTTTTTTTTTTTGTACCTTAAGCATGTTTATAATCAGAGTTTCGTCTATAATTAGCTGTCAATTTTATCGCAAGGATATAAAATTCATTAAAGCGCGGAAAGAGAATATTTAATACTCCTTCCTGCTCCCGTCTTTTCCTACAATTTCTTATATTCTATAATCTCTCATGTACTGACAAAATATCTTTGATTTTCTAAATCCTGCTCTATATATATAGCATCAAAATTTACTCAACATCCACGAATTCACGTTATTGACGTGTGATACATTGATTCAACGATTCAATACTTTAATTATAATATAGCTAAAAATATCGATGACAAAAAATGGTCCAAGAACGTGTGATTTTTTCAGCGAGCAATGATTATATTCAATGTAAAATATATAATTGATTATATATTTTCATATAATAAACAATTTTATATCGTTAAGTTTCTTTATAAATTTATTTCACTAAATCACGGATCTTTTTTACCACAATTTTACGATTAAATTCTTTATTTCATATTTGTATTTTTATGTTGCAGACAGCAACGAAGGTGGAAACGCATTCGTGCAGACACGCCACAAAGCCCGCGAACAAGGAAAAGAATCAGAATCAAAGGTGTATTCCGTGTAAGTGGTAATCCTCATTCCAATCTCTTATCATCGCGAACATTGCCGTTTTCAAGCCCGGAAATGAATCACGTTGATTGCACGCACAATTTGCAGACGTGATGAAATAAAATGTCGATTCGAAATGATGAAAAGCTGCGTAACGAGCGTTCGCTCTTGTAATTATCCACGGACAAATGAATACGGTTGCAATAACGCAATTCAATGTCTCTAATAAAATTGTAAAACTTGTGTGTGTTGAATATGATTATATAATATACATCGAGTAAAGAAATAATTATAATTGCGTTAATAATAACTGTTTTGCGGAAGTTTCCGGATTTTCATTAATTAACTTTCTCGCTGGGAGAAAGAAGATTTACAAGGTTACAAGGCCGTTGCAATCGCCGATACGGCTGTTCCTTTAACGAGAATTTATTTTCATCCTAGAATAAGAAGTCTCGCCTCATTTAAGGGCTCTAAAATATATTTCTCCGTTTCTTTTTATAGACGACTATAATAGGGTAGTATTGGAGACGATAGAGGGCGAGCCTGATTCTGATTACATTAATGCATCCTATGTAGATGTGAGTATATCACGACATTCGATAATAAGCATGCGAGTATTAATTCTCGAGCAAATAAATCAAGCGCGTTCTGAATTTACGTGATCCAATATCACAACGAAATCATGTCTTTTATTCATGGAAAAGACAGGGTCTCGACAGATTTGGATTTTTCTCTCTCTCTCTCTCTCTTTTCTACATAAATTGATTATTCTATCCGCGCGCAAGGTTTAGACGTATATTAATGATGTGGCGGCCGTATCGAATTACAGTATGTCGATATTGATGTTACATTTCAGAGTATATTGAAACCAAACGCTTACATCGTCACTCAGGGACCTATGGAGAACACAGTGACGGAATTCTGGCGGATGGTCTGGCAAGAGCAGGCTTCCTGCATCGTTATGCTGACGAAGACCTTTGACTTTATCAGGGTAAAGGGCCTGATATGAAATGAGATTCTTGCGAATGGACACAATGCGAAGTTCGAAATTATAGTCCATTAAAGTTACTTAGTCGCGCGAAAAATATGGTTTTACTGAGAGAAACTGACATTGCTTTAATGCTAGCATTAAACTTAAAGTCCATTTTATAAATCCTGCAAATCGTCGCTCTTGACAAGTTTTTTACAGCTGCAATTTACTGTCGCAGGTAATGTGCGTGCAGTATTGGCCCGCGAGTAAGGACAAAGACGAGGAATACGGCGGTATCGGTGTTTCCGTGCTAAAAGAGGAAGAACTCGCCAATTTTCACATAAGGACGATAAAACTCTACAAGAAGAACGAGAATGACGTGAGTCCATTTATCCTTGTCATACGGAATTTTTGCGTTTTAAATTATCATGCATATCGGATATGATATAAAACGTAAAACGGGGATAAAATTAGAAGATATTTTTTTTCGACACACAAGTTCTTCGTTTGAATTAATAACTTTCGACATGCGCAACATAATAACGCGCCCGGATACGCAAATACGCAAATAAATTCAATATTTAGACAAGGAAGAATGCAAATACGCGCGATGGAAAACGATCGGCAATTCAACGGATGGCAAAACATTCAGACATTTATACTAGTCGTTGCGCGAATTTGTGAACATACAAGTTGAAAAGCTCACGATATACGCACCCTATTATTTTGTCACCGTGGACGAAACGACAATACAAATCCACCACAACATGATTTTAAATATCCGAATATATTCATGTGTATGGTAAATAAATCACAAAGATCTGCAGAGCGTGCGCCACATCAACAAAGATTATCCGGATGATCCGCGGGCGCACGAGGATTCGTTAAGGATTCTTCCCCTTTTTATTGACCGAAAAAGCTTCGCGCGAAACATTTGCTAAAAACTCGCGAGTGTGTAATAATGTAATAAACTTCTGCAACTGGATAATACGGTATTCGGTCCAGCAGTGAATTTCGGATGCAAAACTTGTCCCGAAGTAGAGAGATCGCTAAATTGTCACCAGAGAGAAACGAGAGGGAAAGGAATGTGAGAAACAAAGTTGTCGAAGGAGTTGGCGAAATTAATTGTGTATAGGCAGAGATCGTCGTTATTTCGGGCGTTGTCTGAATACGAAATGTACGAGCTTATACGATACGATCGATGCGATAAGTTCGCTCAAAGAGTTATTACGCCAGCGGCTAATTTAATTATGTTTTTTTTTCCGCGAGAGTGGAAAACGGGAAATGACAATTGCGGGGACTTTTTAAAGCTCTTTCGAGTCGCCTCGTGCTTTGTGATCTAATTCCCTTACCGACATTGTCACTTGTCTATTCTCGTTCAACTTCTTTTTCTGTTAAGTATTCGGAAAATATTCTCTCGCAAACTTTTTAAAGCTGCTTCCCTGCGTTATCTCCGACTGTGTCTCTAAATCTTTGACTTCGTATTTTTTCGCGCCTGGAAAACAGTTCTTAATTCTTTCGACTGTATTATTTGTGATTTCACTTGCACATGGTATAATATATTTCTTACATTATTAGTTAAAAAATTATTAAAAGAAAAATTAAATATGTGAAAAATGTCTTAAAAATGCGATTTCAAATCTATTTTCTCAAAAGGCTTTGCGAATTTTTGTCACTGTTCGATTTTCTCTAAAAATCTAAAATAGCTGTAAGCCCGTTTATTCACAACGTACCATTATTAAAAAGAGTCATAACTAGACAGGAGCGATCTCATGTCACGAGATAAGTGACACCTCATTAAAATCCGTCGCCTATCTCGCGTTCAGCGCTTTTCGTAAAACTATTAACTAATGATCCGCTTGACAGTATTCGGTGACAGTGCGCGATGATGTCTGTCGAATGGCAGAAGCAGAACAATTATTCTCAAAATTCACGGAATCGAAAATTTAACATAAAGAAAGAGAAAGAGAGAGAGAGAGAGAGGTAACTTCATTCCGGAAGAAGCAAAGTGCTGTTGCGTTTAGAATGCTGAAGCGTTCAGAATGCCTCTATATTCGATGCAAGCAAGATGCAACTGCAATTGTCGAGTTTAAACTTGGCATTGTCGGGATAACAAGAGAGAAGCTTGGTCTTCGGAAAGTAATTTAACAGTGACGCAGATTTCGGAAAGTGCATGCGCCGCTTCGCTAATTTATTGGCGAAGTGGCAATTCCTTTCACATTTCTTTCGATCATAAATTTTAGAGAGCTTAATCTCACGTATATTTCAAACAACTTACTAATAAAATGAAAGAAAGAGAAAGGAAAAATAAATTGTTAAAATAAATTATAAAAGACACATATGAGTACGAAATAAGACAGAAACGATACAAATGATTTCAATTTAATTTAATTTTTTAATTTAATTTCATAAAAAAAATAAATAAATAATGAATAATGGATAATAAATAATGAATAAATGATAAATAAATATAAAAATAATCTTTATCATAAAAATAATTTGCAGTTGTAATTTATATTATGTGAACACATTTCTGCAGGAAATTACGGAAGAAAGGACGTTGTTGCAATTTCACTACACAGAATGGCATTCGCACACGTGTCCCTTCGGTAATGCGGTGCTGGAATTTAGACGGCGCGTACGGGCCGTTGTGGGATCAACTATAAAGAATGAATCCGGACCTATGGTCGTTCATTGCAAGTAAGGGCGCGATTTGCTAACATAAGCAAGCAACACACTTCTTTCGCAAAAGGGGTAATAAATTTATCTGTTTTTGATATACCAAGCGACGGTGGCGGACGATCTGGAGTATATTTAGCGATCGACGCGAACATGGAGCTGGCCGAAGAGGAGGACGCGTTCGACGTATTTGGTTACTTGAAGAAATTAAGGCAGAGCAGGAGAGGACTCATAGAAAATTTGGTACAATATCAACTTTTGCTCGATATCATAAACTTCAAAAAAATTGCGTGAAAAAATTTATATACGGACATCTATCTTATTTTTAATGAAGCTCCTTGATGTCACACAGTTTTCAATAAATAAATTCTATCATATTAATTTCTTTTTCAATTTTTCTCTGTTTTTTGAAGATTGACTTAATAAAATATATAATAAAATATTGCATTAATATTGCTAACTTATATCTTACGCGTCGTACACAGGAACAGTACAAATTCATTTACGATACGCTCGAGGAATTCGTCGTGTGCGGTGCGTCGTGGTTTCCTGTGGCAGAACTATCGCAGCGCTTAAAGCAGAAGAGCATAAAAAACCCCATAACTAAAATGAACGAGTATCAACGAGAATACCAGCAGATTTGCAAACAGACGCCGCGCTTCACGATCGGCGATTGTGCCGGTGGGCATAGGGCCGATAACAGGGAAAAAAACAGAGACGTCCTAGTAGTTCCACGTGAGTTTCATGTGATCAACTTCTTCTTTCGATTCGCGAAAATAATTTTCTTTTTTTATTCACAGCGGACAATTTTCGGCCGTACCTGACCAGCTTTCAGGGCAATAGTTTCACGGATTATATAAATGCCGTCTTTGTGGACGTAAGTTAGTAAAATATTAAAATTTTTAATCCTCCTATCTTTATCATTTATCTCGCGTTTTTAAAAAAAGCTGAACTTTTTTGAGAACAAACTTTTAATGAAATTTCATAAAGCGCTGTGACAATTATATTATTCATTGCAAAAAGGACTGTCCATCTATTATTAACGTAAATATAAATTTAAAATCAGATTTTTATTCACATTAAAATTGCAAATAACAATATTTTCTGTTCGATAATCAATAACTGATAAGTATCGAGAACATGTAGAAAGTTCCGCAGACCGATATATATTATATATATTACAGTATTTCTCGCGATCCATTTAGCAATCGCGCGTTGCCAAGTTTTTCCCCAAAACACTCATTCGCTCTCGCTATGCCATGTAGGGCTACACGAAACCGAGAGAATATATCGTAACAGAATGGCCCCTTCGACACACGTGCGGCGAATTTTGGTCTTTGGTTTATGACTATGAGTGCGCAGCGGTAGTGGTACTGTGCGTACCGCCTCAGGGATCCACAAATTTTCCCAGCTTCTGGCCGGAAGGGAGGCATTCCAAGAAATACGGGCCTGTGTTTACGATCGACCACATCAGCCACAATCATTACACCAACATAAAAACCTGGGTGAGGAGCAATCTCCGATCCTTCGTTCAAAGCTTTGAAAGTTTTCAAATAATTTCAAAATCTTGCCTTTATTTTTGAAATTTTTGACAAAGAGAAAATTTATACATGGAGAAGATAAAGATGAAAAAAAATGGTTAAACCTTCTTGCTTATAAATTAACAAAAAAATTATGTTTTTTCAGGTTTTTAGGATAAACAAGAAGATCGTCTCATTGACGGAACTCATGGCGGGGGTGAAAGCACCACCGAAGACCGTGCAATTGTTCCAATTGACCTGTTGGCCGATGGGCCACAAAGTACCCACCTCTACAAATAGTTTAGTGGAGCTCATGAATATGGTCGAAAGATGGAGGCAACGAACGGACTATGGACCAGTGGCTGTGGTATCGCCCGATGGCAGAAGCCGTTGCGGTGTCTATTGTGCGGCCAACGCGTGTATAGAGCAGGTCATTCAGCACGGGGAGGTTGACATTTTCCAGGCTGTCAAAACTGTGCGCAGGCATAGACCTCAGCTTGTAGAAAATATGGTATGTATTTTCCTTTAAACTATAATAATATTGTAATATATATTTAACGTATATTTTTTTTTTCATCTAATCTATAAGCTGATATCTGATCTATAATCTAATAGCTGAACTTTTTTTAAATGGTATTTAATTTTATAAGTTTGTATATGTGTGTAAATTTATAAATCTATTTTGTTTTTATTTTTTGTACTTTAAATTTTTTCATGTTTCTATAATTTACGGTTTTGAAGATTAATTTCTTAGATTTCATTTTATATCCATTATTATAAAACAAAAATTCAAAATATTATTAAAATTATAATACCATCTGATAAGAAGCATATACAAATCTCTAAATAAATATTTATAAATTAAAATTTTTATTTTTAATATTTTAACTAAAAATTGCAGCTCACAAAAATTACATATATAAAATAAAATTGTATGTTAATTTTACTATCACTAACATGCAAGTCTTCTAATATCGTTTAATGTAATAAAATATTTCTCTTTCTCTCTCTTTATAAAAGAAAACCTTATGATTTAAATAAAAAGGTAAGAAAAGAATATCCGTATAACATTTATTTCTAGACGGAATACAAGTACTGTTACGACCTGGTCCTGCACTACGTGCTGCACTATTTGAATAAAGATATGAATGAGAAGAAGTGAGAAAGCGAGTTGAGGGACGAGCTATGGTTCATCGAATTCGGTCGGGGAGCTGCGCTGCCGCTGACCCCGGAGGAAGCACCAGCGGACGGGGAACCGGTCGTGCCCTGCGCCCAAGGTCGCGTCATCATCGAAACGGCGAGGCCGGCGCCACCACACTTCGCTACCTGTTCCACTTATCGCAGACCGCTCCTCAGCCGCATGTCAAACGAGGTGTCGATCAGCGATGGAACGATACCATCGTCGAGCGGCACCGACCAAAGTCAGCAAGAACAGGAACAACACCAGAAGATCAGCGGCAAGGGCGCGATCAGCAAGAGCATGACGACGACGACGACGCCGCAAAGTCCAGCCGCGAGACCGGATGATCTCGGCGTGACACCCTGGTATCTGGAAGATCATCCGACGACGGACACATCGCCGATGGGCGACCGGAGCTCGTATCCCTTATATTCGCACGCCGATGGCAAGCCGGATCTCAATTCGACGAGGAACAGTAGTATCGAGGGCGAATTGCCAAGGTCGGCGGCGCCCGTTCCCCGGCGAGCTTGCATGGATTTGAAGACCGCGATGGCACTGCTAGATGAAACCTGTCCAAACGTGGAACCAAGTCCGTCTCTCACTCCGAAAACACCCAGGACGCCACTTACACCGTACACATCGCGTAGCAAGAGAGCCCGCTCTAAGAGCAGTGATAACTCTTCCAATTACAGTAACGATCGGCTGAGCGATCGCTCATTCGAAACCCTCAAGGACAAAGATAAGGATAAGAAGAGACCATTTTTGTGGAAGATCGGCATCTCCAAAACGGAGGATCGGCCGTTCCTGGCGAAGCTGACGCCAGGAAGGATTATTGGCAAACCTTACTTGGAGAAGATTGGGCCCAGCAAAGCCGTTGAAAGACCGTTCTTAAACAAGATCGGCTCATCCAAGACCTTGGATAAATTTATCTTCGACACGCCGCGTAATGAACGCAGAAACGAGATTAAAAATGAGAAAAAAATAAACGACACGACAGTGAAAAATCACACTGGGATGAAGAATGATGTTAAGAGGCACGATACCGAAGAAATGATCACTATTAAAGAAAACATCGAAAATACTGTTCAGAAGGCAGTAGTCGTTACCTCTCATTCAGAAGAGGTACAACGCAAGTCTTTAGAGACCTCGGCGACTCACGAAAGACGGCGTTCGGGTAAAGAATTCCTGTTAAAGATGTACTCCTTCGAAACAGAGGATTTAGAATCCATCGTTCCAGCAAAGGATACATTAGACGACTCGTTCCAGGACAACGTAGTGAATTCAGGTCCGAGCTCGTTACCGATAGAAAATAGCAGTGAACAGACGACGTCGAGGCCGGAATTGGAGAATCGGCCAACTAGCGTGACCGCCGAATTGTTAAAATGCCGAGTGACTACCAGCGAGGAGCTCATATCTTCATCTATTACGTGCCTGAATTCGTCAAGCGATGCCAATAGCTGGAGCAATTCGCCGCGAAGAGCGCAACGCGCAAAGAAAGGATCGGCCTTGATTCGTCGCAAGATTTTTCAAGGTTCCAGCGAAATCGTTCGTAGCGACGACAGCACGCCCAATTCGCCCACCAAGAGGCCTATGTCGAGCGTCTCTCCCGATCGCGAGTTTCGAAACAACATCTCGGAAAGAGGAATTTTCTCTCCGACAAAGACCAGGAGATCGATCGTCGAGGATACCAGGCAGATAGAGAATACGCGCAGATCGATCAAGTACAATCAGTTCGAGAGACGAGGCATCTCCTCGGATAATCTTCTGGCAAAGGACGCTCTCTCATTTGTCACTGCCTCACAGACTATAATTGATGACATCGGGAGAACGCGAGAAATTTCGTCGGAGGACTCATTGGCGACCCGTCGAAGCGAGTATACGAAGGAAACGTTCAAGCAACTGCAGGACAAGTTCAAGCTGCAGGAAATACCTACGGAAAGTTATGCGGCTTTCAAACGGCGCACTCGAGCTCAAGGCGCGTTGAGTCGACACAGACTGAATCTGCTACCAGCGGAATCTGACATAATCTTGAAGAGACCATCCGACACGGGAGATGTTGCAGCGGTTGATACAAACACGATCAAAACTGCCGAAGAGAAACAAGATTGGAGTCAAAAAAGCACAATGAGATCGATTCTGAGAAAGCAGCAAGAGATCGATCATCTTAGCGATCACGAATCAGACACGAACACGTCCATTAGACGACCGAAGAGACGAATCTTTCACGAACCGTCGCAGGAGACCATGGATTTACTGACAGAACTACGCAAAGTGAAGAGCTTGCTAAAGACTCCGTCCTGGGAGAAGGATTTGGACCTTGATCAAAAACCAGTACAGATGCCGAAGCGCATTTTGTTGACGGATAAGGAATTTTGTCTCTCGGTGGAACGAGAGAACAGCATACGACGACCATCGAGAATGATCAATTCGCTGGAGACCACGGAGGAGGGCAAGGTTACATCGAATCATGAGAATAAAGAAAACAAGGAAAATCAATCGAATAGCGAGAATCAAAAATCGCCCGGACCAGCTCTGTTCGAGAAAAGATGCCTATCATTGGATTACGCCGATGAGGAGAAGCCTCAGAAGCCGGAAGCACGAGCGATTTCCTTGGCATCTACGAGGGACCTGCCGTTCGAAGCCGAAGAGGCCGATGACTATCCCGAACTGACGCTAATCTGCGATTCGAAAAGCTGCTCCTCGGATGTCTTCAATTCCCCATCCGAGGAGATAGATGGAAAAATCGGCGAACTAATATCGGAGACGGAACAGCCAAAGAAGCCTAGCCAGAATCACTACGCCGAGGTGGACATCGCTATTCCGACCGATCGAAGGATCAATAATTCCAAAGGCGAAGACGTTCAAGAGCGGACCAGCGATCTCTACGAGATTATATCCCCTCGATCGACGCCATTCCGCGTTAAGAAACGACTCGGAAAAATTTCTGTTGAGGAGACCGTCAAGCCGGAAAATTTCACCCTCGGTTCTAAGGTCGACTGCCGATCGGTCGTTGGCCAGAAACGGACAAAATGTGTCCCCTTATAACGCACGTCGACCTGCCCGCGGGCGAGATTCTCTCTGCGACGGCGTCAATTGTTGTGCTCGTATCGTGAGAAATATGGATTCAGGTGCGCAAATAACGCCTTAATTACATTTTACTTTAACCCTTTCGGTATTGTGTACTAGATACAAGTGATTGAATATGTCGAATACAAATAGGGACTTTAAAAAGATATTAAACATAATTTTTTTTTCGGAGTTTTTAATAATTTTTAATATTTTTAATGAATTATTTTTAAAAAATGAAATTTTAAACAAAAAATTTGTTCTATATTTTTCACTTATTCCTCTCGCAATTTCTTCAAATTTATAATAAAGGTTTTATGATATTCTTTAGAATTTAAATGAGACGTGTTTATCATCATACATATTGATAAGAAAAATTTTTTAAATTGTTTATTAAATAATTATTAAAAATTACCATTACTATATATAGATATTGAAAGGGTTAAAGAAATCAAATAATGACGTATAATTACTATTCTGTGTTCACCTTCTTTCGATACGAGCGTGACATTATGTTGCTTCTAAGATTAAACGAATTGATAATTAAAACCTCGTCAATAAATCGCCTAGCCTAGATAAAGAAAGTGTCGTGATGTATTCGCGTTGCATGCGAATATTTTTCTGATGGTGCTTATCTTAAAATGACTTTGTACATTAATGCTTTTAGTTAGTTAGTCAAAATTAGCCGCGTAGATTAACGGAAATAGAGATTTACTTATACTCTTCGTAAAAACGGTAATAATAATAGCATTTGCTGAACACTTCGTTTATCGAAATTTTTCTTGCCACATTTTTTGCGTAATTTTTCGGACAATGTTATATAAGATACAATAAATATGAAAAGAATGATAAAAAGTAAAAGTTGTGAAAGGAAAAATTTAAAAGCACAGCGATAAACGTTTAGCAAATGCCATTATTTCACATAATATAAAGCCAGATTATTGCGATAGATGAATCGGGATCACAGAATAATCTCTTTGATCGAGATGTTATTAATATTAATATTCTATTAGTCAAGTGGAACGATGTCCTCTCGAAAGTAAATAACAAACTTCGATTATACGACTTTCGGATGACAGGGAGAAACAAAAAATGAAGAAAGAAAAGAACAGTTTACCAGCTTTATAAGCAAAATCTGTCCAGTCTAGAGCCATAAACCCCCGGAGTTTTCAACGCAACGAGTGCTTATTGAAACGTGCGAGAGAGCTCCTACCGAAATATTCTAAAGCGCACCCCGACCATTTTTTACTCGATCTTTTCGAGAAAGCCCGCTGCGGCAACAAAGACTCTACACTCGCTGGTGCGCAAGAACGAAGGATTTCCGGTGAAAAACCCTTCTGTTGAGCAGAGAGTGCCTTGTATGTGGATATATATTATTTAGACAAAAAAGGGAGAGGGAGAGAGAGAGAGGGGGAAGACAGTGAGAACGCAAAAAAAATACGCAAAGAAGTCCTAATCGATGATTTAATTCCGACTGCGCGCCGGATTTTCTGAATGGGTCCACGGAGTCGCGTTCTCGTCGAACGACACATCGCAATTTTCTCCTTTTCTCCTTTTCTTACGAAAAATGATCCATTCTCACAGAATTGCAAGAAAGAATCAGACGCAGCCTTCGGATTTCTATATACATATGCGTATGTGGATATGCGTGTGATTATTTTCTGACGATCTAACGTATCTTCGATGACTCGCCTTTGAGAAATATCGACGAGATTTAGATCGGAAAAGGATTATAAAAAAAGATATTTCGGTGTGAGATACGGGAAGAGAATTCGGCGAATTCGCGAGAATGCGACTCCCACGCAGATGCGTCCGCCTGCCACGCCTGCTCTTTGTTCGGCGCGGCAAATATAATAACATTTTAACGGCATAAAACTTATATAAATAAATAATACAAATTTAATTGCGTTCCTCTTATAATTTTCTAGCGATATAGATAGGGTCGACAACGCACTAAAATTGATTATGCGGAAAGTACATTTAAAAAAAATGTAGATAGACATATAAACATATAAATATATATAGTATATATAAAATACATACGTACTACGGTTAATTTTTCGGTGAAATATTTGTGCAATGCGGCATACTCTCTTAATAATGTCGATGCAGATACATTTTCACTCCATAGATAGTAAGTATTGGTATTTTCTCAAGTTGATAGAGTACTCTAATAACTAATAATGTTAATACTTTCATAAACATTTATAATAAAAAGCGGAACCAACTCTTTCCTTTTCCCATCAAGCAAAAAAAAATGACACGTATTTATGCTTTCAACAATTTTCTAAAAACCAGCCTATAGAGCCCTAAGCTTTCTTAAATAATAAGATCAACATGTTTCATCTCATTGTCAATCCGTGAAATATTAAACGCTTTCGAAATTCGTCGAAAATATTTGAAAAATATTTAAATGCATCTGAACCGATATTACATAAGGAAATTGCGCACGCATCTGGTAAATATTAGAGATTAAAATGCGAATGTATATATATGTATGCATATATGCACGTGTGCATTCCTAGCCAGATGTAATTATACAAATTCAATAGTTGATGAGATGTGTGTGCCAAAGAAAATACGATTTATTGTATGTTATGAAATTACTTTTATATACACATTACATATATATATATATATATATATATATATATATATATATATCTTTGTGTGGACGCGAGTGTGCGGACAAAAAGTGTACTCTGTATGAAGGAGTGTATGTTTGTGTATGCGTCTCTCTGTGCGTTCGTTCTGCATGTAGAAATAAACGAGTGTATGAATTTAGTATATACGTGTTATGGCTAGGAATTTACCGTCTGTATGTACCGACTTGGATATGTGGCACAAATGTGCACGCAAGAAAGATCACGATTCGTTTCACTTCGGAAACTGAACTTTATTTAATTAATTCGAAATGAAAATTGCGACTATTAATATATTCTTATCGTGACTTGATATTTCTTTATTTTAACGCATTTATATTTTATATAATAAACGTTTAGTAATCCCTTCTTTCTACATCTTGCTTTAAATATAACAATATTTTATAAAAGATAAATTATATAAATGTGCGTATCATTAATTTATGATTCGTTTTCTATATTTTGTTTGCGCCTCTCCCTCTTTTCCCATATTTGTGAAATGCAGTTTTGACTATTTTAATCTTCTAACTTTAATTTTCTAATTTTTGCTACAATTTTTTAGGAGTATCAGTAAAATTTATTTTTATTAACAACAATCGCAAGCATTCAACTGCTCATTGTCACTCGAGTCAATAATCGAATTAAACGTAAATCGTGATCTTCCTTTAATTGTAGACCGCAATAGCGTTGTATATATAGTATTTTCGGCCGGTGCAATCTAAGACACATGGTAAGACAGGGTTCGCATTGTAATCTCGAAGGACAAAACTCGTCCAAAACTCTCCTCTTCTTTTACATTTAATAAAAAAATTTACCGCGCGCGTATACCGCGGCAGCCATCCGTCCATCCTTTCGGCTGTCCATGGGAAAGATGAATGCAAAAGATGCGCGATTATGGCAGTGTTGTAATGTTCCGATACGAAACTCTTTGGTTCTCGCGGGCGAGATTTAGTATTCAAATGTACACAGCGTTTATTAGTTGCTGTCGTTGCGATTGTTAGAAAGTTAGAAGCATAATCATGGCGCTCTAAAGCACAAGAAGAGAACTTCTTCCTTGTGGATAACTTTTTCTTAAAAGTCTTGATTATTCAAACACGTTGTGTTTTATTGTTGATTCAAAAATGTAATAATTGGAGATATATTCTATACATATATACATGTATAACTTTGTTTCTATATGTATGTATATACATATAATTTTCTTTTAATCGTGGTGGTAAAAAAGAAGCCGTTGACTTACGCAAAACGATGTTTAATTGAAAGTATTATTTAATTGAAAGAATCAATAGACTATGAATGTAAAACAGAAAAAAAAAACAATAGCAATTTTGCCAAAAAACAGAAAAAGAATTAATTAATACTTGAATTATATTCTTGAAACTTTGTAATCTGAAATATCACGCATTGAAATTATTTTTGCGAAAGTACATCCGCCTATTTCTAAAGGATTCAATCTTCTCTTCTTGTTTATTTTCTCCCCAAAAAATATATTGAACTACGTTATAGGTAAACAGCAAGATAATACAATGGGGTTGTAAATGTTAATCAGTTTTTGTTTACGCGTCACGTTGAACGTGCCACGGTATAATACATATATTGTATAATACACAAGCACAGGTACACACATGATAAAACATGATATGAGTATATGGATGTAGCTGTGTGAATATACGCGACATATAAGTATTTCTATATGTGATGGGCATTTGCCACATACATGTCAATAAAATTCACATTGTAAGAAGCCATCAAATTTGCCATCACGATAAACATAATAAATCGATGAATACAGATATGCGAAACAAAAAAATCTAACGGCCTTTATCATCGAGATCGCCGCGCCTCATGTTTTTGCCAAAATATATGAAGCGATTATATTGATTAATAATTTATAGAAATATATATAAATATATATTATTAGCTCGCATGGCTTTTACGGGGTTCACTAAACGTTATCAAATACAAGAGAATCAAATACGATTTACAGTTTGAATTTCAGCAAGCATTACATAATTTTTCGTAAAAATTACAGAGAGATTATTTTTTATTTTAGTTTGTATTTTTATTAAAGATCGTCTTTTTTGAAAAAGAAAACTTCCGGAATAATATATTTGTTATTATTTCTTTTATTATTATGAGTATTATTCTAATTATTATTTATAATATTATTATTGTATTTTACAATATTGCTTTTATATGCACAAAAGTTTATGTGTCTTTATTTATATATTTATTTATATAGATGTTTTTCATACATGCACACATACATATATATAATTATTATATATTACTTTAGGGGCAAGGAGCGTTCTCTGAAATTGATATTCGATTTTAGCAATTTTTTAATCAAAGAAAAATTTTCAATTTCTAATTGGATATTATATTAATGTAGAAATAACGCAAAAATTTGACATTAAAAATTTTTATGATAAGATATTTAAAACATTAAACTTTTCTTTTATGCAAAGTCCATTTACAAATGTATTTTTATTAACATAAAAATTTTAGCAAATTCTATATTTATTAATAATGATTTTTATATTCATATCATTAATTGTTCAAAAATGATTTTTATTCTAAATTATTCAAAAAATTTATTTCTAAAATATTGTTACGTGATTTTCGGATATCTTATATATATACATATATATATATATATATATATATATATATATATATATATATATATATATTAATCCACCTTCACACAAAATATTTGCGCAATATTGTAATTGCGTTTTGGAAACTGCCGTATTCAGTATATTATATGTATCTGCAATTATTATTTTTTTTTATTTCAATATTTTTTAGAAAATGCTTTTCATATTAAAATTTCAATCTTACATTATTCACGTTGTCGTATGAGGGGAAGGGGAAGGGGATTTATATCGACGTAAATCAATTCTCTCTCTCTCTCTCTCTCTCTCTTTCTTTTACATTCGCACAGCTTCGCTATTTAAAATTAATAAAAATATTCCATAAAACTCACCGTAGACGCGTAGATAATCGGGCTCATTGCTTAATAAGAAGATTTCGTCGAGCGATGCGACTGTATCAATGCAATAGAATCGTATCTCTATGTTGCTTGGGAAGACGGCAGTCCCGAAACGCAGCTGCGAAATCTACGCAAATGCATGTAAATTATTTATATCTAAATATTAACAAATCGATCTTATCATCGTTGAAATTACATACCAAAGATTATTCGACTCATCATTGAAAAGAATCACGAAAACGAGACACACGTCTGACGCGCGGCGATCCTCGTCCTGTTGCACTTCGAATAGTACGTTAAAGGCGCGAAATTCGCGGTGGATCATCACGAAGTCGCGCTAGTTTGAATCGATCTGAAACGCGAACCGCGCTCCCCCTCGCGGCACGATCACGCGCGATTTTTTAAAACAGTGTGATAAGCGATCTATTATTAAATAAGATGCAATGTGGTACATTTTACGTAATATTGGTACATTGTTGTAAATAATAAATAGATTGTACGTTGTATATTACACAATTCGTACATTGGTCTCCTTCTAAGAGATATCTCAAATATTTAAAGATTTATCAATTAATATAATATAATTTATCAAGAGAGCCTCTTCGATATATTAGTACAATTGTCGTTCATAAAAATTATTAAATAATTTTTGCCATTTATTTATTTGACTATTTATATTCAAATTGTTATATATATATATATATATATATATATATATATATATATATATATATATATATATATATATACATAAAGTGGACTTTTTAAATATAAATATAAAATGAATTTTTTTTGAAAATAAATTCTTAAATAATTTAGAGCAGATTTTCCGTATTCATTAAAACAAATAAATATGCAAAATTGTTTTATACACAAATATAAATATGAAATTTAGTTTTATCTATTTGTATGTATGTAATGAAATGCACAATTACTTGAACTGATCAATGGAGATAGACAAATATCGAGCGCTATGCATGATCTTTCGAGAATGCGTTCAAAAATTTTATTCATAGATAGAATACTCCTTAATTGACCAATCAGGATAAAAGTAACCAAGATTTCTGTATTCTAATTGGTCAATTAAATGCTACTCTACGGGTAAGATTTTTGAATGCATCTCGAAAATTTTGCGTCATTCTGTTTCGTTGAAATCCATGACAAAAAGTTCGAATGCCACCAGCCACCAGTTATCAGCAGCACCGACAATATACAATTCTATGTCACATTATACATACGTTCACCGTATGATAATACGATTGCTCTTAGATCAGCTGCTCGCCGTTCCGGGATATTGCGAGCGTGGCACGTGCATTGCATGGATTGGCTATAATCATTGATGCATCTTCTTCGTAGCTGAAATAATTTTTTTATAAAACTCGCGGAAAGAGGTACGTAAAGAGAGTCTCACGATCAGAGCTCAGGTTATCGGCGAGATTAAAGAATACACATTGTAATAACATTACTTGTCAATAATTATGGGATGCGGCACGTATGGATTTCATCTAACATCTTATATGTCGATGTGTCAAATGTGATAGGCACGTGTATTAAAATTTAATTGACGGCGAGTTTCAGTGAAAATTTATCGTGCAAAATTTTATTAACAAAGCAGTTCCTTTTTTTTTTCATTTAGAAACGCATCTATTCGTTTAAAATCTATCATTTTATTAATAAATGAGATTGTAACATAATCAGTAACATATTTTTCTTTAATGTTGCAGATGGGGGTGTTCATATTTTTTTATATGCTCTTGTTATGCTCCACTCAACTTGGGGCTGACAAAAAGACTAACAAATATGTGACAACTTTAATAAATGCTAAGTGGAATGAGACACCTCTTGTTCTCGAAGCAGCTGAATATCTTAGCGATGAAAATCCAAATTACTTTTGGAAATTTATTGATGCATATTCTAGAAAAATTAGTAATCTTGTAATAGGTAATTACGCGGTTTTAATTTAATTGACTTGGTAAAATACATATTTTTCAAGATAATCATTTTTTTCTCAATCTTTACGTAATTTACTTCAGCTACAGAAAAGGAGAGTTATGACTTAATTCTGGAATTGGCAAAAAAATATTTATCTGAATCAGAGATAGCAGTTTTTAAGTTAGGATTGTCTTTACGTATTTATTCCGCACGTGTTGAAATGTTTTCTCAAATGGCTGTGAATAAAAATGTTTCTTCCTATGGATGTAACAATATTGTTAACATTGGTGGAACATTTACTTGTTCTCTACAAGATATAGATAGGTTATTACTAGAACAGGTTGGTAATTTATAATTTTCAATTTCGTTCTACTGATATAATATTAGGATATATCATTATATTCTATTTACTTTCCAGGATACATGGGAAACTATAGATACCTATGATGTAGACCACCGATACTTGGATACTTCAGAATCTGATAAGGTAATCATATTATATGGTCAGATTGGGACTTCTACATTTATTGATTTCCATGAAAAACTGAAAAATATAGCAGATACAAAGAGGATCAATTATATTCTTCGTCATTATGTAAAGGTAACAATAGAAATAGAATTATGTTTTAGACATTTATAATATATTGCAAAACAATTGCATTTTTCATAAAAACAATTTACAGGATAGAACAGATAAGAAATTGCGTTTATCAGGTTATGGTGTAGAATTGCAAATGAAGTCTACAGAATACAAAGCGACAGATGATTCTGATATCAAAGACAATACAGGAAAGAATTCAGAAGAGGCAAATGATGGCATGGAAGAAATTGAAGGAATCAACTTCATGATTTTAAAGTAAGGTGGTTAGTAAGGATATAAAGTATTCACTTTATATCTCTTTGTATAATATTTTGCATTGCATTACTATGATGTAATATATCATCTTTTTAGAACATTATATCCAAATCAACAAGCCAAATTGGATAAAATACAAATGCATTTATTGGAAAGTAGTCACGAGATCGGAGCTTTCAAAGTATGGCAATTTCAAGAATTGAGTCACCAGGCAGCTGAAAGGATCATGAATTCTCCTTCTGTGGAAGCACTAAACATCTTGACTGATATATCGCAAAATTTTCCTATGCAGGTATTTATTTTAAATATCGAATTCTAAACACAATTTAAAATGACATAATTAAATGCATATATATATTATTTAATAGGTATATAATGATTTATATATTTTTGTATCTCTCTTCGTAGGCGAAATCTCTAATTAGAACTAAGGTGAATAGTGATATGAAAAAGGAAATGAAACTGAATCAGGAAATATTTATGGCAAGTCTAAATATACAACCAACTGACACGGCGCTTTTCATCAATGGCTTATTTTTTGATTTGGAAGCTATTGATATACTAACTCTTTTAGAATCTTTGAGAAGCGAATTACGAGTAATGGAAGCTCTTCATAAAATTGGTACAAGAACTATATTTTTCTATATATCAGTTAAATATTTTATTAATATATTACCAAATCAAGAATTATATCCTTACAAATTATTACAGGCTTTAGTAACAAAAAAATGAGTAAACTGTTGGCATTGGATTTATCTGGAGGCACAGATAATCAAAATTTTGCAATGGATATAAGGGATTCTGCGATCAATTGGATTAATGATATTGAAAATGATTCACGTTATAGTAGATGGTCACGGTCATTGACAGAATTATTACGACCAACTTTCCCAGGCATGCTCAGAAATATTAGAAGAAATTTATATAATTTAGTTAGTATTACTAAATTTTAAATGATAATAATTAATATTTTGTTTCAAATACTTACCTATCTTTTTTGTAGGTATTAATTATTGATCCCCTAAGCGAAGATTCCATGTCATTAATAGCTCTAGCGCAATCTCTTTATGCACATTCTGCTCCACTGAGAGTCGGATTTGTCTTCGTGACGAATTATAATACATCTGTAACAGGTTTAACAGATGCTAGTGTTGCAGTTAACAATGCATATCACTATTTTGCAGAAAATAAAAATCCTAAAGAGGCTTTACATTTCTTATCAGAGGTAAAACTTCATATCATTTGATATCAATGTCCATATCAAGAGGAAGGATAAAATTTATTTTTATTTTAGTTAGGAAATTACATTGGACATGGTGCTGACATAGATGATATAAAAAAAGTTATCAAATCCAAAGATTCGTCCGCTAATATACCTTACATCCTCGGGGAAGAGTCTGAATATGACGTGGGACGGCATTTAGCCAGCGACTTCATAAAACGATGTGGTTTCAAGAAATTCCCACAAGCTTTATTGAATGGTGTACCTCTGACGCCCAGTCAGATGAATTATGAATCATACGAAGAAGCAGTACTATCTACTATTATGTCACAAACACCTGCATTGCAAAAAGCAGTATATCGTGGTGAAGTAACGGAAGGAGACGATGTCGTTGATTTTCTGATGAATCAACCATACGTTATGCCACGGTAAATATAACTCTTAATTAATATTTTATGAGTTATTATAATAAATTTATGTTCACTTTTATTATTTATTTACTCATTCCACTGTTTATTTCGCTTTCTAGTTTGAACGAACGTATTTTAAAAGTGGACAAGAATGCATGGCTAAATTTAATCGGTACGATTCCTGAAGATGAGAATTATATAAAGTGGAGTTCTCAAGATCTGTCAACTTATTTAATGAAGAAAATGCATTACTTCTTCGTACCACGACGCAGTAGCGTGCATCATTTATATTCCTTTTGGATTGTAGCTGATTTGAGATCATTGTCTGGTAGACAATTACTACGAGAGGCGCTTGAATATGTAGTATGTAATTTAAAAATCAAGCTTTATATAATTTCGTATGTATTTTTTATAAAAATATAAAGCTCTTATATTTTTCTATAGGAATCAAATACCGATGCGCGAGTTAGTATTATCGTTAATGCGGAAGGTAACGTGAATTCAAAGTCTGATATTAACAAAATTGTTCTTGCTGCATTAAATGCATTGTCACCAGAAAGAGCTATACTTTACACACGTAAAGTAATCAGAGAAGATAATGCAGCTCTCATTGCCGATGGTAGTTTTGAGATTGAAGTAAGAAATGTATTTTTATAGATGATATTACATTTTGTTAGAAATCTTTCCGCGTTAATAATTCGATTTTATTTCAGGACGAATCTGTGATGGCACTGTTGGAAAATCAAAATCAAATATTAATGTTACATCAACATTATATTAAAAATGTCTTAAACTTGGAAGCTGGTGCGAGAGCAGTTTTATGCAACGGTCGTATTATCGGCCCTTTGGATAGCGGCGAAGAATTTACAAGTGATGACTTCTCTTTATTAGAAAGATTTAGCCAAAGTACTTATGGAGATAAACTATTTATGAAATTAATTAAAGATCGAATCTTTAATGAAGATGAATATGGTATGATAATATGGTATATACGATATGTATTACTTGTAATATTTTTTTCAATTAACATCATAGAAATAATAAATTGTTTATGATATTTTTCTAGAAGAGGAGAATAACATCACGGATGATATGATTATGAAAATCACTTCACTCTTAGTACCACGTCCTCAAACTCGAAATCGATACGATGTTCCTTTCCATGGGGATGATCACAGGTAAAATAATTTTTAAAATATAAATCAAAAATTTAGAATTTATACACAATATATATATGAAACTCTGAGTATTAATATTACATGCAAGAATGATTATTTTCATTTTGCAGTGTCATAAAAATTCCAACAGCCGATCCTAATAAAGTAGCCTTCGACTTTATCGCTATCGTAGATCCAGTTTCACGTGGTGCTCAAAAATTGGGCCCAATATTGAAAACAGTACAACAAGCTTTAAATTGTAATATAAAAGTATTCTTGAATTGCTTAGACAAGAACAGCGATATGCCATTGAAAAGGTAGAATGATATATTTTATTTTCTTTATAATTCTTTTTCTTGAATTAGGATGGTATATATTTTTTTATATATTTTTTTATATATTCTTTTATATATTCTTTCGTTTCATTCCCTAGCTTTTATCGATTTGTGCTTGAACCTGAGCTACAATTCACAATCGAAGGAGATATCAGTGGCTCTATCGCGAAGTTTACAAAACTTCCCACTTCTTCATTATTAACGCAATACATTCATGCTCCTGAAAATTGGCTAGTAGAAGTAGTCCGCAGTGTTTATGATTTAGATAACATTAAGCTGGATAATGTTGCAATTGGTGTCCATAGGTAAAAGAATCAAAATACTCAATATGATCTTCTTATTTCAATTTTGCTGACTTTTATATGTATATTATTTTAGTGAATTTGAATTGGAGTATTTGCTGCTCGAAGGCCATTGTTTCGAAGCAGTAATGGGAAATCCACCGAGAGGCCTTCAATTCACATTAGGCACCGAGAAACAACCCGTAATGGTTGACACCATAGTAATGGCGAATTTAGGATACTTCCAGCTCAAGGCAAATCCTGGCGAATGGGTACTACGACTTCGACAGGGAAGATCCGCGGAAATATACGACTTCACCACTGTCGACGGACAAGATGTTATTCAAAACGGCAATGATGTGAAAGTTCTGATAAGTTCTTTGAGAAGCCACGTGCTAAAAGTCAAGGTATCTAAGAAGCCAGACAAGGCGGGATTCGATCTCTTATCGGACAACGAGAAGGATTCCGGATTATGGAACTCCATTTCTAGGTATGTCCAACTCACTCAAACTATTTTTATATTCCACATTTCCTAATGTTGGGTGTTAGTACATAATGCATAGCATGCATAATGCATTCTCGGTTATCTTTGAACTTAACTTTTATTTGTTCTCTCTTTTTTAGCATTGCCAAATTTTGGTAAGCTTCTCATTATGTAGTTAAGTACATCTATCATTTTTCTATAAATACATATAAATAAGTATCAAAGAACAAGAAATCCAGAGTAAAATACATCTGCATTACAAAAACGAACATATATGTGGCTTGAAATTGTAACATTTGATTAATCAATAATCTTAATATACTTAAACTTGATTACATTTACAATTCATTTACATTAACTTAATTCCAAGTCACCATATGTATTCTTGTCTTCTGTCTGCTGTCTTAATTAACTTAAAATATCATTCTCTCCTTTGATAATGTAGCCCATATTAATTTAAATACCTAATCGCGACTGATAAAATAGTTAAATTATACTAATGTTTGATATGTCTTATATGTTTTGACATACTTTCAAAACTAGGACATTTACAACAGACGAAAGCGAAGACCAAGATGAGAAGTTAAATATTTTCTCTCTCGCTTCTGGCCACTTATATGAAAGATTCCTGAAGATCATGATGCTAAGTGTTATTAAACACACCAAGACGCCGGTGAAGTTCTGGTTCTTAAAGAATTACCTATCACCAACTGTAAAAGTAAGTGGCTGACATATAGCAGAGTGAAACATTATTTTGTTCTAAATAATGCTAGTTATGAAAACAATTATTAAAATTTTTTTCATGACATAGGATTTTTTGCCACATATGGCTAAAGAATATGGTTTTGAATATGAACTTGTGCAATACAAATGGCCTCGTTGGCTTCATCAACAAACCGAGAAACAAAGAACTATTTGGGGATACAAGATCTTATTCCTCGACGTGTTATTCCCGTTGAACGTTAAAAAAATAATATTTGTCGATGCTGATCAGGTATACATAATATAAGCACAATTTAAAATGCAACGATATAGATATTATTTGTGTAAAATTACATAATTGATTTTATACAGGTGGTAAGAGCAGATTTGAAGGAATTAGCAAATTTGGATCTCGGCGGTGCGCCATATGCATATACGCCGTTTTGTGATAGTAGAACTGAAATGGATGGATTTCGATTTTGGAAACAAGGATATTGGAGAAATCATTTGCAAGGACGAGCTTATCACATCAGCGCGTTATACGTAGTAGATCTCAAGCGGTTCCGTCGCATCGCAGCCGGAGATAGATTACGAGGACAGTATCAAGCATTGAGTCAAGATCCAAACAGCTTATCAAATCTTGATCAAGTATGTAATGTACATGAATGTTTTTAGTATTTATAAAGATATAGAAAATAATAGATTATATTTCTTATTAATGATCTTAAGATATCCTATTTTCTTTTTTTTTATATTTAAAAAATAATCAATAATTAATTTTAGGATCTCCCAAATAATATGATACATCAAGTGGCCATCAAGACATTACCACAGGAGTGGCTATGGTGTGAAACGTGGTGTGATGATGCATCCAAGCAATATGCTAAAACTATAGATTTAGTATGTATTTTTATTTATATGTATTTCATAATGATAAATTATAATATTTTTATATTTACTCCCCAAAAAAAAATATTAATTTTTTTTTTTTTTTAGTGTAATAATCCAATGACTAAAGAAGCCAAATTACAAGCAGCCATGCGTATTTTGCCCGAATGGGTAGGTTATGATGAAGAAATTAAAGCTCTACAGCAGAAAATAGAAAATGCAAATAGACAAACGGAAAAAGATAGTGGTAAGTTATATATATATATTGCATATATGTGCGTATATCTTTTTTCACGAAATTTTTATGTTTACTCTTTATTGCAGAAATTGTCGATGATGTCTTGAAACATGAAGAATTGTAAATTAAATTTATATAAAATTTATGAAAAAATTTTATAAAATTCTATAGGGGAAATTCTAAAACAAGAAATTTCTGTTCGCAGTAGATTAATAAGTATTAATAACAATTTCCATATTTCACTTTTGTAATTGATATTTGGCACTTTATATGTAAATACTTGCCAGTACTCGTAAACTTTCAGAAATATTGATATAATTAAAAGCCGAAGGTTTTTGTTATTTTTGTTCTTATTAGATCCATATTTTGTATAATATAAATTATGGTTTTTAAAAAAATTTTGTGTTATAATAAATAAAACTTTTTCAAGAAAAATTTATTCACTTCAGAAGCGAAAAATCGAAAAATCCAATAATTGATAATTGTTGAGGATACATACAATATTCCTTCGGTTATTTATGAACATGTTCAGTTCATGTTATACCAATGTGATTTATAATTGTCTACTATGTTAGTTATAAGAAATAAACTTGTAACATTTGTAAAATATCTTTAATATTTTCCTTTTATGTAATAAACAGAGGGAAAGAAGAAATTTAAAGTAACAAAAACGGACTAAGTAAATACATTGTGTGCGACATATGTAAATTTATTCGATAATATTCACGCGATCGTAAAAAATATTCGATCGCATTATTAATGATGAGTTTTTAGAGATACCGTACATTTTTCGATACGGTTCATTTCATACGCTAATGATGATTGTGTTTTTCGAGAGAATTTATTTTGGTCATGGCGGCGAAGCGAATCAGAGCAAAACGAGCGAAGAAAATCGAAAAACATTTCCGTTAATAATCCGATAATACTCGATCTCGATCATGTCGATGTGAAAAGTCGATGTGAAAAACGATCCGATAACCGAAAATAAATTCGTCCTTATTGTTCACGATTATGCGATCGAAAATCAAGTATAAGCTGCTGATAGTGCAAAACTAATTTTTCACGATAAGAGCTTTTATATCATATTTGTCCCGATTTTCTGAATTGATAGACGCGTTGGAAATTGGAACGACACAGATCGATCGTTTTGCATCATCTACATTAAATCAGAGAAGCGCCTTTGTTAAACGGACAGAAGATAATCGAACGGACACCGATCCGGGTCATCGTCATTTCTTGCGCGCGCGTCGCCCGCCTCTCTCGTCCGCGTTCATAATATTTATATGTAAACACGTCAGGAGAGAACCAAGCCGCACGCACATCTAATGACATCTCCCGACGCATCGTAACCCACGCGCTGTCGCGGCTTTGCCGCCGATCAACTTGGCTCGGTTTGTCCTCTGTCAATTGTCCGCGCGCCCGCATCGTTCGTGTTCCTCCTCGCCGACGATTCGCCTTGTAATTTCAGAGCGATATGGAAAACAGCGGAAACAGCTTTGTGAAACAAGAGACCGTCGAGCGAAACAACAAAGCCAATGAGTAAGTCACGCTTCGATAATAGTATATTGTGTTATTATTGTTATTACACAACAAAGAGAATCTCGATTAATTCCTCTAACTTGGTAAAACTTTACATGAACTTCATAGACAAGTTTATCAAATATTTGACAATCATGCACGTAAAATATTGGTTCTTTTTATAAATATTATAATTTTATAAATAAAATATCTTTTATGATAAAATAATATATAATAATAAATAATATATAATGTTTTAATTTAAACATACATATGTTAAAGTTAAAAAGTATTCAAATAATTTAATAATACTCGTTAAGATCGCGTCACGAATAAAGAAAAAACTAAATGGGAAAGAACAAATATAAATGTTTAAATCAATTCTTATCAAAGTTTAATTTTACAGAAAAGAGAATCCTGATGATGTAAAATAATTGATAGAATAAAATTAATAAATTCTTTTGTTTTACCAAGTTTTTTTACATATCGGAAATACTCTAAATATAATTCATCTATGATTAAAACTCGATCATGATAGTTGTGGAATATCAACTAAACACTTCTTGGCAAAGAATAGAAATATAATAAATAAAAAACAATCTTGTCTGTTGGCTGATTAGTATCAGGAATTTGTTAACATTTATTATTTATATAATAATTTTATGTAGCTTTAGAGACTGACATTATAATTATTACTATCATAATATAACATCATAATATAATACTTTATATTTAAAAAATTTTAATTGCGCACTAAATTGGATCAGGGACATTCCAATCGTTACATATTCTATAAACATTTTATAGCGTTTTTTTTATTGCATGATCGTGTTTATATATTTATTTTGTGAAACAAAGAGCGGGGAGAGAAAGGTCATTCTTTGAAAAATATTATTTCTTTCTAATTGACATTTAGACGATATTTTTATGGTTGCGTATAAATGTAAAAAAGTATAACTACAAGGATCCAATTGTATTGCACGATATCCTACCACAATTTTACGATATACTGCCGAAAGAATTACAAAACATTGTCGCTTTAGATGGAACCCAATAGTCCTCGTTTCAGCACCGGAATGTTGGCCACCGCGAAAATGGATTTGGACTTCATCGACGATCAGTAAATAATAAATTTAATATATCATATTTTCTCTCTCTCTCTCTCTCTCTCTCTCTCTTATATCTTCTTTTTTAAAAACTCTTTAAACAATTAAAAAAAATAATATTACAATCTTTCATTTTCCATGGTTGTTGATTCAAAATTTTCATTTTATTTCAACAAATAATTTCAATTAACTAATGAAGACCTAATAATGCTTTCAATTAAATAATCACGTGCCGCAATTTCAAAATATATAATTTTGTTTATTTGAAGATTTTTTAAATCAATTGTAGATCAAATAAGAAATCGAAATTAAAATTTCTGCATTATACTATGTTGACTTTCGTTCTTATGGTATTTACACATTTGTTATGTATAAATTGTTGTGACAAATTTTATTTTACTATGCAAGGGCAAGGTAATTTAAATTATTGATAAGAAATGTTTAAATACGATAGAAACGAAAATTAATACAATATTATACAATATATATCAAATATGATCGAAATTAAAATTTCCGCATTATATTAATATGTCATCTCTATCGTATTTAAACACTTTTTATCGATAATTTAAGTTATCTTGATGTTTAAATACTTTTTATCGGTAATTTAAATTACCTTAGTCTTGCATAGTAAGATCAAAATTACATGTATATACTTTTAGAGCTTATTTGATGAAGCCTAATTGTCTCGCTTAGTGTTTTTCCAATTATTTTAAAACATTTTATTTGTACATATATGATTATCGATTATGATGTGAAACCATCTGCATTCAAAAAGTATGTGTAATAAATGCATAACTACTCTGCGTATTTAGAGCTATGATTATTTAATTTTTATTTCATATTTAAAATATGCGGATATATACATATATGTATATATAATTTTCATATAAAAAATTAAAAGAACATAAATAACTAAAATCTAAAAGAACATGTTTTAATTTAACTTACTGCTGTTTTTTTATTTGATTTAATCTAAATTATTAGTGAAAAAAGCGAATGTACAAGGAATTGTTCTGCCTTCTTTTTTAAAATTTTATTCTGAACTCTCTTTTCTATCTCTCTTCCATATAAATATATAAA
Source organism: Cataglyphis hispanica (assembly GCF_021464435.1). Taxonomy (NCBI): domain Eukaryota; kingdom Metazoa; phylum Arthropoda; class Insecta; order Hymenoptera; family Formicidae; genus Cataglyphis; species Cataglyphis hispanica. The sequence continues at coordinate 2,081,437 of NC_065966.1, read as the reverse complement.
TGTTATATCGATACTCATATTTCAGAAGATATTTTAGAAGAGGGGCAATTGTATGTAGCGTAACATGCAGCATATGACACATTCGTACAAAAAGCATATATATTTTTTAAGAGTGTTTGTTATATTTAAATTTTACCTATTTACCATTTTCCTTGTATTTAATTGTATCTTTTTGAAAATCTAAGCCACTCTCCTATATTGAAATCTTTAACGAAAACTGCTAAAGTTTTTCCATCTTAACTTCTGCATCATCTCAAAAGATTAGTTTATCATCATTGAAAATTGCTTATAATGCTCAGATATTCGTTTTGAGAATTTTAAAATCAGTTCTTTAAAGATATCGATCGCATTAATCAGAGCATCAGCTGTTAAAATTTAGCGCGGTTGCATCTTATTCAGGAAATACTCCGTTCGGTAATCCGCTTCCTCGAACAATTAGCACGCATATAATAATCTCTGAATCGACGTGTTGTTCGTGTAACACGTGCGCTGGTTAGTGCCTCTCTTCCTGGATGTAGAAAGTTACGTGGCGGACGTTTCCCGTTCACCATTCGTTCAGTCTCGATCCGCGATCCACGGGATGATCGGTAATCGCCGAGTTGTCTCGTTCACTCGAGATTTATAGGATTAATCTCTTGTTTTGTAATTACCATCTATTGCCATATATTATCTCTTGTAGACAGAAATGTATCATCAAGTTTCAAGAGAAGATCTCTTTAAAAAATTGTGAAAAAAGGATACTGCATGAGATTGGACGAACCATTTCTTGAAAAACCCGATTTCGAATATCTCGAGTTCAAGATTCTCGAATGAACGTGATAAGACAAATATCGGTAAGAGTTCGATTTTGAGGACAAGAGAGATGAATGACAATCGATCGCACGTGCTCGTCGATAAATCGCGCGATTCTTAAATCCATCGTAGATCTAATAAACGGCATCCGATTCGTTTATTAATATACAAATGACGAATGTAAATTCAAGAATACTTAGAAGCATTAAATTCTAAAATTCGCGTTTCGAAATATATTGAAATGTGTTTAATGTGTTAAGTGTGTCTTATTTCAAACTCCGAGATTACTTTCAAAGGTTTCAAAGATTGAACAGCGTACATATAAGAAGGATTTTTATCTAAAGAGCAGTTATTTTTCTTTTAGCCATGTGTAATATTTTCGAATTCAGATTATTTTTTCAAACGAGACCTCAAAGGCATTTAACGTTATAAGCTATTGTGAAACATTTTATATATCTCGAATTTCAAGTGTGGGACGAAGTCTCGATTATGATGAGACATATCTTCATCAAACGGAGACAGAAAAAACAAGCAGAGACAGAAAAAGAGCAGAGATAGAAAGGAAGCGAGAGAGGGACACATCATTGAGTGGGAGGAAGCTTGCGATAAGGACAGACCAACTGAGAGGAAAAGCAGAGGGATCGAGAAGGAAGAAATACAAGAAAGAGAAAGAAAGAAACAGAGATGGAGTGAGAGGTCTCTCGATGTTAATCGTTTTATCTGTTGAACGAAGGGACCCGAGCCGGACGTGGGTCCTCTTCCAACGAAAGACACGGATATGTCGTGGCTGGACTCTCGGTGTTCGCATTTGACGAGTGACACGTGTTCAACACTCGCATCTTTACGGTCCGGGGAACGACAACACAACAACGTTACAAGACTTTGCTGATTACGACACATCGTTTCATTCCTCGTCGTCCTCGCCTCCATCCGCATTTTTCTCATCCTCCTTTTTTTCTGGCCTTTTACGATTTGACAAAACGGCGGATTGTCTGAAGAGGAATTGTGCCATTTCATCGGGCGATCATTGCTGGCGGACTGCAAGCTGATTGGATTCGCGATCTCTTCATCTCTGTCAAAGTTCGATCATGGACGACGAAAAACTCAAGCTGTGAGTTCTCCTTATGTATTCTCCTCGTTATTTTCGCGGCACGTGACGAGGTGAGAGTCGCGGTTTTGCGATTGAAACAATCGGAAAAGCGAAAAAATTGACGTAAAATCAGTAATTTCGCGAGATTGTGAAGGAATTTCAAGAGACTATTAATTTCGGAATGTTTTTCAAATGCTATGCAAAATTTTGGTTCGCTCTATTTTGGAGCTGTATTTGTTTGATATCTGTGGATATGTTTTGATTAGTCACATGCCTAATTATTCTCACGGTGGTTCATAAATTAATTTTTGAGATTTTTAGAAAAAAATTTTTTTTAATTTTTCTGTTAGAATTTTACGAGTAGAATAGAATCAGTTGAAGTATTTTTTTGAAAAATCAGTTATACAATTGAGCTCTTCAGTCCCTCGTATTCCACGTTTCGATTCTTTCATCCTTTTTGAAGTGCTATTGAAATATGTGATATTTTATTACGCGGGTATATTCTCGAGAGGCACTCTCTCTGCGAATCATATATACATATATATATACATATATATATATATATATATATATATATATATATATATATATATATATAGCAGACAGAAAATATATGAAACGTTAGTTGGAATCTATTGGAAAATAATACTCCGTGCGAGGGGAGTGAGAAGTTATGTGAATTTTGAGAAATTATGTGCCTGCAAGTGTGTTAATCATTGCAGTTTTTTGATAAGACGTCGTCTATGATGATTTACAAGCATCGCATGGCCATCGAAAAGTCTCGGACAATTTCCTTATTTATATCCAAAGCGAAAGTTGTCTTATATAAAAAAAAGATCGAGATGTCAAATTATTTTTGAATGAAAATTACAACACGCTTTATCGTTTTTAAAACTTGTGAAATTTGTATATTTGTATGAAATATGTATTATTACATCATGCCGAGTACAGTATTGCGCAGCATAGTTTCTTGGAGGATCCGATAAAAATACACGAGAGTATCTCGTTATCGGGAAAAGAGGAATATTCTTACCGTTTATCGCGATAGCAATAGTAACGCCGTGCATACAATCGTTAACGAATTCATTCGACGAGACTCACCTGTTGACGTGTCGTCGACACGAGAAAGCTTCTCCCTTCGATTTCTCTTTTCTCGGGCAATGTCTCTTCGCGAATTAACAAACGTCAGAAAATACCGGCGCGCTGATTGCCAAAATTACCGCAATTACCATGTGTGCGCGGCATGCAATATAGTTCTGTGGAAATAACAAGGCCGCGAGAAATTCCCCTTCACTTTGCCGCACGCGTGTCAGGATCTCCAACGTAATGCGAGGTCGTGCAACCAGTTTAGCGAGAATTAATAAAAAGAAAAAAAAAAAAACATTCTTTCACGATTCTTTCCGTTAAATCTGATCGAGCGTAGTCTTTGGGACCAATTCTCTCGCGCGTAAAAATAACAGATCAGATGTTTCCCAAAGATTGTTTATGTTCGATCCGAGATAACACGTGCGATTTAAAATTTTATTTGGCAGAAAGCAAGATTATTTTTTTACGTAATATCTCTTTTTACGTTAGTCTTTATACGAGAGAATCGTTTCGTGCGCGAAACAGTTTCTCTTATGAAATAAATTCCCGATTAGGAAATCGTAGGCAAGGATGATCATCTCGTTTCGCGTTCTGCCCAACTTTCGTGGAATTTGTTGTTCCATTTTCTGGTTTTTCCCGCGAGATCAAGATATTTTTTTAATATCGTGTGTCGAGTTTAGATAAAATTGCAACACTATATATATCATAAACGATGAAGCATAGATTAGGAATTATTCATTATTTATGCGAAGCTGATAAGAGAAAGGAGCGGAATTTTTTATAATCTTCACTCTTTGTTTTTATTCCTTACAGAGTATTTCCTATAATAAGGAAATGTCGGAATAACGGGACCGGTTTTGAGTGACCCGAAAACATTGCTTTTTGTGTCTGTGAGCCTTCAAAACATAGCCTTGAAATCCTTTTTGATATTCATGTCTCTTGTCGGCCCGTTGACACATAGCAATCTGCATAGCATTCTGCAAAGCATGAATGAATTTGTATTCATTCATTTATTAAATAATTTGAAATAAAATAAAAATATATGATAAATTAATTAAGAAACAGTTACATATTTGATTAAACTAATCAAATTTTTCCTATGCATAATGTAACAAGATTTTTTCTATGTGTTTATCTAATTTAAGTATCTGTATTTCTAGAAGTTATATTAAAAAAAGTTATATTAAAAAAATATATTTCCTTTAGATTTATATTTAAAAAAAAACTATAAATAATTTTTTATAAAAATATATTTTTAAAAATCAATAAGATATGTGTGATAAAATGATGAGTTATTGACTTAATCGAGTCATATGATAAATTCGTCAGAATAGTGTCCGATAAATAGATAATCTTGTTGGACTATACTCTTTAAAGATTTGCTGAGATCAGCAATCGATCGGTTACAGAATGAATGATCATTTAAAATACGATTGCGGTTTAATTGCATGCGTTCGTGGTTCTCAGGTAAGATTTCTCTTTCTCATCAGAGCGTGCTATCTATAAAACCGCATTCGTGCCACAAATATTTTTGATCGGTAATTATCGATATTATATCGGGCGTATATTATAAAGATCTAAAGAAATCTCTAATCCATACAAAATTATTCGATCAAAATTGTGGGTGCAATTACATTATATTGCCCACTCAGCTGTGAAATTTGTTTTATTTCAATTTTACGAGCTAATTCATTTTTGTCGAACATTCATTTTATCCGTCCAGTTAAGTCGATATGCGTTCTATTTCATGTTAAGTATCAAGTGACGAAAAGGCGAATAGTTTTACGGCTATAATGATTACGTTTTGTCATGGAGAAAATGTATTCACATGTGCATGATCATGATTATGCAATTCTGAGACGATCATAGGCGCAACAATGATCGATGCACTTGCATCTCTCGAATTTTTAGTAATTAGTTAGAGAGTTCAAAAAAATACTCTTTTTTTAAAGCAAAATTAACGTATTTTTGATAATTTTTATGGTTTTTACATTAAATGCATTTGATTAGCAATCCTATTTTTATTGAAATTGTTATTATCTAATTTATGTTTGTCGATTTTTCCAGTTTCATTAAATACTAAGAATTTTTTTTAAATCAGGAAATTAATAATTTTATAGAATTTCTGTCATACTCTAGCTTATATTGTACTCTTCATCAACTATTCGGCGATTTTCTATAAAATATCTTGTCGACGCCCATGAGAGCGATTCTCTCTCGGCGACGATGTTGTTTTCGTATTATCACAATATAATTAATACGAAACTAATATGGTGTTGGATATAACGACGACGGCGATGGAGCGGATCGACCGTCGTCGATTTAATCCACCTGGTTATTCTAGGAGCTTGCTAATAATCCATGTAATGTAAATCATTCAATCATTTGCACAGTCAAGTGAATGATCTGAAGAGAAATTCTTATTTTGTTAGCTAAACTTTGGAATAAATGCCAATTTTTTAATATGATAATTGCTGCAAAAGAGAAAGAGAGAGAAATATTGTTTCTGTTTTCTTGTCAACAACAAAATAATTACGATCTAGAAAAATTAGTAAATTTGATACATACAAAAGATTGATTTTATTTAAAAGATAGTAAACAATGAAATTTCCGTATAGTTGTAAGGCTATTTATCACTTCCTCATTGATCGACGAATATGTAGGAAGAGGTAAGATAAATGAATGGAACATGCGTATTTTAAAAGAAATTTTTTTCGATTTTTTGCAATTCTCAAGATAAATATATCGCCCTTGCATTACCCTTACGTATCTTTTTTAAACTCAAGAATTTCTAAGACCACCTTGATTTAGTGATGAAAGCCATAAAAATCTGGTCAAGGTGTAATTGGTTCGTCTAACCGAAGGACAAATCCTCGAAATCGGATAACGTGGCCTCCGTGGAGACCAAGGCTATTTCGTTAAAAGAATACAAATATTGTACAGATTTAATTTAAATCAGATCGCGAACGAAAATTGAGATTAGTAATTCATAATATGATAAGAATTATAAGTCTTATAAGTCTCTTTAATGATTTAATTTCGCTATGAAAAACATAAGACGATTAATTTATATAATTCACAAATCAATATTATCTTATAATATCTAAAAACTCCACATTATTAATTTAAATATAAATGTATATTATATACATCATACATATGTATATAATAATATTTTATATAAAACTTTAAATTAAACTCTGTAGATGCGTTAAATTATTTAATTAAAAAAATTGAATATATACGTGTATCTCTCTATTTCAGAGAGAGAGAGAGAGAGAGAGAAAGATTCAGATTTGACTTTATTCATGCATTTTTCAATATAATGATGCGCATAATAATACGAATCGTCTTTATCAATAATTTTCAATCGTGTGGTTTTGCACACGGCATCGTTCGTCATTGTTGAATCACAGCCAGTGATAGGGGAACGTATGTGTGTGAGAGATACACATATTTGTATATATGACATTTTCTCGATATCTAGTTGATAGATAATGGCACTCTGTGAAACGCGATAAGAAGTATATAATATCATGTTACCGTATTAAAGTGTAGCGTGTATAACATTGTCAACAATACATATTATAAATTCAAGTGTTTTCATATTTCGTTATGAAATTAATGATAGAATGTTGTTTAATTAATTTATACAAATTCAAGATGAAAATTCATTTCTATCATAATATTAACATATATAATATCGATTCATCTTCATTTTTTTATCTGACTTCTTTTTCTTTTTTTCACGTAGCGCGTATACAAATCGTATTTGCGTATAACTTTTATGAGATATTATAAGAGAGAGAGAGAGAGAGAGAGAGAGAGAGAGAGAGAGAGAGCCATTGAATGTCAGAGATAATTAAGAGATCAACGTGATTCTAAATCGTAATTCGTTGATTCGAATTAACTGTCATCAAAATCATTTCGGTGTATATTGAAAAAAATTTCAATTAAATAAAACTGACATAAAATGATGCTTGAAAAACAAATCTAGCTCTATCTATTAAAAAAAGTGACTCAACATAAATATTATATTTTTCCTCATTTCCGAATCCTTAGCAGCAATTTATATGCAATTATTCAACAAATACGTAATCACTTTCTTTCGTTATGAAATATGAGAGAAAGAACGGACAACGTTCACGCGACAAGATTGAGAGAAAAAAGTAACAATATCTCTTTGATAAATAAGAAATCATAATCAAAAGCGTTTTGCTTCACAATTAAAAGCGTTAAAGTAAGCGACGTGTTTATGACAAAGCTAAATATTTTTTCCGCAAAACCAATTTTTTATAATTAAATGCAGAATAAAATAAGAAATAAAAATGAATTTATATAATGAATTACAGATTCAAAGATAAGGCGATTTATGGCTATGGAACGAGTATCCCACCAAACAATAATGAAGACGAGGAGAATGAAATGTCGCCGCGGAAGGTGATTTTTTGTGTTCATGGAAAATTATCAGGTTGTTGTACGGTGGTGAAGAGTTCTATGGATGAAAATGCAGCTACGGATTATCAACAGAATCAGAGTACGTTCTAAGTATATTTTATTTAATAAATGATATATGTGATGATATATTTAAGAAAATAAAAAATATTACAAGAAAAATAATAATAATTAATATTTATTGAAAAACATTGGTTTGATTGGCTTTTTTATAAATAAAATAAATAAAAATAAAAAAACTCCTCTTTTCACACTCCAAGAATTGCTATTATATCAAAAAGATAGATAAAAATTCGTAATAATTAAATGAATATCGCATGTGGAATTAAAAGTCATTTTAATATAAATTAAATATTTGAATATGTATGTGTGTCAAAAGTATATGTGTGTAAAAAATATATGGATCATAGGTTAAAAAAAATTAATATATGCAGAGAAATTTGTACTTATAATGCGCGCTTTAAAAATTTGTAATATACTATATATCTTGCAAAATTATTGTGATATTTAATAATTATGTATGAGTTTAAATGTTTGAATTATTTTCTTGAATAAATATTATTTATTGTCTTTTTTTTCTCTTTTTATATTCTCAGTATCCCCAGAAGATCATTGTCACAGGGAAAGAAACGAGGAGATCGACAAGAAGGCCCGAAAGAAATTGTTGATTGCAAGTGTGCTCTGTGTCATTTTCATGATAGCAGAAATTGTCGGTAATATAAAACAAAATTTCTGACCTTATCAATGCGCAAAGAAATATTTAAGAAAGAATTTGTTTACGAAGGCAGGCGTTTAATTGTGTCGTTTATACGCGAACTTTTTTCCTCAGGCGGAGTATTATCGAACAGTTTGGCGATAGCGACCGATGCTGCACATTTGTTGACTGACTTTGCATCATTTATGATATCTCTCTTTTCTATCTGGGTGGCGGGCAGACCAGCCACTAGGAAAATGCCTTTTGGTTGGTATCGCGCAGAAGTAAGTAGTTTTCTTATATAAATATTAATAAAAAAACGGCAAATTTATATTAATATTATGTATGCAATATTATATAATTATAATAATGCTCATTTCTACACATATAACAAATTTAATTAAAAAAGTATTATAAATATTAATAATGAGTTAAAAATATACACTCTATTATTGCTAATCTCTATCTGAATTAATTTCATTATCTTAAAAATATTAAAAATATATACTATGCATATAATTAAAAATAATTTTAATATAGTCTAAACATATATTCATGATATATATGGATTACATAAAAAATTATTAAAATTTTGCACATAGCGTGCGCTTCTATAATTTGTAATATGTTTTTTTACAAAAGATAATAGATTATTATTATACATAAAAATTATTAATTTTTTTTTGTAATTTAGGTTATCGGTGCGTTGACCTCGGTTTTATTAATATGGGTGGTCACTGGCATTTTATTTTATCTCGCGATTGAAAGGATCGTCCACAAAGATTTCAAGTTGGACGCGACGGTGATGCTAATCACATCTGCAGTTGGTGTTGCGGTAAATCTAGTGTTAGTGATACCCCTATTAACGATAATATTTATTTAATGCTTTGCGCGGCTTGCGACAACTCTCATATATAACATAATTCATAATATTGTGCGAGTTTGTTTTTAAAATTTCGATGTCGAACAATCAGAATTATAATGCGCATAATGCAACATCAATCGAATTATTCTCTAAGCAATCACCGGTGATGGTAGCCAGAGAATTATAATATAAATCTGCTTTTTTTAATGAGAAATGTATGCTTTAAGAATTGATTGAGACAAGAGTTGATAGAATTATGTGCCAGCTACTTAATTTAAAAGATTAATAAAAAATTCACGCATATTTAAACGCAGTGTATCGATTGTAATAAAATTTTTGAAACAGCACTCGCATCTTCTCTTCTTAAAAAGAGAGTGAATAATCTGGTATTGCAGAATGGGCCTATCGTTACATCAACATGGCCATAGTCATGGTGGACACGATCATGGGAACAATAATGTAGAAAATGAGCTCGATGATGATCTCAAAGGGGAACATTCGAAAAGGAATATCAATGTGCGCGCCGCCTTCATTCATGTTTTGGGCGATTTTATTCAAAGTGTGGGAGTATTGATTGCTGCATTAATTATTTACTTTAAGGTATCAAACTTTCATTAATGTAATTTATTATAAGTTATATATTATTATAATTTTCATTCATGAAAACGATATTTATATATGATATTTATATATTTATGTGTGTAATTTGAATAAATTTATATGTTTTATAGTTTTTTCTTAAAGTACCATTGTGTAAAATATCAATTTAAATTTTAGCCAACATGGAGCATAGTGGACCCAATATGTACATTTCTCTTCTCGATATTAGTTATTCTCACCACCGTAGCGATTATTAAGGACGTAGTTAACGTTCTGATGGAGGGAATTCCTAAGGGTTTCGAGTATTCTCAAGTAGAAAACACGTTCATGCAAATAGATGGAGTTGTTAAAGTCCATAATCTTAGAATTTGGGCTCTCTCGCTCGACAAGACTGCCTTGTCGGCGCATCTCGCTATAAGTACGCTCTTATCCAAAAATATAATCATATATATATATTTCTTATTTATGTATTTCAGTTATGCAACTCAATTACTCTTAAGTCTTAAAATAACTTACGTTGTCAGAAGACGCTAGAAGTTTTTATTTTTAGAGTCCTAACATCTACATTCTTGACAGATCTTTTAGTAGACCTTTAAGTTTCTATATTTTCTGACTTAGAGAGAAATTTATAAATTTTATAAATTCTGTCTAACGATATACACGCATAATTAAGAATATTACTTGTGTCCATTTCATCTATTATTTCATGGCACTTATCTCTTACTAAAATAACGATGTGCCAATTTTCAGAACCTGGTACAAGCCCCCAGAACATCTTACGTACCGCTACGAGAAATATCCACGACAAATACAAATTCTTCGAGATGACGCTACAGATAGAGGAATTTAACGAACGAATGGAAAACTGTAAACAGTGCAACTCGCTAGCGAAATAAATCACCGCTGTTGTAATTATACGTGACTTAATCATGATATAAGAGATGCGCGGCATGCATGGAAGATAATTTTGAAAGTCTCGTAATCCTTACGATAATTCATCGAATAAAAACAATGAGATGATCGTCTCACGCGCGAAGGCAGCATACATGCGTTATGTTGAACTCTTATTATTTTTCTTTCTTTTTTTTTGGTCTTTTAGTTTCGTAAACAAATACACGAACTCAGTCAACAACATTCGTTACGTTTAGATGTGAATAGTCTTTTTGTTATTTGATTTATGTAAATTATAAGTAGTCCTATATAAACTAAGCTGCATCCCTTAATTATCATAATTGCAGCAATTATAACAAATATTATAATTGTTCCTCGCATTATAAATGACCGTGTTGATTACTTCCAAGATGAATAATATTATTGTGATTAATATTAGTTTAGAAATGACGTTTATATCTTAGTAAATGTTAGCAGTAAGTCGTCCATCATTGTATATATTCTATATATCAAAATATAGAGAAAAAAATATATGAAAGAAAAGATTTATCTATCAATTTATTTATTTATCGCAAATTTCTATGATCTTTGCAAGATATTTTATATAATATAAAATATGTATTATTTTAGTTGATATTAAAATAATTAATGTAAATACGCACACGAAATTCGAAATTCTGTAATTTATTTTCAAAATTAATTGATCATTATAAAAAGAATTTTCATATTCCGATATCATATGTATTGTGTTAATTTTGGAGCAAATGCATCTTCCATTTCTCAAATTGCATATGCTGCATTTTGGAAGATATGATTCAATGATAGTTAATGTACAACAAGCTGGTAAATATTGCTATTGATAAACATGTATTTTACATATATTTTATAAAATAATACGAGTATTTATAAAATAATACAAATAGTATATAATAGGCAAACTTTTTGTATATTACACTTTATATAAATATATATAATAATGTATAATATATATGTATAAAATATGATATAAAATATTTTGTTATTGAATGTAAGTTTAAATAAATTTTACTTTATGCATAATTTAATCAGAATCAATTTCCAAATAAAACTAGCCAGAATTAATTTCTAAATTTATATAAAATTTATTGTGCAATATCATTTTTCACAAAACTAATCAATTATCATTTTAAAAAATATTTATTTATAATTTACAGCTTATAATTTAAAATCCTTATTATATAAAGTGGCATGATTTTTTTATAGAAAAAAATCTTTAAAGAGATTTTCATATTCAATAATGTCTTTTAATAAATCCAAAAACTATATATAAAAAATTATATGATTGATATAATATATATTATATATATATTTTTTTTTTATAATAGGATATTATCGTGTCAATTACAATATCGAAGATTGGGGAAGACTTGCAGCATACCTGAACTCAGAACAATATATGAAAATACATGTTCTCAATCGTGCTAAATTCATCGATGATTCATTTCATCTTGCCGTAGCAGGCCGACTTAGTTACAGTATATTTTGGAATATCTCGAATTACTTACATCAAGAGAAAGATTTCATAGCATGGTAAAAGCCATGTTCAAAGCTAATGAACATATGTCAAGTATTTTTTCACTTTCAAGAAACAGCCAAAGAAATTAAGGTAAATAGTTAGATTTCATTAATAAATAAATTTGAGCCGTTTATATATATGCGTTGCATTAAAAAACATAGTTATTTACATAAACGAAAATATATAAAGTATTTAAAATATATATAAATATATGCATAAAAAGAACTTACAGCGCATGAAAAACTCAAATTCTTTAATTATATTTAGAGAAGAATAAGCGATATGTTGGATGGACTTCTTGCACATATAGGATATCAGGAAAATTATAATGACGATGATCTTATTAAGTGTTTGAGACAAGAGGCCACAAAATGGCATGCATTCTCGATCTTCCCGATTGCATAACTGTAGCCCGACGTCAAATGGATGAGTATTTGTTTGGAAACTTCAAGTAATTTTTCTTATAATCATTTTAAAGATATCTTTTTGATATCTCGTGCGACTTGCGTTAAACATCCTCCAATTATTAAATATTTAATTAACATAACTCGAAATTTCCGTTTAGTCTTGAATGTTAACTTACGTACTAATATGCTTTTTCTTACTATTAGAAAGAATGTACAAAATAATGAAGTGCTTGATTTTATATTATTGATTATTGAAGTTATTGGACATAGATAAAATGATATTTTTATTAGTATATATTGTTTTTAATAAAATTAAAGTTCCCATTAAAATTTATTATATATACTAATTTATATAATAATTTTATTTTATTTGTCTAGAAAAATTACAACTAATGCGGTATTAATTTATGTTATTAATAATGTGTATGCAATGGAACAACTTGATAAGGTAAATTTTTTAAATCCGTGTAAAATGTATATCAGCCTCTTTTAATTGATTAATTATTTCAATTTAATTCATATAGTATAAAATTAAAATAACGAGATAAGCGGCATAAAAAGCCAGACGCAAAACATAGAGCGCAAATAATAATATATTTATTAAATAGTAACGAAATAAAAAGAACATTTCGATCCTTTGCGCTCTCTGTTCTGTGCCTAATTCCTTACACCTTATCTCATATTATTATTTTAATTTTTTTCTAATACAGCCTTTCTTTATTGTTTTCATATAATATAGTTTTATAGTTTGTAATTATATTAATAAATATGAGAAATTATAAGAATATTATATATTATTGTAAATACTACTTTATAATAAATTCGTATGGCATTCGTTCTGTATCTAAATTATATTTTTATAGACATTTTCATCATTGCTTTATTTTTAACACAATTTTTGATATAATTTTAATTGCTCAATAAATTGAAATTGTCATCTAGAGTCATCTTCCTTTCCATACAAAAATTTCAATCATTATGTGATTTAAGTTGCCAGCGAGGAAGAGGGATTTAGATCGATATAAGTCTATTCTATTCCTGTCTTCTCTCTCTTACATTCGCAGTTTTGCTATTCAAAATTAATAAAAACATTCCATAAAACTTACCACAGATGCATAGATGATCACTGCTTAATAAGATTTTTTCAGGCGATGCGATTGTATCGATGCGATCACATCGTGTCTTCATGTTGGTTGGAAAACGGCAGTCTCGAAATGCAGCTGCGAGATCTACGCAAATATATATAAATTATTCATACCAAATGCTAACATATTGATATTACCATCGCTAAAATTACATACCAAAGATTACTCGACTCATCATAGAAAAGAATCACGGAAACGAGATACATCTAACGCGCGGCAATCCTCGTCCTGTACTCCATTTCGAATAGTACGTTAAAGACGTGAAGTTCGCGGCAAATGACCGTAAAGTCGCACTAATTTGAATCAATTCAAAATGCGAATTACAATCACATCTTCTCTGTTAGCACGATAGCGTACGATAAATCAATTCTATCTTTCCCTCTCTTTCTCTTTCTCCCATACATTTCCAACTTTGTTTTTTCAAAATTAATAAAAACATTTGATGAGATTCACCGTAAATGTATAGATAATCAAACCCACTGTTTAATAAGATTTTCTCGATTGTATCGATGCAATAGTATCGTACCTCCATGTTGCTTGGGAAGACGGCAGTCTCGAAACGCAGCTGCGAGATCTATGCAAATATATGTAAATTATTCATATTAAATGCTAACACATCGATGTTACTATCATTAAAATTACATACCGAAGATTACTCGATTCAATATCCAAAAAAAGATCACGAAAACGGGACGCGTCTGTCGCGCGGCGATCCTCGTCTTACTGCACTTCGTACAGTACATTGATGGCGCGAAACTCGCGCCGAATGATCACGAAGTCACGAAGTGGCGCTAGTGGTTTGATCTGAAACGTGACCTCCTTTCTTAGCGCAATAGCGCGCGGTTTTTAAAAACAATGTCATAAACGATCCACTATTAAATAAAATACAATGTAGTAGATGTTACGTAATATTGGAACATTGTTGTAAATAACAAATGAGTTGAATATTACATAATTCGTGTGTTGATCTTCTTTTAAAAAAATCAAATTTTTAAAGATTTATCAATTAATGTTACAATTATGAAGACAGCCTCTCCAATGTAGCAATATATAATTGTTGTTCATAAAGATTATTAAATAATTCTTATTATTAAATAATTCTTATTTATTTATCTGACAATTTACATTTAAATTGTTTTACTTTAATATATATTACTTTTACTATAATGTATGTGTATATAAGTCTTGTAAAATTTCTGAATGCATTATTCTCTCCCTATTCCTAAAGCGGGGAACACACACTTTTGCATAAGCGCATAGCCATAAGCATAAAGAAATTGATTGGTCCGCAAACATATGCCTAACGAAATGAACCAATCAATTTCCTTATACTTATGGCTATGCACTTATGCAAAAGTGTGTGTTTCCCGCTTAAACATACGGCATTACGGCAAATAAACATAAAAGCGAGATGGCTGCTGCCAGTGCCAAGTAAGTAAAAATACGTTATTTGTACTCGTGTATATATGGATTAATTAAAAATTTTTTTATCACGATAAGCTGACAAGATGATACGCTTATTCACAGATTAGAAGATTGCGAAGTATGCGGCACAACGAAAGCTAAATACACGTGTCCGAAATGTGAGGTTAGAACGTGTTCCCTCGAGTGTGTAAACCTACATAAGAAGGAATTAGATTGCAATGGAATTCGAGACAAAACTAAGTTTATCCCTATTACGTCGTTTGCCGATTTAGATTTATTAAGTGGTGAGATATTTTTTCTTTTCTAAAGTTTTTTCTTATTGCAGAAGGGACTACAATGTCTTGGAGGTTAATATTAAATTAAATTAATATTTAATATTTAATTAATATTTTGCAGATTATCGTTTTCTTGAGGAAGTTGGCAGATTAATTGATACAAAGAAACGAAATCCACAAAAGAAATATACACGTCAATTTAATCTACCAGTGGTAATATTTTTTATATACATATACATGCTATTTTTATAAGAGTACAGAAAAATTATAATATTCTTTTCCAGCACTTACATAAACTGAGATGTGCTGCATCTTGTAGAAAAACATCACTGTTATTTATGCCAAAAATCTTTGATCGACATAAGGAGAATACCACATTTCTTAATTGGAAAACTAATGAATTATTCTGGCGAATAGAGTGGATTTTCCCACAAGCTCAAAATGTAAAATGCGTTGTGGAAAGGTATTGATATATATGAAATATTGATATATCTTGAAAAATGTAAATAGTTTTTATATAATAAGCAACAATTCATAAATATTCTTTTTACAGAACATCAGATAATGCAAGATTATCGACACTTGTGGAACAGGTTTTAGATCCAATCTCTTTAGAAACTGAAACTGATATTGAAAAGTTAAATGTAAAATTGGCCTTAGCTGATAAATTACAATTTTATAGAGCAGCTGGACTAACTAGTATCAAAGTTCTTTTAAAAGCTGAGAAAATAAAGAAAGCAAACTTTAAGTAAATAATATACATTATTACATAATTTTATAATTACACAATTTAATGAAAGATAATTAATTACATAATTTAGAATGTACACAATTTTTAATAAAAGATATTGAAAGTTTTTAAATAATTTTAATAATTGTTTTCTTTCAGATTCTATGATTTAGATCTTACACTAACATTAAAGGAAAATTTGGAAAATAAAACTATAGTCGAATTTCCGACATTGTATGTTATTATGAAAGATCATTCTGATATATATGAAATTGTAGATACTGGTAAGTACCATATACATACAATTACTTTATTTATATTTTATTTGCATCAGCAAATTTTTATGTGAACATAAAATCTCGTAGATGAGGAAACAAGTGATATAGAATGTGAAAGTCTAGGAGCAAAAAAACGAAGACGAAATGAATTTATCAAAAAAGAAAATGAGCCAGTAAATTATTTCTTCAATGATTTTTCGGAATCTGATGATGAAAAGTTAGATAACAAACAACAAAAAAAGGAACATTCACCTGAATTAAATATACCTAACTATGAAGAATTATAGAAGTTGTGAATTCAAATTCGTAGAATATAAGAAATATTTATTTATATATGATCTTTATTGTAAATATATCTTTCACCATTATAGTTTTGATATAATTAAAACACATACAAACGTGATGACGTGAATGGTCAATTATAATACATATTTTTTTATTTGGTTCTTATGATTACTGATAATATATATATATATATATATGTATATATATATATATATATATATATATATATATATATATATATATATATGTCTGCACACCACCAAAAGAAAATATTATATAGTTAATAACAGATGTCTTTTTACATTTACTATTTTAATATTTCACAAAAGATCACAAAACTTATGACTTAACAAATATGTAGAAATGAGACAAATACAGTGATCTTTTTTTAATCAATGAGAAGAAATAAAATATATAACATTCTATTTCTTTTTTATATATTTGAGAAATGTATCTTTATCAAAGTCAATAATTTAGAGGCAATATAACATTATCTTAAGCAAATTAGGAAAAAAACAAATACATTACAAAAATATTATTTATATTAAAAATAATAGTATATGTTATTGTTTTTTTTTTTTTTTCTTTATAAGATTATTAAAATAAGACTCTCAAACAGAAATGCGATGTAATAAAAATTCTATATATCTATTCATTTATACATTATATGACAAAATTTATTCGTTTTATTTATGTCATTGCGCGGTGTTAAAAAATTGTTCAATATTTTATAATTATATACTTTGAACATAATTTACTCTATTATACTTTCATAAACATAATTTTGATATAAATTACTTTAGATACATTAATATAGTTACAAGACTTTCATTTTAACATTTTTTTCTCTTTATATGTATATATATTAATATTAAAATCATAAATACTGTATAATTATGGGTAAGATAGGCAAAATTTTTCTATCCTTGGAAATGAAATATCTTTGATAAATATTCTAAAATAATCTTTTGTCTGTATTGTTTAACTAAAGAATAAAGAAATACAATAGGAAGACCAAAAATGCAACAAGACCAGCAACAACTTTCACATACATTGATTTGCTATTTAGATGTCTTGCGTCTTTTTTATACTTTTGCGACAGCATTGATAGATTTTGCGTCTTTGTATCCAACTCTGTATATAATTAATGATATTATATAAAATGTATACAAATACATTAACATTTTTAATCTCAGGGCATAAAATAAAATAAATTTAATATAAATGTAGAATATTACCTGAAAGTACAGTCCCTCTTTGTAAAACATCATCAATATTTTGTACCATAATTCTTTGCACATCTTGTAATTGGCTGTTAAGGGTATTCAAATTTCTACGTGATCTACTGTCTGAGAAAATTTTCTTGGCTTTCTGGATATATGTATCTAAAGAATAAATATAATATAAAAAAAAATACAGTATACAAGTATACACTATATATTCAATAACATTGCCTATTACAACATACCAAATTCAATGAAGGTATAAGGCCTGGTTACTGTATTTACACGTTTACCATATTGAGCATGAAATTCTTGTGCAATATCTTCTAGGTAATTATAGGCTATACGTGTACTATAATTTCTTTCGCATAATACCAAATAACATACTTCATTTTCGATTAAATAGCTGTAAACAAATGCATAATATAAAACATATATAAATCAATAATATAGTATCAATAACCATCACTCACTGGAAAAGATAAGGACCAGTTTCTAGAGTGCATTTTGTAGGAGACTGTGGACCTAGTTTCCTAAATAACATCTTTGCTTGGTTCTGATACTCTACAATATTTTTACCATCCTGTAAAAAAAAAATTTTGTTCAATCAATGTTAATTCCAGAGAAACAGATTTTTGCTCCGAGTTTTCGTTCGCGTCGAAATAAATTTAAAAGTTTCATGAATAAAGAGAAATTTTTATGTACGCAATTACGCTTTTCTTAATGAGAGTTAACCGCGGAGGCAAAATCTCGAAGTGAGATGACATTTCATCATAACATATTTCTAACCTGTTCGTTATCCTGCATGGTAGCCGCCAGCGGCAGGCCGTCTGCTACTCTCGCGATTATCGTAAACAAGACCATATTGTCAAGATTTTGTCACCGATTTTTGTACGAGACGATAGAGAAAAAATTTTTATTACAATTCGTCGCGCCGTCCTGCGACCTCCACAGGCCATTCGCGCGAAACTAATCGCCGATGTGGCCGGATTCTCATCCGTACGTCTACTCTCGACGTACCACGTCAGTCGATCGGTCGATCGATCGCGTCATCCGCGTGCAAATTTCCTTCGGACGGGAAATTGGGCAATTCCCTCGTTCGATGATAATCATTTTTATTCGACCCGAAATAAAATAAAACAAGAGAAGGAAAACGCTTTGCTCGCTTGCGTATTATTTTTCAAACCTTGAATCGGATAGTGAATGCACTTTCGAAAGGTGCATACGTGTCCGGGAAACTCGTGGCGGGAAACTCGTCGATTCGTCGTGATTTCGAAAACGTTCGGATGTTTTCGGGATCGCGCTCGGGAGGAACAATTATCAAAGTGTATCGAAGTTATCAGATCATTGCGTGCCGATTGACGTATGAATGTCACATGCGATCTTCAGGAGTCCGCGATACTTGACCATCGTTCTTTGATATATTCATTCCTGCGTTTGAATCGGTTCAAACGTCATCGCGCCATCTCACGATCGGTTCGAAGCCAGCTCGAGAGTGCGTTCAAAATTTCTCTCGTCGTATAGAATGCTATTGAATCGACCAATCAGGACACAGAAGTCTTCGCTCCTGATTAGTCAATTAAACTCTAATCGACTTCACGGACAGAATTCTTGAACGAACCTCGACTTTGACGTTTATGTGGGTAGCGCGCTCGCGTCTACGGTTTCGCTCGCGTGGAAAGTCACGCAGCTCGGTGGTGTAGAGGAGGGAAAAAAAGTTTCGTGACGTGTTTGCCCGTCTATATCTTTCTCTTTCGTCCCGTCCATCTATCTCGCTCCCTCGCGTACAACGCATGCATTGAAATGTTGGCGTACTCGTGAGATTTGGGTCCGCGCGCGGCCATCGACGACGACGACGACGACGACGAAAACGACGACCCGTTCGTTCCGCTGTCTCGTACGAGGGAACCCCGGGTTGGTGGTACACGATAATGCGCAATCGGGCGCGCGGAGACGGCAGTGTGAGCGTCGATAGTTTAGGGTAAGTGAACGAACGCGTACGTCCCGCCGTCGAAACGCCGTTGCCTGACTTTCACAGCTGGTAGCCGTCGTTCGGTCGTAGCTGGTTTTTCCGCGTTCCCCGGACATAATTCGGATGTTCAACGGTCATCGACGAAGCATGTTCTCACTATCGTTGCTGAATTCACCTCAAATTCTCGTTATCGTAAGGTACAAATGCAGGAAAAATTTTTATCGCGCCGAAGGCGCTCTCGTTCATCAAAATTTACAAAATTATCTTATCGCCTTCGTATATACATACATATATATATATATATATAGATAGATATATATATATATATATATATATCCCTGCTACCTAAAGTCATCCTGTGTTTAAAAGACACGTCGCGACACGCGCAAGATATGTCCGAGGAAGTATCGAGTTTTCTTGTGCCAAAAATTTCCTCGCGTTGTATAAAGACTCGCGGCTGATGACCCATTTATAATTCACATCCGTGTATGTAGTAGCGTCGCGGTGACAAGCATTTCTCGAAACTACAGATATGCGTAATTGGGATTTAGCTGATTAAGCGCTTTGATAATTATTCTTTTAAGCTGACGTAAATTTTTTTCCGTCAATCAACAGATAGAATCAGAAGATAGAAAAATTTTGCATTCTCCGAAAATATACTTTTACTGTAATTACTGTTAAATTGCATAATGAAATTGTATGAGAATATATTATATTTTATATAACTCTATTATTTTTATTGACTCTTTATTGAAAATGTATACTTATGTGTATATATAAATTTATATATTTTTTAATTTACAGGTTTCAAAAGTAAAACAAATTATACTGTCCTATAGACAGTACAAATGTAAGTACTTTAATTTGTTTTTATATCATAAATCATATAACTAAATGAAAGGATTTATTAATCGTGTATTTAATTATATAATGGCAAATTTACCATGTCATCTTTGCTCCAATTATTGTGTATTTATTCAAAATTGGTAGTGGTTAATATATTTGAAAACTCTGATTTTGATTTTTACATATGGAAAAGAATTCAAGTAATTTGGTATTATTTGTTAATATCTCTGATGAAGGACTTGATATAGACATTCATATATTGCTTATGCAGCTGAGTGATTCATTCAAGACTTGAAAAGTTTGGCTTGATAAAGATTCTAAAAATACATTATACTATCACACGATTATTTATATAAATCACTTCATTTGGTTATATATATAGCATGATACAGAAAATAAGTAAACATAATTGACAGAATCATACCGATGTTGGGTCATTGGCAAGATCAAAATATGCCGAAGGAGATGCAACAACATGTCGACAATCTGGGTACACAACCACCACAAATGTATAATGTACCTGTCGAAGGAATCAACAAGAAACATTCCATTTATTGGTCTAATGGACAGCAAAGTATCAATGAAACGAGTAACAAGCCCAACACTGTGTCAGATCAATGGCATAATCAAAATTACGAAGCCGCGTCCCATCATCAGTCCGCGCATCTAGTACAAACGAATAATGTGAACGATACATTTAGTTCTTGGCCACAACCGGGCAATGTCATGACTGCCACCCCTAATTGGAGATATTCTAACATGCAAAGCGAATCTGTACATCCAAATCAACAGTTACAGCAGCAGATAGATAACAATTTGCTTAAAGACAACATGTCACATGATAATAATGATACTAGGTTTGCTGCAAATGAATGGCAACAAACGCAGGCAGCACCTACTTATGCTTTCGGTTATACAATTCATAGTGTAGAAAACAAATCGCAACGTAATTGGCAGAATCATACTGACATGTTGGGCCAGGATCAGAATATGCCAAAGGAAATTCAGCAGCAAGTCGACAATATGGGTAATCAGTGTACGCAATCACCGCAAATGTATAACACGTCCGTCGAAGGAATTAACAAGAAACATTCCATCAATTGGTCTAATGGACAGCAGAGTATCAATGAAATGAGTAATAAACCCAGCACCATGTCGAATCAGTGGCATAATCAAAATTGCGAGGCCACAATGTCTCATCATCAGCCCTCGCAACTAGTACAAACAAATAATTTAAATGATACATTTAGTTCTTGGCCACAATCGGGCAATATCACGACTGCCTCGCACGATTGGAGATATTCCAACATGCAAAGCGAATCTGTACATCCAAATCAATGGTTACAGCAGCAGGTAGATAACAATTCGTTCAAGGATAACATGTCGCAGGATAATAATGGTACTAGGCTTGTCGCGAACGAATGGCAAATGCAGTTAGCGCCATTCAGTTACGCTCCAGTAACTACGACTGTACCTACGACTGTAGAGAGTATTGTACATACGCTCAACAATAATGAACAGCAAGAGAATGAGAAACAAGTCACGATAACTTCATCTTATGAATCTCTTAATCTTGTGAAATCGAGTGACATTAAACCAATGATCGGAAATCATAATTTGAATTCAGCGATTGATAATGGACCGAAAAGTGATATTTCGAAAAATGTTCTCGGCGAGAACAATGATCGCGTTTTTGTTCCTACAGTGACAGAGGAATTATCCAGCAATTTCGGTCAACTTAATCTCGGAAACAAATCTAGGAAGCATACAGATTATTCGGATGAATCGTTGGATGTATATCTAAATCCTGTGGAAGGAAAAGTTCAACACTCGGCCACTAATTTTAATGTGGGAAGTCGTAGTAATCCCGACAATATATCCGTATTGCCATCGGATTATGTATCGAGCAGCATGGATAGACCATCAACACATTCTACTGACAACCAGCCACCTATGAGTCAAGATCATCCGATACCGAATACATATCATAATGTTACTAAAATGACAGATAGTATCTCACAAAGCGGATATGATCAGTGGTACAATCAAAGCACGCTGCAGAATGCGTGGTACGCGAAGGATCATTCACGTCTGCCTACCAAACAAAGAAGCGCTCCGGAGCAAAATGTAGAGAATTACGAAAACATTCAACAAACGTCCGACTTTATAAACGTAGAAATCGTCGTACCCACGACATTGCATGAACGCGATATTTACGGCTCGCGAGATTCTATAAACAAGGAGATGTTGGATAACGATCCTAAACCAAAAGCGAGTCCGAAAGAAAGTGTGACAAATGTACGGGGCTTTAGAGAGGAAATGAACAACGTTGAAGTACTGTCCATGCAACAGCAAGTACGGCCGCATCCGCCTCTGCAAACGGAGCAGATGCCGGACAACTACGAGTTTGCCTCGAACGACAGAAACACATTCTTGGAGACTGGTGAGTTAACAGATTCACATCAGGAACACGAGCCGACACCGCCGACCCAGGATGACGAGAATGACGAAGTGCCTAATGATATTCCTTTCCTGCGCGAAGTACCGGGACAATCAAGCACCATAGATCCACGTAGAAACGATCCTACGGGTCAAGAGAATCACGGGCAACGCATCTCCGATCCCAGAAGAAATGATCCTTCTGGTCAAGAGCAAAGTATACAAATCAGAAATATATCCGACAGGGTAGAGCGCCGCGATGTCCTTCCAGGTCAAGAGAGAAACGTTCCTCAGCTATTACGAGGCGATTCGGATACACTGGAACGACGGAATGACCCTTCGGGCAGGGAGCGTTCTCTTCCGCCGCAGCAGTCGCGAAACGATCCGTCCGGTGAGGAGAGATATCAGCCGCAGTCACAGATAATGATGGAACCGAGCGAGACTCGCGAAGTACTTGGTCGAGGCAACGAACCCGACGAAGTTGCACGACAGATTCAGGACGCGGAACTCAGACAGATACCAGGCGGAGCGTCTTCCAATGATGTTACGCAATTAATACCCGACGATAGGACGGCGGCGACGACCGGTGGTAGAGTAGTTACTGGTTCTCTTCCGGAGATCCTTTCTTCAACGATTCCGCAGGATCCGACAAGCGGTGATGCGCGAAGCAAGCGCGAAGAAGCAGTGGGTGCTTCTCTCGAGAGCGAGACGAACCAAGGTGTTTCCGCTTCATCGAATCGTCGGAATTCTTACGAGGATCAAGAGGAGGACGCGGGTTCTCGTGAAAGCCGAGACGAAAGCAGGGAAAGACGACGAGAAAGCAGTCCCGATCGCCGACGATACGAATACGACCGAAAGAATGCGTACTATGATCACGATCGCGAGTACGAAGACGATTATTATTACGATCGTCGGCGCGCAGGCGACACTGATCGTCCATATAACGTCGCTCGCGATGACTTTAAGCGACGGGATATTCCATATCGAGATGACGATCGTAAACACCATAGTCGTGATGACCTGGATCGATATGCTAGAGAAGACATGGATAGAAGGGTCAGAGGAAAAGAGGATTTGGATGAGAGGGATGGCAGAAGAAGACCGCAGGATGATCGTAGGAGAGAAGATCCGCGTCGTCGGGACAGAGATCCGAGAGATTACGACGCGCGGTATTCCAGGGATCCTAGAGATAAAGACTATATAGATCGTGAGAGAAGACGACCACGAAGATATGACCACGATTACGATATTAGAGATCCGTATAGAAGAGATTATTACGATGATCTTTATGGAAGAAGGTAAATTATATGTAATCCAAGTTAATTCTTATATAATATTCTAATATCAATGGTCAAATTTTATTCTATTAATCATTTTGATTGAAAAAAACTTCTCGAAATCTAAATCAAACATTTGAACGTTATTTGACATTTCTCAGATATCACATAGCAAAAATAAATATAGTTGGATTTCAAATAATGATAAGAAGGTGCTAATATACTTTTATGATATGCGCTCGAACTAAGCGTGCTATTATTTCTATTGTTATTTATACGCTATAGTATCCACAAGCAAAATCATTGTTTATATATTTGATAATTTATTCGATAGTTAAGAAATTTTTCCACTAATGTACAACTTTTAATATTTGTAATTTTAAAAGATAGTAATTATATATTCTTTTTTTTTTATTATTACAATAATAAAATTTCTTGGCTCATTTTGTGAGAATACTTTATGCTCTGATTATCATTTAGCATTCATAGTTTATTTTTTCTTTCAGTTCTAGGCCTTCAAGTAGATCTTCTTACAACGACAAAGATCGCGAATATTACGCACGTACAAAGGACCCTTACTATGCCTATAATAGTACGTATTATGATAAAAAAGTAAGATATGAAACGATGTGTTTTTTATATATGTAAATAAGCATTAAATATATATTTAATAGTGAATGCAAGATATGGTGGATATGATTATGGTGCTCTTTATGGTAACAATTATTACGCATATCTTGAGAATTTGCGTCAAACGAATCCTGCCGCTTATACTGAATGGTATCACAAATATTATGGCAGCCATCAACAACAGCAGCAGCATATTGCCAGAGGTGTTGGCAATTATCCAGAAGATAGAGCCAGTGTTCATTCCGGCCGTAGTTCCTGCGATGACAGGTGCGCTTTGAAATTCGTTTTTAAACTAAAAGATTTAAAAAGACTTAACATTTTTAAATACTCATCTCAATATAGTTCTTATAACATTCGTTGTATATTAGATTTTTTCCAATCCCAAGTGCATGTTTCCACTCATCAAATAAGGCATTATATGTCCCGCATTTTGGATATTCTGGATGGACCAGTAATCTGCGGGCGCATAATACAGCTTGTCACAATTTTAATAGGTGAGACCGAGAGTCTCCTCTCGGTTCAAAAGTCTTAAGCTAGACATGTTGAAAAATCAGATTTCCTTTCACTTTCTATCTTTACATAAAACTTCAGTCATACATACATAGTTGGCTAGATATTTGTAGAATGTGCACAGATACATGCAGAGTTTTTCATGATTAATGAGGAAAATATCGTTATAATATAACAAATCTAATATAATAAAAGAGAATACTTGCGTAATAGTAAAATTATATAGATTGTATGTGTAATTTTATTTGTCCTAAATTCATTGTACACTTTAAGTAAAACATGCTTGTTTTGTTTTTAATTATGTACGTTGATTTCATTATAATTTTATATATATATATATATAATGTCAGTTCTATATACGATAGCAAATGTATTTGTAATTCTTTGTTGCAAAGAAAAATAATATATATTTATTTCAGGAATACTAGTGATAAAAGAACATTGGGTGTTACGCATTTGGAGGATTCAACAATCATTTCTGCTCGATTAACACCAACCAAGTATTCTACTTCTCATGCATATGGTATAAAATTTGAAATAAAATTCGTATTATATTTTTGAAATTACTGTTTTGATATTCTTAAGACAGTTTGAAACATTAATTTACAGGATGCTTTTCGATTGGATCTTTAGTGCATGTTCATCCAAGCTATCCAGCTGATGGTGAAAGGGCTAAAGTGGACATTTTTCGTGTAGATAACTTGCTCTCACATGATCCTGTCACACGTGATTTACGATCATATCCAGGACCTCTAATTAAGTAAGTCGTATGAAAATACAATGTATATATATTAATAGTATGAAAGTAATATCTATAAAAAAAAAAACTTTATTGCAGTGGTGTAACGCATAAGAAAACTATTATAGAGTATTGCGAAAATAAAATTAAGAAAGCAGTGATGAATGAAGAAATAGTCGATCGTGCTTCATATATTTTGTTGTATGAATTGATGATTATGCTGATTCAACAAAACGGCGTAAGTATCATTTTTTTAAACTTTAGTTTACAAAAAATCGCTGTCGCTCAAATATACATTAATCTTGCTTAATCTGTTCACAGAACGTCGTCGGCGTTGACATTGCCGGGCTTTTACTACGTAACAAGGACACTTACCCTCACGATACGAGCAAACTCAAGTTTCAGGATGTAAAGCGCAGAGAATCGCAAGTATCACAACGATCTGGGGCGACAGGTAGCGACGGAAGTACCCAGGATATTTCTGCGCTATCTGAGAAACCTGAAGCCAAACAGCGAAAAACGACGGAACAAATAACAGACGAATTTAGAGATACATTACTTTACGGGCGGGTTCAAGAAGCATTAGGTATAAAAATAGAGCTTTTTTCTTTATATATTGTTAAATGTTATAAACATGTTACTAATTTCTTCTTTCTGTACTTATCTGTAACAGAGTATGCAATGAACGAAGGACTTTGGGGCCATGCTCTTTTCCTGGCTAGTAAACTAGATAAGCGCACTTACGCTTCTGTAATGACCCGTTTTGCAAACAGTCTACCATCACACGATCCTCTACAGACTTTGTATCAACTACACTCTGGTCGCGTACCTGCTGTAGTCACAGTAAGAGTCTTATTTCGATATAATATATATGCACGCATTATTTATCATAATATCAATTATTTATTTCCTTTTTCTACAGTGTGTTGCAGATCCACGTTGGGATGATTGGCGGCCTCATTTGGCTATGATTATCTCTAATACTTCAACCAATCCAGAGATTAATCGCCGGTCAATAACAACTCTCGGAGATACGTTATTTGCGAAGGGTGATATTCATGCTGCACATTTCTGCTACATTCTCGCGCAAATTGATTTTGGTGCTTATGGAGTTAATGGAGTTAAGCTCGTGTTAATCGGTGCGAATCCGAACAAACCGTATTCTGAATTTCTTACAATGGAGGCTATTATGCTAACGGAAATCTATGAATATGCTCGAAATCTTAGCGATCCATGCTTCACATTAGTGGATCTTCAAACATTCAAGTTTGATCTAATCGTGAAAATGGTGGACTGTGGATTAATAGAAAAGGCTCTATTATATATCGAACAGATTGCAACAAACATCGCGAACGATTCGTCAAAATATAAGAAATCTTTCATTGAATCAGTTTATATACTGGGTGACCGAATCAAGTACCATGATCCAATCTATAAAGACGCTACTGAAGATGCTACGAATTTAACATGGCTCAATAAATTAGCGGAAATTATCGGAAAATATCAGGTAATTGTAATGTATGTGTCATTATTTTCAAATAAAAATATATTTTAGATACTAAATAAAATTCTATTATAGAGCGAGGAGACTTCCGAGGAAGAAACGTACGCTTCCCATACCATTGTAGAAAATCAGAAAATTCAAAAAGAGATGAAGCAGCAACAATCATCATCGCAACAACAATGGAATACCATTCAACCCGATTATGGCGATGGACCTATATCAATGATGGAAGTTAATACCAGCGAAATGCAATCCAACTGGCAGCCGCTATCTCTGCCTGCGAATATTCAAGATACGTATGATCCGAACACGCAATATATGAGAAACATGGATGAATCTACTCAACAACAACAGCCGCAACAACAGGATTATTGGAATCAGCAATCATATTATCAAGGCAATTATGGAAGAAACGAGTCTACGCTATCTAATTGGCCGCAACAATCCATGCCAGGCATGATCGCAGATCAGACTGAGATCAATAACACGCAGCAATTGGATAAGTGGAATTTTGAGGTAAATTAAATGCATTATTAAGGGAGAAATTTTTTATACAAACTTTTTTATTCTAAAAAAATTCATTCATCATAAATTTTTTCTCACATACATGCATTCTTATATTTTCTCATAATTTATTTATATCGTACTAGCATTGCATTGATTCCATTTTTTTCATAAATATTTGTTGATCAGGAAAGTCGATAAAAGTATATTCTCAATTTAACTTATAATTTTTCGTATCTTTTATCTCGAAGCATTGCAATTAACATTTTTCACCTGTTTCCTCATGCTCGCTCATCGATAGACGGAAAGGGAAGACAAAACGCCTACCCCTGAAGTAAGTAATTACGGATTTATCTCGAATAATATTCTCGATTTTGAAAGATCGTCAGATGCTGTCGGTATTAGTTCGTTACGACGTCGCCGTAATGCATCAGTGAAATCAAATCCATATGTTGCTTCTGCATTTAATGATAACGATATCACTTCCGATAGAGAATCCATAATCTATGATTTATCCAGCGATAAATTCGGAATTATATCAAAAAACATTAACAAAAAATATCCTAAATTGACTACAAATTATCCGAAAATTCTACAAAACGAAAAAATTTGTTCAAAAAATATTAGAAAATCGAGACGCATAGATCCTATATTTTTAAAACCACCGTGCTCTCAACCACCCGTATTCCTAAAGTGTAAGATTAAGAAAAATAGTTTGTCAGAGAATAGAGTAAAAACAGATTCAGACAAGCTGAACGAAAATAACTTATCCGCGTTGTCACAGACCACGGATCTAGATATTCAATTTAGCAGAATGCAACTCGAGTCTCTCATAATGTCAGATTTATCTTCCGGGGCGAAAAAGAGCAGTGATATGTTCAACAGTGAAGTACAGACTCTAAAACAGTATTGTAACTTTGAGGAGAAGAAAGTTATGAGGGTGGCTCCGCATATTCGTAGGAAGGATGTTATTTGCGACACAGTAGACGCATGGTCGTGCGACAGCACTGGACAGAACATCTCCGATTCATCTAGATATAAACCACTAATCTTTGGTGGCACATATCCAATCGATTTACCGCTTAGATTCAGAAATCATAATCGTTTGTCGAAAGTTACGTCCACTAAAAAAAATATATCTCTGACTTACGACATTGATGTTCCTACGAAATGCGATTAAAAAATATCTTATAAATTCATATAACCGCGGTTTTTCTTCTTGTACATTAAATGTAGAAATAACATACGACTATAACATAATTATATATTAACACACACATATATATGCATACATACACACACACACACACAAATATTTTTGGATTCTTTTGTCAAAATATACTATAAAATTTTTTTTATGTAATACTGCACTAATGTCTAATAAGATAATAAAATAGGAACCGGAAGAAAAAATTACTAAGAGATTTATAATAAATATATGATTATTAATTTACATTAGTCCAAAAAAATTCAAATTTTATAGTGTATGTGAAAAATGTTCAGACACTAACAATGAACAGATCCATATAGTGTGATCAAATAGAAGCGTAAATTACTCTCTTGTTTGCATTAATTACATGATATTGTGTAATTGTACAGAATTTTGACATTATTTTAAGTATTATTGAATGTATATAGATATATTGTTACTGTTGGCAACGAATGTATAATAAAGTTTTCTCATATAATGAACTTTTTCTTGAACTTCTTGAAATTATAATTCTTTGTTATATAGTCTCATATATAGAATGTTAAAAAGAAATTTTCAGATGTAGAGGGCATGTAATATAAAATTTTCAAAGTGAGTGAAAAAAGCTTAAACAATATATCAATAATGAAAAATTTAGAATTCAGAATTAGAAGCGATTTTCGATTTTAGAGAGAATGATGCAGAGAATTATTACTTGCTTCTATTCATTGTATGCAATGTATACAAGCATAGATTTATTATATTTTTGCTTTAGTATTTTACGTTCTTCCATTTCCAGATACTTCACATTTTCGTCTACATTTATGCGCTTTCGAAAATTCTATTATTCCTTTCTATTCTATTCGTTACATCTAACGATTATCTTATTATGATCATCTATGATTATTATGTTGTTTTGAAGTTGTTATATTGCTATTTATTATCAGGTTGTATTTAAATCAGGTTTGGATAGGAATTAGTCTGTTTCAAACATCTTAGATAAATTTTTATAGATATTAAAATATCGTATATACAAATAGTAAGTTAAGAGATATTCTTTGTCTACATCTAATAATTAGAAACATGCAAGTCATCAGAAATTGTCTGATCATTAAGCTTGTATTGCTAAAATCCAAAATTGTTTTCAATTTTAACAAAATCTTTTATTCTTTACTCGTTTTAAAAAATATTACCTGTCTTTTATATGTTATTTATTTTTCTAATATGGATCCGATTTCCTGTATTTCAAATATCATCATCATAGAAATGTCATATCTTAAATAAATTTCTTAGGTAAGCAAAGTTTTTCATTTTTTATTGTAATATATTTGTGAGTCGCATATATTTTAGTTTCAAAATATTTCGAGTGGAGCATTTCTCAAACTTAATATGACATATGTCATATGTTACAGGCGAACTCGCATTGTTACAGTAATTAATGATAAACTTTGCTAGAATCAATTTACGATGATCAATCGTATATTTTATTTCAGTCAAATATGCAACCAGCAATCTCTATGACACCGTCGACGGGGAAGCAATACGATCCGTTAGAAGAATTGGACGCGCTCGAGACACCACGAGCGAGCGGTAAATCCCCAACGGAGATGAAGAAGACAACCGAGAAGACGGCCGAGAAAAAACCCACCAACAGCGGTGGCTCCTGGTTCGGTGGTTTGTTTAGTAAACTCGCGCCGAAGCCGAAGAATCAAATGATATTGCCGGATGATAGTAACCCAACGGTAAGAATCTGTATCATTGTGCCCGCCGTCTCTTCTTATCTCACTAGGTAGAAGTTACGATGGACGGTTTTATGTTTTATGTCGTTAAGGGCTTGCGCGGATACTTTTGGTAATAGAATGCGCTACTCTTACAACAATGATTATAAGACGGACGATAAACAGGCCAGTATAACGCAGGATTTCTTTTTAACTATATATCGTTAATTCCAGCGACTAATAGTCATTAACATTTTCCTAATTTTGTTTGCTAGATTTTTTTCCTAACAAATGAGAGAATATACAAATGACGAAGAGAAAGAAGTGTTATTTATAGAACGACATTCGTTTCGATTTGTTCTCATGTAATCAATCCTGTTGTCTTTTGTATTGCAGATTGTGTGGGATCCTGTTGCTAAGAAGTGGATGAATAAGGATGAGGACGGCGATGGCGGTGCCTCGGCGTTGGTGCCACCGCCGAAGACGTCTGACGTAAGTTTCCGTGCTCCAGTGATGGAACGCAATACTTGTTCGCAGCCGCTTCCGCCGAGCGGCGAGGATGCGTCGGCGATGGATGCCATTTCGAAATTGCCCACCGGTAATAGCAATATGTACAAATTGCCAAAGGGCAGAAGTATGCGTGCCAATTATGTAGATGTGATGAATCCCGGTGGGGGGAAACTCAAGGCACCTGGCATGACGTCGTCCACCCCCATGACATCTCCGCTTGTACCTATGGCTACTTCGTCCCCGCAGCTGTTCGTCCCCGCGCCAAGTAAGTTGCTGAACTTAATTATTCTTATTGGTCTCGTTTGCGCGTGAAATTCTCGCTCTTCAAGCTACGACAGATTAGATAATTCAAAACTCTGAAAAAAATATATATATAACTGAATATTAAAGGAAAATTTATTAGAAAATAAAATGTTATGCCTTTATCATGGCAGTTAACGATTCAACCGCTCCTGTGGATTTCTTGACTCCGGCAGCAACACCACCATCTGGAAACGTCGCAGACAATACGTCGCAAGCAGTAAGTTCTCGCAATACAAATCTACGTTATTTTAGAAATACCGAAGTATAATATACACATATCCATTACCGAAATATATAATTAAACAGTTTCTCACGTACATATACATATATGTCTCTCCCTTAAACTCATACAATACTTTCGTTATCTCTACGTTATGGCTGCATTTTGCTGGTTATGCAGCTTTCTCTCTCAGCGTGTTTTTGGAACTGTAATGTTAACATAATTTTCCTCTGCATAACGTTTCCTCTACAATTGTTGTATTGAATTATTTGTACACCTTATATTCGCTCCTTCATTTTGTATCCTCCATACATTGTATTATAGTCTCATTACAAATTTCTTTAAATTACTTGTATACTTAGTTTTATTTAAAATTATTGTGTACAATTACTACACGTGTTTTAATAATTATAATTACTACACGTACTTAACGGAGATAAATTTCGTAGATTCTCACGAGGTATATAAATCTATGAATTACAAACTGCTCCAAATCATTGTGCAACTCCCTCTTATTTAAATAGAAAAACGATTAATAATGTTAATTGAAATACACACAACTCTTTATCGCTTTCTATTTTAGTGACAGTAATACCTAATTGGATCTCCACGTTGCTACAGATATTTTTTCTTTCGTGTATCTCTGTTTTAATCTTATCCTTCTTTTTATGTTCTTTTATGCAAGCAGTCGGGGAAGCCAAATGATGTAGCCAAATAATAATTATTGCCGATAGTAAGGACATTCATTTTATTAATTTTACATATCATTATTTGATGTTTTGGGCACGCACGCTTTCTTACCCACCGCTTGCGAAAATATAACGTTCGTGTATAAAGCTTTCTTGCGTAAAAAGAACGTCAATCATGTTGCATTTGACACAATAGAAATTAATTATTAACGCTTTGTGTGATTTTAATTCACTTTGCATGTGTGAAATCATTTTGTTATCAATTTTTTTATTATATAACATAACAACAGAAAGTTAATAATGAAATATAAGTAGTAACATTTGAATAACTGTGAATAATTTTATGTATATTTTTTATAAAATATTCCATTAATCATTCGTATATTTGCACTAATCGAAGCATGAGAGAAAATGTTTTCTGGATTTGCTTAAACGCGTATAGTACACGTAAACATAAATCGCATAATACCGATTTTTATTATATCTTTTACATTGTAAAGTAGCTTTTTCCTTGATGCTTTATTAATTCATTAACGTTACGAGGAAAAATACAATGTAAATAATCGCGTATAAATCGGTATTATCGTTCGAAGGTACATACATAAGATAAGACTTAGCTAATCACCCAGCGATTTGGCGAATATTTATTAGTGAGACAACATTATTATATGACATAGCTCTCGTTGGAGCTCGACCAGCTCGTTATCGCGAGAGGTGCAAAGCTACACAATGAGGGATCCGCGGCTTCTTCAACGGAACAAGGTAATCCAGTGACAGTAACTTTCTCTGCATTTTCAAGGTGATTTTTTTTTTTTTAAATTGTTACCGCAAAATGCTAAGTTAGTACGTTCTTTTCAAACTAATAAGTTTGCTCATGTGCGCCGAATATAAGACTTTTATCATAATTCTCTCAACGATGCTTCTATTAAAAAAATTAGCTTACGCTTATCAGTCATTGTCAATCACTATCCTCATAAGATCATTAATCAAAATCGTAGAGACATGGGAGAAAGCTTGGTGAAGGATGTTGGGTTCAAATTCAGGTTTTAAAATAAGTTTGTTTGTCATCAATTTCCTTTATATTTTCCTGATATATTTAAGACATATATGATCGTTCTCTAGTTTATGTTATATCTTTCTTATGTTGTGTAAAAATTGTAAATGTGAAATTACATACTTCCAGTAACAGAATACATAAAAAAAATATATTTCTTTACTGCTTACATGTACGTTACAGCTAATACAAACAATAATTGCAAAATAGAAATTTCGAAAATTTGGAGCGATTAGAGAAAACTTACTTTCATCTCTAATGCATTATATTATGTAACGTTAACTTTTTCCATGGTATAACTAACTTTACATGCTTTAAGCTAAGAATAATTTCTAGGGACCAATGATGTTCAACCCGAGTGAGATGAAGGATCGTTCGGTGAAGAACATGCCACCTAGCAGATATCCTCCGCGATAATCTTTGCTTATGCAAATAATTAGTTATTAAAATTAGGAGATTTTTTTTTTTATCATCTCGCAGTTGTGTTTAATATGAATATATATTTGTTTTTGTATAGAAAACGTGACAACAACAGTACATTCTTTAGAATGATGATATACACACGGTGCACAGTTCTCTTTCGAGAAAGGATGTACATACTTAAATAACGTAAGGATTCGGAAGATGTCATTCTTACGATGTCCTGTACATTTCGTTGTCTAGATAAATTTTTACATTGAATTTTGTTCGATTTTGTCTCATTGTTATATTTATCGTGTCAAATAAAAAATTGCATTGAAAAATATTCAGTAAATAAGATTTCCATACAATAGAAGGATATACAATTTTAATGGTGCAATGTGAGAGATAGCAGAAATAAATAACTCAAATATGCGTTTTGCAATTTGTAAATTAAAATTTTTTCCACTTATCGAAAAAAAAGAATGTGCTTTTGTTTGATAAATTTTCATGGAATGTTTCATTAATGAATTTATTTGAAAGTTGTTGGTTTCCGCATATTTTTAGAAACGCGAAATTTTCCATCGAATAATTATCGCTATTTTTGCGTTACTGCGTCGAATGAGTTATTATCATGTTATGTAAAAATGCGCGAGTGCATTCCCATTATTATTACTATATTATATATTATATTCGCTTAGCTTGTAAGTATTGTCATTCTTTCGGATTCGATGACATCTATCGACGCGAAAATTTCAAGTTCTGTGCGTGCTATTTGAATTATCCGAGTGAGATATAAAGAAGTTTTTATCTACAACTTGCAATCACAGATTTAATTAAGTTACGATTGAAGACCTTTTCATTGAAGAGTGTCTTGTAGATGTACGATATATAGAGCGAGGATTGCGTAGCGCAGATTGTAGCTTAATTACAGAATTGGTTACAATACGGCCTTGTCGGTATATGTGTTGTAATACTAAGTCTGATTTTATATATCAGGAAGAAGGGAATATTGTGTGCAGCGCCGGTGAATAAAACATGTTAGGAATATGAAATATGAAAATTTTATCGATCGTAAGGGCAAGAAAATCGCGTTTACGAGAAGTGTATAATAGAGAGAAATACTGTTATTAAATGTCAGATTATATATTATATAATATTGATACACCAATAATACGCAACTGCCATCAACGTGGATAGTGCGAAGAGTGATGAAGAGCGTTTGTATCGCATTTCCATTGTGTTTCAATCGCATTAGATTTATAAGATACATCCGTTGGTGTCTATCTCCGCGAGGGATTCGATAATATTAGAAGGTTGTGAGAACTCTCTCTTTTTGATGAGAGATGCGTAAAGAGAAAAGCATTTTAGCCAAGAAATAAGTGATCTTAACGCTTTTCCGTATACGCTAGGATATTTTTACTGAAAATTAAGTATCTTAAAATACTCAATTTTCAATAAACAGGATGACCTTCTTCCTGTTTTAATGAATACTGTTACGTGAATTGTTCACGGCGAATGTGGTTCTAAAATAGTTTTATTGAAAATATCATTTTTGGCTCGTCCTACGATTTTTCTTGATATTAAACTTCCCCTCAAAATTTTTAAATAAGATAAAAATTTTCGACAGAATCCTTCGGATAGTAGTATATTTCTAGCATATAAATCTCCGATCTTTTTTGCCATTGATCACAATTAGAACAGACTGAGAGATTTTTGTAAATTATGACTCGTAATACATTTTATAATTATGACATACGCGTATTAAATGTATTGTAAGTGTGCATATATATGTATATACTATATATGCACGTATGAATATTTGAGAATGTCGTAACAATATTATTCGTAAACTGTATATGTAAAGCCTGGAGATGTAAATAGAACAAAAAAAACCAAATGTTTTTTTTTTTCATAAAAAAACGGTTCTTTTTATGAAAAAAAAACAATCTTGTTCTTTTTCAAATTTTTTTTTTTCAGATATTTAATATCTTCATAGTTTAATTACTATAAATTGATTTTTCATTATTTTTAACTTTTTGGATGATAGATTTGAATTAACCATTACTATTTTAAATATAGCTTGCATTGCAATTGCCTATATAATTATTACTATATAGTAATTACTATTTTTAAATAATAAAGATTTTTGTTATGCATCTAATTGAAAATTATCCAAATCATATCAAGTTTGATATAATTTGCCACAAAAGTCTCATTAATCCATTAAAATTACTTTTGAAAAAAAAAATTAAAAATATAATACTCTAATTTTATGTTAACAAAAAAAATATGAAGAAAAAATATAATATATATATATATATATATATATATATATATATATATATATATATATATATATATAAAATAATGAATATCTTATTATTATATATATTATTATACATATTATATATTATATAAAAAAATAATGAAGAAAAACAAAACTTGTTTTTTTTTCAATAAAAAGAAATGGTTTTCTTTCAACTTTTTTTTCTGTTAGAAAAAGAAACAATTTCTTTGCATCTCTAGTGAAGCCTAAGATTTGTATATATTCTAAATGTAGATTTTATAAATTTGTCCTATCGTCACATTGAAGAAATGTTTATATAGAAAATTCGCTTGCTCTTTTTAAAAATATCGAGACAGAAGTTTAACATAAACGCGCTATACCGAGATGAAGCAGAATAACCGGTGCCGTTCTATTTGTGGTGAATGGCAATTTATTACGATTAATATTGTCATTAGTATATGATTAAACAGTCAACTTTCGTTGAAATTTTGCGTAGCTAAACGCGTCGATGCGTGTTACACGCGCTTTTAATTTTTACATACATTTAATGTAATCGAGAATTCGGGCGGGAAGATATATAATTGTATAAGAACGACTCTCAACCTTTCTTATTTTATTTTTCTTTGTATTTACCATCCTTGTTGAAACAATACTACTGCACATCTTTTTTACGGCGAGATATTATTAGCATAAAACGAATATAACTGATCCGCCCGAGCTCGAATATTGATATAATATTGATACGACGGAATGACTTAGGCGAGGAAAGAGAATTTTAAGATTAGTGTTAAAGTTGAACAGAAGTATTAATCGAGCTGTAATGTATGTATAGGCCGGTTTACGAATGACACGATTCGTCTTTGATGTAACATATAATATATATATATATATTGCTATATACGCGCGCGTTTACGCACTTTCCAATTTAGAGTTGATGTACGTTAATGGGAAATACGGATTATAATAATGATAAATAATATAATGATAACACAATGTATACTGTATATTATTAATACTACGATTTACTGTCATATACATATACATATATATATGTGTGCGTGTTATAAACACATACACATATACATACATATATGCATATATACATTATTATTGGTATTATAATAAATCAATACATCAATCGAGGTCACGCGTATGTGTGTGTGTTACGACGATTTCTTAATAGCTACTAGGATGTATTGGGATACAAAGGGATAAATATGTATAATCGTGCTATTATTTCGATTCTTTTATTAAGTTTATCATAATGTTTCGAATCGATACAATGATTTCTATGGTATACTCAACTGTCGTCTTTCGGGCCACAACGTCGACGATCGTCTCCCGCATACACGGACGTTATACTCTGAGATCATCACACATGTATATACGGAATATGCGACGAGACGCGCGCGCGTCTCCGACGTAAAGAGAGAGAGGCGCGTGTGCGCTCGTTTTCTTGACCAACACGAAGAAATCAATCCAAAAATATTATCGTTTCTGCGGCGCACAATCATCGGGACAAATTGGTCGAGTCGGACAGACGGAATGGGATGAGACGGGATAAGAAGGGAGGAGAAAGGAGTAGGGCTTTTTATAAGCGACGACAGTTAACGCCGTGACACCGACGAGACACTCCGAGAGGCGAAAAAGAAAACGTAAATGCATTTTAACAATCAATGTTTATCAGCGTGCAGCGTCGAGCAAACGACTCGACCCCCACCGGCCGTTTTTTATTATCTCTATATGTTTTGCCATTTCCTTTTTTTTTCTTACGCCCTTATCGCGTGCGGAAGTCGGAGAAAAGGATGACGGAGAGGATGAGAAGAAACGGAGGAGACCGGGGGAGACGTGGGAGGAGAAGAGCGCGAAGGATATAAATATATAATATCTTATACCGCGTGTGTGTATATATCCGTAAATATGTTAAACGTTATTTCTTTCTCATCGCTCTCTCTCTTTCACACACACACACACACACACACACTCACTCACTCTCTTTCTCGCATATCCGCGTCCATATTATTGATCTGTATTTCTTTTTTTTTTTAATTTTTTTCCTTTTTATGTTTTCGTTTCATTTATTAAATGTTAGGTAGAGCCTATAAGGGACGCCCAGAGGCGCACTCAGTGAACCTCGGGCGCGATTTTCTCGTATACTAGCTGTGCCGGAACGCACTTGTACTGGTCGCACGATCGGCGAAAGATTCGGCTAAAGATAGCGTGGCCGCGTCGAGAGACTATAATTTATAACTTTAAACGATTATCATGAGAATTCATTTACTTATGGCTAGATAGACGGTTATCAATCAATAATCACGCAATCGCGAATTAATCCAATAATGATTACGATTCGCGATCAACATTTTTATATTGTCGCTTTATACGTTTTACGTATATGTAAAAAAATAGATAACAGAAATAGAGATATTCGGATAAATATATTCTCTTCGGAATTGTGTTACGAAAATTATATGTTGCACTTATAGAACTAAAAAAAAAAATAAATAATAATTTATTGAATATTTTAATATTTGGGCACGATTTGTGAAAATTGAATAAGAAAAAATTATACAAATTTGCGAATTGAGATAAATTATGAAGATTGCATTCGGCAATCGATCTTTAGCCGAGCGATTCGCTCGCGACATATTATTTAACAACAGAGTTTAACCACCTAATCGTTCGGAGGATACTCATAACTCTCGTCTTGACTTTGTTTATACAATGCGAATGGGATATCCTTTTTTCTCATTTACCTACGTAATAGGTAATAAACGATTCGTTTGCAATTCATTATTATAAACAATAAACGAAAGAATCATCGTGGTCTTTGATCGATAAGGTTTGAAAAAAAAAGTACATCTCTTCTTCCTCTCTCTCTCTCTCTCTCTCTCGAGTTGACATGATAAACTTTAATAACCCATAAGAGCAGCGATACTTGTCATCGTCATAATGGTACAATTACAATGCGATTATCACAATGCGAGAACCGCTAATAATAGTAATAATGATAATATCAATGATAATAATATAATGGCAATAATAATAATAATAATAATAATAATAATAATTAAGAATAAACTAAAAATAACTAATAATAATAATAATCTTCGTTATACACTAATTGCCATCGCCATTACAATGATGCACTTATGCCATTATGGTTGCCTATATACTATCCTCTTTTATATATACTTCTATATATATATATATATATGTATATATATAGCTACAATATATAATATTTTCGTGTTGAAAAATCGTATACATTAGTGTTGTGTCGCAGGACCATTGCTTCTGTCTCTCTCTCTCTCTCTCTTTCTCGCTCATTCTCACACCTTGTTTTTCTCTCAACGCATCTCTTATATATATTATTCTGCTATATATATTTTTTTTGCTCCTGATGGATCGCAGAGGGATAAGGGGGGGAAAACATTGTTTGACATCGATGGCTGGAAGCATTCGTGTCGGTGGATTTTTCAAAGCCAAAACGAATCGCATGTTTAGAGAAAATTTCATCGGAGAACATCGTGGAAGAAAGAAAATAGCCTCCTCTCGCAGGCCGTAAGCTTATAATATTTTTTTACGCGTCGGTTTTAAAAAAAACGCAACTATACGCCGCAAAAAGTTGACAAATATAAAAATTCAGTGCTATTGGCAAGATTTGCAATATACGGCTATATTCTTAAAGTCTGAGATGAGAGGAGGATTCACTCTTCGCGGTTCGCGTTCTCGATATTAATATAATTAACAACGAAAAATTAAGATGACTAAAAAAAACGCGTATATGAATATGATATATGATATACAGAAATTTTGAATTTTTCACGCGCTCGATATATTTTGTTTTCAAATTTTTATTCGAGAAGCCCCTCGCTTCCGTAAAGACAGATACGCGAATGGAGCGAGCGGTATCTGAATAGCGTCGGATGGATAAATCCTGGCGGGATTGAGGGGCAAGAACACGAGTGCCTCCAGACACGAGCGCGTTATGTAACCTTAATAGCTTAATATCGATTTTTAGTTCGTATTACCCGCCGTTCAAAGACGGGCCTCGGATCACAGATAGTGAGGTGATCGGATTGCGCGAGCGTTATCGCGATAACAATGCGGTCTCTATCGTATTTTTTTTATGCTTTTCTCTCTCTCTCTCTCTCTCTCTCTCTCTCTCTCGTTTTTCACTCACTCTCTCTCTCAATCTCTCTTTTTAAATTTGTCAGTATGCGTTCTTCCTGCGTTTCTCCTAAGGATTTCAAGGCGACAGCTCCTGAAAGCAAACAGCATCCGGCCGTGTACGCGCGCAAACTCACAGTAGCGAAAAAAGATCGTCCGAAAAGATTAACAAAAGGGATCGAAATATAACATAACAATATTCCCATCTGATTTTCGTGGAACTAATTCATTAGTATTTATGTATATAGCAAATTATATAAAATTAATTTGTTTATTCAGAAAAAATGCTGTGACTTATCGAGAGACATTTTTGAGTGACCGTAGTCAAGCGCGCACGTCCGATCGAGGGATATCTTTTTTTTCTTTAAAACGCAATCCTCTGCTAGATTCGTTAATAATAACAGATCTCTTTTCCGCCACGTAGAGTGACGTGCGAGTTATACAGATACGCGCAAAAAAGTATATAGAATATATATATATATATATATATATTTTTTTTTTATACACATGTATATATACGTATACACAATACATATGTACCTACGTACGTACGACCAACTAAGGATAGACAGGCGCAATCATGTGTTTCGTGACTCGAATCCGATCGATCGGCCGCGCTCAAGGATCGCCCGTCGATGTCATAGAGAGAGACAGCTGATCGGCTATCTTTTCGAATCGTTGCCAATGTCGGATTCGATGCTGTATGTTTGTGTATGTGTGTGTTATGTATGATCGAGTAATGAAATTAATAAAGACGGAGAAGTAAGTGTTGGAGGAAACAAATTTTAATGAGATTACGTGCTCGGTAGCATAATTAGAAAAAAAAAAAATGTGTGGGAGGGAGGGCGAGAAGGAGAGACGAAAAGCGGCCTTTCGAGTCCGCTCGCAAATACGGTCATGCACATCAATTTTCTAACGCAATCGCGGACAGCGTTTTCGCATTCCTGGAATCGAGAATGCGAGCAATTTAAAAGTTGCTCCAATAGGTTCAAAACTCCGGACGACGTCAAGACGAATTTTTCAACATTAGCGCTATATTAGAAATACACGTAAAAGAATAATATACTTATATATACTAATTCTGAAATATATATAAGCTGTATAATATATATACAAGTATAACATTAATTAACTCTACTAAAAATGGATCTCTTAACTTAATTTTCGTTAACAAATTGTTACTGATCTATTCACAATCGCAATGAGACGATTAATTTTCATTTCCTTTAACATGTTTGAACCTCTTGGCGTAACGCAATGTGTCAGATCATCATTGCACGGGATTTTGAAGCTAAACTTAAAATATAAGGGTCCGGGACTTAAATCAATATAAAAGACATTCGCTAGCATTACATAAAAAGGGTTAACATATCGAGAAAACGAGTAACAAGGCATTAAGATGTAAAGTCGCACGGAGAGAAGAGTCGTGTGTATTTACGTGTGATTTCGAAAGATGACAGAGGAGTTCTGCGGATGTACTTCCGCTCTTGTCACAGCGCTCCCAAAATTCATGTTTCAAAAGCTCACATTTTAAACAGAATATAATCTTAAAAAAATGTATAAAAAAAGAGACGATACAATTTCTAAATCGACAGGATCGAAGGTGTTCTTGTTCGATAAAATTTTGCAAATTTATAAGGAATCAAATCATTGAAAAAAAGCTTAAAAATTTCGGGCAGCTTTCAATTCAAGGAGTCTAGAAACACTGTGCCTCTGTTAGCTTGTAACGAGTACCTTATATCTGATTCGTGTACGCTCTTTCTCTAGCTAGATGCGTGTACGTCAGCCTCTATTATATTCTGAGAAATGAACGTGTGTCGTAGGAAGGGCACACTGACCTACGCTTTCGTCGCTCGCGTGTCTTTGCTATTATTCTTGTTAAAATTACTCGGTAAGGCAAGTCCGGATATCGAGGATACGTGAAGGAGGTGCGAACGCGACTTCATCACTTGGCGCCACAAGTGCACCGAGGATGTTGACGTATATATCAACAGTTAGTCATTTTAAGTTATCAGATTTTGTTTTCTGCGACAGGCTACCTAAATATGCATCCATATCTGCACGTATCCTTTTTTCAATTGTACAGCCAAACGAGAAGAATTAATCGAAAACGAACGCTATTCACATTCGGAACACATTAGCAAACGATTTGTATCGTATATGCGTATTTTTTCTTTCGTATCGATGAGGGAGACTGTATGTACGTATGTGTATTTGTGTGTGTGTATGTATTTCCGAGAGATGTATTTCTCGCTCGCTCTTCTCTACACGCATCGTTCGCA
The DNA here is from genome assembly GCF_021464435.1 of Cataglyphis hispanica. Taxonomy (NCBI): domain Eukaryota; kingdom Metazoa; phylum Arthropoda; class Insecta; order Hymenoptera; family Formicidae; genus Cataglyphis; species Cataglyphis hispanica. The sequence continues at coordinate 2,038,393 of NC_065966.1, read as the reverse complement.
CAATCTCTCTCTCGCCTAACATTACGCGTGCGTCTGTCTCGACGCAAAAAAAGAGATGGCAGAAAAAGTAGGAAAAAAAAACATACAAATCTTAGACGCGCGGTCGCTTTTCGTTTTCCCGGTCAGAATCAGAGTCCGCTGAATCGTGGAGTGGCGGAAATTCGGGCACCGCCTCGCGCTGTTGCATCCATCCCGCCGCGCCTGGCCCCCCAGTCAATGCCTTGCCCTGCGTCATGTTTTTTCGATTGTTTGTTTTTTGTTTTGCAATTGATTTTTAGCCCTCTGTCTTTATCCCCTGCAGGATGGCGACAAAATAGCGTGTCATTGGTCGCTAAACCTCGCCTTGACCCGATAAAAGAAAAACTCTTGCTTTGCTTGCTTACGCTTCGCTTCAAAGAGAATGTCAGGCCTGTCCTTCCCCGCGCCGCGGGTGCGAGGCCAAACTTTCTCGAAGCTCGGCATATTGTATTGGCTACGGCGGCAACGAGAGATAGAAATCATTCAAATATGTGAATAAAAATTCGAAACGTGCGCACCTCATTAGATTAACCGTGTGCTCAACCGTACTCGAGAGCTTGTAACTTGAATTTTTATTTTGTAATTTAGCTCAAATTTTCTCAAACTAAAAGCAAAATCTTGTTAATTACTTTTTACTTTTTACATTACTTGCGCTTGATACACATCCTCTCGTTACCATATCGAGAAACAAAAGGATTCGAACGCTAATCTCGATTTTGCCTCGAACGCGAAACTCTTGACGTTTGAGCATCATTTTTTCACCATCCACGCGTGGTAAACGCAAAAGCGAACATCAAATCGGAAAATCCTTTCGAATTCGCCAATGCAACAAACCGGCGTCTATTCTACTACTGTGTCTACGCGAAATTCTGAAGTCTGCAAAACGAGCTACAATGAAATTTTGACCATTCACTCCCTCTCTATCATCCTCTTTCGGTCCATCGCGTACTCATCTCTCATTACTCAAATCAAGACAAATAAAGAGACGCACACACATACTACCTTGTAGACACGTGAGCCTCTGAAAATTGCATTATAATAATTTGAATATTTTCTAAAATTGAATTTTATTCTCCACAAATTATTATCGTTTTCCTACGTACAAAATCTGTAAAACTTGTAAAAGTTATTATGCTATTCCAAAAAAAAAAAAAAAGATTGATAGAAATTTTTCAAAGGCTCTCGTGTCTTAAAATTCTACATGCAGCCATGCATGTCACGAAATGTAATCTGCCCTAGTATCTCTCTTCAACTACAGGATATACTCCAACGCTGCCCTGCCTCTTCCTTCTATCAACCTATATACTTATCGTACGTGTGAACTGTGTATGTATGTACGAAATGTAGTGTAGGAAGAGCTGCCTTTAAACAAATCTTTAAGGATTAAGTATCGAGAGCCGTGTAAAGGGCAACACGAAACCGCACGCAATGCACAGGGGTGTGCTGTCAAATATTTATGTGCAAACGGGAGATTATGTGTAACTCGATCGGAGTGATCTTTTATTGTTGTCTTTTATACACCGAAAGATAGCAGAAGGTAATTCTCGAATAATTTCAAGGCTTCATTTCGAATTCCGCGAGTGAAAGAATCGCAGTGTTAAAGACATCGGTTCGCCCTTTTGCACGTGTGTGTATGTATGAACAATTAAAAATCAAATTAACTTATCGCTTGCTGCCACCAATCTTTACTATCTACGTAAGAAACGGCCTATCTAACGTATTTCTAAAACTTAAAACAAAGTCCCAATATCAAAATCTTATTGCACACTTAGCGAGATCTAATCCTAAGGGAAGAGCTCGAAGGCGGGGACGTCTTTTTGGAGGGAATAATAAACGCATCATCGAGCGGAAAGTCTTTCGTTTTTGTCGATATATATCATCGATGTAACTCGATACAAGACTCCGAAGAATTTCCGAGTCCGAAAGCTCGATCCGCGTGTTTGTAACGTCCCGTGATCGCATCTTCTCCTCTATTGCCGTTGTATTTTCCCAATTCTTCCAATGTCGATGCATTATTCTTCAGGATGTGGACCGGTACGTGCCAAATTAACAAGAGAGATCATTTTCAGACGCGCATCAAATTAAATTTTAATAAATATTCCCCGAAAACGACGAAATTTAATTTTTTTCTCTCGCCGAATTGCAAAAATTCTACCGATATTTAATCGTCGCAACGTCAAATTGACAAATTTTTCTACGCCGAATTATTTGTCCATATTTTCTGCCGCGCTTGGGTACTCGTCGTCGACTTATAGCATATTTTTTTGAAACATGCGCGTTGTTGTTTCTTTAACGCGGTTGTTTTTCCCCCACATGTAGCTTATTGAATTCCAAAATAAATTCTACTCCTTCTGTCTCTGCGCGATAATCTTCTAAAAGCCGGCTCGAAGTAAAAATTTCGAAATACGTCCCCGGAACACGTAGGCACGCGCGTCCACCTGAGTACGTATATATTGCACTACCGATGAATTAAATGAAAATCGAGCAAGAACTCGAGCAACCCGCGAATCGAAGAATTCTAACAACGTTTCTCCAAGCAGTCCTTCTCGTTCCTAGAGTCTCAATGCGAAATCCATGACCATTCTTCGAATGTTTCCCCTTGCTTTAAGAACAATTCTAAGAAAAGGGAATTGCGCCTGTTGCAACAAAGCACGATGTCCTCTTGATCGCGGCCCTCGTCAGCTTTTCTCAAAAATTTCAGCTCGTCTTTCTCTCTCTTTCTCTCACGCGCTCGCGTTTTTTTTTTCTATCTCTGTGATTTAAAAAATTTTTTTCTCTCATTTTCTCTCTTTCTCTTGCCTCGTATCAAGTTTGTGGCGAGTTTCATTAATTACATTTGCGAAAGTTTTAGGTCGGCCTGACGCGTCACTGGAAACACAATAAAAAAGCAGGAGAGGCCGAGATCAGTGATAGATGGCATCAGTCCCGATTTCACGTCTCATAATTTTCCCCGGCTGTATGATTTCATTCTCTCTCACTCTCATTCGCGATCATCTCTCTCTATCTTTCTGTCTCTCGCGTAATTCACACTTTTCTCTCCCTCTCCCTCTCCTAGCTTCGACTGCGCGTTGTCTTTTGCATGGCTGTCTGATCCGGTGTCTCTCTCTCACTCTCTGTCGCCTTCTAAGAATTTCGTTTCATCTGTATCAAGAAAAAACGTCATTGAGTGCGATCTCGATCTCGGATTGGGGTGTCCGATCGTTTCTAGAGAGCGTCGGATCATAATTTAAGTCCTGACAAGACATTTGCCCGATTGCAATCTTCTATTTCCGAAAATTAAATCCGATTTTATATAACTAGTTCAAAAATCTCCCGTTTAAATTTACGTTACGTAATCTCTCTCAAGGACCGACAAGAGGAGAATGTGCGTCGTTCGGGATCATCTCGGGGGCGAGAAACGTTCGCGATTTCGCAGCTTCCAAGATTGGAACTTGTCAAAAGGTGATGGAGAGTAGAAGAGACGGCGCAGCAGACGACCGATGAATCGTGACGGTAACGTAGATAAGATAGCATAGACCGTGCCAGAACTGTGCTTGCGACAATGCGCCGTCTTTCTTCTCGTCTGTCACTCTTGGTATCTTACGTCGCGAGGGAAAGTACAAAATAGCAAAAGACGACAAATCGAAAACGGCTCAGGGAAAAAAATATTATCTGTTCGACGTAAATAAATTCGTCGCGAGTTCGGTCCGATGTTCTCTTGCGACAAACACAGTTCCATGTTTCCTTATTGTTATTTGTTAGACTCGAAATACCAACCAACAGCTGATTAGAACGAGATTAAAAGAAGAGGGAAAAGGAGCGGCGGTGACAAAACGAAAGAGGCAGTGATAAGATAGTAATGATGGAATATACAAGTGTATTATTACTTTGTCCGGTGCATAATGTTAAAAGTCAATCGGCCGGCGTGTGAGAGAATTTCTTTGTCATTCGTGCTCATGTAAGAGAGTGTACAAAGCGACATTGCTCATTTGTTACGTATGCGATTACGGGAAACGTTAGTGCCAGCTGCAGCGTCAAGGAGGATTCCTTGCAATCTTTGCCGTCAGAGTCGATCGCATATGCGCGACGCAACGTTGAAATTGTTTGACAAAATCGACATACAAATCGCAAATTCGATCTCGTTGAAAGCAACCGAGTAAATTAGAGACATTACTCATGAGTCATCGTACTTTACTCAAGAATGTATCGATACATATTTGTTGTGCTGCGTGTTTGCTTTTCCAAAATAGAAACTAGAAAAATTTAGGTGGAGCAGAAATAATACTTTTTAAAGATATTTCTGATAAACACACACAACATGTCCTAGAAACTAACTAACAAACTAAATTCATTATGTTTCTCCCTATTTCTGTTGAGACAAATTAAAAATTTTGTGATCGGTTTAAATTCGGACAAATTAAAAAAATTTTCTTTTATCATGAAAAAAGAGACACTTTATGGCAAAACTAGTTAAAGGTAAAAAGAAAATTTCCTGCGATTCGTAAATTCGCTACGTGTTATGTATCCTTCCGAGTCGAAAAAGCATCGATCGAACGATAAAACTGATGGAACTTAACAAGAAAGTACGCGGAAAAGGCGCGGGCTCCGTTTCAGATCGATAGAGAAGCAGAGAAATTACAGAAGCCGGAAGTGACTGCGGAATAGCGCAGCTACGAGCATGCATTTTAGTCGCTTCATTTCAACCTTTGCAGAGAGCGGCACCCCCTTTTACGCGATCTTGGAAAAGTCTCGGGATGAACCACGAAATTAATTTCCTTTCGAGTAAAATGATATCGATTTCACGCGCAAATTTAAAATATTTTCCAAAATTGAATATTTATCGATAAAGAAAATAGATTGGCGAGACAATACATTGTTGCAATCAATTAGTAATAATAATTTTATTAATAATCATTTAAGTGTTTCCGATCTTTTGCCTATATTCTAACTTGAATCAAATAAGTTCTCCGACAGATAATTCATCGGACGATACTTTTTCTTTTATTCGGCGATAGAATTGTAGTCGAAGCGAAACATCGACAAGATGATCAACGTATCGACATGTCAGATATTGGATCCGCCGGCTAGAAATTCCTACAGGAATCCCCTACCATGCTTGCCGAATACTCCAGCTCGTTGTGTTTACCCGCAAATTTAATTTAACGTCACTCCGTGTCATGTGACATTGTTAAAATTGTACGTCAGTGAAATTTACGTCCGTAAAAAGAACCAAGTATCAGAGACGAGACAATATTCCAACGTCGGAAATTAGCACACGTATACTAATTTGCCAATTGCGATAAGATATATTTTTCGTTAAGAAAAAGATAAAAAGAAATGTTTGATGCATAAGAACGCCTACATACTTAAATAAACTGAGAAAGAAGAGTGAATTATAAAAGCGAATCCAAACTTGCCTCCAGCGAATTTATGAAATTGTGGAAAAATTATGAAATCTAATGAAAGAGGAGGAAGATAACGATTTATACGCGAAGAGAATATTCAAAGGAGGAATAAATTGAAGAGTCGCAGAAGATTGATACTACCGGGTATGACACATCAGAGGAGTCCCGTAAAATTTTCCCTCTAGTCTAAATTCGCTCCGTTGCATCGCGGGAATGCTAGCGACTCGTTAGAAGCGCGGCGACGCGCATCCACCAGCTCCATTAATATGTGAGAGAGCCAGCCCTGCCTAAAAAGTGACTTAGCAACTCCAATGCATACTAAGCAAACCTGACGCTATATCGGCTGCTAGCTTGGTGTGGTGTACGTGTGTGTTTGTCTCTGTGCAAGTCTCTAGGCGACCCCTACCCGATCCAACACATCTTTCGCATCGCGACTGTCGGCGCTCATCTTCACAGGCCAACAGCAACAGCGTATTCAACCTAAGATATGTACATATATCTCCCAGTAACGCACGCATACATACACACATCTAATCGTGCATACATGTATGCGCATATACAGAGCAATAAAAGGGATTACGCGGAATAAATCCTCAAGTTCGCGTACATCTTGTTCCTTTAAGCAAATTGGCTTTTTCAAATGTAAGTATTTTCAACTATGAAAATAAGAGAAAATATATTGTAAATCTGAAAAATTGCAAAAATTACAAAAAATGATCAAGGGAGAGAAGAAAACTTTCGAACGCGTAATAATTTTCGAAACCGAACATTATCGTCCATAAATTTTTTTTTTTACGCATTCGGATTGTTTTAGATAAGAATCCCTGTATATGGCATAATACTCATTCTAAAGCTCAAGCACATTCCTTCACCGGTATCCTTTCTCTCTCTCTCACTTTTCTCTCGCGATATCGTTCTCACGCTTTTTTTCTTTCTCTTCCTCTTTTTCTCTCGTAGTGAGTGTGAGTATGCGGAAGGTGAGATGCGCATGCATTCATTGGGATGCAATGCCGTGGCTTGGAATTGCACAGAAGCGAATAGCGGACTCTAGTAATAATTTCATACGTAGTTTCCGCAAAAAAGAAGTGAACATTCAAGAAATAAGATTTGCGATTGACAGTACTAAAAAAATTTACATTAGAAATGCAGAAATAGTATCGAACAAATTTAAGGAATATAAGACATTACAATGAAAAAGGAAAAAGAAACAAAATATCTTTGATCCTTATTGAATTTTATTTTCTATCAGTCATAAATATATATATATATATATATATATATATATATATATATATATATATATATGACCGAAATATCGCCATAAAAAAAATTCTGTTTTTGTTTGCTTTTAAAACAATAACAAAATCTCCAAAAATTTACTGATTCATTATTCAAAACATTTGTCGAAAAGATAGTAGTTTCTAAATATATAAAAAAAAAATTAATTTGACATACAAACAATATTATATACTAACATATATATTTGACATATAAATAATATTATGACAATGGATAAAACTTTTTAATCCATAATAATATAATCAAATTCACAAATCTAAATACATATAATTTCGGAGTCCAAGAGAATTCGTCGTAAAAATGTTTCACTTCCATCTCATTTTCTTTGTTTTAGGGCTTAGGTTCACTGCGTTAAAATTTGTCTGATACTCACAATCCGAGCCACAGCTTGAGCGTATGGTGTTTTTCTAGAATAAGCTCATGCTTAGTAAATAACAGACTCGAGAAAGCATTAGTAATTACTGTTCAACTATGAGAACTCGGCTAACGAGAGGAGGTTGTATAAGTACAGAGAGTGCTCTATAGAGGATCTACGTGAAATTTACCTGATGCATCGGATCGTATCCCATGGAGCCGTCGTTGTACGGCTGCGAGCCGTAATCACTGCCGTTTATTCCCATGCTGTATCCGGCCATGTCTTGCGGTCCTCCGGGTGGCGCCGGCGACATCATCGGCGTCGGAGTGCCCTGGCTAGCACCGCCCATGCTGTACGGCGATGCTCCTGCAAAAGCTGCTGTAGAAACAATCGCGGTGCATACAAAATTCGAGGGTGCGATTTTTTAAGCGCCACAGCGATATTTTGTCTCTCTGTGTCTCGCGCGCTTATGCTCCTTTTATCATCAAAGGTAACATGTCAGCATATTATTCGTGTTTTCTTATTATTATTTTATTATTAAATTATATCGCGTGAAAATATGTAATTAAAATACAACGTTGTTATCTATAGGGTTTGGATAATTCACAGCTCTTGAAAATAAATAAACGCGTTAATGGTTTCCAATCGTTGAAGGATAAGGTTTCTTTCTCCTTGGAAATCTGATTCTTTTCTACTTGAGATTTGTATAAACGTACACCCGGCTTCTAAAGCCGAATATCCGACGCTTGTAAAACCTTCGCGCCATTCGAGACAAGTGTTGTTACGCGGGGTTGGATAGGAAGGTCGTTAGAATTCCGTTTCTTTAATTACGAGAGGACCGCGGGTCGTTTCGTCGCGAACGTGGTCGAGGAAAGATAAACGCAGAGAGTGCTGAAAGAAATGCGAGAAGCTCGGAATCTCCTCTATCCTCGTCCCACGTACCCTCTCTCTCTCGTCCACCCTGGCTCGTGTTCTTCCCCGTTTCCCTCTTTCTCCCCCCTTTCCCTCTTATTTCGTATAATTGGTGAGTTAAAAATATCTCACGCCGGCGTCTCCAAAATAAAGTGAGATGCCTCGGTAGTTAGGCGAAGCGTGCGTAATTGCGACGACCAGGGTGGCTGACGCGAATCCGTGGAATTTCAAAGTGGGACCAGGAATTTTTTTCTACAATTTTCATGATGGCAAGAAAGAAGGTTCTCCCACTTTCAGGAGGCTGGAAGTGGGAGACGAAAGTAGGTAGCGAGCGAGAACGTGAGACGTGAGTGCGTCTATCTCGCCGGAGGATGTAATGAGAAAATTTTTTGTAGTCTTATCTACGCTCAGTCTACTGCTATCGTCTGGCATTTTTAAAAACTTGAATTTTTTTAAAGATACAAGGAACACATAGTGAACATGCTGAGTCAACTTTATCTGTATTATTACGATTTGAGATAATTTTCTAACCCGCTAAAGAGGTAGATTCCGTTTCAAAGATATTTTCAAAATTCAAAAATATTTTAAATATATAGGTATTACATGCCAAAGAACACATCAATATCGCTAGATTTATTTTCCGTCGATGATTCATCAACGACCGCAATAATAAACGTCACTGCCGCGCCGAACAATAAGCTATAACTCACCTAATGATTTACAGTGATGAGACTTCCTCCATCTTGGTTCCAAGTCTAACGCGTGAAAAAGACGAGAGAAGTATGTGGGTACGATTTGTCTGTTAATTATTTCAATTTATATCTTCCGACTTTTACTTCACTGTGTTTTTCCTCGACAAGGCTCGACCAAAGGAGCAATAAGCACGAGAGAACATTCAGAAATCGAAAAGATGCAAATAGCAACGTAAAACATTTCGTAAAACATTTTATGAATCGCCATTCGCGTATTTTTCTCTATCGTTTTTTATTTTTCGTCAATAATATAAAACGTTACTTTTCGATCATCGAGACATTCGGATTTTAAGAGGCCATTTCGTGCAGTTTTTTTTTTTTTCAGGATTTCTTACGGACTTTTTCTCACAATTTAAATGAAACAAACTCATAGAAAAACACTCGCTTAGCGAAAATCGGGACTTACCAGCTGCCTTCTTGGCTGCGTACAAGTTTGCCTCCTCCTGTGCTTTACCGATGTTTTTCTTATAGCGTATCCTCTTATTTCCGAACCAATTGGACACCTAAGAGTAAATGAAACAAAGGTACGCATTCATTTCCGATTTGCCGAGAGGTTTTCACGCGCAAACGCCCGCTCGCGATATCTTTCTCGTCAAAAAATTTACAAATATTTTATTCAGTACAAGAGATTTTTTCTCTCTCTTTTAAAGAACAAAATTTAATTTCAAAATTATTTTAAGAATATAAAAAAAACCACACACACACACACAAATAGCGACGCAGTATATGGCAAATTATAAACGCTCTAGTAAGTGCAAGAAAAGGGAACGGACGATACCTGGCTCACGGTAATTCCACATTTTCGTGCGAGCTCCTCCTTAGCCTCTTCGCTCGGGTAAGGATTACTGAGATGGGAGTAGAAGTATTCGTTTAGAATTTCAGACGCCTGTTTACTGAAATTTCTTCTCTTACGTCTGTAACACAAATTATACATGCGCGTATTACACCTTATTTTAATTGCGCTGTGTAAATAGTCTCCTTGAATATAGAAAAATTTCCCCCTTCCCCACATCTGCTTCCTTGTACTCAAAATGACATAGCGCGATTACTGTCGCAGAAACCGCAAAAATTTCATTTCTTATCGTTTCGACACAAACCTCGCGTCCAAGAATCGACTCCTCAAAATCATTACGGCTTCGCAGGTGGACTGTTTGAGCTGCATCTGAATGCTGGAGAACTTCTTGTGAATAATTTGAACCATCCTTTCGATTTCTTTCGGCGTGATCGGCCTGGTGCGACTCTGCTCTCGCAACAGGTTCATCACGTGGGTGGTGAATTCATTACAAGCCTGAAACAAGCAAAGACAGTGCGTTCCAAGTTTACTCTCCGTTGATTGTGTAAAAGAATAATTTGAGATATTTTTTGTAAGATATAATCAATTAAAAAAATGGAACGATGTTTCGAAATAAATTTGAATGTACTGCAAATTAGTCGGCATGACGACAGGCAAAGGATTAAAATGAGCAAAAGATGCGAAAAAAGTACTGTGACCGAAAGCGTGAAAAGAAAGATCGAACGATGAAGCGAGGGAAGAAGCGAGAGACGAAAGACGCGTACGTATAATGCATTATTCCTGGTGGCTGCTCGGTTTAAGGGAAAAAGGACTTTGCTCGATATCAGTATTCGAGGCGAGCACGCTGCCTCGCAAAAGGGAGAGAACCAGAGAAAGAGAGAGAGAAGAGTGAGGCGAGAGGGTGAGCCGAGCAAAGGGGGAGTAGCTTTTCCTGAGGGAAGGAACCGGGAAAAGGCCACGGGAGGGTGTCGGAATACGAGAGGAGTCAGTGGAGAAAGGGGATCGAACAGGGTGGCTTGCAATTTCGAAATGGATTCCACTCTGCCGACGATCCCTTCTCTCCCTTCGTCCTCCTTTCTCGATCCACCGATGGCTTCTCTTCTTCCTCTTCGTTCCTTTCTTCGCACGAGACTCGTGGGGTGGATCAACCCCCCGTCGACTGTTGCACGTGACAGAGAAAGAGGGAAAGAGAAAGAGAGAGAAAGAGAGAGAGAGAAGAGAGGGAGAAGATGCGAGGAACGAACGGAACGCTGCTGAATTGGATGGAAAAGCCATAGCGAGTCGCATTCCCTCCCTTCCCCTTCGCGCAGACTAATTTCCTTTAATTTCCAAAACGTTCTACGTCTCAAAGAGGATGATACTAGCAGATGACCATCGGATACATTTTGATATAAAGAAATGCAATTGACAATATTAATTATTCTCGATTATTACAAAGATGTATTTCAAAATTTTCGGCGCTTCTTTCGTTTAAATATCTCTCAGAGGCATTCCGTGCAATATCTCTTTCTACTTTCGAATTGTGAGATGACGTTATTAATTCAGTTCAATTCTAGAGAGAAAGAGAGAGAGAGAGAGAGAGAGACTCGGGATAGTGAGTTATAAAATTAGAATCCATGTTCTCTCCGATACAAATCAGCCGCAAGCATAAATTCGATTATGCAACTGTCGAGGCTCTCCACGAGTTGTTTCTCCAACCGCAGTAACGTAGCCGCGCGATCGTCGGGTTTTGGGCAGATATATTTAGCAATGCACACGTTGGAATTTCCATAACATTGCCGAAACCGGCCATGCCCGCCTCCACTATATTCTCGCGATAGGCAACCGTATTAATAGAGCGTGTTGCAGTAAAATTAGAGTGTTGCGAGAAAATTTGCCTCGCCGGAAGCCAAAGTACGGACATTTAGAGTTTTCGTTAAAATATTCGCCTGCACATCTTCCTCTTATCATCGTAATAATAAATAAAAGACAAACATATGTAATTTATTTATTGAAAATGTAAAAAATATAGAAACAAGCGATTATACGAATGTTTTACCCTAATTATCCCAAACGCGCTTGTTTCATCTCGCCGACTGTAAATTACAATGTCGGTAACATTTCATCCCGAATTATGGTAATAATTTAGAAAACGCGCAAGTTGTTTATACTCTCTGCTTAACATCATACTTGATACGATTTACGGTGGATTATACTAGTCGAACGTACGGCAGTAAAACAAAATATTTATGCGCGCGTAAAATCTCTTCTCCTCCACCCCCTCGCGAGCACACCGGAACATGCATTTTCTGTACGCTTTTTCTGAGATACAATACGGGGATAGTATGGGAGGGTCGGTGGGAATCAGAGTTGAAAATCGGATAAAATAAAGGCGGGCGTGCACCGATGAAATTCATGGTAGGTAGGATGTTTGCTGGCGGTGATCACGCGATCCCGTAAAACCCGATGCGGTTCTATTCTCGTGCTTGTCACGCCATGTTGCATAGTCAGGCAGACATTCACCCTAATGCGGCGAGTCGACCGAATTTGAATAGTAAATTTCGCTTATAGCCGAACTTTCTGCCATGACAACGTCGGCCGCTAACTAAGCCAATAACTTTTCAGATATAATAAAATATTTATACCATCTGTTTTCCACGGCAAATTTTTTCCCTTGATATTATCTTTTTTTTTTATTATTATTATACAGAATATACGGAATTTTTTTAATAAAAAACCATCACAATTTTTCTTTACTTGAGCGTGTTGATAAATCGCAAATTGCAATTTTGTTAAGGTCTATTTAAAATTTTAAAAAATATAACAAAATATAACAAAGTAAGATCCTATGAGCCGGAGAACAGAGGGAAGGAAGATTTAAAACTCGTTAACGGCCACGTTTATCGGACCACCCCTCGGCAACACACACGAGCTGCGTCGCAAAGTGCACGCGAGCGCATATGTTTTCAGCGTGCATATTGTTGCGGCTACAAAGAGTCGTGGCACACGCATTACAGGGGCGGATCCAGGGCACCTCTACGAGGACGGTCGCGAATTATCATTTGTGATTAACATTAATGGCAGCGCAAACTGAGAAACTTGCCGTTTTCCAAGAATATAATCTTTAATTTCCGCATTAACACACACACACACACACACACCACTTTGCCTCGACTGTAAACTGCGAACAAACGGGAGGACGAATGGTTGTAAAAGCGCTCTTATCAGCTTTAGCTCGTAAAAAGAGGTAATACTATACGCGTTAACTCCGCTTCCAGCTCGGTCGGAAGAATAAAAGAGCACGCATGACATTCTTCTCTCTCTACTGGTATATATATATATATATATATATATATATATATAAAATGTTACATTAAAATAAAATTTGTCGTACGAAAATATTAGGGCGCCCGATTTTAATCCGACCCTGAGAGAGAATGGTGGACCTCCGGAGGGGCTGTGCGTGTTTACCGCGGGGAAACATCAAGCGCGCTGACACACACAGTGAAATATGGGGTCGAAACGGGTGTGGCAATTAAAGCACACGGCCCACACACTGCGTTCGTCTACATACAAACGCGACGCATATATTCGTAGAGAGCAAGTGTGTACATATACGCGGAAGAGGGAAAAATTGCCAGCGAAAACGCGAACGGCGTTAAAAAGAATTACGCGCGCATATAGGGCCGATATGAGTGGGTCCTATTTACAGTAAGAATGGCCGATTACGCACGACGTCATGCGAATGTAAGGGCTTTTTTATGACAGCGGTGCATACATTAAGCGGAATGACCGGTGATCTGTCCCGCGATGAAAAGAGGATGCAAATGTGACTGATGGCGCGAAATAACTAGTCAAAGTACTATATCGTTGCATGTATTATTTGGAGAACTACAATATTTAATACATATTTAATATAATTAAAAAAAAAAAAAAAACTGTGATTAATAATGTTCGCGTTTATAAAGTTTGGATTATTAAACTAATGTTTAATATAACGCGAATAATAAAAATTTTATATTCTTTAATTCGGATATGATATTTTATCGCGAGTACTCCAAAAATTACCCTCATAAAATTAAGTTATTATAGCAGGTTAAATTTTATCATGCGAGGTCAGGACACGGAATTAAAAGAAGAGCGACCGAGAAAGAAATTCATAATGAAACAGCTCGCGGTAATATTGTCGAATTTCCGCAGTAGTAATGGCGCAGTGATTTGCATCGTTTTGAAAGAACCTGTATCACGCGACATACAGTGGCACACAAGGGGGGCTGCTGGCCTGTCCGGCACGCGAGATTTTACTTAACGCGAGCGGGTCGGTTCATTAGCACGCGAATCGCCGGCGGCGATTGTTCCTTCCAATCGCACGCATAACATCCCTTTTTATTAGTTCATTTCGGAACGATCGCAAAATGGACCGAAGATAATTAATCTTTGTAAGCGTTATGTCTCAAAAAATTTTATTAAAATTGAAAATCATTAATTTTTATCAGTAACTCTTTTAAACTGAATCAATGTGAAAGTGTCATTAAAACAATGACAAGATTTCACCGAGTATTTTATTGATTTTACGATCACTGAAAAATCAGCCGCTATTTCTTCTCAAAAATTAATGGTAAAATTTCACAGTTTATAATACAATACTTGTAACCAAAACTACTGCTTATCAGTGATTATTGAATAGTAATCAATGTATACTTATTCTATTGAAAGAGAATATAAATTCTAAAAAAATGTACAATATGCTATAAAAATTATCAATGTTTTTTGATAAAAGTTTATAAAAAAATTTGTTTATAAAAAAAACTGCTTAAAATTACAATATCATTAATAGTTTAATAGCTTGTTACAATGAGAATCGATTGTGGTTCTCGCTTCTTCGATACTTTGCATAACATAAACGTACCTTGGCGAGACCGCGAGATCGTCGGTGAACGATAAATTCGCGTCGACGTCGTCGAATTTCACGAGCGGAGAGATTATCGATGGCGGGGAATCGAGGCGGCTGATAACGGACCGGGATGGCCGAAATTTGTCAGCTGCCGGATCTCGACGATAACCGCGCGGCTACGCGTTTAAATTTTTCATTTCGCCGGGAGTTTTTCCGGCCGAGGGTGAGTAACGGCGCTCGTTTATGCGCTGCGAGTTCATTTTGTGCTGTTTTTTTTTTTTTTCCTCTCTCTTCCTCCTTTCTCGCGCTCGCAAAGTCGGACGACGCGAATGTAATTCCCACGATCCGAATTCAATACCCGATATCGCGTCGATAATGGTGCGCGGGCGGCGAATAATATTCATAAGCGGGATTTGCATAAAGAGCGAACACGCTCGCGCTTTCCTCGGAATAAATAATTTTCGCGGGAGAAGGGGATATATTTCGCGATGGAGCGCGCGCAAATGGAAAAATGTGTGACTGCGGCGCCGCGCGCTGCGAAAATCAATACGAGAGTTAAACTTTAATTAACCCGTTTGACTTAATGAATCGGTCGGCTAACCGATTTGCATTTGCCACCGATTATTGATATAAGTTTAGGCTCGAGGAAACGCGAATAACGGCGTGTTCATTATACGACCTAGAGATGAAAGTACAGGGCACGTTCAAATAAGTTGGGTTGAGCCGTTTTTGATACACATATATATATATATATATATTTTTTTTTTTTTGCAGACAAACCTGTTCGTATTTTTCTAATTCTTGGTGATAGATTTGCCTAATCTGGGCGAGTTTAGCTCTGTAGTCCGAATGTTCGATAGCGTTGTCTGGTTGGCCAGGTGGTCCAGCGGCGGCTGCTGCAGATGCCGAAGCGGCAGCCCCCGCACCGCCACCCTTCTCTGGTCCAGCGACCCCCTCGGCAATCAACATATTGTCCAATCGCATCAGCTGCGGATCTGGTGGCTCCTCTTCTTGCGTATTTCTCAATGACAAAACTGAAAATATATGAGAACACGAATGTGAGATAAAAAAATGCATTTATAATCATAAGAAGATATATAAGAATTGTATGTATATGTATAAAAAAAAAAATGTGTCAGAATTTTGACAAAATTTATTGGCAACTATTTGAATATAAATAAAAATTATCTATATATGTACAAGTATAATTCTAGAGAAATAGAGTTTCCAGAGGAGAACATTCTCTAAATTTTTATTGCTGCAAAAATAATTATGTTACGAAAATGTGATGTTGCCCTTTATTAAAATATATATTATTTCTCGCACCCGCAATTATCAAATTTCTAAAGTTATTGGAAACGATTGATTCGATTCGAAAGAACGTTAAGGAAAAGAGAGACATCGGATTATCACACGTAAACATATTCCTGTGAAAATCGAGGAGATTATTCGCGTAGCGACTCCAACTTTCAGAATCGTGCGTTTGTCGATCATAAAAGAATCAATTTTGCTTCTTCTCTCCAAACGTCTCTCCGCCGTCTCATCTTTTTCTCCTCTTTGTCTTAAGGGCACAGTGCATGCAGTGGTTTAGAACGCGTAGTTTTCCGCGGTGTAACAGCGGTTTTATTGTACTTTTACGGCGCGTGATGGAGCTGGACGATCCATAAAACCGCAGAGCAAGGGACCTTCTATACTACCACCGTTCGTACACGCCAGCTTTTTCACCATCCTCGCGCGAGGCTCCCTGCCAAAGATGCAGCAGCCCCGTCGTCTTCGACAGTTAGCACCCTCTCCGAACGCAAACGCTGACATGCATACAGAGGAGCGAGACGAGGCGGAATAGAGCTCTCAGCTTCTTTGAGGAAGCGTCAAGCGAGAAATTTCTTCGTCAGAAAGGATTAGATTTTCCACGTGAATCACGCAGGATAAAACTTTATGTAGCAAGATTACGCCGAATCGACGTATAACTTGTTGAGAGATTTTTGGCAGACTATGATTTGATGATGTCACGATTAGATAAAAAATACATTTATAATCATAAGAAAATATATAAGAATTTTATGTATGTGTGTAAAAAAAATGTGTTAGAATTTTGACAAAATTTATTGGCAACTATTCGAACATAAAAATCAATTTCGCAAACATTTTTTTGCCATATTGTTGATTTAGGTATATATTATAAATATTTTATCACACATTATAAACTTCTTATGAGTTTGCGTGAAAACTCGCATGATAACTTTAGCGAGTTATCGTATTTCTCAGATGTGGTTTTATATGAATGAACTCGCATGTTCTCAGTTGCCCAAGTCGCTCCTTGAATTCGTTCGAAACTTTTCTCGCCTCCGCCACTTTTCGCCACGGCTCGTGAAAAAAGTCCCTGGGGAAACGCGAAAAAAGGGGGAAACGAACGAGACTTCTCGTGGATTCGCGGAGGCGTGAAACGAATGCGCGGGGCTAATGCATTTATACGAAGTGTAACAATTACGCAAGTAGAAATGGGAGGCTAGAGTTCCGTTTCTTCGCCAAGACTCTAGGGAGAGATTCTTTGGAGCAGGCGCTTTGAACAATGAGATGACATTTCTTTGAACAACAACGTCCCTTCTCTCAACAACTTAGTCATTATTAGCTAATTTATCATCGCGAATACATAAGTATATTTTTTAGAAAGATATCGAGCTACCGATAAGATTTATTAAAAATATTTTTCACCGAAAAAAAAAATTTATTGTCCCGGGAAATGGAAATCGGGTTTCCATCGTTTCCGGATTGAACGAATGCTGATCGGCGGCATTTCGGCTAGAGGATGACGTTAAAAATTGAGTTACGATGGAGAAATGTGTACGGCTTGAACGAGAGAGCTCCGGGAATGAAATCAAATAAGTTTCGAAATCGTAGCACGTTCCATGGCACTTCCACGGTCGACTTAAGAAGGGGTTAACGACAGTCAACGCGCTACCATTAAAACTTCCGTGCAGCGCCGGTAACTTTTCACAGCATTGTGGGTAATTAAAAATGAAAAACCTCCGGATCGGCATCGTGCGCCGAAGACGGCGGAATAAAAGGTCGGTTTACGGCGATGCGAAAGAACTTGCACCATTGAAAGTTAAAAGGTCGAGCAATTTCGACCACCGATACGACCACCCGTTTCAGAGTGGACATAAATGTTTATCTTCTTTCTTATCTACGAAAAAGATTATTCTATTTTTAATCCTTTCGATTTTAGTGTCCGCTCCTAATGACCCTCCGTTTTATATTGCGATCTATAATTTCTAAAAAGAGAAAAAAAGATATTTTAAAGAAAGGATCACAATCAATATTGAATTCCATAATGCATTTCGATGAACATATTCTTGTATATTATTATTAACGAAAATCATCTATTCTAATTTATTGAATATATTATATGTTTATTATTGAATAATAATTCAGGTTTTTCATTAATAAATTGTCTTATATTAATAACTTTAACAAGAAATTTATAAATTATATTTAATTCTATTTGTTTGATAGAATCTCGTAAAATTTCAGTACAAAAATTATTTATAATAAATTAATAGTACGAGAATATTGATAAATATGAGAATTTATACGTGATGTAAATTTTGCGATAGTTTTATCGCAGAGTGAAATACCAAACGGTACACATATCCGGCATAGTATAATATAAAGAAGTGAGCGAATTAAATGTTCTTTCGAAATTATTTTCGTATTTGCGAGGAGAGCGAATGTTGGCGGGGGGTTCGAGCGGGGGTGGCTGGCTTACGAGCAATAATCTGGCTATTAGGGGGTGTAAGGGGCGGCTCTGCGTGCTGCCATGCTGAAGAGGGGCCGGGCACGGCGGCAACCTCCTACGGGGGTCCTTACAAGCGCGTAAACTCAGTTTTACTAGCAGTTAACATTTTACGACTCAGACGGTCTGCCCGAACGGTCTGTTCTCTCTCTCTCTCTCTCGCCTTGTTGCTCTGTCTCTATCTTTCTTATTCTCTCTCCCTCTCTCCCTCGATTGACATGACGTGAGGCTTTGTATAGAACACCCAGTATATAAATTCGTACTGCTTGCCAGATTGTCGACGTAACGTAACGTCGTTCTCGAGGGTCGTTTGCACACAAGTGAGAGCTAAATTAATACGACATACCGTTGAAGAGCGAGCTAATCGCTCGATTAATTCGTGTCGACCGCGAAACGATCACGAGCGGCTAAGAAAATCATAATCCGACATGAATGCTAATATTTTTGGACGCGCAATCATGAGCAAAATGTAGTAATTTTGTAAATTAACACACGATGAGTAGTTATCGTATACCTTCTTTTCTCTATCTCTTTTTAACATCAACAATCGAATCGACCTGCATTTTCCTTTCTCGTATATCTGCTACATTTATTTCCCCCTTTTCCTATCCACTGCCGGCGCGCTGTTTTCCACCGCGAAAAGCGGGTAGCAGCCGACAACCCTTTGTTACCGTGCCTTATCTTAATTGCTTTCACGGGTTCCCGTTTAGATCAATACACACCGGTCGGCGTCCTGCCACGCCGCTCGCTCTCTTCTCTGTGTTGCTTCGCTTTTACGAATCTAAATTATCTCGAGGGTTGTTTCGACGCGCGGATCCCGTCGCTCTCTCTCTCTTTCTTTCTCTCTCTTTCTCTTGCATATTTTAAGAGCGCCGGTTGGAACTTTGTCGTAAGATCCGTGGCAGAATGGTCTGAATTATCACCCGATGTCGTTAGCGAGATTAAGACAGCTTTTCTTTACAACGTCGTCGCCATTTCCTCACGAATACGAAAATAATGGATGCAAAAATATCAGAATTTAATAAAAATGTTTCTTATTATATACATTGATGATCGCTTTGAATTATTAAGATCAATAATTGTCATATATAAATTCTATCATTGTTAGTTCAAAAATTAAAATTAAATTAATATTTTCTTTTGAGATGATCTAATAATTTATTCTTCTGCAGCATCACTTTAAATTAACTTTCTATTTATTCCATTTTTAATTTGTTTTCCTTGCTTTCTCGATTCTTTCTCACGCCTTCGTTCCCTAAAACAGGTCTGAACGAGAGAAAGAGAGAAGCCTGCTAGAGGGAGAGGAAAAAA
This sequence comes from Cataglyphis hispanica, assembly GCF_021464435.1. Taxonomy (NCBI): domain Eukaryota; kingdom Metazoa; phylum Arthropoda; class Insecta; order Hymenoptera; family Formicidae; genus Cataglyphis; species Cataglyphis hispanica. The sequence continues at coordinate 2,018,903 of NC_065966.1, read as the reverse complement.
GAAGGCAGCCGAGATGGCTGCTCTTTTAATTCGAGGGTGAATCCGGACGGTAGAAATTCGCTTTCCGAGAGGGAATCGGAGAGGATGAAAGAAAGACGCCGGTGCCTGCGTCCCTTCTGGGATCCGATATCGATGCCCCCCTCCTTCCTCCCCCCCCCCGCCGCGTAAGAATATACCGAGTTCTCCTGATTTACGAAGGAAATCGAGACGGCCAGGTTCGTGTTTCGTATGCCTCATCCTTTCTCATTCGACGCGACGTGACGCGCGATGCCAGCTCGCGTGCCGGCTTCGAATGTCGAGATAAAAAACGAGCGAGCGCGATAAACGCGCGTCTAAACCCTTTTATCGAAATCGGATACATATTCCGTTCTCTCGATTGGGTTTAATTCAAACGGTTAGCGTAAATAATATTTTCAAATGCACGATCCATCCATCATTTCTTTATCGAGATTTTTGTATAATTAATTGCGCGAAAAATAATTCGCGCGTTCAATAGCTAAAAGATAAATGGCGCTATAAATACAATAAAATTAAACAAAATGTAGGTCATGCACACGCAAGAAGAATTTTTTATGCTTGCAATAAGAAAAAAAATTCTCGAGTTGGATACGTAATTTTTACACGACAAAAGGTCATAAGGTCCCCCCGTAACCACCCTGCGCGAATTACCCTCGGCAGTTGCACCCGCCGTTTCGCGCCGTATCCCGTCGTCGATCGCGGATTTATCGACGCGGAAGTTCCGGCGACGAGCCGGGATTTCTGGTCGGTCGAATCTCGAAACTCTCTTTTCACCCGCGGAAAACAATGTTTTGCGGAGTTCGGGGGGAGGAAAAGGGCGGCAAGAGAAAGGGAGAGAATTCGCCCGCGCGTACATCTCCCGCTTTATTTCGCTCGCGAGAGTAGAGAAGGAACTTCTCTTCGACGATTTCTTTCGCGCTCCGGCAATTTCGTACTTCCGTTAGCCACGAAAAAAGGATCCCGCGCGAACGCGGCGAGTCTCGCTAGCAACGCCACGCGATGTTTTTCCAGCATCGACGCCGCCATCCTTTCCCTCCCCCGATCCCCTCAATCTCCTTTCTTTTCTCTCTTTCAACCCTCTTCCCCCTCCCACCCCTTCCATTTTTCCGTCCTCCTACGACTCGAATTCGCTCGACCGTATCTTCGCCATGTTCCACCCGTCCAACTTCGACCACCACCACCCCCAACCATCCGCGCGCCCCTTTCCCTTCTATTATTTCTCTTCCTTTTTCCAGCCACTTCCGCCGGAATACTCGTCCCCTTTCCGCTCGTAGTGGCTGGCCTCCCGCCTCCTCTCGTGCTCCTCGCAACCCCGTAAATCAAAACTCGACGCGAAAACGCGGCCAAATGTACACAACGCGCGGCGCCCGACGTACCGGGTGTCCGGAACGATCGCCGGCGGCCATCGATTTCCGTCGCCTGGACGGGAGATAAGTGCGAAGATGGAGAATGACGGCGTTTCGTTCCTTGGCTGCCTTGAAGGCAGTATATGTATTCTCGGTCGTTTTTGAAAATAATACGTTTAATATAGCATGGCCGATTATCTCGAGATCTAATACATTAAATATATGAAGTATTGATAATAATTTATTAATTTTGCCTTTACTTTACACTACGTTTTATAAAAAAAATTCCGTCAAAAGTTAAATAAGTAATTCGCATGATATTAGATACGACATACAGTTTTTCGCTCGGAAAGATAAAATATTTTGGGAGTTTGAAAATATGCGTGCATTAAATAAAGATCTCTATAAATATATAAAAATAATATATTGCTTTCGAACTTTCTCCGTAAAAATTGCTACAAACTTTACGAACTCAATATTTACTCCTCGATCCTTCTACCCGATAGAGCGAACAAAGGCGAACTCTCTAATGTAGCAAGAGGGTGCAAAGTTCGCGAAGCATTTCCCGCTCGCGATGGAATGCGATCGGTGGCGACGGACGGGAAAGAGGGGAAGAGGGGGTCGAATAAAATTTTACTGCCGCGAAATCGCCCAATAATTGTTACGGCTCGCTTTGATCGCGTAAAACACATCGTAAATGTCGAAAGGGACGAGCCCCCGGGTCGACAAGAATTACTCTTAACCCCCTTACGGCGGCATTATGCCGTATTATACTGTTGCGTTTGCGTCCGGCCTCCTACAATGTATGCGCGTGCAAAATCTTACGGTATCCTTCCGTCCGAAAGCATCAATAATTATATCCGCATCCCATAAAATCATCAATATAGAGAGATAGCTCTTTGACATCACGCGATTTAAGTTAAAAAAAATTCTTAATTAATTTCAAATTTATTGGAATAAATTAAAGAGAGAGAATTGCTATTTTATAAATGTTATCTAATATGATAATTATATATTTTTTGGTGACCTGAAAAATTACGTACTTGAGATACGATTTATAATAAATTGGCATGTTAGAATAGAAGAGAAGCACTGTATGAGAATACAATGCTCTTAGTAGCCTTTCGCTTTTACTCTTCTCAAGTATTACTAAGCCATTGTTCATTTCCATTACGGCCGTGCCGAAGAGCAACAAGTTTAATAGTCCTCGCATGCGGTTTTATCGCACAATGAATTTCTAAGTGATTGCACTGCCATTGCACCGCGCGTTCATGAACTATATCGATCTTGGACTACATCGATTATGTGTTTTGCATACAATAATATGTGAATTATAAACGGAAACATTTATAGTAATATCATTTCATTTTTCAGCGCAATGTGATCGTGGCGTTTTTTTTTTAATTTATCAAGTTCATCTGATAAAGAGATCGCCATTCTCGATAAAATATCGATATAATCTGTACACATATGAGATGTAAATATAGAGTAACGCTCGAAATAAAGTAAAGTTGGAAAAATATAGAGTAACTCAAGTATATAATTTGCAAATTGGACTATAAGTCGAAAGTCAATCTAAAGTGACATTTACAAATTATAGATAGGGTTTATTTTCGCTCTTCATACATTTCTTTCGTGAAAAAAAGAATTTAAACGCGGCCGATGGTCGGGACTGACATCCGTCGGAGAAACGTGTGGCACTTATGAGACACCGAGTATACGATGTCCGTCTTGCAGGATTGGCGAAGTGCAGTCGTCGTGTGCTATGCGAAACGGCGCAACCGAGAGAGGTCGGGCGGGAGATCTTTTAATGAAACGCGGATGTTAGAATGGCAGGAACGCTGCAAAATGGTCTAGGCGTGCTATGTATTTCACACACACACACACACACCCGCTATAGTTTATACACGAACGAAGACGTGAGCGTGGAGCCGGCAACGGGAGACAGGCGCGGTAGTATAACTATGAAAGGCATCCGGCTCGGATACATATATATTTACACGTACACGTTATATATATATATATATATATATATATATATAAACTATGTATATGTCTGTGTGTATGCGGAGAATGCACGAGAGAGCGAGCGTGGCGTCTCGAGGCAAATTAAGCCCCTCGCTTCGGCTTCGTTATTGAAGTGGCATTCCTGCTCAGAAATCCTCGAGAACTTGTCTCGATTCAACATACGTACATAGAGACCATTTTTATAGCTTAATCGCGCGTTGAGTCGAAAAATCGCGCGGTAGAGTCGACACGCGTCGAGAATGAAATCACTTTAAAAGTGAGGAGTCCGAGGAGCGAAATGATTATTTTAACGATTCGAGAAACTTGCCTTGTCGAGCGAATAATCGCGCGAGTACCATGTGTAAATCTCATGAATTTCTCAAGTCATTTCAAATTACCTCTAGGCGAGCTAGGGCTATAGAAGAGACGACCGTCTCATTATTCACTTATGCGCGTTCGCCAAGTTACGAAACTTCGTAAGTACTGTTTTTGCCGTCGCGACTTTAGAGACACCGTTCTCTCAAACTTGCGTCTACAGCGTAGAGTTCGCGCAGAGTTACACGGAACGAAAGACGGCATTCAGAGCCGTGTCTACTTTCTTTTTTCAGTTGAGGTAACGCGTATCAGCGAAACTAGTTAGCCTCGTCGAGTCCACATTGTTGCGAGACAATGCGAGACGCGAGGGGTGGGGGAGAGGGAGGGGGAGGGGGGGCGGTAGATAAAAAGGTCGAAGGTGATGGCGCTTCGCAAACGGAGCGTAAGAGGAACGAGGGGGTGGTGGATGGCGAAGGGGGTCTTAATAAAGGGTTGCATGTCGACGGCAAGATGGAGAGAAGGGAAGGGCAGGCGCGAGGGATGAAGAAAGAAATTCTTATTGCCTGGCAAGTCCGGCTTTTCCGCAATATACAGCGCAGGTGTACCGAATGTGTACCTCCCTTCCCCACTTCCTCCACCCTCCTGCTCCCACGGTCTCGTCGCGCGGAGGGTGGAAACACCCCCTCGCACGCATGGTCAGTACCGTATCCTGTATCCCGTAGACCATCAACCCTTCCATGTCCACCTCGGCCTCGTTCGAAAAAAATAAACCGTATAGCGTCGATCTTTACGAGAGCTAAAAAAAAAAAATATTTTCTTGGATCTTATATACTTAATATACTTCGTTAGAGTTTGTAAAATCGCATTATAATATAATTATGAATCATTTTATCTTCCTCTATGAGTAATAATCTTTCAGAATCTCGTGCGGTTATGCCATAAAATATATGTCATCGCTATTCATATACATTCGAAAGTATTTATTCGAAATACTTCCTAGATTTTCAGCGTATCCGATTTCTCTAATGTACGCAAGGTGCTAAAAATATTTACTATGTAAAGCAAAGAGGGACACTATACTTATACAATATGCCTATTTATATCAAGAACGTAGATTGCGACGACCCACAATGCCGATAATAGAGTTTCGCTGCTATAAGAATTTATGAGCATGGGATATAAGAGGCACGTTTCGTCTGCAGGTACTGTAAAATTCAACGACAACGGTAATCGATTAAATAAACACGACGGGAAAACGCCTACGCGCACCGGTCTCTTTCTCTCTCTCTCTCTTTCTAGTAGTCTATAAGCTTCATAGGCGAAACAAGTCCATAACGCCTAATGACTCTATAACCTTGTTTATGCCTGGTAGAAGAGCGACCCGGAAGAGAGACCCTCAATGACAAACTGGAAACGGACTCAATCTGTTTCTATTTCACGCGCGATAAGCCGCTGCCACCGCGATCGTTGGAACATCGGGAGAGCGAGCTTATGATAAAGTCAGTATCGAAAATACCACGGGAATTCGGCGAGAAATTTCGAAAGGATTTCCGCGATCATCGAGGGTGGCCGATCTATTTAGCGGCTAACCGTATCCATCCCACGCGCGATAAGCAGAATAGGAATGCGAGATGGAAATATCGCGTGTCGATAACGACATACATACGGTGAAATAGTAAAAAATATTAATTTCTTCAAAAATAACGCCGTGCTCTTCGAGTTAATACTTTCGTTTTTTCGAGCTCTCTTTTCAAAAATTGGGATGTTGAATTTCGCAAAATATCATCGCTTTTCATTCTCGAAGAGAACTCGCTCTCTCGAATTGACCGGATTTTTTTTTCACATCGTTCACATCGGAGTGTGTGTCAAAAAAATTTTCTGCTGAGCGAAGTATTTTCTTCCCGAGCAAGTCTTCGGCCGGCCGAAAGCCCGTTTCCACCGTATCGTCCCTTTCTCGAGAGTGGGCGAACACGTCGGCCACGTTGTAGAGGGGTAGTCGGTAGATAGAAGAGAGAACGAGAACAGAGAGAAAGAGAGAGAGAGAGAGAGAAAGAGAGAAGAGACAGGGACGGTGTGGAAGGGGTGCACCGACGTTCCTGGGGGTGAGGGCGCAGGAGGCAACGTGGTGTATTGATCGAGTGGCTCTCGCGTCGAGACCAATACCACTTTCGAGCCACCCGGTATACGTGTGAGTCTGCGTACGTATCTGCGACCGTGCGCGTGTACTATGTGCATGTATATATGTGTATATATACATATACATATATGCACGAGTCGCGATGCCTATGTAGCCACGGACCGACGTGAGCCGTATATACAGAGTGCTTCACGTAAAATGATCCAGTCGCGTGTCTTGAAAGATATTAGAGCCGGAAGATAGGAAAAACGCAAGGAAAAAATGATTAAAAAAATCTGCGAAAAAATTCGAAAGAAAAATTTATACAATTTAGTTAGAAATTACAAGCGATATTTTATATTTCTATTTTCTAAAATATTTATTCCTAAACTATTTTCTTGAATTGAACATAAAAAAATTTTCTCTCAAATTTTTGCTAATAAAAATTATTATTATTATTATTATTATTAAAAAAGCATCAATAAATGGAAAAGAGCGGACGTAAAAAATTTGAAAAAAAAAAAAGTTACAATCAACAGTTTATTACAAGATATTCATGATATTAAATATCACTGTGTATTTGCTAAATTATTTTTTTTTTATTCGTGTATAAAAGAACTCTCTATCAAATTCATGTTAACGAAAAAAATCATACCTACGAAATTTACAAAATATATATATTCAAAACAGCGGTGCAACGTTCTCTGTGCGTATCTATACGCAGTGGACCAAACTATACGCGGAGAACGAGAAGAGAGGCGGCAACGATCAGAAAATAACTCAGTCGGCGCGTGTATCTAGGTATACGTATTTGTAGGCGTGCGCGCAAACGCGGGTGTGGATGTGGATGCTGAAAACACCATGATCTACGGCGTGTGCAGCCCCGCGAATAACGCCGGGACACTTGGCCTGGAAAATCTCCGGAGTGCATTCGCGCGGATGCACCGACGGCAGCCGCGTACTATATTCGCGCGCGCGCGCGTAAACGCATAAACGTCAATGGACGGGACGCAAGAGGGAGGGGAAATTACTGCTCTTTCTTTATCGCCGAATAACTTTCGTCGTGACGCACGCGTTGTCGCGGGTGTCTAAAAAACGTCTTCGACTACGACGAGAATATCGAAAATATCACGTAATCTCAAAAGATTATTCCAGAGATTTATGGCAAAATTTTCATTCTCTCGCGAGGAATGAAGTCGCAAAAAAACGCTACTTCAAAATACTGCGATCCATTCTTTGCTCAAATATTTTTTAAATTTTATTTTAGATTCTTTTAGTTCAATAATGTTATCTATAACTGTAGCGTGATCGTAGAAATAATGATACTCTTTTGAAATATCTCCAACTGTAAAAATCCTGATCGCAACATATGATCGGCCATAATACTGAGAAACGCATAAAATCGAAGAAACTTTACGTGCTCTTCGACCGTGAAGCGACTAGTGAAATTATTCGACTTTATATTTAACTTTATATTTAATGCCAAAACATCCGCGATAAAACCTAACGACGTTAATGTTTTCTCACGACCATAGGATCAATCCTATCAGAGACATCGAAAATCGTCGAGAAGAAAAAGGTCAAGGTTCAATTTCCGACTTGGATCCTTCGGGCAATTTAAAATTTAGAATTCCATCAGAACCTGAAGGCTCTTTTCACTCGGTGGCATCAGAATCCTTTCGCGCCGAGCAAAATCGGAACGAGAAAATAGTCGAGAGACATGCCGACCCGTATTAATTTTAATTCTAACCATGTGCGACATTCTATCTCAACATTTCAATTTTAGAAAAATTTATAAATCTATTTTTAAAGTAGCATCTTAATTATTATATTTAAAATTAGCATTTTTTGGAAAATATTTCGTTAATGAAGAAGTAAAAAGAAATTGAGAGAAAGTTATTTTATTGTATTTGAAAATGTCCATTTAAGTTTACAATGTTCTCGTACTCTTGTGAAATTTTTCACACAAGAGTCGTTTTTGAAGAATGGACAAGATCTGGAGTCTCCTTCGCGTTTCGTTTTCGCGATAGTGGCTCCCGCGAGTACTGTAAACGCTTTCCAACGGTGCATCATCATTGGAAAAACCACCCTTACTTTTTCTCCCTCCCCCCCTCCCTCCTCTTCAACTTTGCGATTTCTTCGGTTTCCAGTTAACGAAGAGACTTGTCTCTTATACGCGAAATACTCTTAAACTAAATTTGAAGTTTTGGCACGAAACTTGCCGCGATACATACACTACGTTGTAACTTCGTTATCCACATCTAATCCATAAATTGTACAACTTCAGTAATATCATCTCTCTCGATTAGAAAGTAGCGAGTGCTTCTCTCGTAGAAGCATAAATTTACATTTGAATATTTTTCGAAATAAATCTGATAAACTCATAATACGAACGCGAACATATACAGTTTGCGCTGCACAAGAAAATATATTTTTTTTAAATTAATCTCATATCTATATTATTGCGAGATGTATTTCTGTCACAATAGATTGAAAGAAACACTGCCTTATATGGGCTCTAATGGAGCCATAGACATCAGGCATAACCCATAGAAAGGCCAGAAAGAGCAATCCGTCCCTGAGGAAGGGTGGACAGACGGCTCAGCTTCATCCACACCGTATCTTCGTCGAGGGGGAGGCGCTCGATATCAAATCGTGGAAAAACCGTCGTAGAAATATCGAGAATGAAGCTGAAGACGCATTATTGTGATTCGGCTATCCATAACTCATTTTTTTCTACCTTAATCTCGATAGAATTTTTATCTCTCTCTTTTTTGTCTTTTCTAAACTTGATATATTTTCTTACATTTCAGAAAACAAGGAAAGAGAGTTTTTTTTTCATTAATTAAATTCGTCGCTATTGATATAAAAATAAATAATTAAATTAAAGCAACTCTGCTAACATTATTATTAATCTTATAATAAACTTTATCTTGATTTATCCGGCAAATTTAACAGAATATCTCACGATTTAATATTCACGTTTTGCGAGCTACTTCTTGACAGCGCGTTCTATGACACGGTATGTCATTATTAAAGAATCTTATGAGCACAATTAAGGCCGCCAGCAAAGTTGCGCACATCTGAACCCCCCCGGTATCGACACACGCACACCTGCACACTTTATACAGGACTGGTAACGCCGCATGCAAAGAGAGGGAAAGAGAGGGGCAAAGAGAGACAAGGCAACTGCACCCCGTGCTTTGCGGCTGCCAAGACATTTTTCTCGCAACGCCACTGTGCATGCATAATGCATGCACATGCAAGGGAAGGAGAGGATCGACTCTGCCGCAGACTCCTTACGCGGCGAGAATTCGAAATCCTTTGCCGTGACAATTTTTCTCATCGTCCTCCCTGTTATCTTCGTGAAGATGACGGTCCGTTCTGGTAACCGTCTCGTGTAAAAATGTCGGAATCAACCGGGAGATGATACCGGGTACACGAATTTTCCGAGATTTTTCGTTCCTTCCAGCTCATACAAGGTCCGACGATGCTTATAAAAGATGCACGGAACGAGCAGGCATAAATGATGAATATGTCGACACGATGTTGGAATTGACGCTTTCAACGTGATGTCTGGAAATGGCCGGTGCGTTCCAATAATTTAACACCTACAGAATATATCTCGGGAAAAAGATGGAGAGAAAGAAAAAAAGAAGAGAGGAAGAGAGAAAACCTTTTATTTTATTTTTAAAAATCTTGTCGAAAGATCAAATGGCGTCCACGCGCGTTCGATTGTCAACGAAAATAAATTTCGGACGCTATTCGCGTAATAATAATCGTGCAAGGCAAAGGAAAGAGGTCACAAAAAAATCACCAGTGATGCTGCGAGGCATCGCGACGCCCCGCGCACTCCCGTCATATTCCGAGAGCGGCGTTCTTCTGCGGCAGACACACGGGACCTGTTGCTGTCGAGTTTACGGTGTTTTTACGAGCGACGTTACAGCCACCCCTGAGTACGGGGGTTGAACACACCCTAGCCGTAGAAACGATATCCCTCTCTTCATTGCCGACACCTATGCGAGCAGCACCGTCGTTGAATAGTGAAAGAGGAAAAGAATGAGACAGATCAAGGGAGCGCGAAAGAGAACGCAGTCAGAGTTTATTGACCGTTTCTCTCTCACACAGAAACGACGTGTCGAATAATGACTTTAATGATCGCCGGAATAAATTTGCACAAGTATTGTTCCAGATTAAAAAATTTCAAACAAAAGAAATTTTTGATTATAAATAAAAAAAAAACAAAAAACAAAAACAAAATTTATAAATAAATATCTATTATAAAAAGATATTGCGTATGTGATAAATATATATTATTTGATATCCCATCTCTTTTACTTTATCTTGGATAGAAAATGAGCGAGATATAAAGCCATTGATTATGACGGAGCGAAAACGAGCGAACGCATCTTGACGGCATCGAGCAAATTCCAAGAAGAATCGAACGGTGAAAGGAACAAAGTTCGCGGTGAACAGCATGCGGATGTGACCGAGGAATAACGATATATAAGAAAGCCGCGGCGATTCCGCGCTGTGACTTCCGGCGAGACGACGCGGCGCGTATACCTATAGAAGGAGGTTGAGTCGGGCGGTAAAACAAGCGCTAAGTTTTGCGAGAGTTGCGAAAGTTCTCCTCCTCGTATAGCCGAGACAAAAGTTTCCAACTACATGCAGTTTTGTCTCGCGCAATTAGAAGTTCCCTGTATTATTCATAGCTGACGTCGCACTCCATCTCATCCCCCAGCTTCTCCTCCTCCTCCTCCCCCTCTTTGCTTTTCCGCTCTCCTCCTCTCTCTCTCTCTCTCTCTCTCGTCCATCCACGGACGGTGGATATACCATGCCGTTTCTTCGTAACACGCAAAACTCAAAGACCACCGCGGCGAAGAGGCGCAAGTCGCGCGTACGGTTCATGAATTTTAATGAAATCTCGAGCCCGAGATGGAGGTTCCTTCGCATTCCCTCTCGCCTTGCCGCTCTTCTTTCCTCTCTCGCTCTTTTATCCGCCGCACCTCTCAGCTCTGTACGCGTTCGCCGCTGCCGAGAGCACATCTCAGGGAGAGCCATTCTCCCTCGCTCTCTATGTACCGCCCCATAAATGGCCTGCACATTGCATCGCCGCGAAAACAAGAAGTGGGCTCCCGGGGCAGCCGACGGCGCGGTATCGAGATATATTTCGACTACGTGATATTTGAATTCAAATTGCTATTACGAAGGGAATAATTATAGATTACAGTTATCGCGTTGTTGTTGCGAAATGGGAGTTAAGATTGTTCCTTCTCGAAAATCTTCCGGATATTTTATTTCTTCAAGCTCTTCAAACTTCTATATGATTTTATTTAGCTACAAAATATTTATAATCTATAATAGATACTATGATTTTCACAACTTGCATGCATAATTAATAATGTAGGAATGTTTGACTTATAAAAAGAAAGCCACAATGCATGTTATATATTATCATATAATATAATCTAAAAAAAAATTTCTACTCTATAACTATATTTTTTACACAAAATAATAATAACTGCTCCATATGAATATATTATGGAGTTACTACATATAAAGGGAGCGTAATGCGATAGAGTAAGTCGAAGAAGGAACAATACGACACTTGTGTGCCGGCCTCTAATTTGATTCGCGATAAAATTATGCCCGATATATATTCCTACCGATGATAGACGATGGGGGAGGAGGGACGGCTCGCGTTGAGGATGAGCTGTCGCTCTCCTGTCATCTGGTACTCAGACGGAATTGGAATGGAGTTAGATCAACGATAACGCTCGTATTTGCGCGCGATAGAGTAAGTGACGTTTGCACGTACATATACGCATGCGAGAGTTGGCGCGCGCGCATAATCGCCGGCTTCTTTCCGACGCGAACTGACAGTGGCAATTGCGACAGGTCGTCGCGTGTCTGAAATCGTCCGCGTGTATATAAAAACGAGACAGTATGATACTTATTTCGCGGCGAGAAACAGCGCGAGGTTATTGTTATGCCTCTCCTCCCCCTCTCCAGGGTGGCACGCCATTCACTTGTCACTTCACGTCTCTACTCAAGGAAGAATATAAAAGGCAAAGCCGGAGGAGGAAAGATAGAAGTCTTCGATGATAAAGCCATGAGTTATACCTCATCAGCTTAATGACATTGCATTAAATACATAATAAATAATTACTTCACCTGCTGTAAAAAAAACCATTAACCAATAAATAAAATTAACTAAAAAATAAAATATCTCTACAATTAAAAAATAAATTAGCTTAAGTTCTTGTCTATATATTATGCAAAAAGATTAAATGATAGAGAATCTACTCCATTTCGCGGCAAGGAAGCAAAGTAAATAATAATCGTAGCTTTCACGGATTTATTTTTGACGAGAGTAACGAGATGGGCGAAATGAAAAATAAGTTTCTTGGAAGGGGACAAGAAAGATGATGGGTGAGAAGCACAGGAGGAATGATTGGAAGCCGGATAGCGGAACGCCGTTAGTTGGTGGAAAGGCAGGCAGGACGGGAGTTTAGGTCCCGGTGGGGACGAAAAGGGCCTAACGATCCCGAGCTTCTCTCTTCGCCCCATGCAATCTCCATAGAATTACCATACGATTAAGAGAACACCGGCCCATGGCGCACCGTATAAGAGCGTCGAGAGTAGCCCTCGAGAGTCTCCCAATTAGCCTCTCGAAAGATCACACTCTCTTGTCCGCACCAAGACGTGAATGCACTGACCAAGATAATCTAAGATTCGTCCGTCGGTCCGATAAAATTGAATCGCGAGAAACACACACAGTATACTTGTTACGATTCACATGTAAGAAATTCAGATTATCTTATTTATTTATAACATACGATAAAGACATGATGTCAGTGTATATGTGCGTGTGTGAATAATCCTAGCGTAAAAAATATATGTAATCTTATTATATTAATGAAAAGAAATATCTCGACACACGATAGATTTCGAAATCAATTGTTGTAATATTGATAAAAAATTAAATTGCATTTAGTTAATTTAATTTACTTATCAAAAACTCGTACTCTATGCATTAAATTTTATTTCGTATTTTCAATTAGAAACTAGAATCCAAAAATAATATATATATATATATATCGATTCTTTAGATATTTTCTCATGATTACAAACAGTATATATATTCATAATTAATTCAAAAAAATAATATTAAAACCGTAACTAATTAAAATAAATATATCTTTGTTTTCAAAAGCGATTTTATATTATCGTATAAAATCTTTTCAGTTGCATACTCGCAAACACAATTAATATCGAGAGGCATCTCGATATTAATTCGTAATATCGGATGTGTACTTTAAAATATCACGCATGCACGGGCGTGATCACATATTAGCAAGAAGAGTTTATATCACAACGCGACAATGTGAATCGCTGCTTTTTCTCTTCTTCTTGTCCTCTCTCCCTCTCTCTCGCTCAGTTTACGAGCTTATTTTACTGGATTTTTATGATATAACGTACCCGCACCTAGCTCGAAGTTTATAGGTTTGAGCGATTTTATCGCGACATAACATATGGTTTGTTAAATCGACCTCCTGCGAGTGTGCATTATACGCACGTGGCTTGTCATACACGTACGACGAATTCCGTAAAGTGGTCCTATCTCTCTCTCTCTCTTTCTTGAGGCTAGATAGATACTTAACGTTTGATTCGATGATTCAAGTATTAGATTTGTTTGTCTGGCGAAAATATCGCGAATCCTCTACGGCAAAACGTTTTCACGCTCGAAAAAATTTCGCTTTAACGAAGCTCGCCTCATCAACCTCAAATTAAAGCACCGAATAACAAGAGAGTGGTCCCACCGCGAGAGCAATGACCATAACGACGACTTCCGGTCAGCAACTCCGCGCAATTAAAGCGACTTAAATGCAATTCCGTTAACGGTACCACTGTACAACTGTCGTGTACGACTTGACAGCACAATAGCTCTTCATTCTTTTTCTCTCTCTCTCTCTCTCTTTTTCTCGAATTTCTTCTTTTGTTTCTTTGTATCGGTACCACAGTCCGTACGCAGAGTGCTCCCATGTATAAAGATATATATTCACCTCCATTCGCGTGAAGCAATTATTTTCTAAATTTTTGAAGACGACTTAAATTATACGGCACGTCAGTTTTAACACGGAAGGAGAAAGCAGTCTAAAGTAGCGATCCACGTGATGACATTGGAGTTATGTATTCGATGATAAAAGTCCGAAAAATACAACAGCGCTCGCGAACAATATGTGCGTACGTTATCTTTGAAACGAGCATTACGGTAATTCCGCTATTTGATAATATAAGGGGGCCGCCGCGCCGCCTTATCAGCATCTGCATAGGCAACACACAATGCGTAATAACTCGCGCGTATCGCGGCCGTCTTTTCGCCGTCACAGCAAGCCGCTAATTAACGAATACGCGCGACGCGTAATCGTCTGAGTTAATTAAAGCGAATCATGGGAATCAACCGGGCTTGCTTTCCGCGAAACGAGAAACGCGGGAAGGAACGTATTCATTAAGAAACATTCCTATAATGATTCCTTAACGAAAGCGAGCGTGCACGCTTACTTTGCGATTTACCTGGAGAGTACGAATTTTTTGCGATAAATCAGTACGCGCGTGCGTGTTACAGCGTACTTTCTCGAATCGGACAAATCTCGTTAGTCGACTCCGTGAAGAAGTTCGAGATTCAAAAGAAAGAGAGAGAGAGAGAGAGAGAAAGCGAGAATAGCAACAGAAAAGGAGGGAGCGAAAGAACCAGAGGCTGGTTTACCTTGGGATGCTGAAACCCCATCTGCATGCGAGTATCACAGATGAAAAAGATAGAGAGAGAGAGAGAGAGAGAGAGAGAGAGGGGGAGGGAGAGAGAAGAGGAGGGAAAAGCAAGGCGCGGGAACAAGAAGAAAAGGAAAGCAAAGCTAGGGGAACGACATTCCAGCTGGAGCCGGAATGAGCGGCGTCAACCTCTCGAAAATCGAAGCCAGCACATTTCGTACATAGTAATAACAATAATAGGATGCACGATTAACGACTTTCTTCCACGATGTCTATTTCTTCACATTTTCTCCACATATATATGTCTTATTTCTTATAATACACATATAAATATATAGAATTTTCTATATTAAATTTATATTCTTTTTTTATATATTTATAATATTTATACATATATTATATTTTATTTTCAATTTTAATTTCTAAGAGAAATATGTATATTTTTGGAAATTTTTATTCAACAAAAGAAATGTAAAAAGAGAGTGAATTTTTAATCATTTTAGAGATAATCAAATGCAAGAGTATGTTTACCCGGTGTGTTGAAGAAAATTCGATTCGCGTAAATAAATAAGGCACAGGGAACTATTAATTATGCGGGAGATAAGGGCGAGGGTGAATCCAGCGTGAAATGCTCTCTGTGAAATCAAGGTTGGCTAGTTGCAGCGAAATGCAATGCTCAAGGCTCACATGGATTGAACCTCGTTTCCCCTTTCGGATTAATATTAACATATCGTGCAATGCAAGAGCGCAAGAATATATCTTTGTGTAAAATTTGTGTAAAATACATTCATTATAAGGAAATAAAATATTCTTTCGGGACTCGATCGTTCCCGATTAACGTTGATAAAACAATTGATTTTCTCCCGTGAATAGCGCGCTATATTGAAAGTATCGAGCGACGCCGAGTATAACGACAATGACAGAAGTATCTTGCACAGGGTATTGCACGCGTTATAGGTATGCGCGAAGGGAAATAGAATTACTGGCCGGCAGCCAAATCGAATATGGATTTTTAATTGTTAACGTGAGTTATACCGTCGTTTCAAAACTGCAAATTCGCAAAGAGGATTCTGCTATCCTCTACGATCAAATAAATCGTCACTATGGACGAGAGATCCACACAGGACACCCTATATGTAATAACCGATCCTGCACGAAACAAGCGTCATGAGCGCGCAATGACGAACCGTAAGTAAAGTCAGCCAATCGGAGTACGCGCCGCGCCAAATCAATAACCGGCCGATCTGTGATTAATGGCAGCGACGAGGATTATTATTCGCCCGAATTATCTGTTTGGCCGCGGATTAATTTTGTTTGCTTTATCGCGCGCGCCAAAAAGTTTATCATCCGATGATTCTCCCCGCTCGATAATTATCGAAATGACCATCATTTATTGCGCGGGCCAGATTTTAATCCCTGTATTCGATGCTATCTTCTCGAGATTTTTCGACGCGGAGGATTATGCCAGC
Source organism: Cataglyphis hispanica (assembly GCF_021464435.1). Classification (NCBI taxonomy): domain Eukaryota; kingdom Metazoa; phylum Arthropoda; class Insecta; order Hymenoptera; family Formicidae; genus Cataglyphis; species Cataglyphis hispanica. Next base: position 2,002,857 of record NC_065966.1, on the reverse strand, counting down.
TGCTCTGTACAAGGCAAGGAGCTGTCCACACACGGGTGGACAAAAAAAAAAAAGGGAGGATTGGGGCCACGGTTGAAAGGCGAGGTCGAAAAATCCCGCGGATTTTCGGGCCGGCCCGCCTTCTCTCTCCGTTCTTGTCAGTATTCTACGTGTGTCCCACGGGAAATCGTCCTGAGCGGTGTGTTCGCTCCGAAAACAGGTTTTCGAAGATCATCGCGGAGCGCTACGGGAGGAAAACGTCCCTACACCAATTTGACCGTGACAAATCGTATTCGGAGGCTGACTGACTCTTAGAGAGAGAGACACGATCGATCGCTATGCGTGATATCCGAGAAAGTAGGACAGTACATTAACGCGAATCAAACGAGTCGTCTATAGTTGCATATCTCATAATCGCGTCGTACATTTAGCGTCGATTGTAACCGCGTGAGTTTATGCCTACGATCGTATCTCGAGCTACATTTTCAGAATATAAATCTAAAATTGAAGACTTTTGATCCATCATCGCAGATGATTTAAATATTTATGGAGCAGACTTTGTTTATACATTTAGGATTACGATACGAACTTTCATATAACGGTGAAGGAATTTATGCGAGTCATCCCAAAAATTAACGTTAATTTTCGCAAAAAAATTGGATTCCTTTGAAAAAAAAGCCGACAAAAGCAATAGTTCATCCAATAAAAATCACGCGTAATGCCATCAGCGTCGAACAAAGAGGTAAAACCCCCGTACGTACGGTCCTGATACCGAGCGACGTGCGCGAGAGCAGATTATATTAAATGGCTGGTAAAACGGTCTGCTTAACATAGCGTTTATCTGCTCCTCTCGGTTTAGTACTTTTTCACTGCCTCGTCAGCCATCGCCCATAAACTCAACTACGACTATCTCGCGTCTCACGTTTTCCTGCAACGCGAAAGAGAGAGAGAGAGAGAGAGAGCTCTCGGTACATTTTTCCGCGCACGCGTGCATTGCAACCCGGCTGATGAAACTCGTAAAAGATCAGGACCATTAAAACGATTCATCGTCTCGAGTGCTCATCATGCTTTGATGCCCTTTTTGTTTACGATAAACCCGAACCGAATTGTCTCTCCCGTTCTCTATTCTCGCCTCTCTTTTCTTTCCTATTAAAATGCTTCGATTTTTTTCTCCAATATTTCTCGACATTGATTTTTTATTATTATAATTTTTAAATTTAAATTTGGTTTAAATTAAAATATTAGTTTGAAGTTTAATATATATATATATATTAAATACAAAAGTAAATTTCTCACACAAAGCAATAAAAAATCTACAAAATATATTAAAATCTTTATTCTAAATATTCTACATGTATTTCAATTTTGAAAGTATTATTATATATAACATTATTTATGTTCAATTATTAAAATTTTGTCACATAGAATATTCAATGTAAGTATAATATGTCAAAATAAAGGAAATGCATGTTAAGGATATTTTTAGGCGTTATAAATAAATATAAATATATGTAATTAGTAATGCGGTTAATTTTAAACAGATCTCTTTGTAGAATGTATTGAAAAAAATTTTACAATTTTTCAATAAAATATTTTAGCGAAATATCGTTTTGCTGTTTACGTCAGCATTATATTTGTATGTAAGACAGAGAGGTCAATGGCTCTCTTAAATTCCAGATAAAGTACAATTTAAAATTCCGATATAATCGAGCTAGTAACGGAAAATATAACGATAGAAAGAAATTAATAATAGTAATAAAAAAATACACAAAGTTTCCAAAAATATTTTTAATAAAATTACAAGCATCCAATAAAGCGATCTCGCTTCTCCTCGACCACGAAAAGAGCATCGTCTCCTTTCGTCGTGAATTCGCCCAACGCCCTTTTGGAATATTACCGAAATAGCATAACGTCACACAAACGTGGAATGTCGTTGCTGACATCACTGTTGCTTGTGCTTCGGCAACGACACCCTCGTGACTATTCATGTGTGTGTATACGTCTACGCATAAACCTATATATATGTACGCATACTCGCCGAAAAACTGAGGCGAAAGGGGATAGCTTAGCATGTGTGAGGGGCGTGGTGGTGTTTTTCCACCTCCACCAAATACTTTTGACGTAAACCGGCAACCCCCACCGATCTTTCTCAAAACTCCCCGCGACCGCTCCCCGCTCTAACTCACTCCCTCTTTCTCTCTCTCTTCTTTTCCTTCCTCGATCACATCCCCCGAAAATAATTGCGCGTTTCGCGGTCTCTTGATCCGCGCGTAAAAGTAATCCAAACATCGCATAAAAATTATGTTTACGAGTTTCGAATGGGGGCCGCAGGGGTCGCGCGACGACGAGGGTGGCCGAAGGGATCGTGAATGTGGGGTTTGTAGATAGGGATCTCTTTCGATTCCTCGATTTCGGTCTACCGCGCTTATGAGCCGCGACAACGACTCGAAATGTCGGCGATATTACACGATGAAGAAGTTGGATACGCTATTCAGAGATTGAATTCGAAGCTGTCCCGACCTGTGCTCGATCGATGCCATAAGTATAACTCGAAATGCAGAGTTTATTTATCGTTCGCTTCTCTCTCACGATGATTAAATATAGAAATTCTTTTTTTTTCGCGCACGTACGTAACGCATCGACGATTGTATTTTTCGAGATTATACCGGTTCTCCTATCTCGCCCCTTCTCCTCTCCCCCACCCTCTCCCTTCACCGCTCCAATCGATTCCGAGTTAAAAACGCAATTTAAAAATCAATTCCAAACACACAACCGGGCGCCGAAAGTCAGCGCTTTAAATAAGACCGATGATTTATGACACACAATAACTCGCGTTCACTCGGAGAAGAAGAGGGAGAGGAGCGGGGAATAAAACTCCCACTCGCGAGAAGCAAATATAATCAATGACGTTTGCATAAATAATAATATATCCTTGCAACATTCGATTTCCGTGTCGCGTGAAAATACATGGATACATATGTATGAGTGCATGGTGTTGCCGCGATATGACGCGAGAGAAATTTTTGGAATCTCTATGGTTAATCTCTATGGAAAGGTGCAAACGCCGGTTTATTGCACCGAAATTGACTCATTTAAAAATTCCATCAATCTGTTAGCGCGGCATGTAATAAGCGAGTTATTCGTGCGTAAATTTTCACGATCCAGGTGATAAAAAGGACAAACGGCAATGCGGGAAAAAAAATCACTCACCGGTCTTCTCCTTGATCTCGCAGAGGACGGAAAACAAAGCAGGCTTCATTCTGTGACAGTTGAGAGTGTGTTTCCTGCAAGCAAGATACGAGCAAACTATAGTACAGCGCAGATAAGTAAAATCGCAAAATATTGCGAGAGTTGTTGCAAAAGGAAAACAAAAATATTCAAAGGACAGATCGATCTCAGTTCTGTATAACAAAAGGAAGAGATAAATCTAGATGCGTCATTCGGTATGCAAATTACATGAGATTATACGCGTTTAATGACACCTTGATTATATCAAAATGAGCCGGCTCGGTATTAATAAAAGCGTTAACCTTAATTCAGGGTCGTACACTTAATTTCAGGATCTGTATTTAAATGGCCAACGTTTAACGCGCATCGTGAAATTACAAGACTTACTCTTCCCATCATTCTGCATGGAGTGCATGTATGTTCCCGTGGGAGGCGCATCTCTGACACTCTTTGTAGCGACATCAAACACACGGATACGACAGACAGATACTTAAATATATAACACACGCGAGGCACAGCCAGGTGAGAATATGTATACGGTCGATTAAATGCGTACGTGGCCGCAGACGCGATATGGCCAAAAATAGGAGCAACTCCCATTTTGTACCTTCAATAGTTGTTTATTTGCATACGTAGCGTCGACTTTCTTCGCGAATCATATCTAGATAAATACAGAAGAAGTTTGCATATTCAGCTGTCGAATTAGATCGTCAATAAATATAGTCAATGTTTACCGAGATGTATGTGAGATAAATTAGGCTGATTACAAGGAGCTATAATTTGCCAAGCATAATTGCACGTAGATAACGTACGTGTTGTTTATCGTCATTAATTATCTTTCATTTCATATAATTAAACTGCAAAGATTACGTGCTTCGGATTTCTTAAATAAATATGGAGATGCATCTTTTGCGTGACGCCGCAAGAACCGATGATGTATTTATACAAGAATACTTTGTATACGTAATCTATCCAATAAAATGCGTTGCTAAGAATTGTCGAGATCCGAAATAACTGTACACGCATCGTATTTTATATCGCGTAAACATCATCTTGATTTTATGAGAATTTACACGGGAATCAACCTCATAAATCGGAAATTTTATTATTAAATCTTTAATTGCACGATTAAAGAGTCGAGGATAATTTACTCCGATATATCATTGACGAGTATGTCGAGCATTTTAGCACATATAATGACAAGAGCAATCCCATTTAGAAATATTAAACATTCAACTCCTTTATTAATACAGAGCATTGTAAATATTAGACACACGATATATGAAATAAACATATATGCAAAATATTAAATATGAAATAATCATCATGTATTTGAAATGAAAATTACAAAAATTGTCGTGATCGATCAAAGGGAGATATCTCGAGAGGAGCAAGTTTCAACGAAATTAAAAGACCGCATCCCGCGCGCGAGCATGTTAAAAAAAATGGCGGAAAAGGGATACACATACCTCGCTTGCGCCTCGTCCAAGCTCTGATCGGTGATGTTCATGATCTGCTGCAGGATCTCGCCGATGTCCTGTTTCCTGGCCTCGACCGTCTGATCGGGGCCTTGGGTCGCGGTGCCGTCGACCGGGCCCATGCTGCCGTAACCGGCTGTGTTCTGGGCCGCCTGACCCTGGTTGCCACCCATCAGACCCACACCTGAACCTCCGTGTTGTAGCATATTGCCAGTCTCATCCATCAACCGGACTCCGCTGCCTTGGCTCTCGGTGGTGGATCAGTCGTCGACCACCGTGTTCGCGTGTCTCACGTTCTTATATGTATGTGTTTGTATTTGTGTGTGTCTAATAGTGTGTTTACTTATATTTACTCCGCCGAGAACGACGGAATACACCACGCACGCACGTATACACTTACGCGTTATATTCGTATACCAAGCTTCAATCAGTATCGCGAAAGGACACGTCGAGTAAGAAACTTATTCAGAGATCAGCGCGTCGTACGATCCGATGATGCGCCGGGTACGATGATACACGTGCTCTCCCTCTCTTTCCCTCTCTCTCTCTCTCTCTCTCTTTTCGGAAACGTTGTGCTTCAGAGAACTTGCACACTTGCAAAAATATACTATCTCTCTCTTTTTATCTATGTCGTTACAAATACCTCGTGACTTTATGCACTGCTGCTTCCCGCAGCGATTCCCGAAACGCGAACGTGTTGGAGGTTATGCTGACGCCGTGGTCTTTGTCCTTCTGCGCGTATCGTTCGGCAGTTTTAACTCCGCACGCTCCGTTTTGTTCCTTTCTCTCACTCTGACGCTCTCTCTCTCTCTCTCTCTTGCTAACGTCTCTCCCTCTTGCGCCGCACGCTTACCTTCCAAACCTCCGATCTTCTATCTTTGTCCGTTCCGCACTCTCTCGCTTGCACACCTCTAATTATTTCAGTTTCTAAAATCTGGTATACACAATATAGGATGAAGGAAAAATTATGCCTTTGACGGCGGTTTAAACTTTGACGGATTGTCGAGTTTTACGTATACGCGGTTGTGTCGAGACGGTCGGCGTCGCGCCCGGGCCCGCACTCCTTCCTCGTCACTATATATATATATACATATATATATATGTATATATATATATATATATATATATATATATATATATATAATATCTCTTCTCTCTTTCTCTTCTTATCTTTCTTCCTCGTCGGTGTGTGACTATTCGTTACGGTCAAGGAAGATCGGCGTCGTTTTTCGAGTCATCTGCGCCACGGACGTCGCACACAAAGTTGTCCGCTATTACAAGGCAATCACACAACGGTGACGGAGACGGTGACGACGACGACGACGACGACGACGTCGAAGATGACGCGCGCGAACCGACCGTTTCCGTCGCTCTTCTCACTGTTCTCGGTCGCTCGAGCGACTGCTACGCGGCTCGCCGCGGTTATACGCGAGCGTACGTGTAGCTTGGCAATACTGTGCGTGCGTGCGCCAATCGGCGGCCATAGTAGCCGCCGCGGCCAATCAGAGCGTCCCATGCATCGGCCGCCGCGTCTCTCACCCTCTTCGTCGCGCGCCGATCCGTTGTCCGCGTGCGCATCCACCATCCACCTCCTTATTTACAACGGCGTGATCCCGGCGTTCGTCCCCGTGATCTCATAACCTAACTTCTCCGCGCGTTCGTGCACAGATGACACTTCATCTCACCTCACGCCTCGAGGACGACAACCTCGCTTGTTTCTCGGAGGTGCGAATGTTGTGGCGCGAGCTTTGCCTCTCCAGACGAAATGATGCAAACTTCACACAACTCCGCCCATTCTTGCAATCGTCCTTTTTTGTTTTTTTTGCCGCGCAAATATTTCGAGTCGAACGCGGTTTTGGCGTCGAGCGGTGTCTGATCGAGACAATTGGAGTAGAAATTTGCAGATCGCGATGACGCGCGTCGCGGATCGCGAAGATGCGTCGCTCGGACGAGAGGGATTCGCGCGTCTGTGTGCGAGTCGTAATGTCGTAAATTACTACAAACTCGTTTCTGCGCAGGCTCGAGCGCAAGATGGCTGCCGCGCAATCAGCGGCTATATTGCGAAGCGGGAAACGTACTAAATCAAACGCACGGCTTGATTCCATATATATATATATATATACTTCGGTTTTTCAATCCGCAGCATAATAGCCATATGAATTATTTATATCAGAATAATATAGTATATGAAAACTAAGTTGAACAAATGAAAATGTCAATACGTTTTGCATTTAATTAGACTTGGAACACAAAGGATACGTTCCAAAATACTCTTCGAGGAAAATTTTCCTCGATGGCCGTTCCGAAACTTTTTTGAGCATTTCTGATTATTTCCAGATCGGCCATTAAATAAAATTTTACACCGTTATAAAATCTAGCCTAAGAGAAGCTCAACTTTTTTATTAAATCAAATATTAATTAATCACCTCAAATTATACAATCTTGTATGGATTTTCATGTGATTATTAAACTCATCATAATAAGAATACCTACAGAAATTTAAGATGCCTTGATATTTTTAGTCAACTTCATCTTCTTTAAATCTTATTTAGATATAAAGCAATTTATGTTTCGTATTCACTCAAATGTTAAATTATATATAATAAAAATATAGAAAATATCTTATGGACGTTTCAAAGACAGTACATCCTTTTCTTTTTTCGGACATGTGCTGTCTAGATCCCAATAATACACAATTTCTCAGGGAGAATTCATACCGTGGCAGAAAAGCAAAAAAGAAACAGAAAAGCAGAAACCAATCAGAACTCGCGTAGTAAGCGATACAACAGAATGGCCGCGTTCAGCAGAACACAACTGTTGCAAAACGCGGCCAATATCATTCCGTTGTACAGCTTACTGCCAGCGCGAGTTCTGATTGGCTGCTGCTTTTCTGCCAAGATATGAATTTTCTCTTACATCGCTCGATGTCTTAGGGATTTTCACTAGATTTCAGTCGATTGACCAACCATATTCTCAAAATTAACAGTCATAATGCGTGAATATATAGATACGATGCTGCGAAAGCTTGTAATCGTTTAATCAGCCAAGAAGAAAAGGACAAGTGGCTTTGCTTTGATGAAATGCTTCGAAATTTTCGGGACCGATCAAACGCAGTACATCATAAAATATATATATCGATTTTTTCTTGAGTATACGTTTATACAGAAAAGAAAATCTAATAAATACATTTATTTTTACATAGATGATCACACATGTGTTTGCGATCTACGTACTAAATTTAATGAGATAGAAGAAGTAACATCAAAGTAATATACAATTAAATAGATTTCGACACATGGTGTTTACGTTCAGGAAGGCAGCACATAAAGAATCAATATTCAGCTGATATCGAGTGAAACGCATCATTGCATTTGCAATTTTTTATAATATTAGGTGAGAAAAATTTGATATTTTTAATGCGACAAAAAAAAAAGGGGATATCTTATATTATTATACTTTAAAAAAAAAGAAAAGTATATTTTTATATTAATTTTATCTTTTTTTCTTTATATGTATTTTAGGTGAAAATATCATATTTATATATATATGATATAACTTCAGCAAATGAAGATCTAAGAAGATTTGGAACTTATTTAAACTTTAACTTTTTGCATGAAGATATATATATTTATATAAAGAACATTTTACATTTTTTCGATCTATTGTTGTTTAATAATACTCTCAATATAACAAATATGCAATCAAAAGTTGACGATAAGAAAATGGATGACAATTTTTCAAATACTATGATGTATTATGAGAAATATTATAAATTAGATAATGAAGGCTATACTCTACATTTTTCAAACAAAAAGAAATTCAGCATTAATGAAATACAAGAAATATTTTCAGCTTTTGGAAGAGTTGTAGCTGTAAATATTACTGGGAAACAGGATGGATTTAGATTTGTAAAATATAAAACATTAGATGAAACAATATGTTGTATAAAAGGTTTAGCAAATAGCAATAATATACAGTTATTACCAGAAAAGAGTAAAATGAATGATTTTAATAATAGATCAGATAAAAAAAATTCAAGTCAATGGCAGGCAGCTAGAACTGAATATTCATCTCAGAGAACATCTGGTACTGGCAAACAACATCTGAACTCTGCTCATAATGAAAAATACTCAGAAATTGAAAGTTCAACTCATAATATAAAAACTTCTAATGAACATAATCGATTTGACAATGTTGATAATTTATCAGATACTGGTTCTAAAAGTTCAACACGTAGCTTTAAAGCTAATGTAAATGCGATTAAATATAATAAATCAAACGCATTGGAATCCAATTCGCTATCTTCAAGAAAACAAAATTTTGTCAATAATTCAAATAAAATAGATTATGAAAAATATTATAAAATAATAAAAGATGGAAATTATGTTATACATTTTGCAAACAAAAAGGAACTCAGCTCAGAAGAAATAAATAAATTATTTTCATCTTATGGAAATGTTATATCTGTAAATTTTAGTGGAAATAGGAATAATGGGCTTGTATTTGTAAAGTATAAGACATTGCAGGAAATAATAACATGTTTGGAAGGCTTACAAAATAACCCTGTGATATGTATTTTACCACAAAAGGATAAAATTGATGATACAATGAAGAAAACAGAGCAAAGAAATTCATATCACTGGCAGCCGACAGAAACGCAAGATTCATTTCAAGAGACTAGCAAACAATCAAATTCCAGTTATGATAAAAAATGTTCAGAAGCTGAGAAAAAATTAATTTATAATACAACAATTGATCGGGATAAATTTGACAATACTAATAACTTTTTAGATATTGATTCTCAAAGTTCAAACCATGACTATAAATCTGCAATTACACATTCGGAGTCTCTGGTATCTAATGGGCAACATTCACTATCAAGACAAAAAAGTTCCATTAACTGTCAAGTATCTGATTATGATCTAGAACAACAACAAAAGAATAAATTTCATTCTTTTACAAAACAAGATAGCAATACTTATATGAATAAGGCTATATCTGATCAAATACCAGCATTAATCTCTGACACAGAAATAAAGCAAAAGAAATTTGATGGAATATCCAATAGCTCTTCACAATCTGTAATCGGGAGTAAGAATGCCTCAACTAATGTCATGATTATACCAATGCAGGAAATAATTGTTGCCAATATTCATGCAAATTATGATGTGCATTATATCTTACATTTGTTTAAGAAATATGACCCAATTTCGGCTACGCTTGTAGAGACAATTTTAGGTACTAATATACGATATTGTCGTGTTTATTTTAAAACAATACAAGATGTAGTAACTATTGAAGAAGAATTTGATAATTTTGACTTGTTTGGAAAAAATCTTATTGTTCTTCGAATTTCGCGGTTGATGGAGGAAGCTACAAATAGTTGTAAATAATATTCTTTAATATTTGTCATATTAAATTTATCACATCACATTAAATTTATTATTCCGATAAGATTTTCTTCATTAAAAAATATCATTAATTATATTTTTCTATACACATATTTGTTAATTTTTAGTTTATACTTTTTTAGAATGTACTTTTTCATACTTATTATGAAAAAAAGGCATGAAGGAAATATGTTTGTGAAAAAATGAATTGTAATAAAAACGCATAAAATAAAATTTAGTTTTTATTTATACGATTTTTATTAAAGTCTTAATAATAATGAGAAATAGAAAGAGAGGAAATGCTTAAATATATTTTTTACAAATATTTTATAACATTTTGATGTAATTTGATGTTAAAACTGCGAGCAACGTAAAAAAAATGCAGACGTATTTAAAAATATATATATATAATAATTCACACTTTTTTTTGTATTTGAATTACATTTATAACAATGTGTGTATTTATTATGGATATGTTCTTTGTAGCTCAACTGATTGAACTAATTCAGAGCTTATTTTTCTCCTTCCAATATAGAGAGAAAAAGATAAGCTTTCTTCGAACTAGTGTAGCCAGTTCATCTATAAAGACCAGACTCCAGAGTTCTTATGTATGCGCGCGCGTGATATTGTGTATGCTACTGTTCATAACCTATACTCTTTCCAAACACACGTGAGTTGTACAAAAGATGCAATTAAAAATGTCGAAAAAATTCAATAAAAAAGCAGTGCATCAAATGCTTTTAACAGAAGATAAGTTTATTTCGGATATATTTTCTATAATGCCTTTATCGACATGTGAATTAGGTGAGAACATTTTTAAAAAAATATCTAAAAAGAGGTTATGTATTTTGCTCATGTTATAATAAAGTTGATATTTTATTTTTTAATCTAGTAAAGCAGAATCAATCATCCATAGAAGAAGAAGAATCGAGAGAAAAAGGTTGTTATATATATATATATATATATATATATATATATATATATATATTTCTTTTACATTTATTTGAATAAATTAATTTTATAGAATTAAAATCTTTTTACCGATTCCAATGAGAGAAGTTTTATCTGTATATATTTTTTAATAAATAGAATGTATAAATAATAAAATCTTTTTTTGGAGTAATTAATAATTAGTATTTTTATCTGGATTGATAAAAAAATTTGTAATATTTGTTTAATAATCAAAATAAATTTTTTTCTCTTTATAAGTTATATTACTAATCATGTTTTCTGTTACAGTCAAGACTTTTACTTTACCAGGCAAGAAAATTGAAAGAGCACACACGTGTTCTGAGTTACACGAAAAACTAGAAAAATTAAAGGGTGTGAAAAAATTAGACTATAAACAAAAGCTTCTTAAAAAAACTTTGAAGAACAAAATTAAAAAGAATACAAAAAAGGAACAACGTTTGCTACAAAAAAAACTTGCTAGGATAGAACAAAATGCAGCTGGTGATAGTAAAATAAAGATTGACAATGAAGAGGTACCAAAAGTTCCGAAACCAAAACCAGTGTTTAATTCGGAGGGTAAAATGGTATTTAGTAAGTTTGATTTCTCTGAGATTGGAGTAAAGAAAAAATTACCTAAAAATCAAAATGATCCTAAAAAAATGTTACAACAATTACAACAAAAGAAAGAAAAATTGAAGCAATTAGAAAATTTAGGTGATAAAGAAAAAGTTGAGGATATTAAAGAGAAAGAAGCATGGAAATCTGCATTGGCAAAAGCGAGTGGTGAAAAAGTATGTATTTAACTTGATTTTTTATGAAAAATTATCTTAATATCATGAAAAATGTAGAATTCAGAAAAATAAAGAATTAATTTTATATTTCTATATTTTTAATTTTATATTTCTATATTTTGTTATAAATTTATTATATTCTTATATTTTGCATCAGTTGATTTATTTAAGTCAAGTACATATTAATTTGTTATCACATTATAAATTTTTTACACATAAATCTGTTTCATATTCTTAATGCGATTATATATTTAATAGGTTAAAGATAATTTATATATTTAATAGGTTAAAGATAATCCAGAATTGCTCAAACGTACTATAAAGCGAAAGGAACAGAAAAAAAAACACAGTGCAAATAAATGGAATTCCAGGGTAGAGAATGTACAAAAATCTATACAAGAAAGGCAAGAGAAACGACAAAAGAATATTATGAAGAGAAAAAAAGACAAAAAATTAAACAAATTGAAAAAAGCAGCAAAGAAAGGGCGTATTATACCTGGATTTTAATAAATAAAGATAAGGTTAAAGAATCTAATCTTTTATGTTATTATTATGATATTTGTTAGTGAGGAAACTGGATCTTTAAAAAGTTTAATGACACATGTATACAATATCAATCTGTATAATACAATTATGAATAATATTTTATTAATATAATTCCGCTTTTATTTGTATATTAACAAATCTATATTTACATTAACACGTTTGTATCGTAGACCAGCTACTTCCTACAACTATTGCATACATTCGGGATTATAATTATCTCGTGTAAAAAGCTTTACTCGCAAATGTCGCGAGTAAATAGTAGTATAAAATTTCACATGCATCATGATGATTTGTTACACATGCATACAAGGATATGATGCTTTCGAAGAATGTTTTTTCATAAAGTTTATTTCCTTTATTTCTCTTGATTTAAAAGAGTATGTTTTGTATTTAGCGCAATTATTGCCATGGTATGATACAATAATTTTGAATAAATTGGCCAGCCTTGTTCTTGAATTCTTTAATAAGATATTCATTCGGAGAGATTGGCTAATTAGTAAATGATTGGCAGATCTCGAACAAGAGCTTCAATATAGCTGCCATCTTCCACCTCCTGCTAGGTATCTCCCAAGGCCGCAGAGACCGCATTAGCATGCGTCAAAGCCGTCCATAATGGACTATGATCCATAGGTAACGGCACCGCCAAAGATTTCGATGGCCGTGGAGACCTGTAGAAACAAAAAATAATATACACTGCAAAGCTATATTAACTTTTTAGAGAAATATTAGAAAGAATAAAATCTTCATGTATGTGTGTTTTGATACTTCAATATATATAAGAATTGTTTAGTCATTTTATATTCTCATAAAAAAAATATTTGTATAAATATTTTAAATAAGAATTTATTTTTTCTATTATATTTCATTAATTTTATTTTGTTCTTTTTTGTTATTTATTTTTTCCTTTCATTTTATTTTATTTTATTTTATATTTTATTTTACAAATTTTATGTACTGCTAAAAAAAGTTTTCAAGTGCTTGTGTCAATGTTTGTAATATTAAATATTGAAAATATCAATATCTAAAATCTGTCAATACAAAATTCGATAAGTCTAATAATAAATATATTTATTATCGAACCAAATTAAAAAACAAACATGTACCGATATCTCTTTTATTAATGAGTAAAGAAAATCTGTGAAGAAATTTTTCTTTGTTATAATTGAAAATTTTGCCATTGTCGAATTATACAGGTTTGACAATATTTTTAGATAAATCTATGTATCTTTTGCTTACATTTATTTAAATATTTAATGTACGAAATGAAATAGGCGTATATCAAGTGTTGGAAAGAGAGGAAGAGAGAGAGAGAGAGAGAGAGAGAAGAGAGAAAGAAAGCGAAGACAATTTTAATATAAAAAAATACAAGCAAAATGATATCAAAATTGTGTTTATCTTGACGTTGTATATGATGAAAGCATTTGATAGACCAGTTGGAGCAGATTTATTTACTCTAATCAGTTAATCAAATGTTTTTTATCACTTATAAAGTCATGATAAATGCAGCTCTAATAGTATGATCCAGTATGATCTTTGCTACAATCATCAGCCAATCAGAGCGCTTCCTCGCGCGCGGTATGCTATTGCTATATATTTGAAAAAGTTCAGTTTTCGTGGAGGGCAGTGAAGAGGAAGATGTATTTTCGTGTTCTGCGTAACTCGTCGTAACTTGTCGCGGTCTTTTGTGCGTGCGTGTCCTTTTGATCCTGTTTTCGAGTTTCTTCTGGTTCCTTCTCTTCTTCTTAAGAGAATTTTGAGGTATATATATTACTATTTGCACATATTATTACTTGTATATATTTTACTATCTATTGACCGTTATGAGCAAACCGGCGCCATTATCATTTATTCAAGCATAGCGTAACGATCTTTTGTCCGAATTGTGCATAATTCTAAAGCATATTTGTCATTATTACCTTGACGGTGTCAAGGCCGAATGCTAATCAGGACTACTCAATTCCAGAGCGGTGCTTTGTTCGGGATCCGAACGTTCCTCGACAACGGTGTCCAGTTCTAGGGATGGAAAGCTTCGGGAGCCTCGGTCACTTCTCAAAGATACGGTACGTGCCGGACGATCTACACCAGCTAGCAGGATATGTCGGCGATACATTGCAATTTTGCATTGCAAAATAACAATATTAAAATATATAACTATATACATATAGTTTAACTATGTTTTACATGAAGACTTCATTTATTCTTAAGCCTATTCTTTCGTTTTTTCTTTTTTCTTTTCTTCAGAAATATTTTTTTAAGCTCAGTTATATTCCTTATTAAATATTTTATATATATATATATATAAAATATATATATATATATATATATATATTTTATAATATATATATATATATATATATATATATATATATATATATATATATATAAAATATTCTTCTAAAGTTTTTTTTAATGAGATTTATGAAAATATATATATATATATATATATATATATATATATATATATAATTAAATAAAATATTTTATACATATATGATTTTTATTTTCAAAAAAATAAAAAATTTGAGATATTAAAAATTTTGTTATATGTTTGTGATTTATGTTATAGATTTTTGTTATATATAATGAATTTTCCATGGATAATTTACGTGTTTTATTTGATCGATCAGTAGCATTTACTTAATTTTGCACGAGTAATTTGTTTTCCATTGATACAGCAGAATATCTATACCGCTTGCGCGTGTATTCTAGTTTCACTTTTTAAACTTGTAGACTCTACTCACCTAGACGATGAACCGGGCTGAAACGAACGAGGCTCAATGCGCCATGATCCAAATCACAGTTTCTTCGTCGAGCTCGTTCCCTAGCGAGTTTCGCTCTTCTCCGTAGGCAACAAATTACCATTAATGCCAGCAATGGAAACCCCAGAATGCAGGAGACGATGGGTATTATTATGCTTTCCGGCGTTACTGAAAACACAAGTAATCATGTGCGACAATTCCCTGAACTAAAGTAAGTACTAATTTTGCTTTAGATAATAAAAATAAAAATAAAATTATGTAATAAAATATTAAAAAAATTGATTTAACATCTACAAACATACAAAATCATGTTTATGCAACTATAAGTAAATTCAATTATCAACTGCAAAATGATTTAAATTTAGATCACAAAAATAAAATTAAGATCTGTTTATATTGTTTAACAGCACACATTTTGCTATGATAAACATAAAAATTAGTTAATTGTTAAAGATAATTTTTTTTTTTTTACAAAAATGAATTCAAAAAAATTTCATTTTTTGAACTTTTGATTTTATTAAAATTATAAGTACATTACACAGCTTTGCATAAATTGTTTAAAAGTTCAATTATATTGCTCGAGTTTATTTTGAACACTTTGCACTGAATTTTATCTTTGCATTCTACTGCAAGCATAGTGTCATCGACATAGTGAATCAGTATTTGGTTTTCCGTTTCTCGTTTAAGAAAAATCCAATTTGTTAATTATGTGTGCTAATTTTGATGAAATAAAAAAATGAAATATATATAATAGTATAATATTTTATGAAAATTTAAATGTTTTATATTTTGCATGTTTGTCGCGTCTCTGAAAATTAAGGGTTTGTTTTTAACATGTACGTGCAATTTTCCATAGTTGTTACCACGCAACTGCAAATTAGAAGTATTGTGGGGATTTGAATGATATACCGATTGCGCGAAGACTCTACAGTTTCTAAAGTTTTAACGTCAACTAATTAATCCAATGGAAAGCTTTGAATGTGATTCGCTTCGCCGAAATACTTTACTTCTTAAACAGGTGCTTCCTAGGTCAATTAAGTGTTAATTAAGAATCTCTTCAATCGCAATTACGAAAAAGTCGAAATATCCCAGATTACTTAAAGGGAATAGAATTTTATTATTTCAGATATTCATATATGAATTTATACTCATCATCGTCAGTAGCAATTAAAGGCAAAGCCTTTAATCGGCGAATAAACCGATAATGGTATTGTGTTATTGTATTACATACATTGTTATCTTGTTAGCGTATTCGTATTTCTCGTAATTCACGTTGTATAACAGGCAACTGCCTGACACTAATTACATTATCAACCTATTGTCTCTTTCTCTCTCTTCGCCTCTTCAAACTCGGTTCTTCTAGCTACTCGTTTATAATTCTCCACCACCGCGAGATTTAATACTTCATATAAGCGTCTAATTAAACATCATCTCGCGCAGTTAATATATGGCATCTTCAAAATGAGACGCAAATTCATGCTAATAATGCCAGCATGATGTAAGCGGCTTACACACACACACGCATGCACGCACACGCACGCACGCACGCACGCACGCACGCACGCACGCACGCACGCACGCACGCACGCACGCACGCACGCACGCACGCACGCACGCACGCACGCACGCACGCACGCACGCACGCACGCACGCATGCACGCACGCGTACGCACGCATCGCACGCACGCACGCACGCATCGCACGCACGCACGCACGCACGCACGCACGCACGCACGCACGCACGCACGCACGCACGCACGCACGCACGCACGCACGCACGCACACACACACACACATATATATATATATATATATATATATATATATAATTAATATATATATAATAGATAAAATAAAATTAATAATATAATAATAATGCCAGCATAAGATGTAAGAGCGGCTATATATATATATATATATATATATATATATATATATATACATAGCCGCTCTTATATATTCTTATGCTGGCATTATTATTATATTATTAATTTTATTTTGCTCTAAGAATTAGATACAATAATATATATATTTCTTGCAGCGAAGTAAAATTTAGTTTCAGCTGAATTAGAAACGCAATGTTTGCATTCTTACCCGTTGGATATACCAGGATTGTAGGCCTTTTAGAATTCGAAATTGTTGGCATAGTGGGTCGACCAGCTCTCACCCCTGTTGACATTTTCCTTTGTTCTGCAACTGAATGGAAATACATCTTTGAACTGACTTTTTCGATTTCGATATACATTCGTTTCTATCCGACATAATATAATGTCTTAGTAAATACAGTTACAAACACAAAGTATGAGAAAAATAAATACAGTAAAATATAAAATAAAATATAAAATAAGATACAAAATTAATTGAGAATTTGATACGAAAGAGCATAATTTTTTTTTTTTTTTTTCATATTTAAGATGTATTGCGCATAGTTAGTAGAATTACGATAGAATACAATGGGGGTAATTTTGTCGCGTAAGTGCAGTTTATCAAAACATGTCATTTTCATCCCTGACAAGTATTACTCGCTATGTCTATGGAGAGAGTGGGGAGATCGAATGGCGAACAATTTTTACATTTCTCGCGTTGGAATGCGCGATTCACTCGCCGCGCGGAGAATGGAATCGATAGTCGTTACATGTATGTCCGATTTCAATGTGCGATTTGCACGAACTGGGAATCAGCTGACGATATTCGCACCTCGTCAGAAACATGGAATTGCTGCCGTTATCCGAAGCACACAGAGAATCTCTACGAGAATCGAATTTCTTTGCTTTCGAGATTGTCGGATTTACTCGGTTACCCTCGGGATTCAAATTATTCGCTCGAGACGGGCGAAATAACGCCGACAGATCGGATATATTTGTGCGTTTCACTCGAAATCCCTCGTCTGAAATATAATAATTTAATAACATTAATATTTTTTATCAAAAATATTTGATTTTAATTATTTAATAAAAATTACAATATTCTATAGATGTACGAATATATTATATCATGAAAAAAAGAAAAATGAAAAAAAACATGTATAACACGTGTCTCGTGTATTCGACTCCAACTGTCATTAGCTGCCATTAGCTGCCAGTTTTTATCACTTCTCTTAATAATTAATGTGATTCAGAAAAAGAAGAAAATGTGAGAAACATTTTCCCACATGCAAGGTAATTTGTATGTCACTTGAATTATCTCTATCTTTTCCCGTAATTTTTTATAATACTAATAATATTGTAATGAAATTGTGTAAAAGAACATTTTAAAATACATGTAGGAGGGTTTCTACTTTTAATTTCGTATCTTTGTGTTGATTTTAGCGAATTACATAAACTCCGTATTAAAGTACAAACTTTCTTAAAAAAATATTGCTGAGGTAGTATCGACGGTAGTTTGTGAAATATTTAATTTACGAAGCGTTTAATTTTTAAATTTCTTGTAGAAACATACTTTGAATTCTTTTTATCTTCATCGTTTTTTAGCTTGGCGCATAATATGGCGCATGCTCGTTCATTATAATTTAATGGGAAAACCTCAACGCTGCAAGGACACTGACCGAAATCCAGGTGTAATAATAGTGGACAGTAAATGATCGAGAATTTGTGATATTGCCGGACGTCAGAAGCAGATAATGCAGAATAATGCGCGCGCGCGTAAAGGCTGCTCCTCGGTTAACCTGACATATCTATTCTGACAACAAGAAATCAAATCTGAATGCATGACATAATTAATTGCTAAATTATTACTAATTTATTTTAATTTCGAATTTATTGGTCCTGCCAATTAGCAAATAATTGTTAAAAATGCGTTTGCTGGCTGAATATTACGCGTTTTTACTTTTTCGAAAAATATTAATAGCGAATCTCAAATATAAAAAACAAATATATTAGAATAATTTGCTCAGATATATTGTAAAAATAGATTTCAAAAATATTAAATTTTTGATGCATCAATATGAATATATATGCTATATAACTATGTAAATATGTATACAATAAATTATTAAAAGAAGTTAATATTAGCTTCATATTAAAATGTTTCCTAAATTAATTACTGCTCAAATATTGTAATTTTGAAAATTTATTACTCGAAGAAAAGATCTAAAAAATAATCAATAACGCTCTCATGTTCATTGCTAGAGATTAAATTATTATGAGAATAAAGAATAAATTATGCCAATAGAATTTTTTTTTTAATTTCTATTAATAATTGAAAATTCTAGTGAAAATGGAAATATTAAGTCAGTTTATTAATAGTAATATTAAGTCAGTACTCTCAATTTTTAATATCAATTTCTTGCTAGTTGAGAACATTAGGGATTAAAGCAATAAATTGATAATAAGTTAACAATTAATTGTACATTCAAATTTGTTTTTTCGTAGAGGAAATAACAAGTTAACAGAGATAATTGACGTAGTTAGAGCATAGTATACGAATTACGACACAGTTAATCTTCAGTAGCAGAATTCTAATCAGTTTCACGAATTATTGCAATAGTTAAATTTTATCAATTAGTCTGCTAAAAATTAATACAGGTAAAATTAAAATATACATAATCTTTAGAAATACTTATATTTTATTATCCGGAAAGGAATTATCTAATTACACAATCAACTTGCCATTGATTTTAATATCTTCTATCCGTTTTTAAGTCTCACTTCGCGATAGTTAGAATTCTTATAATTCTGTCGATGTCGTCTGCGAGATCCAGTGTGTTTCTCTTTAGCCGCTTTTGTTTGGTTTTTAGGATTCAGGTCATTTTTATTTTTGCCGCGACGGCTTGTCGAATATTGCTACTATAAATCGTTTGAAAGGTATATATACTTTCTGTGCGCTTACGTTCAAGTATTAGTCGAGAATGATATTCGCGGAGAGAAAGGAATGGAAAGGCGCCGTTATCGTACCTCAAAGAAACGTCCTTTAAGCCGCACGAGACTTTTTTTGCGCTTGAGGGAGAATCTGCTGATAGTTTACTTATCCTTCGCCTACTGCGAAACAGACTGAATTAAAGGGAACAAAAAATAATTGTTGTTTTAGCGAGCAAAAAATTGAAATTAACGAATTTCTCGCGATTACCGGAAAAGATAAGATGTAGCAGGAACGTTTTTATGATATTATAATTTATTTGAAGGATCTATAGAACAATGTGACGAGAAGGATCACGTAATATACGTCTCGTTTATCCATCTAAGGAATGTTTACCGACGCAATATAGGTTTTGTATGTTCAATCTTTGAACGATGAACTGTATTATATAGAAGATTATATATATATAAGATTTCAGAAGTGTCTTTTGAATAGAAATAAAACTAATATATATTCAACTAATAATACGAAACTTTTTCGATTTATTAAAGTAGTGAATTTGAAATATTGACACTATTTTAGATGTTAATCTCTAATCTATTTATCTTTAAACTATTTATCTTTATTGGTCCAGCACTTTCTCACGTCAAAATAGATTGTCCTATCGATTGCTAACCTTTTACCAGAGAGAAGTCTCCTCTCTTCCGAGGCATGTTCGCGAAAGCTTATAAGATTTTCTAGTCGCTATAAAAATGATAATTTACGACATTCTTATTATTTGAACATCACGTTGCACTCAATTTTATCCATCCATATCATTGTAATAAAAACATTCTATAATGTATTTATAAGTGCTTTTAAGGTTCCAATTTTTACGACATTATTAAATTATAAATATCTCTCCTAACAGTCATGTCGAAATATTCTTAAACTATTTTGTTTCGCGGTGTCTACCTGTCGTTCAAAGGCTGGTAAGTTAACAGCTCCATCTGCATTTCCCTCATTTTGGAACGCTATCGAAATACGAGCGGTATGACCGCAGGAAGTTGCTCCTTATACTGTCTCAACATCACGGAATGTTAAGGTATTTGCGTCGCTTGTATATACGGTCTCTCGTCATATACCGGTCTCGAAACAGGGAGAGATGTTTGGCCCCTGGCTTTGTGTACCGCGCGACGCTCGCACTGACAGATCCGTCGTAAGCGACATAGGTAGATGTGTATACTCGTGTGTTTATGCACATGCACGTGCGGATGCGGGTGTGAAAGATCTCCTCAGTGTCCTAATTTATGTACGCGAAAGACAAACGCGCTTGTATATATATATGGACGAGATTAGAATTGCAGTTATACCCGCTTGTCTATCCGTTCGGCCGCGTTTGATAATAGATAATTTGATAAAGATTTAATCTCGAGAATAGCTAGATGCCTTTCAGAATGTATTAATCAATGGAGTTCAATTTCTATTCGATGATTTCAAGATACAGGCAATCTGTTTTCTTTCTTCACAACTTTTGTTTTTATGCGAGTCGATACATTGGATAAATTGAGATAATAAATTCAATTCGCGATTGATTTTGTAACACCGGAGGAAAGATTGATTTAATGTAAAGAAAAAATCGCGATCCTCCCGTTCGTATATACATATACCGATGTATCAATTCTCATATTATGTCGGTCAGATTTTATTTGATTCTAGAGGAGGTCACACTTAATCCGCGTCATCATCTATCAAATGTTCCATTAATTAGGGCAACCTCGATTAAATTGCGGATAAGCTGCGCGATTTATCCAGCCTACTCTCTCACCTTCTGCCACTTCCGCTCTACACTCTTGTTATCTTCCTGTTGAATCACTAACACGAAACCTCATCTCTCTGATCTTTAACTACATCACCATTGAAATTAGAATTTGGAGAGATTGCTAATTCACTATTTCTAAATTAGAAGTCGTTAGGAAGGTCGTGGTCAAGGTTTAGCTAAATACTTTCTAGGTCGTGTATGAGATCGATTTACTTAATTGCAGGCTAGAACTGCAAAACGTTCTTTAATGACTTTGGCAACAGTCTTTCAACTGATTATTCCCTTCTAACATCATACAGAGTCATGTTAAAACATCATCGCTTTGTTAGTATGCCGGGAGATAATTTTATCATGATGATTGTCAATCGTAATTGCTTTTCGCGATAATCTCATTATTTTCAATGGTGTCAGTCTCATAATTTTCCATTTAGTTAAATACTTTTTAGATTGATTTATTGTAAGTTAAAAATTCAAAACGTTTTTTAATGACTTTGGCAACAGTCTCTTAATTAATTCGCTTCTAACATCATACAGCCTTATATAATGAAATATCACGGCTTTGTTAATTTAACATCTTTGTTATGGTCTTATCAATCGTAATTGCTTTTCACGAGAATCACATTAATATTCCAATGATATCAGTCTATTAATTCTCTGTCTATTGAAGTAATCCATTGTATCGAGGCGGTATACGATTCGTGTTATTTGCACATGCATACTGCGTCCTTTGAAGCTCGTGCTTCAGGACGTCACGTGAATGTAATTTCGTCCCGAAATCGACGAAATAAAACGACACGGAGAAATATGATCGTGACGCGAAGTTAGGAATCTGAGCTAGGTACGTCCTCAGCTGCATGATACTCGAGACTAAATCGTCTCTCCTTTTCTTTTCGTTTTTTACATTCAAAAATCACGTTATATTGCTTATAATATCGTAATTTTTCCGGAAAAGGATTATCGAAGAAAAATTACAAGAGCAATTGGAAATAGAAAACATTGTAAGAAATACTAAAAAAAATATTTAATTTTTGTAAAGTTCATTGATGGAGTCTGGTAAAAATCTACCTAACAAAATTTCATTGTCTCTAAAACGTCATATTCTGTACATGGCCGATTTGTTATTTTTTAATCCCGAGATTGAAGGATATGCCGATAAGCAATTTATTTTTAAATTCTCACAGGTTTAGTATGGGAAAACATTTTTCTGCGAAAATTGAACGAGAATTCTAATCATGCAATGGATATAGTTTATTCCTCGGAAGCAGTGTAACGAGAACAATTTTCTTTAATATAAATATCTAAGCGATTTTCATTAATCTTTAAAAAGCAAATAATTGCTTTTGAAAATGCGTCTTCTTTTTTTTTTCAGAGTTTTTTTCATAAACGCTCCGATTTTATTCATGACAGAGATAATACATTTTATCTGGTGTTGATTTTATTTACGATATATGTCAGCTAAATCAATTGCCGTAAATATACTTGCAAAAGACATAAATAAATTGCATGCTCTCCGAGAGATAATTAAATCGCTGCTTTTATTGGAAAAAGTAAAAGCGTGGGCTATGCGTGTGTATGTGTGTGTGTGCATGTAGGCTATTTTTATCCCAGGACAAAATGTTGCTATAGGTACAAAATCTATTCATCTTTGTTTCTGTGATCAACAACTCTTGCTTTGGGTCACGTTGGAGCTCGCATATTCTATTCCTTTATCTCGGAAAAGACCCAGGAAGTGTATTGAGATATTTTATGTACCTACTCTGAATAACTAACTAGCTATGATTCTTCATGTAACACAAGTAAAGAAATTGAAAGGATAAAACATTCGTAGATGTCAGTGACTAGGAAAGATATTCCAAATGATAAAATGTTTTGATGATAAATAACGTGCATAAATAAGAGATTGATATTAAAAAAAAGAAAAAAATAAATATTTATTTAATGATTATTTTTTCTTATGCATTTTAAATATAATAATTATAAAATTTAGAATATTAGAGAAAATTGAAACAATGCAAAAGGAAATCTGTAAGAACTCTTTTATTTTTTTACATTAATATAACAGACACTTGATTATAAATTTATCGTTGTGAAATATCTCTCCGAAAAAAATATACGATGGCATTTTTCACAAATATGGTTTACGCGAGAGATGCTATTGTATATTCTAATCTTATTACGTGCGAGGAAAATAAAAGCTAAAAATTGAGAATAAAAATGTTTTATTATCTCGGAAATATCGTCAAACAGGAAGTTTACTTATAACGCCGGATGCATAATAGTCAGTCAGGCTTCAATAAATTCAGCGAAGATACAACCATGCAAACTGGTAAAACAAGAAAAAAAGAGAAAGAAGAGCATATTCAGAATATAAATTTAAAAATATGAGATATATGCGGCAAATTCTTTCTTCCTGCGCGACTTTTCTCGAAGAGATAGCGAAATACAAGACTTTCGGCAAAAAATAAGAATTGTACTGTCGAATCGAAAAGAAATCATCTCAATTTTTTTATAATTTACCATGTACATCTTCCTTCACCATTTATCTTCACGTCTTCATGACCATCGTTAATTCTTCAATTTAATCGTTCAATAACGTTACTTTCATTTTTATATTTTTTACATTACGAATTTTATGGCGTAAATTTAAGCATGAACATTTATAAGATTAATTAATTGCACTTTCTTTCGAAGCAAGATGTGACGCGCCAGAAAATTCTTAATACTCATTAAAATCATTAATGGTTCGGGAGAACCTTTAACGAAAGTCTAATGGATGCAGGATTTACGCTAAACTTGCTTCGGTTTCAAGTCTAATGCATTAGTATATGTGCAACGTAACTATAATATACTATGTAATAATAAAAGCGTTTATTAGTAGAAGTATTATAATACGTATTTAAGTCCAACCACATCATATGCAACGTTCAAATTAAATTTTTACTTTGACGAGATTTTAATTTAATTACAAAAATATATGTCGAAAAAAAAAAAATAAAAAATAGCGATAAATGATAATATTCTTTGATATATTGTTTTTGTAAGGAAAATGTTTTTAATTTGAAATTGATCAAGAATTTTTGAATACTCTCCTTCTACATATATATATTGCATTATCACAATTTTATAAAATGCGATTGTTAAAAATATTAAGAACTTAGAAATTCTTTAATTCGAGTACAAGAAATTAGTTATCCTATGCAGGCAATAAAAACTTGCAATTGCAAATTTACAAGCCAATTGCACTTATGTATGTCAGCAACTATAATTTCTAAGTTCAAGTCGAGACTGATAGTCCGGATACTTATTCATGCGATCAGTTAACGCTTTGTGTTGGTTCCCTTGTCGGAAAGTTTGACAGTAACTTTGCCAATTTCGCGGGATGTTTAATGCTTTACAGCTCTGTTATTTGTAATTGGAATTACTCTCGATTATATCTTACGATACATATTTGTTTATTTCATACACATACACGCATACGAACAAACAAGTATAATAAAAGTAAATTTTTTTTTTTTATTTGCTTAACTTTTCTCAATATTTAATTTTAATTTTATTCACGTAACAATTACAATTTTTTTTTTTAACATTATATTTTTATCATTAATTTTCACTTGCTTTAATCCATGTTTATAATTAAGCTGTCTATCAGCTGAAAATTGAATATGCTTTGGAAGAGCATGCATCAAACGATACGTCATCTTGCGTTAGATTAAGTTTATGCACTTTATTACACTTTGAACGCACCACTTTCGATATGACAGCTTTCCTCGGCGAATGTCGTGTTCCGTTATCATTTATATATAGTTTACACATATGGTTTATATTTTATAGAACGCATTCCATTTTAATATATCAAATATGTCAAAAATTAATTAATTAATATTGGCAAAAACGTTCAAAACAAAAATAGTAAAGTTTCGAACTTCTGTAGTTAAAGTTTTACATAGATCGAGAATAAATTGCTTGATCAAATAATTGCATTTTATAAAATTTTTCGTATACCGCCGTACAAAAGTTCGTTTTGCTTCTCTAGTAAGGTGAACATAGGAGTGGCGATATCTATAGTATATAAATATTTCGACAGCGGGAGGGGATTAACAGCGTACGGCATGTATTGTTATTGTTTTGATATGTTGTCATTCGTACGACGGAGCTCGAGCAGCGGCACGAGTCATTCCGTGTGTTGTCATCGCATTATCTTTCAAAAAACGTAGTTTTGCTGGCCGTGTAAAATAGTTTTGTGTGATTATGTCTTCAGAATGAGTATCTCCACACTGACGTTCATCTCGCTAGAGGTATGAAACGAATCATTGTCGGCCAATGTACTTAAATGTTACGTGATTAAAATAATAAACAATTAGGAACAATTGCAATTTTTGGAAATAATTTCTGTTTCGACTGCGTTTGTATTTTATGTTGGTCGATAATACTCGTAAATATTTGAAATATATGAATGGATTATCGAGCCTGTGATTAATCGATTGTGTCGGAATACGCATGATTGGATTAGATTAACCGACACATTGCTATCTGCGAATGCGTTGATATTTTACTATTCTTATCTTTTTTTTTTCTTTGCCTTCAAATTCATCCTGTTGATATAATTTAGGACGAATTTACTTTTACGAAAGACGAAGTATTTTAATGAAACAATTTCGAGCCCAAAAGCGTTTTCTTATATTAATATTTGCAGTCGGACGACAAGGTTGGCATTCTTCGCTTCGGATATTTTTGCGAGTTACAGCGGAAAAGTTTCTCGCTATGAAAATAACTCACGTTAAACTCTACAAAACAATCGGTTTCCGATGTTAACGAGTCGTACTCGGATTATCAAGTCAATGTGTATAACGCTATTGTGTAGGAAGCATACTATGATGCTGTTTACTAAAATTGGAAATATTTATTGCGCGTAAGAAAACATAATAACGTCTTTTATTTTCGAAACTCTCCCGATTTGACATAAAAACGGTTGTCAAATCAGGAGAGTTAATGCGGCGAACCGTAAAATTTGCCCCAGTAGACTTGAAAATGTCGTCTCTCGCGGTCAAACTTGTAAACTGTTCCGAAAATTTATGGCTTTTACCGAGAAAACATGTACCTGGTCGCTGCCGTTGTTCAACCTGTAGCAGACATTTTTTTTAATAAAGTATGTGAAATGTTACCATACACTTTTTCTCTGCACGTTTAGAGATTTTATTATCTGAATTTTTAACCAACATACTTACCTGTTTATAAATCTAAATTTCCAAAGATACACGTATTCACGTACAATTTACATAAATATAGCATAATATTCTATTTTTTATCATGTTCCGTGTTCATTATTCGAAATCGAACGTTACGTAGCATGAAAATTATGAATAAATTACTCTCTCATGTCATTACATAAAATTATTCTCTCTTGTAGTAATTGATTTAACACGACGGTGTATAAAGTTTGAAATTTTTAGTGAACGATGTACTTTATTCCAATTTGGATGAAAAGACGCTTTAATAAAATTTACATTTAGCGCGATTTAGAATACAGGCCGTTATCCCATGCAAAAACCTGTTAAAGGCATCCGCGGTAATTTTTCACAGGTTTATAGAACGAGACGTTACTTGTCTTCTTTATCTTGCTATCAACGTTACTCGCGACATTTTTCTCACTTTTTTCATCAGGTACTGAATAAAACTTAGCGAGAAAAATATTCTTACCCGGATATGCGCATGCCGAAAGTATTAAATTCCGCATAGCTCGGATGAGGTCTACTGTTATATTTCACATCAACGGTGAAACCGCCATTTATTAAACGCAATCGTGTTTCGTGATACTTGAACTTTATTTATAGCTTACGTTTGTTGTACGGAAAATATTAAGATCTTGCATTTTAAAACGATGCAGTCCGTCGATCAAAGAGAAGCACGTTTTTTCTAAAATTTAATATTCTTTGCGAGAGTTGAAGAAAAGCAATCATTTGCACTGATAATGTATTATTTTTGACAAGATCAATTATATTCTCTTCTCTCTCTTTTTTTCTCCAGAAGACGGATTATTGGAGAATAATGGGGACGTAATCCGCGATTGGATGAATATCATGGAACTTTCATTCAAAGTCCGTTCACTTTTTAAATCTGCGCATTTCCCGTCTTTTTCTCCCATCAAGACTTTCCTCGCAGATTTCCTGAAACTTGTTTTCGCAGCGTAAATGACATTGTATCTCCGGCAATTTTTTCTTGTTTCTCTTAATTTAACACCTGGGCAAATTCCATCCTATAATTTCTCAACGTTAAACGTAGCAAGAAAAAAAAAATAGTTTATCGCATTTAGAATTCTGTATAATCACTGAAACGAAACACGGAACGAAACGGCCTTTTTCACGAACGCAGTTTTACAGCAAAAATTTCTCTTGGGAAAACCTCGCCATTGATCAAATAAAAACACGAGCGATGTTTTGCAGTTTCTATCTCTCTGTAGTTTTGATATCTTTTTTTTGTTATATTATGTCTTCTGGCATAAAGAATATCGCACAAATGTCCGATTAGAATTATGTACTACTCTCTATCTAAATGACACTCTTTTTTTTTCTCTGTAAAAAGAAATACTTATAAGAACATAATTTTATGTTTTCTTAATTGTCTTTCCATTAGCACGCGGAAAGACACATTTAAGAGTCCGTGTCGATAAACCTTTTTTATTCGGTCTTAACTTCTCGTTAACCTAAATCACTGTAATCGTTAATTTATTCGACTACGCGTTAAATCCGCGCTAACGAGAAAATGTAATTTTATCTAATCTAATAATATTTTATATTCGTCTTTTAATCGATTTGAAAATTCTCTCACGCACTTCTCAGCATTTATTTTTTTGTGATCGTATTTAAAGGTGATCGCTTTAATAATGGAAATTTTTTACATACTCTGTTGCTTCTCCTCTTCGCAAGTTTAATTAAATTAAATTTATGTGTTTTATATATATAATAAAAAATCTATAAATATGTAATTTTTATTTTTAAATTTATTAACGCCTCTTAATTTTAAATGTTGAATAATTTTGTAATTGTATTACAATATCAATCTTTTGATATTAAAGAAAAAGTTGACATTAATTTAATCAAATAAAAAAAAGTTCTTATAATGTTACGTAAAACACGGAATTGCGTTTAATTGCGTTTATATATGATTACATGTATATATGATTTGATTTTTGTTTTGTTTATTAGATAGGAAAAGAAGCGCAGTTGATTAATTGACATGGATGATTTTTTTATTCCTTGATTTATATAACCATCAATTTACATGATTGTCAGAAATAATTAATTTAATAAAGGAAAATAAAATTACTAAACTTTATTTATAAAGTGGGGTGAATATAGACCTTGGCTTTTCCATGATTTTATGCTATCTGGATATGAACTAAATACGGTGTATTTCCGGTACGTTTGCGACGCCGTTTGCACATAATTGTCGCTGCAATTTGCGCGTCATGCCACTCACTAATTGCGATTACTAGACGCGAAGCGTTTAAAAATATGAGAGTGTCGTTGAACAAGAGCGAGAAATATTAACGAAAGTAAAACGAAAGCAAAAATTTTTTAGCGCGGAAGGGTCAAGAGGCTGAAAAAGAAGAATAGTAAGAAGTCGCGAAGCAAAATATTGAAATACTTTGCGTTACTGGTGAAGGAAAATGCTTTTATTGCAGTACGATATATACGAAAGTTAAATCACTCTCCCAGATACGAGCAATGCACAAAAACTTTATTGCGGTTTCATGTTGATTTTACTTTCTTTTTGTATGTAAAACTGCTTCTTTAATTAACTAATTAATTTTTTACTTGAGTTATCTGGACAGACAAAAACGATATTTTGTGAAAAAAGTTTTTTTTAAATTTGTACTCTTACATTTGCTTTTCTAAGATAAATGCTTATTTAATTCTCTTTCTCTTTAATTATATACCCTAGTATTTTCTTTTACTTTATTTGAATTTTTCTTTACATACTTTTTTTCTATATATTCATAATTTTCACATTTTTACAAAACATAATTTTCACGAAAAAAGAATTTTTACTATATTTGATTTTAATCTATTCAGCGTAGCCTTGCATTCATATTAATGTTAGGAAAATATATAAAAGTTTTTTTCCTTTGGTCTTTGGAAGAAAATCCGTCATCAAAAATTTAATCTTGAGGGACACAAACATTACGTTTTTGGGGAAATAACATTTTTCCTTCTCGTAATGAAAATGCGCACGTCAGGAAATACATTATGGCGCACGTGTGAAATCGCCATTCTGCGTGATGGCGCGTTATTTATCGCTGAAAAATCCGATGAGTAATTGTTACGCACGCTGACTTGTCGCGAGAGTGATCTATTGTGATCCACCTGTTGTACTACGATACACTATTGTATCATTAATACACTTGGTGCGTATTCGAAAGAAATATCAATGTATTGTTTGTATATGCAATTCATCGCAGAATGAATGGATACAGTCATATAGAGAGAAGTGCGATCGTCACAATGTAATCTACTAGATTATCTTTCTGTCAAAATCCACCCCGGAATTCAGTTGGAGTATTAATGCGGTAACCGGAATTGTAGATCCGAGCTTACGTCATAATACTCTTCGAGAAGAGATTGTGAATTAATATGATGCATAAATCTATTTTTTTGCTAAACAAATCGGTAAAATCTCATCTTAGAACAAATTAAAATATTTCAGCATTGTGTAGAACATTATCATTTGCATATTCAAGGCGCTTATAAATATGAGATCGTATAAGTAGTTAGATTATGTAATAAAAAGTAATGCATTGCAAATTTAAATCAATATAAAGCGTTGAAGCTTTAGTTGTTACAAAACTGATTACGGGAGCTTGTAGTGGCGCAAATTATGATGAAAAATGTATGCGATCCGTGAATTTAATGGAGGGTGAGTGCGCGGTAATTTCACTCTGGCACGCAGGGGAGCGGAACATCTATCACGGAACAATATCTCGTCACGAAATTTGCGCATATTTCCGAAAAATTTCGACGAATAATTCCGTACCGAAGAGAGTCAGTCACATCCGGCAAATTATGATAAAAGTTACGAAGTAATTTGAGATTAGCGATTCACATTGCATCCAAGCATTCTTGAAATTCAAGCGGACTTATTTTTTAACCTTTATTCCAGACAGGTTCTCTATTTGTTTTTTTTTTTTTTCTTTTATAACGTCGAAGCGTTTTGCCTCTCAAAGAATATTCCATGATCTAAAGTAGATGCTGGAAACAATTGGCGATTTCTCCGAAGAATCTCTTAGCTATTTGCATCCGGAAAATTGATTTTAACAAGCGTGAATTTTAGAGAAATATTTGTGAAATTTATTAAAATCTATCGAAATTATTCATCACGTGAGGTATTGGATTGAAATAAAATTAAGCAACTGTTGCTTCTGTGATGTGAATAAAACTTTTTATCAGTTCATTGATTTTTTATATTCTGTACTATTTTATATTTTATTTAAAACTGATATTAATATATTCGCGCTTGAAGAATACAATACCAAGTAAAATGGCTCTGAGATAAAAGTTTCGTCGACTTTTTATTTGTGTAATGAAACGCGGAACTGCTAGCCATTGAAGTTTGAGAAACTTTTGCTTCGAAAATACAAACATGTAAGATGTATGTTTCTATTCTATTCTATCAAACGCAAATTAGACTTTTCGTGTAAATACGACTGCTAGATAGTATAATACGAGCAATTTAATAATTCTGCTCGCTCTCGCATTGCGAGAAATATGGAATGATTTCCTCCTGCTGACATTACTAGTCGCCCACGGGGTTATTTTGTCATCGAATATCAAAGAGGCAAGGATTTTTTACGTCAAAATTAATATACTGTCCATCTAAATTTTCTTCTGGTCTTCTCAATTTAATATAGATTATTCGTGTGTAATTTGAGCGCTCATATTTTACAATTTTTTTCTATTAGTTATGATGTATGTGCAAAGCTATATTTTATGATATGCAATCAAATAATGCATAAAAAATCCCTTTCTCATTTTTATCGATATATTGATATATCGAAATAATATTGAAAATACACGATCGTTAAATTGATGATATCAGAAGAGCATGAAACAAATTGTTAATTTTATTGCACGTTTTGACGCGATCGCGCTTTTTGCCAAATTGACGTGTTTTAAAATAAAATATCTCTTCTTTTATTTGATTAAATTCACATCGAAGAAATTCTTTTCTTTCATATCGAAGAAATGATATCGTAGCATAATTACTTAACTAAAAATTATTTAACATATAGTATATAGATCTTTCTATAATATAAAGAGATTTTATATATTTATGCATATATATATATATATATATATATATATATATATATATATATATATATATATATATATATATATATATATATATATATATATATATATATATATATATATATATATATATGTAATAGTCGGCGAATAGTCATTTATCTGCTTGTCATTTCTTTTCGACAATCCTTTGCTGATCCTTGTCGCTTCTATCTCTTCTAACCGAGGGCTATTCCTGTTCTTTTATATCGCTTCGCGTTTTACGATGCTCTCTTTCTGCCGTTATCGACATTGTTATCCGATTTGGCGTATTATCTATGGTTTGCTGATATTTGATGATATAGTTGTTGTGGGGTAGTTTATGAAATGTCTGCAATACAAGCGTTACTGCAATAACGTTATTATCAGTCAATTAATCCGATAATACCGATATTGTTATTTCAAACATTCTTGCATCTAAAGATTAAATGCATCATGTTGTAGAAGCAATTGTAATTATCATTACAATAGGTATGATTTTATAAGTTTTACGACAAGAAACGTAACGATTATTTTAAGAGATACTTCTTTTAATAAATTAATCTTTTTTACATATTTTGCATTGAGATAGATATAGAATTTTAAAAATTCTTATTTTCCAAAATTGGAGAAGATTACACAATTATAATCGCGCAAACCATGTTTTTTTTTACTTTGATTATATAAATTCCTCAAATAACAAAAATTAATTATATCAATTTATCATGTTAATGATAGAAACTTTATATTTCTCTCAATTACGCTTAAAATAAAGTTCAAATATTTGATATCTGTTGAAATTAATTCGAAAAGTTTAATAACACATGTTTAATTTAATAATGCGATCGCTATGTATCTAGTAAATACAGTGCGTGAAGTTATGCAAGAATAATTAATTAAATACATACTTGGTGTGATTTTATGGAGATGCACGCAGGACACAGTTTCAATTTCATTGTCGTATAAACTATTTCGAGACTTTTCTTAATGTAAATCAAGATAAAACGACGAAGAGAAAAAATAGCGTGTCTGAGAAAGCGTACCTATGGGACAAAGACTTTTGCCTTTCGTAATTTCGATTGACCTTCTCTCGGCGCGCAATAATGTGCGCCTTTGTCAAAGTGAACACACATTCTGGGTCTCGAAATAAAGCGCACGCGCGTCTTTTCCTTTGGCGTTATAATCCATAAAGAATCCATTAAATTGTAATAAAGTCCTCGATAAAGAGCTCTCATTTTATGATTTCAAGATAAAGGGTTCTCATATCAACACAGAATACAGAAGGAAAGTAATGTATTTTTTTGTGATAAAAATTGTGCTACTAAGTTTACTTTTTACGCTTATTTTTAGGATACTTAACGTAGTAATAATATAATAATATCTTCATATGAGGACATGTTATTAATGTTTTATTAATTTTTTGCAATTAAAAATGTATTACAAAAGAATTTAAATTAAGATAAAGTTTACAAATTATAATATTTTTTATTACGTTCTGAATACTTCAAGTATTTTTGCGATTACTGTCTCCGAACATGATGCTTTTGGCGTGCTTTCGTGATATAAATTACAATTAATTAGTAAAGCATTTATTCCAACGGGAGAGTCGCAGGTGCGCCTTACGCCATTAATGCGTAGTTGAGGGAAGATCCTTGTTTTATTCCCCACTTTAAATATTATAATATCTCCGGAGTATTGTTCCTTAAACAAATATCGTCCTCCTTTCTAGCCGGTCATAACTGGAAGCTAGCGAAACAATCTTTTCGTGGTCTATTTTTCGGACGTGTCAAAGGATAAAGTCATGACGCGTCGGTCGGAGGGAGACGGTATAACAAAAAGGTATAACAAAGAGGGAGTAGAATATTGGCTCTCTCAAAAGCTCGCCTTTTAAAACGTCATAGCAAAAAAAAGTAGTCGTCGTATTACAGCGACAATTTTATTTTCACTTTTCTTTGACACGTTCTGCAAAAACCACTTTACATTGACATTTCCTATCTTTACTTGACATTCGAAAGTCGACAATTTATATAAATTTGATGTTGCTAATAGACACTTTTTTATAAGCCAGTAAATATACATTAAAGTTTTTTTTTCTCTCTTTCTCTCTCTGATAAATGTTTCAATCTCGTTTTTAGATCAGTTTCATTAATACATTTCCTATTTAAATGCCGTAAAAAGAAAGTTTCTGAGATAACATTCATTTATTTCGAAAGTTGAAGAAGCATAGCGTGTCAGGAAAAGATTCTCGGCTGCACTAAAACATTTTCATTTGTGCAAATCACGTAATTTTAAAGATTGGGTCAGAGATATGTTTAAACCTCCCTAGAGTACGGAATATCGCCGCAGGAGTATGTGTAGTACAATTGCGTAACTTCGACAATTGCATCCCTCTCTTGTGTGGCCTCCAGCTATGCTTACATCAATCCATTAGGGAGCAATGTAGAGACATTACGCTTTTTTTTTTTTTTTAAGTATATATATGGTTTTGCAATAAAATTTGCATATTATATGATATAATTTTTACACACAAAAAAGAGAGAAACATCGATTCAGAGAAAAAATGATGAGATAATTTTAAGAGTTGTAGAAAATAATGTTTCAGCTGGCCGGGATTGAGGGCTAAGTTGGCGAAAGATTGTTTGGGCATGCTTTGGCGGTTGTGAATCTAACGTGAAAGCACGTTGAGTATCTCAAGGATGGCAAAAGTAGCTAAACTTTTTTACTCCTACTGAGATGTGGGTGCTTTGGAGTGTTGTTGCGAAGCGCCGAGGATTACTCAGTTGGCACATTAAGAGGGCTTCCCACAAGATTCCGTTTGATTGCGTTTCGCACTTTGGATCGCGAAAAAGTGCGGAATAATCCTGCGTCAATTACGGACGATTCTCGCGATAAGATTATACCGTATAATTTGTACAAGGTAATCCGATCGTTGCTTTGTTCGAGGGAAATTCCGCTTACAAGCTTGATCCATGACGCAAAACGGGTTGTGGAATTTATCTAAGAGATAGTTCGTAAAGTGCGTCGTAAAAGAAAAATCTTCTCGATGACAGCGCGCTTTCCCGCCGGCTAAATGTGAGCAGGCGCGACTTGTTACCATGTAATATTATCAAAGTCTATGACTATGTAAAGCTGAGAGTTTAAAGGGGATCCGCTTTTTGGACAAATTATATTGTAATAATATTTTTTTCAAAATAATATCTATTTGCTAATTAACTAAATAAACCGCGCGAATGTTTTATTAATAGATTTACTTAATGCATGTACATATATGTACAATAAAATTATAACGTTTGCATGCAAATCAGTTTTCACACAGGTTATATGTCAGAAATTGCGCGACCTCCTTGTATATGAACATCTAATGAATTATGCCTCGAGTGAAGGAACATGTTTTGTTAATGAATACCTTTTCTAAAGAATTACGAGAAAGGTAGAACGTGCTTTGTGCATATATAATTATTCTGGACAATTTTACTGTACTTTACTTATGAATAGCTTAATTAGGCAAGCATTGTAACAACTATCTTTGGTTTCATAAGTGTTTATTAACTCATGATTGAATCCAGATGTATTCACATAATTCTAAAACTTCTAATTATATCTAGGATGAATAAATTAATCATACATTATTCATACATACATACAAATGTAATTTCTATTAGTATACATTCATTTTCCTGGAAAATGTTTAAATAGCCTTTGTGTGATATATTTGGGAAAACACGAGTGCCAAACATGAAATGAGAGAAAGAGTAATAATACATAGGATTACAGTGCAAGAATGTAATAAAAGTTTTATTATCCCTCGAAATCCTATACAATACCATCAAACTAGAGAGCGAAAAACGTGCAGTGAAATAACAAAATTCTAAAGAGCATTGCTTATACAAACATACGTTACATTTTTTCATTCACATAAATCACGGGATTTTGCGAAGGATAACTATAAACATGTAAATGTGTCCTTACACTTTAAATTTACTTCAATATTCTTCCTGTAAAACTTTGCCAAGAATTGTTAATCCTATCGCCGCCCACTAATTTTTTACTAAGCACGCAAAAAATTTATAGTATATCATATATATATATATATATACAAGTTTTATTTGCCAATATATGCATTTATTAATGATTTATTAGACATTTTTCGAGAATTTGACAAGAAAACAGAACGTGAATCGATCACTTTGCATAATACAATCGTGAGGGTGGTTAATGTAAGAATTTTATGATTATTTGGGGATTCTTTACGGTATTTCTTTTACTTTTTTTTATATCGGTCGCGTCGGATGTATATGATATTTCGCATTCGTTTTCTCGGAGTTTCTGTCGACTCGACTTTTGTATAGATGAAATTCTATCTGCAATTTATCGTGAAGAGGTCAGAGGGTTAACGAGACGCGAAACTTGAGTCCCGAATTCTGTAGTATCGTACCCGCGAGGCATCGTATCGTTTCTCTCCGACAAATACAGGCAATCCTGCCGTCTGCCCTTGTCGGTACGCTTCTCGGACGAATCTGGGCAACAACACGTTTACTCCTCGGAAAGTTTCACGGCCTCGAGGCAAAAGATTGCCTTACAATCAAGCTATCATCATTTTGTGTATTGAGTTACGGGAAGGAGAAGTCTATTGCAAGCGGGAAATTCAATTTGTTTGTTTTAATTGCTTTTGTTCCTCTTTTTTTATTTTTCTCATCATCACATTTGTTCTTTTTAATTGTAAGTACATAGTTTTTGCGTTGGACTATAAAAGTAATTAAAAGAATATATTTTATAAATAATTTTATGAAGATATATTTTATAAATAAAATTTATTTTTGGAGCTGATATCTATTAGACCGTTGAATTAATTTCTATGTTTGGATAGATTTATATTATGTATCATTTAACTATAAAGTACGCATTGTAAGCTTTATAAATTATAATCTTATATCATTTTTAATTACGTTATTAGAAAAAGTCAACATTGAATTGCTTTCGATCGAATAAGCGCGTGGTGGAGATTTACTTTTTTGTTGTAAATATCGAAGAACGCGAAGTTAAATATTTTACTTCGCAAACGGTTGAATAAAATGTGCCAAAATTTATCTCTCTCTCTCGCTCGCGTGATAGTGTATTGAAAGAATTGAAAAGAAAAAGCAAGCTATCTGTTCCTTATTTTGCTTGTTTGTTTTTCAAATCAATTTTATTTTTATTCAGCTTGACTTTTTGCTGGATCTTTTTGTCGTTAATGCGGGTCACTCGTGCGACGATTCAACCACATATTGCGAAGTAAATTGAATATCATTCATCGATTTTTTTTTGCCAGTCTCCGTTTCGGACCACAGTACTTAATTCCAGGTCGCGAGGGTAACCCTTGTGATTAGATTCGATTTTTTTTTTTTCTTTTTTTTCAAAATGAGTTTACCTCCCTTCATACAAACCTTTGATAAACTGTCGCCATTAAACTGTCTCGACATCGGATAACGAAGCATAAAAAATGTATGAAATGATGCATTTGGTATTTCGCTTTGCCATAATTAACTGCATTAATTAAACGTAATAGCGTTATCATTATAATGACATCGGATAATGGGAAGTAACTTGCGAAGAGCGGTGTTTGATACTAACAAAGGACGTAGATGAAAAAATCAACAGTTTGTGAAATAATTACTCGCAATTATATTTTCGCGATATTTTCTTTGCACGTGCCATAATAATATAATTTGCGATACATCGGGCATACGGAATAGTGAAATATTATCAAGACGACATTGACGGATACCGTCTCGTTGAAAGAAGATTACGGCCTTTAACAAAGCAGAAGCAATATTTCAGAATGAAAGAGCAATATTTCGACCTTGGAAGCGATCCAACGTCTCTCGCGTATCTCGCGCTTATTAAGCGTCACAGTATGTGACGTGGGCTAATACTGTGCAAGGAGAGACCCCGTCGGAATCATTCGCGGTCGTGAATCAGCAATGGACGCGAATATCGAAAATCGATACGTCATGCTGCGAACAAAAACTCACACAAATGGCGGAATTTTTGGATAACGAGCTAAACACAAAGTCGCATGAATACGATCTCCCCATAATGAATACGAGCGCGAAAAGTTCCATGTCTCTCAAAGAGTTCAAAGAGAATGAAATAATCTATCAATTTCTCTACCTCTGATATTGATAACAGCGACCGAAGTATACTTATCAGGAGAGATATGATTCAATTTTATTATAATATTATAAATATAAATATTATAAACGTTATAAATTAAATAATATAAAGACAAGTAGTCTTTATAAATATGTAACTTTTTATTTCTTTCTACTTTACAACGATTAAAATTTTATCGGTTAATTTAATTGTAAGATATTAATATTATCAAACGTGAATATCTTTTGTGCAAACAAATATTGCATATAGTTAATACAAATATTTTTGTATATACGTGATAAGCCACATTGTGTAATTAATGGTAATCTGTAAAGTTATAATCGTAAATTTAACTTTCCGTAATTAATGTTGTATTACCGCAATTAGTGGTTGGTCAATTATTTCATATTCTGTAATATCATATACCAGCTGCGTGTAAATCATATATATATATATATATATATATATATATATATATATATATATATATATATATATTTGAGGCAGATATCGGGAATATTGCAGATGTTTTAAAGGCGGAAATAAATTCAGATAAGTTAGATCCACATACCTGGAAATTAATTTATAGTTTGTGAAATCTTTGTGACACGAGTTCTTCGAAAATTTTTCGGGTAGTTGTCGCACCGGATCTTCCCTTGTTCATGCTTGACCAACTTGCTATATTCTCTTCAATGTGGTTCTAGTTGGAGGGATACGAGTATTAACCTTCGTGCACACTAACTTCCACCAGATTAGCTTCTTCGCCGAACACATTCGGTAGTTTGACGTATTATATGTCGGCGCAATATCTTTGTATGAATGTCGACGTTATAGTTCTTTTGTATAAAAATTGAAAGCGATTCATAAAGTTTCTTCTGATTTGATATATTCACACTTTTTGTCTAACAATAAGTGTAGCGCGCAAATTTTAATTACCGGTCTAAATGATTCAAAAAAATTCTCTAGCTCTTAAAAAACAAAGTCTGAGGGAAACTGTATCTCTTATATTAAATATATTTGGTAAATTATGTAATTAATGAACTAGATTTATATCGATACTCCGAATTATACATTGATTTTTGATATATATCTTCATTAATACTACGTTTTTATAAAATATATCTTTTAATTATGTCAATAGTGTAATCTTTATGACAACAATTAGAGTTGGACACTTAAAGATCGATTTTTCTCTGTCACCAGCACGCCAGGGTATCCTCAGAAATTTACTAGCGGCTCGAAGTTCGTCGGTCTCGATTCTATCAGTCGAGTCACGTTCGTGTGTTCTTTTTGGATTTCTTTGTCGAACTTTCAGAGTCCCAGCCTTTTCTCGTTTTCAACTGCGATTAATCACGGTTGCGCGAGTCTTCACATGCAAATTTATCCGCGTGAGGAAATTCACGAAATATATTCCACGAAAAATATTTCCACTCTCTCCATCGATAGAGCACAATTTTGAGCCTTAATATCGATCTTCCAGCATTTATGCATTTTACTTCGCGAGAATAGATATTTTCTGTGTAGATAGTATGTAGTTTCTGTCAACCTTCAGTGACGATGAGCTTCGAAACCTCGTGCGTATGTCACGGATAACGAAATTTGCATACAATTCGAGTACCTCGACGGCTCTCGGCCGACTGACCGAAAACGCGACTACCTTGCGCGTCTTCGTTATCCGCGCATGTGCCGCTGCAATATATAAGACGAGATTTTCATCGAAAGCCTAGAAAAATTGAAAGGGTGATTAAATATATCGCAATTGACTCGCTTATAAATAAAAGATATCTACTTGTCGAAGCTGGAATCGTGCGAATAAATTGCAATAATCATACGCTAGCTTTTAATATTTAATGTATCTCGTGTAAATTTTTCCAATCGTTATTAATTCTTCAAATATTGGAGAAAAGAAAATTTTTAAAAATATTATAAATTAATTTGCGTATATCACCTAGAATACTTAAATAAATCGTGTAAAGCTTTTTAGCAATAATTGTATAAAATTAAATAATGATCACATTTATCATGATTTCAAGTATCATATCGTGAATTTATGATTTATGTATTTTATTTATTTTATTTAAAATTATTAGATTGAAAATGATTTTCTTTTTATTTTTAAATGATTTTATTTCTTTTGCAATTGATAATATATTTCTATGAAAATAATCTCTTTGCTATATTCTATAAAATAATGTCACGAGACTATGAAAACTTTAATTTTAATCTCATGACAGATAGATACAAGCATGCCATAGAGATTGATAATCTCGCTAATTCCATCCAATCCATCTCATCAATCACAAATAAATTCACGATAGAGATATTGCATTCAAATTTTGTAAAATTTGATGAATCTGCTCTTCGGGGATGATAATTAATCAAGCCGCGTTACGTGAATCTACAAATTTCGGAGTGATTCTCTCTCCGTTATTTTTAGTCGAAGAACAATCGTATTTTCTGTGGCCTCCAGGGAGGGGATTTTCTACCGCTCGATTTTATGCTAAATTTACAATAGATACGACTGTGATGTTACAAACAAATGCTTTCTATTCTTTCACAATTTATGCAGAATAAAATAAAAGCGAAAAAATTCAGAAGTTAATATATTTACACTTGTTAATACATAACACACATTTTGTTGGAGGATTTCGACGCAACATGTTTGTAACAAATTACCGGTTGAAAACTTATGTTCGAAAAACAGAGCTCGCATATCTACATGTTGCTGGCAACTGAGAGCGAATGCGCAAATTCCTTCTTAAAGAGATACAACGTCGTTGAAACATATGATGCGAGATGCAATTCAGTTTACTAATTGCAAGGAAGCTGCACCGCCCCGGAAGTAGGTTACGTTAAGCCCGACTGAGAATGCAGGCGGACACACTCATCAAAGTGAATGCGCAAAGCTTATGAGTATATTTACGAGTGTGTATACGTGCATGTATGCAAAAGAAGCATGCAAATCTGTGCATCCCGATTACGAAATGGAACACGAAATGCAGCCCTTTTTAATTATTTTCTACAGACTTTAATTAATCACACGCTAGAATATTATACCTTAGATAAAATAGAGAATCCTAAATTATACAATTAACATAAAAATATTTATATATACATATATTTTATATAGTTCTTACACCGATATGCACTAACAATGATAGTGACATATTTCAAAGCGTTAATTGAAATGCTTAAGTGATAAACGTGATTGAATGCACATTACATCTCGTTTATGAATAGAGCTTTTGTGTGCAAAATTTGCTTGTCAGTACTGTGGCTTTTGTATGTCTGCGTGCATTTCGTAATACTCTCAAAGCGATTTCCCGACATTTTGCGTTTTGGTTCAGCAAACCGAACTCCCCTAAATATTGCGATTAAATTATAGAGCACAAATTTTAGAAAAAAAAAAAATTGAAAATTATTAATATAGATTAGCATGAAATCTTTTTTTACCCTCGAATAAAAAACACAAATAACCAGAAATTATCTCGCTGCTCAAAACGAACAGTTTAATGGTGCACTGT
The DNA here is from genome assembly GCF_021464435.1 of Cataglyphis hispanica. Taxonomy (NCBI): domain Eukaryota; kingdom Metazoa; phylum Arthropoda; class Insecta; order Hymenoptera; family Formicidae; genus Cataglyphis; species Cataglyphis hispanica. Next base: position 1,961,162 of record NC_065966.1, on the reverse strand, counting down.
ATTTTAATATGGAAATATATATGTGTATATATATATATGAGCGACTTTTAATTAAACTTTCAATTTAATTTTAATCGGACGTTTAACAACATGCGTTTCGTGGTTTTTTTTTTCTTTTTTTTTTAATTGCAACATTTAAATTCAATGTTTATTCGCTGAAAGATTCGAATGATAATTAAAGTGATTTTCTTAATGAAATGTTGAATCTCCAGCCGTTTTCAAGCATGTCTTTACTCACAATTACTTTTATTGTGGATTTAATCCGGCTCCATGTACTCCGAGAGAGTACATCCGGAACCACATCCGATGCGCGGACGTGTGCATATGTGTGTATGTGTCCGTGAGAGGTTCGTACGATCGTTGCGATAATGTGATAATAGTGCCTGCCATGTTCTGTGATCGCAAAATTACGACAAACAAATAAACGATATTTGAATGTATATGTGCCGACAAATATAATCTAGGAAAATTTAATGATAGGTTTTATATGCCAGAATAATGGAAAACATCGTATAAATATACATATATATTTTATTTGCATTTGACATGTAAAATTATAAGGAATTATAAGTGAAAATAATTTGAAGGTATAAAATATAGAAAATGCTTTTGTATGAGAAAAATATTATTTTTCAATCTGGTTTTTATTTTTGTTTACATATTTTATTAATTTTGTTAAAAAGGCTTTTTCTTGTTTTTATCACGACTTTAGTTGCGCTCTACATATTGAAATTATAAATGCATATATTAATGAATAGATAGAGTAATATAAAGAAGATGTTTGAAATAGAAGGTGGATATCGATTTTGTGTACGAGTGTATGTGAGCGACTTTAACTCCTTTAGCAATTTTCTCGTGAGCATGTTCGTGTCGGACGCCAGATGGTGAATACCAGACTGTGGTCAACTTAAGATTTATCACTCTACGAAACTGTATCGTCAGTAAAAGACTTTTCTCGGCGTTTAAATTCTATAAATTAGCTCTTCAATAGGTATAAATGGCGACACTTAGATTAACACGTAATCTGCTACGATTATCTCTCAAGTAAACTCTCGACGCGCTTTAAACGCTGCCGCGAAGTTTAATGAAAAAATTGTCACCTGTCTCATCCATTATCTTCTTGATAAGCTGCTAATTTTAAGTCGATATATTCTTATACACATCTGCACTTTATCTCGTATATGCGGTAGCACGTACAGATGTGTTTGCACGTAATCCATTAATTAGAACTTTGTCGGTTAATGGCTGACCTCTTATACGGTATCTCGAATTTGCAGATCTCTATATTTCTACGCTTCCTTCGAGGAAATGTTTTAAAAAGTCAAAATTTTACACCTAATGAACGATATTATTCTCTCGTTATCACGATAAAAAATGACATCGTTATTACGAAACTTCGCGGAAATGTATGCTCGACAACTTTTATGCGAAAAGTGAGCCGTCAATTCTCCTCGCAGTCAGTATTTGCTCGACACATATCACGTATAGCGATACGCTGTCACTAAACGTTTTGTACAAACGTTTACCGTTTTATATATTATTTCCTATTCTTTTTTTGCTCCGGTAACCCATATGCATATGGCACATGTGACACATAGCAAAATAAGGTGGAGATGAAACGGGAGAAACGTATTATAGAAATTCAAAGAAATCGAAAAGAATATTGCTCGTTTCCGCCGTGCAATATCGTACAATATATCGTTTGCAGAATATGCAAATATTTTTTGAAATTTTTTTAAACGATGTCTACTATTTGCATAATGTAAAGAAATTGGCTTTATCGAGTTGAATCTAATAATTCTATTGTGTTATGTTGGTTTTATGTAATTATTTTTTATAAAAATTATGCTAAATGAATTATTATGTAAATTATTTAAAATAGCAATGTGGTCTGTGTACTATATTCTCACTTGTTATATATATATATTTATTCTAATAGTTTTCAATCGGAATATCAAATATGTCTTTAAGTTGTTGCACATTTATAAATCAGCAATTTTGCAATTATTAGCTATCTGCTATTAGATCGTAATGACAAACGATTACATTCTCGAAGAAACTCGAGAGTTTCGCGTCTGCAGCAGATATGAACCCGTTTAAATGAAATATATTGATGTCTGCTAAACATCGAAAATCAATTTGCGACACGCGCTTCTTTCACGCGCCATTTTATGGCAGAAAACGGGCTTTTGTGCTCGTTCAGATATGCTAGCAAGTCTAAAATGATATGCAGACCCGCAGATTTTCTTTGATTTGACATAACAGAATATAATGGCAAATTGTAATTGTGAGCTTTGTGATTTTGGAAAGGGACCCATATCACGTTTGATATACGCACGTATATCATTAAATAAATTTAATATTATTTGAAATGTTGTGTGCAATAAAAAATAGTTTTAAAATATTTAACAATGTGGTATCCATATAAAAAAATGAAAAAATCGAAAAGAAATGATAACCGAATATGTATTGTTCAGTGTAAATATAATAGATAGCTTTTTTTTGTGTGTAAAACTTACATATTAATATATGTGATAACAATGTAATTAGTATATTTTATTTTATTTTATTTGTCTATATTTCCTCAATTCTTTGCAACATATTTTTCATTTTTTTTTTATTGAACTGTCAGTTATCTTGCATGCTTCTCCCGAAGCATGCAAGATAACTGACAGTTCAATAAAAAAAAAAATTCACGCTGGTCTCCCGATTGAACTGTTTATCGTATATATTATATATTGTTCGACTATGTACCGACAATTGTATGATAAAAATATTGCTCAGTTTTAATTGTTGCTATTATTAGCCTTTCTTTATTTTTTATTCACACAAAAAATTACAAAAAATCAATACGTATTACAAATGTAACTGCAACATGTTGCACACTTGAGCGTTCTTCATTATTCATAATCTCATATATATTTACGGCTAGATTTTTCTCGACACGAAAGATTTATGTACATAGATATGCACGGTGTGAAAAAAAATTTCTTAGCTTACGTGACTTTATATTTCATAACCAGCGATTTTACTTTGCTGGGCACAGAAAATGTCTTCCTATCTATTATGTAAATAAACGTTATTCGCATTAGCAGAATCGTACTATTTAATTCATATTCGTAATCGCGTATCAAGATTTGGAGAGAAACTGAGAAAGAATTATATCTCTCAGTTTAATTTTCAATTAATCATTTTACATTGACTCTATTGTTTTATTTCTGCGATGATTGATTGCTATATTTGGAAAAGCTGTTTAGTATTTTATTGTCTCTTCTTCACTCATTAATAACAGTAAATTGATTTATGAGCAATTTCTGTTGAGAGAGAAATTTTAAGAGGAGTTAAGATTATTTCACAAGATGAATTGTCACCGAAAGATTTTTCATATGCGACATTATTAAAAACTATCAAATATTCGCGATTTATATAATATCATGAATACATTCCAAAGAAGTAGTCAATAATTTACATCTTCCACTTGGAAATTCGGAACAAATTCGTCTACCATTCGTCATCCGTTACCTGAAAGTGCAAGAAATATCGGTGCTTAAATTTAAAAAAAGAAATAAGTTTTTTGATTATTTTTTTTTATTAAGTTGTAATTATAATTATAAAAATTATTGCGCTATTTTATATAAATTATAAATATATGAATTTTATGATTATCGCACATAAGCGACGAGCTCATAGTTACAATGAATAGTCACTATTGATCTGTCTGATAACGCGCATAATTTCTTATCGCATACTTACCATGCTAAATAATCGCATTTGTCCTTTTATCAAGCAAATGGTCGCGTTTTATCTCACCTTCTTTTGCGAGGTAAATGCTATTTTCAATAAATTTACCACTGGTGCCTCGAAGGCGAGGGAAATGCAGAATGACAGCAAGTACGAGGCTACCAAGTTACCGAAATAGACGATGAGCTACGGGAAAAATATGTATATAATTTTAACATTTTTTTGTATTAGAAATTGAATCAAAATATTTTATATACATAATTCATGTTAGAATTTTAGATGACAGTATTTCTATTATACAGTGATCTATCATATAAGTAAAGTCGAATAAGATTTTATATCTAAAAATAAATCGGAAATATGTAGAATGAGATTTTTCTTATATAAAGTGTCATTTTTGAGAGAAAAATTGAAAAGTTACATTTTGTTTTCACTTTAACGTTTGTACATTTTTAACGATACTATATCAAAGAAATGAATGTTGAAATTGTAACAGTTATCAAATTATGATTAAGATTGCAATATTCTATTTTCAAAAATAAATATTTTTTTATTTTACAAATAAACATTTCTGATATATTTTATACAACAATTATTTTCTATTTTTCTTTCTAGATACAATGTTGACTTTTTTTCATGCAGAAAGATAATTAAAAACAACAAGAAATAATAAGTTTATTAATTTTTAAAATCGACTGTTTGAAAATGTGATCTCGTAAATTTTATTCTATATTTTCAAGTAACATTTTTTTTTAATAATATCAAAATTATTCTTGTTGCATTATATCGACAGAAAAGGACCATTCTATATATATATATATATATATATATAAATATCACAGCCCTATAAAATTTAATAATGCGAAAATTTTTTTTACGCTTACGACGATTCCGTTGTGAAGATGTAACGGTCCATCCATTTGTGTAGCCGTGATCGCCATAATAACGGGATGCACTAGATAAGTGCAGTATGTAAGCCTCGAGAGTGGATACATTAGTCTTAGCGAGAGTAAACTGTCAATCATTCGTGCCGATCCTGTGCAACATTGGATCACGATAAAAGCCACGGCTATCGCCCACGCGGTGTGAGCCAAGGCCGCATATGTCGAGCTCACCAGCACCGTCAAATTTCCGGGATACAATCCGTATACTACCGAAAACATGATCATTGCGGATAATATCCAGCCAATAAACTCTGCTCCCTAGGAAATTGAGATTTTTTTATTTACATTTTAATATTTATTATTAGTATATTGACTTGGGTGTGCGCTAAAAATATTTTGAAAAAATGTTTTGGATAAAGTCCGGTTTATATTTGACTTGCCCACGTAATATTTGTCATTTTTTTGTATAATCCTTTCGTCGTTTTTTGATGTTCATGTTCTTGTCGATAAATTTGATCGATATATAGATTTTTTAAATTTATTTCGTCAGTAAATTTGCATGGACGCGAAATATATCGCTGACTGATTGGTTAATTGATGACTAAATGATTGATTCTTAAAAATGTAAAACTACTGTGAACAGTATCGACATACTCACCGTAGGTAACTTTAATTGACATTTCGTTTTGAAGAGGATATATCCAGTGATTGTGCCGACGAAATACGGGCCAACTCTTAACCAAGGTTTGTCGTAGAGTTCGTCGAAAAGAGCAAACGGCTCCTGAATCCTATGCGAGAAATTAGGTAGTTATTAAACAAATCATGCAGTGTGTATTGCGCAATTAAATTGCCGCATTGGCAAGCGAATAATGCAAAGTACAATGCCGATAAAGCGCGTCATAATAGATGCCAGTTGAAATTAAAGCCTGCTTCTAATTACAAGCGATGCAGCTGAAGCTCAATTGTTATGTTTCATAGAATAGCCTCGTAAATGAGTGTAATTTTTCTCTTGATACAATTAAGTCTTTAGTCAATTTTTTTTTATTGGTAAGATATATTTTAATAATTTAATTTGTATAAGCAATTTTAATACGTCAACTCATTATCTTAAATAATTCAAACTTACGATAAATATTTTTAATTATAAATTTTTAATTAATATTTTTTAAAAATTATTAAAATATCTCTGTACTGTTATTTATACTATGTAATCTAGATAAAATTTTTGTAAAAAGTTCAGTTTCGCTAAATTATATGAATCAATATCATGCGCGAGAGTCAACGTATTAAAAGGATCATTAAACACTAAGTAGATTTGGAGAAATCGCGACATATGTGACGATGTAAAGTATCGATCGGGAATCCCTTGTACATTACCTGGCTATGTAATCGTTGCTATAGGCTACGGAGAACGTAGTGAAACATGAAGAGGCCATCAAAAGGAAAACGATAGCGACCGCGGTCTTGAAATATTTCACGGAGAGCAAAAGAAGAAGTATCCCAAGGACGTAGAATTGCATGTCGTTGGCCATATACCAACTCCACAGCATACACTAGAAAGTTATTAATGCAATAATCGCGTATCTCGATTGCTGAGGAGATTGCGCATCGCGATAAGTTGCGAAAGTCCTGGCGTAAGAAAACCTCGGACGAGGAAAAATTCACCGTGAAAGCAACACGCATTTTAAATACCACTTTGACATAGAAATGTCAAATCTACAATTTTAACAATTTTCTCGCTCATTAACTCTTGTTGAAAAATACAAATAATAATAATAAAAATCTCTTCTTACTTAAGCGCGTCCTATTTCTCAATAATTGTGTTTATTATCTCTTATCATTTAGTATTTAAATCGCTTTGATTAAATCGCGGCAAGTGCTGTTGCAAAAATACACCTAAGAAATTTCATATTACGTTGAAAGCTTTGTCCCGTGAGTGATACATAGGAGTAAGAAAAAAAGAAAGGTACATTAGGATAAGCGAAACATAAATCATCTTACCATTTCCGTGCGCGGATATAGCGAGTTCAAATATAGCGCATTTCGCCACCAGAATTTCTCGCAGGTCAAATGATCGATAATACCAACTGAAAAGACAGTCTTCGCCAGACTGTGTTTTATGGCGATCTCGTTCATTCCCAACACAAAGAGATAAGCTGGTGTCAATCTTTGTGAAAGGAGGAAATCAGAGAGGTCAAGATAAGAAGATTTGTACATTATCTATAATTTATCCGCTGAATTGTTTCGTGTTGAAAGACACGTTATTCTCTTCACGCGTAAATTACATAATATAATATAATCGTGAAATATATTTACCTGACAAATCGATACAGAATCATGATAACGAATTTGCTGGAACTTGTCTTCAAGAAGTTACCCTTTTCCGTATTCAGATTACCCAGGGATCGATAGAAGAGTATAGTCACTAATAAGCCGCTGCGCGAGACATTGCCAAGAGTTAGTGTCGAGTTAGACGATAAGTATCTTTCTAATCAAAATAGAAGCTTAATGCGCATTGTTTCTCACCTGATAAAAAAGAAAGTATCTACGGAGAATGTTGCGTTGCTGATAGTCTGGAACATGAAATTCTTCTCCGTGACTGTTCGCAGTGTCTTGTTCTCTGTAAAACGTAATGGCAAGCGCTTAATCTCGCGAAATGGAGCCGGTGAAAGTATGCATGTTACAAGCGAAGAAGAGTCTCGATTAGCGCCACTCAGGAAATCCGATACATTCCGTTACATCATAACGTCACGCTCAATTGCATTGAAAGTTATTTATAGAAAGTAGAGCGAGCCGATCGGTTCGAAGTGCTATTAATGACGATACAATTTTCATGCATTATCGTGTTCTCGATACTATAACGAGTTACTTCGCCATTCGTTCGGTTCGGGAAAAGCGTTCGTAAAATTACCCGCGATGGAAAAAACTTGCAGATACGTGTGCACCATGACGACCCATCCCAACGAGAATACGCGAAGACCGTGAAGACAAGTTAAACTATCCTTGGCCGCAGGATCGGTGCTAATGATCTTACTTCCGTTGACTGTGGGGCTGAACGCGAGCAAGCATCTTAGCCAGAATCCTGAAAAAAAAGTGACGACGAAAGCGACGTTAAAGAAATTAAGAATATCTAGCTCAGGAAGATATATCGACAAGATGTATATATATATATATATATATGTCAACGACCTTCGCCGTCATTTTTCTCCTGAATAGGGTTCTCTTTTTGCGGATGCTTCGTCCCCTTTTCGATCAGCTCCTGACCGTTCTCCTGTCCCATCGAGATCCTGCGGTCTTGATTCAGATTCTTATCCACGAAATCATTGACCTTGTCGTTGTTATTCGATACGCTCGATGACTCGATGTCCCCTATCGGGGAAAATGATTTGTATTCATATACGGTCGCGCAGATCATCAACATCAATATCGTGCCTCCAATGGCTCTAAAGTAACAGTTTAATAAATTTATTATTAACAGTTTAAAATGAATTAAATAAAGTTAAAATTAAGATGATAGTAATACATATTAAGAATATATATAATTAACTTTTATTTTTTACATATAATATATTTTTTATTATAATTTATTTTTATTATAATTTATCATATATTGTCAAAATAATATTGCAATTGTCGGAAATAAAAAACAATTTTTGTTTTTTTTTTTGTTTTTTGGGATATTTCGACATTTTGTCAAAGACTGTGTATAGATCAATGATGAATATATAACATAATAAAAAAATATTTAAATAATATAAATATTTTTGTTTTAAATATAAAATAAATTGATTTAAAATGCTGTATTATATTATTATTAATTTAGTAAAATCAAGTAAAAAGAAGCAATAGTTGCGCTATTAGTCATTGAAGTTAATTATAAAAATATATCTCTTAATTGATTAACTTTTAATAGATCAGAAGAATTTTTTTAAATCTTAAAGAAACGTATTAGAATTATTAGATAATGAATCAAATTAAATTATATAAATACTCGTTTAATTAAATTCTAATATTTAATAAATTAAATATATAAGTCTTGTGTGGGATTGCTTAGAAACTCTCATAACGTAATAGAGTTGTCACAAAATGCGAAGCGAGAGGTAAAGTTAACACTAATTTGGCGAGATATATATGGCGAATGAAAGATTAAGCGGATCGTGTGATGACGATGGTAGAACTCACCGTCTTTAGGAACGCTTTTAGTCACGGTTTTACACTTGGCTCATAAAGTGGAAGCGCAAGGAGTTCTATAGCCACGCGTATCACTTTTGTTCATCGCTAACAATACTAACTTCTGCATTCAACGCTCATATGTGTATGTGTGTGTGTGTGTGCTCATTGTATCATAGAGGGATAGGTTTATACATTGTTATGGTGATATATACGCGGGCGGAAATTTCGCAAGTCATTTCGCATATAACGCTTTACAAACGCACTCGATGATATCGGAGAGGAGAATTGAAAAACAAGAAATCGATTATGACCGCGCAATTTAATAACGAAATATTACCGAGTATCACTGTATAGAAGCATGCTAACTTTTTCAATTTCCGATTGGTCAGTGCATTGGCTATACGGTCATTGAATTCGCGAAAGAGCTTAATGTTCTGGCTGATTAAACTCGGAAATCTAACCATACGATTTTCCGCAATTGCATTCCAATTTAATCTCTCACAAATTAATGTTTTGTCTGCATTTATTAAGATAAAGACGCGTATATAACAGCAGTTAAGCCCGCAAACTAGAATATCTAGGTAATTATTTTAGTTGTCGAATTGTCTTATCATTGTGGATTTTAATAGCACAAATAATTTTAGACGAGATACATAATTATTTGCTTTCAAAATTGGGATTTTTGTGTGATGTAAATATTTCATCGGTAGATGCATTTTCGTTAAAATACGCTGGCAATTGTAATTTGCAACTCGGTTGCAAATTGTGATACGGTTAATCACGTTGGGTATGAATTCACTGTTTTGCAAAGAAAAATTGACATTTTCGTCTTTTATTATGGAACTATGTTGAACGTAATATCGAATTTGCATGTTAAAGATTAACGCATGATTGCGATTTATAATTGATAGATGTGCTGCAGAATAATTATACACGAGAATTTAATAACATCTCCGTGATTTGCATTTGACGGCATTTATAAATCGATTTTTATTCTAATTAATTGATCGACGTTTATTATCACAGGAATGTATATATTGTTTGAAGAATTTCAATTAATTATTTGCGTAGCATGAAATTACGGATAAATATATTTGAAAATATATAAAATATACTTAAATGAAACGAGAGATTTTTATGTTATGTATTTTTGCAAATTTTTATCTTTAATTTTTCTATATTTTATTATATTATATACAATATATTTGTTTTATTATATTTGATTGAAATATTGGGAATTATTTTGTAGCGTGTTTTATTTATCTTGTTTTGCACACCGATACAAAAACCACGAAAATAGATGGATAAAGTGAGTTGGGGCAGTGAATTTTGCAGTTTCGGGCCGCACATTATTTTTGCTGTAGAAACTTCCGCCTTAATATCTTCTTGTCAGCCTTAAATTATTATTTTTGCCGGAATCGGCTAGGGGAAAAGACTCGCGGATTTCTTTATCTCCCCACAGTACATTCTCGCGCGGCTTAAACACCGCTCTCTTCGCGCAAAAGTAGTATGGCAACACCGACTTCCTTCTTTTTCTTCACATTTAACCCATTTTAACGCGCTACTACCTGCGAATCCTGGCGAAGAGAGAAAAAAGAAAAAAAAAAGCAGAAGCGATCTGAAGCGGTCCGAAACAAAAGTTTCACAAGGAAAGTTTCCGTTGCAACATTTTTTTTTTGCTTTTCTTTTTTTTTTTTCTTCGTCTTTCTTATCACCCTGTATTTTCGCTGTTCTGATTTAATCCTTCGACTACAGTCTCCGCTTGTAACTTTCATCGACTAAAAAAGCTTTTTTTTTTTCACTTTCCCGAGCATGCCGTGGAATTAATTGCGAGCTTTCGACAATCGCTACGAAATCATTGATGTGTACATGGAAATTTTTATAAATCTGGATATGAAGGGCAATTTTTTTTTAGATTTTATTAATGCTTTATGTCTATTAAGAGATTTTTTTTTGGTCTTGATGATTATATCAATTCTATCGATTGTGGTCAGTTCAGCGTATTTTCTTTACATTGCATTCGCATGATGTGGGAAAATTACAATACTTGTCAAATATACCCAAATGCGCGAAATTACATCTTTTTAAGTCTTAAATTAAGAATGAAAAACGATAGATAATTCTTTTTACGACATCATATATATGCAGAAGAAAAATGCTGAAACTAAACGTAGATTTTCTAAATCCTATTTCTCAACAATTAAATTTACTTTACCAGAATACGATACGAATTTTAAAATTCATCCGCACTTTATCTATCGTTATAAATTTTTATTTTAAATTTGATTTTTATTCCGAACTAAATGCTGGAGCGCGAAAATAAAATACCTTGTCGGCTTACCGCTTCTCTTTCCGCATATGCGAATGCGTGTAAATATGCAATTGAAATTTATTGAAATCGCACTCGGGATAAGCCAGATACCGCGTATATGGTAATGTAGCTGAACATCTGACGGTTTTCATTTCCGTAAACAATTTAATGGATTGGACCCGAGCGTACTCTGGACACGATTTGCATCCGCAAATCGGCGAGGCCCGCATTCCACCGGAGTGCAGACGACAGCGCGAGCACTTTCACGCTGCGCGGTGGCTTTCTATAATCTTACGTAATATACGCAACATGCGTTACAAGTGCGTGCGATACACGGTCGGCCGACGCATAATTGCACTCTGGATATCTTAGCACCGCTCTCTTGAGGGTCAGTCTTTTAACTAAGCACGGTTAGCAATTTCCTTTTCCAGTTCCGTCAGAAAGCTTACGTATTTTATTTCCGTTTCGGTAACAGGTTGTTAACTACCACGATTGCATGGTAATATATCTAAAAGTGACAGATCTCTTCACGTGACAATTTTGTGCGAACATTCAAATTTTCGTAGCAATGGACGTTGTTTACATTTCTCTGACGGCGAAAAATAAATTGCTCGTCGCCTTGTTTGTCAACTGCGCAGCACGGACTGCTGCCGTGTAAATATCATCTTGGATCTGCGTACCAACGCGATAAATATCGCTTTAACATGCGTTCAAGAGAGATACCGGAAAGCGTCTATATCAAAATTTAAAGGACCATGCATATAACGATCTATCAAATTTGTAGACGTAGCGCAATGTATGGTTAGCATTATCTATAGCGATTTTTGAAGAATAACGTGCCGAGGGTTGTGACATATTGCACTCGCAAGGATTATTTACGATCCGCACCATTTTACTCTCGTTCCAACTTGGTGAACTGAGTTATACACATATATCTCGAGATTTAGATCGCTACTGATTATTTTGACTTTACCATTGTACATTGGAAATTCACGTTTAATCTGATATATTATTTGTATTTCGCTTTCCATTATTATACCAACATTGCGAAATATCGTAAGCTTTATTAAATATTTTAATAATATTTTTAATTGTTGCATTAAATTCTCATCTTTATTATTCTCATATTTTTAACTGGAAAATCGGAATTGTTATTTTTATCTCAACTCATTAATAGAAATATTAATCCTTTTAGTACAATAATATATATTATTTTATATAAAATATCAACGCGCGCTGGAAAAATGTTATATTAATGATGTAATTATTTAACGCAATTTTATTGATCACATATTATAGAAGAAGGTCATACGAGATGAAGCAACTATCGATTTAACGTATTATAATTTAAAACTGTAATAACTTAGCTCGTTGGGTTGCTGCGTGACGGAGAGCCTTATTTATCTCGCTTGATTTATCCACGTTGTCTTAGACCGCGTTTAGTGGAACTACGCGAGGTTTTTTTCACTTTGCTTCTCGGCAGCGAAATGACTTGAGGACTCAATAATAAATTGCGAACTGTCATCGTCCTAGTCTAAAAACGACGATGCTATTATTACTTTTGTCAAGTAATAACGCGGTCGAATTTATTTGCAGAACTGTATTCGTATCGGGAAAAATTCGAGATGTATTTTTATTCTCATACCGTATATCGTTTGTCATTCGAAAATCGTTTTTCGAGAAATCAGAAAACGACGCGTATCTGAATACCGTGAAATTTTTCATTAGTTAATTTACGCGAACTAGTCTTTTCCTCTCTTTCTCTCTCTCTCCTTTTCTACATCGGCAAAATGACTTTTTGAAGCAGGCACGTGTCGTGAAATCGGGCCATTAGATAGTAAGTCTCCTTGGAAATTGAACTGTGCAAGTTTTTCTGCAATACGCCGGACAATCCCGCGTTCTCGTTATTTCATCGTTATGCATTACCGCAAGGACATGTCACGTTGTCTCTGCAATAGTATTATAGTTGCAACTGGGACATTTCGAGGCATCGTCAGGTTTAAAGGACTGTCTCTCAGCTTTACATATGCCACAGCTTTCAATCGATATCAATGCACTCTCCTAAATATAAGCGAGTATTCTCGGAATCGCGTATGCACTAGCAATCGAATATTAAAAACTGTTTCGAGTTAAAAATTGTATGATTGCTTGAATTAAACAACATGTCTAGTCAATCAATTGTTCATTTTTAATTTAATTTGAATACGAAGATATGTGAGTTAACTCAATTGAATTGAGAATTGTAAAAATTTTAGAATAGACTTTCGAATTCTACTGATGAATACAAATTTCGTGCAATGTTTATCGATTTTCTCGAAATATCATTTTCGCGGATATTTTCGCTACGGAAAAATGAATTATTGCTACGTAGATCAATTTAATACAAAAATAGAAAATTGTCTACCTGCGACTACCGATATCGCACGCCAATTTTTTTCTTATTATTTCTCGGTGACGTACATGTATGTATTAACGGATTTTTTGTAATTACATTAGGAATTACGTAACGTATGTCGCTCCCGACATAAGGAAATGATTAACGTTCTAGGCTGACGAGAAGAAAAAAAAATCTGCTTTCCCGTTTCTTACGTTAAATGCAAGCAACTCGCAATTAGCAAATCCATATAAATACTGTCATGTTGCTTTTACGCAACAGCCAGTGCTATGTATTAATATCGCGGTAATATTGCGCCAGTAAATCGACCTTTTAATTGGTGAACGTGACACTAGTATATTTGTGAAATTACTAATCATTGTGTCGATGTGATTTTTTTTCCTATAATGTTAATTTAATCTAATTTTCGATCATTCTATTGTATAATACTAAGATTACCATTATTTTCTCATGTCTAATTAAAAGTTAGTCACATAAATTGTACGGCTAACTTTTAATTGGAGTCAAAGGTCTTGTATAAACTTGCAGTGTCTTTATAAAGTCAAGTAGGACAGTTAATAAAAGCAAATATATTTGAATGAACATTAATAGTATTATATGAATGTACATGACTGTTGCTATGACTCGCAATAACTTATTCATATTTGAGTAATTTGAAAGGGAAATGATTAATGTAATCGATGCAAAAATATGCATTTTTTGAAATGCATTCAAGATGGAATCACGCTCGCGTGTCCGACAAAACGTCCCGTTCTCATTTAGACACAGAGTTAACTTTTAACTGCAGAATTACGTAATTTTTCTACATGACATTACATCTACTATGTAGCCGACGCGAGCCTCGAAAAAAAGACTAGGACGGTTGCATCGCGTCTCTCTGCGCAATGACACTCTTGCTCAATTTGACATCCATGATACGTCGCGTCCGGCTTGTTATATTTGCGCTCACCATGTGTACAAACGTCAGATCGCCATTACACAACGCGATCGACGCGTGTCGCAATTCTCTTTCTCTTTTTCCTCTCGATAGTGAAACCGCGAAAGTATGCTAAGTGACATCTAGCTTTAGCACTAACTCCAAGCTGGTCGCCAATTTTTTTTCCCGGCCAGCGCAAATTAGAAAACTTGCCGTGAAAGAGAAAAGGGGGAGAGGCCGCTCTTCTCTCGGACTTGTTCCGCGTGCTTTCCGCCCGTTTCGTGCGGTACATACCATATTTATGTGTAAACTTCGCTTTCCCTCCCGCGAGAGGGAGTTATCTTCCGAATTGAGGAATCATTAAGGACGTTTGGGAGTTAAGATCGAAGCTGTTAACTTAACCAGCTTAAACCAAGTTAAATTGGAAGCTTTCATAAGCGATAGACTTCTCGATTAAGTTTGTGCGCTATATTGTCTTGTTTAATTATATGCGATTTTAAGCTGCCATTAAATCATGCGAAACACACACACACACGCACGCACACGTACATAGCTTATATGAATTGAATTTTCCCACTCTTACAGAGAATGTTGTCATCTTCATTGATGCAGTCGAGTGTGATGACAGCACCAAGTACAGTATAGTATCGTATCGTATTGCGTAATGGCGAAAAATCTCGCGATATTAATTCATTGCCATGGTGTTAATATATCGTGTGTCCGCGGGCTACGATGTCGCTTGTACACCCGCATGTCGCATAATCATTAGATCGTTCACGTGCGTAACACTTTCCGCACTTTCCTTCTCCGCGGGTGCACTGTTTACATAATCGGCCGATGCGCGTTTCTCGATCGCATAATATTAATAATCGAGCGTGTCGACGATATCATTTTCCATCGAGCCGATTTAAAAGAAAGGCGTAGTAGTCCGATCAAATGTAACTTTCGATCGCGCAATACCGAGTGGAAAAAAAAAATCTACGAGTTACTTCGAAAGGCTGGAATCGGCTTACGTGCCTCTACATAACGCGAGGCCCATTAATGAAGCTCGAACTTTGGATTATATTCCAAAGTTCGACTGTAATCCAGAATTAGCCTCAGCTGCTTTCTCCAGCACGTCATAGACATAACTTCTGTCGCGGATCGAACTTTTCGAAAGCCGTATCTGCAATATACGCGATTAATAGTGTGTACATATATATATATATATATATATATATATATATATATATATATATTCCTCAGTAGTCTCTCTTTTAGTTCAAAACAGTTTGCATCAGTTATGCAACGAGAACTTAATCTAGATTCCCAGTCAGATTTTAGCGATATAATTCATTTGTAATACACAGTTCAGTTTTAATCTGTTCAGCAACATTTATTTGAATCGAGAGAATCTCTATTAACTGCATTTGCACTCATTTAATATAGAAAACGTTATTGTTTATAATATTCTTTGATATTAATTTTTTACGGACATATAAAAATTTTGGACATGGAAAAAGTTTTTCTTTTTTTTTTTAATAACTGTGGTGCGCGTTATTAAAAACTATAAATTTCCTTGCGGAGATAAAAAGACTTCTGAAAAAAATTGAACACTGTTTTAAGATTTACTAGAGACATTTTTAAGGATTATCTTCGCTGCATGATCCTAGCGGGCTTATTTTTTTTGCGAGAGTTGGAATTAAGAGAAGTGTAATTAATTACTGTTAATACTCGCCATGTGCCGATGCGTGTCTAATTAGAACGTATCATTTTTATTATGTCACGTCATATATCAATTTAAGTAGATTTTATTTTATAAATATGGAAACGAATTACTTACGAAGATAAAATTTTCTATACAACCGCGTCACGTATAATTGCATAATATGCAATTATAAAACTTCTGCATCAATCGCATAACTGTATTACGGAAACGTGCAATTATACCTTTCGCAAATACAAACTGTTACGTGTTTGTTTTGAAGTGAATGTACAAGCAAAGATATCTCACAATTTTGTTCGGATATTGCATATCAATACGCAGTAATCGATAGACGACCATCGAAATTTTCCACACGTTTTTATCTTTTATTTTTATATCGCAGATGAAAGCGCAGAATATACTTTGTAAAAAATTGATAAAGCAAAATTTCATAACGTTGCATGCATCGAAATAAATAAAGCTTTAAAGCTTTTAGAATATACTCTAATATTGAATATCGACATAAATATTCCAGATTTTGATTTGTTTTTTTTTTTGTTTAAAAGAAATCGGCTTTTCTTGATATATATAAAAAAAATCGTCGATATTTTAATTTAAAAATATTCTATATACACCTAATCCAGTTGAATAATTTTTTTATTAAGCTGTTTAAATTGTCCGAATGTAATTGTTCGAATACAAATTCAGTTGTACACAAAATTATATTCATATTGGAATAAATATTTTGATCGACGAGAAATAGATGTTGCTCGACTATTTTGGTTCTTCTTCAATATAGGAGACTCGACTTTGGGATTCGATATAAGAAGAAGAGGTACTCGCCCGTTTGCCGAAAGTACGGCAAGTTAGTTTCATAAGTTTCGCCGGAGCATCGTGTCCCGAGATGAAATTTTCCAAGTTGTGTCGTTAGATAGCTCAAGTATTTCGCTCACTTTAAACCGTATGAATAATTTTTTTTTACTCGGTTTCTCATCTAAATTCCTATCAAAAAATACATTGTGTGTATGTACATAAACATATATGTATATACATATATGTATATACATATATATATATACAATATATCGTATTAATTAATATCATATCAAGCGATAGTAGATAGTGATTTTAGTGCATACACAGATATTCGTAAAATGAAATTAAACAATAACAACATTATTGCGGTTGTACCTTTCGGCCGAATTGATGCATGTAT
This sequence comes from Cataglyphis hispanica, assembly GCF_021464435.1. Lineage (NCBI taxonomy): Eukaryota > Metazoa > Arthropoda > Insecta > Hymenoptera > Formicidae > Cataglyphis > Cataglyphis hispanica. Next base: position 1,943,842 of record NC_065966.1, on the reverse strand, counting down.
AGCGATATTGAATTGCACGATTGGAAGGAGTCATATCGTAAAGTTTACCATCTGGAAGGGCGGGCAAATCCCGTCCGAGTAAACAACTTACGGGCATTCAGGCCGTAAGAGGATTTTTAAGATTACTCACGAGAGCACGTAAAATTTGGGATCCCGCCAGGCACAGTAATTGCTAGATGGCACAGGCTTCACCGCAACAATGTGAATCTTCGGGCCGCTCGATCGATAGGTCGAATTGCCTTCGCGTTCGACTCTATCAGCGCTGGCCCTTAGCATCGAGGTCAGGGATACGCGATCGCATGTACTCGGTAGGCAGAGACCCAAAAACACCTGACGTGTCTGGAAAGAAAATGAAACGATGTCGTTATAGAGCGAGAAATGTTCTTCCTATCCCCTATCGAAATTATTTGATTACTAAATCTTGTTGCGAACAGAGAGGAAAGAGAGAGAATTTTTTTCTCAATATTTTGCTGCCTCTCTACTTGTTGCGAAAAGATACTGATCAACTAAAAAAATATTTAAGATTTATCCAAGGCTGTATATTGATTTATTGCAAAAAATTCAAACAGATACGTTCTTTGAAAATCGGCACACATACTTGCATCCTTTGCTTTTACATAAAAAGTAGCGCTGAATATTGCAATTTTTTTCGGCGAATAATCTAATTTAAGCCGGTAAATTCTTTGTCCAGGTCAAAAGGATTTTTTTGCGCAAAAGTACAAGGACGACGCCCAAATCCGTCCCAATCTTCGAGATTAGAATCTTCGTCTGGTCGCGTAGACCTATCGATCGCGCAGCAACGGGAATGGGAATCTCTGCGAAAAAAAAAAAAAAAACGCAGTTTCCACTTTTTTTTTTCGTCGATTCTTGGCGTGGCGCACAAGCCGCGTGCAATTTCATTCTCCTTTTCTTTTTTGCTCTCTCGTCGCAGTCGATAAAACGACTTTTTTTTAGCTCTAAGAGCTTGATTTTATTGAATTTAGAAGTTCTAGTTCTGGATCGACGGGACGCTTTTTCATTATTTAGCGATAACTTATATCCTTCATCGAGAAACTGTGTGAATCACAGTGTGCGAATCGTGAAATGGCTTAAGAGGGAAACTCTCGTAATTAACACATAATGATATCACCTAACTTTGCAAGAATAATAAGGTTAGAAACTGGAAACATCAGTTTCACAGTGCTTGAAACAATGAGCCACTGAGAAACTTTGAGGAACAAATAATCGAACAATCTTATTGTTAGTGCAAATAGAAATTTTATTTTGCCAATCGGAAATTAAACTCGCTCGTCAGCTGTTACTAGACCTTTGACTCAACCAAAATGCGATCGATTTGAATCTAATATCTTTTATTGTTTTCGGCAAACTTGTGAGAAGTTTTTGTCACATATTCGAACTTTATTCAGTTTCTATTAATTCGAGATTATAGATCCATTGCTCAAGTTTTGGAAAATATAAAATATATATGGCATTTGTTTATACACGTGTTCAGTTTGTTTAGTTAAAAATATTTTCAAAGTTGCATTGCTTATTTGCAGTATAAAATTACGACTGAAATTTAGAAAATTCTTAAAATTTTTTGTAATCGAAGAAGAAAAAAATTGAAAGCACTTTTAAGTATTATATCATGTTTTTTTTTGTATAATTTTAACTAAATCGAGTTTATATTAAATTTCTCTTCAATTTTAAATAATTTGATCAGCAGATTTAATAAAAAATTTTAGTATTCTATTCTTTAAAATGAGAAAATCAGATTTTTGAGAGAACTGGAATTTTGATATGGATAGATATATCATTTTTTAACGAGATAGAGATCTACGATACATGCTATTATATGAGTTATTTATCAACCAAGGTTATAACATATTATCTTAGTTTAATATATATATGTGTAAATCAAATCTCTAATCCGAATATAATCATAGGGATGCCAGTTAGGAGAAAAAAATATGAAAGAAAAATATATATGCTTATAATAAAATACATAAGCTTGAAAATTTACTTTCCGTATGTGTTATCAAACATATCGCTATTAAATGAAATATATTATTGCGTGTAAATTATTTATAATATAAACAATAAAAGTTTATTATTTAGCAATTTAGTTTAAACGTCAATTAAATCATCAACTATCAAGCAAACTTGGTACAACTAAAAGTACATTACAGGCATCTCATATCTGTCTTATTAGAAATGAAACGAAAATACATAATTAATTGTTTATTATTAAGTATATTTTCGTTGATCTTGCGCCACTGTCATCGCGGCTAAGCGGGAGTTATTTACGGTGCGACAATTATTTAACGCGATTACGTGCAAACAAATGATTGATGAATAGTCTGATAAATGTGCGATCACATGACGATTTCGTCAGTTTGTGCATGGCTTCGATGCGCGCTTAATTAATTCCAGCAGTAGTTTATCCACACAATCGCGATGCACTCGGGAATGTACTCGGAATGGTGAAATTGTCGTCGAGTAGTAAATACAGTAATCCACAAAACGCGCTTCGTGTCATGATATTTGCTTCGTTGCATTCTGCTGCATACAATGTAATCAACCGTGGCGATGATAAAATTTGTATAACAAGATGTAGACTTACTTATTCAAGAAATTGAAAAGCAATATTTTATTCTTATAAATTGTTTAATATATTTTATTTATTCAATCGTACATATAATTAATTGTAACCAAGTATAAAAAATATATTTGTATATTTATTAATATATATTTAGAAACGTTTATGTGCGTATGTGTACAATTACAATTATATCATTGATTATACACATACACAAATAAATAATTAAAATATTCAACTTATAAAATTATAACAGTTAATATGCCGTTATAAAACGCCGAAAGAGCGTATTATAAAAAGGGCCGATGACTTACCGAAAGATCGACTTCCTTTGGGAAATTTAAATAAAGCCTAGCAACGTGGAATTTTAGAGGAAAGGGTAGCTGCTCGTCGTTGTCGTTCGTTATGCTTTTTCCGTCGGTGACATTGAGCTCCTTGCAAAGGGTGCTCGAGCCCAACCAGAAGCCGTTACCAAAATGGAATTGCGAGGAATAGCGGCCGCTCGCGTCCGACACTGAAAAGAAAAGTCGGATGAAACGTTGAGAATTATTGTCGATCGTCGGGGCGGAACGAGCGACGAGATAAACGCGCGTCGGGTTGTCGCGCGCGACTCTTATCGCGTGTCTCTCGAAAAAGGGAAATCTTTTCTGAGATGGCTAGATTTCGCGAAACGAGCGTGCTCGACGATGTGCGAAAAATTCGCACGAGTCTCATGTCAGTGTGCACGCCACGTTCTCTCTCTCTCTCTCTCTCTCTCTCGAGAAAACTCTTGAAATCGCTCCAGATACGATCCAGCTACCCGGATGCTGTTTCGGTATAACTTTTTCTTTTTCTCTCGACTTTCTCTTCGAAGAAAGGAAGACGCTGCTTTACAGCCATCTGCACCGAGAGCGCAATAAAATTTTGACGTTCCAAATTACTCGAAGGACCCAATAACATGGGCTGTCGGCGGATAGTTCATTGTCAGTTACGTAAAGCGACTTGGGCTGACCACGAGAGTAGAAAGTGCAATCGGGCGAGCTGCATAAACCGTTCGTCGGTTGAACACCATTATAAAGACGTAACGCGCGCGTTCGTTCTGTTATCGCGAAAGTAATTAATTTTGTGCGATACTCTAAAAGCATTGAATATTACGCAATGAACACACGCGGAAACTTTAACAAGCCCTATCAGAAACGTTAAAATAGTTTTTCGACATAGATGATATATCTCCCAACACTCGTTTATATGTTGGAAGATGATTTGACTTCTCAGCAAAAGTTCGATTTTTGGATGCCATAATTTTATAATCTATACTTATATATATATATATATATATATATATATATATATATATATATATATATACACACATACATACACACACATGCACACACGATTTTATTTACGTAGTTAGGGAGAATTATAAAGTCACATATGAAATTTGACTTTAGATTTGACTTCTCAGTGAAAGTTGAATCGTTGGACACCATAATTTTTATAATTTGTGCCTATATGATTTATTACGTGGTTGGAAACAGCTATAAAAACACTGTGGAATTGTCTTGAACCACAAAGCCACATTGCACTTTGGCGGAGGAATTTGCAACAATGGCGTAACTGCGTCCGACGGATTAATGACGACCTGGCTTTAGGAATAATGACTCGTTGCATTATGACAACTGCGAGATCAGGGGGACGTCAAAAAAATTGCGTAATGCAAGCTCGGGGAGCGTTTGTAAACGATTCTCGTGATAGCGGACACAAATGCAATACCGATGCAACATTTTATTGCCTGCCGCGCGGTGACTTGATAATTGCCCAAGTTTATTACCTTTATATTTCACAATTGCATTGCTTAATGTAATTATTTTTGTTGGCGCCTATAAAACTACATTGCGCACCGATTTAAATATATTTTCAATCTTCGCGATGACAACATAGTGTCTACACTCGTCACACTTATCATCTTTCCCATCATATTAATTAATTTAATAAGCTCTCCATATAATTTTTTAAAAATTTCTCTACATGTATATAATGACATTTCATTCCAATAATAAAGTCTTATTAATAGAGTCAGAGATAAAATAATTATCTCCTGCAATTAGCGTCGCTTTCTAAGCATAATTGCAACTTGGCTCGTTTTCGAAGCGCTGTCGCATACGCCCGGATCGGCAGTCGCGCGAAGATGCACCTGCCGAGGGTCGCATGTCGCGAACACAATTGGAATTTCGCAATTTTCGCGGCTCGCCTGGCCGCCGGCGCATTCGTCGTTATACGTCGTTATCGACGTTATTACTGCGGTTATACCGATAATGCGGCGTTTTCGCGAGCCGTGACCGGAAATCGCTGTGGATCTACAGGTGACTCTGCAGCCTCGCAGGCTCTCCTAGACGCAGGCAGTTGCGCGCTTCGACCTTTCTCAGCTTTCTAAAATCACGGGCGGCACCGCGTGCAATAACTATACCCTTTTTTCAGTAGTGTCTGTTATTATCACTTAATTACCGATACGATTAATTACCGAACGTTGCTTAAGCAAGCCCCCCCACGCCCCTCTTTTAATTTTATGTACGTTATATCATTGTAATTATTGTTTGAATATAGTCAGGATAATAATTTACAATTGCTGCATCGTTGAACAATGCGAGAAGGGTTTTCACGTAGCAGATGAAATTTACGTGTGCAAAAATATCGAGAGCGGACTCAACCGGCATTATTATCAAAATATCGGAGATTTTCTCTCTCTTTCTTCGAACGAATACAAACATTACATTGTGTGACAAATATGTACATTTCTCGCTTAACATTTAATTTTTGAATGTATATTTACGTTAAATATATATTTACGTTTATCATCGAGAAAGTATATAACACAATACGGGTGAGAGTTAAAATACGAAGAATAAAAAAAAGTTTATATAAAGAGGATAAAATATAATCTTTTTTGATTGATATGAAAAGTTTTCTTTAAGATAAATTTTGACTCGTGAAAACAATTGTGCGCTTCGTTTCGAATTCAAGAAGTTTATGCGAATATTTCAGCGCATTTCATTTGCACGGCACTTTAGTGTTGATTTTCTTTTGAATTCTGTTAAATGTCATGTTCGAGATAGTGTTTCATTTTCTTTTGCGACATTCACGGGAAACGCGTAAAGATTCCTGATGTAAAATGTCAAAAAGTTCACTAAATTAAACTGTAAACTGGGTCGAAGCAATTTGATTATTACAAAATGAGAGAACGCAAAAGTTTCATCACGTAAGTAATGGAATCTTTAACAAGCCACTTTTGCCTGGCAATCAATATAACAGTCATAGATCTGAGAACATACCAAAGTAAATGTCTCTAGATTAGATCTGATTAATATTCATCGACTAAAAATATTTTCTTAAACCGATTGATTATGATTTATTATTACAAAAAATCAATTTTTTTTTTATTATCCGCTAAGACTTTTTTTATTTAGTTGAATTTATAATTTGTAATTTTTTTTCTCTTTTTTTTTTGTCAGGTCATTTTTAAAAAGTCGTTAATCATTATTCTCGTCAAAATCTTTATTCAAGTTACGAAACGAAAGGCACAAGGAATTTAAATTACTTTTATAATGTAGACAACCGCGATGATTACCATACTGGTGTATTTAAATTATTAAAATCATTTAATGGAAAAATATCTAGAGAGAATCTCGAAGATTTCTTTAAATATATTTTAATTAATCAAAATAATACTTACTCTTCGCGGCCCAGATTTTCCCGTTTCTCAGCGCGTCGAGGAACCTTTCCATATCCCTTCGACATTCGTCCTGAAGTTTCCCGGGCACTTTGGCCCATCTAAGAGGATCGTAAAGATCGGCGAGCCACTGTATACTATTTGTCGTTTTTTCGAGTTTCTCCTTCATGAAATCGATATCGAGGTTCTGATACTCCTCCTCGTTCTTGTCGAACATTTTCAAGTAGTTCTTCCAATCTAACTCCGGATTATTCTTGCTGAAGGCAATTAAATGCTTCTTAGATTCATTCTTCTCGTTCGCGTAATTCGTTGTATTAAAGTTTGACGTCCTCGTCCCGATCGAAGCAAATTTCTGCGGTTTGCTTAGCTTGAGGATATTCGATTCCTTTTCCGCGAGTACCACATGGGTGACAAGAAGAATCGCGAGAAGGTAACTCGATAGATGTGCCATATTATCTTCGTTTATTATTAAAGTTGTCACAGTGCAAAATCCACTTGTGCTTTAGAAAAAAAAAAAAAAACGAACGACTAGATTTTAGGAGATCGAGATCATTGATTTCCCGTCATTAAGTTCTCCGGATACCGTCATCTTAACACTCGATGAAATTCCTTCGAGGGTAATGCCGTTGTAATGAGTGTTTACTCAATTGAATTCTCGAGCATACTTGAAGAGATATGCGAATGCGGGAAATGCCGATTCGGAAACGCAGAATTCGGGGAATCACGCTTGTTCTGTTGATTTTAACGAGCACACAAACACGTTCAAATTCGCCCTCGAGATTACAACAATTTAGCAAATAAACCAACTTTGATGCCGTAAAAGAGACAATAATTGCAGAAAGTCGTTCGTTTATTTAATGATCACCCGTAACTTTTGAAATGTTTAATATGTTCAATGGAAAAATTTAAATATTATATGTCGTATTTAATTAAAAATCTCTCTGTTTCAATATATATTTTTAAAATATTTTATATGTAAGATTTTTTTCTTCTTTTTATCTCGATATGAAATTTTGGTAAAATATATTAATATCAATGTTTAGTCGTCATTACACAGCAAACATGTTTTTAAATTCCACTAATATACCGATTTAAAAAAAAAAAGTGATATGAATCTCGTTTTATTGTATGAGAAAGTGTCTGTCAGATCTCACTTCGCGATCGCGTTTTTTTTTTCACTGATTGGCGTTGACGAGAAAAAAATCACAGGGGATGCTTTCAAAACTAGGAAGGCGATGCCCGCACATATGACAGACTAAGGATCACGCACTGAATGAAGCGAATAAAGTCTGCTGCAGTGTTTGCTCGCGGGTTCCCCTTTCTCTTACGACGATGCACTTTACCGCCATAAATGCATTTCCTTCTCCGAGTCGCAAAAAAATGCCATGGCTCGGGCCGGTTTTTCCACTGTGCTCAATAGAAAACCTATCGAATAACCATTTTATAATAATATTGACAGAATATTATATCAGCTGTTTTTCTAAAATTTTGTTATAAAACACTTTTATGTAAATCGTACTTCAAATTTCTAATGAAAGTTTGATGAAATACATACCCTTAATTTCGTAATATCATCGTAATTTCTAGGGCAAAAATGCGGTTCTATGACTTGTTTAGTTATTTATTATCATATCATTTATTACATAATTCAAATTCAAAAACAATATCATAGCTTTACATAATTGTAATAATAATAATGCGGTATATCACGCAATGAGAGATTACACTTGCAGATATAGAGATTTGCTTATATAAAAAGACCATTTTCTTTTCAAATTTCTCTAATAAAAATGCAGCTCATATTCTCACTCTTCGCTTTACACTGTAACAACAATTATCTTATATGATAGGTTGCGCAAACGTGCGGTTCATGTTTTTGATATTAGATAAGTCTTAATATCTTGGAAGAGATATCTATGTATATTTTGCAACAAGTGTTATCCGACTATCCTTATGTTTTACGTATATAAATTAGAGAAAGGTAAAAGTATAAAAATTAGAGGAAATTCAATCGCTAAAAAGGATTGCGTATGGATTTAATTCTCGACAGAAGCTGTTTATTTACGCTGCGATGCGCATAACCGCGTACTACCGTTTTGCATAAACAGCGTTTGAATTACGATCAATCCAATAATATTATTGTTATTGGAGTATTAATTGGACTATTACGTTCTATGCGTTACTTGAGATTCCGTTCGTTTCCGAGGAAACGACGTCATCATGATAATGATTTTCACATTACACGTATCGCTAATACCGAAATTATTTAGCGAACGATATTGAGTATTTAACGAGACAATTGTTTGCTTAATATTTCGCGTTCTGAATACACGAACTGATACAGAAATTTAACAATTTCTTATCCTGGAGCCGAGGAAGGATTCTTATTAATGGCGAGTTCACGCGTGTCCTTGACTCGGGAGGGTCTTGTCGCTTAAAATAATAAAGTAAATAAGGGGTGAGAGAAGTATAGGATGATTGATCTTGCTTTAGATTGACAGCGAACAGAAGCGTACCAAGTAAGAGGCGGGAATTGACGAGGCGAACATTCTTCTCGATAGCATAGTCTGGAAAATAATGAAAAGAAAAGAAAAGTTCGAGACGCGGAGAGAATTTTCTTCTCGAGATACATTTGGCTTACTCGGCTGTGAAACAGGTGAAATATGAGTCTGGTATACGAAAGCAAGTGTTAAGCTTTTTTCACTTTACGGCGACCACCAGAGAGCGGACACCGCTTGAAGCTATCTTGTACTAAATTGGCGCAATCGAGTTTTTTTTTCTCGACACAAAAAAAATTAAACCTTTAAGTACTTTTATTTTTTTTATATTTGCTTGCATAGAATTTTTATTGCGCCATCAGAAGAGAGATAAACGAAAAATGATATTAATCGCAGACTCATGTTTCCAACGATAAGCTTTCCTTTATGTAATTCGCACTGTACGAAGCACGCTTTATATATTTTTCATCTTCCTTCATTCATATCGCAGTGACGAAATTGATAACGACTGAGCGACTCTCCGCGTCTCGGATGCAATGGCCGTAAAATGTGTGGTGATTCTTTACAAATCGATTTTCGCTACATAAGCGGATGTTCTTCCGGTCGTTTCCCGCGTTTGTAAAATCCATCGAACCATTGTAAAGCATCTTATACACTGGTATCAGTTGATCCTTATTGATTTCAAAAAAATTCAATCAGCTGAGAACTTTTCAAAAAAGATAAAAAAAAGAATAGTTAAAAATTAATTTTTTTCTCGAAAAGAATTATTCTTCGATTCGTCGGCCGAAAGTATATACTTTGTTTCGATTTCTGTTATACGTGTGTTAGCATTAATGCTTTTACGTAATCGTATTTTACTCGACGTGCTATTTTAAAATTTTATAAGAGTCCTAAGAGAAGAGAAAGAAGTAATAACAGCATATCAGTATCGCGTATCGCGATTCCCGGATCTCCTCGGCTAAAATTGAGTAATCGAGCAATCTTACGCGGCTTATATACATATATTTTCTTAACGTTGTGCAAAATCAATGAGAAAAATTGCTATAAACAATTTTCAGCGCCTTTCACCGATCGCGGCGTCCACCGATCTTACAGTTTCCAAAGTTTCTCCAAATTTCTTATTGGTTGGTCCGTCACCTTTTATCATCCGCGCACCTTTATACTTTCATCTCTTTCTTTTTCTCAGAAACAATGTCTGGCAAATCCGGTTGTATAGCTTATGCAACTGAGCTTTCTACGTGATCAACCGCATACATACGCGGATTTCAACCGGTTCTCGCTCGAGAAGCGGGAGATCGGTTTCGAACTTTTGCTCTCGTTACTTTTGATTCATCGCGAAAATCTTTGTACGCATTATGTCGACGTTGATAAATACATACATATATTTTTCTATGTCCATATTCACATATAATACGTAATAATCATTAGGATCATATGATGTTGATTAATTATATATATGTTGGCTTGAAAAATTTCACTTTAATTTTAGTGATAAATTCGATTTAAATCACATAGATGGGTAGAAAAATTTATACATTTAAATTTAAAAAAAAGTAATACAAGAAATGATGTTTAACTATTTGAAAATATTTCTTGTAAATATTTCTAATACAGGAAAAGGATATTTTTTGACATCATAAATAAAGAAATATATATATTCAATATTAAACAAAAAATATATATATATATATATATATATATATATATATATATATATATATATATATATTAGGAGTCACATATAATGTTATTAATGTTATAATGTTATTAAAATCTAAAATAAATGACGATCACAATTTTGAATAATTGTATATAGTCGAAAAATATAAGAAGTATAAATTATGTATCAAAAAGAAGACACGCTATTTCGAAAATAAGTAGTGCTCAGGGGAATCGACATTATCTTTCACGCATGCATTTAGATTGATTATAAGGTAGACGGATTTTAAAAGACAATAGTCAGTTTTTTTTATTAGAAAGCCTAAGCTTAAATCGAAAAATAAATTGTTGTTTAATAATAAAATAAAATTGCTTTAATATTACAAATTAAAGATTAATTTATAATTGTCACGTATATATTAAGAATTTATTATTTATTTGTTATTATGTTTGTGTTTAAATCAAAGCATGTTTTAGAAAAAATAATCAGAAATTAGAAATATTGTAATTATTCACAGCATTTTATATCGATGCTTATGAAAGAGAATGTTCGGTAAATTAAATTATTGGTATAACTGTTATGTATTACTAACGATGCGGAATGCATGTGGAGTATGCCAGTCTTTAAATACGGAAGTGAAAGTGAGTATATCGAGGGAAAAGCTTTCTTTGTCGATTCGCTGAGATTTTCTTCTAACATTTGAAAAGAAACATATCTACAGTCGGTTAAGCAAATGCCATTTTTTTTCATTGATAACATAAACTATAAAAAATGTTATAAAAAAAACAATGCATTGATAACATTTGAAATATTTATGATTTTGAACTAAAATTGTATAATCATTTAATTATTTTAGATCTCTTAATTGATTATATATATATATATATATATATATATATATATATATATATATATATTTTCTATTTTAATATATTTGAAAAAAAAATTTTTTTAAGATAATAAAAATTAATTATAAATACAAGAAAATGTAAAAAATTTGACGTTGCTTTAAAGTAATTTTTATTTATTGTATTGTAATATTGAATTGTTTAATATTTAGATTGACGTATTAATAATAATTCTGGCTTGTAGCAATTAAAATTTTATTTTTGATATAACAATATCAATAATTTTCTTGCATTTAATTTCCTTTAATATGTATTTTGAATTTTGAATACTTATTTATGCATCCTTTACGAAATCCAATGTAAAGTCAGGATGGCCGAGCGGTCTAAGGCGCTGCGTTCAGGTCGCAGTCCACTTCTGTGGGCGTGGGTTCGAATCCCACTTCTGACAAACTTTTTGTTTTTGTACACTATAAAATTTAAAAGAAAATATTTTTTGATTATAAATAATTTCTGCAATTAAATGTTTATATTAGGCATCTGCATTCTATACGTAGATGGTTATCGAGTTTTGAAAGTGCAAACAATTGCATTCAGATTGCACATTTGTATTTCATTGTCAGACAAGCAAAAATTAATTATCTTATTTTGTATTAAAATATTAAACCGTAAAAATTTTATTTTTTGGGACATCCTATAACATACAATCTTATAAAAATATTTCAAAAAAATAAAATACATATAGAGTGGGTCCAAATGTTCGACCAGACTTTGAGATTTTACTATGGGAGATTTAATTAGGAAATTTAATTATGAACAAAAAGTTTCTTATAAGCATGGATCGAACAATGTTGCCTTAAAAAATGAGCATCTAACTTTAATTTTTTATCGATTATGGAATAATCATTGAGGTCGTGAGATATACAAATATACATATGGTGTAGATTCTTCTCCACAGTTTAGCAAATAGAAATTTTTTTATATAATTATTCTACATTAATAAATAAATATATAATTTGATCTATATACATTTATTATATCCATTAATTATACAATTTTTTTATTATTTAAATATCTCTTTGTGCAGAATTTTGAAAATATAATTTAATTCTGATAATAATTAATTAGTAAGTCTAATAAAAATTAATTAATCTTACGATCATTGCTACGGTTATTCGTGTTATGATCTTTATCAAATTTGTCGAGCATATCAAGACGTAAAAAGGAACCAACGATAGAACGAGCCGTAGATGCAGCTCTACCAAGTCCACCTTCCAAAGAACTTGCGCCACTGCTCTTAGCGATTTTAACGGGTTTTTTCGTTGCCCAAATATTCACCGCGAATTTTAGTTCGGCTATTAGCGCTTCTTTAGGCGTTATCTGCACAAAAAAAGTAATTAATAATTCTTTATCGTATTGCAGCAATAATGATGTGCGGCAGCTTAATTAGTACTTTAAATTTAATGCTAACAATAATTTTATTGTATATACAATATATTTTGCATTTTATTGTTTCTTTATAATTTACGATCAAGAGAAAATTAACGATACATTTTTTGTTTTTATATCGAAACATTGAGTATCATTGAAGAAAATAAAATTAATTTATGTTAATTTATAGCGATTATTGCAGTATTTTAATTTTAAACAAAATATAAGAATAATGAAAAGATTGATAGGAGGAAACCTTACTTTTTCTCTCACAGCGACTTTGCGTATATTCCAAAGGAATTCAAAAATAGCAACAATTAATGAGGCAACGCATCCGACCCCTAAAACAAGAAAAACGCCTCCAACGTTGGCTATTCCTAACTCGCTGGTAGCACTTTTAACTTCTTCATCTTTTTTGCACTGTCCGCCACCATTTTCTTGCCACCAACGTTTTTTAAGCTTTTGCAATTCACCTTTCTCACCTAGCTTCAAAATCACACCATTTATCGGTATTCTGTATTCTGAATCTGCAAAAAAAAAAAAAAAAATTAAACAATGATTCATTTACATAAAGATGAAGAGAAATGGGGAAATATTAATCGATATAGTCATCTGAACGATACTTGTACAATATTTCTGCTTTAGAATTGCTTTTACACTCACTGCGCGGTAAAGCTATACCATATCCCTTGTTGTCGAGCAGTGTCCCAATTTGTTCAATTTTGCATTTTCTTTCCGTTTCATATTCAATGGAAGTACTCTCCATGAGAAAAGCGTATGTTCTTTTACTATTCAAAACTCGTTCGACACCTGTATCATGATAAAAAATAAACATTTTTAACGAATAAAAAAATCCGAAAAGATTGGTTCTTGTAAAATTGTTTTTAATTTTTTTTTAAATCTATTCAAGAGCAATTATTATAGGAAATATTTAGATATTTTGACTTAGCTGTCTCACTCTGTATGCAAAGATAAAATACCTGAAGAGAAGCATTAAATATATTAGATTATTTTCTGCTTGATTAGATATTCACCTTCTTTATTGTCCTTGACAAAAACGCTTGGTCGCACTTCATTCATTGTTGCATACATACGTTTATATAAGGTAGAATTTGAATCCTGATGATTTGAATTTTCAATGCCGTTTCAATCGATAACATAAATATTATACATATATATGTATTAATTAAATAATATCGAACTATGCCATATTTGCAGTAATTTTAGCACAATATTAACGTACTCTGAAGAAGGCTACTGTAGCACCACCGCCGACAGCGCCGTATTTAATTTTTGTTTGTCCTGCTAAATCCTCGACACCTTTAATAGGCGCGTCCATCTTCTCCGCGGTCAAAAATGCTGCCAAATTCGCGGTATAAGACGATATCATTATCAATGTGAAGAACCACCACATACTTGCTAGCATGCGTATAGACGGCGCTTTTGGTAAAATGTCGCAACCTTGTTGCATGAGTGAGCCAATGGTGAGCCACAATGAATTTTTTAAATCGAAATTGTTTTCCAATTCTTCAGGATCGGCATTACATGGATGCGGATTGTCCCATTCACCAGGTGCCATCCTTAAAGAATTACATCAGACATTTCAAAACACAAAATATTTATTATTGTTTTTGTATTTATTATAGTTTTCTTTTCCCTTCTTCATTGATTTTAATATGTATTTGGTGTATAATTTTTTGTATCATATATCTTCAAAAAGGATTTAATAAATAAAATGTATTCGATAATTTATTAATAAATCTTACCTTGCTTGAAGAAATAACATTATTGATACGCCGAGATAAGCTGTCGCCATATATATCCATACATCGGTACTGAGAGGTGATAGGAAGGAGAACAATTCTGGTCTCTTTTCTTCTGGTTTACTAAATAAAATACTTATACCTACATAGTATAATAAATAAATAATGTAGTATATAAATGAAGCAGATCAATATTATTATCTATGGCATTTTTACATAAAGTAACGTATAATTTTAAACTTAGTTATTTTTTATTGTTATATATTCTGACTTTTTTGGCATCTTATTATAGTTTAATTTATTTTACAATTTGCTAAAGATTTTATTAAATAATGTTAATATATATATATATATATGTTAATGTGTTAATATATTTTGATAAATATTTTACTTAAAAAATATTGTTACCGAGATTCATAAACGGCAGGCTAAAATCCACAATATTCATACGTTCACGTGTTATTGTTAAATCACAAATCGCAAGATCAGATTTCTGCAAAAAAAGAAAAGTAATTATAATATCAACTTATTTTTAAAAAAGAGAACAAAATTGAATAGGTGTACTTGTCTATTTTCCTGAAAGATTGTAAGAAATCAAGAGTAATGCTAACTAATGGACGATGATTTTAGAGAAGATATGTTTTTTTTAAATATATTAATTTTTTATTATTAATATATTCTTATATTCGATGCGAAAATAGTTGATTTGATTGCTTTATATTTTAACAGACCGATAAAGAAAATTAATTTAATGTTCTTGAGAGCAATTTAAATCACTTTTTATATCAATATAATTTTATATAATTTTGCGAATACAAAACGTTTTACATACACGATCCACAAGGCGTTTAATTAGACCATTATATGGTCCAGGCACGAGCTCGTATTGGTATTTAAATCCTAGCTGCTCTGCAATAGCGGCGATTAAATCAATGCAATAGCCTTCGTAATATTTGTGATCGATCAAATATCCTCGTTGTTGTCCATCAGTGACTTCCATTACGTAGGGTGCACCCTAAATCAGACGGAAAAAAGGGTTTGTATATGTTTTTGAAAGCTTTGGAATCAGTTACATAATTTTGTTCATTTTTGTATAATTTTAGCCGAAAATGACATTAGATTTATTATGAAGTCTTACGTTATAAATTTCATTGATTTCTTTATCTCAATTAAATATAAATTAAAATGTACACAATGCTTTTGTTTTTCATGCCAATAGCATAGGTTTTATTTTGATATTACGCTGACTATATAGTATTTATTTTTATTATACTATAAGATATCAAAAGCAAAATTATTTTATATTTAATGTTGTTCTACTTAATTTACTATTTTCCTTTATTACGAGAATTTTTTTACTTTTAATAATAATACGATATAATTATTTCAGATTTGCACTTGATGCAGTCAGCGAGATGTAACAATTTTTTTTAAATATTATTCTTTTGATAGCTAATGTGATCTATTAATGTAAAAATCAATTTTAATATTAACAGATAATGCATTAAGCAACATTACGAACTACTCTGGTGCTAATTATGAACGTCTTATCTTGGATGCTTTTATATAAATAGCTTTCGCGGTCCTTCTCCGTTTGTACAGGATGTAGACCATTAGAATCCCAATAACCAATTGGAATCATATCCGGTCGAAAATCCAGTATCGTAATGTTAAAGTTCCGTCGACGGCCGTATTCATCAATATTCATGACGCCTGTTACCTTCCCCATCTTTGATAACTATAACGGAAATTTATTATTAGTTACATTACAAATATATAATTAATTTAAATTTGAGTATATTTAATATACACAAAATATGCTTGTTTAAGTTTCAATCGAGCAATGAAAATTCGCGGAAAATTTATTCTTATGCCAATTATTACTCTTTGATAGAGTCTGATAAAAAAGCGCATGTTAGTATATTAATCACTTTCTTTTGCTTTACTTTTCGGAATATTAATCTATCATTCGTCTCTTAAAATTTGATAAATCAATTAGGTTTGAAAGAGATTATGGCCAAGCGTATTTTCTCTATCGAATAATAAGAGAGAGACGTAAAAGAACTTACCTCTCGCATAATGCTCGTAATATTGGGTCCCGCTTGATATTTTTGATTTTGCTCGCAAGAGAGTGGTACAGGATCAATTCTTATAGGTTCATCGTTATCAGTGTTTCTCGAATTTAATGTCTCTATCGCTTTATTCAGCAAGAATACTGCTTCATAGAGAATCGCCGACTCTATCTGCAACGAAATTATAAATAGTCAAGTTAATAAATTTGAAAAGTGATACTTTAGTCTAAATTCTGCCTAATCAATTTAACATAAATATAAAGTATTTGTTTAATTTGACATAAATATTAAAACGTAAAATAAACAGCTGAGATAGAATTGTTTCTTGTTGTAAACTCGAAATTATTATTATACTTGAAATTTAAATATTTGATTTAAGATATATTTTTTATTTATTTTAAATAAATAATCTTTAAATAAATATATTTAAAGGTTAAATATATATAGTGAAAAGATAAATTTTTTTAATATTATATTTATGACGAATATATCGTTTTATTTATTGCTACTTAAAAATGCCTGTATGTTTACCAAGGTAATATTTTCTACATCATTTTGTTTTATGTTGAATCCGGTGATATTGGCAGAAGTGCCATTTTGTATCTCGGGGATACGTAGTTTTGATGCATCCTGCAATTTTAATAGAAATATATTTTAATTTTTTCTCACAATCATCAATCACATCTTATTGATTTTTTATAATATTATTTAATTAACATGTATATGAATTTTATCAGAATTTTCAATTTCTATTAACTATTTTGTTTTATTTCTTTAATTAAATTTTTATCTTTGAAACTCTTTAATAAAATGTGTAAGTTTTGTATTATTACCAAATATGTTATAACGAAATTGCTATAATTTCCAAGCAGTTTGATTTCTTTCGCCTGCTCGAGAACATCATTAATCTTTTCCGGGTCTTTGGCATCAATGATGACATTGAAAATAGACGAGTTGCGTATCTCTTTGAGCATCGGACGATACTGTTTTCCATCGTCCAGTTGTCGAATTATGATGGAATTGCTAATAGAATTATCCTTTTGTTGTTTCACCGACAAAGCTTTTTGAATGCGTGACAGTCCTTCATTGTTTTCATAAATCGCCACGGAGCGATGCCATTTCATCGAGTCAACAACGTCGGCGATAGCCTAGACAATTGATCAGTGTAAAAATTTTAAATATTATTATGATTTAGCATACTTTACATATTTTTCTTTTATGAACACATATGTTCTTTGAAGATATAAATTGCGCAAAATTTGAATTCTTACGGATTATGGTTGCAATATATTTGAACCCCTTTAAAAACTCTAATAAATTTATAGCGCATCTGCACACGACGTATTGCTTTTTGATAAAATATATTTTTTTATCACGAGACTGATCCGACTGACCTGACTGACCATCTCGCTGTCTGGGTACACATTTATGGTCATTGAGGAAATTTTATTTTCTTCCATTTCCGCTTGTACTGTCTCTTTTTCCCGCCAAACATATTCGATATGCGGTATCTCATATCGCGCGGCAATGCTCGCGACTATTCCGCGAGTATGCGGGCTTGCAGGCCCGAAAATAGCTGCCACGCCTTCTTCCAAAAGTTCGCAAGCTATACGAGAGAGAATATAGCACATCAAATAAGCAGATATAAATTAGATATGGTCAAATATGTAATAGGGCCTTTTTTTTACAGATTAAATCAGAAAAGTAGAAAGTCTTTGCTGAAATTCAAATCGAATTAAAATTAATGTAACAATACATATGTAAAGAAAAAATTTTAGACATCTACATTTAAAATTAATAGAAAACAAGATTATCAAGATTAATTATTATAATATGTTTCATAAGTTGTTTACAATGATTGATTTTTTTTAACTTTGCTTACTCACTAATTTGTCCAGTCTTAAAGCTGTCAGTATCATCATCTATATACTTGATAAGAGGGATGAATTCGAACACGGGTGCAAGATGTTCGTATCTTGTCTCGGATATTGCTTTTAGAAACGCGGACATATGATCTTCATCGCCTTTGTGAAAGATTGCACCTGACGATATAATGTTGATATAATTACAGTAGAGATCATTTAAGCTTAAAAAGACTTCAATGTTTTAAGATTTTCTAAATATTAAAGAAATTTGTACATTTTTAATTTAATTTTGTTCTGTAAAATTATTATCTTTCCAGTTGTAGCTAATGGAATATTTTTTTATTGCATAAAAATAGAATAACAATTAATATTTTCTGATTTTTGTTTAATCTTAGACATACTTAAAACAGACACGATATAATGCATTATATTGGAAACATTATTTGGAATACATTTTACATTATATGCTATCAGTAAAATAGATTATTTTTTGTTCTTATTTGTTAACTTTTTCATTAATTTTTTTTCAACAAAATCAAGTTTATTGTGAAGAACGTTCGAAATTATTTTTAAACAATGTTCTTTTGATGTATTTTTCTAGGAGGAGCCTACTACTTACCGATTTTTATTGGTCGCGTGATGCCATAACTGCGTGTTGCCAGTACTAATAGTGTTAATGCAATCAAAAAGAGACGCTGTCGTGGATCCATTCTGGTAAGTGCTCTGTAAAGCAAACATAAATTTCTGCTGCAAAATAATAGATAAGATAAATTTCTAGTGCAAAATTTGTTGTATTTCGTAATTAGAATAGCAAAATTACTAAAGCGATGTGAAATGTTTGTGTACCTGTACGCGCAAGGCGGCTTATATGCGATTGCTCCAGTGCTATAAACTAATTAAGGTATGAACTCTAGATGCGCAGAGGTATGGGACATTTATTTCAGATGTCTTATCACACGCAAATAATTCTTGTTTTCTTCGTCAGATGGCATAATCAGGAAATTTTATTTTCATTTCCGCTTCTAAATTCTTCCCTTGCTTAGCTTTCTCAACTTTTAGTAATTGTTTTCTGTGTCATATTTATTTTACATTACATATTTGTAAAACGAAGCGCGATCAAATCTAGAAAAATATAATTATAACTTTTAAGGGGATTAAACATTATGAGATTAAGGAATAAAAATAATGTTTGTGCACTAAAAACTTCATCTGTTTTACCTGAATGCCTGCTATACAAGCGCGTATCAGCAACTATTCTTTCATCGGTGCGATGCAATGCACTTGCAGTTAGATTGAACGGACAAACTGAAATCTCTGCTTGGAAAGTTTTCGAACTATTGAGAGGAAAAGCGGATGTAACTGTCCTGCATTTAGCGTTTCGCGTCCGATGTGATTCTATGTACTGATCTAAAATTGGAGTAGACCATCCTATATATTTTTGGCTTGTTGAAAACCGTGTCGTATCGATATTGTCGCATGTTCTCTTTTAGTAACAAAATATATTATTCTGTGGTATATTATTTAAAAGATTTCTTAATCATTAAATATTTTCATGCATTATTAAAATTACATAAATGTTTTTTTTTTTTAATTTATAAAAATAAATAATTAAAGATATTCTTTTTTTGTAAAAATTTTTTTTTTTAAAGTTGTAAAAGAAAGTCAAAATCATAATTAATGCAAATTATTTTCTATTATTTCTATTTATATCATAATTTTGCTATAGAACAGCATTAACATTTTTTATTTCGAACATCTCTCACTTTATAAGTAAAGCAAGAAAATACATATGTATCTAAGTTTTGATATATTAACTGCAATATTGGAAATATATAGTTTACATTACATACACTATAAATTTTCAGTACTTGCAATGAATATCGAAACGCATCCATAATTAAAGGCTAAAATATTTTATTACTTTATACACGTATATATTTTTTTATGCCTGGTTTTAAGAAACTATACATAAAAAAAGTTTAAATTATGTTGGATTATGATAGCACCGCGAAAAATTATGCGATTTTTTTATTGCGTTTACTTTTAAATTGATTATTTTTTTTATATCGTCATTCGATAATATAAATTGGAAAAAATATATTTTTATTATAAAACATAAAACATTTGGTATAAAATTCGATATAAAAATATTTCGGCTTAATAACAGATCAAAATAAATTAATATTGTAAAAGGAATTATTACTCTTAACAATTATATTGACTTTGAAAAATTTTATGTGAGCTAACAAAGCGAAATGCACGTGGAAAACATATCATATAGTGAAAATCAATATATCGAGAGGGAAAAGCTTCTTTTATTAATTCTTTGCCTTCGCGGTGATGGTCTCATTTCACCGACGTCTCTCTCGGTTAAAGATTATATATCCGCAGTCGGTGAAGCAAATCCCATGTTAAGCATTATTTCTGTTTGTTGGTAATCTATATATAAGGATTCTATATAAAAAATTTTTTATAAACACGGCGCTGTTAACATTTTAAAATAATATTTGAGTCAGAGATAAAGTTTCTTTTTAGTCAGATATACGCACAGTTTTTTAAATCAGATGTACGCACATGTAGATGTAAGGAATAGCAACACGTTGTTTATTTACATATTTGGTATGTAGTGTGGGGGGGAGGCGATGTAGTGGGGTGGGATGACTCTCATCACAACAAGGGATTAGGGGAAGGGACAACAAGGACTAGCGCGCAGATGAAAATATTGTTAGTCCTTTGTCAGTACGTGAAAGACGGTCTATTAACCATCACCATAAAATTCTTCTATCTTGGCAGTCTTCAATTCCATCACGTCCTCTCGTTAAATCGGTATATTTTACATAAAGTTTCACATTAAAAATTAATGTTTGTATTAATAGATTAGTATTTCCTCAATTACTTGATTTATGTATAGAATGTTAACTGAAACAGCGGCTGTCATTTTGCAGATATTATTTAGAATAAAAGATTTTTATTTATGATTTATATCTATATTTATGTTTTTTGAATATGAGAGAATGATTGATAGTCAAAATGATCGAACGCTTTAAGGCACTTTCTTTAGAATATAATTTCTCTGTGAGCATAAATTACAAAATTTTATTTATAATAAATCTTTTCTACTCTATAAAACGATAGAAATAATTATGTATTTACGCTTACAATAAAATTTATTTATATATACTTATATTGATATAAACTCTTTACATCACTTACACATTATCTGCTGTAGAAGTCAGTCATAAAACATACGTAGTACAATCTTGTAGTGAAGTATTTCAAAGCACTGTGCTGCGTTGTTTCAGTCAACGTTTCTATTGTTTACCGAGTATATAAACATTGCGAGCATACGCAAGTAAACACAGAGTAACAGGTGCCTCGATAGTTTGACGAGCGCGACGACGTCATCGAGTAAAACGACGTACGTGATTGTAGGCAGCATATAGTTGATGTTGCTTGTCCACGAGAACGGGGATTCCATCCAGCTTCTTGACGCTTCTTGACGGAAAGGGGATACATTACACGAAGTAATTAAAGTCTCGGGAGTCTCGTCTACAAGTAGGCAGCTGGGTAGTGCAAACGAGCAGTATCATTCAACGCGTATTAAGCGGCAAATGATGCGGATCTCGATGTAATCTAAACTGTCCATAAAACTCGCTTTCCTAGATATATTTATACGAGGCGAAAAAAAAGTCGCGGCAAAATCTTTTTATGAATGGATGCCGCAGAAGGAATTCATGCATATTAAGACATCCTGTTTCCTTGATGATGGTTATATATATATATATATTACTTTTTATTTTTTATCGCCGACGAGAACAAATGTATCCGTTGAAAGTATAAGTTTAAAATTTTGTTTTAACGTTGCAATTGGCAAAGTTTTCCTGTTTCTCTCTCTGTGATTACTTTTATATGATTTTATATACGTTTTTATGATTTTTTGAATGAATATGTGAAATTTTACAGAATTTTTCAAACCACAATTTTCACGGAAGAATTATTTGCTCAAAAATTTAAAATTGTAATACAATTTGATAGGAAACAATCTAGTAAATATTTGTGGATACAAATATTTATTTTAAACTTTTAGTTAAAAATTCGAATTTAAAAACAAACTAATATTATATTGGTTTCGATATCTTTCTCGTACTATATATCGTAATTAATTTGTAATCTACAATCTCTTAATTGCAATCATTAAGGTTGACGCCAACGTTAATAAAGTAATTTTGCGTTTTTTAACACGTTAAAGAATGCGATACATCATCATCGTACATTACACTTTGCGATCTATTACGATACACAAAAATTTAATCATGCACTTCCTAAGTTGTCTGCACGGGCGTCTATATAATTATCGCGATAAATAGCATTTTTCATTGCTTTTTTATCCAACATTTATAATTTCATTGATTCAGCATACGGCGCTGTTGGTTGCAACGGGCGCAAAGTCGGTACTGGGAGAGTCCCAGATTAGCGGAAATTGTTAATTCTTAGTACCGACCGGCCTATTAGCAATGATTACAGTAGTTTGAGTAATAACCGAGCTTAGGAGTACCAACACACACGGCCGATGCGGACGCATCTGTAAGCGATATTTAAATCGAGAACCGGGAGTAAGTTCATGTCCGGCTACATGGACAGATGCATAATTTCACGTGGATTCTTTAATCACGCACGGAGATGCGCTTTTTCTCTGTTCCAAAAGATGGATGGATCTCTTTTCGCCCTAAGGTGTTAATGGCAGGCCCTATCTCTCCTCCCCGTTCTCTGATTATGCAAGTTTTGTTATACGCGGGCATTAAAAAAATTTTTTTTTTTTGCTACGTTTTTGCGCCGCCTCTTGCTTCGCGGAATATGGGAAGATGGCATTTTCTTCAAAGCGGCCATTATACGCGTTCGTAGATTATTAGCGGGCGGGTAGAGCGTTATTAGTCGGCTATCCGCCCGAGCATCTATGCCGCACGAACGTTTTCAGCGGGACCTGTCAATTACACAGATTTATGATCCCTCCTCCTTCGTCTCGCTCACTCGCTCTCGTCGTAGCCCTTATATTCCCCCTCGCTCAGCCACGCTCATTAATACGAGCCTTGCGAAGGTTTCGCCGTATTCGCCTGAAATAGCAAATAATAATTTTTGATCGATAGTCGTCTTTAATTGCGACCGACTTAATTACAGATAAATACCTTCGCGTCGATTTATCCCGGCGCTTTGCGTTTCAAGAGCCTATCAATCTCCGTATACTGATTAACCCCTTGAAGACCCCGTGATACTAACGTGGCAACGTTTCGCAGCACGAACTTTGACCCGTATATAAGATGTTTGATTTTTTTCCGACGCACAATGGTACTGTTAGACTCTTGATTCGCAATCATTGATCTCTGAACGTTCTATGTTCATATCGTACAGTTCAACTCTTAACACTTAAGCAAGGCTTTGTTTATTAAAGCGTGATTGATGCAATTTTTTTTTTTTACCTCGGATATAATTATATATATATATGGATCGAGAAAGATGAATCACGCGTCTCTCGTCAAAAGCTGCGAAATTATATGTATAATTAAAGATAATTTAAGTTTTAAGATTATTGTGCACTGTTTGTGTGAAGCAGCTCAATGAAACGCGAATGGTCAGTCGATCTTGGGGTCGACAATTTTTTTTTTTTTTTTTTTAATAGAATAATTTTTCTTTTTTATAGCATTGCGATATAAACTGTCTTTAGAAATATTGGCGCGAAATTTTTATATGGAATTATTTTTTTCGTGCTCTCTACGTTTAATAACTAAAGTCATTTTGAGCTTAGCGCGAATTTTTGAAGACTTATACATTAATTAATTATTCGCATAATTTTCGGTATTCAAAATCAATGCTCGAAAAATAGCAACAAAGTAGTACAATCGACGGATTCGAAAAGTGTGAAAACCACGAGGAAAAGACAGTTACACAAATAAGCTCGTTAGAATATGAATCATATGTATATTTATATCCCGCCATGTATCGATTTATATGCGCGATTAACGAGGCGCTTTTTGACGATAACAGTTTATCGAATCGCTGTCCGTGTTATAGTAATCGATGCAATGAGGAGAGACGCGTCGAAAGAAAAGAGGCGAGATAAAAACAAAAGGGAAAAAGAAGAACGAGTAGCATAGGTCTTGCTGATTTTTATCGGCCGATGACAAATCGATAATACTCACGCCATCTTGCATTTAGACCGGTTCTGCGAGAGTCTTCTTTCCCTGCCTTCGTTAGTCCGCCTGTTTTTAATTAATCCCTATGCCTCGATCGATCCGATGCAACTTTATGAAAAATGTTAAACCGCAGAAAGGCAGGGAAAGAGACAGAGATAGAGAAGCGCTCATCCATGGCGGTGGCTCGCGGATAAACGTTTATCAGTTTCCGTTGCAACGACTATCGAGAGAGAGAGAGAGAGAGAGAGAGAGAGAGAGAGAGAAGGAAAGTTTCTAATAGTTTGCACACAGCGCGATCGAGGAATTTCGATGATCATTTTCATATCTTAATAATCGCCAACTGGTCGGCGATTTTATTAAATTGATATCGAGAAACTCCATGCTAAAACTGCATGGAGTTTCTCGTTAAGTAGCCGTTTACTGCGTACACGATAAATTTTATTCGCGATTAATTTGATCGCGATATCGCCGATAAGAGTTACTAACTGAATTTCTCCATAAGGGTTATACGCGTCTCGCGTGCCGAAGGAAAGATCGTCCATTCAGCATTGCTGATTATTCCGCTGTTGTCCTAGTATGCGGAGAGTCGTCCATCGCGATAAGTGCTTGAGAGTAGGTGACCTTAAAGGATGTCGATCTTTCAATTGCTCTAACAGTACCAATGTTCTCGAATGCGTACGAAGGCGAGGCTGCGTTCGTCAACAGGTGTTAGACACCTCCGTGTCGGCGAATTGCTGTCCAACTGTGCATCTCTGAGCACGAATGCCTTCCTTCAAGAAATCGTGCACGCGCGTGTCGATGTGAAGTCGCGTTTTTTCTTTTCTATTTTTTTAATTAACCGCCAGCTGGTTTTCATCGCACGTCTAATGTCACGGAATCGATTAAACATCGCGAATTCTGGATGTTTATTTTTCTCTTATGCAAAATGCTACGTAATAAACCGCTATCTTACTGCTGGATATGTCAATCTAGTTGTAATCAAGATTTTATTTAATTGATAAGAATTTTTTTTTTTTATAATATCTAATCTCTGTGCTAATTTTAATTGAACGTGATTCTTGCCATTAAATTCTAGGCTTTTCCGCAGCATTTAAATTTATCGTCGTATATTTTTGTGCGTTTTCTTTTCTTTTTTAATGCGCAGCTTCGTTTAATGACGACGATGCGTTAAATGGTTAAGAGTAAAAGAGCGTCTTTTCCCGTCCATCTTGTATTCGAGCATCGCATCTTTATGGCGTTCATAGTTATAGTTTGAGAGATCTTGTACGACGAGTATGTACCTGTGCGAGTTTTGTGGCCGGTCTTTACACGGCTCTCTGACGGAGCGTAGCGAGCGCAAAGGAATCATCGTGAAAAAAGAAGAAAACCTAGGGGATGCGTCAATCGGAGATGATGCTTTAACCGGGAGGCCGTAACCGCGAATGCGCGCTGATTTAACGACGCGATTTAATACGTTCGCTCGGTCCAATACCGATTAATCGCGATACGTCTGGCGCTGTCAAAACGCCGCCAGCTGTTCGAGAACGTAAAAGCACCGCACGTCTCACGTTTTACTTTTCTCGACGTTGAATTATCTTTCGTGTAGCTAACGTAATCTCGTTGCGCGCTTACATTAAAAGATTTCGTTAGATTAGCGAAAAATTAGCGAATCGAAAGAATAGCGGCAACATGTATAGGCGATTCTCTTGGCCTTGGCGAAAGCGAAGTTCTTTCGCGACCTTGGGAAGAATATCCCGAGGCAAGCCACGAATTTTGCGCATGTCAATTAGCTTGAAATTGCACTTGATATATTACACATGCATTTACATAAATGTATGAGTAAACGTACAGATATGCGTTTATTTTAATATGCTTGCAACCACTCGGCATTTTCACGGGTCAATCACCACATGTTCATTCTTAACGTCACACATTAAAAATTCTTGAACAGAAGTTTAGAAAATCTACAATTTTTTTAGATATCAACTTTTTTTTAGACTAAATTGCCTTTTGAATAATGAAATATTATATATCAGCAATTATATAATAATTAATTCTTATTGTATATTATAATGAGAGGCATATTTTTAAAACACAGTTCTTACGGTTATTAAAACAATAATTATTTAAATATATGTAGTTTTCTTTAAGTATAATATTATTTGAAAATATATATATTTTTTTTTTTTCATGAGTATAATAAATGTACAAATATATATTATTCGCGATCATAAACCGCTTAATCAGAACAAGTTTTTCGACATCTTTTTTTTCCACCAGATGAGTATCGGAATCGATCGGAATCATTTTAATTTTCCCGAGCTCTCGTCGGATAAATAAAAAGCGCTTCAAGCTTCATTGTAAAAAAAATTCTGCAACCATCGACGAGAAATGACGATTTGCATGATATGATCTGTGATATTAAATCTCGAGTAAGAAATAATTAAAATACGACTACAAACTCGAAAGCATCATCTGATTTACGCTTGCATATAACTTTTAATGCATATACTTACAGCTTTTTTAATTTTTTATTTCATCGCGCAATCGATAAAAATTAAACTTTCCATTAAATAGGAAAAAACGAGTCCACTTAAATGCACGTTACACTGAATACATCAATTGAATAACACGAGGTACTACTTGCATAATTCGCATATTTTGATATTTCCCGACGTCCTTCGAGAGATAATTTGCGAGAGTTATCGCGCTGCTCCTGGCTATGGAAGGTTCTTATTCGTTAAGTATTATACAAGTGTCTTGGATTTTAAAACGAAGACTGATTCCGGTTTGATTATTTATATATACCGTGTCGTAAAAATTCTTATCCCAGCATGTGCTATCGCCGGCAAATACACGCGTCGTTGCACGATCCCAATTCTCAATTCTAATCTACAGCCTGTACCGCAGGACAAAACGATCACCAAGGCGTCTATCGAGATACCTATCGCGGCGTCGTTATGTGGAACGGCTGCGATATTGCGGTACAGTTACCTTGACACGAAGAGAGCATATCTTTGCGGCGTGTGAATCGAGGATGAAAACGGGGCCGCCGCGCATCGTGAATGCGCGTCGACAAATTTCTAGTATAAAGCACACTGCACATAAGGTATAAATCGATGTCGTATCGATGTATCTATCAAATTATCGACCAAGAGTCGCTTAAATAATACCGTCCGCGATTCTCGTATCTATTTTGTATCGTACTCTAGATGTACATAAATCAGTGGGAGCAATCTTACGCGGCGTAAGGAGTTGCGCGATAAGAGATAAAAGTAGGAAGTAGGAATTTGGAATATTGACGGTTATCATGTAAATGGAGCATGTCTCCATGGAGCAGAAAACCGATTACTGTCGCGTGTAAGTCTTGACTCCAGTATATTTTACAATTCATTCAACCGGTGTACTTGAACACACCGGTAAACGACAAGGCATAAATAAAATGCTCACCGTTTGTTATGAATTCACGTTAGCCTGATACTTTATGCACCTCGCTTAAACGGACGGACGAGCGGTCTTCGTGTTTATCTAGAACGCAGATGTTGTTACCTATAAACGAATTTTTACAGGCAATACTGTATAAATATTCGATTACATGACATTCGCAAAATCATCAATAAATAATGTGACAAAAATGAAGAATACCATCTGTCAGACATTAATGGTGGCTTTTTACATAAGTATGTCAAACGTACAATCAAGATACAATCTATGCTATTTCATATTGCTATGGAAGATTTCAATCTAAGTTTGATTTTATTACGCGAGATATTTTGCTGATTTCGGAAAAATTAATTTTCCGATGTACATAGAAACTGAAAAATATCTTAACACATAAATTTATTGCACGTATGAAAGTACATACGCATTTCTCATACATTTCCTGACATTTATATAAATTTATATATTAAGATATTTCTGTCCATATCCTGCGAATATCTTGATTTCTAATTCGATGCGTTTCATCTTGCACTTCGTTTCGCAATTATTTGACGTGTATTTTTTTTTTTTTTTTCCTAAGAATATCTTGTCGCAGAAAAGATGTCGAGTGCTTACCGAGATGTAACGCAAAATAAGTAGAAGTGGAACGACGACAATCGCAAGCGAATAAGAAAATAAATGAAATAAGGCGAATCTGCGGAATCGAGGCGAGATTCAATCTCGACGGATGAATTCACCGTGAAATATCGCGATTCGCCACGTGAACGTTTTCATGTCGGCCTTCTTACTATTCCCTCGCATTTCCTTCGCATCTTCCTTCCTCCCACATTTTCCCTTCCTCGATTCACATCTCGCACGTTCGGTTCTCTTACACTTTTTACTTTGCATTACTTTCTTACTTCCCGCACTTCCTTTCATCTTTTTACCGCTTTCGGAGGCAAAGGTTTACCTAAATTCATTTTTATTCATATATCCGGTGTTACAATTGCATCGCGACGTGCATTGAAATTATCATCGTCGACATGAGAGAGAGAGAGAGAGAGAGAAAGAAACATTCGTTGAATACATTTGCAAATATCGCCGCGGGTCAGCGGTAAATTAATTTGAGATCAAGGATCGATCTATCTTCCAGAGTGGAGAGAAAGCTGGACTTCCATGCGTGAATAAAGAATCCACGTGAAATTATGCATGTGTCCGGATGGCCGAACATTAACTTGCTTCGTAGGGTTCTATGCGCGCGTATAACTTTCCGAGAGTCCTTTTCCGCTGTAACCCACCTCTTCCCCTTTCGTAACCTTCGCTCGGCAACGTAATAATTTAATTCCAGCGTCTCAGTAAACTCGAGCCAATCAAACATATGAATATGGCTTATGGATCTTTCGTCAACGGCGCTCCATCTTCTTTTGCGTGCGCATCCCTGGAGTGTCGCGCGAAATATTCACAAATGTGTACACGTGTGTTGGAAGCGTGTATCGCCGCATATATAGGATGGGCCCAAACATTCCAGACTTTGAGATTTTATAGGAAATTAATTTTTGATCAAAAAATGTTGTATAAACATAGATCGAGAAATGCTTCTTTAAAAAGTTAACGCCCAAAAACTTCTGAAATCACGATTATTTTATACATTTTTACAAATATTAAGGAAAGTATGTATTTTTTTAACAAAAAATATCTAAACAAATCATTGTTCGATCCACGATTTATAAGAAACTTTTTCTTCCCAATTAAATTTCTTATAAAATCTTAAAGTTTGACCGGAACGTTTGAGCCCACCTTGTATAGCGGGATCGTCTCTCGCAAAGCCCTTCATGACTAATCGCCGACAGAGATCGAGCTCGAGACCCAGCGTCTGAATGCCGGTCCGGGGTAACATGTAACATAGGCGAGAGCGCGGCTATGTAATGCTAATGAATGCATATACTTACATCATAAATCCATTTCCGTCGTGGCTTTTGCGGCTCGACGATTTCTGTCGGCGATTAATCTCACTCGGTGTCGGGTTTTGCATTATTTTAATGATGCTACATACTTAAAAGTAGAAAAGCGCGATGTTATTATTGTATATATTTTACATAAATTATTTTTATTATTAACATTTCTTATAAGTATGTGCAATATGTAACAGTGCAAAGTATAAATTCTTTCAATAAGATCGCGAATTGACAATTCAGCCAATCATTTGGCACTCTAATATTTTTGTAAAATATATTTCTAATATTTTGCAATTTTTTAAAAATAATTAATAATTAATTATTAACATTTTTATTTTTTATTATTATATTTTATTCACAATTTTTTTTTTTTTTTTTGTAAATAATGCACTTAAGTGCTTTTATGGTTACGGTGCTCGCGTAATGTAATAAATCAGCACTCCCATCTTAAATATAATTTTCTGCCTTTGACAAGAGTGATATAAATGTGACGCAAATTAGTAATAAATTGATATTTAATTATGCCATATATCCAAATTAGATTTCTCGTAATGAAAATTAACGGAGACGCTCCGATCGACGATTGCGTATAAATGACGCTTATTTCACAAATTCTCCGCCGAAACTGGTATAATCGGATCCTAAGAACATGTCCAAGGGTTTATTGGCAATCAGGAGGAGCGGCGGCAATACGAACCGCCTCGAATCGCTGGGGACGTGCCACGATTATTAAGGCCATCCACACGTGCGTCATTAGGACGCCCCCTTGTCGCGCCGGATAATTCGCTCGTGTAACAAGAAACAGATAAAAGAGGCGAGTCTGTCGCGGATAACAGCAGCAACGCGATCATCATAATGACATATATATATATATATATATATATATATATATATATATATATATATACGGCGTTCATCGCCTGTGGTGCGAAATTAAGCAACATCGATCGATTGGAAGCTCGTCCGACGATCGTAAAGAATTTAATCCATCGTCGATTATGTCACTCGCGAGGAGAGACATTGTTTTACTGCGAAAAAAAAGAATTGTCGACACACAACGTCATATAAATATTAACTGTGCGTCTTTCTTATACAATTAAATATAGAGTATTATTTTCTGGCTACTGTAAAAGGTATCGATAATGCGATCGACTTAATCGCCCACGCCGTTCTATTTAAATGCTCATTCATCATTCGTTAATCGCGACGGAGCGCGTTATAGATTCTTGCCGAGTGTACGTGATTAAAACATGACCCCCATAACCATTCGTGAATTATAGATGTCGGTCGTACATACGCGCGTTTATGGTGACCGTTATATTTTTTGCGATCATAAACGGCTTAACCGGGATAAGCTTAAGCCGATATTGTTTTATTAGCTTGATGGGTGGTCAATCGGAATCGTTCTAATTTTTCCGAGCTCTCGCCAAATAAAATAGAAAGCGTTTCTAGCATTGCGATAAAGAAAGATTACAGCCATGAGAAATGACGATTTGCATGAGAAAGTCTGCGAAAGATATTGAGTCTCGAAGAAAATTAATTAACTAAAGGATGACTATAAACACTCGAAGGTGTCATCCGATTATACTTGGAGATTTTTCATCGAGAATGATGTTTCAATCGAGAGGCCGTAATCGTGAATGCACGCCGGTTTAATGACACGATTTAATACGCTTACTCGGTCCGATACCGATTAATCGCAATACATCTGGTGCTGTCAAAACGCAACGCCGTCAGCTGTTCGAGAACATAAAAGCACCGCGCATCTCACGTTTTACCTTTCTTGACGTTGAATTATCTTTCGTGTAGCTAACGTAATCTCGTTGCGCTTGCATTAAAAGATCTTGTTAGATTAGCGAAGAATCGAAAGAATAGCGAGAAGCTTGTAGCGGCGATTCTCTTGGCCTTGAAGGAAGCGCAGTCATTCCTCGTGACCTTGGGTAGAACGCCCTGAGGCGAGCCACGAATTTTGCGTACAGGCAATTAGCTTGAAACTGCACTTGATAGCACGTCTTACAGGTGCATTTACATAGTGCACGAGTAGACGTGCTTAGGTATGTGTGTGTTTTAATGACGCACGCGGCATCTTGAGGGGCGTAGTATCGTGCATTCTCCACGGTTGTTAATTAACGCCAGACATTAAAAGTTCTCAGACTGAAATTTAGAAAGTCTGCAATTTTCTTAGATTAAATTGTCTTTCGAATAATGAAAAGTTGTCATAAGTCAACAATTAATTATGCAATAATTAACTCCTTACACATGTATTGTACTCAATGATAGGTATATTTCAAAAACACAGATTATTAAAAATAATTTAATTATTTAAATATAAATAGTCTTTTTATTCTTCAATTAAAATGTTATTTGAAAGTATTTTTGTTTTTGGTGTACATACTAGATACGCAAATATATGTAGTAAATATTTATTTGGAATACAATAATTTTAATTATTAATTAAAATAATAATGGCATTAAAAGAAACATTAGAACAACATTGTATTTTTGCGTAACAAAGTTATGCAAAACATATGTTTTATAATAACGTATGTTTTATAAACCCGATATGTATATCGCGCCGCAAGGTACAGGCGTGTTGTAAAGATAAACGGTTTAATATATATTTTTTTCGCTCTCTCGACCCTGAACTTGGCACGACCATGCATTCCCATAGGCGATACATATCCAGACTAGCATCCGCGTTTACCTGGCATTTACATACATAGATAAACATGTATGGCGCATAAGTAAAATAACCATTGGAGCCGCTTCAACTGTAGTCGATCGGCCCCTCATCTACGTAACTACGAAGGTCTTCGCGAGCGTAACGAGCCCTTCTAATCGACGTAACCGTTGATACATGTAACAGGAAAATCATGTATATATACAGGCTTGCAATCAGATTAGAAGGGCTTTTTCCATTTTCTTTTTTGTTCTAACGAGTAGATTCTAATAAGAGTCGTGAAACATCATTTCTGATTAATCAGAATAAATAATAGTATTAATAATAGAAATTGAACATAAAGCCATTTATGTAAACTATTATTGTTAATATGAAATAATAATTTGTGTTAATAAAAATCTACTGCAATATTTTTTATTAATTTTTACGAGTTGGAAATAAATATTTTGAGCATATAGTTTTTGTTAGAGACTTTAAAGTAATTAATTGAAATAATTATCTTGTTCATTACATTGACAATAAAATATTCGAATACAATTTTTATATTTGAATTATTCCTATACACACAGTAATTAATAAAAAATTTGACTTTTATTAATGAAAACATGTTTAAAAATCAACAAGGTTCATCTTGCGCAAACAGCTCGATAAAAAAGCTCTCGATGGCATTCGCGTATTTTCAGATATATGTAGTCACCAATTAACGTTATCTTGGTCACGATAACAACCTGGTCCCCGTGCAAATCATCGATGATTTAATCGAGTGCATTTTCGTAACGGGCTTCGGTGATCTCTCGCGTGAGAATAGGGGCGTCGATCTCGGATCTTCGATCGACTCCAAAGACACGTGCGTGTCGTCGCGGTCGCGTAGATCGGCTTTCGGATCACGGGCGTTTTCGCTCGAGACGAGCGCGTAAAAGTCACGCATCGCGCGCACTGAATACATATATACGCATCGTCGCTTATCTTTGCGCGCAACGGACGGATGGATCCGTGGAATGTTTCTCATGGAGATGCTATCGCATCTCCATGTCTCGTCGGAACGCACGTCGAGTGTTTCGTTCCATTAGCGCGCTTTTCAGGGAGTCTTAACAAGTAATTAATATAAATACGATGCGTCTTCCGGATGCGCGCTCGCACCGGTTCGCGTACAGTTCAGGTAGCGTTAAAGCAACCGGTTTATGTTCACATGAAAAATATATTTCTTTGCAGCATGCGAGAAGGTTAAATTGCATAAGTGTCGGTTCCACAAGTTCCTACGATAGATCGAGTAATTAATTAACACCGTTTTCCGGAAATCAAATTTACACTTTCTTGCGACTTCTAGAGTCAATATATACTGGTGTCCAGTGTCAATATGGAATTGTTCATACGCTATTAAAATACGTAAACATAACGATTTAGCTCCGTCCTTTTTTATTAAATTCTGCTGTATTTTTTACACATATAAATATGTTTTTCATGTATCGGTTATTATGCGCACTGCGGAATTTACATATGCATATTTATATTGCCCAAGTGAGTAGTCAATGAAACATGTTATTATCTATTTTGCATCATAAAGCATTTTATGCTAAAATTGTTTGCGCGAACGCAATGCTTGTAAGTTAGTTTCCGTAAAATATAAATTGAAAATATTAAATGCTACTTGTATATATATATATATATATATCTTCCTCTCTTATTTTTTAAAATTCTTGCGTTTCGTATGCTGCCCATGTCGAGAGTCGAGACTTCAGTGACGCGCCGATTCGACGTCTTACATCTTTGTCTCGATGCGGTTCGCCTTCATTGTCAGTCGGGACGCGATATTCTTCGCGGGCATGTCGGAAGGCGCCGAGATGATCGCGGCTCTCTCTCTCTCTCTCTCTCTCTCTCTCTCTCTCAAACTTTTGACCCGCTAATGAATAACAAGGAACGGTCAATATATAGCATCGTTACCGCGCCGTTGAACGGTAAAGGCCCCACGTGAATGGCTGAAACTTAAGATGTGCACGCCGGTCTAAATGACTAAGCAACCGATACGTTCGCCGCATATTCTGCGTCAATTTTTTGCCGCCTCTAATGGTCGGCTCCATTAGACTACTGAAAAGTATTGATGTTTCCGGCTGCTTCAGTTCAGTTAGAACATGATTATACTCACAGTAATATCTTGGAAAATTGCTCTTTTAAAAATTAATCTGCAGCGCGCATAAAAAAAGCACGAGTAGAAATTGCAGATATAATATTACAAAGAAAATTCCTTTTTTAAGATAAAAAAAAATATTTTTAATGTTTTAATGTTAAAAATATTTTTAATGTAAGAAAGGGAAAATTTTTAATATTTATAAAATAATAATATGTATTATATAAGGATAATTTTATGATCAAAACTATATTATATTTCATTGCGGAAGGAATGTTATGCATGCGGATAGAGAAGGTGGTTGGAAAAATTTGCGAGAATATTTCAAAAGATTCTTGGTTAACTGTATCTAGTGTTCGCGGAATAACTGGTGGAAATGATATCTCATCTTGCAAATTTCGCACGCAGCGCATGCACGTGGTCTCGCGTGTGTTTTCTGACAGATCGCTAGTTGCCAAGCCAGTAGCGCAACGTTAGTATTAGACCGGAATGACGACGGAAAAAGTATTGTCGATATCATTACATAGGTGACTATAAAATAGTATTATCTCTCAGTTATTATCTCTTAATTGAATAGAGGCAACGCGTGATCGTAAATTCAATTTGCAATCGTCTCTCTCTCTCTTTCTCTCTCACT
Organism: Cataglyphis hispanica; assembly: GCF_021464435.1. NCBI lineage: Eukaryota > Metazoa > Arthropoda > Insecta > Hymenoptera > Formicidae > Cataglyphis > Cataglyphis hispanica. The sequence goes on along the minus strand of NC_065966.1, from coordinate 1,908,437 downwards.
CCATCTTCCGTTTTTATTACATCGGAAATGAGAATGCCATCTTTCGAAAGATACATTACGTATCGAATCTCTCTTTATCAGATTTACGAGTGAGAAATTGTACGCGATGAACAAGTCAATATCTACGGAAAGTGATTTGCGGCATCGTCATTTCAATAGAAAACGATCGATGAAAGAAGTTTACTATCAGATGTCAATTACGTTCGATTATGTAACGATGCGATAACTTTCGAAAGCAATATCTTTTTTAATATGTTGATTTGTAAATTAAATATTTAATGAATTTTAATACTTATTTATTCGCACTTAGAACAACACATGAATTAAGGCAACAAAGCAGATTCGCATAATTTTATGCTCGGAAATATAGGCAGTGCAAGTAGCTATAATACACTTGATATAAATGTATAACGATTTAAAAAAGCACAATTAATGCATTTTGTTCTCCCTGCTTTCTCTCATACTGTGATACATCCATGTCAATCGATTTGCATCATTGCGCTATCTAATTGTTATCCGCGAGTCTGCGATTCAGATTATTCATCACTTATTAATATGCTAATGTTGGGGGAAAATTGTCTGCAACAACTTCGTGAAATTACGTGTTCTTATAATAGGCAGTGGAACGGAATCTCTTGTACTTTAAATTTCAGATAATGCTAGTTTACACTGACCATGCATTGCATAATTAGATGAAGCATGTCCCGTGAATTTTACATGATCGACGTATTTTCATCTAAATAATTGGAAAAATATCTATAAAAACTAAAAATAAATGTTCTAAATTGACATAAATTTATTTTTCAGCAATTAGATGTTTTATTTTCAAAAGTAATATTTTATTTAGTTTAGAATTTAATTTTATTTAATTCAGTCATTAAAAATCTATAGCTTGTGCATTGCTTGAATGATTTTTTATTATGATATTTGGATTCTTTATTGTTTAATAATTTATATCGCGTATTAGCCATTCTTTTGCGATCAATGTCCAAATATTTTACATTCTCTGAGAGCTTTCTGTCAGACGTACACAATAATTAATAGTGAATAAAGGCCTAACGCGATGCGACTATTATTCTTTCAGTCTTATGTTAATCGTTAACAGTTAATTCTTATATTCTTCCCCTTCTTTATGGATGCATCAAACACCTGTATAACACTTTATACCCACGCGTGATACATACCATACTATTTAAGTAGGTATGAGCGTTCATTAGTATGTTTGCTGTGTCGTCTTAGCACCACGGAAGATAAAGCAAAATTGAAACGCGGGGACAAAGAAGTGGTGGAATGTTGGTATCCGTTATGTGTCACAGGGCGAAAATTAGAATACCCGCTCGTGAGAAAGAGTTAAGCAAATTGCCATGACATTCCACCTCGAATTTGCGAGATGCGAAACCGAGGTGTAACAGGTTTCAAAGTCATTCGAAGCTCGATATGAATTGAGAATTTGCCTAATAACGATTAGAAGAGAGATATTTATTTATATATTTTTAATATATGCAATAGATAAAAAATATTTTTATATTTCTATTCGATGAATAATATTTACCTAAATAATTTAGGATCTTGTAAGGAAAAAAATTTCCACACAGATTAATGTTATTTTTTTAACGAATATTTTTTTTTTTGTTAAAAACTTCAAGTACAAAAAGGAATAATCTATACTACATTTAATGATATCAATTTACTTGTGTCAAGATATTAAATGTGATTCAATTACGTTTTACAAAATTGAAGAATCTAAATTACTATCTTTATCGTTCAAACATTCAAAGAGCGACTCTACAAATTTCAATATTACCTGTAACAGGGAAGTCGTTATTATATAGTAGACGGTTTTTGTCTCCGCGTAATTTAATGCTTATTACCTAACTGCTGTGCTTAAAAACTACCATTTTCTCGCGCCATTACGATAATGATAGCGAATTTTAACCTTTGCTCTCTACGAGATTGCAAAGCGCCGACCTGCCTGTAAACTTAAAATAAATTCCAAGTCAAGCCACATGATCCTCATAATGGATTTATAACCGCGGGATGTCAGGACTATGGAATATTTTCGACCTTTTCGCGTAACTCGTGTCCAACAGAAGAGAATGCATCCTTCTCATTCTGCGTGAATTTTACATTGTGTCATTTTCTTTTGTAGGATAAATTACGCCGTCATTTAGTTTCCGTCGAGAAGCCGAGCATTATAGGAAGAATTCCTTCTCCATCGAGAGGAATTGTTCGACAGAATTCGAATTTTACGCGCTTGTTACAATGTGTCATAAGTCAGGATAAGAGAGGAATCAAGAATTCGCAGCTGTTACGGAACGCTTTACAACATCTGCGGAATCTCGGGATCGTCCAAATATGGAAGAATATATCGCGCGTTATAATAACTGTATACGTACTTCCAAACTTGGACGAATACTGGGTCAGTTGTGCGAGCTGTGGAACACGTTCTTACGGTACGATTTCCGGGTCCTTGCCGTTTCGGCTTTTGTCTTTGTTCGCTTTTTTTTTTTAACCGTATTTTAGGACGGGGTGCGTCTTTCTATCTACCGGCTTTAAAATATGTTTAATTAGCCGTTGATTAACGTCAAGAGACGCTATGATATTCCGGTTGTTATCGCGGTGCTTTAAACACAAATTACGCTGCTTTTATCAGCTGATTTACATCTTGCGGCAGCACATAAATGCCAGTTAAGAATTCATTCGTCGTTCGTGATGTTGCGCTATAAACTTTAGCATTGCGCGATTATACATTATAAAATCGCTTTAACTATCGTGTGCAATTCGAAAAATTGTGTAGTGTATCGAAGACACGCGCGTGTAGAGATGTAATAAATCGATAAGCGCTAAATTAAAATGAATTCCATACACTTTCTGCAAACTTTATCTTTCGACGATTCGATGTGCGATTTCAATCAGGAATATTGAAAGTCGATGGTTCGGGATGATATTGGGTCAGTGCCTGTTATAATTGCGTTGTCATCAGAATGCTAACTTCATTAAATTGATCGATGATTAATTGATTTATTCCGCGTGCCTAACTCGAATTAACCGCAATATCGAACTAATGAGAGATCGGTTTGATCATCAGATCGTTGAACCCTTTGTACGATTTTGTACCATAATAACATATCATAAACTACTCATACACACGCAGATGATTGATCGATATGATTCTTTTCGCGCGCGCACGCGTCGAAGAGGTCTTCTTTCAAAAATTACTACTTATAAAATAATTTATATGTCGCACGCATGATTTATGTATGTTAATGCCATTGCGTTACGATATTAACGAAATTTCTGCCAGAGTTGCTTACTTTAATTAATCTCGAGTTAACAAATTCGCTATCAAATCGAAATCGCGGATATTTTAATATATTGCAAAATTTTTATATTTATATATATATATATATATTTAATTTAATATATAATTAAATAATTTAATATATAATTTATATATAATTTATATAATTTATATAATAATATATAATTTTTATATTTATATTTATATCACTTTTATATTATTTTATTTTTATATTATATATTAATAGTTTACTCCGTCTTTTATTGTCTCATATTTTAATATTCTGATTCACAGTCTCACACACACATACATTTTAGGTACATCATATCTATAACCATGCGATATTATAGACGTAAGATATCCGTTAAATCTGGCATTACTGAAGCTTTATTCCCTAAAAGGATCGTAATTACGGTGCTTGTTACGTCTGGGCGAAACTACCATTTGTATGAGAGCGAGGCGTAATTAACGTTATATAGGATGAAACAAGGTGGACGGGCGCGAGGATCGTCGCCACGCTAACGCGTGCAACGGGGAGTAATCATCACCATAATTCGAGCCGGTCCGCAAACATTACAGCATTTCCAAGTGCGCAGCGCAGTGTCTCGTAAAATAAAATTGTGCGTTGCTATGAGTTTACGAGATCCGTCGCGCTTTGAAACTCGACGGGCGTAATCTCCGGGGATAAAGTACAGCCATTCGACCATCTATCGTGCAATTATTTCCAAATCGATTTCTTTCACCGCCCAGGTTCTTCCTTGCGCGAGTAAAGTCAAGACAAACATAAATCGCGTAATTTTATGGCACCAACTGAGACGTATTTATTATATAAATTTCCGATTCATTAATTGTCAAATTCTCAAAATGATAAAATGATATATATTATGACATTACATAATATAATTGATATATATATTTTTTTACAATGTTTGCAAAACTTAAATTTTGATTTAATAATATTCTGATTAAATATAAAATATTAAATTATTCTATATATCTTTACAATCAGATCTCATAATTTTGATTATGAGTTGTATTACAATATAAATTGTAATATGTTAATGTATATTACAACATTCATTAAAAAAAATGCTAATATTATATATTATAATGATATATTATAACATTATATAATATAATTTAGATTTATATTATAAATATATATTTTCTTGTGCATTTAAAGAAAATTTTATAAATCAAAAATATTTGTTTCCTCTTGCGTGTTTTATTAACAGGAAAGTATTATTACATTATTATATCTCTTAATTTATTATAAAAAATATTTTTTTAGGATCTGATATATACATATTTCAAAAACAGTGATAAAATCTCAGACCATATCGTAATTTCTTTTCTCGATCAATTCGCGAAAAGATAATAAAGACACAGTTTTTCTTTATCGCGGTGGAACACTTCTGGAAAAGCAATCGCCGAATCTGCCGTTTTGTCTCTTTATTAAATATCACGCGAAAATCAGGAAAATCAAGTTCCCAGGAAGAAGCGACGACGTTAAAGTGTAGCTTTAGTCCTACGGCTTATATTTACGAGATACCCATAGCCTATAATTCCTTCCTTCTTCCAGTTATCGTCCGGCCAAGTCCTGTCATTATCCAGCGTATACCTCAAACACCATGGTTAAGGTAGACCGTTGCGCTAGCGCAACGGCCACATCGTCCTTCTTTCTCTCTCTTTTTCTCGATACTTGGAAACCGATAGCGGACGACTTTTTGTTTCGCGTTCCTGGCTACCATCCTTTGCGCAAACGAGGAAACGGGACTGTATGGGCCCGCGGGCGCCCGTGATTTAGTTGAATTATTGTATCACGGAATGGCCGATAATCGACACATTATGTCAAATACTTTGCGCGAACAAGATTTCTAGCGGGAAATCTTGCCGCACCAGAATCTGCATCTAATTTAGCTGTCTATGTATACATTACTGAAAATGCTTGTCTTTTTAATGATTTTTATGAAAATTCCTTGACTTCAATCGCGATTATAGGTCTCGCTACGCTGCTGCTCCTGTCTTGTAGCATACGCTAAAGAAACGAAAAGCAGATACTATTTAAATTTCACGGTTCGACAATAAGCATGTCAAAAATGACATGCGTGAACAGTTAGCGCCTTACTTATAAAACGTGTCCGTGGCCTGAATATTTGAATATATGTATATTTTATCGTGACAGAGCCGATGTATAACTGGACGTATGATTCATAGCGTGTAATAGTGTTCAGTGACATCATGGATCTGTATTACTTGACTCGCATGTAAATACACTTATGTAACTATCGCGTGTGCGTTCGCAAAATAAAATACTCGACCGTCTTTCCCGCTTGGTGTCGTTGATCTCTAGAAAATCGCTCACTTTACTTAAAAATAACTTTATCCTCGACGTGAACCTTTGAATACATAACTTTTTAGCAAAGACTTGCAAAAATATAAATAAATTTAAATAAACAGTATCGAAGACGAATTAATTTTTCTCTCTAAATAATTTAATTAATAGAAAGAAAAAGTTCGATCTCAATAGAAAAGATATCAAGGGAAAAAAATTAATACATCAAAAAGTGTCAAAGATCTCATATATCCAAAGGTTAAATAGCATTTAAATTATTTGATCTTGCGATACTTTAATAAAATCTGTTATTATCTTGTACATTTGATAAAATCACCTTGACGTATCTTCCCTCGAAATAATACGGTAGACTTTAATAGGATCCTCGACATCGATGACCCGCGATTATATAACGCGTTTTCGTTTCGACCGGCGGTTTATTTCGGTCACTCGGCTCTGTCATCGTCGCGCGCCGACACTTCCCGTTCTCTTCGCGAAGCCTTGGGATCTTGAACTTGACTCGGAGCCCATGGCTGTAGCCTTCCAGATTATTACCGTTAGCCATTGCCGCGTTGACGTAATATACGTAGACACGTTTCCTCCCTCTATCTAGCGCCTGCCTACTTGAAACTAATTATGACATTTAACGTAGCTGCGCGAGGGCCGTATAACCATTCGCCTGTACATTTTACTGCGCTTTATAAGGCGCCAGAAACGTATGGAGTCTTAGGTCACGTATCCGCGTATCTTATTAGCACCGATGCCATTTTGATGGGACTTTATGCGCAATAGATCGTAAAGACGATCAAAGCGTTTCGTCCTAAGTGCTTCTTGTTCAATCCACGCGCGTATTTATCGAGAAAAAGCTCTTTTTTTCGTACATTGTTTAATCGTATAGTTTCGCTGCATGCTTCGAAGAATATTTTTCCAATTTTTCTATTTACAAAATATATTTTTCTGTTTTAATATTTTTATATTTACCTGTACTTGATGTTTTAGGTTGACGGATTTAAAAAAAAAAAAAATTTCTCAAATATATAAAATGTATAGTTTTATGTGAAATAGGATTCTGTAAAGATATAGAATAATTTAATCATATTTCATATTCAATCAGAACATTACTACGGAAATTAAAATTAAAATTTTACATAACATTGTAAAAGAATATATTTCATAATTTCATAATTACGTAATGCTATATATGTTACCAATTTGAGAATCTGACGATTATAGAATTGGAAATTTATATAATATCAAAATATATAAAAATTTAATATATAATATTAATATCTTGGGAGCTTTATAATATTTAAAAAGCTGGAAATTTTTTAAATATATTGAAATCGGAATTGGCAGCGTATTTCCTCTTGAATATTAGATTATCGCATTTGCATAGTCTCGCGACTTATCATCAATCCTCTTCGTCCGTCATACGGAAACGCACGACGAAAGACCGCCGGCAAAAGGAACAACCCATTTAGATATTCCCGCCGACCCCTTCTAGTCGTTCTTCACGGATTTTTTTAGTTCCTCCGCATAAGTTTCCTCCTCCGCCTCGTCCTCCCACATCCACCCCCGCACTCGTAATCACTATATTTTAGCTCGTCCGTTCGAGAGGCATCGACTCTCGCGTGCGGCAGCCAATGGGATACCAGGCGGCTTTCCACTCTTCTGGGTTCAGGGTCGGTCAAGGACTCGCTCGCGCGCGATTGTTGGCACAACGCGGTGCGAGGAGAGATGATATTCAAAAGAAATATTCGCAACTATCTCTTCTAGACGCCCCCGTGATTTCTAACCGACCAAGAGCCCGGGTGTGTTTAATCCTTCTTGAAAGAGATTAGATTCGCCGATAATTATGGTTATTACTCATTAGACCGTAATTTAGCCGAGGTAAGCGAAAGGCTACCGACAATCGTGCTTAAGCTTATGAAACAGCAACCGTGCAAATCACAGCAATATCGTGTTCGGAGCACCGATAAGTCGTGGCGAATCCTAGAGAAGTCCTGGTTGTTCGCCGACCAGGTGGATTACTTCGCGGGGAGGCGTTTAGTTATTACGTTCGTCGAGAGGAAAAGGAAGATTCCCGTATTTGCCGGATCGGGGGAGGAACGACGAGAGTCACGAAGGGAAGAGGCGACCGCGAAGGACGCGGAAGATGAGATAGCTCATTATTTTCCTCGAGGAGGATTTCTCGTTTCGACGAGATGAACCGAACCGCCATATCTCTCTCTCTCTCTCTCTCTTTATTTGACCGTATTTGAGATTATCTCTCTTTTTTTTCGTTATGTTATTCCCCGCGGATACGATGAAGACTTTAAATCGTCGCCCTTATCTACGTTCATTGTAATTATTTCGCGCACTAATCTTCTCAACGACTTCCGCTTCGTCCCCATCATTTTCACATTTTGTCCCCTCGTAGCGCCTCGCTGCGCGCAATAAACACCGAAGATCGATCCATCGGACACGGGGCGACGACCGTTCAACAAGTTTTCTCCCGCTATACGGCGTTCTCGGGTTTAGCATATCCGCTCTTATCTCGTCACGTCTTGCCAAGTAACGTAGCCGCGTATCGTATATCGGCGTAATTATTGTACGTCCGCGAGAAATTGCACGTCCCATGTACTTATAGTCTCCTTCACTTCATCGATGATGAAAATAACTGCGCTGTATATGACGAGAATAAACAGTCCCGGTTGAATTATTTCGCGCGGTGGTTATCGCGCCTTTTCCACTTACCAATTTCTCATCGTCGTACAATGTTGAAAAAAAAAAAAAGAAAAAAAAAAAAATTGTTCCCATATACACAATGGTACATTCGAGAGAGATTATCGTACGTTCGCTCGTATGGACGTATGTAAATTGTTTGCAATCTCCGAACCTAGTTGAGTGGAAATAATTGATTATCTTTCCGCTAGCTTATCCTTCGGTAAACGCCCGAGAGCCACGTATATCCAATCGAGACTCCTCAAAGCCCGATAAATCCGCCTTCGTGGCAATTTCATCGCGACTCCGTTATTATCTCCGGCGTATTCTGTCCAGTCAAGTTTATCCGTACGTATGTACGTACGTACGTACGCGAGAGTCGTTTGCTTGCAATATAAATAAACTCCACCCAAGATAAGGTTTGCCGCATTTGAAACTAGACGATAATTGCTCCGCATTCCGCGCAATTCGTTGGCACTAACGTTAACTCTCTCGGGACTCGGAAAAGTGTGTGACACGCATTGAGGATCTCGTTATACGTAGTACGTAATAACAGAGGCTCGTAAGAACGGGGTGGCCTTTACTTCTGGTATTCTTCCTCTCTTCTTCATCGCAAGACCATCCTTCCTCGCTTCATTTTCACGCACGATGTTCTTATCCCTCCTTCCTATTCCCCTCCCCCCCCCTTCCTTCCCCCCGCCGTGGCACTCGCTTTTCTGCGTTGGGTCTAAAAGTGATTTCTCACCAAGGTCACGCAGTCTACCGCCGGAACGGGTCTATTTATAGCTGCGGCCAAGACGCGGTAGCAACTTGAGACCTAGAGGCTCTATCTTGCTCGCGAGAGAGAGAGAGAGAGAGAGAGAGAGAAGGGTCGTTGCGGCAGGGTTTTAGATACGGACGATCGCGTTGCTATGTGCAAGTAAGTAGGTAGCATAAACCGAGCATGAAAATGACTCGGACGAGAGTCTTCCTACCTTAAAAGCCAGCCGGCACGAAACGGCGATCGCCTCCGCCGCGGCCATCGTCGCAATCGTCGTCGCAGCGGCTAAGCAAAGGACGATGTGTTGCGGAAGTCGGTTATGCTAAACTATAGAGACAGTCGTCTCTTCCGCGAAAGGAGCTGCTACTCGTTGGATTCAAAAGAAGGAACGCGATATTCTGCTATCCAGCGCGTTGCCAACGCGAGTGATGAATGTGGAGTTTTAGCGAGAGAGCGTTCGCCAATCGCTTAGATTGTATTCTTGATACACTGGGCAGAGGTGTATTTTTCGCGAGAGCGTTCAATAGAGTTATTGTCAGCAGGACGGCAGCGGGACTTCCGTTTCAGATGCTACCGATAGCGCGTGTCCTGCAACTCGTAAGAGCTCTCCTGCGGCTCTTTGTAGGATTTATGACTCGCTGCTGATGCGTTTCGTGATCTACTTTGTAGCAAATTGCGCGTTGGATTATCGCGAGGAAAAAGCGTAGTTATTCCACGAGATTAATCTCGCAAGAAACGTCAGCTTCGCGTTAATGTACTGTATCGATATTATTAAAAATTATTGCTGTTTATGGATTACTTGTAAGTTTAGTTGATCCAAGGCTCGTTCGAGGACAATATTTACTCAATATTTACGTAGAATCGAAAACACGAAAGAGAAAAAGACTCGAGGCAAACCTGTCGGGGCACCTCCGGCAAGATCCCATAATCCCATAACTTTGCACACTCCACTACGCTGTACCCTCGCGACTTCTGACATTACGTAATACATGACGAGCAAAGCAAACTCTCGGGTGCACTCTGTTATTCAGCGATTCCGCGCGGTTCGTAACGCGCTTTGGTACACGAGTGTACCGGCCAAGTAGCAGCGGCAAATACTCCAGCAAAACGTCGCGTTGCATCGTATGTAAGAGCGTTTCTCCGGATAAAATGCTGCAATAACTTGCGTTACGCTCTATCAGCGGCCCCCGGAAGACCGTTGCACGCTCTCTCCCGCTTCATCCGAGTCGCATTATGGCAGCAGCCTCTCCGCTTGGCGAAAGGAAACGCTCATTTGTACTGGCCGATTCCCGCGCGATATCCTGTCGGGCCGACTTGCCGCCGGCTGACAAACGCGAAAAAAAATCTTCGGGTTATCTGTTTTCCGATGCCATCCGTTGACCGCCTCGCGGATTACGGCTCTGTAAATTACGCGCTTTGATTAATGAGAGAGTGCGCGCGCGAAATTCGCATAGCGCTCCTCCGCGTTTTGCGAGCCGTATATATAATATATGTATATATATTATGCTAATGTTACGGAAATTAATGGCCGCGATATTTACATCGATGCGTGTGATTATTTGCGCGCGGAAACGATTATCAGTGTGTAACCGGTAGAGTCGTAATCTCTGATTGCTTTATTTCTGACGCTGCCTTCCGCTCGCGGATTAACTCGCGAGATACTCATCTATTGAACGAACCACTTACACATCGGTCGGTTTAATAATAGCACTAATTCAGTTCTCTTACAACAATATAATGACGTTTAATTGAATTAAATGGACGAAACGCCCATCTAATTTATCAATGCTTGTGTTGATGCTTGTGTTGAATGCTCGAGAAATTATTTGATTATTAGATAAAGAGACGTTTTGCGAGAGTGTTGAAGAAACATTGAAGATTTATCTGATATGATAATATATGATAGATATGATAATACACATACACATATGTAAATTAATCTATATCGATTATTCGCTATCTATGCGATATCTCGGATGCATTATTTCGCTCCGCGCTCGCTGTCGTTTTGAATTTCACGGTTCCGCCGATTTTATACGTTAATATATACCCGAGACCTGGCGATCCTCCTTCCCTCTGTCGTCCTCCAACACAGCGGGATCCGATGATTTGCTCGAGCCTTTAACATTAAGTCGCGCAAGCCGTCACATTGAATTCCGTCACGTCTGACGCAGCTGGTTGCAACTCTCCTGTCATGGTAGACCGCAGACCACTGTTTCTTCTCTCCGCACGAAATCCGCCTAATCGATTCCCGGCCGATGACACGCGTCTCTACGCGATGGGCATGCTTTTATATAAAGACGCTCTCGTATAATAAAACATTGTAGAAAACGGCAGTAAATAAGTACACGTTTCTTCCTCCTCCGCTCGCCACCGACGCGCTTTACTTGGCATTTTTCTCTCGCGCGTGAACGTCTTTTCTTCTGATAGATAAAAAAAACGTTGAGAAATAATATTTTTCTTACAGCGCTTCAATAAAGTATCTTTAGTGTTTACGATCGCAAAAATATTGACATCGTAAAGATATTGATGAAGAATTACTGCCGAATAGCTCGTTTGTAAACGAGTAAATGGGATCGTAAAACGGAGAGATTCATTGAAAGTAATTCTGTGGAGAATCTAAGAGGTGAAGTAAATCCTTAATTACTCTTACGAAGAATATCAAGCATGATATTTACGATGTCAAGAAACCTTTGCCTTAAGAAAAAGAAATAAATTACATTTCTTGTGCCTTGTATTAAAACGGTTGTAATAAGTTGTGGATTTCCATTTTATTCGGCTTTTTGTAACAAGGATAAGTGCTTTTTGTATACTTTATCTAATTCATCATTTAAAAACGATCAGTGTAGCATAAACTCTAATTATTAATCTAGTAATTATTAATTAACAGGCATGAGACGCGAATATTAAGTTTATCGAATTATTTGTCCTGATAGTTTATTACAATTATTCTTCCTATATTCCTCGATACGAGAGTAGAAAGCAGATACATTTTATTACTTCATTCTTGGGAGGCTCCTAGAAGAAGATGATTCTTCAACTTACATTCTCCTTTCATTAGCTCCCTAATAAAGGGAAAAGAAAGAAGAACGTAAGCACAGGCTATATTCATAAATCTTCGTAGACGCGTGGATATCAGCTATATAATTGTTTCTTGTGAAGAAAGTTGTAACGACTGTTTCTAATGATGACTGATGAGACTTAATTCACTGACTATTTTCAAGTAGCATACGGTACAACACGAAGAGAATTCAGCTTAAGGCTTAAAGAACGGCTCGATAATTATTTATTGAAAACATTTTTTTCGCGAAAGCTAATTTGTTCAATATTCCTGTCTGTATCTTCGATCAAATTTCACTTTCTCTGTAAACTCTTAATTTCAAAGATTTTTGACTCTGTATATATTAACTTTTCTCTCGAGAAAAAAACTCAAGATTAAATTATTGTAATTGTCACAAATAAATTTACGCTACCGACTTTTAGTAGCTGGCTAGAATCACCAAATAAAATAATATAATGAATTTTATTCTTTTATTTTATAAACGCAATATTTCACAACATAAGAAAAGCTGCAATTAATTAATATTAAGTTAATAATAAAATTAATTTTTAAGTCTGTTTGAATTGTGTAGGCCTTTAAATAAAATCCGAATATTTTAAATAGTAACACAAGAATCTCGGAAACAAGGGAATCGCGTGGAAAACAAGTCTGAATGGTACCGAAGGAAATAAATGACAGTGCGAAGCGACAAAGAAGCAGATTGAGATCCTTCGATTTTACCATCGTTATGCTTGTGTATCTGTCGGCGGGATAAAAAGTGAACGGGAGTAAACGGGATGTGCCCAGGAGGCAGAAAGAAGTTGCACGAGATGTGCAACTGCAGTCGCGGGATAGGAGAAGAGAAGATAAAGGAAAGTAATAATGCAGACCTTCGCGTTTTCTGCAACACACATCCGCTCGCCTTCTTTTCAACCGCGGCGGAGGGGAAGGGACGAGTTGGCGTTTACGAGTCAAGTTTCTCGAGAGACTAAGGACCTTGCTCGTCTCGGGAACGACCTTGGACGACCTTGAAGGGGCCGAGAGTGGGCTGTTGTGTGTTGGTAGCAACCGTGCGACTTCTCGCACTTTGCGATAATTCCCGGTTCACCATCCTGTTCTCGAGTGAGCGCTTTTCCGCAATAAATTGCAAGAGTCTAGAACTTTTTACGAGCGGACGAGAAAAATTATAGACACTATCTTTTATTGCAGGAAAAAGTGTTTAAGAAAAAGCGTTTTTTGCCTTTCCTTCCTATACAACTTTCGTTCGGTACTTTTTGTTAAAAAACGCATACTTTTCCTGATATTTGCAAAACTGTATAAAATATGATGATGAATGATCTCAGAGATTTTTGGGGAAATATTTTTTAAGGAAACATTTTTTGATCCATGTTTGTAGCAAATTTTTTTTTGTTCAGAACTTTCTGTAAAATTTCAAAGTCTGGCATGTTTGGTCCCATCCTGTATATCTAATGGGATTCATTATTTATGAGAGCATATGAGATTTCGAAATTTATAACGAAGAGAATGTAAAAATTTGTTTATATTGCATCGCAAAAAATCGACATGAAAGTGGAACTTTTTGGATGTTTGCAACGAGCTTGTCTCGTTAAATGATCCGTGTCGAACGCGGGAAAGCGCTCTTTGTTGTCCCGCGGTGCGAAATGAAGGTCGGGCTAACTCGTCCGGGTCTGGCAAAACCGTGTCCAATCTCCACAATCGTGTATCTCTATTAGAGTGTACAGTTATGGTATATACCGAACTGCCCGGTATCATAACTGCGCTGTATTAAAACGCTTACGGTCTCGACAACGAGATCTCCTCGTATATACAGTCAATAAGTCAACACGTTTGGACTTGATATTATTTCTTTAAGAAATTGCAAGTCGGATACTTGTTCCGACCGAGCTTCTTCTAACGAGGAAGCCTATTGCCGTTCATCGTCTTCGAGTCACCGCAATGTTCTACTAACAAAACAGATATCAGGTCGCGAATTTTTAAATTTAATCATTTGTAGAAGGCATTTGGAACTTTATTCTTAACGCACTATTTTAATTTCAATCTGTATAGCAAATAATGATTTTTTAGTTTGCTCATTTAATGATGAATGATGAAAAAAATTCGAGAAAATTTGGACATAATTCTATTTTTAATTAATAGAATTCTGTCTCAAATTTTCTCCCAAATTGCGTGTTAATTATTATATTTTTATTATTAATTATTCTATTTTTAATATTAATTAAAAATAGAATAATTAATATTAAAATTATATATATATATATATATATATATTAATTAATATTATTTATATTAACATTAATTTTTTAATTTTATGCGTCGTATAATATAATATTTGAATAAATAAAATTTATATAAATTTATAAATATGATTACATCAAGGTATACATAAAATTTTATCTCGATGTTATAGTATCCTGGTTTGAAAAACGAACAAATGATGAGATCAGTTATGGCTAAACGACTGACGTCTTCGTCTGCGATCCCGTTCGAATTTTCCGTGCAGTTGATCGACATAGCCATCGTCGTCATGGACCGAACGTACCGCTCGCGAGCGTAATGATGGAAATACTTGTGCATATATTATTTCTGTCTTTACGAGATCCCCCGCCCTCCCCGGTCAATTTCCAGTTTTCCCACAGTCACCGTCACGCCGCCTGTTGAATTCCGCGAATCGCCTTCGCGTCGCGAGTGCCTTCGCCTAGGTTTTCAATCTTCGGAGGTTTGAAAGGAAAAAATGTTTTCCTCCGGGGCATATACGTACGCTACGCCTTCCGTATTCTAGCCGCGGACCCACGGAGTTTTGAGGACGACTCGGCATATTAGAGACGATTAGACATCGTAATGTCGTAGATTACATTGCCCACTTAACGAGCCTCGACCTCTCTCGACCGGCACTGCGAGGTAATAGATATGCCCGAGTAAGAGTCTGATTCAACTCCGCTATACTCACTGCGATGGTGGTTCCCCGCAATGCATGAAGCAAATTATATTTACAAGTAATTTAATCGGAGATGGGCACAAAATGATGCGTACATGTGTTTGAAATAGAAAATAAGAATATTTATTTCAATTATGTTTCCTCTATTGGATTAAGGACATGGATTAATTATTTAAAAATTTTTGCAACTAAACAGCAGTATCTTTTGTCCCATAGGCTCTTTTCTCGTTTAAATTAGACTTCAAAATTTTATATATTTTATTCGTGGATTTCTTGAAAAAAGATTCGTAAATTGAAAAAAACAGTTGATATTTTTTGGCATTTAAGAAAAATCTTCTGCGTACGAAATCTTTTTACTCTGCAAAACTTTTTTTTTCTAACAATCTAGAGTTTACATGAGTCTCGCGGAAAAAGCGATGCGATGTATTAAAGAACGATGGCACGACCGTATAGACAACATTAGCAATGTAATGAGCTCCGACTCTGCTAATGCGGATCCAAGCTAATTGTCAAATTATGATAATATAATACTATCATAATTGATAGGAAATGATCTTTCAAATGCGCGCGTCGTGAACTTCGCACGAATTAGAATTCAAAGCGTCGATGAGAATCGCATCATAACGGAACGTCGTGCGTGATAACGTGCCTTTGATAATCCATGTATGTGCTTGTACGTACGGGTAGCATCTCTAGATGCGATCTAACATAAAAAATATAATAAAATCGCACGGTTGTTTAGGGATAATTATTTTATATGAATTCCTCCAATCGTCGATTAAATTAGATACATACATATATTTATACAAGCTCTTTCATATGGTTGAATCGATGTCACTTCTTCCCACGCTCGCATTGCTATCGAATCTCAATCGGCGGGGAAAAAAAATTGTGTAACGTCAATTGCCTCGACGCGCGATTTTATTTCTTCCTCATTGACGGAATTTCGCATCTCTTTCCGTAGCGATGCGTTACGGGAGGTCGGCGACCTCCCTAGACCTAAGCGGTAGGTCTTAATCTAAATACACGCGTGCTAGCGCGAATGTTCTCTCCATCTATCTCTCTCTCTCAGATTTAACCGCGCAACATCCGCGAAGCGTGTCGTCCCGTTCGCGATACGCCTGACGTGGACCAGCGCCGCCGTGCCGGTGACATCCGAGACTCGCTGTCGCTTCCTCCTCCTCGTAATTTCCTCATTCCATCGCGAAGAAAAATTCCTCTTTTCTCTCTCTCTCTCTCTCTCTATCATCGCTTCTCTCCTCGTGCTTCTATTTCTTCTGCGTCTCTTCCCCTTTTTCGCCGCACTCCTCCGCCCCGTTAGTCGCTTTACTTTTTGTGATAGGAAAATAATTTTTATAACTATGGTATTTTTCTTATGACCATAAGAACGAATATCATTGCTCCATATTATCGTATTTCGATTTCGATCTTATCTCTCGCAACCGCATTCCTCGGTGTTTTTCTTGCGCGATACCAGCCAGCTTCGTGTTTTGCGCGCATGTTGTAAAAAAAGAGACCAGCGCTTCGTGTACCTTCTTGCCTCGATATCCGTCGAGATACCGTACGGTTGATGCTCGCGGTTTTTTCCTTCCTTCGCTCCTGTTTTTCCGCGTGCGATTTTCATCGCCGCGATTCCGCTTCGACTAGTGACGTGGGCGCCCGGACGTTGACCACCCAGCGAGTTCCCATCCGCCGTTGCTACATCGGTGGTCGGGAACTTTGGAAAAAGATCCTTCAACGTGTATAGGGCCGATGCCATGAGAGTACGCTATCTATCTTCGATATTAATAGTTTGCGCTGTCAGTGAAAATCATTCGACAGCCGCAAATTGCTGCGATGCTATATATTAACCGAGAATACATACGATCGTGTTCAATCATACCTATTGATCGTCGTATTTAACCGGTTATTGAACGCGATAGATTAATCGATTCATCGATTAATAACAAGATAGCTGCATGCGGAGTGTGATTTTCTACAATTAAAATTAACAAAGTATTTATATATATATATATATATATAAATGCGCGATTTTATAGACGTTGATAAGAAAATCGAGGAAAGTTTTGCGAACAAAAATAGCGAATTTAAAGCACGCAGAATTGTATAGAAACTTGATATTTATGTTATGATACAAACTTTACGATATAGAGAAAGATAAACAACTATCGAGCAACAGTATTACGATACTCGACAGATATAATTCTATATATATATATACTGTTGATCGATAGTTGTCTATCTTTCTCTATCATAACATAAAGTTTGTATCATAACATAAACATCAAGCTTTTCTATACAATTCTGCGTGTTTTAAATTCGCTATTTTTGTTCGCAAAACTTTCCTCGATTTTCTTATCAACGTCTATAAAATCGCGTATTTTTTTCATTCAGAAAGTTAGTTATCCCTTCCGCGATTAACTACCAATCCGGACGATCTCCGAGAGTAAGCAGCGTAAAAAAAGCGACGTATTCGCTTAATCAAAAGAGCGGTCGCGTTCGTCTCTTCCTCGTGTGCCGCGGCTACGATTCAGTACGAGCCAATTATTTCCAGGATTCCGCGAGGATATAACGTCGCGGGCGCCGTTATTGGCGATTCTCGTCACGCGTCCGCGTCTCGAAGTCGTTTCAATTTAGAGACAGGGAAAACTCTACGGAAAAGAAGATGGATTGCCAGAGTGCTCTATACGCCTTTCTTCGTCGGCAGAAGAATGGAAACGCAGCGAGAACGCAGAAATTAGCGTTTGAAAGGCCGGACGATCGATGGGGTCGCGAAATTAGCAGTCCCGCGAGCAAACGCGTTTTTCTACCCCTGAATATATTTTCTTTTTCCCCGTCTGTGATATTGAAGAAAATTTACGAGAGCCTGTCGCGTATTTCTCTCGGTAGACTTGTATGCGCACACGTGGTTTTGTCTCGCTATTTTATCCTTTTCACGCGCTCGACGCGATCCATATATAGATACTGACACTTTATCTCGGCAACGGGAGTTATTATTTATTTACTCAAGACATCGCGGGATATAAATTTATTCTGTTTCGCAATGCGTGTTGCACAAAATTATTATGTTCGTTCAACTGGCTTTCCAGCTGAGATTGACGTCGGCTGTCAACGGGAAAAGTGAGACGAGAATAGTTGACTTGAAATGAACATGAGACAGGATTGATGGGATAGTGATTGTCAGACGAAAGTCTTCGTTAATTCGACTTTTTCTTTTCTGTCTTTTTTATTTACTTCAAGTTGCCTCAATGCGAGGATAAGTATGTACAGCGAATCGAAGAAGCAGATGGAATTAACGGCTCTAAGAGATTACAATGTGTATCTACACATATTTATTAGAGACTTCCTTGTCAAACTATGCCACAGTTTTGATAATATTATAGATTTTGATTAAAAAATTTTTCTTACAATAAATAAATAAAATCAATGACATCTCGATTGAAAACTTGAAACGTAATAAAAATTGACAAAAAATAAAATGAATTTAAAAATCAATAATATAGAATAATGTAATATTACTCGAAAGATAGTCGCCGCAGATTATGCAATCCGTCAAAGAAAATGACAGGAAAATAACTTTAGAACTGACTTGAAAGAGACTCAAGATTACATCAAATCTTACTTAGCATCCAGCGCTTATCAATTAAAAAAACGGTAAAGTTATGTCAGTTTAATAGAAAATCTATAAACCGCGGAGAGATTTTCGATACTTTATCTTCCCCATTTAAAATATACACACGTCGCATGCCCGTCCATAATCTCAATGATAATTCCAACATATCACATATCCACGTTATAATTATTCACGGCAATTTCGCGTGCCAATTATAAACGGACGAGTGTGCACGGGCCCTCTCTTCCCTTTTTCCTCAATCATCCTCGTCTCTTTCTTGTATCTGCTACGTGCTCCGCCCTAGAATTTTTTCTCGAGCGCGATTCTTCTCTTCGCAGTTCCTCGATATCCAACGATATCTCTCCTCGCGGCCTGCTGACTAATAATATAAAACGACCGATCTCTCCCCCGACGTATTATATGCCGCGGTACGATTCACGCACGAACGGGCACTATAAGGGGGAGGGGGAGGGAAGGACCCGGGAGGAGGATCGGCGGGATGGAATCTGGTCGAGCGTGTGTCACGGCCGACACGGTGCCTCGATTACGAGGGGAGAGGAGAAGGGAAAGGGGAGATGTCCGCGCGCGAGAAAATCATTTCGAATTACATAGCGGCGAGGCGGATTCCACCTCCGACAGCATGTGGAGGATGATCGTTCGTTGGTCGTCTTCACATTGCGAGGACCACGCGTCCGAGCCTTCTGGCGTAGATTGACCGCGATCGCTCGCCAAGCGAGATTAGGGTAGTGAAGTTGCGTTTACTTCCCGAAATTATCGGAGTAGAGATGCAGAGCTCACTTGTTTTTTTTTTTTTTTATTTATTTTTATTTTTTATTGTTTTCCCTCAACACGTATAAGAGTACAAGTCTGAGTAACACTTTCCTGATGGTTTTATCGTCGTAGATTGTCGTGTGAAATTGCTGTGAAGACCCGCTTCGAAGTTTCGCGCTTCGAGAAACTTCTGGGAAACGGTAATTAGCGCCGTTTTAAATTCGTATATCGACAAAAATCAAAGATATACGAAAGAAAAAATTTTCCCAGCAAACTTTATACAGGAATCATCTCGTAGCGAACAAGGTACTTCGAGAACGTATCATAGACGCGGTCGGACATAATTACCCGAATACGGATGATCGCTAGGGACGACAACGGGGGGGATTTGTGCTCGTTCTTGCGGTAGGCTTGATCGATGAGCCTAAATCTCCTCGTTCTAAAGCACCTTCTCGAAAACGATATTTCCTCGCGTAATCGTCCGCGACGTTGTTTTCTACGAGCAACATAGTAAATCTTCTCACTTCCTCATATAAATTATACCGAGAAGTGGGGCCGGCAAAATCCTTAGATGTGTAATATCACTTGACATGGCACTTTGCAATAATCTTTTATGCTTTGCTAAAGCATAAAAGTTTTGTCGATTTACACCGACTCTGTTACCGCGCTCTGTTACAACGTTAATTACACTACGCCACGTGAGAGATTGTGAAATTATGATACTTTATTGACACCTCTTATCCGCCCCATTCATAAATTAATTGATAAATAAATTGGAGATACTCGTTTTGTTTCTTATGCATTAATTGCTCGCATGTAATTTTGTTCGAAATAAGAATATGCTTATGAAATTAATATCTATGCGAGTGATTTTTCGAACCGTCAAAAGCATCAAGATATAGATAAAGTTAATTCAATGTAATCACGCGATGCGATTAATTAATAAACTAATCATGCGGCGTGATATAACATAATCTTTTACGACGATCTTTTCTCTCTCTTTCTCTTACGATTTTTTAATCAGATGTATTTCGAGACTTATTACGTATCGAAAGAAGCTTACATTGTCGCTCGAATAAAAATGATGATCGCGTGAATTAACTGGCGGGAACGCGTCACGTTATCTCTCATCCGACATGCGCGAGAATAAATCTTATTTAAATGAGAGTAACACGAGGAAGAGGGGGGGGGGAGGGGAGGGCAGAGGAGAAAAAAAAACGGTACTTGTGTAATGCTCGGGTGTTATGCGAGTGTTTATCCGCTCAAAAAGTCGTTTCGCCATCCGGTTCACTCGCACGCTCGTCGCGCGTTGCCTTCCGCTCGTCTTCCTGTTTGTTGCCAACTTTCCGTGTCATTCCTCCATCGCCGATTTGCACTTGTGTCGCTTCCGCGTGCGCGTCCCCCGTTACAACGACGTCAATATTCAAGCAGTTGCAACGTGCTGTGGTCGTTTACCGTTCGCAAAAAAAAATTAGATGATATTAAGTATACAACTTGAATCTCTCTCCCTCTCAAACAACATCTTGGTTAAAATTAAATTCTTATCATAAACTCATCCATTTACATTCTTTAGTTTGTAATTTTCTACAATCGCGTCAACAATCTGTGAAAGATCCTTTTAGCTTCTCGTCGATAAGGGCGAGTAAATTATAATCAAGCTGTAATAAACACGTCTCTCTCATCGCGAGATGTTAATGCGACGTGAATCAGAGTTACGTCATCGCGCGCGAAGAAGAGGGTTCATAAATTGTCATTCGCGCGACTATTTCTCTCTCCGCTCCCTTACAATCTGTCTCTTCGTTTCTTTTTCTTTCCGTTGTCGTCGTGCATCCAGGCCGAGTTAAATTGGCATGAAGCGTGACCAGTGTCCACTCTCGTCTTCCTCTTCTCTGTCCTTCCCCCTCCCCCCTCCCCCCGTTCGACTTCTCCTTCCTTCTGTTTCCCCTCCGTGTACATGTCTCTTTCTTTCTTTTCCTCTGCACGATTCACCTTCTCGGTCGTTCTTAGCCGCGCTTCTGCGCAGCGGCTCGGCGGAGCAGTAGCTTCCGTATCGCGCTTTAATTACAATGGTGATCCCGTTTTTTGCAGTACTTTTATTAATTGAGGGAACACGGGGCCCCGGCGTGTGCGTACCGCTCGATTCGCACACGTGTTCGTAGGCAAAGTATTATATATATATATGTATGTATGTATATGTCGGGGAACCGCACGCGTCCCACCGTCTAACAAAAGATTATTACGATACTTGATTCGTCGCGGATTCTCGCGCACCCGGCGACAATCAAATATCTTTCAGTATAATGGCGCCATTATTTACCGGCGATGCCGTCCGTCCGTGATCAAGATGAACTCGAGAGATCGTCGGATCTAGCTCTTAATTATCGTGGCGAACGGTAGCGTTACTTATGAACGGAACGAAAGAACGTTTGACGCAGGATTTTTGTGCTCTTCTACTAGAAAGATATTATTCTGTATTCAAAATTGGACGATATGTAAAATTCGCATCTCTGTAATAATTTTTTTTTTATAATTAAAGAAAATATCATGTCAGCAAATATATGATGAATCAACATTTTTACAACTGCGATTTAACAGAATATAACGCAACTAATAAAATTCTTCGCGAAAGGAAAATTAATTCATCGTGTTTGTGCGTCAAGTTATGATTAATTTACATGGCACGATTTAAATGTAACAAAAGGTGCGATAAAAGAGAATAACGGTATTAATCATTGTCACACATGTTCTCCGTTTTCACAGTTGACAATTATATGATTAATAAAATTCCGCGATTATTTTTTAAACATTTTGAAAATATTCACAAATATTATAGACATTTTATTTTTTTTTTTTTTTTTAATTTTTAATTCGAGGGGTATCCATGTTTAATGAAAGCTGGAATAAACATTTACTTAGCAACACGTCCGACAGCAGCTCGGAATGAATTATTCGGAAAGATGAGAAGAAATTTTTACAACTTTCGCACGGAAGGCTTCTACGCATATTCACTTTTTACCGGCAAATTATTCAATTGTTTCGCAATTTTAACGATGTAAATAATTGCTTTTTGGTCGCACGCCTCTCCTCGCGTCTTAGATCGCGAGATCATCGCCGGTTAACGAGCTACGATCCTGCAAATAGGGTGCTATGCAAATGATCCTACCGTTCTACGCGAATTATGGCGGATGAGTGCCGTCAGAACCAGCCACTTCCTTTCTTGTTGATGTAACTTTATTAACATAAAATAATGAAGAAAATAAAAACGAACAAATATGACGCTGGCACATTAGTGCGATAAGAGCACAATGTTTTGTTAATGACAGATTATCATTAAAACTAAGTACTAGTAATATCATAAAATTTTATATCACACATAATTTGGATCCTATATGAATATATATATATATATATATATATATATATATATATATATATATATAGATTATAAATCTTGAAAATATAACTTTTCAAAAATTCGTCAGATTTATAACATCTCTGATGTCGCAAGTTTTACCGGAACAAATTCCATTTCAAACAGAAAGGATGTGTGTTTTGACTCTAATGAAATAACGGAAAGGTATGAATGGAGGCTCGGAAAGATTCAACCTAAAAGTATTCCAAGACATCTAAGAATACCGCTAGAACGTTGCTGAACCATTATGATATGTAAAAGTGTTTGTAAGAACGGAACTTTGACTCCGGTGAAAGATAACTTGATTTCTTGATTTCTTGTTCGATCTTTTTCATTCGATTCATTCAGGCTATCCCTTTGTTGTGAGTGCGGCAATTATTATGTTTAAATATTATCTTTCGAAAAACGCATCACAGTGAACGAGACCGTTATTACAACAGTATTCAATTTAGAAAACAAACAAGCTCGACGTCATCATAGTGTCACTTATAAAAATATATATTTATTCATTTAATGAAATGTTTTTATTCCGAGTTTCTTGCCTTGATTAATTACGAAATAATGAGAATATTAAAAAATTGTATAATTAATCACAACTATTTTGTTTGGCTAAGATTACATTTATATCATATTTATTTTTGCACGCAAAAAGCGATGGTTCAGTTAAAATTAATGATCTTGCACAAGGCGCGATGACGATTACTATAATTTTATTTGTCTAATTTACACGGCTCATCAAAACTCATCGAGGTATTTTCACGCTGATATCTCAATTAATCGCCGGACTAGTGATTATCCCGCCACGTTTGCGTATCGCACGCGATGCGTCTGTTCGGTAAGTAAAAAAAAAAAATTGCGAGGGGGCAGAGGTCAATTGTTCCAAGCGGCGGCGGTCGCGCTTTTACATGTTTCCTCGCGACTGACGTTTCCGTCGTATCGATAATTGCTGTCACCTAGCGTTTGTGCATTCAGCGCGATTCGCGTCGCGCGGCTATTTCTAAGCACGACATAGTAAGCACGTGACGGACTGTCACGAGAAACGTGAAGACCGACTCGCGTAAAAAATTCGAAGAATTCTCCTCACCGGTGTGACGTATCTTACCTGGCGTGTGACGCGAATGCATTCCTTCGATAACGAGAATACGGGCGAGATAGTTTTTTTTTAATGTAACTAATATCCATAACTCGAATCTTTCAAACGCAATATAATATTGATTTTTAAAGGCATGCACGCGGGGGCACCTACATTTTATCACGCATGATTGCTTTCGCGAGAGCTATAATTATTATTCAAGGAGCTATCAACTCTTTCCATTTTGCATTGACGCAGACTGGACGCTATATATTTAGACGGGAATTTATACGGACTCTTCATAGTTAGAATCCTTATCGAATCATTCAAGCATCATCGCTCAGGAAAACTGCAGAGTCCTCGTTAGACCTTGAGCGATCCTACCGTTACGAGAGAAAAAAAAAAAAAAACAAACAAACATGTCTGCCAATTTATAATAATGTTCAGCTAATATATAATATTACTCTCTCGATAATGTTTATTTTTATTCATTTAATGCTTAAATTCTTAGGCACATCTAAATAGAGCTAAAGTAAGGTACAGTTACATAGAGAAAAATAAAGTCGCTGTAAATGGAATTGTACACTGCGACTTTATTACAGTTCATCGTGATGAATACGGATAAAATTGCCTCTGAATATACCCGGTCTCTGATGTCAAATCAAATATTATTCGCTGCAAACGAGTCGTATACCGTTAGAACCGCCTCTGCCCTCCGGCATTCCGTTCATAATGCGAGGGAAATTTTTTTAAAAATCACATAAAAGTTTCTCCCCGGATTGTTAAAGATCCAGAATCCATTTATCCATCTCTTTATTCGCAATTCGTTACTTTATTCGTTCTCCTCCGACAAAATGGAATATCTCGTATTTTCCGTGCAATATCTCTTAAATGCTCGCGATCAAAAAATATTCCTAGGAGATACCCTTTATTGCACCTGGCACTTGGGGAGTCTAAGTCGACGCGGCTGCTGGTCGACATGGAGGGCTGACCGTAAAGTCGGATTAATCTGCGGCAATTTATGGGGCATTATCCAGCGATCTTCCGGTACGCGCACGGCTATTAAGGTAAATGAATGTACACCGTCGAGGGGGGAGCAAAAATGGGAGGGCGAGAGGGAGAAGAGGGATGAGGAGGACGAGAGCGAGAGGTTCGCAGGAGGAAACAGGCGCGCTCCTGAGACAACGCGCGTACACGTTGCGGTTGCGTGTCACTCGTACCTCATTCAATCGTGGATAATGTTACGACAGGACAGCGACGTATACGCGGGATATACGATCCGAAAGAAATGCGCCGCGCCGGCTACGCGTATTAACTCCAGACGCGCAGGTAAGCGCGCGACCGCTCCCAGTGTTTCGGTTGACGGAACGAGAGATGACGTTTGCAAGACGTTTTATCAGACGTTTTATAAGAGAGATACAAGATTCGCACATAGAGATGATACATCTGTTAAGAGAGAAAGAGAGCCCTCTGTGACTTTCGCAAAAAAAAATTGCACTATTATTGAACTTATTAAGGATGATGTCTCGTCCATTGTTGCTCCCGCAATCACGATACGTCATTTTCGGTGTTCATGAATATCGTGCATAATCGGCTGCAATTTTCAATTAAATGATAATAACTTTTCGCTTTGCATTTTCAACGTCAAAAATTGCCAACTCAGATTTATGTAGAATGCTAATAACATCACCTTCCGCAATTATTCGTACACTGTATTTAAATGGAGGAACCTTATTATCCTGATCGCACAATGAGGGGGTCGCGAGATGAGATTCGCTTGATAAGCAGAGAGATCGTTATTATTACAATTTTCGTGCAAGGTCACGGCAAGAAAGAATCACGGTCAAATTCTCACGCGTGAGCGGCGAATTAAAAAAAAAAATGAACCCGAATGATTTACGCGACGCGGGAAAGACGCGGATTATAAATATTTTACGTACGTAGCGCTATTGTCCGTTATACACGCTATTCTTGTACAGTTACCTGTATCGTGCAACGCGTAGCGCTGCGTTTATTATCAATAGGAGAGCCAAGACGGAGAGAATTCCGTCGACCTGTGAGACGCACGAGGCGTATCGCGCGGCAAATACGTGACATTGTAAACTCGAATTGTTTACATGCTCACGTTGCATACCACGGCGCGGGATGTCATCTGCTCTCACGTATCCATGCACGTTGCAGAAATAGCGGTGCTCTACCATAGGAATAAAAAGGGGCGCGCCATTTCCTCGGCATTTTATCAAGCCGACATGCGTTGCGTTGATAGTGAAATAAGATCTACAAGATTTGTGGCAGGAATGCGGAGAAAAAAGGAGCGCATCTCTCTTTCTCTCTCTCTCTCTCTATGTACTCTCATAAATTATGCAATCGGCTGATAGAAAAAGCAAACGTAATCATTTCTTTAATGAACCAACAGAGAGCTTCCCCATACCAGGGGTACTACTCTATGTACATCCACATGCCTGCAGCGCAACTCGTTGTACCTCGATCGACGTTTTCCGGCGTGCGCCGTCTCTAGGAATCGCTTGAAGAAAGTGAGAAAGACGAAGGGGGAAGGCTATTAAATGACAATCCTCCCCGAGGGAATGCCGCGCTTAAATCAGAAACGCTTCAACGGAGCAACGCCGACCTTCGAGCGGCTCGTCTACAAACGAATCGCATATTTTCCGGTTGCAAGAAGCTACCGTGGCGGAATCGGCATCGATCCACCAATAGAGCCATCAAAACACATGCGTTCGTCACGAATCGGCACGCGAGAAAGAGAAAGAGAGAGAGAGAGAGATACGTAAGCGCTATTAAATTGCCTACATTATCTTCGCGTGTTATAGAGTCATCTGGTACCTGCCACGAGGATGTAGGTGTAACGGCCTCTTTCTCGCATGCTCCTAAGCAGCATCCGCGAGACTTCGGCAGGTAGGCGTGCGCTTCTTCGGCATCGAGATTCCGTTTCCAAGGGGCCTACTTTCGCGAAGAGAGAGCCGGGATGACAATGGAAGTGCTTGTGTAATACATGTATACATAATTAGTTACGTATGTCTTATTAGAATTTTTTCGTATTATTTATTAGAAGAAAGGTATCAAAATCGATATAAATTTTGTTTTCAGACTCTAGAGAAAAGTTTCTAGCTGAAAATATTTAAAATATAAATTTATATTTATTAGGGATGGCTCTCTCAGTTTCGATACTATCATAGGCCTTACAATTGAAAAATAAAAATGAAATAAATTTTAGAAACTGAAAAATATTTAAATTATGCTATTGGTCAAGCAAGTTACAAAAAAAAAAAAAAAAAATTCTCGATATAAACGAACAACGAATGAACTTTTGTGGCGAGTAAACTAATTAAGTAGATCAAACTCATGTTAACTTTGATGCAACCTTTAATTGCTCAGAAAGATTGAAGAATTTATATCAGTCTTAGCTTTTTTTTTTTTCTCCATCGCTTGTATAGAATGAATCGAAAAAAATGCAATTTTACATATATTTATTTTAAGATTCGTGCAAGATGTATTGCCCGATGAGTGTTGTAATCTCAGATGCTACAAATCACGGTAATCATCGAAAGATACACACGCGTCTGCCGACCGGTTAATCAGCTGTGGACGGACCGACAAATTCATATCCCGTGTATGACCTTGTAATGTACCGTTGAGTATGGTCAAGGACCCGAGGAAATTTGTACGCGATTAAACGCAGTTCGATCACGACGAATTAACGTCGCACTTAACCGGACTCGTTGCTTTCGGATATAAACGATCGTGTTCACGACAGCGAGTTTTTATCCAGCCGTTACCGTTGCAACAATTTGTACGATTTATCGTGGTATTATTCGTCGAATTAATCGTCCATCTTAAAACCATCCTGACGTTAATCTTTTTGATTGGAAAGCGTATACGTGTAGGGTGAGGAACTCGATGTGAAGATAATGATTAACGATCCATTAATTAACTCATCCAGATTATTCCATTGTATGAAGAAGGGAAAATTACAGCAGCGAGGAACACGGTTTTATCTCATAAATAAATCATAAAGGCACTCTTTGATCGTCCTTTCTTCCTGGGAACTTTGTGATGTTCACTTAATTGCGATATTTGAGAGACAAATCTATGAAGGAAAAAATCCAGCGATCGCTTTTCAGGAAACGTTACTGCAGTGAGGAAATAATCTCGTATATTTCGCGCAAAAGCGTAGGAATTTGTGAGAAACTGACGATATAATTGACTCGTTCTTATTTCGAGACTTAGCGCGCACATTATATATAAATTTCTTTTATATTATTCATTCCCGCGATATATCATTTGCACATAATATTTCGAACCATCGCCGCCTCCGCCGCGGCTCCTTAAGGCCATTCGCTGAAAGCTAATCCCGCTGCTTGTGCTGGAAACGTGCTGGAATCTTGATAAAGCGTGTGGCACTCTCGGTGGAATCTCACCCGTGGCGTGGTCGCTCTCGCGAGTGATTGTTAGCGCGCTTCTTTTCGAGATGACGCGCGATAATAGTACAACGGCCGCGCGAAACGGCCGGAGCAAGATGAGATAACTGTAGATCTCTGTCACACTGACGTTACGTCGACGAGACGCCCGATCGAAATTCAACCTCTCTGTTTTTTAAGCTGTTGTTGTTCAATTTTATATTTCGACTTCTCTCTTCTTTCTTTTTAATCCCTTTGTGATATACGCGAGAAATATACGCAAAAACCGACGCGATTAAATCTCTTTTTTCCTATTCTGGCCTCGAATTTTGCGACTTCTTTTTTAATCCGAACCAGCGAACACATTCCACGCTCTCAGCTGATTCACGAGATGACGCGAGAATAAAATGTGTAGAGCTGATTTCATGGAAGGGAAGAGAAATTTAATGCGCAATTGATGCACAGGCAAGGTCAGGTGTATATGTACCATCATATCATTTACGACGCTTTTATAATCTTTTCGTTACAAAAGGCGATGATAGTTGACCGTAAAATTACATCCATTGACAAAGTTTTTGCTCTTTTTTTTTAAGAATTTTAAAACTCTTGATATATTTTAAATTTGAATAGAGTTTTGACAATAAAATATAAAAAATAGAGATCGATAAACGATTCGAATTCTAATTTTATCCGATAAAACTTTCGAGGTACTTTAAAAAAAAAGTTTCTGTCAAGAAAATTTTCTAAATATCCGAAAAATTTTTTTCCACAAAAACTTGAAAAATTTTTACTCGTGTAGAAAAAAAAGATGAAGCTCTTTCATTTTTTATTTCATTGATTCGATGGTTGAAAATAATTGTTGGAACTGTTGAGAGAAGCTTCATTGATTGAATGTCAATGATCTAATGTCAGAGATAGGTGGAAAGTGACTAAACAGGTTCTGCAATCACGCCATACAGACAGTTGTTATCGAAAATCAGCTTGTGCGATAGACAGACAGACAGATAGACTAGAGAAAGTAAAATGTAAAGATTAAAATAAAATCATATTAGGATAGAATTTTAATTTACTAGGTGACGATAAAATAAAACTGATCTACATAAAGCAAGAATAAAGAAACATTTTGAAATAATCCATTGTAATAAGAGAATTAATACTCTGACTCTTTGACACTTAAATTTTTTCTTTTTTATTATCAACATTAAACTTTTTTTGATTAAAAAAAAAAATATTTCATAACGTTAATAAAAAAAAAATATATATTTTTAAAATTATATTAAAAAATTTTTTTATTTTTTGTATTTATCGTTTTTTACTTATTAAATTCTATGAAAAGATTTGCAAGAATTATGTTGGGAGATATCTGGTTATCATCGTTGATTTTAATAGCGGAAGAATTAAAAACGATATCCCGCTTCTTACAAACCTGCAATGTATTATATATATATATACTAAAGCGTAGCTTGTAAAGCGACTCCTCAGCTGACTAAGGATGTAATTTTACGGTTGACTATCATCGCCTTTTGTAGCGGAAGGATTATAAAAGCGATATTCTAGTATGATATGGTAGTACATACACCTGACCTTACCTGCGCATCAATTTCACATTAAATTTCTCTTCCCTCCCATGAAATCAGCTTTACATTTATAGATTTTTACCCTCGCGTCATCTCATGAAGCAATCGAGAGCGTGGCATGTTTTCGCTTTGTCAATTATATTGAAGTCAATTATATTCTCTTAAAACGAGATGATAACATTACAGAGATCTGACGCGCAATAAAACGAAACGTAACATACAATCGCGAATTAAACACAAGCGAACCCTCGGGATCCCTTCGGTGATATCTCCCGTCTTATCGATAACCCACACACTTCTTACCGGGAAATTCCCGTTGTAAAGACCTCTTTCGTGTCTAGGATTTCGTGTGGTGTCCCCTGTTATCTAACGGTATCGGCACACATCGAGCGAATCCAATCGTGGAGTCGACTGGGGGGCGTGCTCCGAAAAACTGATGGGCTATCTATCTGGTCCGTTGATAATCTCGTCCCAATTTTATAAAAGCGCAAAAAGAAAGGGGAGAGAGAGAGAGAGAGAGGAACGAGTCGCGCTTTGCAGAGATTGATCGCTCGTGCTATTTGTACGAGATGAGAGAAACGTATTTCGTTTCCGGGCGCCTGGAATGACAGGCATGGCGCGATTCGCCGCGCGGAACGAATCATTTTGACCGGATGACAAAAAAGCACAATATCATTCACGTCACGATGCGATAGGAAGCGGCGCCGTCGTCGCGCTACTTCCGATTATTCGCGGCCTCCTCGACTCGCGGAAGAAAGCAGGCAATCGCTTCGAAACGTCCTTCTCGGATCGTGTATCGCCGGAGAGACGCGAGCGTGAGAATTGACGGGCAAGTCGATATTAAACTCAACGGCAAATCGATTCTTATCAAATTGCGATAGAGCGCAGTCGATTACTCTATCATATCCCAATCTAAAGTGCCTGTTGTTGCAACACATTTCCGGAATTTCTCATGTTTCCCTTCATTCTATTCAACGATTTGCAGCTACGTAGGATAGCTAGGCGAGAGTTCGTGTCGCGAAGGAGATAAAGATCGCGTACATAACGCATTAATTAAAGATGCATTTCGTATCTTATATAAATTGAGAGACCTTCCCGGCGTAGATGCAACAAATCAAAACGCGATGCGAGCGTTATAAATTCAATTACCCATCGTCTTTCCGTGCTCGCGAGCACCTGACAACAATAACAGCGTTGTTGACAACGATATATGATCCAGGTATATTCCCTGGTAATTTCAAATATGGATTCGATGCGTGATAAATCGTACTAGTTAGACCCATTCCAGGGCAGAGCGAGTTTATTGCATCGCGAGGCACCGCTTTTAATCAACTATAACTCCTAATGATAAGAACTATATATACTCATTCTATTTTAAATGTCCAGGAAGGCGTTAGAGAAGGAACGTGAGGGAAGGTATTGGACGGATAGTTTATCAAACTAAGAAGCTGACGCTTTCTCGCTAGATTAGATTGTCTTTTTTTTTCTCAGCGAACTTTAATAAATTCAATTAGTTTGATCTCTTCTTATTGATAATAGGTGCTAAGAATGAACGTGGAAGAAGGTCGTTTCGAATCTTAATTATCTGACAACTCCATTACAGCATTATTACTTTGAATCGTCTAAATCTTATATTATTCAGCTGGCAAATTTTGTTTAGCGCAATTTTTTCATATTGATCTCTCTAACTCCATTAATTTCACACGAGTTTCAATTGTTAAATTACGCAAGTATTGCGCGTATGAGAGGTGAGAATGTAAAATGAATAGACGATGATGAGATGCGGATAAATAGACGTTATGAATAGAATAATAACTCGAGCCGCTGAAACATACCTGAATGCGTGAGCATTCGAGAATTCAAGCGTCTCGCGGATCATAGAGCCGTGACTGAAGAGTCTCGCCTTTTCTTCCGACGCTCGCTTCCTCGACGTCTCGCACGTCTCGCGTCGGCGAACGATCGAGCGAATCAAACGTGAACCCGGGGTTCAACAACAATGGCAGTAATGTCCGATCCTAACGAGCGTGGCGGCATCGGCTGTTGCACTCGCGCTACGCTGCGCCTGTTCAAGGTGACGCCTCGCGAGTATTACAGTTTTTGCCGTAACGTCTAATGACTTGGCGGCAGCAACGGGAGGGTGGGGTTGCGTATAATATCTGCAGCTAACAACGCGTAAACAAGCGTTTTATTTTAAGGCGGATGCGCGAGTAAAGAAAATAACTAAATCTATTTCTTGCAATAATATCTAATTTTTCGGAGTTCTCGTCTCTCTCTCTCTTTCTCCCTCCCTCTCTCAATTCATTTAAAACTCGATCGCTACGCGGCGGAGGACGGTCGTAAAATCTCGAAGGGCACCGCAGTTAACCCCGCAATAAGCCCGCCGCCACACACGCTGCCGTTTCCTGACCTGGCAAGGCGCGCTTTCTACGCCCACATATGTGCACACAAGCCGCGTGGGACAAGCTCGTAAAGCACCAAACGCGCCACGGTTAGCCTACCTGGATCATCGTCGGGAATAATTTCGCACGATCGACGGGACACGGCCGGGCTGAGAAAGACGTAACACGGCCGCCTGATCCCTTTCGCCGAAGTAAAATGCGCGTAATACTTTCGCGCCGGGGTAATATGATCGCGTGCGGATAAACGCGTCTCTTTATCCCGATGCGCAGCCGCTGTGGAAGAATGCATTTACACAATGAGCTATTAATGTAGCTTACTACGACGGCCGAAGAATCTTGCATGTTTTATCAAGTATCGGAGAATGAAACTATTCAGAGTTTTCTACACGAGAGAGCAAAATTTTTTACGGTAGCCTTCACGAAAGAAAGCTCTCTGCATTCTTCTCTTAGAGAAGAATAATAATTGTGTTCGATGTACAATTGTTATCCTAATAGTTTAGATGCTGTTTACGGATTGTAAATGGAAGGAAAGTAATTATTATATATTTTTATTTCTTAGCAACATTGATATAAATTTGGTCCGATTAATTTATTTATCAGATCAAATTTAATAATGTATTAAATCAATTTTTAAATCTTGAATTTTTATTTATTTAAAAAAAAAATCATGTTTAATGAATAATTGGAAACAATATTATTAAAACATTTTGTGATGCAATCTATAATAGAGAATAATTAATAAATATTTCTAGATATAAATATTTTTATCTTAAACTTTTAAACTAAAAATAAAATATATGATAC
Source organism: Cataglyphis hispanica (assembly GCF_021464435.1). Lineage (NCBI taxonomy): Eukaryota > Metazoa > Arthropoda > Insecta > Hymenoptera > Formicidae > Cataglyphis > Cataglyphis hispanica. Next base: position 1,875,279 of record NC_065966.1, on the reverse strand, counting down.
ATTGATTTTTATATACTACTCCTTTATATAATAAATTATGAATCAGAAGTTGTAAAATGTTGATTTTATAGAAATATAATTTGAGTTTCGTTTTAACGGTTTTCGTTTTTTGCCCATCATTTAAAGCAACGTACGTTTACGTATGACAAACTAGGCAGTCATTATATCGTTAAAAATTATACATCTTTCTTATACCATTGCAATATTTATGACCTAAGCTTATGAAAATGGTTTATTGCAGTAATTTCATCGCGATTCTATTGCTTTTTTTTTTAACATCGTTTGACCGTACGAGGCGTTAAAAACCACATGGATATTTTATGAAGCACTCCTCGCGAAAATTATAGCCAAAGACAGATCTTTGCATAAATACTTTTAGTTCAAGTCGATTATACGACCCTCTTTATTATCGCAATTAAAAGACTTTGATAAATGATTAGTATGCATAATATCATGTACATTAATATTCTCGTTAAAAAAGGGATAACAATTCTTTCTCTCTTTTTCTCGCGCCGAAATAGAAGATGGGTAGGTGTGCATTTTAGAGCAGAGCAAGCGAACTATGAAACTCTACAGTTAGATACTTTAACTTTGCCTGATCTATAGGAATGCCCATTTACATAGCACCCATATGATACGCGCGCTAGATCAACGAGCATAAAACACTACAGTTAGGCATTTAAACTGACCAACGTCGCTGATTTTCGGTTGTTGGTCTCTTACACGGTTCTCTTCATGGTCGATGCCCGCGTTGGCGACCGTGTAACTCGTCACAGATCGCGCGATTCTTTAATCGTGCCGACAATTTATGTTTTCAAAATAGGATCGTTAATTTTTATTAAATCTCGATATTTTTACTTCCTAGTTAACTTTCTAATCAAACCTCTATTGAAACGCATTAACTCATCAAATACATTTAATTATATTTATTCAAGTCTCGAACATATGATCTTTGCGTTGAAGTACTCATTAAAGAAGAGATCAACCATTATTAGGGTATTCTGTCTTTAATAATTATACAATCGGCATATTTGTTTTTACAAAAGATATCTGTATAGATAAATCAAAGAAAAAGAAATCAAATAAAAGAGAAAGATAGAAAAAATTTTTAAGCTTGGAGGAAGGAGGAAAAAACAAGAAAGGAAATAACAAAGGATAGAAATTGAGGAATTAATGATGGTAGCATCCACGATTAATCCATAAATTCCTCTATTAAATCACAATTTGACTAAAAATTTTTTATTATTTTCCTGTGGCCTGATTCGTTTGCTACGAAAGTGCCATTCACTTTTTTAACGAGACCCTAGCGTGTTTATCTTTCTTCCAATGAATGACTAACTTGACTAATGTGGATCCATGGATGCTTTATTATTGCTTTCGCAGCTCGGATCCACGAGATCGCATCGTAAGAGATAAAAGTGTGAGTTGTGTGATTATTTGTTCTCTTTTATATAATTATGAGAGTAATTGTGCTATCTTCTTTTAAATCTATATCTTTCGTTAGCCTTCTGTCCTACTTAGGCAATTAGAATGATATTCCAGTGAACACGGTCGACCTCCCGTGGAAACGTACATGAACTCGCGTTGGTTTCCCTCGGTTTTCCTTTGACAATTCCCGTGCGAGTCGGTAACGATGCTCGCGTGTGTATAACGACTGGCATTAAAGCCGAGGATCTTCAATTTGCTCCTCGAGATTTTCTTAGGAAAAAGAACTCTGGCCAACGGGGTAAAGCGTGTCTGCAATATTGTTCGCAGAGTTTCTTTGCTCCCTGCAGCTGTTAACAACATCCTCATAACACACGGCTCTGTAATATGTGCCTGAGATATAATATAATAATAAACTCTTAGCTTTTTCCCGAGCGCGTTATGACAATCGTTCGTCCGATAAATATTAATATAAATAAAAATTATCTATTTAACGGCATGCGCCATTACTTTCGTTAAAACGAAGATGTTTTCGCCTCTTCGCATTTCATTGCGGAAGTTTAAAGTCGTATCTTTACTTTGATCTGCACTCTCGCGTCCGCTAATTTGCACAGTCGTTGAAAAAACAGACGGTTTTTAATTTCAATTAAGTTTTCTCAGATCTAATCTTAATGGCAATATTAAGCAATAACAAGTGGCATAATTTACGGCCGTATCAGAGCGCTTTCTCGATTGGTATACCAGTCTTTACAGTTATTTCAAGCATAAAATCGACCGCTTTTAACGAATCCATTCGAATGGATGTAACACGATGCTTTCTTTTATTCGTAAAAGTTGATCCCTTGTCATCGATACGGCTTATAATGTTCGCAATTCTTGCGGTCGTGTAACGATGTAAATTTCGCCCGCCTAACGATCGTACGCCTAAGAGTTTTCGTGAACCAGATACGCTGTTCAACGTGCGCTCGTAAATTCAAGATCGTCCTGCTATTAATCGGCCCTCCGGCTTAAAAGCGAGGCAACGCGAAGGATGCGTCTCGACATAACACGACCCTCCAAAAATAAGTTATGGCATCCGCCATGAGTATATGTAACGTCCTGCCTTAAAAACTATAACCTGAGACATTGATAAAATATGCACGTCTACAAAAAAAAAAATATATCACACATTAAAAATGTATGAATTATATATGATTTTATTTCAAGTTTTTGACATAAATCTAAAGATTATTTTTCTTAAAGTCGAATATTTCACTGAAGGATGTATCATAGCTTACAGTTCGAAAAAAATTTATTTCAAATTGGCTAGAGAATCACGATTCTCTCCAAGATTTGAAGGGAGTAGATAGTTGTTTCGGTCGGCATTCCATCGCCGTAAATCTCATCGACTCCTTCAAGTTTGTGGATAACAGCCTCGCAGATCGACGGCTGACTATCCGACGCGACTGCCATTGCCATTACGTTTATACGGTGCTGCATAGGATGGCGAAGTTACGAGTTTCTTCCTCTCTAGCGACGCCTCGGAAAAATGCAGTACTCGCGATGCTACCGTGAACTCTACGCCGCTTTATAGCTCGCCTGAAATTATACGTTCGCGGCAGCGCGAGCCATCGAGGCACGTTCATTTGGCGTTGTTCGATTTATTTGAATGCCGATTTCCGCGTGACTATTCGTTATAAACGTTGCCCATTAACGAACGATGAATATTATTAGCGCAAGTTAAATATTGTCGTGCGCGGTTTCCACGAAACGTCAAAATTGCCGAAAATTTTCTCTACCGCGCATTTCTAAGACATTGGAATGCAAAAATTTTTTTATTTACAATTCGATTTTTAGTCTACCTTTAATTAAATGCAAAACACGAAATTCACTTATAAAAATATATTTTGTTTTTTAATATTTGTTATTTAAAATCGTTGATGAAAGTCACAGAGAAAATACTTTCAAGTTTAAAGAGAACTCTCGTTTACAAATCAATTTAACATATATTAATATATTTAAAAAAAAATCAAACTATATATATTTTTGACAAATAAATTAGTTAAACAAAAATTCATCTCTTCTATCACTTCTAATAAAATGCCAGTCGTCGAGAAATAGCGGTTTGTTAGTTTAGGAAACCTATGTCTCGGTCGTGAGCACGAACCTTTTTTTTACTATCTCGAAGAAATATTGAATTGAGTCGAAAGAACAGTTATAGAAATATTATGATTTGAAATTGATTCTCCTCCTCGCATATATACACGTCACATTTCAATCGTCATTATATCTAATCCGTGTGCCCGGCGCGTAGCAAAGCCAGACTTTTCTTTCGTCGCGATCATCATCGGTCGGCCGATAACGCGATTGAGGCGAACGGAGACACGACAGAAAGAGAGGGGAAAAACGGTAAAATGTCACTGTTCCCTAATTACGGCGAGTAACTAGCCGGGCTGTAGGAGGAGAGGCGCATTGAAACACCGCGGCTCCGCGGAGGCAACCGATCCCCCAGGATCGAGCCAGGGTACCGCTAGATCCGCGGGCCAATCCGCTCGCGCCTTTAACCGGCCTTCTCCAATCGCTCTCCAGTTATAAGCGGCAAGCAGCCGCGACCACCACTCGGCCAGCTTGGTTTATAAAGTCAGGCGGATGCGCTGCCTCGAAGACAGAGCCGTGCCGACAGTCCAGTCAACAGGAGCGTCTCTTTTTTTTTCTCCTTACCTATATCAAAGGCGATCGGACATCCGAGTGTTTTAAGTCGCGTGTGATCGGCCCGGTATCTTGGCGGAGGAGAGATTTCTTATCGACACGTCGTCGATATCTCTGCCAACGAGAGACTTTGCGGGTTCGATAAAGTTTGGAAAAAAAAAAAACAGTAATACCAGTGATTAGAACTATCGAGTGATTAGAGAACGAGAGCGTGAACTTGGAATCCGGGATCGCGGTGTCTGTGGATAGCCGGTCAAGGTACGTGAAATTTTCGTGCTGTCAATTCTGGTGCGAAGAGTGTCGCGGAAGGCACGGCCGGCGAGGTACCTCGACGTTGACAGTGTCAATGACCAAAAAATGGGTTCGTTGGGTGAGAAGCCTGCCGGATGAGGGATCGCTCGACGATCCCGGGTCTCGGGTCGCGAGATGTCGAGAAGTGATAGCGTCTGGAGAACGTGCGAAAGTTCACGGCGAAGGACCTCCTCGGCGGTGCCTTAATGTAGGTGGAACGTTCGTTCAATCGATCGACTTTGAATTGCTCGCTTTTGAATAGCGACGTATCTATCGTGGTAGCAGTGAGGATATTATATCATCAGTGCTTCGAAATATGGTGGAATCAAATAATAATACATGTAATTTACAGAGAGTAGAGAGAATTACATTGTTCAAATATTTTGGAAATAAATTCACGAGTAAGAGGTACGGGGAGAATCGCCGCGCCTGATGGTGTAAAATATAAATTTCACGCCGATCGCCGACACTTTTCGCGGCAGCCATTCCCACGGTGAGAGCTCGGTTCAAAGTCAGGGCCGTAGCTGTTGAACAACCGCGGTAATAGCACGCGGATGTTATAAAAGCACACGAGAAATACGTCCCTCGCGAGAGAGAAAGAGAAAGAAAGATATCCTTCGCGTCTCTTAAGAATGAGATGATTAATACTCTTGTACTTTACCGTGGTACATGGTACATGTCGAACTAACGCAATGTTGAAATCTTCCTCAACGTCCAATGATGCATCATTGTTGCATGTTTTCTCCTCTGTATATTTATATTTTTCAAAAAGGGATGTATGTTATTAATTCCTTCGTTAGAATCCCGCATATACGTACAAAATGCACTTGTGTAGCTTCAAAGGATTATTGTTGCATATCGCGAGCTAACAGAAAGAGGTACGATTTTTTTAAAACACGAGTACGCGTAGGCTGTAGCTGAGGGCGCGAAAACGAAACTCATTTCTCTTAAGCGGCGTGTGACGCGTATACGCACTGCTCGATTCTCGGTCTCGTTCACGGAGTTGATTCGCCTCGCGTTCAGAGATTAACCTTGCGCTCGCGTAACGAATGAAAGAAAGAGAGAGAGAGAGAGAGAGAGAGAGAGAAAGAGCGATGCCGCAAATGGAATAGCCCTTCAAGGTCGAAGAGATTATTTTTAGTTGGACGCGAGAAAATGAATATCCGAAGACTTGAAATTGCGATACGATTGTATTTTTATGCTGAGCTTTTTATATAGTCTATTTAATATACATTGACAATTATTTGAACTTTACCTATAATTTATTTATAAGAAAATTATAATAAATAGCGCCTATAGTTCCTTTCTAAAATAAGAAAGCACAAGTGCTAAGCCTTCAATTTCGTATATTCGACCTACGTGTCCCGAATATTCATGCTGGTACCTCCCGTTCGTTCGTCCGTGTATCAAGTCCGTCGACCTCCAGTCTATGAGTCAAGAAACAGTGTAAATTAGGGACTCGCTCGTGAAATAAGCATTTTTTAGTAGAACGTGAATCTAAAATTACGCCGAAGGAAAATATATTTAGTGCACGGAGAAAAAGTTCAAATGTTTGATAATATATTGCGATTAATAGAAAATTATTTTTTCTAACTAAATATTGTATAACTTTATATTCACACAGATATAATATTAATTATGAATTAAAAATTCGTTTAAAGTTTTTAATTATTTACAGAGCAATTGTGAGAATTTCATTGTCAATTTTGTACTTTCACGTCAAAGTTAATCCATTCAATTCAGAGAGTTCAATGCCAGGGAAACATAACATCTCTTCCGTATTCTCTTCATTGTGGAAGAGATTTTTATACAAAATTTATAAATCATTTCTTTCTGAAAAATGGTACACCATTTTTTAGAATGTCATATAATATTTTTTTTTAATAAAAAAACAATTTTTTTATATGATTCTGAGCTCAGAGTATATTGGTACTTCTTTAAATATTAATTTTATTATTCCATATGCTTCCTGAAAAAAATATGAAGAAACAAGAGTGACATTTGTCACAATATGCTGATTTGTGGCTTGTATCACTTTTAAAGGAATTATATATAAAAATGTTCATCCACAATATCGTATATTGTACTCGAAGAATAGGCATTCGATGAATTATGCAGATGTTTCATGTTACGTGTACGAGCGACGTGACGAGAGTGTGATAAAATTTTGCAGCGTTTGGACATTTGGACGTTTACATATTCTGTGCAAAGAAAGAAACCGTAAAATTATCTGTTGTTTAAGCTTCAGTTAATAGCAGTTAACAAGACCTCACAAAATTTGCATTCATCTTTGCTTCAATATATTTTAAGTTTATTAGTTTACAAATTATAAGCTATAAGATATGCAAAGTGGAAAAAATAATTCAAGTAGAATATTATAAAATCAATGTTATCAATGTTATCATCAATAGAGATCAATGAACTTAAGCATTGTATAATTATAAATTCACATTTCTCATTAGGCGACTTTAATAAGTAGCCGCAATTACTTGTGGAAATGTGTTTTAATTACTTATGAAATGCGCTTTAATTATCTACGTGTAACGCGTGCTATAATCTACATGATCTTGATTAACGCGGAGATGAAAATTGTTCCTAGATACATTTTCCGACGATTCTATTATGCATAGCAATTTTGATCGTATATTACATTTTCCTCTCACGTTTTATTTCCACGTTATCGTCAAATACTACTGCGTAGATTACTGATTTAAAATTATTATTACGTTGATAATTACTGGACTACTAATGAGTATTTTTTCGAAAAATGCGTGCTTTCTTATATAATTTAGACCCTAACAACCGTAAAATTCAGCGATGCTTGACTACTCATTGTCAGCACGGAATATTCGAAATTAAAGACAAGCGATTTCAAAATAAATCTCCAATTATATTCACCGATATATTTCTATTTATCAATATATCTGTTAATCAGTGTGCCGTTCAAATGTTCATTGCCTAGTTCTTTTGAAATGTAACAATGTCTTCATTATCGTAGCGTACATGAATTTTTTGCATTTTTATTATCACACACACACTATACACTTTATTTTACTGACTATAACTGCTTCCTTTCATGATATATCCCGCCAGTTTCCTTCATATTTATAACGCAATCATCTTTTGCGTTCTTTATCATATAGCTTTTCTCGCCACCGTACCTTCTCACTACCGCACTGCGCTTATTAGTATAGCTCAATTTATTCTGGTTATTACGTTTTCTCGTAATAACGTCTGTGTAGAAAACTCCATTTGCGCACGATTACCGGTTGGCGCTCGGTTTTATTGGCCGACTGCCCCGAATGATTCCATGCAATTGCATCGTATTGCGCCGAGCGACCTTCGAGTAGCGTGTGCTCGAGTGATGCACCTTGGCTCCTCGATCATTGGCACGATATCCTGATTTCTCGGAATTGCTCTTTCTCGGGCATTGAGAACCCGATATCAAAATCCCATTAACGTACGCGAGATCGCGACAATAGACAATTTAAACGAGGAAAGGGTGGACCCTCGGACGGAGAACTTCATTTCTCAGGTGCAAAGTCACTGCGGCGTGACCAGCTCGCTTCTCTTCATCATCATCGTCATCATTCCGATGTTCGCCGACTGAGAGATCGGTTTTTGCTTTATCGTATGCATACATTTGTGCTAAAGTAAAAACTCGAGAGAGGAAGAGAGAGAGAGAGAGAGGGAGAAGTGCCTTTAACGAATGCGATTAATATTTTTTTGCATCTTAATAACGATCGCGTATATTTTATATTTTATCATGAGTCACATACATCATCCGAAGCTCTTTATAATATTGAGCATGCTAGAGGACATATTATTTTTGCGATTAAAATCAAGAATTATTAACCTAATGGACAAATTTTTCTTGAAATTTTTTTTTCACGTATTAAGTATTTAAAGTATTGAAAAATAAAATATTACGAGGAACGGAACAAAGTGGCAACGTGTAAAGTGTCTAGAAGGATATGGAACAAATGAGACAATAATAATTCAGAAATCCTCGCAGATGTTCGGAGACGTGCATCATTAATGATGCATTTGCCCGGGTCTACGTCCGAGAATACATTTACACGCGATTAATTTCAGACACACGCGAGATTAATTCCGAGGATTTACGTGGCCGTCGTGCGTGATTAAACTTTGCTCGCAAATCACGCGCTTATCCCCGCGGAGTATACATATTTTCCACGGGGTCGTTGAAGACGCCTCCAAGACGTAAGAATGAATTTTTCGCGCGCGCGACGCTACGTCCGAATGTGCGTGTATTTTTCATTCCGTGTTCTTTATCTCCGTTTTCCTTTTTTCCTCGACGTCGTTCCAAGGCACGACCTGCCCCACTATCTCGCGTTCGACCGATGGAGAATCTCTCGCAGGCAGGCGCCGCCTGGCCGTTGACCCCGAGCTGCCAACGGCCCTGACCAAGACTCCGTTTAACTCTCACGCGCACGCTCCTTCCATCTCTCCATCCACCGCTCTCCCTCCTGTAGACACGACGCATGTAGACAGGATCGCAGTATGTGAATTCACATTATCTTCTTCTGAGCTCTCCGGGAGTAGAAGTCAAATTAGTTGCGTCCCAACTGTAGCGTAATCCTGGCGATTCATCGCTTAAAAGAACGACTGACGCTATATCGGCGGAAGGAAATCGCCGTTTACTTTTTCTTTAATCTTGTTAGAGATCTCGAAGATGATATCCTGTCTTATTAAAGTAATTATAGGTGAGCGCTTCTTTCGCGGCGAAATTCTGAGATTTCGAAATGCGATGTGTTTGCATCTTTGAAACGCATGAAGATGAGAGAGGCTCGCTTTTGCGATATATATGCCTATCGTGAGTCATTCCAACTGCTCTTATGCGCTTAACACAGGTAGAGGAATGAGACCAATAACCGTGGAAAGAATCGTCCAGAAGTTACGGCGTGCTCAAACAAGTTATATCTCGGTTGACTACTCGGTTCTATGCAGGTGCTCGCGTCCATCTGGCTCCGCAGGAAGTATCACATAGAACGAACCTTGAAATTAACTCTCCCAAGTGGCACGCGAAACGTATTGGGAATAATAAAACTTATCGGAGATTAAATCCTTGCGTGTTTCCACGGATGTGTAATATCGTACAAATATACGAACCGATAAGTGAATTTTCAATTCGCGACGAATCTGTATTTTATCGACATACAATACACGAGATTTTTTGCAGCCAGAGATATTTCGTAGATTATATCGGAAATTAAAACCGGTATAAAAGTTATATACCGATATGTGCTGTGATTTTAAAATAATCGAAATAAGAATCAAGTAACACAAATACCGGTAATCTCGTCATTTATGTATATAATTTTTCCGCATACTTCTTACTAGATTTTATCTACTAATTATTTATCTATAATTTTATCTATTTTATCTACGACAAATTGCTATTCTAAATTATATAAAAATATAAAATTAATATAAAATTTATTATAAAATATAAAATTTAATATACGAATTTTCGGTATTTTTTCAAAACGATTTTATAAAAAAATTCGTAAATGAATCTTTATCAATATTAATAATAAAACGATTTCGCGATCGCAAACTGACACGTGAACGCTTTATTCGAAGTAAGACCGGTGTCGGGTCAAGGCTCTCGCACGCGTGTAAGTTAGTGCGTACGGTATGCGTAAAGAGCGAACGAATCTCGTGAGGAAAATAACGACACGAAACTGGCCGACGTTTATTACTAAACGCTCGGCACGTTTTAAAGCCACTTCCTGACGGTCACTTCCACGCATCGCGTCGCAACGTAACGCAACGCGTACATCGTGCGCGAATACGCGTATCACGTTAAGTGTCGGAACATAATGATTTTGTTTTATCTCGCGGAGCATTCCTCCGCTGATGCGCTTTTGCGCTTAAACGCTAATTGCTTTCGTGCGTTTAAAAATAACGCACGGCTGCCCCGCGTCGTTCGGTGCGCGCTTCTTAATATCGGTGCTTAAATGTCGTCAAACGGAAGCGGTGATATACGAGAGCTAATATTTGTTTTTTTGCGATAACCGCCGTCTTAAAAATTTTTTAATTACAGATATTAATTTATTCAATATATTAGAAGAGAAAAATGTCAAAATCGCCTTTCTAAAATTGATATTTCTATTTCTGCGCGATCAAGTGCCGAATTTTATTGCGTAGAAATTAAAATTGATATAAATTTTGTCATTTTAATTTCGAATATTTGCTCGTTTATACGTGAAATTGGTTTATAAGAGATTTTTTAAACTTGAAAATTTTTTCCCCTAATAAAAAAATAAGTACGGATCGGTTTTGCCAACTTTTTTTTTATTTTTCTCAAACGAATTATTTTTAGTATTTTTACACTTCTTCGTGTCCATTGTCCATATCTCCGGTATGTTACGGTGCTTCATCGCCGGTCTGCGAAACATTCGCCTTACATACACGCACATACGCACATATATAAGGATGCATATGGCGTACCGTCATATAGTCGGATAGAAACGACATTTGGTCGAAGGAAGAACTAATCGCAACTTCACTTTGTGAAGCGGATAATAAACCGTGCTAGTGGGTCATCAATATCGAAGCTTAAGCTCGCTCGGGGCTATTAGACGGACACGTAATAATCAGTGTGAGGCCCCGTACACGCCGCTCCGGGATCGGGTCCTGCAATCTTGGAAAACCGGCAACGTGCCCGACTACACGACTCGATCGAAGCGTGCGCTTTGCAAATTGATCGATTAACGGTACGGAGGAGCGAGCCGCGGCGCGAAAGGGGGTCATCGACGTCGTCGGTGGAGATATATGATCGAGAGACGTGAAGCATGAAGACCGTGCGACAGCGCGAGGGGAATAGAGGTTTTTTCTTTTTTCCTTTTTTTTTTTTTAATAGGTTGTTTGGATCAAAGGAAATTGATTTTATACGTCTGAAAATAGATATAGCAGTTATTCGAGAAATAAACACGGAAAAGCGCCCGGCCTTCTATATCTAGGAAATTAAATCGATCCGCATGGCTGTGACAGCGGGAATAAATTATAAACGCAAACTTGTTCATTGCGAGTTCTCATATCTGGGGAATGATTCGCGACGCGACTCTCATGCACGGTAATCGATTCCGGCAACCGTGGACATTCGCGAATCACGTTATATAAGCTAAATTACAAGTCGGCATGATAGGGGATAACTGGAAAAGTGGAATGACCCGCTTGCCGGTAATATTGCACACGCGGGAATCGAGCATTATTTATATTACACGCCTTTGACCCGGTTATATAGACGACAATCTCTCTCTCTCTCTCTCTCTTTCTTTCTCTCTTTCTCTGAAGAGTACCGTGTTTCTCCAACCGAACGACACATTCACCCGCCTGTACTTAGCGGTCCTCGACCGCAGAATCTTTTTTTTTTTTTTCATCTCGTAATCGTTTGTACGGCGGAACTAGTCGTGTCCCCCGTCGACAACTAGTCGACACGTTGCCGGAGGAATGTCTTATTGATACCTCGGGACGAAATGTCCGCCATTCTTCTCCCGTCGAGAATGACGAATGCGGAAGATGGAGGGCAGCCGGGCTGTAAATAAATTATGGCCGAGTTGGTGACAAAGACAGTTTGCGAGCGTTCGTTGCGAATGCACGGATCGACCGCAAATATCGGTCCAGAGCCTGTCGATGGTCGCCACCCTGGCCATTAGGTATTCGGGCAACTTTGCGGAAGCGAGCTTCTCTCACCCGGGGCAACTGGTGTTTCGCAAGTGGGGCACGGCGTTTATTTTGCATACATACGGAATTTATTAAAATGCAATTAAGATTTTGCAAGTTTGACACCATTATAAAAATTCACGCGAAAGCATGAATAGATAACGTTTGGGAGGCTTAATAAATCCCGTACGGCCAGGAAGTCGTTTCGGTCTCGTCAAACACACACACACAGATTCCCATCACGCGTCTATAATTTTATTGAAATAGTGAGACTCATCGTCATTTCATTTTGTAATTCCAAACTTGGCAAGAAGAGGTTTAATCTAAAACATCGATTCGCGTCAGACATCTGCGTCTGTGAGATGAGTACTTTGCGTTATCTAATACTCTCGGAATGTAATTCGCGATTTTAATCGCTATTCGTATAAAAGATTTAATCAGATAACAAAGAAATTAAACTAATGGAAAAGTCTTAGATAGTCGTTTCGACTTTTGGGTTTATGACGTCGAGAGCGGTGGTAATTTTGAGACCAACTTGCACACACTTAATTTACTTAACGGCTTTAGAATTCGCACCAATTTGAGTAAGTGTCGATGTCATGCGCGAGATAACACGTTGCATCGCGCAATGGCTGAGAAATATCGCTTTCCTGGCATTTGTGGCGCGGCCAACGGTATCCGCCAACGTTCGAGGAAGGCAGAGAGAATAATCGAATCGCCGACTTAAAGGCGGTGTTCGGTTAGATTTACACCTATCTCGTAACCAACGAGTTATATCGCGCGTATCGGTCGTTGAATCTAGACAAATTTGCGCGATTCGGCATACATAATGAAACACTATGGCGCGAAAGAGGATGCTGAGTGCCATGTAACCGTGTACAAAACGCGTCACGTATCTTGCAGTTTATAGTCACTGTATTTTAACGAATAGTACTACCATATATGCAGTAAATAAATGCCAAAATCGACATAGATCTCGAACATGAGTTTTTTACTATTTTTAATTTTTTTTCTACTTTTTATTTACTTTTTTACTATTTTTTTTATTTTTTATTTTTTATATACTTTCAAAAAATAGTAAGTCTGTAAAAAGGGAGAGAAATAAATTTAAAACATTATTATCAAGACTATGATAAAAAACTTTTAAATATCTATAAATTCTGGAATCTAAAAATTATATATATATCTAATTATATAATTTTGATATTTTTTTTTCTAATACATGTTGACAATTTTTTATTTCATTAACTCAATTGAAGAGGTGCTTCTTTTTTCGTGCTTTTATGGTCGAGTTACCCGTTAACCTAATTAACAAGTACATATATGTCTCGAGTTATGCACGGTCTCTTATAATAGAAATTCTGTTACGTGACCCGGCCGTGCCTCTATTATAGTCCGACGAATGAAGCTTCTTTATTATATTTCTCGTGTGATGAGCATCGCGCCGCACGAGCCATATTCAGATCATCAGGTATTCGCGTGTGCGGTCACACGACTCTACCTATGTAACCAAAGCATAGGGAGACAAAGGAACGAAAATAACGACGGGCAATGGAAAGCAAACACACGGCACACGACTTCGCCGGCTTCTTACTGACAAAGTGCATTGGCACGGAGAGAGGCGATATCTGCCGGGTCCCGAGTTTGTGGTCCGCGCAACGGTAACCGCTCGTCTTCGATTCTTGGTTCGAAGACCGTTACACTCTCTTCCAGTCAGTCATCGCCGTTGGAGGACTTGGAGGTTCACCGGGGGTTCGCGTATCGCCCCCGATCAGGCGCTCTTTACTTTGCCGAACAAATCGGAGTCGCGCTACTCGTGCAGAGAGCATTGCTGAGCGTTGCTCTCCGCTCGGCCTCTTTGTAGGGAACATTGCACGTCGCTGTCGGATTAAAAGCAACGTCCAATACTGGATACTCGTGTAACGAACATCACGATTAACGGGATGTCGCGTCTAATATCTCGAACAGGTTTCAGTTGCGATAGAGACCGGCGCGTTCCATTGCGAAGCGATAACCGTTTGCTCTTAATCCCTTATTTGCTCTTAATATGCGTATGCGATTCGAAATTAAAATCATCGGAGTATCGGCCTCTCGTGTAAGAAGACCGTTATATAGTCGCTATTGCAATCTCCGTTTCTTCATCTCCGCGGGAATTAGTATAATTCCGCATCAACTCGGACGAGTAAATGGACAGCTGATGAATGAGAGACAATCCAAGCTGGTCTTGGCGATAATGCCGATTGCATCCAGCCAGCCGTCGCTTTCAATTAAATCGCGCTCATCCTCGTTGTTGAAAAAAATTCCAGAATCATACGCGCCAACTCGTCGAGTGCCGGACGGCGCAAAAAGCATTTCGCGAAGTAATTCAATCGAATTGGCTCGTTTTTTTTTTTAACCAGACGGGGTTTTATGCTCGCGGGGAGTTGCTTCCTGAATCGGGTTTTGCCCCGCGGCTAAAAACTGTCCGCGTCAATACACTCCAATTAGCAGCATCATCGATACGACGGCGGGGCCCATTTTAGCCCTCGTCGAAGAGGCAGAAATTGCTAGTCACGATTTTAATGGTAATGTCCGCGAGTCTGTCGATATTCTACCGACTAGCACAATGAGGGGGAATGGAGAGGAGAAGAGAGGAGAACTGTCAGTAGAATCTTGCGTACGCCAACATTCTCTTATCCCGCGTGATATCATCGCAACTGGACGCCAACCTAACGAGACGCGCTAGATCGCAATGAAATGACGTCGAAATCCACGGCGGATAAGAATGCGAATAGTTTGACGCATAGATTTTTGATCCTGATATTGATACAAGGATTTTTTTACTCGTTTCTAAATGGAGCACGATCCCAGTTGACGTTGAGCGCATCATCTCGCGATAATGAGCGTGAGAGTGGCATGTTGGATCTTTATCGCTTCCCCGATTCGCCGTGAAATCGTTGAACATGTTCGGCGATGGTTCGCGTCCATTATCGTTTAAGAGATACGTTTAGTTAGCCACGATGGCTTCCTGCTTCTTCACATGGCGATTCCACCACCGGCTGCCTTCGATACAACTATACGACCTTGTTTTTCGTGCCCCTTTAAAAAGTTCGTTACACGCCGCTACAACTTGCGTTTTAGACTTCCCGCTAAAACGGAACTTTGCGAGACTCATAAAAGAATGAATTAGATATTGATACCGTTGGTTTGGAATTAATAAATAAAAAAAAAATGTATTAACGTATATATTTATTCCAAATCGTAATGAGACATCTTTCACTAATTTATATATTTTTTGATTAATATATTTTTTACATATTTATAATTTTTATTATTATTTATTATTATAACATTATTATTATTTTTTTATTATAACATATATTATTATTTATTATTATTTCAGATCTTTTGCAATTTTGTATAATTATATATTTTCGATGTTTACTTCTCTGTTTTCTATTATTCATATATTATACATTGCATATGATAAAATTATTATTATATTATTATTTTATATAGTTACTGCAATATTATTAATAAACTGTTCTTCTCGTCGATAATTTGATGATCTGAATCGATCAATCATCTTTATCTGCGACTGACGTGACTAGTTATGATCTCAAAAACAAACAAAAAATGTTGATATACAGGACTCTATTTATTAACGGTCGTAGCTAGATCAGAGTTATTTACATAATGATTATTTGTGTGATCGAAATGATAGCCAAAGATACCGATACCAGTCGATGACAATTAGAGTCGCGATGTAAGAAAACGTGCTGTCATCATTTTGCAGCATCGAGCACTGCCCGCCCATAGTTTATGTCTGCTTTTAATGGCGATTCTCTCGAGGCGCTGTTGACTTCCTGGACGTATCGCGAAAACTTCCTGGTCTGGATTCCAGCGCGATGGAACGTGGAAATATAAATAAAATAGGCGCGGTAACCTCTCAACTTTTTTCCCCTTATACATGATAATCCGACGCGAAATTACGGTGAGGAGGCAAAGATATAAAATTAAAACGTGTTCTTGTGTTACGCGTGAGCGGACTGATATCACACACGCGAGCGATGATTTTCACGCAATACGATGACCAAGCACTTATTAAATTAATTAATCGGTACTGATGCGCGGTTCTCATTTTTATTCCTTATTTATGGATAAACGTGCACATAATTTAGTTATATTAATTTTATAAAAAATTATAATAAGATATATTAAAAATTTATTTGTTAAAATTAACGCGGTAGATTCTGTTTAACTTAATATTTTATTGTACATATATATTTATTATATATTTTATTGTATGTAATAATATTTTTTTCTATTTTTATACTATTTTAAGAAATACACTCAAAATTTTTTTTGCTAGTTTAATAAACTGCATCGAATAAATTCCACGCGATACTACATAGTTGTCAGAAAAACGTTAAAGAGTGGCACTGTCGATGTAGAAACGTAGACGTCTCGGAGTCAATATCACGGTCGCCAGAATCATTTCGTAATTTATGTTGGCGCGAGACCGTTACCGTCATTTCCGCGATGAATTTTACACCGAGATCGACGATTTAAAAGCCAGCAGGCGGGCCAGGTGAGAATCAAGGATCTGGATTCCGCGCGTACGTATTTGTAGGTAACTGTAAGTCGTAAGTGTGGAAAGCGAACAATCGGTGCTAACTTTAACGCGACTTTAACGACGACGCCCCGTTAATAAACAGCGGTTGAGGTTTCCTGCGTGAATCGCGCTCGCAGGATTTCATTGTTCTCCGGCAACTCTCCGTATCGGTGATGACACATTTAATGAGAATGGGGATTTTGTCTAATTATTCATACTCCTGAGTCTCAAAAATTGTAACTGTATTCGTACGTATTGTGTATATGTTGCCGTGAAAAATTCGCGATCTTGAAAAGAACTCGCATAGATTTCTCTTCTGTAGTCCATCTTATTATTGGTCGGTATATCGAGAGCCCATCTTACCTCGCTGAGGGCTCCTCTCGAAGGTTTAGATATTTTTTAATTTCTTTTTTTTTTCGACTGTATGCTTGTACGGCCGATCTTCGAGGTTCTTCAGCCTCTTTATTTTCTGCCTCATTACTTATAATTCTTATTTTCATTAGCTGCGAGGAACAACGGACCCCCGACATCAAAGGGTATAATTTAAGAACGATTGAATTTGTAGAACAGCCGTTGCGTGTTTTAAAAATCCTCCTCCTTCTCGTCCGTTCATTAAATTATTTTTAACTATTGTTCATAGAAAGAGGAGATATAGAGAGAGTACGTGTTTTCAGCAACATAATTATTTTAATAAATTCCACGAAACAAACAAATAAAAATAGAATATAATTACGCGTAGAAATTACATTTTAATTGCATATAATTTATTATTAAGTTATTGAATCTTGTAGAAGCATTGCCATATTGCTTAAATATTTATCTACTTGAGTACACATTTACAATTGAAATTATCTTTTCTTTCTTCTGACTAAAAACAATTAAATCCGATATATTTAAAAATGTTCAAATAATTATTAATTTATATATAAGAAAAATGTGGGTCCTCAATATTATAATTTACGATAATTCTATGTGAAAATTACGTTACATAATTTTATATTACATTTTATTCAATATTCTAAATAAAATACTGAATCTGTCCTGATATCTGTCTCTTCGATTTTTTAATTACATATCTTGAAATAAATCGGATATTTATGATGAGCGTGATACCCGAAATATTTAGATATTAAAAGTACATTAATGTCAATTAGAGAGATGAAATAATACCGTTTCAATAAAACTGTTTAAGAATAAAGATTAAATGTAGAAAAATATATCTTCTTTTTTATAACTTTATGAAGCAAGTAATAAAATACATCATGGTAAACTTCCTCATCTTTAATACATAGTTTCTAAGTTTCTCGAAAGAACGTATTGATTCAATCAACTGTTACATTCACCCCTTCAATTACACTCTCGAGATAATCATAATTTCCATCCGGCAGGGACTTCCTCAATAGTTATATTCGTTACACATTCCACCGCAACATTGCATGTTGTCGAGTTCACGCATGAAATCCACAACAAGCATTGACCATAAAAGCGCCGATAGCACGAAACGATCGTAAATGCTATAGGTGAACTATATGCGGCAGCCTACAAAAATCATATAATCCCGTTAAATCTGAACAGAAAGCACGTGTCCTCGATTCTCGCGTTTCTCTTCTTCAAATTATACAAAGAAACATTTTCACGTGGAAATCAAAATTTATTTTTTTTATATTGGATAAAAAATAAATTTGGTTTTTACCTGAAAAAAAAAAAATATATATATATATATATACTTATATTTATCTTATTATATTTTTAATTTTTTTTCACTCTAAAAAAGCATAGAATAATGTGCACAAAAAATTTAATTTGCCGCATATACATACGCGAGTTTCTTGGGAAGAATTGATCGAGAATAAAGATCAGAGCGATCCTGTTCGACCGCCACGTATCAACGTCGACTCTCGGCCACCAGGCACGTCTGCGATTAAATAAGCATAGCGACGTAATAGCTACCTTCGCGAGTCACGATATATACTCGTGCGTGACGGCGCGTCAGCTATATCGGAATCCTCGTCGCAGAACGATTCATTAACTGCGGATTCGCGTGGATTATTTCCCATTCAAGGCGATACACAGCGGGATCGACAAGCGCCGATGCTCCTTCCTCGCAGATATTTCTCTCGGTACCTTTGACAGATACCCACAGTAATGATTATAAGGGCCGCATTCGCGCTTACTGCGGACAATTTTTAATACTAACTCGTCAATCGAGTATGCATAGCAGGTATTTTACGATTAAATAAAGTGAGGACGATCATTTTGTAAAATTATTTGAGTGAATTACTAGTATTGATGAAATATTAGTTAATAATACACATACTTTAGAATAAAGCAAGTGCAGTTTTTTATATCTTCATCTTCTCTAAATGTGGGTAATTCAATGTGCACTGTCTTCCAAGATTAAGCTGTACATTTTATTTGATAAAAATATCCCGGCATCATATATTATCATTAATTCTCGCAAAGATAAGCACCTACGCAACGTTCCGCCTTGAAATGCAATTCAACATAATAATCTGACGATTCGCTACGAATAGAAAAAAGACATCTCACGCCGCGAAGATATCTGGATTCCGGAATTGTTAGAATTTTTCTCGCGTCAAAAGCCGCAGAAATTCCATTGCGATGGACCATTTCCTGTAACCATCGAATGAATAAATAACGTGTAGGAGGAGAACTAAATAAAGAAAAAAAAAAAAGATCAAGAGACCATTGGAGAAAGAGGCGCTCAAATCTACCGTTTTTCCTCCTCTTTTTCGTCTCTCTTACATAACGGTACCTTCGTCGTAAAGAGGTGAGAGCTCGAAATCTAACGTTCGAAAACGTCATGATTGTGCAACCGCACTTTGGAAATCGCTGATTAATTGCACGTTGAACACCCATCGCCGCGTCTCGCTGCGTTTTAAGGCAGCACTTAAGCTCGCTGATTCGGCTCTTCGCGTATACACCGTTATGATCTCTCCTCTTGTTTCAAAGCTCACGAATAAGGAACGTGGTTTATATCTCTTGCACGATCTCTTCATTCAACCTCTCTGAGAAAAAGACGGCGAGTCATTTGTACGAGACGCATCGGACAGCTGTATACAATTGACGATTATTCGTATATAATTATTTATAGAGAACGCAAGTGGCGTTAAGTCAATTAGCGAGGAGAAAAATAGGTGCATCGCTCTCGATGAAGCGCAGCGTGAACCGCTAACTAGGAAAGCGTTATTAGGCGTGTCGTTAGTTGTGCAAGACTAAAGATGCAACGCCGACATCTCGCGAATTGATTGCGCGCTATTGCGAGCGTATATCTGTCTTGGAAAATTTATGGCTCTGGCTTTAATCCACGTGGTTGTTTTTTTTTTTTTTTGCGGTCTACTCATCGCTCCTCTTGACGATGTGATGTTTGTATACGATGTGTGCGAGATGTACATACCGTAAGAGCATCCGGCATAGAGTTGGACAGAAGGTAGAATGTAGCAGGCGCCGTTCTCACGAATGTACATACAAGGCTCTTCTTTCGCCTACTTTAATCCATCACGTAGATAGTTATTAGCCCCGACAAGACGGTCGTCCATTAAAATAATTAGAGCAGCCTCATAATGTAATTGGATAATTGCGTAATTGAAATGATATGTTAATAATAATTTGAAATTAAGAAACTCCGACACATAACGTGGAGAGAATCGATGGAGTGCAGGAGAAATTTATTAAAATAATTA
This sequence comes from Cataglyphis hispanica, assembly GCF_021464435.1. NCBI lineage: Eukaryota > Metazoa > Arthropoda > Insecta > Hymenoptera > Formicidae > Cataglyphis > Cataglyphis hispanica. Next base: position 1,854,885 of record NC_065966.1, on the reverse strand, counting down.
TTACGAGAGAACCCGTTGCCCTGAGGATGACAGATGCGGATGTACATTATCTTTTTTTTTTTTATCTGCTCTATACAACGCCATAAATTCCTTTCCCGAAACGGACAATGAAATAATCGCGGCAGTACACCGGCGGGGCCGGTCGTTCTTACAAGTCCATCCTTTTCCTCTCTCACTTCTTCCCGTCGTTAAATCCCGTTCAGGAAATCATGCTCTCGGAAAAAGGAAAAAATTTTAGAAAGCCCGGATTTTAATCATAAATTGTTCATTTCCGAATCTAATTTTATTTCCTATAATTTTTATCGATATTTTTACAAGACCAGTCGCATCAGAAGAATCGCTCTTGAACGAGTCGAGGAGCGCGCCTATAGATTGATTATACTACGTGCAGTTCTGTAACCGGTCTTCAGCGCGATAAATGCAACTCGGAGGATTGAATGCAACACAACACACAGTCGTGTCGATTGCAAAGGCGAATCATTTACTGATGAAAGAAATTTTTTCCATACCGCTAGATCGAGATGATCTTTCGCGAATTATCTGTAATTTCGCTGCTGATACAGGATATTACGAATGCTTAGGCGAAGTTTTAATGTAAGTGTAAAAATCAAGATTAAAGTCATTGAAAAAATTCAAGCCACCATCCGCAGATCGGTTAAATTGATTCGACGTTACGAGATGTATCTCTGTTTTTGATTGAAGGTGATACAGCTGATTCGCCGGCGAAGGATTTCCTCGACGCATTGATCGACCGTGTAATCTCCCTAACTCTCCTGGATTCATTCTATATCATTATCTTATCTCTATACTTATGAAAGACGCTCGCGACGCTTTTTATCGCAAATTGAATTGCGTAAATTGTCTTGATATATCAATAGTGAAAGGAAGATGCGAGATAAAATGCATCTATCGTATTTACTATAATTCTTCATAACTATATAACATAACTACGTATCATCAGGATGTTAAAATATATATAATCTTATTTCAACTTATATCTTAATCTTTTGTTTATATCTTAATTTAACAGAGTAAATTGAAAACATATTAGATTTCACGTTGCATAGCTTCACTGCCTCTTCCCGGTACGAAAGAAATATGAACTTGTTTCGCGACCTTGCCTTCGTCCGCAACTATACTCCTCGCGCTGAAATTAATAAGGTGACGTATAAAAGTCCAATTATCCCGCGATAGGACTCCCGCCGATATCGTGGGAGGTCGAGTCCAAGGTCGTCGCTCTGCGTTTGTTTTCTTCCTTCATCCCGCGATACGCAGGTGTTCATTCCCACTCCGCATCCGCGTTCGCACCTCGGCGATTGCAACCGCGTTATATGCGTTCGTTGCGTGCGTACCTACCTACCCTGCCGGTAACCGGCCGCGCGTTCGTCAACCGAGGAGCTCTGCTCATTAACTCGAGATCATTTCTCATTACGACTCGTTTCGTTCGCTGCAGGCAGCGTAATCGACTTTCCCATTACACCCGCGCCGTTTCTTCGATTTCCCTCCCTGCCTCGTTCGCGCTTCTCGCCTCGAGGCAGTTTCTCGCGTAAGTCGCGTTCCTCGCCGACGAGCTCCGAGTGTCTTGACCCCTTGACGTGACAAGAAACGATGGTCGATTCACATATTGTACTGATATAACGAACCCATTGTTTTTTCACCGGATAACAAGATTACAGATCAAATTCGTAAGCGTGGTGAAAGTTTTTTATCATCCATTTTATCATCACGACACTGACCGGAATTTTATAACGACCGTGAGACCGTTTCATTGTGCGACGCATCGAAATTAAATACGCGCGATTTTTTCATCGTTGCTTCTTCGAAATCGAGCTTTAAATTGCGAACTGCATAGAGACTCGCGAGTAGGAAGATGGCATTCGCGGTATCAGTGCCCTCGCTTGTTGCACGCGTGATTATTATTATTCGTTCCATTAACATGCAAATAGCGCGTATGCGAGTCGCGGTCTGCAATCGTCCGGCGTAAATCGCAATTGCACTTCTCATAATTAGATTCATCGCATAATCTTCGGATAATATATTGCTCAGCGCGCACGTTCGCCGGCGGGCGCGGCGAACGTACCCCCATGATAGAAAAATGTCTTAACCAGATGATCGCGTACACCGTTGCATCCCGGTCGTTTGCCCCCCTCATCAGGCACGAGTCCATCAACTCGGAGCCTGTTAGCGTTCTGTAGAGTTCCAGAGCGATGCAAATCGCGGGCTTACGAAAAAGTACTCCGCGCCGCGGGTAGGACAAGATACTCGAGCGCGACGTTAAATCACGCCTGGTCCGTTCTAAATAGCCATTAGCCGACCGGCGAATCCGTAATTACCGGGTATGAAAGACCTAGCGCGCGCAAAGCGGGGAGAATCGTAGACGCGCAATTTATTGACCGGTTCATTGAACTCTCAGCCGAGAGAGCATCGGCGGAAGCGGTGCATTCGGAAGGAGCAGAGCTGTCGAATCGTGGTTCAACGAATCATCGTCGTAAGTCAAAAATGAATAATAATATTGAGAGTGGAAAAGAGAAAAGTCTTAGAAAAAAATCTCACTTCGGGATGGAAACGTAGATTAATAACCGGGATCCATGTTGCGCACTCTTCCCGAGATCATTTATGCGAATTGAGCGAAATCAGTGATTCTTAGGTACGATTGCGTGGATATTCATTATGCTTCCGTACGCGAGCGTTTCAAAATCGCAAACATTTCCCGGCGAGTGTACTCGAGCCGGCGATGCCGACTAGTAGAAGGACACGGGATGGAAATTATCTTAAGTGCTCCCGTCGGCGAAGCCGCCCTCGAAAGAGCATTAATTTATAGCATCCAAGCCGCGATCCCAGAGACGATAGAGAAGAAACGGATCTCTCCTCCCCTTGTCGCTTTCCTCTCCGGCGAAGCCGTGAACGGCTTCGTCGTCGGGTCGCGTCCTGTCCTATAAGATCGCTGGACCTCCGAGCCTCTCCGGTGGCTGCGACTAATCGGGAGAAATCCCACCAACAAGCGGTATCGTGTAACCGTGGACGCACATCCGTGAATATTTCCTTCTTCGGTCCCCCTAGTCGTAGACTTCTTCTTCTTCTTCTTCTTTCTCCTCCTCCTGTCCTATCGCATCTTCTACCTCTCTTGTTACGGAGTCTGCTTTCGAGCTGGATCGTGTCCTTGAACGGTACAGCGGGTTCCTCCTGGAGATCGTTTTGTCTCGTCGTCCTGCCTCGCTGATTTCGCTCCGAGCTCCTATTCCCGGTCATTCCATTTGCATCGGCCGGCCAGAGAAGCCGGATGAGTACGGACGGGAGAAAGAGGAGAGAGAGAGAGAGAGAGAGAGAGAGAAAGATAGGACGAGGGATCCGGCTTAGAGTGTCGGTTGAAAAAATCGCGAAACACGCCGGCTGGAACGTCGAGGAGACAAAGTGTCCTCGTAGCTACGGCTTTGCATGATCACGACCGCGCGATGTCCTCGGTAGGATCGGCCGTCGCGCTCTCGGTAGCGCGTATCTTCCGTCGTATGCTCTCGCATCGAGAATTTTCAAACCGGCGTTACCAGCGTAATTAAGCTACGATGTTAAGTACGTTAGAAGTTCATAGAATTTTTAAAGTTCGCGCGAACGGCGATCTCTCGCCTCGAGCTTTTTAATTATCTTTATTTCTCCGGTAGAAAAAAGAAATAGTTTGACATAAAGTTGTCTGAAAATATGTAGAGCGAATGCATGTATGTAAATTCTTCAAGTTTCGCTTCTCTCCAGAATGTTTCTTCCTGCATATGACGCTGCACCCACTCTTGCTCATCAGAATGATCTCGAGATAGTTTCAAGATGCGACTCACGTTCGCAAGTTACGTTACATTAGGCGTACGCCATCGTTGATGTAACGGGTCGTCGCGATGTTACCTTGGTTGTCCTGCATTGTTCTCTTTCCTCGGGATACATTTCTTGCGATTCCTTGGAATGAGTACATTACACGAAAGCGCCACGGCAAGATAAACGATCCGTAGCGACTTAATTGTTAACACGAGAATGCAACATTTCTAGCACTCTATCTTCAAGTATTGCACTTTGTATTATTACAAAGCACGAATAATGGCACGCTTATTGATAATAATGGCATCTTATTTCCGAGAAACAAATTTATTGACATAAATTGTTAATACGCATGGCTCTCTCCAGACTTGGCTAATAAATTAATTTTTTTAAGTAATATGGATAGATGTTTAACATAGTCAGATTATCGAAGATTATTTTCTCTTAGAATTAGTATATAAAATCCTATATTATTATCATACTTTTTTTATCTGCATTTATTAGCTGCTCAAAAAAAAATGTATTTATAAAGCATGCTTAAATAAAATATCAATCTATTTAATCTTATCTGCCATTTCGTTTTATAATCTCTAAATATATTTAATAATGATCAATGTAATTAATTCATTGTCGGCTCAAATCTTTCATGATATTAGGCAGAATCGGTTATCGACGTTAAAATTGTCAGTCTTTGCACACAGGAAGTCGTTTCAAGGTTGTTTTTTTCAAAGCCCTTATAAAACAGCTCATTACGCGATAGAAGTAACGGTGATAACCGCTGATGAGCGCAGCCGACTAATAATTAGTTCAGTCTCCAGTTGTGAGAATTTCCTCATCGAGGCTACTGCTTTCTACACGTTAGATATTCTCAAGGTCGTCGCTTGTAAGACAAGTTCCCGAAGAAATTCTTTCCTTGTCAAATGAAAAACGACGTAACGGAAGATTCTTCGCGCGGTGCAACTGCTTAATTAACTGAATGCTTAATTGTCAGTGACGATAGGAAAGGAAATGAGGAAAGCGAGGATGTCAAGGAAACGATCGCAACGAGCCTGAAAGCTTGCGGTGTATTTTTTCCCCGGGCAAAATCTAGTTTTCAATGTGTACGGGTTACGTTATATCGTTCCATCATCGCCGTGTAGCTGCTTCCTTTTCTCTACAGACATTAAGATAATCTCGTGCAAATGGAGCGCGAGGAGTAGTAGCCGCGGGCCACTTTGTTTTGTACGGAGATAAGTGCGGCTTTGCTGCGGAAGGACTCCTCGTTTTCTTTTATCCTCCCCTGTTAGTTTTTTCCATAACTTCTTTCCTTCTATTTTTCCTTGCGAACTTAAATACAGTTATCGAGGATAATGATAACTCATACATATTCGTCGAGTTAATATTAACTGAAATTGATATATGGGGGCTTTCTAAAAAATCCACGATTTTATTTTCAGTCTTGTCGTAGATTTAACATTTTATCCCGACTTGATTTTGATAAAATGTTTATTTTCTATTTTGTATTATATCTTATTTTAGCATCTTTAATTTTAATTCGATCGCTCATTTTTTATTTTATTGCAAAATTTATTTTACCGTTGTTTTAACGTACAAGTACTTTTCTCTCTTTATTCCATTTCTATTCTTACAATTTCTCGATGACTTGAGAGAAATTTCGTAGCCAGTTATCCACTCTCGGAGTGATTTACGCGCGCAATCCAATTCGTGAGTGCGGAAAAGTAATTTCTCTTGTGTCTCTCCATTATCACGCCGCAAATGTTATCCCGTATCGCTACCTCGACGTGAGTCGACGTTTACTTATTCCGGTTTACCTATCTACAAACTACCACTATCGAGCGCGGCATGTTTTCCATGTTTCATCCTCTTCTCTTCGTCCTGTAATTCACCGCGAGGATAATTTCCGTTCCAGGATGAAGAGAAATCCGGGAGCGCGGTTGGCGCGAGATGATGAAGTCGTCCGGTCCATGCTTCTTTAGCTACGCGAAATTCTCAACCGCAGATAAAATCATAAATATCTTTTTTCAACATTTTGTCTTGTCGCATATATTCGTCAATAATTAATTCATCTCGCTTAAATGTAGTACTAGTGGCATCACGCTATGACACCGTCGATTTGATCGCCGTAGGACGAGCAATCTCGTTTGTATAATACGCGAGATCGTCAATCATCTTGTCTCCGCGATATGAAATGTCATTGGAGAAGTAAGAAGCGTCAATTCGAAAGCTACAGGTGGCTTCAAGGTCATCGTATTTTGCTTCTCCATTTCCACTCTATAAAGAACTTTCAAGCAAAGTTAACGACTGCATTCTGAGGTGAAGTCTGAAAGACGTTGCGGTTTTTATTTTAAAAACTTCGCACGATTGCTTCTTGATGATACCTACATATGTCGCGATATTAACTGAGGAAGAAAACTCTTATTAAGACAGACCGCTTATTAATGCGCAAGAAGAATACGTGGGAAGCGCAATTTATCTCATTATGCCAATGTCTTTTAGAGAGAAACCTCGCTTTGCGCGCGATAGAACTTGAAATCTTGGGGAAAAAATAAAGACGCGAATGAAGATGAAGATGCGAGTTGAAAGATCGCTTATGCGCTTCGTATGATTACTGCTTGCCTGATATAAAATCATAAAGTGAGGCCGTAGATTTTCTGTACGCGCGCGTCTATCTTCGGTCTTCACTTCGCTCGAATGTTATTTCCCATCATTGAGCGCGTCAAAGTTTTCCAACGATAACGTGCTTCTCTCCACGAGAATATTCCTCGTAAAAGTTCCTCCGTCTTTCCTCTCGAGTATCAGCTCGGGATGATCTCTCACATAGTTTCAAGAATCGACCCATGAGGCGTAATGCTTACCGCTCGTGCACGATCATGCGAATACGCGCTTACGGTTAGATAAAATGAAATTTTTAGCAGCAATCTCTAGCCGTGTGTGAAGAAGGAAGAAAAACGACTTCGGCAAAGGCCATTCCGGGCCTTACTGATTTATAGAACTCGTTACAACGACGATACATCATTTTAATATTCGCCGTTGTGGGACAAGTCTCGCTGGAATAGCACGTTTACGGCATCTACCTACTCTACCAGGATAATATCCTGGATGGATGGAGATGAGAGCCGAAAGGTCGTCCTTCCCTCTCGCTTGCCTGATTATTATTCCCGCGCTGTGATAGCGCCAAGAAGGGAAGGGCTCCTACGATGCACCAGGTCGTTGCACCAGGCGACCCCTCTCAGCGGAGAGAACGTACGAATATATTTATTTATTTACTTTTTTTTTTGCTCGTTCTGTTCTTGGTTTGTCCACCTTCACGTCCTCCATACAATATATCGAAATATATTAATTACTCGAAGGATTTATCGAGATCATCCGATGTTCGTCTCGATGCATGTTTTGCCAGATCGATCGATCGATCCTAAGTGGTTATCACTTGCCTTGATCGCTGAGAAAACAACCTGAGAGATTGCTTGAGATGCAAACCTTCAGTTTTCTCATCCCATTTTTCCTAGAATATCAAGGCGAGATAGAATCGAGATAGAATAGATACGTCGTATTTTTTCATTTTTAAAATAAACTTTATTTTTAAAATAAATCTTCTAATAACAATAAAAAAATTTATTTTAGGAATTTCAAGTTCTAGATGTTGGAAATATGAATTTATTTATTCATCTTTTTCCCACGGAAGAGGCAAACAAATTTCGCGTCAATTTCACGGTTCATGTGATAAACCGTGAAATATCTATCGGAAAAGAACTCGATGCGTCAACGTCCGTGAAAATCTTCTCAAAGATTTCAATAGCGTGCGGCTTTAGCGCGATTTACGAAGCTTCATTATTTATGAATTCGTTGCTCCACGCCAGATTTTGTCTCGCTTTTTCTTTTTCCTCATTCTCTGGCTCTCTTCCTTCTATTCTCGCACACCGGCAAACTCACTTGTTTATGAATCCACACTGACGCTACTGATCTGGAAACGTGAGGATAGTCGTAGTTCATTGAGTTTACATCGCAGTAATCCAACGTCGCGCGAAAATATTCAACAGTTTGAAAATTCCAAAGATAAATACCGAGAAATCATTCCCAGAAAACTATGAATTTTCAATGGATTTATTTTCTCTATTTTTTTTTTCTATTTTGAAATATAAATATGTAACGTGCTTTACATTGATATTTAAAAATTATTATATTATGTGAAAGAGATCTTTCATTATTCAAACAAATAACAAACATATTTTCAAAAAGCACTGAACTATCTCTGTTAATATAATGAATAGTAAAAAACAATATATCTATATATTTGATTAATGCTGCAGAGAATTTATGCTGTCCAAGATTTTTGCGCTATTTTTTAATATCTTAAATCGAATGAATAATATATATATGCAGATGGGTTATTTATTTAATTATAGGCACCGCAATTATATCGCAATTTCCTTGGTACTTCATCGCTATTCACTGAGCATCACATTTCTCGTGTACCGCGCACACGAAGGTCTGCTTTTCGCTTTCATGTAAATTCCAACTGTAAGCAACAGTCGTATTCATCACGAAAGCGGATGTACATAATATCGTGACGGGATGCGTTTCGCCGAGAGGGTGTGAAGCGACCCTAAACGAAGAAATGATTCCTCTCCTCGCGAGACGCCATTGCTGGCTCTTCCTATCGCAGCATCATATTCAGCTTGAGAGAAGAAGCGAGGTAGAAAGAAACGCGAGCGATGGCGTGCGCTTGGCAGAAATAACAATCCTGCCTTTCCGTAAAACTTTTCCCCTTTCCCTTTCGTCGACGCCGGGGATGTAACAGCGAGAGGAACAATTTTCTTCACCGTCTAATCAGTTCCACCTAGGTAACCATCGGGACTGATGCCCGCGAACGTTGAAAATCGATGCACATCGGGGTTTGATATGTTCATCGAGCAACATAATTGTAAACTTCGTTCGCAATGTTTACCGAGCAATTATTATCGGACTTTGATTCGTAAACGCTTGTACGTACGGGAAATTATATGCGCGTAAAGTACTAAAGAACATTCGCTATCCAGGGAATGCTCGTCTCTATTGCCATCCTCTATCGAAAATGTAGGAAATAATAAGGGAAACAAGTCGAGCGTCGCGTCTTGCATTAAAGGGAATTCTCTTGGGAGGAGCCACTAATTCGAATGGCATTGACGTCGCAAGGAGAGAATAAATCTACATGTTTCAATAGCCGAGCTGCCTCGAGTTCCAACCTTCCTGATGCATACGCAACAATACACGATTATGATCGTACTTCTAAAAGCTGTTTATCTTGCGTTATCAATTGGTCAGGATGGTAGGAGTATAGCCGTTCGTGAGAATACATAGCTACGCGAGTTATTCGAGAAGAATAATAAATTAGCATAGATTCCACGTGTGCAGTTCGCCATGGTAATATATTCTTTTGCAACAGATGATATACATGGAACGGATCCGCGAGAACCGTAAACGACCCCATAAACGCCCGATTCGTTCTCGAAAGGATCGCTTAACTCGTGACGCTGTAATTGAATCTTCATGGGCTCTCGAGAGCCTACCATAATTACGTAGCTGGGCTGTCATGAGACCTCCATGACGCTGCATTATCCGAAGATGAGACGATCATGAGTTGGTAATTAACCGTCTACGAGAATTTGCTGGATTCTAGTGAATGCTACGAACGCGCGTTTAATTGTAATAATCATCACTATAAAACTACTTAATTGTCGTTAAGCGGACGTTACGTAAATATCGGAATGTTTTTCAGTATCATCTTCTGTTTTCCTCTTTTAATCTAACTTAAAGCAAACGAAAGTGTCACGCGACCGTCTCCTATATAATCCATAAAAAAATACCATTTCCTTTCTTCGCTAGATTACCTTAACAACCTTCCGTAATTCGCCTAATTGCACCCTGTATCGTAACGACTCCCATCGACCTGGCGGGAAGGATAATCAGGGTTTTCGTTATCGAGGAGCAGATTTCTGGCAAAAAGGCGGCTGAAATCCGGTAGGCGTGCGGTTCGCACAGACACGTCGAGGATTACCGGAAGTGTCGATCCTCGCGTGGCGAACTTGCGCCTCGGGCGATCCCGCGGAAGATCAGCAGCGGCCTGCGAACCCGTCGACCAGGTTTCTTTGCTGAATATCGCGAGACGAGACCGGTTGTGACGTAAAGGTCAGGGACTCTCGTGCGTACGCGGCATGACTTTTCCCGCGCGTGCAACGGCCGGAGAGACGACGTGCATGAGCTCCGCACACGTGTGCGATCGTTAAGATCGTTCGGGCTACCGTACTGCATATCTCGATCGCTGCCATCAATATGAATTGAAACACAATGGAAATATGTTAGCTAGTGATAGCAAGGAGTTTATCATTAAGCATTTGTACTTCAATCCGGATATTTTTTTTTATCCAGCAATAAAAAGGGAAAAAAATTAATTCAGTTATGTAATAAACAAAAATTACTATCGATTATCAACAGGTTCTTTTATTTTAATTATTTAATTATTGTTTATTTTTTATTTATTTATTTAATTATTTTTTATTTATGTTTAGTTATATTATTTATTATTAATTTGCTTTTACTTATTTATGTCTTGTTGTGCGTATATTTGTATTTGTCATGTATATCGCTTTACTGTACATGATATTCAATTGCTCTCTTTTTTTAACGAATTAATATCTGTCAATGCCTTTGATAAACACTATTATATATGCAAAAAAATATACATATTTTGCATGAAATATTTGTATACATTTACTTTCTAAAGAGAGAATAATTGTGGCGCGCGATAATGAGAATAGAAAAGATTCATAAATCTGGAAGCACCGAGTCTCTCCGCTTTACTCGCAGGTATATAAAGGTGCCGTTAAACCCCCGGAAATCCGAGTTTCTCAGGTAACTCGTGACCTCGAAGAAGAAATCCGCGCTTCCTCCGCGCGCGTGTTTCTTTCACCTCGGTAGGTGCATTAATCTTCGTAACAGTGCATCAACCTGCCTACCGAGCGCGCCTAAGCGCATTCCTCATTGTTAGCGCGCGATTTTGCCACGACGTGCAACTCGTGGGTGCCGGGTCGCGAGGAGAGGCCACGGGGGCGCGGACGGAGAGGGGAGGATGAACCTTTGGCCTCGGTGCAGGCCACGACGTGGCTCTCCTTCCCTCTGGCAATCTCCAATAGAGCGCTATTATACTTGGCGACCTCGAACTCCGCGAGACTACATGGCTGGTCTTCTGGTATGATAATATCTGTATCCTTGTTATCGTAATGTGTCGATTCGCTGATCGAACGTGCACGAGAGGGAGGTAAGTTGGTCAACAAAGCACATTGTGAAATCCGACGGTGGACAATTGCGCGCTGATTTACATAAGAGGATGTAACTGGTTCAGATTTTGGTATATCCGGGAAATAAATTCGGAAAAGCGATTTATGATAAACTTTATTATAAAAAGATTGCCTAGTATCTCACAAATTATATTTCTTGTTACTATTGCAAAATAGCAGATTTATAATAATCATTAAATAAAGCTTTTTTATTGAACATCTCTTAACATCTTTTAAATTTAGAAGATTTATAATTAGCAAACATAATTTTATAAATACTTTATACGATAGTCCTGACAACGCACATTTTTTTTTCGCGTAAGGATAATAAAAATGATTTCAAAAATTATCGATATTAGCGCAAACTTTATTGTTTATACGTGCGAGAAGAAAATTAATTGTAAAGTAACGGGAAGACGCACGTGATCTATTTTCGACGCTCACGTTCTCAGCATTTGAATTAACTCTTACGCGACTGTTATTATCCCGCGAGAGATGATAGATAAACGAATTAAGAGAGGAATGCACGAAGCGAGAAATTATTTTACGGAACTCTCGTGAGATGGTGAGATCGAGATGCGCGACATCGAGAAGCGAGATAGAACGGGAGTAGTCCCCGACATACCAACTGCGACAGAAGAAACGGGACAAAAATGACGACGGAAGGAAACGAGGAAGCTTGTATTTCGCGGTTTCGCGAAATACAAGCAAAATACGTGTGCGGGAAATTCAGACATCATGTTCCCGATCAGTTCGAGCATCGCAAGATGCTGTTTCCTCGATCAGACCTGATCAGGCAAGATCGCCTCCTCGAACCTTTATGAATGTTAAATCCGTTCAGAAGACACCCATCGTGCACGATAAACTCTTCGCGGCTATGAGGCGTGTTTCCTATAAGTCGATTAGCTCTATCGAGATCTCCGTCTGATCGAGAATTATGCCGGATTAACGCGTGTCCAATCGTTTGAAAGCGGAATTTCCGCGTACAACATATGCGTTACTACTCGAGTACTGACTTGCATATTGCATCTCTTCGTGGATACTGACGTCCTCTTCGAGAAACGTCATCTCGAAAATGTTTCTTCACTTCCTTCATATTCACTATCATTTAAAATAAGTTATCTAACGTACGTGCACGCGGAAATTATTTTCTCTCGTTCAGGCGTGTGTGGGAGTTAAGCTTGAGAAAGAATTTTCAATTCAGGCTGATTCTAATTACGTCTCTGAGATTCCTTATTCTCATTGCAGATGGGCTCGTTTGGGATCGGAACGGTAGCAGCTACAACCGCGAGCCTGATATTCACGGTGCTGTTGGCAAGCGGCGATGCTGCATTGGGTGAGTTTCTTTCAAGATTGATCGAAGTCTTCGACACATGGATTAGAAGCTTCAGATGGATGTTCGCGTTTCGGTGAAATTCTACAAAAAAATCTCTGCATAAATGCAAAATTTTTTCCCTCTAGCAAGGACGGCGTTCGAGAAACTCACCGATTACGATTATCGCGGCACCACCTATTACAGCGTGAGGAATCTCTCGTTGTACGAGTGCCAGGGATGGTGCCGGGAGGAGGCGGAATGTCAGGCCGCCGCGTTCTCGTTCGTCGTGAATCCGTTGGCGCCGATGCAGGACACTCTCTGCCAACTACAGAACGAAACCACCGCCACGAATCCGGCCGCCCAGCCCCAGAGAGCTGTCAATATGTACTACATGACGAAACTGCAGATAAGATCCGGTGAGTTAGAACACCGGGGTACATTTACACGTGTACCAAACATGTGTTTTGTATTCAAATGTAAATCTCTTTAGATTAGAATCCGCATCAATCTTGTCAACGCTGATACTCTTAAAAGGCGCAGGGGAAAAAAAATAGCATATAAAGAAATGACTTGCGATGGGGAAAAAATCACACAGTTTTTTTGCCACGCAAAACAATACGAAAAAGGAATCGTGAAATGTGATAATCTGAATTTTAAACTTAAAAGCGGGTTTGTCGGTAAACTTTAAAGGGGAACGCTAACTGGCAGGATTTCATCGAACGAGGCAAAGGTCTGCGGCAAACAATACTAACTTGTATGCGAACAATGCAAGGGCTTAATAATGCGATTCGATTTGCTTGAAGGTACAGTAGGGCGCTTTCATCTGTACGGTTGCAGTTAAACATATTTACCATGTATGCATTTTATGAGAAATTTAAAATTACGTTATACGTAATATTTTAAAACGAGACGTGAATTAAATAAATTGCAGGATTCCTTATAATTAAGAATTATAAATATTTATAATAATATTAATCGATTAATAACTTAATAACGATAGAGAGAATATATCATCGATAAACTGTTAAAATTGATTAATTTAAACAAGACATTTTATGAAAAAAGTGACAGTTTAAAGCTAATTTTGTTGTAAAAAATAATAATTATCAAATCAGGTTAAAGTTATATATTGATTTAGACGATTTTTTTTTTCGAAACAAAATATAACGAAATATAAGGAAATATAAAAAACACTTCTCGCTCTTTGTCAGGTAGTAGACACCTTTGTCCGTTTCTCGCTCTTTGTATTCACGCAAAAGTTTTCACTTTTCACCGAAGAAAATCTAGTGAGAACGACTGGTTGGACAAACACATCTGCTGGTACCTGCGGGATCATAGAGAATGCGTTTAAAGAGAATGACCGCCATAAAAAACTTCCTGCTTTCTGGATGAGATCGATTGTCGAAAAGGGCTCTCTTGGATTCTAAAAAAGATTCAATATCAGTTAACGAATGGGCCAATGTCTCTGATATTTTTAAATATACGCAAAACTGTCGCTGATCTTTGTGCAATTATCAAAGAACATAAATGAAAGGGAGGCTTTTTAAAATTCCTGAAGGAAATGCCTGCTTTCGAAAAGATCAGCTTTATCAGGACCTCAGAAAATTTAATGATCTTCGAAGGATGAAATGTTTGATCAAACTCGGGAGAAAAGAGGAGGAAGCGGAAAAGATTCCCGTTTCATTTCCACTTGGCTTCTCAAAAAAAAAATTTTGAATATCGTGAATAAGTATATGCAAACAGAAAACGTTTTTTTCGCAATAAAGGAAAACATTTTAACTTTTTTACAGAATTTTATATTTTATATATTTTTATTATAATTAAATTGGCAATAAATTATATAAATCCATGTAAATTTTTAATATTTTAGACGTTGGCCATGCGAAACTTTACTTTGCAGCTTTGCACATCTCTATAAATCCTTTACAGAGTCGAAATTTCCGAGACAAATTTAATGCGCTTCATGTTGTCTCATAACGAGTAAGGCGATTTTCTTGTCGAGTTGTTTTGAATCGTAAAGTGCTTAGTTCCCTTCCTTAAATCCTAGTCCCGGAGGATATTCGCAGAAATATTTGTTTCTATGCATTTTCAATTATGTCGGCCTCTGAAAAGAAGAATTAAGAATTTCGAAGAAGGACAGACTTCCTGTTCTAACATGATCGTTATGGTTCAGCTAGTTGCAAACTGCGCAGAATCTTATTTTAATGACTGTAAAGTTAATCAATCAATCGTGCATTTTAAAAATACATCTTAAACCTGATAGCAAAGGCACTGTTTAAAATGCAACAAAAATCGAAATTTTTATATAAAAGAAATAATACGGTCATATTAAAAAAATATACATGATTTTGATATTACGCCTGCACAAAAATTATTTTGATCAAATCGCAAAATGCTTCCCGAAATCTTACAAAAATATTATGAAAAGAAACATATTAAATTATAAATGGATATTTTATATATTTTTTGTCATTCATCGTTCGTTATGAATCGCATTAAAATACTTAATTGTGGATGTACGGTGCCAGAAAAATATACGATTACAGAGAATCCGTTAAATTTCACGTTGCTGGTCGAAAAATAATTATCACTTTATTAGCCTAGCGATGCCTTCGTTCTGGATGAGCGATCATCAGGAATTCGCGATTGACGATGATTCATGCGTGAAGGAGTCACACAGCGGTTCGTTGGCACCGAATTTCGTCGTCGGCTGCGACTTTAGCGCCGGTTTCGAGGGCGGAACAAAAGAAATTGGAACGCTCAACGAACGGGCTCAGCCGAAATATATTCCGGAGTCGTGTGCCAAAAAACCGCGGCTATGTGCGTCACCGTCGACATCAACGTCGATGCCAAGTCACATGCGTATTATGGATGTTTCAGCATGAAAGATCTCTCATATAGACTCGATAATATCGTTGAAGCATAATCCGGAAATGATAAGCTTTACAAAATATCTTATCAATCTTCGATGGAGAGGGAGACAAAGACCAAGTTGTTAAAAACTGTTTAACGACTTTATCTTCGATTAATGATTTAGTCTTTTATCTGACACTGAATAACAATTCCGGAAACTAACGATAAATTGATCTGAAATTTATCACATTTTTCCGATTTTTGTCCAGAGATTTAAAACGTAGTTTTTTTATCTTCGCAAAAGAGAGAATTGAAGAAAAAAATCAGCCATTGATAGTTGAATGTTATTAATCAGCGACTCATGAAATATACAGAAAATTAACTATTAGCATTTATACACTTACAAATGTGCAAATATTAAAATCTACAATTATGATACATATAAAATATTGAAAAATAGAACAATCGAAAAATAATATTATCTAATTTTATTACATATTATTTTAGAAAATGTTTGTTTGCGACCGTGGGCCTTCGAACGTATTCCGAATAAAATGATTCGAGGATTGGACAACGCATTAATTTACACATCCACGAAAGAAGCTTGTCTCGCGGCTTGCTTAAACGAGCATCGCTTCACCTGTCGCTCCGTAGAATATAATTACGTGACACTTCAGTGTCATTTGAGCGATTCGGATCGTCGAACAACAGGTCAATATGTTCAATTCGTGGACGCGCAAGGAGTGGATTACTTCGAGAATTTATGTTTGAAAGGTAAACGCGGCTTTTTTGAGAAAAATATTGTGGTAAAATATAAATTATAAAAGAATAAAGAAAATATAATAAAAAAAATTATGCACTCGCACAGGAAAAGAGGCCTGCAAGTATCAAAGGATTTTCCAAATGCCCAGA
Organism: Cataglyphis hispanica; assembly: GCF_021464435.1. Classification (NCBI taxonomy): domain Eukaryota; kingdom Metazoa; phylum Arthropoda; class Insecta; order Hymenoptera; family Formicidae; genus Cataglyphis; species Cataglyphis hispanica. Next base: position 1,838,694 of record NC_065966.1, on the reverse strand, counting down.
ATCGGTGTAGCGGACGATAAAGTTGCACAATACGCAGGCCTACATTATTACACCGACAAGGAGTTGCAGGTTCAGAGCGAGTCCGCTTGCAGATTAGCCTGCGAAATCGAAAACGAGTTCCTTTGTAGATCTTTTCTCTATCGTGGCGCTCCTCAAGGATCAGCTTATAATTGTCACCTCTTTCATCTGGATCATTGGACTCTTCCGGATGGACCTTCTACCTATCTTAACGCAGAGAGGCCTTTGATCGATAATGGAGAACGAGTTGGCACTTACTTTGAAAATTTCTGCGAAAGTAAGCGAACTGGAAAAGTCGATTAAAATAATTTAAGTTTGTGTGTGTGTGTGTATGTCTGCGTGTATGATATATTAATCACATATATATTATTGTATACATTTTAGAAGGCACTGGACCATTAGCAGACCCATTACCGGTAGTTTTTGAAACTACAGAAGATCCTACGATAAACAATCTCACTAGAAACGATATTAATTGCGATAAGACCGGCACTTGTTATGATGGTATAGATTTTTTTTAATATTCCAATAATACATACACATATATAATATCATATAAAAATTATTAATAATTGATATGTTACAGTATCGGTTGATTGTAAAGACACTCGTATCGCTGTTCAAGTTCGTACGAATAAACCCTTCAATGGACGTATTTATGCTCTTGGACGATCCGAAACTTGCAATATTGATGTTATCAATAGCGATCTCTTTAGATTGGATCTTACGATGAGTGGACAAGACTGTAATACTCAAAGCGTGGTAAGTGATATAAATGGTGATGGTGATGTATTGAACTTAATCATTTTTAGGGATACTTTAAAGTATGAAAAATATTATTTATATATGTTTACAATTATACTTATAATTTTTCAATGCTATTTGTATTTTTCGAAATACTTATTATATAATATGTGCGACATGTAATTTGTAATGTATAAAATTTGCGTCAAAATTTATATTGAATTCTATAAGTTTGCAACTGTAATTCTTAAAGAATTAATTTTGCAGTTACATTGTTTTTTATTAATATTCATGCTTTGAAATACGCATGCTCCTAGAAATAGATTAAGTAAATAGCACTATAGTTAAATTACACGAACACTTTATCGATTTATTGTATGTGTGTCTAACATTACGTTTCCATACTAATGTATCACATTTATTTGATTGACTAGCACTGCACTTTTGTGCATAACTTTAAAAAACATTTTTTTTACACATTTATTTTACATGTTTTTATAAGGTCGATAAAGAGTTTATGATAAATAATGCACAACCCTCTCTCTTTGAGTACTTAATCTCTGTTCGCACTTTCTTTTCACCATGGCAGCGTGACGGTTTTCAGACTGGAATTTATTCAAACACGGTTGTACTGCAACATCATTCCGTGGTAATGACAAAGGCTGATAAGATTTACAAAGTCAAATGTACATACGATATGTCCTCGAAGAACATAACTTTCGGTATGATGCCAATCAGAGATCCAGAAATGATCAGTATCACTAGCGCACCGGAAGCACCTCCACCAAGAATTCGCATCCTCGACAGTCGATCGCGAGAAGTTGAAACTGTACGCATTGGCGACAAGTTGACGTTCAGAATCGAAATCCCCGAAGACAGTAAGTGTGTTCTCTTGAAAATTTATTTTTCTTTAAAACACGAAGAGCACTAATTATACTTGAATAACGATAAATCGATTTTTAACAATTCGACAATAATTAATATTAGTGTTCTATATGCAGCTCCATACGGAATTTTCGCTCGCAGTTGCGTAGCTATGGCAAAGGATTCAAAAAGCACATTCCAAATTATCGATGACGAAGGGTAAGTTGATTTGATTTTATTTAATATTTTTCGTTTGCATTCTGCGTGAAACTTACAGAACGAATGTCTAAATTTTCAGGTGCCCCGTCGACCCTTCCATTTTCCCCAGTTTCACTCCCGACGGTAATGCTCTGCAATCTGTATATGAAGCTTTCAGATTCACCGAATCTTACGGCGTGATTTTCCAATGTAATGTAAAGTACTGTCTGGGACCCTGCGAACCGGTAATTGATTAATTTCATTATTTTTTTTCGTTAATTATGGAAAATGAAACTATGACGGATTTCTCTCATTTTTAGGCTGTTTGCGAGTGGGGACGCGAATCTGTAGAATCGTGGGGTAAGAGACGTAGAAGAAGTCTTGCGAATTCGACAGAAGAGAAAGGCGAAGATATGACTCTATCCCAAGAAATCTTAGTGCTCGACTTTGGCGATGAGAAACAATCCGAATTTCTAAAGAGCGATGCCAGCATAGACTTCAATGAAGCAGGTAAGATAAAAAATAGAAGCATTAAAGCGATGGTAGAAGCACTTTTATGATACCAATTGTGGAATATTTATTTCCAGATAAAACAGTGACTATTGTGGAGCCATGTCCAACAAAAACCTCGGTGCTGGTGCTCGGTGTGACGTGTGCTCTTCTGGTGCTCATCTATATCTCTACGATCTTCTGTTACTACATGAAGAAGTGGCTGACACCTCGCAAAATGATGCCTTAAGGAATAAAAAAGGATTTATCTGCAGAGCGTATTCGCAAAAATATAAACGAAGAGAATGATAATGAACAGAGTGCGGAAGTTCACACATACATTTCACACGTACACACAGGCATATTCATATCGTAAGTTATCAAAAAATTCATACTCATTTTTATTATATTCATTTTCATTATATTCGCAACGGGTAAAGCATGTGTAATGTAAGAGGTAAAAGATTTTTATTTTTATTATCAAAAAGGGGGCACAATCGTACTATTATCATGCGTATCTAAATTATGTTCATTTATGTGCAACATATCATTAATGACGATTGCATTAATTATGCAATATTCGATATACATATCGATATTGATTATTATTGTATGGATGCATAATATCTAAAAGAATAGTTATACTCGTTAAAATAGATATTTTCGAGACAGTTACTCGACAGACATTAATATTATACATATATCGTTTCATGCGCGAAAATAAGTTTACACACACATTAAAATTACTGTGACTGAGTGCGACGAAGATTACGGATCTCTTGTACCATATGTTGAAAGCAAACACCTACACATATTCGAGGTCTATAACGAGGAGGATGACTCGACATCTCTTAACCGAGGTAATATTTAGCAAGGAATAGCTCATGAATATCATAATTTTTATGAAGATTGCGTCCTTTTTATGATGGTCACAGATATATTATATAATCAATGCGTCAATGATAACAAAGCAACATTTACATTTTCATTGAATGTTAAAGATATTAGATGTCTGCAAGAATAATATATACAACCACTTTGTGGCTATGAGTACTTAACAACTCTATATTTTGACTCGACAGATTGTACCGGGATATCATTGAGATAGCAATCGGCATTGAATTTTACTGATACAATTTATTTTGAACGCATGAGAAAAGCATTGCTACATAAGCGATTGTGAATGAAATTTGAATGACAGTTTGCGCATGTCGGAGATGTTTGTGTAAAGTTGGCGACCGATTCTTTTGCATACACATAGATACATACACATACATACGTACGTACACATATACGAGCATTTCGTGGAGCTCATTCGCGACTAAGATCATCTTGAAAATGCAATGAGTAAATCTTATTTAAGAATAATCTTAGATTCAAGCTAACTGTCCTCTAGTAGCTACTTCTGATCGGGTTGCAAGGAGAATAGGAACGAGCGGACGAATTTATTTTTCGTTATTTGCTCGAAGCGAAATTTCTCTGATGCTTTTTAAATGATTAAGAGATGCGAGCCTGGTTACTGTTTTCAGTCAACAGAGATCGATTTGTAACCCGCATCAAGACTAGCGGTATTTAAAGGTTCACGCTTCACTAACGTCTTTAACGATACAAGTAGCTTTAAGATAGTAATTAAGCATGTAAGCATAGATGAAAGAAGGAAAAAAGAATGAGGTCGAGAAGATATTTTCTCAGATTTAGCGGATTCTCGAAGCGATTTGTACTTTGTTCGTTATCCATACGAATAAATTTTTCATAGAGAAAAAAAATAAAAAAAAGCTCTTTATTTACATATAAGTATATACAAAGTCCATTCCCACAATAATCGTATTAATCATATATATATAATGATTAATTAATGTTGGAATTAATTTAATAATAATGGTTAAATAAAAAATGTTTTAAAGTATCAACCACTTGCGAGAAGCCGCTGAAGAAATTGTTTTTCAAGACTTACAAATAAGAGTACCTCTACTCATGAAATTCGTATTAGTATTGGAACTGATGAGAGAAACACTTGAAAAACATTCGGTTACTTAAGTGTAGATAGTCTCTGCGCATTTATAGCTGAGGTTCTCGAGGACTCTTAAAATTTTAACTGTGCGCGTTCAGAATATTAAACGAGAAATACTCGAGGTATTATCGGAGGTATAAGTAGCTACATAATAATTTTATAAGGACAATTATATATACTTTTTCAGTTTATCAATTCCATTTAATTAATAAACTCGCGCTATAAATATCCCATTGAATATTTTTTCTTGTTTCAAATATTAATGGAGGATTAATATGAAAATATGTTTGGACAATAAAATTTTTATGCACATTATGTAAATAAATATGGACTTTAAAAAAACAAGCGTTTTATTAATTTATGAACGTAAACGAGATGAGAACTGACATTCGTAAAATTAGAAGTAAAAATATTCGTTTTGAGAAAATTCATTCTACAAGAGTAAACTTATAACTGCTTCGTTTTTTTCTTAATTAAATAATAATTTATAAAATAAATATGTTATCTTTGTTTAATTTGAATATTATGACAACATATTAATTTTTACCACGAGCAGACATTTACTAAGATAGAGATATAATGATTATATGATACTATATAATGATAAAGAGGAGAGATTGGGTGAAGTAAATTAAGAACTTCCGGTTTGGGTGCTTTCTACAAAGAGATCACATTCTCAATATTGAATATTATTTAAATCAAAAGAATAATAAAAGAATGACGAACAATGTCAGCTAATAGCTTCATTAAATAATATATTTTCATAAAAATTTATTTCTTCAACTATAGTACCTTTTTAATGAAGCTATCAAATGTTAAATACAATATTTTTATTGCTATTAAATCATTGCTAATCTATGCGAAAAATGCTTGCTGAATGTATACGATCTCTTACGAAACAATTTACAAAAAGAATGTATATATTATTAAGACAAGTTACATAATAGATATTCAGAAATGTGAATACATATTAATATGCATCAATCACATATATTTGTATCCTATTTATATACGCGAATGTTTCAGTAAACTCAGATCAATTTTGACAAAATCTTTCTTTTTCTTTTATAACCATTTATTGTATACAAAAGTGATATACCTACAATTAATTTATATTTTTTATAATGAAAAAATAAAAAATAAGATATATTGCTCTACATATCTGTAGAAAAGAATTGGCATACATTAGCAAAATGTTATTTATGTAAAAATTTAAAAGCTATGAAAAAAGCATTACTTGTTCCATGAAACCATGAATTTTAAAGAATCCGATTATCAAATAATGTGGTATATCACAATTTCTTTCGTGCAAATAAATCATTAACATGGCCAAATGCCAACCAATCATTATATCGAACTTGTGACTAATTGACTTATGATATATAAACATATCGACGTGTATAAAAGTTTATTATTGCGATGAGTAATTATAGACACATTGCTTGACATATTTTAAGACGACTTCCAAACTCCGATTAACTTAATCATCGATGATTAATTTATTTGGTAGAATTACCTATAACAAAATTTTATATTTTATATGATTCTTTCACAGCTTCTTTTAATGTATCAATAAAAAATTCATTTATATATATTATAATTTATACATTAATAAAATATTGCATAATGGCAACAAAAGCGCGCGTATATATTTTAAAAGATATCGAAAATATTTTGCGATTAAAATTGCATTGCGTTTCTCCTATTCATATATTCATATTTTTCAGGCAACATGAAATGATCTATCTCTATACAAAAGTATATTGATTGGCCAATCCGCTTTGAAGATAAAGCGTTCCACGGATAAAGCAGCGCCTTTTATTGCGTGTATTGTTCTCTTATAATCACTCAGCCGATAAAGCGAATTCCAGAGGAATCTACGTCGCACGGTCGAAAACGCGGGGTGCAATGTGCAACATCGTATTTCATCCTCGTGGAATTCTCCTTCTCCAGTGGAGAATGACAGAAGATGAAAAAGAGAAGCGCGAGATATTGAGCGTGTGTGACCGATACATATACATACATACGTCGTATTGAGTCATCTTCGTCGTCGTCGAGTCTCTTGGTGCTAATACTGCAGCAGTCAACCTCGATACGTCTTCGTCAATGATAAGATAAAGGTTAGCGTGTGTGTGCGTGCGCGATGCGTGCATGAGACTTGCCGTAGAAATCGACCCCGTGGGCGTCACATCGTGACTCGCTCGTGTCAAGCTTCTCTCTCTCTGTCTCTCTCTTTCTCTCTCTCTCTCTCTCTCTCTCTCTCTCTCTCTTCATACTCGCGCGTTTTTTTCCGCATCCACCAATCGTCCGTCCGTCCGTCCGTGTCATTTGTTCCTTTCTCTAACGTTCGCTTCGCGCTCGTGCGATAAACAGGGACGTAAGAACGAGCGTAGTATTAGTATATCTCTCATATGACGCATGGTCGGAGGAATCTCGCTGAAACGAAAGTTTCGAGAAGCCGTTGCAACGGCTACGCCTGCGAGGTTAAGCCTCTTGGGGACCGCAGGTAGGTAGGTATGCGCGCGAGTAGGCGCCATCGTGCGCGACCGCCTACGGAGAAGGTATATTTCTCCGCGTCGATTTTCTTTTTTTCTCTTTTTTTTTTATACGGCCAGACGCGAATCTACCAAATGTCTTTAGTGCCCACGTGTACGTATATACACGTGTCGTGTAATTGATAATTCATGTTTCGATAATCTAATGATGTGTTGAAATTACCGATTATTATGATAAAATACTGATGCTATGATTATGATTATAGGACCGGATTATTTGTCTCCAGCCGAGGGATGAGCGAGTTACTTTCAATTATATACTGGAACAAATAAGAGCATATTGTGCATTATCGTTATCAGAATATAACGCACACTATAAAAAGCTTCACGAGCCGTCAATCCTTTGAATCATTACAAATATAGCGCGCAAGAGCTGATTGAGTTATCGAATAATTGACTAGCGTACTCTGTTTTTTATTAACATTACATTTCTTTAAACATTACTACTGTAAACTGTAGTGAACATAATTAATTCAGGATATTTTTATCTTCTGAAGTAATATTTGTTGAATTTAAATCTCAGTTCATTAAGTAATCTTTTATTAAACAATCAAATGTAGGATTCTATTCTAAAGTTGTATTTTTTCAAGTTAGATCATCGAAACATAAATTATCCAATTGATAATATTTAAAAATGTATAAGCATAGACTCTAACGCATATGATCGATCCGTCCCTGTTTATGTATGATTAGATTCGATGCTATGCACGCATACATGACACGTAAATATATGTTGTATGTATGTATGTGTGAGCACTAATGTAAATGTATTTGTATGGTGCACGTGTAGCGTTCTCCCAGTTAAAGCATGCGCATAAATAAGTTTAGATTATAAGCTGTGTAGACTGCGATTTCAACGAGTGGCGCTTTTTTCTTCGGATAAAAGATGAGTGTTCGCATATATATATTTATATAATTATATTCCCCAAGTATCATGCTCGTTTATCACATTTTCATTCGCAACATGTCATAGTTCACTAAATCTTTCCGCAAACAATACGTTATTATCGAGCGACCGTACTCATCTACAATGCAATATATAATTGCAATATATATAAGTCTCAATTCAAAACATAAATATTTATAAAACTATAAATACAATGCATATAAAATATGCTAAAAATTACATTTTATGACGAAAGCATGATACAGTGTGCCAAATATCAATCGTTAAATTAGAAACGCAGCTGTCTACTTTACGACCTGTATATACATATATATAGGTTTAACAAATAATACAACAGGAATTACGAGATGAGAAATTAACAACGCGATTAAAAGTAAAGTAAAATTCGACACGGAGAGTAATAAAAACTAGATACATGAAACAAGTCCTGGCAACAAACGTCGAAATATGAAACGTGCATTGTAAAATAATGCGAATTTTTGAAAGACAGCCAACTTCACCAAAACTTAACAGCATTCTGAGAGAGAACAGATTCAATCGTCCTTACAAAGTGACCGTTTGTGTCTCACCTTTGCCAAGATATTTGAGCCTTTTTTCCATAAGTGAAAAGAGAGGAGATTGAAAAATTATGTAATGTATCTTTTTGCATCACATACTGACCCTCGTGTATTCTTCTTTAACATTTGCGACGATTTTTTTTTAATAAGTAATAAAATTTTCATTGTTCGTATTATGAATTAAGTAGGTAAAGGTCATGAATATTGAATTGAAAACAAGGTGTCGTAAATCGAGACATTGGTAAATAGATTTGGCGTCTTCCTTTTCCTCATCATTGTTCTTTATCATTCCTATAGACCTCTTTTCCGCCAGTCATGCCTGTGCATAAGTACATGGAAGAAAGCACGGAAAGCGAAGGCTACAACAAAGAGCCGTCTGAGCGAATGTAAAGGACGAAGAGAGACAGAGGATGGTCGGCGTACATCATTTGGGCGCCGAGAAGTCTGGCGCGACCAAGCCAGGCCAGAGGCGCGTCTCTGGTTACGCGACTATTTGGGGCGCCAAGCTGGTGGCTACGGCGGTGCGGCGGGTGAACGGGGATCATGGAAGGACGGCGGGGCAAGGAGAGGGCGTAGGTAGGCGTCCGAGCAATGTCCACTGCGTTCGAAGAGAGGTTCGCAGGGTCGGAGATTGAAGAGAAAAGAGGGAGATCGCCGAAGGGAGCTCCGCAGGCCACATTCCAGAAGAACGCGAGTTTTCAAACATGCCTGGCCTGCGTGAATATAGGTCCATGACCGATCCTGTAATACACACACAACGATCTCTAAGCGAGTTGTGAGCTGTGAAACTGCGTTCGTCCCTCATCTCGTCTCTCCTATGTCCATCGCTCGAACGATTCCCCCTGTGGTGCGTCCCTTCCCCCCTAGTGTTGCTCTGTCGCACACAGACGTGTACACATATATATCAACCTTCCCTTCCCTCTTCTCCGTCATATACTCTCCCTTTCCTCGTCCCTCGTGCTAACCCGGACGACCAGGCCGACCGAGCTGGCGACACCCTGTCTGGCAAGACCGGCCGGCGGACAAAAGAGGGGGCGCCCAAGCGCTGCGTTGCCATTTACTCGGTCTTCGTGCTGCGCCTACCTTCGGCCCCAAGGACAAATCCGACGAGCCGTGCCAGCCGTCGTGCCGCACTAGGCGACTGCCGGTCTGCTGCTGCCTCGATGTTTTCCTTACGATGCTCGCTGCCGATATTATTTTCAGCGAATACTTTCGTAAACTTGCGAAACAGAATGCACGAGATGGAAGATGAAGAATAGATAGATGAGAAAAGATAGAAAGAAAAATGCAAGAAAACTAACGTCATGTAATTACTATGACTAAAAACATAATGTAAGCCAATAAATGAATTTATAAATTGCTCGAATAAAATGTTAACATTATTGTGTAATGCAATTGTCAATTGTTCATGCAGGAAATTGACAGGAAGACATTCCGTTTCAAGGACACATAGGTGGAATACCTGAATGATGAATCGTGCCTACATAACTATACGCGAGGCCGATCCTCGCAGGTGCCTTCTCGCTGCACGGTGGACGTGTTCAAAAGAGGATCTCATCGTGATCAGTAAGCGCAAGAATAGCCGCCGTGATTCTTGGAAATAGAATAGGGTGCCTCTTCAGAGAACTGCGAGAGGATTCGTCGGCATCCTTGGTTTCTGCCGGTGGCGCGAATCGTGGAAATTTACGAGACCTCGTCCGTTTCTTTTTATCAGTCTATCTTGCTCACGCGTTCGTTCATCGAAGTATATGCGAGCATGCGGCTTGCGTCATTGCCTCGCGGGTCTCTCCGTGCGTTTGTATGCGTTGCGGCCTACGTGTAGCTAAGAAGAGACATGGCAACGGCGCGTGAAGCTAAACATATTAACTGTCGGCTCACGCCACAAAAACATGATCTCATTCCATGGCGCATATGCAAGAGGTTATCGTATACCTCAAAATCTCATTCAAAACTTTAACGGCATGAGAAAAAAGAAAAAGAGAGTAAAGAGAATAATATAAATACAAAAGCATTGAATACGGTAACGGTAAACTAAGGGATTAATAATTTCAATTAACACAATATACAAATAATATTAATTGCTTTAATTAAAATATAGATAATTTTAAATCCAATAAGTCCTTGGCATTAGCTATACTAGCCTATTATAAGCTTATTTACTAGGCCGTCTTTCCTGACTATAAAATTTTCTATGCTACTATTGAGTCAGATTTGTATTGTACTTAGTGTTCGTATCTCGTAGAATATATATATCTACGACCTAATTTAAATTACGCGCTTTTTCGTAGAATAAAATTTTCATAATTGATTATGATCTGTTTCACTTCTTTGCTATCGTTTTTAATCTTAAATTTTATATAGATGCTGTATATGTCATATAACGAATTATAGAAAAGTACAGAATGTTACACATTCTCTGCGTATTCGACCTCATGTATAGAGAAGTCGAACGGAGAGGCGCGATCGGCTGGAGGAGAAAGGCGAGCAAAAATCGAGGCTCCATGCTGGCTGCTACGGCAAACTGCTAAGCGGCGCGGCAGGCAGGCAGGCAGGCAGGCAAGCACGCACGCAGTCAGACATTCACAGCAGACAACATGGCGCCGAGAGCGTCGTCGTCACGCCGGCGTGACGTTTCCCGCGCGCGTCATTAACGGAAGTGAGCCCACAAAATGGCGGAGTTTTACAGAACTGAGGTGTGAAAGGGAAGAGAGAAAGGAGAGGAAAGGGAGGGTGTCTACGCCTGCGGGCAGTTAGACAGGCAAGCGAGGTAGGATGACGAGAGATCTGTAGAAAGAGAGGAGATTAGGTCGGTAGCACAGAGAAAGAAGAATGACTAGTAGCTGCCTTCAGCGGTAAACTAGCGCCCGTACTGTACGAATGGTGGCAACGGGGTGTTGAGGGGACGACTATTAGATAGAAAGAGAAAAAACGACAAAGGCGATAAGTTGAACGCAGATAGCAATAAACGAAGTAACGAGCGAGTGGGGATACGTGGAGGAGAGGCCGAGAATGCGAGAAGAGAGACTCGAGGGAATGAGAGAGCGAGAGACGGCGTTAGAGCGGGGGGGAAAGACCAGTGGGAAGCAGCGGCAGTTCTCGCTGGTAGTGGGGATGAAAATTAGTTACGGCATCCAAGACCTAAAAGGAACTCCGGCGCCGCCAGATCGCATCGTGCAATGTTAAGCGTTAAGGTATCCTCGTGTATCGTTGACAGTGCCGGTCTTAAACTTTGTGGTAGTTATCTGCATCGTGATTATATTGTCGGACTCGTTTTTATGGTCAACGTGACGATTATTACAGGTGCGAATAAGTTACGTATGTGTAATATTTTAAATCAAAGTCCATGACCTATTTATATGTATGACGTGAGTGTGAGGTGCTCAGTGAGGATAGCTCACAATCAGTTAAAATGATTCATTCGAAACATCAACAATCAACGCATCAACAGCATCAGCAGCAGAGCATGCGAAAATCTGTGGGCGTTATGGGTACGAGACGTATTTTTACAACAGCTTTTAAAATCAAGGTTTTAGATTCTTATAGACACGATAAGGATTGCCGCCAGAATCAACGTGCCACTGCGAGAAAATATGGTATTCATCGTCGTCAAATACAAAAATGGCTACAATGTGAGGAGCAGCTCAGAAGTAGCGTTGAAAATGGAAATACTGGGACTGCCTCCATTTCTTCCACGGGTTCTCAATCGGATGGTACTATGACGGAAGCTACAGGGAACACCGTGACTCCAGCAACGCCGGCCTTGAACCTCAACCTCGCCAGACAGCACGGCGACGAGCTCACTACACAGCAAGGGCCCCCACCTTCTCATCCTCCGCATGGCAGTGCACCCTCCTCGCCCCAATATAACCGTCAAACTACTACCATTGGCACGCCTTTGCCCCTATGCGTCACATCCGTGGGTTATCAAGAATATTCAGAACAACAACGTCTTCATTTAGAGCTTGAAGACAGAGTTCATATGTCAGAGATTCACGGATATTCAGGCACGCAAGTGGATCAAGACCGTAATTATTACGTATTAAACGGAGATGGACAGCGAGATGTAGAGGCAGCTTCAATATTTAGCAGTAGAAACGAGGTGAAGGTATATCAAACTTTGACAAGTTACCATTCGCCATCTCAAGAACATCAATACGGCGTAAATGATATCAACAATAGCATGCATAATCATTCGCCGAATCATCATCCGCAGCAGCGAGAACAAAGTTATGGAAACGTCGATTCATTCGACGGGAGATCATACGGCTTGCTACTAGCGCCGTCGATGATAAAGACAGAGCCAGTGAGCCCAGACACAGCGGCGACGTCAGGACCGTACGAATCAACGGATTCCCCCGGTGGCCCACGGGCCCCACTCTCACCGATATCGCATCGAGTCGCCGATAGCGGCGGTTCTTCGTCGTCCGTTCACTTTGTTGATTCCTCACGAGCCCCCGCGAGCCCGTACTTGCACGTGCACGTGCATGAACACGCACACCCATGCTCACCGTTGAATTCCGAGAAGTCGATCCCGTCGCTTCTGCACCAGGAGAGAGAGTCAGAAGAAACGACGCAGCACGTCGAAGAGAAGGAGGAAAAGATGTCAGAAAAAGCAGAATATTGTACGGCAATGATCAAAGAAGAAGTACACTTGGATGAGGAAGAAATATATGATGACAGAGAAGAAGTTATCGCATCCTCGTGCATTGATTATCGACGACCACCTACGGGCGAATCATTAGTAGGTAGTTCAGGACCGGTAAGTCCTATATACGATCGCAATGGTTACTCTTTACCATCGAGTCCTCGAGATTCTGTTAACGTCGGAAGATACCGGAGTAGCTGCTCGGATAGCGAAATGGATCCCCTCGTTTCAGCTGGCAGCTTAAATTCATCCGGCAATTTCACTCGCAGACGATCTTTCCCCTTGCGATTTAAACTTGATGTTCTCGATGCTTTCCATCGAGATAAGGAAGTAAAGGAAAATCAACGAGCCACCGCTAGAAAATTCGGTATAAATCGTCGTCAGGTACAGAAATGGTTAGAGCAAGAAGCGGAACTCAGGGATGAAATCGCCCTTCGAGGAGATTCACGTCAACGATTGGGTCCTGTCCAGGATGTCGCTTTGATCGGTGACTCACCGTTGGATCTGACGACGACAAATTATGTTCCGAACTGCGTTTCATTGTTACATGATCGGTTTGAGATGGAACAAGAACGATCGCCATCGCATTTTTATCGCTGCGATATTAGTTCCGTTTCTCCTCAACATCCTTCACATTATCAACACTATACTAGAATAGAATCATCCTCCGAAGTAGAACCTATAGGGCCTTGCAATCTTTCTTGCTCTATAGACAGCACTACGATTTCGACGACATCCTCTTATCAAGAGCTGTCTTTGAGAGAATTCTGCTATATGGAGTCTTCAATTAAAACACGCTGTTATTCACCCAGAGCAAATTCCGAAGTTTCTAATCTTTCTGAAGGATGTGAGCAAAGATTTTCGCCGTTGAAGAGGCAGCATTGTATGCTTTCTTGCTGCTATGATGCAATGTCGTCGCCAAAGAGATTTTGCGAAAGGTTTTCGGATGTGGACGACTGTTACGATGCACCTCCTCAAGATACACCTCTTTGTCTCGTGAAACCGAGGTTGACTCGGGAATCTTCTCCCTCTCGAACGGAATTGATTTTGAAACCGAATACTGTATCGGCTTCGAATAATCCGGACGCTATCACTTTCAAGCCTTACTTAGACAATCCCGTGAGCAAGCCTGCGAAAAAATGTGCCGATCAGCGCGATTCATCTCCTATCAGCAGCTATAATGTCAATAACAATAACAACAATAATAATAATAACAACAATTGCCAAATAATTTGTAACTTCAACGAGAATCAAAGTCGCAACTATGATTTTGAGCTTAATCTGCGAGTACCGGTTTCCTGGAGGCCTGATATAAGTTTGTATACAGGGTTTCCGCAAGGGAGTGCGTTTGTCAGCGTATCTTCGCTCTACATGTAACTTCCTCTTTCGAACCGCTCTCCTTCCTTCTGTTCTAATCAAATGCAGAGAACGGAAACCAGCAAGCTCGTATAACGATCAATGGTCGTGTCTATGTTTCTCTCCTTTCATCTTATTTAGATGCACTTGTTTAAAAATTTGAAAAAGACGCTATAATGATTGGATCGACATTATACTAATAATTAACTAATTAGCTTATGGATATAAAAATCGAATTTGTAGATTTCTCAGGTGAAAATTTGCCGGCGAGAGATCGATCAGTACGTGATCTACTACACGTACGTAGCAGGCCACGTAAGCATTTATCGTTTCCACGGATCATCGGTGCCGCGTTATATATCGCGATAAAGTCTTAATCGGACGAGCTGAGGCGTGGAAGGAGATTATACATGGTCGCGTCCTCAGCTGTCTTCTTCCAACTTTATCAGACTTGCTTGCCCCTCTTCCCCTCCATCGTCCCATCTCGCTCCACGAAAAAAATCATACAGATATCCTGGTAAATCTTTTTCTCACCGCTTTATCATCGAGATTAGAACCTGGTGGTTATCGCACGGCTAGGCCGTTTAGAGGTCGAATGTGTTCGCTATAATTATAGAATTATGTCAGCGCAGCCATTGCAATGTATCGAAAAAAAATTCGCGGAAAAAAAGCTTGCCTATGAACTTATCAAAGAAAAATTTAAAAAACTTTAATTTCTTTTTTTTTAATTTACATTTTTTCTTCCAAGATATTTTTGATTTAGTTTAACAAATTTTCAATTCTTTTTAATATTTTAACATTTTTTAAATATTTTTAATATTGCATATTGTGCTCGACGCATTGCGTCAGAAAAAAAAAAATGAAGCTTTCAGATTATGAGTTTCTTACGTTTTCTCTATATTATATAAAAAACTACCCGCCAGTGGCGGGCAGATTGATCGGACGATTTCTTGGTAGTATGCATAATATACTATCCATGGTTTTCTGCGAACTGTTCACGCGATTATATTCATCACTGGTAGCGAATGTATAGTCGATCTGTGAAAATTATTTAATTGCTCAAACAATTTCTTCCATGTGTGCATATGCGTCACGCATATACCACATTAGTATTACAAATTAGTAACTTGTCATCGCTCTTCTATCCCCCCTTTTCTCACTGTTTGGCAATTGTTGTCTATTTCTTGTTCTTACTTTTTATTGTTTTCTGTTAAATGGCGTGTAAATATGTAAATATGTAAATATCGGGAAGAAACGTGACATTATCGTATTCCGTCGCATCCGAGATTTCTGCGATGTACATTTGATAGATATAGTGTTATTATAAAAATGTTTAAATAGTCGATGCCTCCAAGGAGAAAATTCCTTTGGAAAAAATAAGCTATTTTTATACGATTTCGTCTGAAAAAAAAGGAAAACAAAAGAAAAAAGAAGAACAATAGAGAGATGGAAATTCGAGACGAAATAAAACACTTCCGCAGAGACCACTTTTTGTGCCTTTTTTGTCGATATAAGACAAAATACAAAACGTTCTTAACGCATAACGAAAACGCGTAGGTCAATTATGCGCGTAATATATATAAATATATTAATATTTGTAGGAAATAATAGATTCGATATGTAGAAAATAAATTCGTTCGTTATGCACTTCGTTTCAATAAATTAATTTACTAAATAATGACAAAGATGTACCGCAATCAATTTATCCATCGTTAAAATATTTAAAACGAGAGAGATAACTATATGCGTGATGTTATTGCGTACATAAAATGTAATTAGTTTGCTGACTGATAGAAAAATCGATAGTTATGCAAGATGAATAGAAAGAATTAAAAAAATATATAAGAACAACTCTGAAAGAAAACCACATGTGCCTTATATAATATATTCATATTAAAGTTGTATATCGCTCGCACGAGGCTTAGTGCGAGATAAGACAAATCACAGGGACATATAAATTGTATAATATTAATTATTATGGTAATAATGTATAGATTTTAATTAATATTTATAAGATAGATCAACTTAGAAAGTGATATAATTATGCCTATATATTTTCTATACACAATTCAAATTATGAAATTTTTATTTGCCTTCGATACCGATCGGTGATCGCAATTGAATAATTTAAACGAGAGGAAGATTGCGCATCGGCATTGAACCAAGTCCGTAATTAATTATACCGTGTCTCTTGATTGTGAACAATATATTTTTATTTAAATAAGGAGCATCCAAAAATTATACCTATCGTTTAAAATATTCAAGTATCAATACTCTGATAATCAACAACGCTCTTATTTAATTGACTTTTCATAGAAAAGAATGAGGAACAAAAATTTAAAAATAATGAGCCTAGAGAATTAAGAATTATTTGTAAATTTTTAAAACCTGCAAATTAAAGACTTGAGAATTAGAAATATCGGAAAAGTAAAAATCTTCATTTTTATTTAGTATACTGCAATTAATTTATATGAAGAAATTTTTTTTAAATATGTGTTCTTTACATAATTTTCTTTAACACATTTTTAATTTGCAAAATTTGAAAACGCACAAATAATTCCTAATTCTCAACATTATTTTTACTTAGCGAAAGGGGACAATTGAAGACATAACAATTTATAAATGTTTTTCATAATATGAATGCACCCTTGTTCCCAGTGCACTGAGAGCGACACGATTCGTCGAGATGCATTACGATCCTCGAAGAGATAAGCGATTTCTTTCGCGTCTGACTTTGCTGGCGAATTGTCAGAATAAAACCTTTTGTAAATTGTTAGTTGATGCTAAAGGAAATAATATTAGATTGTAAGAAATACTTTGTTCGGATCGGAAAAACACATTGCGATATTCATTAATATGGGTTTTTCTCAACTTCCTCGATAAAATTCTAAAGCAATCACAAATACTATAAAATGATCATGATGCTAAAGTAAATTTCATATTTATTATTAGTAAAGACAAAAATATCAAGCGATATGATGTGAGTATAGTTTTATAGAGATCATTAATATTTTAATTTTTGAATCGAAATCAAGAAAATTGATATTTATAAAGCAGATTTCTAAACAATCAAGCAGTTGCCAAGCGATCAGCAAGAAAGGCAATTCTGTAAATCACTGCTGCAGACAGGGCAGTTACGTTAATGTTTCAATATTCACGCTTAATCGAGCTCATTCATGATGCAGCATTATTCAATATGGTTGCCTGTGTGATCGCTTCGTACCGAGCTCTAATTTATCGTCTCACGAGTAATAAATTCAAGATATGATAATTATAATTATTATTTCTACGAAGAACAGTACATCATATTACGATCAAAAATTTTTTTTCTCTACATTTCTTTTTCCAGAATAAAAAAAAAATATTTTTATTTTATTTTATCAAAATCTTTCAATCTTGTCTTAAACATTACTGTTATGTATACATATGTTTTTTGAATTAATCATTTAATTGTTAAATATATATTTTTCTATTGCAAAACGATTCGCCAATCAAGTCCGAGGATCGAGAGATCGAACAAAGAAAAGTAGATTTTCGCGCTTTGCCCACAATTGTTAATAGTGGTCAAGGCGGCAATGTACAATAAAAGCGCGCGTGCGTAATTATAAGCCATAATAAATTACATAATGCCATAATACATTTTACGTAAAAGAAGGCTGTACGACTGACGAAAAAATTCTCGATCACGCGAAAAATGAATTCGCCTCTGGAGTGCCTTGTATGTGAGAGTGTGAGTATGTTTGTCGCGTGTCCGTCTAAACTCGTATATGTAGTCACGTATACACCACAGCCCACAAGAGTCTGTTAACGAGAGGCGTAAAGCGTATATATGTATAAGCAATATCTTTTAAGTGCATAAAAGAAAGGGAGAAAGTTTCGTCCCTTCTGCATAAAAACCCCTGCGTTTTATTGACCGTACAACACACACAAAAACAAAATATATATATATATATAAGCATAATGTTCGTATTGTACAAAAAAGTTTATATATGTATATATACAAATAAAAAAAAATAATAAAGAGCTAGAACGCGAAAATATCAAAGAAAGTACATAAAAATTTATCTATCTATATATACATATATATACATATACACATATATCGAAAATTATATTTTGATACGATCAACTTACACGACTAACGCGCCTCTGAACTCGCCCGGTGCCTTCAAATTGCTCGTGCCTTACAATTTCTCGCGCGAGGAGGAATCGAGAACCCATAGACATTGTGATTCTCTCGCTGATAATATAATATTTGTCGTATCGTATCTTTGGCGAAATTGCGCGAATGCAAATTAGAAAGTAAAATAGTGTACAGGTATATACCAGTGACCTCCTCACGCGCGCAAGCATATATCAGTATTTCAATTATTCCTTATTTATTGTTTCCGTGACATATAAAGAGCCTCCAAAGTCCCAGTAAAGTAACTTGTTAATCTCGTCATCTCTATGCCTTCTCGATCGCATACTTCGCAAAAACGTTGAATTTCTTTTAATCACATCCTGCGTGCAATCGCTAATTTGATATGGCCGAAGATTATCCGGCATTCGCAATGCTCATATCATTCGATATTTTATCTTGCTGTTATTGATATGTGTAGTCGATAAACATTGAGAGAAAAAAAGGCACACGGTTCCGCCATCGCTCCACAGCTCAGAAACAAAAATAGTCGAATAATCCGTCAGCGTCTTCATCTTGCAAACAAAATTGTGGCTAATAACATTGTTAATATTATATCTCTTCTTGTATTGTTTATTTATGTGCCTTTTTTCTCATTTTTCGATTTTCCATTTTTTCTCATTTTCTGATTTTTATCTGAAACAATCATTACTGTAATTTAACAAAAAACATGAACAGAGGCGAGAAAGAAAAAAAAAAAAAGTATTGAAGAACGAGAGTGAAAATGTATGAGTTTAATGCTCGAAGAGTGCAAGAGAAAGGCATCGAGATATTCTTTTGTACGTCGCAGAGATGAAAAATTATTGTATTAAATATTGTATCATATATACACGCGCGTATAGATTATATATATATGAAGCGTGCCAAACAACAGGAATGCCCATTTTGGTATTCGTAACGTCTTTAAGCATGACACGCTTCATATGACATAGGTCCTAATTGAATTTGAGAGAAAATATAAAAGATTATTTTAAAAGAATCCACACCTGTGTTTCGTCGCTCTTCCTGCCTATCAAATTTCTCTTTTAATATTATATCTTTAACTATTCTACCTTTAATATTATATATTTAATATTATATTTATCTTTTAATATTGCTCACTCATTCTCATTATTCTTGTATCGCCAAAGCTTGTACAAAATACCGTCTGTCGCAGATATAAACTGAAACAATATTATTACTTCGATAATTGGAGTATTAAAATTTAAAGCAGTCGAGATATAATTTTCACGGAAGTGAGATACATTCCAAAGTTTCACCTGCAAAAGTAAACCATAAATTGTCTTTCGAAAAATTACTTTTAATTAACGAGTAATAATATCGATTAATACTGAAAAAAATAAATTTGTATACATAAATGTTTTACTTTCCATAATTTTGGCAATAATCACAAGTAATTATATTTTGTTAAATTATTGAATTATTGGCAATTTGTATCAACTATTATACTTGGGGAATTTTATTAATTAATATTTTCTAAGAAACTTTGAGAAACCGTATGTATTTGTTATCTAAAATAAAGCACGATGATCGAATGGCTTGAAGAAAGCATGTTGCATTAGCGCATTGACGCAATAGATCTTTCTTCTGCTGATATGATTCATAAAGTCTCTCTCACGCGATTCCACAAAACGTACAAGCACTTATCTTCTTACCGAGTGTTTCAGCAGTTACGCGACGCAGTATGGGAGAGAAAAAGTATTCTATTCTTTGATTACATCGATTCAGGCGTTTCCGCTTGAATTATGGAACAACGAGCAAGTAGTAAGGTCGTCAAATTTCGTAATATACTAAATTAAATTTTACCGTTATCGCTGCGTCATTTAACCTTTTGCGCTCGAAATTATTTTTATTATAATATTGATAAACACTACGTCAATTTCTATCTCGCGGTCTCAAGGTCTCGTCTGTGAATCTCTCTAGTTGAATCAATTTTAAATGCCTCGCAGTCTGTATAATATTTTCCTCATCAACTGTCCGTGGTAAAGTGAGATCATATAGTCCACGTCTTTATTTAGTATTATATTTCAGATTTGAAAGACATATAGAGGCCATATATATATATTTCAAACATATTCTTTATATAAATTTCTATTCTACTTTTATTATAGTTTTATAAATTCCATTTTTTTTTTCTTATGATCTGTCTATGGCAGTTTTTTATAATTAATGAGGAAATGAGTTTTTACCAAGATGAAACTCCCTCCACTCGTAATTAAAGATTTACGTAATTTCGCGCACATATACAACACAGTCGCGAGTGCGGTCTCGAAGAGGCTTCGATATCTCGCCCCGGCCCTCCCTCTTCCCTCTGCTATGCGGCATTACAGAGGCGCGATAAAGATAAGCGTGCGCGAGTCCAAGTCATAGAGATTCACGCACATCGTCTGCCTTTCCCCTCATTCTCTTCCCTCTCTCTCTCTCTCTCTCTCTCTCTCTCCTTACCCTTTTTTTCTACGCATACTTATACCGATGCACCGATGCATTGTTTCCCATATCGCGCCTGATTGGCAGCTCGCTGGAGTCGCAGCCGCGTGTGCGTTAGGTTCTCCCAGGCATGCATCGCATATTCTCGAGCACGCGTAACGCAGGAGCACACACATATATAGGACGACACACCGATGCAACGCTTATTGTTAGCTGCAGCGAACTCGTGCTCTTCGTGCGATCGCTCACGTTTGCCTTGTTTATTGTGAATTCTATAGAATCTATAGAACTGCACTATCCTATAAATTTATGTCTGATGGATTTCGTTTTGATCCTACGAATATAATGTGAAAAATCTTCATCTCATTTTTATGCAATTACGTACATAGATTATATGATTCGTACATTTTTCATACGCGCTATCATTAGGTTTCAAATGCACGGTAAATTTCTGCTATGTAAATATATGATTTATTATCGATGTTTATCATTACACGAGTCCGGTATATAACGGGAAATGCTCGCCGTTAAAAATAAAAGAGAGACTATTAAATGAGAATCACGAGCTTTTATAGTTTTACGCTGATGCTATTGTGATGATAAAGATTAATTAGTAAATGTCATTGAGGTGGGATGGAAAAAATTTAGATAATAAAACAATATTGGTGATATTATTTATTAATTACTGACAAAATACTCGCATTCGCAATTTACTTTTACTCTTCGTACACGTTAAACAGATATTCTTATTTAATTATTTTAATAAAAAGATATTATGAATAAACTTCATTAACTCTTCATTTCTAAATTTGCGAAATATAAAACTTGTTTGTTTTATATTTCTCATTTATCAGTTGGAAATTCCATCTTAAACGCATTCAGCTTATACATGCCTGTGTTCGTGTTGCAACGTAAGTGAAATGATTGCCAATGCACCTGAACAGATTGAGCAATCATTATCTCATGCGGCAGTTAAACATATAAAAGATGAAATTCAGTTTCAATTTTCACCTGTATTTGCTTCTCAATTATATATATATATAAAAAAAAAAAAATGCGCACGTGTACCTCTTCATGCACGGATGTATGTGTAGGGGAGAGGGGGATTGTACTGCCAGCATATTAAATACAATGCCTTTACAATGTATAGACTATAGATCACTATTTTAACAGCAACAGAACAATTAGATTTTTGTCTATCAAAACTTATCATTTTTTTCATAAATATATTTATGAGTAAATTTATATATTATATGAAAATGTCATCGTTTTTTTGATCTATCAGTTAAATTCTTTGAATTAGACGTACATTACATCCTTGTGTTATTTATGGACGACATATATAAGAATTTATTTCAAGGAAAAAAATTGACGGTGCATTCCTCAGAAAGGAATGTAAATCATTAGGCGATATCATGCGAAACCTCATCGTTAAATCGTGATAATAACAATATTTAGCGTTTTTATTAAGGCCACGTATGCGTACTAAGCAGACCTTGAATCAAAACATGACTGTTGCAACGCTCAATCAACGCCAATAAATGTCATCGGTTGGTGCAATGCAATTAGGAAGGGTGTATGGACGAAAAAAAAAAAACTTTGTTCAATGACTCTGATGGAATGCATTAATATTAGAAGAAATATTAATCGCAACGATGATTCTGTCGCGGTTTAACATAATCGCGTCCGGATCGAGTTGAGCGATTAATATTTAAGTCGATTTAACAGATGACATTACGTGTGTCTCGAAAAGCGTCGAGAATACGAATTGGACCAACACGTAGGTACTTAAAAAAAGTCTCGCTCTCTCTTGATCTATTCTCCGACCGGAAATACAAAAGTATACCGAAAAGACTGGCGTTGCTCCAACTGAGCGACGTGACCGATTCTGTTTGAAGAACGTGCAAACAGTACAGTGGACAAAAGTCTAAGGTTTCGATAATTATTCTTTTAGAGTGAGCGCTTCGTCGTGCGTTGATTTTATTCACAAGTCGCGCTTCTCGAGACGTGTAAGAAATCGGCGAACACACGGGGTAAGTGTGTCGCGAAACGAGAAATCGACATATCCCCGTGCCGGAGATAATACGCTGGGGCAATTTGAGTTTGGTAAATAACGCGCTATTTGCCAAATACTATTATTACTCATGAATTTTCATCAATCGCGCGATACCCTATAATCCACGAAGTTTCCATGTCCCACATAAAGTGCGCGTTCTCTCTCTCCTCCCGCGATTATAGATTAAAGATAAAACTTGATGGACGAGATGTTATTAGAGCTTTCCTTTAGTCCTGCTTCGATAGATTTGCTCTCTACTTTTGGTTGACAGCCTATATAAAACAGATTCCTGATAAATAAATATTTCAAGTATATATTATGTATGTATATATATATATATGTTATGAGAAACATTTTCCAGAAAACAAATTCTTGTAAATTAATTATACAATATCAAAGAAACTTGCTTTGCATCTTATCGACTTAAACGTAATATCGTTTTTTTTGAGGATTGACGCCACCATAATTATTGATTATGTTAATCTGAATTATGACTGAACAATGATTGTGATCGAATATGGGGTATAGTCGTAATTACAAATTGATACGCGCGAGAAGATATATAAATCGAAAACAATGTGACGGGAGTATTATATTGAAGAGACAAGAATAATTTACAACGTGACGTTAAGAGAACGGGCGTTACACGGGCGTTACATTTAAATGGTAATTCGGTCCGTGAGACCCTCAGGCGCACGACATTTGAGCGGGAGAGATGCTCATTTTCGCGATGGTTGCTAATTATAAAACGGACATTCGCAAAGTCTGTCTCTTCGGTACACGTGTTCTTGATGTGGCAGAAAAGAAAGACAAAGAAAAAAAAAATAGAGTCTCAGGGAGTCGTTCATAATATCCCATAATGGCGAGAAAATCAACGTTTGCGAAAGGATATTCAGTATATATTTTTACCCCAGCAAAGCTGCCTTCTCGTTCCTTTTTTCCGTTTTGTTTTCGTTGCTATCGCGTTTGTATTATCTCAATATCAAACACTATTTTTTTAACCGCCTGATACTTTTTTCTCTATTAAAATTATCTAGACTTAAAAATTTTCTAAATACATAGATTCGCGTGCGAAGAATTGCTGCTAGATTAAATTTATAATTACAGATTTAAAAAAGGATGGAATAATTTTAGAGAAAAAAATATTCAAATATACAAAATAAATAAATGTCTACACACTATGAATCTCCTGAGGTAACCATTGTCTTGAGCAAAGAAGAAATTCACAAGAGATATCAAGATACAGCAATGATTATATTTAATGTAAGAAAATATGAAAGAGGAAAGAATTCATTTAATTTAAATTAACTTTTAACCTCGTGAAATTTTTAATTACAGGAGCAACAAAGTAGAAAGAAGAAAGTTGTCAGTTACCTCACTTTTGGGAGCAGTCGCAGAACAATAGAATATAGTAGTAATGGAAATCATCCCGTCATTATACGAAAACCTGCAGGTTCTGTGATTACACACAACACTCCTTTATCCTTGCAGATACCGAGAGAATATCGTAAGCCAAGTGAAAAATGTGCAATAATTTGATGAAAATGTTACGATAATTTCTTCAATAAACTTAGCTGTTTGCACTAACATTATAGTATTAATTTTGAGGAAATCTGTATATATACATACATTATAATAATATAAGGTTTAAACATTTTTCAATGTGTTCATTTACCACATGAGACCATTTGTCACAATCGCTTTATAAAATATACTTTATAACAAAAACAAGCATAATATAATACATCTCATTGTCAGTTAATATCTAAGGATGTGTGAGTACTCACAAAATTCAAGTCGAATTCAGGTATATTTGTAGAGCCTCTTTCTCGATTTCTTAGAGAGATTGAGTGTTGAAAATATATTGGATACTTGCATTATTCCTATTGCTTATCATAAAATAAATAGATTACAATATAAAACATAAGCAATGTACATAATATTCCGCAAAAATTACAAAAAAAATTATTTTATCATTTAATAATGAAATTACTTGTTCCTCAATATACGTTACGACGTAATTATGATTAAATGCAGAAAATTATCTGAGTAACTTAAATGCTCTGACATCCACTGAAGCGGTGTTTCTAAAGGTGGTATAATGCCATGGGTGCGCACTGTAACTGTATAAAGTCACAATTAGTCTCAACTTCTTTCAATAAATGAGGTTGTGTATGTGTGTGTGTATTTATATTTGTTCCTTTTCTATATAAAGTTTATAAAAAAAAAATTTTACAAACCATTTTCTTGATCCGGGAACACTTCATTTAACAAATGCTTTAAAGTTTTTCTCTGGCCTTCTTCATTCGTTGGTTTTACAAGTTTTTGTATGTATTTGTCCTCATTTGTATAGCATCGGAAAGGTATATACTTAAATCCCTCCTCAGTATTGGTTTCCATAAGCCTGCCATTCACAGACCAGAATTGATCAAATTTATCATTCATAATACCATTCCAAAGCTGTGTATGATCTTTTTTCTGCATACTAGAGACAATTTGACCTCTATGCTTCAGAACATCAGCTTCCTTTATGCAAGAAAGAAAATGGGCTTCTACAACTTCTCTAAAATTGCATAAAATTATATTTATATTATCTGTCAATATCATGCAAACCAATAAGTCGTCATCGTCATTGATTAAAATATATTGCATACTTGTTTTGACAGTGCATTAGAATGTTCTCTGGAAATTTATCAAAGTGAACAACAATATTCCAAGGTAATTGAATGTCATTGAAATAAATGTCTAGTAAAACACCAATTGGATAATGCCACTTTAATGGCATTCCATTAAATTCCAACCACATCTCATGCTCTTGTTTGCTATCACTTTGTATGTGTCGTATAAAATGTTTCCGCACCTAAGTAAAGAAACAATATACATATATATTTAATCCATGTTGGGACATAATGTTAATAGAATTATAAAATAACAAGTCTCAATAAGATATCTTGTGCAAATATATTCCTTACCTTTTCTGTACATAATGGAAAGTAACTTAACCTAGGTACCATTAGATAAAACGGATCCGGCCCTTGTAAATCGCAGATTTCCTCGGAGTTGAGAGTAAAACAGACTGGAATTTTTCCATCCCAAATTTCCCGGAGTACCTCCCTATCGTTTGCCATTGAATTAATACGGATATATCTTCTCTAACGCGTTTGTTATGGGTAAAATAATTTGATAACAAACAATCGAGAACAATTAGGTTATGTTAAGTTACAGTTAGGTTGCGCTTCTGTCAGATAAAGAAGATACCAAACTCCAGCTGACTTTTAATATTGCCATCTGCCGATAAATATTACAGGCATTTTACTATACAAAATATACTATTATCAATTGAGCAAATTCCTCAAATTTTCCAAATTTTATAAATATAATTAAATTAATATATCATTGTTTTTTATCCATAGAATCTCTCTTTTTTATAAACATATTTTATATTAATCTCGGTTAAGTAATTAAAATAAAAAAAATTTTAATCTTATAAAATAACAAAATTTTCTACTAAATATATTTCATCAGTATTAATGATAAGAAAAACAATTATAAACTATTATGTAAAAAATTAGCCACGTGGAAAGAAAACGAATACACAATATATTTATATAATACATAAATAATGTATTTTTTTATTGAAATAATTCACATCATAAACATGTACTGCTTTTATAGCAGAGGAAAGGCACTTTCCTTCCAGATTCATTTCACTTTTTAATTATGTATGTGTGACTCTCCATACACATACATATAAATTTCTATATACATATGATACACATACATTTTGTTTACATAAAGTGTTGAGATATGATTTGTTTTATATAAGGGTTTTATATTATATAAGAAAAACATAACTTTTAGATTCCAATCTTAACGAGCGAATTATCGAATGGAGCGAATTATTTCGCATTTTTCTCTGTGTGTCTCAAATATATTTACAGCCATATAACCAGTTTATCTTTCATTATTAAATCAGTTACCTATACAATATTATAGTATACTGCCTAACTTTTGACAAACTGGGAATATCATCTTTAAGATATCGATTAAAATGATTAAGGATCTGATTATTTCTGATTAATATTTCGATTATTACAATCATTTCTAGACAGCTGCTTAAATGGTTTGAGCAAATTCTTATTCGATCTTTGACTGCTTTCATCTGATCAATTCTCATTATATAATATTAAATACTAAGTATTAGACACAAGCATTAAACAAAGTATTATAATTATATTTGGTTTCGCAGTCTGATCGAAACAATTTTCATTTCAAAGATGGATTAATTTCATTTTTTGTCGATTGAATTATCACGACATCGATTTGTTGTTTCTGTAAAATTTACGACATGTCAATTAATTCGTATTTTGTCGCGTATATAATGAAGATAATTCATAACACTGACGACTATGAGCTTTTTGGTACGTTGTCAATCGATCGTTCATTATTTATTGATCGTCAAATCTAATGGCAGATCTTGCTCCATCTCGGCGACGTTCTCGTTCTTCACTCTGAGATCCTGACCGCATGTATTGGCGGTGTCCATGATGTTGCCCCAAACGTTCTCCAACCCGTATCGCAACTCCATCGAATCCAGCAGGTGTCGAAAGACCGGGTTCTGTGTCTTGAGAATAAGATCCGAGAGAATTTTCGTTTTCCGGAGGATGCTGTCGTTGCTGTGTACGCAGCACTTGTGCCGGCAGCAACAATCGGCGGCGTCCTTGAGTTCCTCCTTGAGAGGCGTCTGCTCTATCTCCATCTTCAGATCCTCCGCCCGCTTGATCACCGAGTGTCTTACCGGATCAGAGTTGATTGTATTTTCCTTTTTGCAGGGTGTGCTATTGACAATTGACTCAATGTTCCTGTAGTCGACCGTAGAAGTTTTAGTGACGCTACACTCCATGGGTTCCTCGGTCTTGATGGGCGTCGATTGCATCCCGATGCGTGGCGTTAGATCAGATACTCGGCCGGGGCTTGTGTGAGGCGATGATACCACGGGGCAGTCCTTGATGATGGTGCTACCGGAAGCGTACATGGGATTGACTTGGATTCTATCTGGTATAGTATAACTGTCATCGTACATCCTTGGATAGATCTTCACGTCTTGCTCGTACGGTTTTGGTGGAGTCATTTGTTCCTGTTCTTTTCGCTGTTCCTGGAGATTATACATGTTGTTCCACTCGACGAAACTCTTCTGTTCTTCAAAGCTGTTGCTAGCCTTAGGACTGGAACCCGATATGCTGCTCTCGATGCTCGAATTTTTCTTATCTGACTCGGAATACGTACTGCTACTCTGTTTATCAGGCGAATTCACGTCAAATCTGGTTTTCTCTTGAACATTGCTATCATCAAAACTCTTCTCTTGAACCTTATCATTGTTGTTTACATAATGGCGATAAGTTTTGACATGCTTTCTCAACGACGATGGATCGGTGTACCTCTTCGAGCAACCCGGAACCTTACAGCAGTATGGCTTATCCACGGCATGAGTTCTAGTGTGTTTAAATCTATCCGAGGAGTTTGAATAGGCTTTATTACAACCTTCGACGGGGCAGACGTAAGGACGCTCGCCGGTATGAGAACGCGCGTGGATCTTCAGGTTCTCCGCTCTGCTGAAACTCTTATCGCACTGGAAGCAATGGTGCGGCTTCTCGTTCGTGTGTGTGCGTACGTGGACCAGCATCTTATACCTGTAAAAGGTAGATAAATGTTCGTCAAGAATGCAAAAGCGATTTTTCTCACATGTATCAATATATTTGAAGGAATTTTACCTCGCATTAAACCCACGCTCGCCTCTCGCGCATCCTTCCCACCCACAGTAAAAGAGACCCCGCGGACCAGGTGCAGCGTGCAACCTTGCAACGTGTCCTGCAAGTTGTTCCAGGGATGTGAACCATCGACCACAATCATGCCATCTGAGAAAAAGAAAGAAATATTATAACTCTGTCCTTTTAAAGTGCAATTTTTTTTTTAATTGCCAATTTATCTTTGCGAAATTGCGAATCATGACTAATCGAAAGTGTGATGCAGTGAATGCAGCCTTTCGACGTGCTGAAATATCGAAATATCATTTGCGTCACGAATATGCTCGCTGACTCGACCAATTGATATCAATTGCGGCCATTTTGCAATTGCCGCCGTTTGACATCAGTTTATTGTAACGGAGACCACGATGTTCGGTACTATTCCAGTCAACGACAACGAATTCCGCCAATTAAGTGGCACGGATATTGTCCACGGGAGGTCGTGGATCAAGGCAATTTCGAGAGAGATTTGATTGGCCGGGGCGGCTATCGTCTTTAATTTTTTTTTTATTTACAAGTAGCTACAATATTTTCTATATATTATATAATGGGTGTTATAAATAATGCGTTTTTAATATGATTTTAAAATAATGTGTGCCATATATTATTATATATATAATAATAATAAGTGTGACGAAAAATATAATTGACATAAATCTCATATAATAAAAAAATAAATATAATATAAATAATTTATAGAAATAAATATCTTTGAGGATCAATTGCGAGTGAAATTTAAATATAATTAAAATATAATTAAAAAACTGTGATCTTAGAGTACGAAATTTATAGTATGATATGCTGCGTGATAAGCTACGGCTTTCACGCGTCTGTCGCGTGAAAAAAGTGTCTTCACGATAATCGAGTTCTCTGAGAAACCATAATAATAAATTATTTTTTGTTGGTGATAACATCAAGTCAATAGAGAGTTGGAACTTGATATATCGTTCACACCCATATCACTCGACGGACTCGAAAAGTCGACGTTGTAACAAAAAATATTTATAAATATTTAGTGATTCGTCTTTGCGGTATCAGCATAATTTCCTTCTTTCGTTCATTATCGGAAATCGCTATCGCCCGTTCTTACATCGAGTATAAATTTTATTGAGGACGCATAGACTTTAGATATAATAAACCAAGTCGATTGTAAACCTGTTTATCATTAGAGACACACATCCTCCTCCCGCGAGAGTAAATTGCAAGAGAATCTAAATTCCGCGAAAGCTCTTAATCTCGCAATAAGACATTGTATAATAAAAGGAATACTCGTCGAGACGGACTTTAGAATTTTCTCAGTATACGACGAATAGAGAAACTTCTGACTATCAGTCGAGATACAGAAAACTGGATGTAACCGGTATGCACGCGCCACGCGCATAGAGATATGTGCATCTACATTGACAAGAGACAGATTAGCGTCGTCTAACGAGAAGAGAACGTCTGCGACGACATAGTGCAAAAATCGAGAACGACGTATTTGATTGCCTCTAAAGTATACGTCTATGCGATAATTCCATGATAACAAAGACAAGCCTGAAGCACATTGGTTACAATTTACAGCGCGTAATATAAAATTTCTTTAGATTAGATAAAATTATATATATATATATATATATATATATATATATATATAAAATTTATACAAATAAATTATAATTTAATATATTTGTTATATATTTTTTATATAATGATAATTTATAAAAAAAATATATATATATATTTGTAAAAATAGATGTTCGAATTAATCCAACAATTTTTGACACATAATTGTAATGAATCTATCGCAACAAGTGTAACAAAAATTTCATCTTTTCCCTTCTCTTTTTCTTTCTCTTACCTGCACTTTAATTGGGCGTTCTCGCCGGTCCTGATGGTACCGAGTTCCAAGCTCGAGCTGGACGCGTCCGAGTCGCTGTGTGCCGGACTCGGGGGACCACCGTTGCCAAGGGTAGCCGGGGACACCCCGGCGGCCGGTGAGGCCCCCAGTTCCTCCTCGGCCGGCATCCTTCGCGGCCAAATCGGAAGATCCAGCGGACCTGGTTGATGCTGGACGTTGAGGCTCCCGTAATAGCTCGGACCCGGGCTGGTGGTATAGCCGGAAACCGAGCTGTAAAAACCCGGGGCAGTTCCTAGCAGGGTGCCCGGGTAACGAGCGGCGCCGTAGGGACCAACGTGAGTTGGCATTCTGCCCGGGACGTAAACAATCATTTTTTTAATCATCTCCTTCCGCGATTTTATTCGCCAAAGACGTGCAGATTTCGCTCGATCGTCGCTTTAATTAGTGATTGCCCTTTAATTCGCGTTTTATGTAGACTCGATTATGCGTGCGTATTTACTTAAGAGTGTATATGTGTAATTGCCGTGAAAAATTACAGTCTCTGTTCCTCTCGAAGGAATTTCCGCGTGATCTCGCTTTCTTATTCTGATCCTGCCGCTCTAATGATCTTTCACGAGTTGATGTATAAGCGCATCCACCAATGTCGTTACTCTAGATAAATTCGCTCAAAGCCTCCGCAATTTCTCGTATACTCACAATACACACCGTTAATGACTATTTTCTCGATATCTTTATTGAGTTATCTGTTTGAAAGTTATCTTAACAAGAAAATTGTTAGCTATTATGGCCACTTTTTTATTTATAAGCCGGTTTGAAAAAATTTTAATCTTGATTGTCAATTTTAATTATCTTCCTCAAGATTTTCTATCGACAAAATGATTTGCTATCAACTGGATTTTTTTCTGCTTTTGTGTTTCCTTCGCACACGTTCGTTTTTTCAAATTTTAATGCTCTGTTTTTGATAAAAATCTCTCCTCGGTAATGGAGATCGTACGTTGTTATCGATTCAATTTCTTTCGCAATAATTTTTTTTTCCTCAAACTCGTATCACCCCTTGCCCTCGAAAGATTCGCCTCACTAGCGATTTTCGATGGCACCGGGTCTGTCACGTCGTCGCGGTCGTCGTCGCCGTTGCCGTCGACGTACTTCCTCAAGCTCGCGTCGCTGTAAAAAGCGATCCGGCCATTGGACTTGAATACAAGACTTTCCAGGTCTTGCTGGGACACGACCCTCTCTGCCTTCCTGAGCACCGTAGGTACGACAAGCCGTTTCGCGATACGATACACACACACCACCTTGCGCGCACCCT
Organism: Cataglyphis hispanica; assembly: GCF_021464435.1. Taxonomy (NCBI): domain Eukaryota; kingdom Metazoa; phylum Arthropoda; class Insecta; order Hymenoptera; family Formicidae; genus Cataglyphis; species Cataglyphis hispanica. The sequence goes on along the minus strand of NC_065966.1, from coordinate 1,806,734 downwards.
CTATTTAGTCCGAGTCCGTATCGTCAAATATACTTGAACCGGTTGGACTTGAGTATACGATAGCTGAGAAATTGCTTGCTGTACTTGATCGAGAACATAACTGGGCTGGACAACCGTAGTAAACGAATCATAAAACACTGCCGTCGCACTCCCGTAAATAGTTTTCGCGCGTCTTATTTTGACGGATTAGGTTAATAACGCTGATAGCAGCTGAGAAGACCTCCGAATCGAGATGCGCGTTTATTCAGCGAACGCTAAACGGTTCGATCGATGCTAAGAGAATCCCATTTTTTCCGATCGTTTGTCGTTTAGTCGTCGGGAACGGCGATCTCTCGAAGATGACGTGTCGCAGACGACGAAGAATGGAGAAAAAAAAAAAAAAACAGCGGTCAGAGCTCGGGATGAAGCTCGATGAACTTTTGCCGATTGAGTTGTAGTTGGCGCGATCGCCCTCTTTATAACACGTTGGAAGAACTACGTATCAGTGCAGTCGTTTATTTATCGCACTTTCTTCGACAATCTTCGCTCGAGCGCTCGAGATAAGAGCCCGCTTGAAATATTGTAAGAACGCTACTAACAAAACGAAACATGAGGAATATCGAACTGATGGCGATGACGGATGCGCAGGCTTATATATAGTCGCGCAATCATCTTTATTGCGCCCCTCCATGAGTATCACTAATATAGAGAAGAGAGGAATGATAACAGTTTGTCGCGTACTCGTCAGTGGCCTTCTTGATACAGTCGTCTTAGCAAACGAAAGCTAATATCAAGCCGTTTCCACAAATAGGCTAATTAGCCTAGAGAATACATGTTTCACAAAAAATAATCCCGTTTTTTAGAAATTATTTTAGCATTTATTAAAATAAATTCGATTTAATAGCGATGACTGATTTAGATTATTGTTAAAAATAATATTTAAAAATTTCTAGGAAAAATATAACAGAATAATAAGAATAAATTACGCATATAGAATTACGTGTATAGAAATTTCATTGAAATCGAAATGGAAATTTTATGCAAGCTGAAAATTGTGATTCATTTCGCAGACATTCTGTTGACGAGATGAAGATTGACCCCTGCTGACCTACAAGAAAGAAAAGGACAGGTGTACTGCGAAGAAGGGGAGATTGCTCGATCATCTCCCACGGTGTAATCACGATCCCCCGAATTCGTTGATTTCGTCCCACATAGCTGCTGATCAACAAGATGCGCGGGTGGGAACAAAGTCCGCGCGTATCTCGCTCGTTATCTCTCTCTCTCTCTCTCTCTCTCTCTGTCTCACAACTGGTGACGCGTTATCTAGCGTATTAGCACGTCGGTGTGAATTGGTGGGCTGCAAGCTGAATCAACAAGACCGACTGGATAATTTCTCCCCGGAGGCGAAATCACGCGCTCTCGCGCGAAAAATGACGACAGCGTCCCTGGATGATAGTCGGCCGCTTCCACGGCCGATCCATGGGAGGGGATCCTCGTCATCAGGAAATGACCAAGTCTGTCGCCGTTTCGAAAGACGATCCGCGCGAAGGTCACTGTCACGTGGTGCTTCGAACACGTTCTTGGCGCGATGACGCAATTGATAAGAGGAGAAGGCGAGACGGACGGGAGGTGGCGATGTACGATCGCGTGCGCGGCGCTTAAAAGAAACGACGATTAAAAAAAAAAGCATCGATCGATCGACGATCGATGCGAAGATATCGGGGCAGATAAAGAACAGCAACATGTGACCGTGAAGGCGCGATTCATAATTGGATGAGCGCGCGTGTCGACACGACGATCGCGATGATCTCGTTCGAGTGTATGACGTGACCTCAGAGATCAGCCGGATTGTTAGGCATTACGAGATGCTGTCTGATAGATATATCCAACCTGCGTTACTCTCGATCGTGCGTTATTCTTGACGTAGATTCGCGATGCAAAAAAGGAGATTGACACGCTATTATTAATCCGCGATGTATCAAGGTGCGAAATATCGCGTCATGCGGTGGAGAAAAAATTCCGTATAATTCGATTTGTCACGAATCATTTGTCGCGACAACACTTGTATTCACTGAGTAATCTCGTAAACGCGATAGGTGGCCAAACTTTCGTAAACATGGCTCAATTTTTCAAAATATTCTCTAAATATTTGGAGTTAACGCGCTTAATCGTAAACGACTTTGACCGACACTACATCTCTTGAAGCCACATGTTGACAACAGTCACTGAGGCAAAAGTCAAGGGAATATTGTTTTTATTCTTAGTGGCATATTGAAATCATTATCCAGCACACAGTAAAAACTCCGAGTGCTATTAAAATCTTCGATTTAAAAAAATTTATTTATTCGAATGTTTATGCCTATTAATCTTGCACAATGGAGATTTTATCTCTATATTTAGATAAAGCGGAACGTTCAATTCTTGTTCTCGTTTATTTGCCGAGTTACAAACGAGGCCGTAAACGTGCACAATGTTATTAACGACGCCATTAATTAAGGTATTTAATTCCCCGTTGTAAATCGTAACGCCAAAAGCGATATTTATAAGGACCACTTAGTTACACCGGAGGAAAATACGTTTCTTATAGACATAACAGATGTCGTAAAAGCACACCACGCACGCGAGAGATAATGGTCCATTCTCCACGCATGAAAAGTCAGACGCGCGAGCCTCGTTCCGTTTTTCATGCCGTGGAAGGCGATCGTGGCTGACGCTTCGCGAAGAAAAACCGGAGGCAAAATCCGTCTACTTTCTTCGATTACAAAGGGAAGATGAATCCGATGATCCGTAAGAAATCTCCTTTATGCTGTAGCTTTGTTCGGTTCGCATCGATCGTCTGATTTATAACACGAGGATAATACGGCGGAACAATAATTATTTTAATCATCACATTTTCTCTTATTTTTATTTATTTATTTTTTAATAGATTATTATATACAAGAGAAAGATTTTCCGTAAGAGAATTCTTCTTTCGTAGATTATCTGAAAATATCGCGAATGATATATCTTTTTAATAGTGACGCTTCTTCGGGGTGTTAATTGAACGGCAATCTAATCTCGTCGCGACTTGGAATCCGTATGTCTGGCGGTTTCAAGTAAACAAGTTTAGACTTTTATCGGTATCAAGATCCACCTGTTGCTATCCACGCGAACGGTTCTCAATCTCGCCGAAAAACGATCGCATTTTAGCGTAATATAATTAAAGAAGAGATTATAAGAAAACTAGACATTTAATTACTATTGGTATTTCTAAATTAAATATGTTATGATATATAAATTAAAATGCAAGCGAATTATTTATTTTTCTTCAAAAAAAGGGGGGAAAAAATGAAGAGAATGAATTATTCAAAAACGTGAGAGAACGTGCATTCTGACATTATCGGTATTGACTTCTCGATAACACTGTTGAGGGGGTCCTCTTACATGAACTGCTTGATAACCGAATAAACACAAATTTAATGACGCCCATCCATTACTTTAATATTGCAGCTTAATATCGCGTATTCACGCATTAATTTTTATTGCTGCTCCATCATATAGATATAGATATATTCTTTTATCGTTTAGCACGCAGCAATATTTCGCAAGAGATAATCCGATAGAATAACTTAAGAAAGATATGAAAATATATGGAATAATTTTTTTTTAAATAATAAACTCTTCAAAGAAATTATCGTTAAATTAGTATGTAAATAATTGGATAATTCGCGTGACAAGATAAAGAATGAAGGATGGGGTCGTATAATCTTCCCTGACGAGACAAACCTGATGCCGGACAATCGATAAACGTTGAAAAAAATGCAAGATCGACTGAGAAACACGAACGCTATTCGTCCCGCGCGATCTTAACTTGGAAAATAATTTTAGCGTTGTGTGTCCGTCCTAAGCGATCGTATCGCATCGTTCATTTCGTATGCGTTTTATAAATTTTATGGTGTGTCGTTCACAATCTTAGTCGTCGTTGCGGCACGAAAAAGAGATCTGCGATATATGTATACAAGAAATATTTTTTTGAACATTATATCACGCGCGATAATTTTATGTAAAGTCATTCACACACACACACACACACACACACATGTAATTCAACGTTTGCTTTTATGTATGAAACTTCGTGCGAGAATCGGTCTCATTTCCCGAAGCATTTTTAGCTCTTTTTTTTAGGTAAAGTCATTATGCGATCTGAGGACCTTGATCGATCTCACATACACGCACAGGACGCTATAATTTATACCGGTACGCATCAGACGATATTCAGTTCTTGATTCATCCTCCGAGAAAAGTACCCCCAGCGACCTTACCTTAACGTTAATGAATATTGTATGGCCACCTTTCCTGCCCCATCTCGCCTTTTCTTCTCTCTCTCCCCCCCCCCTCTCCCCTGACCTTTCCTGCAACCGCCGGTTCCCACCCTTCATCTCGGATGACACCCCACGGACCGGGCTGCTGGCGTCGGCGTGCTTTGATCTCGGGGAACGCGGCGAACAGGTAGAAGAAATCGAGACGGAGACTAGAGGGGAGAGCAAAGGAGAGAGAGAGAGAGAGAGAGAGAGAGAATGTCTATATGTGCGTATGCGTGTGAGAGAGAGAAAGATGGGAGAAAGGGACGAGAGGGAAGATTACGGCTCGAGACGGAGATTCCACGACGGCCAATGGAAGAGCCGGGCCCGACGCTAAACTCGAGAAAATATGTTTGGAGTCTTTAGATTGAGATCCGGGAGAGAGATAGTCCTATTCCCCCTCCCCGCCCCTCTTCTCTTTTCCCTTTAACCCCCTTGCCTCCCGCTATTCTTCCTTCGCCACCGCTGCTTATGATGCGTCCGTGAAACGCCGAAAGAGATTTTATTTCCCTTCGCCCCGCCACCCCTCGCCAACCACTTCTTCCCCCTCCCGCAGATCTTTCATTTAGATTTGATTCCTGCGCTTTCCCTTGGGGATACCCATCGGGCCCCGTGATCTTTCGATGGGCCCCGGCTCGCCAGTCGGGGGCGACCATTTCGGTAGCCGTTACGTTCCTCGGGTTCTGTTTACGATGATTGTGAAAAATTGAATCGCCTCTCTCGCGGAAAGAACTCCACACGGCGCTCCTTTTCGTGTTTAACGCCGCCGCCGCAACTAATAATTTGCTTTCGACATTCCGAATATCTCCTTAATTAAAGTTACGTTTAAGGCTCCTGCTGGCTGCGCGGTAGTAAAATTTGGCGCACACAGACTGAACGTTATTTAGTATCGAACTTTCTTAAGATGATACTCTTTCAAGCATTCCTCGCGCACGAGTAAATTCAATTAATAAAAGTAAAAAAAAAAATATATATATATATGGCTTCCTCCCTCCCTTTCTCTCTCTCTCTTTTTTCTCTTTTTCTTTTTCTATCGAGTTTAATGGAACGTTGAATAGACAGAATGATTCCTTAACGAACGCGAGTACAATTCTTCTGTCAAACATTCATTAACCTTTAGAGGCTTTTCGTGTCGATGGGAAGAGAAGTTTCCCCACGGGAAGCCGTTTCGAGGGAAACCTTGAGAAGAAAATTGGATCGCCCCATGCTCAGCGAGAGACCACTTTCAGCGGCGACGAGGTGGGAAACCGAATATATAGATCGCGTGGCGCTTTGCGTGTGGTTCGCATCACAAAAATATGTCCGAACGAAGAGAGAGAGAGAGAGGGGGGGGGGGGGGGGAAAAGAAGGAAGGGGGTGCTCGATCTCCCCTGCATGTTGCACAGCCACTCCATAGCTCCACCGTTGGCTCACAGCGGGGGTTGAAATTCCCGCGATCCATGCGCGGCATCGCGTCTTTTTATTTCGTCGCGCTGTTGGGGGGAGGAGTCCAGAGGGGTCGCGTCGAGGAGAGAGAGTTTGCCCTTTTTTTTTTTTTTATCTTCCACTCTTTCGAAATCCCATCGGCGGCGCGGAACCGGCCGATAGTCTCGAGTGCCGTGAGAGAAACATACGGAGAGAAGCTAGACTCCTTTGTGAACTTCTTCAAGGAGGCTTCTTCCGAAGCGATCCTGTCGAATAAAGCGACGATACGATTTTCAACGTATATTAATTCCTTTCGACGTCGTGCGGGTAGGCGCAATCTCTTCGTCCACCGTGCAAAAATCCGTACAATTTCAAAGCGTGGAGGAGTTTTTCTTCCGGAATCTTTAAAAATTCCCCGAAGTTATCGAAGCTAGGAACAAAGATCGATGTCGAGGATGAACGTGCGTGTTTCTCCGTTGATTTACCGCGCTTAAAGACGGAATATTAATATCGCGATGGCGTGCGCCGTGGCTCGGGCCTGGGTACACGCGTGTGCTCCCCACGGATGCGAGTCGTGCCACGCACTCACACACGTAATGCGCATTACGTACGGGACAGGAGGATGGCTACCGGTCGCAGCGGGAGAGCACGACGGGGGTCCTCTACCTCCGCGCCGACTCGAAACCTTGCTACCGAGAGGAAGAAGTGAACTCTCTCATCTCGCTCCGGCTTCATCTTCCTTTTCCTCTCTTTCTCTCTCTCTCTCTCTCTCTCTCTCTCTCTGTAACACGTATTATCCATCGGTCTCTCCCTCGCTTCCTCCCGCGGCTTCTCTTGGTAATCTTTCGACGATCCCTCGTGGCACTACCACACGTTGATTCGTCGATCCTGCTCGGTCATGTGACCGGTTTATAAGGCTGGCAGACGGTGCACCACTTGTTCGCCGCGCCTCGTCTTGAGAGTTGTACCGTACTTCCGTTTTTTTTTTCTTTCTTTTTTTTTTTTTGTAGGCAACCCAAGCATACGAAATTCGGGGTACGGGCAATTGATGTAGAGCAATTGTTATCGGTGCTACTTCGGTCGGGAGAATAGAAACAATGGGATAGCATCTGTGCATCGATGCGATAAGGAAGCGGAGGAGGAAAAAGATTTCAGGAAATTACAGGCTGCAAAATCGTACATTATCGAACTTCTGTAGTTTCAATAAAGAGCTTCTTGAATGTGCGCCTTTTTTTATAAATTTTTTTTTACGATGTATCGTAAACAGTCGGCGACGAAAGGAACGATAAGAGAGGAAAATTACGTCTCATACTCGTGGGAATATATATATATATGAAGACATTATCGCGATGCGAACGACGACGAAGGACGACAGAAGTTTGACCGATGTCGTGTAAACATTACGGAGATCTCCCCCGTAAGGGTCTACGAAGAGGCCCCCGCTCCCCCCCCCCGCCCCCGCGGGGCACGACGTCGGCGAAGCGCCGCACGGTCCGCTCGCACGGCGCCAGGGGCCTATTAAAAATGATGCTTAAAGAACGAATTATGGAAATGAGCCGTTATACCAGCTCCGGGCTCCCATATTACCGACGACTTAGCCCGTTCGCGTTGAAATTACAGGTTGCGAGCACCCTGCCCTCCATCCTCTTACTCTACCCATCCACTCCTAAGCCGGGTAAGAGGGATCCCCGCTCCTCTGCCCCCCGCCCCCTCAGGGTGGAATACATTACGTTGATTTTCGGAATTGAAGATTAAATCCTCCCGCCGTGGGGTCTCTCGTTCTTCCTGCATTCTCCTCGCGAGGACGATCTTTGTGTGCGTGTGCGTGATACGCAATGTTCTCTTATTGTCGAGAGAACGAGAGACGCCAATTAAATAATTCTGCCATTAAGTCGCTATCTTACGACGATCTTACATCGGCGTCATTATTGCATTATACAGATACTAGTCTTTATTGACGTACAGTAGCATCGTATTCATGAAGATGTTAATGTCCCGATAAGATTCTCAAGATAGAAACAATAAATTTGTAAATAGAATCTATTATCTCTCGCAGTATATCCTAAGATATGTCTTGATATGTTGATTACATTGTCAACAAACTAAAAACCCGTTTTCTTGTTTAAAGAAATTGATAAGAGACGGATAGAAACTGATATCGTAACTGATATTATAACAATATTATTGTATAATAATATTCTTGTGTAAAAATATTGTGATCAAACACACATTTTTTAGAAGGAATATTTATTTTTTTTTAAGATATATATCGTGATTATATCAGTTTTAGGATTTTTAGTAGAGAAATAAAATTTAAATAGAGTTATGAATTATTATGAAATATTATAATTATATGTGATGAAAGAAAAGTTAAAATAATAGAATTAAAATTCCTTAAAAAGGAAAAAAGACATATAAATAAAGATAGACTCGTGCTTGCCTTTCTTCTCCTTTAAGCGATTAAGTTAAATCTCTGAAGCGATTTTTTTTTATTCTTTTAATATTCTTAACAGACCCATACTTATATAAATAATTCCTTTTTTTTTTGCAGAATTTCTTTTCCTTGTAAAACGAAGTATTGATTCGTTCAATGATTCACAGTGTGATTTATGTGCGCCTTTACCTTGTCCGAAAAATTTAACCTGGTAAAGTCCCATGGAAAGTTCACGAGGTGAAAAATAAATAGAATGGCGCACGAAATCCCGGTGCATCTACAAAAACGTGTCCCTCCGAACCCGCCGCGTTGTTATAAGTGCTCGGCCATCGGGACACGCGATCGGGAATCTCACCTTTGCGCGTTTCACAGTTTCTGAAAAGAGCGCGCGGCGTGCGGTAACATAGGAAGGAAAATATTTGCCAACTCTCTTCCCCTGTCCCTTTCCCCTTTTCCACTGTTTGTACGACGTACAGGAATGTCTCGGCGAATGGCTACACGGGAGGTTGGAGGAATATTTTCGCAAACACGAACACGTCAGGTCTAGAGTCGCGCATTCTTCTCCGGCGAGTGCATTATCTACGGTGAGATCGGTATACTTATTGTTATTTTTATAAAATATTTCTAAAATTCAATATAATATTAAAAATGCTAATGATAAAAGAATATAATTATTTATTTTCGAAAAAAATTCTCAAATTTTACACGCGACATATGGATATAGGACATAGTCCCTGTGGGTAATCACGGTTCTCAACCCGCCTTCGAAAAATCGATAATTAATCATGAATTTCACACCTCTGGTAAACCGCAAGAAAGAAAGCCGTTCCACAAGGGACACGGAAGGATCTCATTCGGCAGCGCGGTCTGACTGCGAAGCAGGATCCGGAATGAAAGAAATCGGAGGATAGGGAGCGCCCTGTATAGACTATGCCAACACCCCATAGCATCGCGCTGTGGAATTTTGTGTTGGTGAGACGAATCGCTAAACTGGACCGCATTGACAAATGATTCGAACATTTTGTGCCGGGGAAACCGTCGGCGAGGACCTCCCACATCGAATAAATGCCGGCGTCGCGTACTTTTTCGTAGCCTTTCTTCCTTCCTTCGTTTTTTACATTTTCTGCCATCCCAAGGATAAGGCCGTGCCTTGCGATGACACGATCTGCGAGGTCAAAAATAGACGCGGTCCCCTCTCCCGCGAATTTTATACATCCATCATTAATTCCTTTTCAATTTTGCGATTGATTATTATCAGTACTTTCATGTATAATACATTTTATTTACTTTATTATCGTTATGTAACATTATTATTGAAAGGTTCGAATCTATTGTTTCAAGTTTTAATGAATCGGCGAGATGTTTCTCTTTTATGAAAAATGTGTATAACTTTTAAACTTCGGTGTTGTATACAAATATCGGTGTCTTCTACAAAGAGCATTAATTATTCGAATAAAAATTAATATACGTATTAGTATATTAATTTGGCGATCAAAAATGAACTCGATCAAAATAAAGTTATTCGATTAATTATTTAAAGTCTCAGAAAAATATCTTCAAATTTTTAATCGCACTTAATTGTATCTTTGCGTTTGAATACGCACGTTGTATTTATAAATAAATACTAAATTATACCGAATTATTAATTTATATCAATTATCAGAAAACAAATCCGATCTATTTAATTGTCAGAGAGAAATGTATTATTGATGAAATTTTAATAAATTAACTAATCACTCACCTAAGTATAATTATGTGCATACTTATTTATCGTTTTTTCATTCTAGTTATACTTTTTTTAAAATAGAAGACATTTGTTTATAAAAATTTGTCGCATTTCAAAACTAAGCTTAACAATTATAACTGGTGATATATACAAATAGAAATAAGGGAAATCATTTTAGATGTGACGACATTGTATTGCATAAGATCTCTTCAGTATCTCTCAACGAGTCTATTGCTCTACTAATAATAGCGCAAATACAGTGCCCGCATTATGCTCGTAGTTGAGCAACATGTAACGAAGTGTCACCTGTTAGAGAGCAAATGGATTCACAAAAGCGATTAAATCGACGAATTAAAAGACAGGACAATAGGAAAGCTTGAGTGCAAGATGTACGATAAAGATATTTCGACATAAAAAAAAATTTCGATCTTTATATCATAGTAGTACTGCATAAAGGCTGAGGCATTTTTCAAAAACATTAATAAAATTACGATTACGTGAACTTATTATTATTATTATACTTGTATAAAAATTTATAAAAGATTTATAAAATTATAAAATATATTTGTTTTCTGATTATCGATAAAGATAGAAGAAAAAATATTTTTATTATTATTTTTATTATTTTTATTTAAAAATATTTTAATATTATTTTTATTATTACGAACTTAATGATTTACAAATTAAAGAATTCGTGGAATCGACATGTGTATGGAATTCGATGAATCCGGGAGATTCTTCGCATCCACAGAAAGTTCGAAATATTATCAGCATGACGTAGCTCGCTTTAATAAATGTGAGAATGCTTTATAAAGAGATCCATTGTAACTCGATGCCGGTCTATATTTATGACACTCGCTTAGGCTACTACCAGCACACTCACGAAGCGCGCACTAAAATTCCAGATGTCGAAAGTGACAACGACGTTTCGAGAATATCGACGAAGTGAGATGAGAAACGTAATGCACGAGAGATTTTCCAGAATCTCTCTAGGGGGTTCGCGCGTGCAACAAAACATGCGCACGGGAAGTCGTCGCTCCTCTACATGTGCACGGAGTGTCCTGGGGCTTCTTCGTAGTTATGGTGGTGGTTCGCATGGTATGTCTCGACGCGAGACGTAAGACACCGTAGCATACCACACACAACGCGACACCTCGGTTATACGAGTTGACCGAGGACTCCGGCAGGACCACACACGAAGGATCTCGTTCCTCTCTCCCCCTCCCCCTCCCCGCCTCACTTTTTTCCTCTTTCTCCTCGCCACTTGCCTTCGCGAGTCCTTCCTTGTTCCTCAGAAAAATAAAAAAAAAAAAAGGATCGGCGTGTTCTTGGTGGAAGGACGCGAGCGGCCGCGGAGAAGAAAACCGAGAAGGAGTCACTTAATCATGCCATTAACCATGCACGAAAAGGAGGCTTAAAAACACAAGCGGCGTCCGTGTCTCGGTGACGCCTCGTTACGAAATCGACACGAAAAGTCACGAGTCATAGGCATTGAAATCGTAATTACGGCTTCAAAATTAATGAGAGGGCAATGCCGCGATTACCGGCCGTTTAAAAAAAAAATCAAGTAATACAGGACGCTTATTTCACGCTTCCTTGGAGGCATTAAAAGCATTTTTCGGATTAATTATTTATTGATTGATTTATTCGTTTAAAACGTGATCACTATTGCAGTGTTGTGTAGAATATTTTCCTGAAATTTCGCTGCAATCGCGAACGTCGATGTTGACAAAACATACTGCGGATCTGATGCATGGTGAGAATGACAAAAGGCAGATATGACCGGACTGCTCGTCTAGGATTCATGCGGGTTAGAAAAATCGTCTGGCAGCAGGGGGGGTCTTCCCGCATCGTTACTAATTGTGCGTTTCTAAACTCCGGCGGCTCATTGTTCTCTTTAAATTCCAAACTAGCCACCGACAATGTGATTTTCACCGCCAACGACCTACGAGCGCAACGAAAGGTACAAACCGAAAATTAGCTCACAATAGAGCGTGCTCGTCTACGACCTACGGAGACTGTTTTTGTGAAAAAAAAGAGGAGAATCGACCGACGGAAACCAAAACATCTCATTGTTCCATTTATGGCATGTTTTGAGTATCCTTCGTGCTTACGTCGGTCGGTGTTTACGAAAAGCGGCGTGTTCACCGGTTCGGTACATGCGCAAGATATACTGAAACGAGACGCAGACAGTTTGCAAAAACTCTCTATATTGCAGGACGCAACGGGTGTAATCGGAATTTCCTATCAAATGTATTTGATCGAAATAGGGCGATTCCGGCATCATTAATGCGCCGCGACTCGGAACGCCAGGGAACGGGAAAAAAAAAAAATTATCCGACCTCGTTCCGATATGCTAAGGATACATAATCGAGAGAATGAAACATTGTTTTTCGGCAATTGCGCGTTTTCCACGTTTTCCGTTCGCATTAAACTCTGACAAATAATTAAAAATCTACGTCAATTTATAACTCGGAGTCTGCAAATGTCGCAATGCCGGGAGCGAGATGTTTAATTGCAGAACGACAAAAGAAACCGTTAAAAGTGCTCGTCATTCTCCGGACAACTAACTTGACGGCGCACCACCGGTTGGTGCCCGTGGATTCCCACGTGGGCCGAGCGTCGAAGGATGCGGGCCGAAAATATGCAAATTTATATGCGTATCCCCGATGCGCGATTCCTCATCCTGCCCGGTTTACCCACTTGCACCCGGGGACCCGAAGACCTATGGGAGCCTGTCACTCTCTCCTGCCTTCTCCGCGGAGTCATTACCATACGTGACCATAAATGAAACCTGTCTCGCCGCGTAACAATAGAACAATCTCCTCGCGCGCGAGACACAAAGGCGTCGTATCGTGTCCCTACGTGCGCATACATATGCACCCTCTCATAGATCCTACCAACTTTTCTCCAACTCCCTCCGCATGCCCCCGTTATCCCTCTTCCTTCCCGAGATCCGCGGGATGTCCCGGGCAACGGTATCCTGCGACAGGATACCGGTTCCGACGCGCATCCTGAAGCGGGACGTTTCGTCCTGCTTCCAGGCGAGCGTTCGCCGCGCCTATTGTCTAGGTGAGATTAGGCGAATTCGAAAAATGACTCGGTCGAAGCTGGAAAGCGTGTAACGGTCGCCGGTCGGTTCATAGGTGATCGTCTTTCTGGATTCTTTTTTGAACGAGCCACGGTCAACGGCCGCGCGCCAGGCGGAGATTTCTAGGGACTGGACCCGATCGGGGATCTTTCTACCAGCACGTCGGATGATTCGTTACGACAAGACTCAGAATTTTTTTCTAACCACTGCGCTCGACCAACGACCGCATCGCTCTCTCTAACGAGATGTGACCATTTCGAAAATAATACGTTAAAGAATTGATGCTATTGAAAAATGCTAGTCTCAAAATTTTTGACGTAGACAAATTTTTTAATATATATATATCAGTTCTGTTTTTTGTCAATAAATTTTCGTAGAAGATACTCTATTAAATTAGTTGATCAGGACACACAAAAAAAAAAAATAATACGTTGACGCATCTCGCTTTTGACGTCAGGGTCTTTTTATATTTTCATGCGAGTAAGAGGATTCCTCCGCGCAGACTCCCACACTCTGAATGAAACGCACAGATTTTTACGCAATCTCATTGAATCCGCTGCGGATCAACAGTGATCCACAGCGGGTGCATTGTTAGCGCGGCACGATGCGCTGGATCTCGATTCCGGAACCTCCTCTCGTACCTGACCCGAGATAATCCCATCCCCGGTACCATGTGCGCTTTATCCCAGGGGATCTGGTACACCGTGCCCACCCCTCTTTCTTCCCTCCCGCAGATTCGAAAATGCTACGGGGGTCCTGCTCGAGAAGGTATCCCGTCCTCGCTTTACTTTCTCCTTTTATCTATCGTTTTTCCCCTCGGGCTGTCAAGCTATGGCGAATCTCGTGACAGCGACGACGTTTGTCACCCTCTATTTTTGTCGCCCGAAGCGGGGAAAATGCTGCGTTTTTCTTTCGATTTGAAAGATCATCCGATTTAAAATCGATTGTTCCGGGGAAATTCCAATTGCGCAAAAATATCATCAAAGAAAGCGTTTGTTTGTCGAAGAAAATGACATTTTAAAGAGAAATTGCGAGGAATGTCGAGCACGGATATTGCACACTGTCAAAAATCAATTTGGCATGCTTGTCGAATTTAATGACGTGTGTTGTATCCTTAACGCGAATATTGCAAAATAACCGGTAATTCGACATCGGAAGGTAAACGAGTATTATAATCTGCAAGTCTTTGGTCAGTTTTCGCAAAATTTGTAAAGGCGATTCGTCCTTCGTAACGTTTCTCACGTCCGCGAGTTTAGGAAACTGGTTTGAAAGGTCTTCCGGTGCTGTCGTTTCGTGGAATCTCGGGGAGATCGATAGCTCTCCTCGAAAATTTGATCGCGATAAATTGTGGATCGTTTTCGGTATGTCGAACAAAAAGTAAAAACGAAGGAAAAAAGCAAATCTTTCTTATAGTTGGCGCGAGATGACAGCCTCGAAGATCTCGTTCAACCAGTCTTTTGAGAAATGTGTCTTCTTCATAATATAAATTGAATTTTGTCAATTCGAGATCTGATCCGTAGTATCGAGACTTTTATAAACTTTATGTCATATCTCTTTCTTTTCTTTTTTAGCTTTTTTATGTAAATTATTTATAGTTTTACAATTTTAATATTAAATTCTACTTTCATGGTTTACTTTATGCTATATCTTTTATAAATCATAAAGAATATAGAACCTGCCGTTTTTTAATGCATTTACGTATGTATAAAAAATCGAAGTATAATTAGAACATTAAATTTCAGTCGGTTAAATTTGACAGATCAAACGTTGAATCGCTTAAATTCTAGCTTTTAATATATATATTTTAAAAGTATTGTCATTATGACTCTTACAATCAAGAAATTCAGAAAAATGGAAACAGAATAAAAAAAAAAAAATTCCGTGTTTGATGAGCGAACGATATAATGGAATAAAAACACATATGGGTTTAGAAAAAAAACTTGGAGAAGAAATCCGAGGTAAATATGCAGCCTTCACAAATCGGTATTTACATTAGATTATTATCACGAGAAAAGAAATTGTGAGAGTTGAAGTTTTCGCTAAAGAGAAAATTTTCAAATAAAACTTATGAAGAAGTCACATTGGTTTTCATTCAGAGAAATTACACGTTTGCGAAATAATTTGTAACTCACCAATAGCGGATTAGCCGGTTCTTCGGATCCTCTTTTCAAATCATCGAAATCCAAGATATCTGTTGAGGAGAAATCCCTCGGGACACAGTGTCCTCACCTCACAGGGAAGAGAAAAAACGATTTGCGCACTATGTACTAGTGTCCGATTACAAAGAGATAAGTGAGAATCTCTTCCACGTGGTCGCGTCGCGGCTCCTTGGCGACACAAGTAACGAGATATTTACGTCACGTGGATGTTTCGCGGCTGCAATTTTACGCTTCTCTCCAAGACACGTGCGAGCACCGAGAGGTAGGAAAAGAAGAAACGAAGAAAGACGAAGAGTAAGTAACACAAGAAGAAAAAGAAGAAAGTATGTAAAGTATGTGTGAGTCACGATGGTAAAGTCGAAAGTCTGGAATCGAACCGCTGGTTTCCAAGGATGCTCGATTCAAACTGAGACCACGAAGAAGTCCCTCACGAGTCCCCGGCTCTGGTGTGGGTTTTCGGTTCGTTTTTTCCTTTTTTTTCCTCCCCATCATTCTCTCTCTCTCGCGATCGGTTCTCTCTCAATCCCTCCCATCCTGTGCCTTATTCTCTCTCTCTCTCTCTTGCCACAAGGGATCGGTATCCTGGTCTCCGTTCACTTGTTCGCCCGTTTGCTCTCATCCTTCGTAGTCGATCGTCTCTCTCATTCCTTCGTCAGGGCCGATGTTTGTGGGCCCCCCGGGCCCCCGGGTAGCGGTCGTCGCATCGCTAGGAGAGGGGGCTCCAGTCTAACTTAACCCGGCCGAAACATCTCCCACCACGTGTTACTCTCAACCCCTACCTCTATCGCGGATCTCAACGAAGGAACGAAGGTGTTTGCCGGCTCTCGACCGGTAGTAGATACGTATGACAGGCCACGTGCTTTGTGTGTGAAGATGCAATATTTAGAATTATAGATAACGTTTAATTACGATTAGTATAATCTTTGTCACGATACAATTAAACGCGTCTAACGATATAAATACGAGATTACTTTCTGTAGGTCGAATCGATAATGAAGATATGAAATGAGTACAAGGTGAACGAGTACAAGATTGGAACATTTTAGTCATAAATAGATTTCTGTTCCACGACTGTCAAACTCAGAATATAATGACAGTCGCTATTAATATAAGGTAGTTATTAAAAATATTTCAAGGCTGCTATAAATATCTCAGTGACAAATATGAAGATATTAATATGAATATTTTTCGCGGAATATTTAATTTATTTCTTCATATATCCACTTATTCATATTTCCTTATTCCATCTTTGGATCAAAAATCGTTTGTGCGTGCATATATATATATATATATATATATATATATATATATATATATATATATATATATATATACACGCAGCCGGTCTCGGCGGATGATGGGCACGGAAGGAATAAGAAAGCTGCGGAGACTCCCACAGGGAGACCCACACGTGTACACGCAGATACGCATTCACATATACATATGCACACATATACTCTCCACAAAGGGACATCGGCTTCCCGCGTCCGTACGTAAGATACAACACGCGCACACACTCGCAATACACATCGCGCAAGCAAAAGAAGAATCATCCTAATATACCCCGAGAGGACATAAGCAGACCTGCCCCCTGCCTCGAATACGTTTCACTTGCGGTGCGTGTAATGCGCCCGCTGCTGGGCGCGTGCATTCACGATGCGTTCGCCGTGAGATCCGTGAGTCGGAGCGAAAGATTTAAGGTAGCCCGAAAGATTTGCTGCGCGGGTTAAAATTAAATCGCCACTCATGGGAAGAAATCGTGCCCGTCCTTTGTATACGGATTAATAATATTTTACGAAAAATGTATGAGAATTGTTTAAACAATTTTACGTGTAAAAAATTTATTGGATTTTTCTCCCCCTCCTTTCCCCCCCCCCCAAAAAAAATATATTTCTAAAAATGACAATTCGAAAATAAATCGTGAAAGCTCCTTCTTTCCGGAAACAAATAGTTTTAATGAAATTAAATAATAGTTTGATCTTATTGTTAGTATATTTGCCAAAATATAAAAGGACCTACCGCAGTAAATCTGGTTAATTAAGGGTACGATTGGTGAATGATCAGCCACGATCACGGTGGTCCCAATTAGGTCACCAGGGATGGCGAAAAAGAGCTCGTATTACTGTCCTTTGGGACTTGCGATGAACCAGCTGACAATCTCAACCGGATAACTAGATTTCTCGTCAATTATATGAAGTTACGAATCGATTACGTCTTGCAAAGGTCTCTCTCCGAGATCGTTTTTGAAAAAGGACAATAAGCCGCTTGCAATTAATTTTATCGTTTGGACCGTAGCTAAGATATTATATCGGAACCTATCATCTAAATCTTTTCTATGGAATTTTTTTTCTGATAAAAATCCGGTTCGATGACTCCTTTGACATTTTCGAAGTCTTGATAATATCATTTGACGCCGACTTAAAGATGCATTTGATTAATTTTATCATCATAAATTTTATTATTGATGCATCTTCGTTAAATCATTGAAACAGATACAAGATGAGATATCTATAGCAGTTTAAATCACGCAAATCTAGAAAGGATATTATTTATGTTAATAAAAATTATATAATATATTATATATATATATAATCTATATGTAACTATAATCTTTATGTGAGATATTTCAATAAGTTTTGTTTTAAAATCCTGATGTTTCAATTAAAGATCAATACTTGAAAAACTATATAGCTATATATATGTGTCGAATCAAGTGATAGCATTTTCAAATGCAATTTCAAAAATTTATAACATATATATATATTACAGCAAATTTAATTAGATATTGGGCAATCATATATAAGTTTAAATAAATAGAATTTTAAATAGTAATCAAAATATTTTCGCACAACGGAAAGAGATATCTTTTAATTACAGATATCTCGTGATTACAGAATGATTAAACATTGGCTAAGAGAACATACTTGAGACTCTTTGGAATTTTCCTACACTTCATATTTTGATAATTAGATACCGCGTGAGCTTAAATCTGACCCACATTCAACGCGTGTTCAAATGTATGTTTATTCGCTCGTTTGTATTTTAATGCAAATATTAATTACATAATATTATATGATTATTATTTATAATCATTAATTATTTTTTTTAACTTTAACATTGCAAAAGTGTATATTAAAAAAAAATCTTCCGAATTTATGGCGTGAAAAAATATTTCAAAATATATTTCATTCATTGAATTATACACATCAATATTCATAATTATGTATACATTTTATATCAATTTTATTTCGAAAAAGCAATCCGTGCATCTTACATCGAGTAGACTATATATTTTAACGTGGGAGAAAAAGAAACACGTGGGCTGTGAGCTCTGCTAATAAACATGGATTCACATATAAAATTGACGATATAATAAAATTAAAGGAAAAAGAAATCAGGGACTTGCTCGCTATTTATATTTTTTAGATACTCTTGAAAGATTGGTTCCTTTTTTATCTTACGACGCAAGGTCTTTCCAGAAGCAATCTTAAGATATTTAATAAGTAATCGCGTCAGTATTATCTGAAATTATATAGTACAGTTTGCAGATATTTATATTTATATTTTTTATTCGTAACCAGTTCTTCTGGTAAAGAGAAAACCACCGAGGAAAGAACTTTGACGGAGCAAACCGTGTCCTGGCGTGGGACAGGATGAGGCTACGGAGGCTGCGTTCTCTGCTGGGGGCGGCTCGATGTTATCCTTTTTTATCCCTCTCTCTTTCTTTGCTTCTCCCCGTATCTATATCTTCGTCAATCTTTCTTTGTTCGCCTCTCTTTCTCTTACCCTCTCTCTCTTTTCCCCTTCTCTTCTTCGCCTCTCTCTTTTCTCGTGTTTCTTTCTTCTCGTACGAGGTTTCTCATTCTACGTCCTTCTCTCCCCTCTTCCTTCGTCATCCACTTGAGCTAGGACTCATCGTGCCTCCAGGAAACGGCTGTCCCACGTACACTGGCGTGCGCGCCGTGTGCGTGCGTCTTTAATGCGTGCGGTGGGAGGTAAGGAGGGGCAACAGGTGGATGCGTGCATACGCGACTCGAATAATACGGGCCTATATATATATATATATATATATATATATATATATATATATATATATATATACGTATATGTATATGCGCCGTCAGTTTTTTTTTTTGGAGAAGATAGATAAGGATCGGCCACACTTTATCTTAATTATTGTTACTCACGCGGGTCCCCCAATCTGCGTGTCGTTAATTCGCCGCTAATGTAAGATCGTGCGATTCGCGCACGGGATATGCAAGTATCGATACTTATACATCGCGCAAATGATACAAACGGAGAAAAAACATTCTCGGATGTTATTACTCCACGGAATTCATCATCTCCTCTCATTTCGCCGTTATATTTTTTTTTTTTTCCTTTCTTCTCTACAGACACTTTTCCTGCGATCTGTATGCGTGAAGGATGTGAATATACGCGATCGCACACGTACCAGGCACTTATCCTTTCCGAGATTCTATTCAAGGAGACTGATCCTGAATAGGGGATCCCAAGGGCGCCTACGTAATCCCGCCCGCCATTGTGAGGACGCCAACCAGTTTTCTTCCCGAGGCTCTTTTTCACGCTCTTTCCACCGAGCGGGCACAAAACGTGGGGGGGGGGGGGCAAGAAAGGGAGGACAGACCCACGTGCAACGTGCGTACGCATCGAACGCATGTGCACTCAAATATGCTATTGTGGGATTGCTATCCCTCCCTCTCTTTTCCTTTTTTTTATCTCTCGATTTTCTTCTCGATTTCCAATTTGTACCTCCCTCTCATTGAGGATGCACAAGATTAAAAAGAATTGTTTTTTTTTTTTTTTTTTTAAGAAGATAAGTTTAATGCGAAAGAAAAATTGCACCGCTTTTAATGTATAAATTAAGGAAAAAATATATTTATTTGTCAGCGATTCCTTGTGGAATTTAATTTATAGTTCGCGACCCAACGTTTAACTCTAATTTGCCAATATCGCTATCGGCAAAAAGACGACGATAACCTGAGATTCCGAGATCGCGATAATTCGCCTGCTCGGATTTCTTTAGTCGGCTGCTACATCCGCGATATCATCGTGACACATCTTACTTTTCAAGCAATCTTTATAACATTCACTAATACTATTACGAGGACGTTTTTTTTTTAAAATTACTATTAAAATATTAATTTTTTTATTTAATCATTATCCTCAGGTAAGTTTTAAGTAAATCACCGAGGCATTAGATCGCATAGGAGAAAGATATTGAAAAGTTTGTTTATTTATTCGCTATATTTTATAATTAATGCACGTCGGAGAGATCCTTTACGAAATCGTCATTATTTTAAAGTAGTATTAACGATCCCGACTTTAATCCGAGAGAGGGTAAATGAACGTCAAAACAACACCTTTGAAAATACCTGCGTGTACTTTGAAACTGCGGCTGCTTCACGGTCGGCAATTATCAAAGGGTATCCGAAAATTCTGGGCTCTTTACGAGTCACGCTGAAGACGGGAGCCGTCGTAGATCGTATCTCGCGCCGGTCCTTTTCTCTTTATCTCTCTTTTTCCTTCTTTCTCCATGTTTATTTCGGCAGTTCTTTTCCCGTTCATTCCTCATTCTCTTTCTACAGTCCTCGATCGTTTGACCGCATTTATCTCGTTCGACATCACGGATTCGTCTCGTTCTTATTGTTAGATCAAGGATTTCAATTTCGAAAGACCCCTTTCACTCATTATCGCGGAGACTTTGATGCCAGGAAGTTTATAAAGCTCATAGTTTTATTTTAAATTATCCATTTGTTACTTCTTCTAGATATCGGTCTGATTGTAAACATTCTCTTACTGTCAACAAAGTTTAAATAAACAAAACAGTTTTAGTTATCGACGCATACGTACAAATGGATGTAATTTAATGCGTTAATTTACTTATCTAATTTATCTCGTGCGATGTCATTTAAGAGATAAGAAATATAAATATTTTTTTGCCATTGAAAATTATAAACAAAGATATGCAAATTCTATTTAGATGCTGCTTTAAAACGATCCGAGATTTTCATATATATGTAAATAATATGATTTGCAAGCGCGAAATATTTAATTAACTCTGAAAAAAATGTTAAATTTAATCTTTATTAATATACCATTCAATCATTAAATGCGTCATTATTGAAAAAAAATATAATCATTTTTGCGAACAAAAAGTGCGAGACGAAGTAATTACAAATTATCATAGTTAGACCGTACAATTTTATAAATTCCATGATCAGTTCTGTGTATGCAACACTCGTTAATAAATACTCAAACGATGAATAATATGAGAGAGAGAGAGAGAGGATATTCGCGAATGGCAACAATTCGAAGTGCACTCGAATAAATGGATGCGCAGATTCAAGTGGAAGTTGAACTGCGAACTTCAGTATTCATTATCGCATCATTGCGTAGACTTATTTGCGTATAGATCTCTGTAGAAGTTAATTGCATAATTTGCAATCGAACGATTTCTTTAAAATTTAATACAAAGATAAACATTGCGATGTTTCTATTTATGTATACAATTTTTTTCAAGCAATCTCCGCATATAAATTATCAAATTTTTTTTTTTCATAAACAAAATTATGTTGCATTTTTTGTAATATTTCAGTTGATTTATTTCAAAAAAAATTTGTTATATTCACAAACAGATTCACGCATCGCTAATAATAATACGATACTTAAATTTGAAATCTTTTTAATTAGTGATAATAACTTTATCATTGCACGTGTTTAGTAAGCATAATCTATTCCTAAAAATGCTAGCTTTATATTTCTTGATTGATAATAATCAAACAAATCTGAATATAAATATTCGCGGAATAGTCAAACGAACTGTAGCTTCGCGAATATTTATTACGACAATATCTTTGACATTTCATCTTTATAAATATAGATAACAAATTGTCTTAGTGTTTTAATTTAGTTTCTTCTGAATGATATTTATGCTATCATTTGTCAGAAATTGTCGCCTCTGTCTGGTTGTTATTATTATTGTTATTTTTGATATACAGACGATTTACAGAGAACAAAATGCAACGTCAGATCTGTTATTATTGTCGATCGATCGTCCGAGATACGAGATAAAACAGACTCGCTGATACGTATTGCTCATTCTGTCTTTCGAAAGGAAGATTGCATGATTCAGTGATTATGCTGATTGGATTCTTAAGAGACTCCAAATTTTTGCCCCCCGGTGGAATATTCCGTCATTAACAGCATGTAAATTGCTTATCTCTGATAAGCCCGACATTATAAGCCTTTCACATCGTTACAGTTGTACTTATATGACACTGATATTATAATCGTCAAGATACAATCAGCTGTGAGAATCGCGTGTGATTGTCATACCATTTATCTATAATTAAAATAATAAATTATCAGTTTAGAATTATTTTATGAATATTAATTCTATCCTTAGAGAACTTACAATCAGTTATCGATTAAAATTTTTCAAGCAAACGCAAACTTGCTTCCTCGCTTTCCCACTATATCGTTGTGAGGTCACTGGGGAATTCGACAAATTTAACGGTTGAAAACGGGCATGACAAGTGCGTGAGCTGCGCCTGGGAAGGGGCCTCTCGCGAGGTTTTTTTTCGTTCATATACATCGCAAGGTGTCCGGCATCGGCGATGATGGTGGTTGTGGTGGTGGTGGTGGTGGTGGCGGTTCCTTCGCGGCCATCGAATTAATAGACCATCTGCTCTTCCCTGCCTTCTTTAAGGAAGTCAATGTTTAGGAAGTCCATGGGAAGCGGCGACAACGGAAAGACCCATAAAGCGAGAACCAGGAGAGGACATGGGAACGGACCCTCGCAAGGAAGTCGAACGGTCTTACGGTGCACGTCCCCTTTCACCTTCTGTCCGCAAAGTGAACGCGGGGGCGTGAGTGTGAGCTCGTCCTTGTCGTCGATGTACTCGAACGATTGCGCGATTAAAGATTGCATAACAATAACAATGGACATTACGCATAACTTGGAACAATGCATTCGAATTTTTTTTTTGTGAGAAATAAAATAATGTTTAACTTATAATTCATAAATTATTGATATTAATTCGCGGATTAATTTAAGTTTAAATATTAAATCTTTATCATGTATTGATATACATATAATATTTCTTGTTCGGGTGAGAAATTAATCATAAATTTCTGCGACAACTATTAACAAATTGGAAAAATTTCTTTCTCCGATCAAACATTAGATAACGATTATTGAGAAAAGATTAATCAGTCATATCTCATGTATGAGACATATATGTAGCACAATCTATTCTGATTTATTCAAGTGATACGTTGTAGATT
This sequence comes from Cataglyphis hispanica, assembly GCF_021464435.1. Lineage (NCBI taxonomy): Eukaryota > Metazoa > Arthropoda > Insecta > Hymenoptera > Formicidae > Cataglyphis > Cataglyphis hispanica. The sequence goes on along the minus strand of NC_065966.1, from coordinate 1,783,294 downwards.
TATGAAATATTTGCGGAATATTTAGCGTATCTCCTGATCTATTTTTAAATCAGAGAATGATAAAAACAATGTTGATTTTTATTACTGATTTGTTACTGTGTATCTTTTGTTACAGTACATCTTACAAGTGCGAAAATATTTATTGAGAAAACTCATTTTCCATTGTCGCGCATCAAGATATCGCATTTTCGATAAGAAATCTATCAAGAAAATAAATGTTCCTCATTTCAGTTTATTTCCTTGAAATTATTCTCGTGAGAGAGATAGAGAGAGAGAGAGAGAGAGAGAAAAGACTTATGTTTATTATAGAAAAAGTTGACCTATATAAATTGACTTATCTCAAATAATATGAAAACAATAAGATATCGATATACAAGCATAGTTACTCGTCTGGTTATCATTAAAGACTTCAAGTGTTCTCTACTAGAGTTGATAATTTCAAGATAAAGTTTATTAAGAAAAATTTGAACATACGCATGAAAGAATTCATATCGCGATGAACGGAAGACGTCGTCATTTTTTTTTTTCTTAATCTATCAGTCGTACAGCGACGGCGAGACCATGTTGCCGGCAGAACAAGATTAATAAATCCGAAGGGCTGCCGCTCGCCTGGTAACAATAACGAAACACCTTTTATGCACGCGTGGATTCCACCTTTTCCTCCTCCACGGCCGCCACCGCAACCGCCATCTCCTCCCGTCTCGCTTCATCCACGTGAGCTTCTTCACATTCACCTGCTGCTATTCGAAGATCAGCTGCCTTAACCGCCACCTTGGCAGCACCTTGCCCGCCTCACTGTCCTCGTTCAACTTCGCCGCCACAGACGGACTCTTCCCTCGAATCTTCTTATCCTTCTTCTGCCATATCTTCCAATTCTCCATCCACCTCTTCCTTCTCTTTGCATCTCTCCGTCTCTTTATCGGGCATGCGAGGCCGTCTTCCTTCCTCCGTCTCTTCTCATTTACTTCCTTCTACTCCTCGCCTTCGCGGCCTTTATCTCACCAGCACTTCGGCCTCTTCTTCGTGGCTGTCTCCTCGGGGCAACCGCATGCTCGCGCGCACACACACGCCCAGGATTTTTTCCAAAAAATCCAGCTGCGCCGATCTTTTATGGGGGTCCGTTCGTTCACTATTCCCGGAGTGCGCGTTGCCGCAGCTTGCGCGCACTTGTGACACGCATATTCCATTTTCGAGAGACGAAGCGAGTGTAATGTCAGTGGCTGGCCTTGCTTGTAATTAATCGCGTATAGAGTATATCATCTTAGGTATACAATGAGAATTTTTATCACATTATATTTACGTAGCGTAATCAGCCGCTCGATTACCGTCAATTCATCACCCGTCTCTCCGCAACAGGTGGTTATAATCCACCGGCATTATACGCACCCACCGAATTTCCCATTCATCTACGCTTTTTATGTTTCTTTTATGCTTCTCTCGTACCGCAGTTTCTTAGTCGCGAGGGGACAGTTGTCGAGAGAAAGGAAGAGTGAATTCATGCGGGAGTATTAACGCGAAAGGTCTTTCCCTTTTTTTTTTTTTTGTTTTTTTCGATGATATCGGGCGCGAATTGCGTTACGCAATGTTAATGTCAACGTGTCACGGACGACCGTGTATTTTGACAGAATTTATTCGTTATGCAGCAGGTGAGGCGAGAACGAATCCTCGGGCCTTGAAATTTCATGCGAGGGGATTATTCATCTGCGGCTCCACGAGCGATCGACACGTGTGTGTTTCGCGTAATTTAGATAATACGCGGGAATACTTGTTACTTTCTTCGTGCCGCAACTTATATTGTAACAAGCGCGTGCATTGCCGATAAGGAGAATCGTGTCTGAACTCACATCATATAATCGTTATTAATTCCGCGCAAAATAAGGGCTCTTCCAAATCATTTAATGAATGTTCGTGAATACCGTTAATTAAGACAATTTTATCAAACTAGAACTAATTTAATACGATTCTAATAAAATAAGCTTATTAGAGCAGCGTAAGCGTGTTATCTATATAAAAAAATTTTTTGTTTTTTAATAAAAATATTAATATAAAGCAATAATTATATATATAAAAAATTTTTTTTTTTTTTTAACAGCATACTATTTAAATATTTTTCATTTGGTTTGAAAATGCAAGAGCGAAATGTGATATGTGCGTCACTTGAACGATATATTTTACGTAATTAATACGCTTTTTACAATAAAAAATTTTATGATAAAATATATATTTTTTTATGATAAAAAAATCACAATATGTAAAAATATAAATTTTGCGTAAGAACAATATTGATAATAATAATTTTGATGTAAAATATATCAAATATCACAATAAATCAACTGGCACAATGAGCACGATTTTTTTGAAAATTGATTCCATCAGATGTTTAATGTCACGTATCTTTAAAATGCGCTTATCTTTATTCTCGGCATTTAAAGCCATCGTTCGTGGAATGCACGCAAGAAATCCAGTTTGGCATTCCTTGATCGCTTCGATGGACACGCCAAGTCAAGCAGAATGAATCCCGACAGTGGCGTCATGTCGCCTAATGAAATTCAAACAGGGTCCTGCGGAGCGTATCGGTTACGTTTCCACCCCCAACGTCTTGCTCGGCGTCTCGGAAAAAGGGTTGGCGCCCCATTTCTTTCCCACGCGTCAGTGAGAATCTCGATTACGGGCGCGGACTACAAGCGGCATTAGTTCAGGACCAGGAGAGCCCTCGTAGTTTTCTGAGATCAAAAACCCGACAAAAAAAAAAGAGAAATAACGCAAGCAGAAATATCATATCAGTATATCAAGCTTTTTTATATAAAATTTGCAATATATATCAACCCTTTAACGTTATCAGTATTTCGATAGATTGTCCAATTTTTTACATTCTATTCGCAATTTACATTATCATTTTTATCATAACGTGTCGGTTGCGCCTGTAGTTTTACAGATCTTGATTGAACATTCAGAGAAGAAGATAAATCGATAACCATTAGAATGATTAGGCAAGCGGGCGCATTTGGCACAACCATTACCGAACGATCTTTTCTTTCCGGACGGCGCGATGCTCAAAGACTTCTGTTCCCCTCCGCGTAAAAGAAGAAGAAGAAGAAGAAGAAGAAGAAGAAGAAGAAGAGAAAGAGTAGTCCAGCACACACTGTGGGAGATCGCGTACGCAGGGTGCAGGGCCGGCCGTGAGAGGAAGCCTGCGCGCGACGAGCGAGAAGGACGAGGAGAATCACCTGCGGTGCACCTGCTGTGCAGGGGGCTCCTCCGGTCCCGTATTAAAAGTGTATCAGGTCCGCTCCCCTTATCCTCCCCCCGTCCTCCACGTTCTCATCCTCCACGTTGCTCCACCGCGACCTCCTCCGCCTATATATGTATACACTCCTCCACACGCCACGCGGAATACCTGATGGCCCTTTGCACGATAATTGCCCTTCAACCGTCTCTCGTCTTTTGCCTCTGATGGAAACGATTTGGCCGCGCGTGCGCTTATTCTTGCAAATTTTGAGCCATTCGTTAGCGATTATTTCAAAAGACATTTATTTGTAAGCATGAAATATATGTAATTATATACATAATCTTATGGAAGAGTAAATATGTAATTATTGTAAAAATATCTGCATTGTGTAATAATTCTTTATATAAAGAAATTATTGTAGTTTATATATATTTTTAAATGCTAAAAAATTCTACAGCGATAAAGAGTGTGAAAATTATTATTATAAAACGCATCACTCAAGAATAATGAATATATAATATGGACAGTATAGTTTTTTTTTTTAAGTGACGCGTGCTTCTTTGATCACCCTTTTCTTCGTTCACTTTAATACTGCCGCTACGAGATGGCCGTTTGGTCCATTTGAAAATTGCCTTTGCAACCGACATTGCCTGAGCGCGTGCTGGATCAGGCTGTGGAGGAGGCTAATAGCATATGATTGCCAAGCTTTTGCCCGCTGAAAGAAACAATTTCGCCGCATCGGCTTTTTGAATGACTTTGACGGCCGAACATTCTCGTTTGGTAACGTTCTTCACAAAAGCGTGATAGCGTTTATATATAGAATGCGCCGATTGAAACTTGCTCACGAAGGAATGTTTTCAAGGAAAGAAAGAAGATTCTTTCTCGAGAATCTTTTATATATATATATATATATATATATATATATATATATATAAAATTTGAATATAAAAACTTTTAGACCAAAAGTTTGATGATTACTTCTCGATTCGATTTCTACCCGTAACTTTATTCCCTTAAAATTTTAAGCACATTTCCTCTTCCCTCCTGCCTTATTACTTCCTGTTACTACTCGTCTCTCCTAAGGAGATCGCATCAATTTGCTTTTTCTTTCTAACGGTCTCGAAGACGTTCCCGCGCGGTCGCGCTCGTTCTCGCGACGGACAGCAGGAGTAGCGACCAACGGCCAACAGGTGTATAGCAGGTGCACACCCCGAGCGCCTTGAGGAGCTCGCTACGGATAACTAAAAAGTTTCACGTCTACCTGAAGGTCCCATGCGCCAAGAAGCCGACTTTCAACCGTCATTTTCGACGGAGCGCCACCACCCTCCGGCGTTCCCACCCCACGAAGGTGCATTTACGAAACAGCAACGACGCATGCACGGACTTTCCTCGATCTCCTGATCTTCAACGGAGAAGATACATGATATGCTATAAATTTCGATAATCGATTATTGCAAAACCTCTCTCGATCATATGTAACAGATGACGCATGGCATTATTTTAATCAATAATAATTTTATGCACGATATAAAGCTATTAATTTTAGCGATAATAAACTGTCTCTCGAAATATAAGCGTGACATAACAGAATCGTAACGTTACATTAAAACAAACCGTCTGTATCACGAGAAATGTACGGTATAAATAAATATTGTAAAGAATACGGCGCAGAGAAAAGAAAAACAGTTAATGAATCTGTGCGATGATGAACGAAGAGATGGAGACAGTAATGAAAATACAGATAGGGATCAATAAGGGGAAAAAAAATAGAAGGAACGCAGACAGGAAGAAGTAGTCGAAAGAGATCACTAGAAGAGTGTTACAATGCAACGGAATGATCCAACAGAAACAAGAAAAGCAAAATAAATGAAAAAAAAAGGGTCGAAGCGAATAAGAGGCGGAACAAGAACATAAAGAGCGGAACAAGAGGAAGAAGAAGAAAAAGACAATGAAGTGGAAGAAGAAGAAGAAGAAGAGAATGGAGCGGGGTGAGAAGAACGAGCGGGAACAATACGAGCGCACGGAGAGGAAGCACCTGCGTCTTATTATCGATCATCTATCGATCGTTACCTCTACTATTCGGTGCCTACCCTTCGGAATCACTATTCGGCGGACTATACGTTCTCGACCGTTAAAAGTCCACCCTGTCGTGGTGGAACCGTCAGGTGCTTCTTCCTGGACGGCAAGTGCAGGCGGCACAAGTGCCTTTTCGATTTAATGACACGTTGTCCCACACGAGCGTGGATACACAGGCACATATATACACTCATATACGCGCGAGCACCTTTTACCTTGAGGTCCTTCCGAGTTTCCGTTGGCCATCGTGCCACCAGGCCACACGTGGCATTTCTAAGTCCCTCAAAGAAAGAACGAGCTCCCTCGAAAGAGTCGTAAAGTCGGCGACTTTTTACGCGTGAAATTATACGTCGTCAATAAGTCTCGATTATCATATGACTTGTCCGGTAAACGAGACAGTATTGATAAAAGTTGCGAGATAAGAGATTATCGCTTTCGTTCTGGCACATGTAGCCGTCGTGAGGAAAGAACCATAGAGACAGTTTCATTTCGAAATAAAGTTCGTTGCACATTTTTTTACTTATCGAATTTCAATTGAGTTAATGATCGCACCTGTACGTACTTCTCTTTCTCTCTTTGCCGGAATACCGTTCTGGCAGCTGTAGCGTACATAAGGGACCAATATCTCTCCTACCGTGCCGGCACTGGTACATACACGTATGCGTGTACGTACAGGTGCGGAATGCACGATCACACGAGGGACACCCGCTCTACCTTCTATTCTTCTTTTTGTTACAAACTCCTGGCCTTTGTCACGGCTTTTTTATCCCCTTAGCGACACGAGCCGCACAGATTCTATAATTATTCCGATTGCTACCTATATTAGATTGCGAGTCGCATCAATAGAACTATGTGATTTTCTACCAAAATTATAATTCGGTGATGCTAAAGAGGCAATTTTTTGCTCGACGTCGCATCGACGTCTTATTAGACGATTATTAGAGGCGAACGCGAGGACCCTTTAAATCGCCCGGTGTCCCACAATGTAGACTAACTTAACACTTTCAGCCATCTGCCCCGTATCGGGCATATGCTATAAGGATAACATCGAGAATGATCCGAAACGGGTAGGAGAGAGAAAGAGAGAGAGAGAGAGAGAATAAGGAAGAGAGAGCAAAACGGATTCTCTAAACTCCCGGTACTCGCTACCCGGCTGTCGGCGATCACCTGTTGATTTCCCTCAAAATCAAAATAATATCACGGTCGCCACATTTTCTTGATGTTCCTTTCTCTCTCGATTGTGTTTTTCCGAGGAAACATAAATATCCGCGTCGGCGGAAATCGCAAGATAAAGTCTTGCGCGACTTCGTCATTACCATACTGATGGAAAGATGTTTCCTGTTTTTTTTTCCTCCTGTAGATGTTTCGGCTTATTTTGCGATATTTTTGTAGCGCGTAGAATATCGATAATCCTTTTGGGAGTCATTACGAAAAAATCATAATAAAATAATTTATATTTTATCGTGCGATATGTAATAATTAATATTAAATATATTCTCGTATATCTGAGAAAACTGTACAGGGTGGGCTCAAATGTTCCAGCCAGATTCTGAGATTATATAGAAAATTTAATTCTGAACAAAAAGTTTCTTATAAACATGAGTTGAGAAATGCTTCCTTAAAAAGTTAACGTTCAAAAACCTCAGAAATTACTCTATAAATTTATACACTCTGTATAAATAATCATGGACAATAGTTTTTGTTAAAACATCAATTGCGTAAAATATTTTCCCTTTTCCCATTTCCTCTCATGTTCGCAAAAATAAGGATTGTTTCAAAGTTAACGCTCTTTTTGTTCCCATAATAATTTTATTCATAATATTTCGTCATTCCCATTGTGTGAAAGCGCTGATTCCCGCATCAATCTCGCTTTTGAATTTCATTGTAAATACCAGCGGAATTTCCGTATGACGGACGCAACGTGGCGATGCAAGAATAGGGAGGGGGAAGAGGGGGATAAAGGTGTAGCTCGGCAGGACACTCTCAGGCAGGTCCTGATTTATGAACAAAATCTCGAATAAACGCTCGTTTCTGCGCTCTGCTGGGCGTGAAATGGCTTTGGGCGAGTTCTCGCTGCAACTGAGGAAGGGAAAGAGGCATATCCGCGACAGCCGACTATGCCGCGCAGTTCCGGTCCCCGTGGACCGGAAGTACCGGCTCATACCGCTCGATGACGTTCATAATAATAAATTTCACTTGACGATCGTCTGATAATTTTGCCGACATTTTTGTCTAATATATTAAAATATTAATAGCAAATTGTATTTGATTTCTCTATTATAATAACTTTAATAGCAATTTTAAAAATTAAAAGATAATATACGAAATATTCTCCCTTATTTATTTTTTTATTTAAATTAATTGCTGCTGTTAATTTGCCGCTGATCAACGATGTAATCGCGAAAACGCAATTACATATTTACGCCTGTGTTAAACAACATGATTTTTTGTAACCAATTTAAAGGATTGTGTACTGTTCAAACTTTGGCTTTGGCAATGGAACCGGAAGCTCGTTCCCCCGCCACATCAACGACATTCACATTCTCTCAGGGCCATAGGCGCGGCCGATGACTCCGAAAACATCCGAAATTAAAGGTTCACGCCGACTTTCCAACTTAGAAACAAAAATCCGAAATTACGGTCGATGCGTGTTATTTCGAGAACAGGTGAACCTCTAATAGTTTCCTGCCATTTCACTTTCAATTAGAGAGCATATTCTTTACATGAATAGAGGAAAAATAGTAAAATTGATGTATCATTTTGTTTTTGGACTCTAAAATTGAAAATAAATTTACATCTGCGAATATTTATTAGAGACTAAATTTTTTTAAACTGCAGAAAAATTATAGAAAATCATAAAAATATAAAACTTACGATAAAAAATATTTTTGGACTTCAAAAAATCTGAATACAAGTAGATATTTAGCGTATAAATGAACAATGAATGTATAAATTATTCTGATAAATAAATTAAATAAAATCATATTAACTTCGTTAAATATAATTTAATTGCAAAGGGATATGTCGATTTAGAAGCCATGTGTCGGCTTTGAGGCTTATCTCCATATCACGCTTGGAAACAGACATTTGTATTGCGCTTATTAGTTATTTAATAATTAATAATTATTACGAGATAAACGTGCTATTTTATTTTCAAGGAAAAAGCACGGATTCGTCATTTTATCCGCGTTCCACCTTCCTTTCTCCCGGAACGGCTGTTTTCAACATCGCACTCGTCTACGCTTACGTAAAGATAGCAGCGAGCCATTTACCAAGACGGAAGGTCGAAGATCGCCTTATAAATTAAGCTTTTATTGCAGTCGCCGCCGCAGACGAAAAGTCTTTTATTCATTCGATAGGGGCTCCCCTTCTGTCTTCGATTTAACGAAAAGGGGCGAGGAAGGGGAAGAGAACGAGATGACTTAAGGCAGAAAGAAGATCGAGAGGTTTCAGCGAAAAAAAGAAGGAAAGAGAGAAGGAAACTGTGTTATCTTCTTCCCCATGATTTTTGCTAATTAACCTCGCCACAAGCATCGCACGATTTTTTTTGCACGAAGAAAGATTAGCTCGTTGCTCCCGAAAGATACCGGCGAGTCCGCTCCTCGAGATAACGCTCGTAGTCTTTTTTCTCTTTTCTAATGGGATCGCCATCTTATCAATTATTTATCGCGGTTAATTTGCTGAATCATGTTATGGTTTATAAAAATATATATATATATATATATATATATATATATATGTTTCATATAATATTTTTGATTTTTTATCTTTTCTCCCTCCCTTAAGATTTCGTACGATATGTCAGATGCATCGCATTGCAATTTTGTAGGATAAAAAGATGGTATCTTTGAATCTCCTTTCGTCAAGATTGTCGAACGAAAGTTACATCCCTGATCTACGCGTTCCTTCATCTCGGCGGGAGTTGCACGTATGCCATGTTTACAATTCGGATTTATCATTCCCGTTGATATCGGACGTAGACAGTCGTCGGGTCAGCTTCTATCCGCCGAAGGGAGGAGAGACGGAATATGGTAACGGCGACACGAGCACACGCAGCTGTGCATACGAAAATTAATAAGAGAGAGAAGAAAGAGAGAGAAGAGTGTGTCTCACGGACGGCTTATTTACAGCATTCACCTAATAATGCGGTACCGGCAATTAGTGGACATTGCGATAGACATAAGGAATTGACGAAGGAAGAAGAAATGATACATTATAAATAATTCGCGATATAGCGTATAAAAGAATCTCTTACATATGACGTATATATGACAGAAGTGCATTCGCGTAATCTACTCCTTTTGTTTCTTCGACGTGATTATTTTCAATATAATTACAATCAAATAATATAAATTGCTTCCGAGAACGCGCGGATTTACAATCAAGCTCTTGCCGCGCACAGATAGAAGAATATTAAAACGATTTGATATATTGCTGCAAAAAGAAAAAAAAATCATCAATCGCAGATTATTATTATGACGCAATTGGCTGAATCGCAACGCTTATTACAAGTACATTAAATTTTATCATAGAGACTTGTATACGCGTCGCTTGGAAGAAAGACGTAGCACTTAGCGTATATTAATTCCTCGTGCTTCGATATAGCGATAAATCTCACTTTATTGATGCTGTTATATTTAGATCTCATTGTATGTTGCAGCTCGTAATCTCGTTGCTCTTTCTTCCGCGATCATCTTCTTTCGATTAGCGGCCGCATCAGGTGTGTCGGCCCGACCCGATGCGGTTTCTAGTCGCATCGGGATTTAATGACCGGTACAATTGACGTTACGGTGCACGGCATGGGTGTCTAAGTGGTCGGAACAATGGGGTAGGGTGGGTTTTATCGCGGCAGGAAAGAGGCGAGGGTGATTTTTCGCGAGGGAATTTCTCTCGCGGTTCAAAGGTTCGGGCTTGATAATACTCAGCTGACATCTATAATAAAGGAGATGTGCCTCGTTTATTTGTATATGAAATGGGCGCGTGTCTTGGCACTTGCGTACACTTTCGCATATCGTACTATTGATATCGTACTTTCATTCGCGCTTCAAAGGAAGAAAAAGACACTCGACGCCACTCGGTGCAGGCATGATCGATATTAGTTGTGTTTTATATAATACGACTGCTAATAGTGTTTAGAAGGGAAGTGCACCGTGTGCATGTATGTTGCGATTTAATTTATCATTCGTTTTAAAAACACGAATTATAGACAATAGAGCTCTCTGTTTTAAATAATTTATCTACGAATGTGCGTGTAGGAAGCTTTAATATAGATAATTTGTACTATCTTTTTATGTGTATTTATATATAACTCATTTTTCTTACGTTAAATGTTTTTTACAGATATTCTATTTGTCAATGTATATGTATGCAAACTTTTATTTAAAAAATTTATAAATACATTGAAAGTATTTCATTATTTCTTTATTATATAAATTGTTTTTTAAATGTATTTTTTTATTATAAAATTTATGATTAAGTTTGAGATTCATACAAATATACATATTGCTTTAAGTTTAAAGGCTTTATTAAACAATTTATAAGTTGAGACAAAATTCATACAAGACAGAACTCTATCCCTAAAAAAAATTTTTTTTTAATAAAAAATGTATACCAAGTATATAAAAAATTATTTAAATCTGCATATAATACAAAATATAAGTTTAAAAAATAAAAAAAAATTGTAAACACTATTAAAAAATTTATTACAAAAATGAGAAAGAGGATTCATGCAACTAATCAAATATATATTAAAAAATGTGACGCATAAAATTATAAAATTTTGTGGCAAATTATAAATTATCTAAAGAAGTTTATAAAGGAATATTCGAGTTACAGTGGGTTGTAACTTATCGATGACTGGTAATCTAGTCTTGAGCTTACTATCACATCATTTAGGCGAGTATGAGCAACTTTAGTGTAATATAATTTTCATAAATAAAAATACAAAAAAAAACTTGTTAACTATAAATAAAATTATATACTGCGGAAATATATATTTTGAAATAATTGCAGATAGATATTGGTATCTAGCTAATAAATTGGATATTCTCGAATTATATTTACAGAGCACGGACATGACGATAGTCGATGACTAAGTTTATGATATTATAGTAGATAGATAATTTGAAAGATTTGTAAGAAGAAAAACAAAAAACATATAAAAACAAATTTCGTCAATATGATTGTAATACGTATTATAAATTCACATCTGTTTGAATATTATCTTTCTCAAATGTCAAATATGTAAATACGTGTTATGTTGTCAAATTTTGATTTTAACATTCGTTATATAGATGTGAGAGACACTTGTCATATTGTAATTTTAATTTTGCACATATAATTAGAAATTATAAAGATTTATTTGTATTGTAAAAATTTTTTTTTTCAAATAAATAAGTTTTTAAATTTTAAATAAAAGTTTGTAAAAAGCTTTGTAAAAATTTACTTATTTTAATAGATATAGGTAATATATAATATCACTTTTTTATTTATTTTTATTAAATGGCAAAAACAAAAGAAATTATATGTTCGTTGGATATGAAGAAGAATAATAATAATTCTATCAGTGCAGGTATTCTTTTTTTATATTGTTATATAAAATGTGATTCTAAAATAATTTTTATGTTTATCTATAAAATTTATAATTAAATATGAAATATTTATACACTCATGTATATTACGATGCAAATCTCATAATTTCAATAAAAATGCTTAAGCATTATATATATTATTGATTGTCATGTGAATGAGAAATTTCATCAAAATATTTTTGGTCATTTAGATTTGTCTAATCAAGAGGAAAAAGATAAATTGCTGGACGAGATCGTGTTACTAGAAGCGCATGTCTCTTTACTAGAAACTATGATTGTAACACCCAAATTCGGTCAATTAAAATTTGAAAAATTGCCATTGACTCATGACAGTGAAGCCGTAAGGTTTCATATACCGGACGTGCAAACGGAATTATGTCATGAACTCTACCGATTCGTGGGATTGAGATGTCGGGATATTGACCAAAATTCGAGATTCGTTTTTGAAATCAATAGCACCGAACAAAATAACGAACAGTACGCAATAGAGATACTGATAGACGAAAATGGCTGTGGAAAATTAGGAAAGTGGGTGTTACCTATGTTCATTAACGTACAAGAAATATTATCGCAATATCCTATCGATAACTTAAATAACGTAAAGTACTTTTTGAAGAGCTGCAAGCATCATGTTGATAGTTATCTTTGTCGTTTGAAACAGTTTAAAGAATTGCAGGTAATTACAAAAAAAAAAAAAAAAAAAACTATTAACATAACAGAGATCAATTATTCTATTTGTTAAATATAATCATCTATTCAAATTTAATCATTTTTCAAATTTTTTAATTATATTCCAAAAGAAAAATTATAACAATATTTTTTAAATATTATATTTGTTATGATGATTATATCAGAATAGAAATGTTTCATATGCGTGCTTTAGTTGTTAAGAAGTTAATTAACAATTTTTTTTCTTACTCCTCAGAATTCACTCTCAGGGATCAAAAATATTCATGTATCTCACACTTTAGGCATTATTTTAATTGAATTCGTAATATCAGGAATAAAAGATATAGATACTGACGAATTTTATAACGTTATACTATATTTATACTATGAATCTACCGCAGCAAGACCTTACAAATTATCCTCGGATGTGGATGATAACGAAAAACCATCGCCGATTTTAGTTAAAAAATTAAACAAGTACTTTAAACCTTTCTTGAAGGAAAATTTGAGCTTGGCATTCTTGCAGATCAGCGAATCGCAAACTAAATTTGTGTGGCAAAAAATTATGGCAAACGATAACGAAGACATTGCGGAAGTGTTCGACAAATCCGATAACGAAAATATGGGATTTTTAACGGAGTTTTTACATCGAGGCGATAAGAAGAGACAGAAGAAAAGCAAAAATAAAGTACAAAATGAAGAAATTACTTTGCGTGGAAATGAAATGGAAACTTCGCTTAGCGTTGAAAAAGAGAAGTTTAAAGATACTAATGTCACAGACAATGCAGCGGAAGATGATTCTTCGGGAATAGATAAAAGAATTAAGTCGCGCAAACGCAAACGTTTGACGAAAACAATAGTAAAGCCAAGCGGCGCGAAAAAATCACAAGCAGATTTAAAAAAATTCAAGAAAGGAATATCAAACACAGAAAAAAATAGTGATCGAAATATTGCGGATATCGATTATCCTTCGGATGTCACAAGTGGATTAAAATCCATTGTACAACAGAAAAAATCTAATAATAAAATACGCGAGGCAAATATCGAACATGTACAAATGGAAGATAATTATAATAGAAAGAAAGATTCGATTGATAAAAATAAAAAAAGCTATAAAGAATTGCTAAATAAATCAAATAGTGAGCATTCGATAAATTCACAGAAAGAAAAGAGAAAGACGATCACACGTATTAATCAAATTGAGAAGAAAAGGAATATTTCAAAACTAAAGAATAATAAACAAGCCAAATTAAGTAGTAGCACTCCTATTTCAAAAAGATTAACCGACAAGTCCTATGCATTTGATGAGATGTCATCTATAGGAAGAATGTCATAGGAAGAATGAAGATAATATTTTATAATACATATTTGTGTTATAATCGTATTGGATTAACTTAACATATTTTGTTATAATTAATTATTAATGATACGTAAAGAGGAAATGTAGATATGCATGAAATATAAAATATATAAATAAAAGTTATTACCTACATAATAACAAAAGTCATGTTTACAGAAAATTAATATGCAATAATAAATTTAATTTATATTTTACGTATATTATGTATATTACGGGCAATCCAAGAATATAGATGTTCATAAAGTGTTAATTTTATGCGAGGTTTCTTCTGTTCCTTCGCTAAAGTTAGAAGCACCTCATCCATAGACGGTTGAGTAACAGAAAAGTCTGTGATCCACATATATCTTTGTCGTAACTTTTCAAGTTTATCAAATACAAAACTGTATGAAATACCACTCTCCAATTCATATTTAAGAATACCCTGTTGAAAAATATTTATTAGTTTATAAATTTTTTCTAGGCTAAATCAATGTCGTAAAGTCGTCAAACGCGTGTAATTTATTTAAATTATTTAATGTTTTATATTTAATTACTTTTTTAATGTAAAATATTAATATTTCTTTTTAATAAAAATGTCGCAAAGTAAAATTGTTTATTTTACCTACCAAGTAACTATCTTTAAACTTTATCGCTGGGAAAGTCTCATCAATTATGTTTTTTATTTTCTCGAGATTTGCAAGTTGATATCCTGGTACTACTTTAATATTTAATATAAAATTACGGCCGTGTTTTGCCTTTAGTTGCTCGCAAGACCCAATTGCGGTGAATTGGCCGTTAACCAAAATTCCCACACGCAGACACATTGCTTCTGCTTCCGACATACTAAAAATCCACAAAGTTTATAGGTATCGTAAATTTTTATTCACAATTTATTGATTTAGCCTAACCTGTGCGTAGTGATTAATATAGATCTCCCCATTTCCCGTATTTGACGCAAAATTTCACAGACAGCATGTCGAGTCATAATGTCAATTCCAGCGGTAGGTTCGTCCATAAATATCATCGGCAGATTGCCGATTAAGCTCTGCAATACGCAAATTTTTCTTTGAACTCCCCAGGGACAGTGGGCAATCTGTATATTCTCGAAGTCTAACATATCTAAGAATTTTATTTTGTTGTTGTATTTAATGAACAGTACTTGAATCTTGTATAATTTTACGTTCTATGCTTTTTTTATACCTAATACATCTAACCACGTGTTCACTTCGTCGTTGATGCATTTATATGGAACACCGCGTAGCGCCGCATGAAGTTTCAAATATTGTCTCCCCGTCATAAAATCACTTAGTCCGTTCGTTTGTGGACAGTATCCTATCATACCTATAAACTTAACAATACTTTTTATATGAGGCAATATAATAGACTAGCAGTCATAAAATAATTTCAAAATACAATACAAAATCTGTAAAAGATTAGACATAAAAGACTTAAATGTTTTTTTTTTTCATTAAATATATTTAAGAATATTTTTTTTTATTTATAATCATTTTATATTTTATATTATTTTAATTATAACGAGAAAGAGACGTACAATATATTTGACAATATATACTCACCATTTCTTGATTTCTTGTAAACTCGTATCCGTATATTACTGCTTTTCCAGCTGATATTTTTGTGTCTCCCGTTAGCATTTTGTATATTGTTGATTTTCCTGCCCCATTAAATCCCAACAAGCCGAAGCACTCCTGTTTACAGATCTAAGCAAGCGAGTAAGATTTATTTAATATTAAATACACATATATTTAAAATTTACTTACATTAAAATTCACTCCTTGAACTACCGCATGTTTAGAATATTCTTTTGTTAAATCTTGAACAACCAGAGCAACTTGTGGCGGAAATAATTTTGTTTCTTCATACTCTAAATAGAAAGAAAAAGACACAATAAAGAGAAAGACACAGTTTTTCTGATCAAGATAAAAATATATTAACTTTATAATAAAGTTTAAATTTATTCTAAGTTTATAATTTTTTGCATGTATATATATATGTATAAGAGTAATATATATAAATTTATATATATTTATTTAAATATTTTTTTATATATTTATACGTTTTATATATTCATCAACTAGTTTTTTTTCCTCCATAACTTCGGAGTCGATATTATCGTATTGTACAGAAGGCTTAGAATAACCATACCACTTTCTGCGATTTTTTTTTTCAAAAATTTCTAGTATTATAAAAAAGGTCAACATTTGAAATATCATTAAAAGTACATCATCTGTGATCGAGTGATAATATTCAGAGCCAGATTGTTTGATTAGCATTACACTCAATGGCTTGTAACAAAATTTATCGTTGCAGTTTTCTAAAATTTTAAATTTAGATTTAATACAATTTATAATTTACTACAAATAATTTTGATAAAAGTGGACTTACGACAGCAAGGATCTTCGATATAAAATTCCGTATCACATACATTGGAGTAGCTGCACTGTCTATTATATAAATTTAACATAATAAAATTGCTTAAAGCGCAAGCCAATACATATGGCGGAAATATATGTACAAAAATCTCGAATATGTATCTTCCGGTGCTGTTCAATATGCGAAACATCAATGGAAATATGATAGAGCCATTCACTAATAATACTGCAAGATGTATTCTATACTTAAATAATGTTCTAAATAATTCAATAATATCTTACTTTGAGTAAGTTTATCATTGACAAATTATGTAATGTGTAATGACGAATTATTAAATTACTGACCGACTATAATGTTGATTAGTATTACAAGCAGATAGACATTTTCCGGTTTTTCCGTGAAAAGTTGTATGCAATAATTTAATGGGATGGCGCATCCTCCGTAACATAAGACTATTAGTAGAACCTGGACTAGAAACATTAATTTATCGCATGCATATATTTTTCAAATTTAAACATCTAATTTATATACGATTTAGCACATGAATAAGTAGGATTTTTATTCTAAAAAAAAATTTCTATTTTCTAGTGCCAGACTATCATCTAAATTCGTAGAACGTTAAAACATTAATTGTCAATTAATATTAAATAAAAAAAAAGAAATTATATAAGGCAAAAATATCTCTTCTCACCGATCTCTAAAGCTGAGAACTGCACAGTAGGATGATAGGGGATTAAAATTGCAATTCCAAGAAGTATTATGAAGAACGTGTACAACAGAAAATCAATGATAAATGTCGGAATCCAATAAATTCGCATAGACACACCGATCGCATTAGTCTGTAGCATCTTCGATAGTGCATTCCTCTCTCGTATTCCCATATCGATAGATGGTAGAAGAAGAAAGAAAGTCATTACTATAGCGGCGTTCTCCCAATTTCGGATGCTGCGTGGATGGACCAACAAATGCTGCCACTATAAATCGTATATTATGTCTTATAATATTATACAAAAAAATGAAATGTCAAAAGAAAGGTATTACCTGTCCCCGTTGTATTAATGGTCGACTTGTCAACTTGATCCAACAATCATCTGAGCCACAATGATAGCGCAGTAACGCGTTATGTAGAAGATTTAACGCAATTGGTCCACTGTGTATTGCGATGGATGAGTACATGAGTTGTACACGTCCTTGTGCATATATATCGATAGACATCACATAACGATCCTTAAACTATTATAAAATATTAATAATTAAATTTAGCTGATGAAGATGTCAAATTTGCGCGATTCATAGTACCTCTATCGAGTGTAAATCAGGATGAATCATAAGATCTGTAGCTGAGACGTTTTTAGAGATATGGTAATTACGCCTTTCACTATATGCCTGGCCAGTAGTGTACAATGTGACAAGGAAGTCTTTCGCAATTTTCTCATCAGCCGCGTAATATAATACGTGAAGATTGTTGTCCATATAATTCGTTAAATTCATAATATTTTCACTACAATTATAAATAATTAAAATAATTAACTAACTGCGTTTATAAATTTTTCCAGCACACATTTTTTCTACACATATGTATGTGAAAAAGTGTTTCTTATAAATATTTCTATTTGTATAATATTTATTATATGTTTTTACAATATTTTAGATATTCTAAAAAGATGAATTGACACAATATTCCTTGCAAATAATAATTTTTTATCAATATAAAATGTACTGATTATATTTGACAAAAAACCAAAAATATGTTTTAATACATAAAAATACATTATAAGAATTTTTTGAATTTTTATATATATATGAAAGAAATCTCTTTTTCTGATTTAAAAAAAGCAAAATTAACTTACTTCGTGTCAAAAAGTCTGAAAACACTCAACTCGCCGATCATAGTGGTCAAAATGAGTGTAACAATTGCCAAAGTTATCTAAAATAATTTTGATTATATTTATCAAAATACTGATCCTTGTTTATGATAGACAGTATTTTGTGATAGAAGAGGAAATAAACTCTTACCGAAAATATATACATTTTCCAGGAGGAAACAATGTGCAATAATTTCTTGTAAAACATTGCAAGAATTTGTTGTCGCCATAAATCGTTGCCATTTAATCGCTCCCATGGTTTAGCTGGTAATTAAATTATGCAAAGAGGAAATGAGAGAGATTAATTGAGACTAATACTCATGACAATATATCGCGTACAATATTAATTATTTATATGAGTTATTAATATAGAAATAGAAAAAAATTAAAATAAAAAAGATAAATTCTATATTATTATTTATTATTTTATAATTATTTTATTAATATTTTATTATTATTTTATTATTTATTCTTTTTGAAATATCGTAAAATTTCACCTGTTTGTAACAAGTGCCGTCGTCTCTGTTGCACAATGAGTTCATATTTATCACTAGGTAATTGCACGCAGCGTTCCTTGAATTGACTTTTTAAACATATTCTATATATAAAATAAAATAAGCAAATATCGAGCAATTTTTTAGTTTTTGACATTTATTTTTATGTGATAAAAGGTAAAAAAAAACGAAATTAAAATTGTTATTTATAATAAATATTCTAGTAGGAGTTAAAACTCTGTTTTTAGGACTGCATTTATTTTATTAGCTTTGTATTTAGATAAAAATGAAAATTTGCTCATAAGATTTTTAACACTTAATACAGCGTACGTGAGCGAACACTTGATACCTGAGAAATTGATCCTCGATGCTTGCAGCACTCAGTGCAGCAGATACGATTCCTAACTCTTCCTTATTGGATTCTAAATGTTGGAGCAATTTAGTGAATCGACTGCTTCTTGGTACGTCGAATCTTATTACTAAACCCATCATGTCTCGCACAGTAATTGGATTTGCCGAGAATTCCTGTATTTCCGCTCGAACTCGTTCCACATTGCAATTCTCTTGTACCAATAAACTCAGCACATAACCGATTCCTAATACCAATTAATTTTGGAAAAATATAATTAATTAACGACACATTGATTATATCTATCTTGAAATTTCTTCTTTATGTCAGTAAAGAGATTAATCTTGTCAAGGAGCTTCAGAATTTTACCATATCGACGATTTAGATACATTTTCGAACCGTAACACTCGATCCTTCCGTTAGCGATAATGGCGATTCTATCGGCGAGAAGATCCGCAGCTTCCATAGAATTCGTTGCCATTAATATTGTCCTCTCCCTTTTTATATCCTGCAAGTCGTTAATGCGCGTCACTTAAAAATTTCTATTGTAGATATTTAATATTCAACTGACTGTGTTTAAAAAAAAAAAAAAACTATTCACCGAAAGTAGATCCCACACCTGTCTTTTGTGCCAAGGATCGATTCCATATGTAGGTTCGTCGAGAATTAAAATCTAATACAGAATCTATATTTTAATTATCTAATCTGTTTAATTTATATATCCATTACCACAGAATCATTTTACAAATGTCTACATTTAATTCTTATAAATCTGTGTTATAATTTATTAACATTATAATTAGAAATAAAATAATGTACCTTAGTGTTGCCGATAAGCGCCATCGCCAGACAAATTCTTCTCTGCGTACCAAAGGAGCAAGCTTTCGCTTTCGTATTCATTACAGATTCCAAATCAAGTTGCTTTAACAGCTTTAGCGACTCTCTGAGAGCATGAGCATAAGTCATTCCCTTCATCTAAAATAATAATAATAATATTCATTAATATTCCTGAATTAAACATTAATATAATTTAAATCCAAAATAATTTCTCGTCATAATATCGTCATAATCATTTTGATTTAAGTTTATTTGATATTAAATAATGAATAATTTTATGAAAAATAAAAATCTGTTTATAAAAATAAACGATAGATTTAAATGAGCAATCAATCATTATTATTATTATTATTACCTATATGAGATAATTCGTTTTAATTATAATCAATACCATTTTAGATTAAATACATATTTGATAAATAAATTGATGTGTTGCCCATATTTATCATTTTTTTTTGTAAATTTTAATAATGGAATTATATTTATACCATGCCAAATATATAGATATGCTGTATCGTAGTCAAGTCATTCATCAATATATTTTCTTGCGGACAGTAACCAATCGGATCCATGATACTTTTGCTATCTCTTCCTTCTACGTAAACTTGACCATGAGTTGGTTTGTACATTCCTGTTTTATATATAATTATAGGTAAAATAAACTA
Source organism: Cataglyphis hispanica (assembly GCF_021464435.1). Taxonomy (NCBI): domain Eukaryota; kingdom Metazoa; phylum Arthropoda; class Insecta; order Hymenoptera; family Formicidae; genus Cataglyphis; species Cataglyphis hispanica. The sequence goes on along the minus strand of NC_065966.1, from coordinate 1,762,787 downwards.
CTTATAAATATGATAGATATTCAAGTTTAATATTCGAATATTAAACTTGAATATCTATCATATTTATAAGTAGTTTATTTTACCTATAATTATCTTTAACAAACAGCTTTTGCCAGCGCCGTTGTGACCAAGAATAACGTTGAATTCTTGATGATAAAAATCGATCGTTACATCGTCCATAGCTGTAAAGTGTTCACCAATTCTGCTAAATTCCTTGCGGGCGCATCTTACTCGAATAGACGGCTATCGTTTGTATATGTAAATCAATGAAAAATCAGTTTAACGAATTATTGATATTTTATAAAAAGACTATTTTATTCCTTGACATTTACATCATAACACATCGATCGTCCATTTAAAATAATTTAAATTTTGCTAACAATTTTATTACGATATAAATTTGACATTTTGTATTTTAAAAAAACCAAATTTGATTTTTGTATTAAATTACGTATTAATAAAGAAGCAAATTACTGTAATAAAAGTTTGAGATGTAAATTTTTTAATGTTTTTCGATTATCTGCTATACCAATTTTATAATATACTTAAATTGCCTTAAATGGACGTTATATGAGAATGTAAATGTAGAATAAAATTTAAATTTAAATTTAAAAACAATATTCTTTCTCTTCTCTCTGTCTTTTATTTAATTAGGTGATGTTATATGTATACCTTTATGTATGACGGCGTATGTTCAACTGCCGACCAATTAGTGGATCCACGAATCGATAAATCGTCATTATCATAAACAGTCTTCTAGACAATTCATAATGTATATTTGTAATTATTGTATAAAATATACACATGTTTTTATACAATATATTTAGGAGCATACACGAAAAGACAGGTGCATTTTTTTAAAATATCCTAAATATTATCCCAAATAGTATCAATTATTTATATAATTTAAAACAGAGCAAGTAATAATTTTGATGATATTAAAATTATAGGATCTTTTATTTACTTTGCATAAATAGTACCAAGGTTTTGCGCTGCCAAATTTACCCGGGTTAATATTGTCCAAGTATACCGCTAGTAGATACCAGAAAATGATGTGCAAAAACCATGCAAACAGAATTATTCCGATAGAGATCTTGTCTTTGGCATGGATAATATTGTGGACATCGCGTAGCGCCATTAATTCGGAGAGCCATCGCGGCCATAAATACGAGGTGGGACTCGTGTGATTACGCGTTTTCACCCTCTGCCAAATATTTTTTAAATCTTCATTTACTATAAAAAAAAAACAAAAATAATAATATATATTTGGTTAAATTATACATACTATTCATCACTTATACAAAATGTTTCACAAAATTATTTGTTGTATTTTCAATTTATAATAATTTCGCGTACGTTTGCTCACCAAAATTCACTCGGGTCGTGAAAGCTATAAGTCCGTATAGCAAACCACTATGCGGCAGCATCAGCGAACCGATTTTCCATAAAATAGTTTCTCTTATCAAGAATTGATCCACAACAATGGTAAAGTGTGTCAGAAAAATCCAAAACAGAATCGACGTGAGCAATGCCTTTGTAGCTATGATAAAATAATATACGCAAGCACATAAGAAAATCTTGAGAAGTAATCACACGCATACATCCACGCACACATACACAGAAAATATAATTGAAATTATAATCTATGTTTAATTTGTACTGTGATATAATATTAATTATATAACTTATTGAAAAAAAAAAATTAAAATAAACGCTCTTTTATTTATGCAAAATGTATTATACGAAGTAAAAAATTCAGCTATTTCCTTGTAAAAGCGTTTACATTTAAGGGGAATAATATATATTTTTTGTTTATATGTTTATGTAACTTACAGTGATTGAAAAATGTGCTAATCGTGAACATGAAAAGCACCGAAACAACATTGTACATTATGATAAAGATAGCGGTGATCAATACATTAGTAGCAGAGAACACGGGATACAGCAGGATCGTGCATACGATTGTCGCAGGTAACATGGCGATTATGAGATAATTGAGCCAACCGACGTACAGCATCGCGAAAGACATATTCGTCAATCTCATAAGACTCTAAAAAACATGTACATGTTTGTTCGTATAAAATATCGTGGCAAAGAAATTATTATATATTTTATATATTTATTGAGATTAATTGGCAAATAATAACAAATGTTACGAGACGTAACAAGAAACTCTTACTCTGAATCCAGTTTCTTTATTACGGAGTGCTTTTATTAATGTTCCTACTGACAGCGGCAGGAAGGCGATGACCATCATGTAATAGATTATACTTAAGTTAGGTCGAATGACAGATGGTAGAAGCAAAAAGTCCATTTTGTAAAATGGAAATCGGCCGATAGTCAACTATGGAAAACGTCTACTTTTATTTTAATTTTACTACATTTTCTTGCTTAAAATAATTTTTTATTTATCGCTAAAATTTCGTGTTAGTATCTTGAAGAAAACTTACATTCTCAGCGATCTTCGGTAGTGTCGGATTCGTCCACATTTCAACAAAGGACTTTTCAATTGCGATTTGCAGAGCCATAAAACCACTTAGCACGTACGGATCTTCGACCATAAACATTGACATAAATAATTTACACTTTATTACGACACGTAGATTAAAGCCAATATAAATAAGATTCCATTGCATTTAATTACGGCGATAATTACGCTAGTAATTAAGAGATAATTTACAAGATTGAGAAAAATGTTTTTTAAACGCAAGATTCCTTGGGACTAGAATTTCAAAGGTAAATTCCCGAGTTAATTTGAAATTTAAAGTACCAAGCTGCAATCTAAGTCTATTTACCAAAAGACACATTTAATAAACACCTTTATAAGCAGGTTCTTCCTCGTGCATCATGATTATTCGATTCTCTCCTATTTCCGACGAGCGTATTTTATATTTTAAAACTTTTGGTTTATTAGATGCAAGTTTATCGATCTCAAAGATCGCCCATAATACCTTGGAAGTGTCATTTTTTGTGTAACGTGAATGCACGAGATTGATCTCGCTATCGGCTGCTTGAACTAATATGCAACATATAGTTTTTATTTAATTTTTTACTTTAAATATTTTAATAAATATCTTTGAGGCAATCTTACTATTCGTACGAAGCATTTTTGCGGCTTTCGACATCAAATCATCTATAAATGCATTCTTCGGTGCATACCAGCATTTCACATCATTTGGCAATTTTGCCAGAATATCATCTCGATTGTATCGATCCAAGTCCTTTGTATAAATAAATATATAGGAAATACATATGTATTATATGTTCATAAAAATTGTTAGATTACTTATAGTTTAGATTATTATAAGTATATAATTAAAAAGTAGCTTAGTTATAATTTTTAAATATTTAATAAAAATATATAATAAATATTTTTCTTTAATTTTATATATACATATTTTTTATTTATTTATTTAATTAATTATTGTTTATCAATTATTATTTATGCAATTTTATATTTAATAAAATTAATATTTTGTAAACTATTTTGTATAATTTTGATATTAACTAAAAAATTAGAAATAAAATATTGAAAAGCATAATATTAGATAAATATCATCGAAAATAATTAAGTTATGAATTATGTAATAAATTTAATTTATGATACACGATTTTGCAAATGTTAATTCAACTACCTGCGAATAAAGAGCGTGCGGTTCGAATATCAAACGTATTTGTAGCGAAAAGATAATGGCTATAATAATTTCTAGTATAGTAATTATCGGACTATGCAACCGCATAAGTATGGCTTTCCACATAAGAATCCGCCATTTCATCCAGAATCTCTTTAATTTCGGATGCTCGACAATTTTTCTTATTCTCAACATCTTGTTTTTATTTTCCTGATTTCCCGTTTTACTTGATTATAAATACTCGCGAGAGGAGAGGTTCAATTTCACACTCTATTTAGCACGGAGATAGAGAAAGCAGGGGTACGTTTTCCGCATTAAAAACTAAACGTATCTTGACAACCGCTCCTTTGAAAGGATCGAAAGTTTTCTGCAAGATAAAACAAAGGAGACGATATCAATCGGAAATTTACGTTGCAGCAGGAGCACTGTTTTTTGCCATTGAAATTATCAGCGAGACTCGTATATTTTTATTAATATTATTTTTTAGATATTTAAATAAAATGCATTCAAGATTATTTTCTTTTGTCAAGTAAAAAGACGTGGCACATATAATATATTATTTAATATATACATAATATATTAGATAAAATTTAATATAGTCAAAATTTTGTAGGGGAGGGGGAAGAAGAACGATTGATTCTTAGGTGTTTACGATCGATATTACAAATTCGCATGGCTACAAACTGTCAAACCGTCGGATGACAGATGACATAGTCATCCTATTAAAATTGCATTCGACAAATTTCTGGACCCCTAACTGCCGCACTGACGACGTTTCGCGAGTAGGAAGGAAAGTGATCGGTTAATATTATGGTCCGCTAAAGATTACATCACAAAATCACAAGGCGTTTATCAGAATATATACGCGGATATTTTTTTTTTTTTTTTTTCCCCCATTTTTATTCGCTTAGTTTTACACTTTCTAATGTTAAGAATTTGTAATAATCTCAATCTAATCTTTACTGCTTAGAAGATAATCTTTCTTGCTTTTTGCTGTGCAGTTAAAAATCAGATTTATGTGATAAAATTATAATAATGATTAATAACATGGTTATGTGAGCGTTAAATAATTATAATTGTAAAGAGGCATCATATTTGGATATTCTGTAACGGAATAAAATGGAAGAATTTTATTTTTATTTCTTTATATTTGACAGGATACATTTTTAACAACTATTTCAAGATGAAGAGTATTCAACGTATCTTGAAAGACATCAAATTGCACCGGCTATTCCTGGATCTATCACTTCTGTCAGCGAAGATAAGCTTGGCGATGATAATCGCAACTTTCAGAATGATTGTGCCGCGTTCCATGAAACGTTTACTAGGTGAAACCGTTCTCGTAAGTTTCGCTTTTCGAAATGAGCAGAAGTGATTGCATGACATTATGCATTATATATACACGGAAATGATATTTTTTTAACTGAAATTAGATCACTGGAGCCGGTCACGGTATCGGCCGCGAGTTAGCTATCCAATTATCATCGATGGGTTGTATAATAATTTGTTGGGACAATGATGTTGATAACAATCGATCAACGATGAGGGAAGTGTCGAAAAATGGCGGAGAAGTACATATTTAAATGCTTATATTTTAATTATTTATGCAATATAATAAAAATATTATATTAATGATTAACTTAATATAATATAATACTATTTATATTAAATAGTATGACATATTCTTTATTATATTTTTTATACTTTTATTTTTTAATTTTATTTTTTATGGAAAAGGAAAGATAAAATGTACAATATTAGAGAATTTTTGATGAAATACGAGCTAAGATATGTAAGTGTTTAGGTTTACGGTTTTGTGGTCGACGTCTCACAGAGATTGGAAGTACGAGAGACGGTGAGGTTGATGAGAAAAATCGGTGTGCCGGATGTGACGATACTCATTAACAATGCGGCTGTGTTATATCATAAGCCATATCTGAGTTTTGATCCGGACGACGTGGAGAAAACATTCAACGTTAATGTACTTTCGCACTTCTGGGTACGCACTTATTTTTTAATAATTGTAATACGTTTATTTACACTCCCCCTTCAATTTTAATCAATCTAAACAATTCTTGTTAGTATTTTTAAGTTATTGGAATAGTATCATCATTTTTTCCAAAGTTAATAAAATATTTTTCTCTCCCCCCCACCCCCAAAAATGTGTGTAAGATATTTTATAAGATTTTTGTTTCAAGTAGACGATAGAGGCATTTCTGCCTATGATGCTGCAGAAAAATAGCGGTCACATAGTAGCGATAAGTAGCATGTGCGGCATATACGGGGTGTCGCAAAAAGTGGCATATTGCTCATCAAAGTTTGCCGTGAGAGGTATCTTTCGTATATGATATTTTTCGTTCGCCGTATATATTTTCTACGAATTTAACTTTCTTAGGTCTCATGGAGGCCCTACACGAGGAAGTGCGATTAGACGAGAGAAAATCTAACATTCATTTCACGACGATTTATCCGTTTTACGTGGACACCGGATTAGCGAAGGATCCCAAATATAGGTGAAAACGCATTTCGAGTCACTGGCAATTATAACCGCTACGTTTTGTAAGATGTTTTTGCGGAAGACGTGTGCGTAGAGATATGATACGACGCAATTGCAATGTTTCATCCATTACACCACACACGGTTGTACTCAACGTGTTATTAATTGGTCGAATACTTTCTAATAGACAGTGTCTGTTTCGTGTCGATGCTTCCGTATTGCGTTTATGTCGATGCACAAGCGTGATAATTTGCGCGCGGCGCTTTATCAATCTTAACGTAGTCTAAATGTACGCAGGATATAATTAATTAGCCCACACTAAGTGAAACTCACTAAAAATAATAAAACAATAAATTAAGGAATATATTACTTTATATTTTACTATATCCAACGATTTTTAGCTTTTGTTCTTTTAGGATTGAAATTTTAAGAAAAAATGATGTTATTTATAATTTAATTTTATATAATTAAATATAATTTTATATTTATATTTTAATTATATATAATAAAATTTTATTATATCTTTTTATAGTTTTACAGAGAAGTTAAAAATACTTTATACTCGCATAAATTGAAGTTTCATTACATAACACAAAATTATCAAGCGGTTATATAATGATATTGATTATAGAGACTCGATTATTTCGAGTGTAAAATTGACAAGAAAATTACTACACGGAGAGTGATTTTCTTAATGAATATATTTGCGATATATGTAACTTATATTTTTTTTTTATCACAATAACATCTACTTGTGTACGCTTTGTTAAATTATCTTCGATTTTATGCAGTGAATTAGAAAGAAACTTTAATCCAGAATTAATTACAGATTTCCTTACATCTTCGGCGTCGTGACGCCAGAATACGCTGCTCAAGAGATAATTAGAGCGATTCAAAGAAATTACACGGAGTATTCAATACCGCGATGTCTCTTTTCTTTGAACGCGATTAATAGGTATAAATATATCAAAAATCACATTGAATGTATCAATAATAACTGCTTTTTAATATGCACCTTTTGTCTATTATTTAGTAATAATATTTTTCTTTCGCTTAGCTTTGCAATTAATTTACAAATAATTATTTCTGGTAAAAGTTTTATATGGTAATGTGCTTTTTTTAAATGTCTTTTCTTTTTCAGAATTGTTCCGGAGAGCGTAATGCGCTTGATATTAGATTTCTTGGCGGATGTCGATCGAAAACAGAAAGAAAAGGATGTAATGAATTTGTAATTAGATTTAGAGTAAGTTTAGCATAGCAGAACTGTACGTAGTGAAAGTGCTTATATTTATTTATTAGATACTTTACATAATCGTTAAGACAAGATGAATTTTATAAAGTAATAATTTACCATTAGATTAATAAATATCTTTACACGATCAATTTTATTTTTTATCATATATAAGATATTCTTTACTTTGCTCTTAAGTTCGTTTAATGAAACTTATTTTCTTGAATTTTCTTTTAAATTATAATAAAATTAAATTATTATAAAATCTTGTAAGATACAAGATTTTATATCTCTTAAAAAGTTGTCGATTTTCAGTAATAGATATTTTTTAACTTTTCCACGATGTTGTTGAATAATATAACTACAGACATAATTTATAAAAAGATCAACTGGAACACAGAAGAAATAGCGTTCTCTTAGAAAGTAACCTAATCAGACATATCAAATGCGCGGTCAGAGATACGTCATTAAGCAGTTATGAATTGCTTAATATATAATTAATAACGTCGGCTTCGATCAATCCTCGGCCATATATAAATCATCACTTTTTTTTATCGATTTTCAATGGGATTGTACTTATTGTATAATAAATCACATTGCCTAGTGTTCCATTTCTGTTTCACTTATGTTATTTTTACAATTTTAATTGCAGATTTCTCCTATGTAATTTTATGCTGTCTGATTACTTGGCGTTACGAGTGTACTCAGAAATTTTTATTTGACTGTCATTTTAAACTATATGCGAGGCAAATTAAAATTAAGAAAAATGTTTTTCTGTTTGCACGGATACTTACATGGATACCACATTTCTTAGCAAATTTTCAAGGTAATAATTTACGCATAAATGATACATAATTCATGATTTCTTTTAAAATATCTTGTATTTTTTTATTGCCATATAAAATATAATGATAGTGACAACTAATATATGACAAGTAACATGTATGTGATTCTAACACAATGAGCGGACGTATATTTTTTATATTATAATTTTCTCGCACAAATAGAATTTATATTAGAATTAATAATTTACTTTAACTCTATGAAATAGAATTCTATTCTCTATATAAAATATCACATATAATAAATAAAATGTTACATAATTTATTTTAAAATATAAATGAAGGAGGCATTACAATAAATAGTATTATGTAATATATATATAAATAGTATTATATAACATTTTGTACGATTGAGTTTCATCATAATCACGGTAATTTTTTGCAAGGTAAAGCGCATGCCTTAACGAGAAACAGGCTGAGATTCGAGTAGCTCGTTAGTCAATAATAGTCCTAGAGTCGGAAATTTTTCAGACAATCAGTTGTTTCCTAGTATATCTTAGTATTTAAATGCGAGTAATAAAATCTTTCATGCGCGAATTAATTTACAGACAAGACGCAGTGTAAATAATATGGAGATTAGCCTTGAGATAATTTGGTTTCATTGCACTTCTTATACTATTACGTGTTCTTACGTCATACCTTTTGTTACTTTGTTTTCAAGTATCATTACAAAATTACGAATAGATGAGTTCTTGAAAAGACAAGATTTATGATTGCATATTAAAAATTAAGAAATATAATATATATATATATATATATATATATAAAACTGTACATACTATTCTGTCTTAAATTATATAAATTTAAAACTAATATGAGTACTCTAATTTACTCTAAGAAAAAGTTTTGCGTATTAATTAAAATGCATTGAGTTGATTGTATAAAAGAGAAGAAACATGAATGTTATTTTGGTATGCTTGATTGGAAAGGCAATCCCTTGAGTGGACAGGCAGTGGCCTTGACTTTATACGGTATAAGAAACCGGATTAAAGATATACGAAGTTGAAAGATCAAGATGTTTTTGTTCCATCTATCCAGACAGTATGAAAAGACATCTTAAAGATATCTAAAGGACAATCAGACATTTTTAAGTCATTTTTTATACATCTTTTGGAGACATTTATTGCCTATAGACCATACAATCAATGTTTCCAAATATATCTAATTTAGAGCCTTTTTATACAATTTTTATTTTGATACAATCATTCGTTATTCTTATAATTAGTATGAGAGAAAACGTGTATTAATATTGCTATAATACTGTGTAATCCTATTTCCGTTTATATTTCAACATATTGAAGTAATACAAGGCCAAAACAATCTTTTGTTAACCTTTATGTATGAAAAGTTCACTTCTCATGAAACTTATTGCATCACATACCGTGATTAGATAAAAGCATGCTGATAACATTATATATTCACATAATATAAAATATTTGCAATTAAAAATGAGTTTCTTGCTTTATATATATATATATATATATATATATATATATATATATATATATATGTGTGTACCAAAATAATTTCTAACAATAATACATAGTTACAAAATGTCTTCTCTGCATCTGTGTATTGGAAATAATATATGCAAACTCCATGTATGTGTAATTGTAATTTTTAATAATATTGTATAATCTTTTATAATCTTTATAGTTTTTTTTTTTTTTTAACGTAGACATATCGATTATTTATATGTATGAGATGTTTAGAAATTTGTATAAACACATGCCACGTGTCTAATAGAATGCATAAGATACTGTCGTTATAAAATATGATTAAACATGGTTTACTCTATGATAGAAAGATTGCTGTTATACGTATTTATTAGTTTCCTGATTTTTCAGTTTTTTTTTCTAAGAATTTTTTTTATTTAAAGATTTAAATTCTTTTGTCTCTACAAGTAGAAGATTTATAGGTATAATATATACGCTGCTATAATGTTTAAGAATAATTTTTTTTTATCAAGCCAAAAAAGTCCTAATTAAAGCGATCTATGATCAGATCGAGATCGAAATTAGAGTGGAAAATCATGTTGCGGTTCAATATAATCGATGGATGGATATATCATCGTGTGATGTCACCAAGGTTTCAAGTTCGTGCGTCACACGCACCTGAAGGAAGGAAGAAAACAAAGATGACGAAGAAGACGACGACCTTGCCTGAACACTCGATTATTGCCAGTAAGTTGTTTGGTTGCAGTGTTTCGTTCAGTCAAGTTCAAGCGAGTCGAGCGTTCTGATCGTTGCCGTCGTCTTCCTTACATTCACGATTACGGTGAAGTCATTGCTCCCACGCGTTCCCTACCTTCATGAAATTGCCGAGGAGCTTAGAGATCCGTGATCCAGTGATCTACGCGTCTGGCAGAGTAACGTTTCGCGCCAAGAGTGCATTTTCTCCGCCCGGCTTTTCAACGCGTTGCCTTATACACGCATGTATTTTTGTGTATAATGTGAAGCAAATTTTGAACAGTTGTTCAAACTAGTGTGTCGAGATAGCCAAGCTGCATATGTATCTTCAGTGATATTAATTTCGTGTTTTTAAAAATTTAATTTGTGTTTTCATAAAGTGACAAGAAGTTGTTATATAAAAGCAAGAAGTTTAAAGTGCCTTGCATTTTCACTTTATTTTTTATCAATCTTTGATGTATACTCTGTTGGCCGAATCTTTGAAATCTAACATATCATTTTTCTGATTCAATTTTCTAGCACTCATTAAATGTGTTTATTAAAATTTTATCAAGATAAGAGATGAGAAAAATATTGAGAATATTTGAGAATTTTCTTAACACAAACGTGGAAATTCATATATTGAAATTTATTTAAATTGTATGCATTGTACATATAACTGTGTATATTACAAGTAAAATAAAAATCTTTTTATATGTAAAGTTTGTAGAGTATAACGCAGATAATTTAAAGATCTGGCAATTATTGAAAAATTTATTATTTGAATGAAAAAAACATTTGATACTTTTGATGATCTTTCCGTGTCCATTGCTGATTCGACTGCATTCTTGCTGACATGACAAAATGAAATTATAATTTAGTTACAGTTACAAAAAAAGAAATTTAATAATTGATTGTTTGTAGCTTTAATTTACGATTACTAGATTAAAGAAAAATATTGAAACTAATTAAATTACGATTTTATTTATTATGATTATTTTAAGAATTTTTTCTGGTCTCTCTTTTTCTTTAAATTATTGCCGGAATATGAGAAAAAGTTATTGATTAAAAAAAAGTTTAAAAGGTCTTACTGAAAAAAAGACGATTTAATTAACACGAATTCTAATTTTATTCAAGGTGGTCTATTGCTTAAATTATTTCGGAATATCTTGGTGTCCTTAAATTCTTTATCGCAAAAGATTCATAGCTCTATATAAAACTTTCATATTTTACTTAAAATTGAAAATCGGTATTTTAATAAATTCTAAAGTTGCTATTTGTTAAATATGTAATTTTATAGTAATTTATAAAATATAATTGTAATAATAATATATTATTATAATTTTATATATTTATATATAATATAATAGAAAGATATAAATAATTTTACAGTAATATAATAATTATAATAATAAAATTAAAAAATAAATATAAAGAAACAAAATTATATAGTTAGTCTACACAATCTTATTTCAAGGATACGAGAAAATCTCTCGTATCGGCGTGACTCGCATACCGAGAAACACATAAGAACGAAAAATAGATAGAAGTTTACCTTGAGTTGTTCCTTAAAACTAGTTCAATATCTTCATCAGAATTATAGAGATTGTCAGTTAAAATCCAATTTAGATGTCAATTTTTCTATTTTTTCCAATTTTTCAGGATTATCTATTGAGATTGCAGATCATATTATTGATTGCGATCGTATGTATGTATACAGTAAAACTTACGTAAGAGATCGTAGCTAAAGGCGACTCTGCCTTAATTACACTTAAGTGTGTCATAAAATATGATCGTCTATCTATCACTGTGCACAATTCCCTTCAATCTCAATCAATACGATAAGATCGTGATTTCTTTAAAAAGAGTAAAGTCTCTTTGTATTTAGTATATCTCGTTTTTTATCTATTTATTATATCTAGTATATCTCATTTTTTATCAGGAAAAAGTATTATATTGCAGCATAGGTTATCAATATTTTCAAACGTCACCGATTGCATTTTTTCTTCTAATCGCATTATTATTATTGTTACGGTAAACAAGATAGTTATACATACTTAAATTTTTTATCGCTCGCATCATTTCATATTGATGTCGATCATTTCCCAGACTGTAATTTCGGTGCAACTTTTATTTAAAGTAGTTTCTAATTTGCCTCATACATAGCGATTAGATATTCTAATAAAAATTGGATATCGACAAGTGTGAATTAAATGAAGCCAACTACTTTCTGCCACGTTCATTTTGATGGAAAGCAATGCACCCAGGGAACGTACACGTTATATAATAGAAAAAAATTACTTTTCTCCTACAAACATTCTGTTTCATTTTATTTACATTTAGCATTTGCTCATGCATTGCTATTGTATTACGTCCGCTTGCATTTTTGCATTCGTACCTTGCACAATATCCCACTCGCTGTCTCATTGTATTCAATATCTTTTTTAATTTGTTATGGACAGGTGTAGTACAAGACAATGGCAAGAGCTTTTTAAACTAGCAAACTCACGTTTTCAATCTTTCGATTATATTCGCTTATCTTTCAATATTTTCGTCATAGATTAATAATTTTGTTATTAAAGCATTTAGTATATTGCAAGTTAGGCTTCGATTGCACCGTGAAGTATTTTTATAATATTGATAATATGCGATTAGTAAAAAATAAATATTTATGCAATACAATTATGCAGTATATAAGTATACATTGCAGGTATATATTTTTTACAAAGCCACTTTTTTAGCAAAAATAATATTATAAGCAAGTTTATCTCTTAATTTATACAATGTGATGTAATGTTGTTGTCGGATTTGAATGCACTAAACCGTCTTTTTTAAACGTTTCCTAGTTATGTTTATTCATGTTGACAATTAAAACGGATCAAATAAATTAATCGATATAATTAAAGTGATCAGTAATGGAATTTTTTGCGATGAGCTCACACATAAAATAAATATAACACACACAAACAGTATAATATAATTAACATAAATGACTGCTAAAAGACCTTCTAAAATTCGTAAACCTAATTAGCCTGATCGGTTCTCTTCTATAAATAATTTAACATAAATTACCACTAAAAAACTTAATAAAATTTGCAAATCTAATTAGATGATGTATATCGTAATATTCTGTCTTCTTTGTGCTAATCAACCACAAAGCTATGGTGACTGTTAGTCGTTTCAAAAGCAATGTTATTATTTGTTCTCCTAGATGATGTCAAAATTTAACCCAACCAATCACATTTTATGTTATTTAAACAGAAAAAAGAACTTACGAGACAGTAACTTTACGGTTTTGTTAAACCGCAAAGTGTTGCAGCACTTTGAATTTATACATATGCATATTACTGTCAATTCTATAGTAGAATGTTTAGTTTATTAAAACAGAAATATTTGCATATTAAATCCAATCATTGATTAAAATTTTTCTCTATATTATAAATGTTTTGATTATAAAAATGCAGTACATTTAAAAATGCAGTATATTTAAAAATGATGTATATTACGTAACTGTAATTAAACTTCAACTTAATCATAAATAATCTTCAAGATAAAATTAGTGAATTAATTTATAGTTTATTAGATTTACTTTATTTATATTACAATTAAGATTACCATATGTTTAAGAAAAGATGGAAATATTTTTTTTTTATTCAAAGTTAATTCATTATATCATGACTAAAATATGCAATATAAGTTCTAATAATTTATCTAGATACAGTATATGTGTGCGTTTGTAACCTGAGTACATTCAACATTTCCTACATTGCATTCCATTCTGTTTTTTTTTAGAATGTACATTTGCAACTTTATTTTTTATGCAACAAAAACATTAATACATTTCCACAATTACATTTCCTACATTTTCACAAGTAGATATCAAGTAGTAGCAATCAAATAGATCTTGTTTAGTTTACAGCGGATTATATAATAATTATCAGAGAGACAATCCTTTCTTTATTTTGTTATTATTGCATCTTACAGCTGATTCTGTTTCATCGTATCAATTATGTCAAATGTAGAAACGGTTATTAGATGATAATAAAAATTAATTTCAAAATTTATGTAATAAGCTATTTTAATAACTTTTTCACGTGAATTGTTAGCAATCATTTGCTTCAAAAAAAAAAGAAAAAAAAATTATTAATATCTTTAAACTTTCACAGGATGCGTTGGAAAAGAAGATAAGCAGATTAACATTTATATAAAAATGTTATTAAAAATTTCACATTAATGAGAGATATATTCTGCTGTGAAGTATGTAATAAACCAATCGAGATTCTCCATGCTTTGCAATGTTGAATGATTAACTGCAATAAAATTCTTGCAATTTTTCGCAATACATCAAAATTAGATACAATATACGATAAGATGTATGATCAATTAAAATCATCTTTCTAGCTACTTAAAACATATTCTTCCAACGATTTCTCACATAACCAATCTTTATTCGATTACTTTCACACCTCTGTGCGACGATCGTAAATCTTTTTCATCGGATGCTTACTTGTTTCCAAAGCACTATATCCTTTATTACACGTCGTGTGGCAGGCAGGAGTTTACATATTACATAATTACTTGCTCATATCGTGTTGATACTTTCTTAGGAAAAGGCATCGTTTTCGACACAGGGTGCAAGTATATAATTTATCATATCTCTTAGTGATTAGGAGAAAATGATTTTCTCTTACAAAAATCTTTTAAAAAATTAATATCTTTGTAAGTACAGTAAAGAAAAAAAAATTGGAAAATACTAATTAGTAATTGTATTGAAAATATTAATTAGTAATTATATTGAGAGACAAAATGATGCAGTTAATTTACGACATAATTATATTGCTAGAGCAAACTATAATTTTTTCGCAATTACCGATGCAAGTAATAATCACGTTAAACATTTCAACGATTATCAAATTAATTTTGTATTTAAATTCAAGTATGATTCTATCTGTTTGTCTGTCTGTCTCTTTCTCTCTCTCTCTCTCTCTCTCTCTCTCTCTCTTTCTCTCTCTTCTATCAAACTGATGTATTGAGCATTATAATAAAATAAATTTTTATTATTTTATGTGCAGTTAGATGATGCTATCAATTAGGGACGAAGCAATTATCGTAAATTCGAGAACAGACTCTTCGATCAATATCTGGTTTTATCTCAGCATCGAATTTTTAATCGGCGCTGTAATTTCTGGTTTCTTAAGTATTCTTAATGTCGTAAAATTACTGCTGCCAAAACCACCAAGGGATCTGACGGGCGATGTAGTCCTAGTACGTACTCTTTTCACCTACACGTATCATATATCTTGAATCGCGCTTAATATATTTCAAATATTTTCGATTAATTTAAAATATAACATCTATACAAAATAAATAATCTACACAAAATAATATATGCATTCTTTTTTTTTAATTAGAATTAGAAAATTAGAGATTAATTTTAGGCATATAAATGAACATTTATTTCAAAATCATATATTTACGATTTAACCAAAAATATTGTTTGATTTAAAATTAAACAGCCTCAAAAATACGTGGAACAGTATTTAAGACAAGTGTTTCCAATAGATCATCGGTGCCTCGTCGACGCTCGGCGAATCCCTCACCGAGGCATTTGCAAAGAGCGGATGTTCCGTGATCTGTGTGGATAACAATCTCAGATACGTTGAAGAGATAATCGCCAGATTAAAATCGCGGTATTGCAAGATAGAGGAAATCGGGCCAAATCACAGAGAACACGAAGTCAAAAATGAAAAGCCTGTAATGATGGCGTATGAGTGCGATCTGCTGGACCGTAATACCATTCGCGAGATCGCCAGAAAGATCGGGAACGAGATTGGCGGTATCGATGTCCTAGTGACCTGTGCTGGTCAGCCTAATCAAGATATTTTTAACATGGCTAGCACGACTCTCATGAGCCACTATTGGGTAAATATTGACCGATGTGTTTATTTTTTTTTTTTTTAAAGATATTTGTGAAACAAACTCCCGCTTTTTCTAACATTAATTTCGATAATTTATTAAATAGCAAAATCAGTTCCTTGCTTTTTTTCTATCATTGCAGATGATGCTGGCATTTTTGCCCTTGATGTTACAACGTAGTAGAGCGTACATTGTCGGAGTTACACCGGTTGCGTCCACTCAAGATGCATACTTGAGCTCAAGAGCAGCGATCGCCGGTGGGTAGCCTGTCATAAAAGCAGCTCGTTAAATCGCGTATGGTTAACAATAAACGTCGCATCGATCATTAGCGCGTGATTTATTTATATATGAGATATTTATTATGTAGGCTTAATGGAAAGCGTGGGTCAGGAATTGAGCGACCACAGTAGTCACCTCACCTTCCTAACTATTTCACCGATAGCTGAACGCGGGTAAGCTTTCTCGTAAAAAAAAATTGGGAAACTAATTTTGCTACTTTTTCTCGATGAATTTTAACTTATTAATTAACTTACTGTATTGCAGTTGTACGAGACAAAAAGAGCAACAAGTGGCTGAGGAAGTTGTACAGGCGGTCAGCAGGGACCAGAGCGTTATCGGTATCAATTGGTACTCAAAGATGTTGTACAGAATAAGGTATAAGAGATCTGACTAAAAATTGATTGATAGAATAAAGTCTAAATCTATCAATATTATATTATATTAGAAATTAAATATACCTAAGATAAGACACTATTATAAACTTCGAGAAATTAACAATAGTTTTTAAGAAAATTTATATAAAAAATACGGAATAAAAATACAATAAAAAATTTTTGTCGTATGTATTTATAGATGTTATTTAATATTATATATATATGAAAGCAAAATGTACAAAATTTGCTCGATAATTACCTTATTGGAATTAATAATTAATAAACGTAGCTTATATTTAAATTCAATGCTATTTTCTGATATATTTAATATAAATAATTGCATATTTTATTCATATTTTTATATTTTTGCTTTATTAATATATTTATGTACTGTGTTGTATGTGTGTGAACCATATAATAAATTTATAAATTGAAGATTATACTTAATTAGTCCAACAATCGTAATCTACATTACGATTGTCAGGTTGAATAAGTATAATTTTCAATACTCCATATAATTTTTAATTGACTTTATGCGATCTTGTATTCCAGTTGCATGATCCATAGCGCAATAATGACGGTCACACAATGGCTTCACACGCAGGGATGCGATTATTCCTTTTAAATTCCGTACTTGCTCATGGAGCGTGAAGCATTCCAATGCCGACCACCGACATCAACGTGGGAATTTGTGTTTTCTGTTGGCGAATTCGCTCGAGATGGATTGCAAAATATTTTAATAGTTGTTGGGAAGATGTGCAGCAAGTGATATTTCTCACGACTTGTGTAAATCACAATAAATTTATTCTGATATATTTCAATTAATTATTTGTATAATAAACACAAATATAATAGCATTAAAAATTAACACAACAAAGAATTTTGCAATTTTTATATGGAAATAATTTTTTTTTGTTGAAAATATTTTTTATTTTTTTTTACATACACAGAAAACTGTCTTTAATTATATAGTATCATTCATATGTGTGTATAAATTTCATTTTCTTATATATATATATATATATATATATATATATATATATTTTTTTTTTTGTTTATTTAATAAAGAGATAACGTAAAATTGTACAATTTTACGTTCACAAATATAAATATCAATAATTCAAAGTATCATACCATTTCCTTATATATTTTCCACAAATTATATAAAATATTACAAAATACAAAATATAATAAAAGTTGTATATCGAAGAGAACACTGGTAAAGTAATTTTAATATATATTTGGTTCCTTCTATTGAAAGTCAAAACTCTCTATTTTTATCCATTTTCGTTAATTTGCATATTAACTCAAATAAAAGTTCGATATCGAATTGGGTAACAGCACATCGTAATGACCATTTTCGGAGCATCCGGTGAACAGGAGTCTCGCGGTCTCATAGTTGACATTTACACGATTGTGGAAGACCAGCTCGAGCTCGTACCCGCCAGTGAGTTCTCGATAGATCGAGAGATTCATGCGGTGGACTTTTGTGGCCACCGTACATTCCAGTTCACTGGCGAACGTACCCACTGGATTCATGTAATCATAGTACTCTTGGCGATCCGAAATATTCCACTCAGCTATCACGAACGGGCCATACTCACGCCAATTGTCCCAAATGTGTCGCACAACCTGTCAAACAAAACCCACAGCTTCCTTATCACACGTCGTCGTGTATCAATTACCGTATAAGTCGAACTGTCAACTCAACAGATGATACTTAAAAACTTAAAGAGTAATGATATATATATAACATTTATTTGATTATTTTAAATTGCGACTATCTCCTCGCAAAGCGATTCTATTTTTGATTTCGTGACGCGACGAATCATTGTCTTCCATGATATTTATAGGCATACTAAATCATAATTCACATGATCAGATTGTTTATGTTAATCATGAACTAACCATAGCTCGGAGCGATTGGTGCTCTTCCTCGTTCCGCCACAAAATGTAACTGATTGCCCTAAACATGCAATTGCCATCTCCGTATATCTTACGCACGCGGAACGTGCCCTCGTTACACCTTAATAGAGCCGTACCTGCGATAAAACCGATGTGTATGCATTATGCTGACCGCATATTTCTAACGCGAGGAATGCCTGTGTGATGATGTTTTCCATTGTGAATATATTTTATAATATAAATGAAACAGAATCAAACATAATCACATTGACATTTAATGAAAATAAAAAATAGATAAAATAATAAAAAATAATAAATAAAGTAATAAAAAAAAATTAAACAAAATAAATTAAAATTAAAAAAGTGAAATAAAATAAATTTGAATTTTAATGAAAAATATTTTGTTAGATAAAACAATGTAAATTAATTTAATTCACTAAATTAAAATTAATTAAGCACTCATGTTTTTTGATAAGTCACCTTTTCTTGAAATCTGAGAACGTCTATTTCTACGTTTTTTTCTGCAGCTTGCTTGATTAATTCGCGTTGAAAAATCTTGTGTGCTGGAAACCCAGTAGGTTTGCCATGCAGAATCGTTTTTGCTTGTCCGAGTTTTCGAAAGGCTATTGACGATTTTGGAGTCTCCTCGATCCAATAAACGTTTCGTTTCTTTGAGATTGTGTTTCTTTTCATTCTCGAGTAATGTACGACGATGATCGCAATCTTCTAAAAATCACATATTGTATAACCTTTCCTTTTAATCTTATGTTTAATTAAATAAATGTGTCATAATATTGTCAATTCGTTAGGTTATTTAACTTGACGAAAATAAAATCCAATAAAATCCATCTTTTTTCAATATATATCAAAATTATTAGAAGTATAGCTTTTAGTAAATAACATAAATTATGCCATATTTTATATGTTAATTCTTGCAGTTCTTCTAGTATTCAATATTAAACAAATAAAATCTTTTTAAATGAATCTTTACCGTCTTTGAAGATACATGTGCATAAATAAAAACACGACAGACGAAGAATTTGTAACAATTTTGACAGTCTTGACGCTGGAAACTTAATTTATCTTTGAAGATCAAAAGATGTCACAGCAGTTATCAGCCATTCTTGCAATGCAAATAGCACAATTTCTATATTATTAGTAAAAATAAAATTAAATAGATATTTTTGTAATAAATTATAGAAAGAGATTAAACACCATGTGCACACACATGATTTTATTTGGACATTTATAGCATGAATATAGCGATTTGTGATATGATTATGATATCGAATAATTATATCAGACATGACATCGAATATCTTCTTCTTTAATTCTTTAATTACATATTCCATATTTCTTTTACTAAAATCTTTCCATACTTAAAGCAAAATAATATATGTGACACTTTCTTTAGTACAGAGATACCTATCCCGATATCTAATATCATTGATAGAATTTTTCATAAAAATGTTTCCTATCAATCACAAGAAATTACAGAACGAAGATTATTCATGTCATCATTTTCATTTTACAGTATTTACCTTTTAATAAAACAGAAATACTTTTTATACATTAAATCGCATTTCTTCTCGATGGCGAGAAAATATTACCCTATATGTGCTTACAAAGTTATAATTCTAAATTCTTTTTTTTTTTTTTTAATATATTTAACATTATTTTTAATGAAAGGCGCGGGGTGACAGCGCGCTCCACGAGATGACAGGTCCCGCGTCACGTGACTCCTCACAGCTGTAGTACAGCTGTATGTAGCGTATAGTATTCCGTGCGACTGAAAGGAGGGAAGAGGGGGAAGGGATGATTGGTTCGGTTCACAAGTGCCGTGGTGATGGCAGTCGTTCGCCGACCGTGACGAGAAACGTGTGTGTGCATTGCGGTTGCCTGATCACGGTGAATGCACGGCGGTGCATGCATACCACTAGCAGCTAGCAGCGAGTTGCAGCTTGCAGAGAAGACAGACAGAGACGGTGATCCGCGTGGTAGGGCGAGGAAGAAGAGGAACAAGTGTGTCCGCGTGAGCGACACACGGAGTAGAGCGAAAGATGGCGACGACGCATCGGAAGATGTTAAGGTGGTGATGCGGTTCGCGCGAGTATCCTCATCGTCGTCGTCGTCGTCCTCGTTATCCTCGTGATCGTCTCGCTCGTGAGATCGCTCATTGAGCGGAGCGCGGCCAAATGATATGGGAATTTGTAGCAGAAGACACTTTCTATTGACGATATGCAGCCTACAACTGGTGAGTGCACGTTATTAATCCGCATACGCGGAAATGCCAGCTCGGTTCGGCTGCAATGTATTCCTAGCTAATCTGCATATATATATATATATATATATACATACATACATACATACATACATAATTACATGTAGACGTAGTATGCAGCGACACACGCACGTTGAGTATGTCATCTCTTTTTCTTCGAATTCCGTGATACAATACCATCGTTAGTCACACTGTTACGAGCGTCTATTGAAAAAATTGGAAAATGCCGTTACTACACGTTTTCCTTATCGACGATTCGAATTTGTGAATAATCGCATGGTTTCATCGACCCGGGTCGTGCGGTTTATCTCTAAGCATTTTTATTCAAAAGAAAGTTTCGTATCGCACGTGATATTTTATTATATTACTCGATGAACATCGCTGTGTAATATCGAAGCACTTGCATTAATTGTGTTTTTTATTCTTACGTAAGAATTGCAACAATTTACTTTTTATGTTAGAAATGTAAAGGAATAAATATACATATAGACAAGAATAGTAAATTGCTTTTCTCAAATTTCTATTAGAATATTAGGAATAATTCAATTTTTTAAACAATTAAATAATTAATTAATGCACATATTATAATTTTCTATATTTATGAAATAAATAAAGAAAATAAATATATATAGAAAATAATTTTATTAAAAGGAAGATTTTTATAATAAGAGGTTTTAATATTAATGTATTTCATAAATAAATAAAAATATAAAAAGAGTAACAAGTATATTTATATATGTATTGTATATCTGCCTTTTCAGTATATATTCTATTCTTCGGATATTAATTTTATTTATTCCATGTTTTCTAATTATTAATAAACATCTATGGTTTATTTTTATGTTTGTATGAAATTTGTATAGAAATATTTTAAAAATTTTATTGACTACACAGCAGTGAATTAAAATGAACTTTTTCACACATATATATACAAAGAAATTTATGATGTAAGCTGGAGACAGTTTATATATGTATGTTCTATCACAAGTACTATGACTCAGGCTAATTAACCGAATATTTAGAACATAAGACAATTGACGTAAATTAAGAACACACACAAAGGAATCAGCAGAAATTGAGATGCTTGAAGTTGGTTGATTATTACTTTGTATCATATATATTCGTTAATGTTAGATGTTTATTAATATACATAGCTAACACTTTATATTTTTATTTATAGATTACCACTATAGAACGTCAAGTCTTCGATTTTTTGGGGTTTATGTGGGCCCCGATACTGGTCAACTTCTTCAATATAATCTTCGTAATTCTAGGATTCTTTGGGGCCTTTCAATATAGACCTAAATATATCATATCGGTATGCATAATATCTAATTATTTTTAGTCTATGTAATTAATTTTAGCAAATATTATGGAAGAGAAGAAAATTATATTTCTTTACATAAAATTTCATATGTAAAAAAACAAATAAAGAACATAATTTTCTTAACTATTTCAATTCTGTGTTTCAGTATTCTATATGGAATATATTATGGCTAGGATGGAACGTATTTATAATATGTTTCTACCTCAGCGTAGGGATACTAGACAAAGTAAGTAGAGAATGTAATTACATAACATCTTAATATATTGCATCTGAATGCTTGGAAGATTATCATATGATATTTATGCAATACTATGAATTATTATATAAACATTGTGGATGTAATATTATCTTTCAGGATAGTGATATCCTCAACCTGGGTACTGGTAGTTTTTCTTGGTGGCACGTAAATGGGCCAGGTTGCAAAGCTGTTTACGATGTTACGGAGCCAGAGCTCTTTAGACCTGCACGTCCCACTAATGTAACAGACTGCGTGCTGGACTATGAAGTTATAGAAATTTTACATGCTGCAACACAATGTATTTTAGGTGTAAGTGAAGAATTATCATCACATGCAATGCTATGTAACAATGTCATAGTAACTGTATAAATTATATATATTATTATTATTTTTTTCCAAAATTTAGGCATTTTATATGTTTCAGTTTATGGCGATTGTTGGTGGGATCTGTCTCAGTAAAGTGTTCCTTGAAGAAGATGATAGCTGTGAGTATATATTTAGCAAATATTTTAAATTAATTTAAAGATATATACACAGTTAATGATTTCTGTTTCTAATTATATCAGAATGCAATAAGGCATATCTAAATTTACATTTAAAAGTTTAATGAGGACAAGTGCAATTTTACTGTCACATTTTAAAGAATATGTATTTCCTCTATAAAATTTAATGATTTGTCATATTTTGCTTGTGGTTTATGATAAGCAACTGAGAGGAGGATGTGGTTATCATATATGAACAGAATATTTGGAAACAGGAAAAATGTAGACATTGATTATATCTCATTCTATTCTTAGAAAAGTAAAATGACAAGTTGATATTGATAGTCATGATATTTATTTTGTATAATTTATGATTATTGCAAATTTAAATCTTCCAATAATGGAAAATTATAAAGGATATAAATGATATTATCTATTTCCTTTTTTAATTATCTTTTTTTACAAATTAAATGCTGTATTATTATTATTATTATTATATATATTAGGTTAGATTTTTATTTACTTTATGTTACTTTTGTTAGTGTATATTATATATTGTTGAGTATATGAATATACAGAGAGCGGATATATTTCTAATTGCACAATAGCACATATAGTAGAAGCACATCCTTTTAATTTTAATTAGTAATATAAAATTATCTTTGATAAATTATTTATCTTTAATCATTAATACGTGTAAGTACACGCGATTATTTATTATTGCTTGAAACGAGGGTTATCGGTTACAGTTGATTTCATTGGTGGATTTGATCCTCCATTTTGGTAAGTCCGCTTAATCATGTTCATTAATTGCACGCAACATATATTTGTTTATCTTTTAGCACGAATAAGTAATTTTTCATGGTACAATCATGAAGCTACAGAGTGTACTATTATGTTTTAACATGTAGAGTTATAAAACTTTTTGCATCTTGCAATTTGTGATTTGTATCTATTATATTATTGACATTATTGTTACTATATATTGCTCAAATAGCATTTCTTTATCTTAGCACGGTATTATGTTTTGAACGATATTATGTTTTCATATCTAGGAATGGTATTATGTCTTAATGTAGTATGATATTTATCTGCAGCAAAGATATTTATAAATATTTATAAATATAATTGAAGGCAAAATATATTAAGCAGACTATGCCATGTAATAGGACCAAATATTACATCTATAAACTTCAAAATGCGATATTTTTTCTTCGTAAAATATTATGGGAGAATATCGGACATATTGTAATAATATTTTCGACATTATACACGCCGTGTATCCGCTTCTTCGACCGATTAACGTATTACTTATTCTCCCGCCTATAGTCAGTCGATCTCGTCTAATGCGATGGATATTCTTGAATGATATTTCAGTTGACTTTGTTGGAGGTGATGACTTTGGGTTGGCAGGCCACACGCCGTTGCATCCTATGTACGTTAGCTACTCGGCTCTTCCACCACCCGCATATCCCCACAAAAATTCCGCTGAAAATAATTACCCGACCGGCACAGCTAGCTCTCATCAATCTGCCTATCGCGAATCAAGCTTTCCGAAACACAAAAGCAACATTGTCAATCTCAGGAACGACACGATCCGTAGTAACAGCAGTCGCTCGTCGAGTCGCGATTTTCAGAACTTAGATTATTCGGTCGATTATTCGAACCCATTGGATCACTTGCAGCGGCCCGTGTCGCCCGTGTACGACGAATATGACTCGCTGGACAGCGCAGCTAAGCTGAGATATCAGAAAAACAAGCTATATTATCCGCATTTGGCCAAGTACAGTCCGGTCGCGCGTATCAAATCTCGTTCGACCGCGGCGAAGCAAGTTAGGAATCCCACCAAACCACGACGAGTCTTCATTGATCACGTACGCGATCAGCCTCTGAGATCATTTTACTCCGATCCGAGATTGGCCGTTGATCAGCATCAAGCGTCGAGCGAGCACGACAGGTCATCGAAACGAGATAGCCGACCCTTGTCTCTGTACGCGAGTAACTTTTGAAAGATGAGACCTCTTCCGTATTTTTTTTTTTTTTTTCTTGCACGCGATTACTTGTTTCTGGAGAACTTGTATGTTAATGATACTTCTTTTCGAACACGATCGGCAGATAAAATTGCCTACGATGTCCCTTACCGGTTTTCTGCTCTCTTATAGTGAGAAGAATTATGAAAATTATTATTATATGAACTTTTATACTGCCGCGTATACGACGTCTACATGCGGTGCGTGTAACATTATAATTCCTAGACTTGCCAAATAGATAGAACAAACATTAATATAATTAGCCCTAATTGTATAGATTCCCTGTCCTTCGGCGATCTTCGTCGGTTTAAAAAAAAATGAGTACTTCTTGCATATCATTGTGTAACTCATTAACGGTGTTTTTCGTATTTTGCATCGAAATAACTGACTGATGTCGAATTGTGTGTGTTCAGTAGCATTTGCTCGTTCATACGAACAATCAGTGCGGTGTGACTTATCTACTAATTCGTAAATGTTGCTTATTTATATACATAGAAAAATTCATACATACTTCTTACATATACACAAATTTATCATTTAATCCTTTTACACTTTCTGATAATATGCAAATATGAATAATTAAGATATCAATGCTGTGATGACACATACGATAAAATTAACGTTGGACTAATTTGATCATGGCCACCATCTTAATGATAGTAGTAAGATTAATTGTGTTTGGGAGAGGCTAAAAGACGTCGCTTATTTATACAGAAAAGTTATAGAAGAGATATGGATAATAACTGTGAATTATTTATTTTGTAAATGATTTACACGTTGCTCTCCAAGTATAGATTAACGAATACGCCTTGATGTATATACTGTGATATATATAGAAGATGTTTAAGATTACACGGTATATTTATACACTCTAGAATGTAGAAAAATCGATTAAAGATACATCGAAATTTGTATGCATCGAGACATTTTACTGTATACGCAACGTAG
Organism: Cataglyphis hispanica; assembly: GCF_021464435.1. Lineage (NCBI taxonomy): Eukaryota > Metazoa > Arthropoda > Insecta > Hymenoptera > Formicidae > Cataglyphis > Cataglyphis hispanica. The sequence goes on along the minus strand of NC_065966.1, from coordinate 1,736,637 downwards.
AGGAACGTATTTGTGATAAAACGCAACATGACTAGAACGTTTTACTTAAATGTGAAGTTCTACACCTATAGCTTTATCTAATACCAGTTTTTAAATTTGTACGAAAAATGAAATGACGGAAACTACATTGTTTTGCAGTAATATTCTTTCTAGATTTCCTCTATATGTATCAAAAATAATCAATTTCTATAAAACTTTGTTGTACGCCAGATACACATGAATAAGGACTTCAAGCTGATACTCTATGAAACGATTAAATTGCTTTTAATTAGTTTATTTTAGAGTTCAGTTTTGAGTTTGACCCGGTGCTATGAACAGTTTTTATTGTAGAATAGTTAAATGGGTTTAAATGAGAGTATAATATGCGATTTGTCGATTTTTTTTACTTTTCGCAAATCTAAAACATTCGAAATAATATGTACATATATAAACATAAACGGTTTCCGGACTGTGTATAACTTTATCGTTATTTATTTATTTTAAATGTGTCTAAATTATTTTAAAAATAATTCTTGCTTTTGCAAATTTCATATAAATCTGCATTGTGTGTTTTTTTTCATAATAATAATAAATTTCTAATTACAATAAATTCATATTTTGCAAAAAAATCGTATGTGATTTTTGATAAATATTGAAATTTATGTCAAAAAGTTACGTTTCCGATTTCAATTATACAGTTAACTGTGTGTGCAGTTATCTGCGATTGTCCCATTTTTGCAAAAGATGAAAAAAATTGGTGAATCGTACTATCTCTCTTTGTTAGTAGTGCATGCTAGTTGTGGTCTTTTTGTATTTTCAATTTAGTAGAGTGTCCAGTATTTTCAATTCCTTAAAGTCTTCGTAGTCGTCTTTGTAGAACAAATCGCAGTGTATCTAAATGTATAGATTAAGTCACGTAGGTAAATTATTCACTATATATGGGAATATTTCTAAGACGGAATTTCTTTTAAGACTAAGGAAAATGTACAATTTCAGATATCCCTTTTGGCAATCACGCTTAGAACAATTTCTATCCACTTTGACGTTTCTCATATAAGTGACTGATTTTGTGCGTTATGTTATATAATAATTTTATACAAAATCTGAAGTGACATCACGAAAAATATGTATTTACTAAATTACGTTAGTTCTTTGCGTAAAAAGTAGTTAGCATGTAATTAATTATTATGCCGATTATACAGAAAAGACTGCTCTCTAAGAGAGAAATATAGATATAGCTTACACAATTGCTTAAATTTTGTACGCATTAGAAAAAAAGATAGTAATTATATTTATGAGTTTGATATTTTTTAGAATAATGTGTGGACGCACATTATATACGATCTTTATTTTTGAAAGAGAAATAGTTATGCATATATAATACACAATATATTATTTATAGAGCATAATAGTAGAGCTAAAAATTATGTTGAACATGTATAATAATGTACATATTTATTTTTACATAATACTTATACGAAAATATTAGAGATGATAGAGAAAAAAATTTATTTATTATAACATGAAATATGATTATTTTTTTTTTCTACAGTGGCACTTTAAGTAAACGCCTTTTTTTTTTTAATGGAGTAAAAAAAATGGAACAAGGTTTTTTGTCACTTCAGATTTATATTTTGAATCAAGTATAGTCTCTATTGAGCATTTCGAGTTTGTAAAGCATATTTATCTTTTTTTTTAGACCGTTATTATTAATTTTGTATTTAATTACTGTATCACAAATTATTTACTTTGGTGCAGTTAATTGGGAACAATAAATATGCAATGCTACTATTTGCTTGCTTTTTTATTTATTAACCCTTCACTCTTTTCTTTTCCTGTTCTAACAATTTCCTACTATTTCGGTTTCTGGTGGAATCTTTTTCTTTACATTTCTTAGACATTAAATCTGTACTTTTAATTGAATGTTTAGTATCTTTTGGAAATCGGCAACATATTTCACAATACAAATATTATTTTTTGCAAAAAAAAAGAACTTATATTTATATTACAGATTATCATTTAATATATTTTAATCTAAAAAATTAGGATATAATAAACTGTATTTTAAGATACAAATATATTTACGATATTTATACTAAAAATTATTATTTTAAAATAAAAAGGAACAAGAGATTCATACATCTAATGCTATTAAATAAATATTTTGATACCTAAAAGGCAAGTTTTTAAATTAAATAACCATCTCATCTTAACAACACTCATCAAAAATTACATATCGCATTACTGATTCTGCTTTCATTATATTTAACATTTTTTATCATTTGATTAGCAGTGTGATGATTGCGAATGAACGGAGAAATAGCCATCGAGTATCGCAGAATCTCTCTGACCACTTTTCTCTCTTTCTCTCTGTTTCTCCAACAGTACGAACTAAACGGAAGAAGCAGCCACGGCCGCTGTACAGCATCGAGTACTCGCAGCCGGAGCCGCCGGTCCAGGACGACAGCGTGTCACCGAAGCCGATGACGCCGCGCCGGGTGAAGCGACGTTCCGTAATCTCTCGGGATGGCACGCGACGTTCGAGCACGCGTCGTAGCTCGGTACGCCAATCGCGTCGCAAGAACCCGGTGAACCGCATCATGGATCATCAGGAGAATCTATATGCCAACACCGGTCCGGGCATCGGCACTCTGACGAATCAGAACGTGAGCACGTTGTCGCAGGGGGTCAACTACGACCGGATCACGATCGGTGGTTGGGACCGCGAACGTAACACCGTCGACCGGAACTGGCAGCCGGAGGCGGTGAACATGGCAGTATCGTCACCGGCTCTGTGGCCGCCGCCACCGTCAAACCTGGAATCCTCCAACAACTATTCGAACGCATCGTCTGGTTTTCCGCCTGGTCAGAGCCCGCCTGGCGATTTGGACCAGCAACACGCGACCACTAGCTCTACGCGCAACCTCACTGACAATTGGCAGGCGGCCGCCGGCGAGCTCAGTGCGATGCAGTGGCAGGGCCAGAGCAACCCCACGTTTCAACAGACCAGCACACAGAGTCTGAATGGTGAGGACCTGGAGGAGCTTTACAGCAATCGGCCGGCGAGCGCCAGGTCCAGCTACAGTAACTACCATGGCGTCAGGGCAACGCCGCAAGTGCCGAACCGCACCGACATCGTCAGGCAGAGTCAGCGACAGTTTGTCCTCAGCGGACCACCTGCTTATCAGGATACGGTAATCTGATGACATGGTCATGTCATGAGCAATCATCAGCTGTATGTCTCGTATTGAAGATGAAACAATAGATTGAACAGGCCTTATAGAACTTTTTGCTATTTAATCAATTCTATTTAATCAGTAAATGAATAGATCGTAGAGATAAAAAATGAGTGATAATGTCACCTCACAGGGACATCTTAATGGAAAAGGTACTATTTTTGATAGTGCTAGTCGCGCACGCGATGCATTCGATTTAGCAAAAAGAAAATATAATGAATATAAGATTTGAAGAAGCTGCAATTTTATAATGTGCATTAATTATAACCCTTTTCCTACTGTTGATGTTTTCAAGTAATAATTTCAGACATTTATATTAACTGTATTATTGTATCGCAGTTATATCCGTGAGATTGCACGGACGGTATTTCTTAATAAATAATTAATAATAAATAAACGGGCAAGCAGCGCGATTTTGCCTGTTTCAGAGCTTTACTTGCAGATCGATGCGATAGATCTCTACTAACGTTGCATCGCATTATATTGCAAAAAAATAACGTCTACAAGAAACGTAACTTTACTTAAGACTTAAAGAGCTACAATTAGTGCTATCTCTTTTTCTCTCTTTTTGTTTCTCCTTCGTCTCTCTATTTCAAATTATTTCATAATATCGAATTATTTCAATATTATTTTAACAAATATCTGCTTACGCCACTACGCAATCTGCCGCATGATTTAACTTTTGATTATATCGATCATAAATTCATGAATCGATGACATGATGAGATTTATTTTAAAAACCGATGTAAGGTAATTGTTGAAGAGAGTTGTTGAATTAATTTAATGTACAGAAATTCTGCAATATATAAATTGAACATTTATACCATTTTTAAAGTATACGGTTTATATGATCATAAGAGTGTTCTTTCACTTTCAGAATAAATTTACCTGACTGACGTATATGTACTTAAGATCTGAAGATCTCAAACACAGATCGCACAGAGTTCTATTAGCGTTAGAATTTTTATACATCTCTTTCATCGTTTCTCTCGTTGTCAGTAGCTTTTATAGAAACATTTCATTCTCATCCTATTTATATTATAGAATTAAGGATTCTCTTATTCTACCATGTAAAATCAAAAGAAGCATAGTCTGTAAATATAGATTTATAATCCCTCATCAAACGTATTTTCGACAACACTGTACAAACAAGACAATCAACTTCATTTATGATTCTTTCTATCATTAGCGGTTTATGCTATTTTCGACTTTATGGCAATTAGAAGATATCGGCCTTTTTAAAAGTTGCTATTTTTTCGAATCTCGACTTTTTTATAATTTCTATACAACTTGCACATATACAATTGTGTATTCGGATAATTATGTTATTGAGCGTATGTTAAAGCACTCAAGCGTTTTTATATAATTAAAAACTACAGTCTTCCATTTGCTACATATCTCGCAATTTATCTATATATATTAGCAAATAAAAATTGATGCAATACACTTGTGCATTAGTGACAAATAATAACTTACAGAATAATGGCAATAATCATGTATAATAATATTATACAATAATTATGCAATAATGTCTGGCTAATATTTTGCGATAAGAAGTTTAAAATTGCGAAATTTTACGACGATTTATGTACATCGTAAGAAAATTGAGTTTGCGACATGCCTAAACTAATTTTTTTTAATGCGATATATTTATTTTTAAAATTTTAAAATTTTAATTAAGTTTTAATTTTTTGCGTCAAGACATTTTTAAACAAAGTTTTAACTAATTTTTTTCTGCTCGGTGTTATAAAAAATATAAGTGCCAAAAACAAAAACTATTTAAATGATTTATAATTTAATTAATGAAAAATAAATTGTATAAAATATGTCTTTATATATTAATTAAAATTTTTTATTGTTTATATATTTTACGCTACGAAAGAGAGAAGGACTCGTATCTTATAGCGCGTCGTGAATTTCAAGTAAGGCGGAAATGGAAACCAAAGTGTTAAATATCGATATACACATAAGAGACATGTGTCAACTTTAAAACTGCCTCACACATCTGTTCTGATTATTGTACAATTTAGTAATAATTCTGACACTTGTTCGATGGAGATCGATAGAAATGAGTTACTTTATTCTCTGATTACTTATAAGAATCTTGGATAGTTCTCTAGTTGTATATAATATTTTTAATCTCGAATTATATATATATATATATATATATATATATATATATAATATTACATACTTATATAATTTCGTTTTACATATAGAACAGCTATTTTATCGATTGCAAAGTGAATTATATCGATGCACTTGGTCATTTTTTATTAAAATGACTTAACATATTGCAATACATATTATGTATCTTACAGTTTTAAATGACAGGGATTTATGGCGATAATTTGTTAATAATAATTGTTCAATTACACCGAAATGGAGGATTCAACATGATGATTACATTATTTGAAGTTTAGATTTATTCTATAATGTATTATCGTGTAATGATTGTAAGACAATAAACGATAAGTGTTCATTATTATTTATCGATTCTAATAACCCACATATGTATATAATTTATCATTTTATATATATATATATATATATATATATATCTAATCGCTGGTTTTCAAATACCACACGCGTATATATATATGCAAAGACATTATAGTTACTTTTTAAAATTTTATATAAAATTTTAATATTATTTTCTTTATTTTTTTAACATATAGCGTCATAAATATAAATAATTGACGCGTGTATGACATTTACAAGGTGCCAAGATTATTTCATACAGAATTTTGCTAAAATAAAAACCTTTCCAAAAATCGTTTTGCGGTTTTTCTTTCTGCGAGATAATCCATGTGGATCGATTCGACGAACCCGTGACATATTCAAGATCAGCTATAGCGAATATTCTATCCCTAAATCGTGCGCATGTCCAACCGGCCGGTTTTTCCTACCTTCCCCACGGACATCTGCACGACCCTCCGTGCAGTAGACGCTGATCGCCGGGATGCCGAGGGTCATTTTTCGCGTCGTCATTGACATAAGATTGCACGAGTGATAAATTCGCATTAAACGGCATTGCCAATCGACGCACAAGAGTTCGTTAGGAGATTAAAGGACTGATTCATGAATTAATGTGGATGCGAGTAAATATTTCACGCTTCGAAGTGCGAATCACAGCGGAGTTATAGTGCGTTTGTGTAGTGCGACATCGATCATAAAATTTAGGTCATCGGAAGAGAGAAGTTTAAGGATTGTTTTTACGACTTATTTACGACTTTACGAATAATTCGAGTATTTTTTTGACAGTGTATCAAATAAAGTTATACAACGTGATTAAGGAGAGAAAGACTTTGCTATTGAAGGGTGGAGATGCAGGGAGTAAGGATGCTGAAGATTATGAGAATCGGGGCGAACGGGTTCAAAAGATTGCATTCTACTAGCAAGGTAAAAATGTATTGCAGGGAAGACAGAAAAAAAATTTGACAGCAAATCATTAAATGACAGAAATTTTGAAAAATTAATGACATTTGTAATGACTAGGAAGTTAGACATTGAATATAGCGTTTCCGTATTGCGCAATAATAAGGAATATATCTTTTCAAAATTCGATATCAGTATATTTATAATATATAATTTATTAATTTATTATCTTAATAAATTAATTTATTATTAACAATTTATTAATTAGATTATCATTTATAATATATATATATATATTTAAATTTTTATTTTTATATATAAATGAACCATTAAAAGAAAATCATCCAAGAGATGCCTGTTGTCTATTACTACCACGTGGGTGGTGACAGTGGCCTATATAAGTGACAAAAATACGTCGTATTTCACGTTATGTCTGTTGTGCCAACGAGATGCTTAAATTAGATCTGCTAGTTAACAGTTCGTGCGTGATATATAAATCTGATAATTATCGAGAGTAATATAATTTATATGTATATTACTATAATATCCATTTTACAATTATATTTCGACAAATATATATTAATACCATATAATGTACTTATATTTGATATATGTATAATGTCAAAAAAATATTTTAAAAATAGTCATATTTTTTGTACGACTTATTTTATCTATTAAAATCAGTATTCATAAATAAATATATATATATATATATATATATAAAATTTGTTTTCTTTATGTACATATATGTATATATTTATCGTTATAAATGTTGCAATGTTATTATAAACCGAAAGAGAGACTTCTTCAAATATATTAGTAAATTTATTTTCCTCTTTAAATTGACAATTTGTTTTATTGATTTACCAGAATTATTAAAAAATGTTCGATCGAATTGTTAAAAAAAATTTGTTTTTTATTCTTTTCTAATGAAATTTATTTCTATGACAAACAATAAGCTCATTTCCAGTCATTCAAGAAACGATTGCGTAACGAGGCACGAACGGTGAAAGTGATATTTTACGAATCTCATTCTTCGATCGGACGGCCTTTCAATTTTCATTACGTTCATATATGGGTACACGCAATCCCACTGATCCGAATTAGAGTGCACGTGGCAAACTTCCGCTTAGAATATTAGGCATTGATTCATCAAAGGATCAATACAGAGCTGCCTGGCAACCAATGCGATTCCTCTCAATACGAATATTTCAAAAATGCTTAATTCAACTGTTGTGTGATCGATTTTTTACAACAGAAAGGAAACTGCATCATAAATTATGCATACATTTTAATGTACGAAGAATTACATATTATTTTTTAAAGTTTAAGTTTGCTCGATAAAAAAATATACGAATAATACGATTTTGACTGCGGCTTTGTGCGGCTAATTTGGCTCAAATACAAATCGCTTTAATTTTACGCGATTGGAATTTTTATGTCTTCCCCTCTTAAATGTTACATAATATTCGCGATATTTTGCAGAGGCGCGCTGCTGTACCAGCATCCACGAGATTTGGAAATGCGAAATATCTGGACGCTGCTTTCGGAACTGCAGTGGAATTAGAACATTTTCAGACACGGTAAGAAAATTCTTGTTTACATTACATTGTTAATTTAATTATCATGAAAAATTAAATAAAGAATTTTTATCAAATAATAATATAAATATTTTTAGAAATACATTTTTATGAATTATATTTCCGATATCAAAATTCGATACGCGAAACTCGCGTAAATATCAATTTTAATACGCACCTAATCGCGATCGTCTGTGGAAACATAATGTAATATTACAAAGTAATTAAAACCAACAATAATTGTAATATATTGCGAGCGATATTAATATACATGTAGAATTCATTTTCCGTAGGGAAGGCGAATCATCGTGCAATAAATTTATTGATCCAATATAGAACCAATGCGATCTATTAACCCATCACAATTGTTCGATCAAGCATTATTATTGGCTATTATTTAAGTGTATTCAGCATCGATACGCGATCTTGTAGATCGTGATTTTATCTGTCGTTATACTAAAGTTGAGAGAGCTCGCGAGATCGTAAAATGTTATACACAAGACCGAACCTCGGAATGTTAAACTTCTTGTAGTGATTGTGTGGTCAGAGCCTATTTTCTTTTATTTGAAATTTGTAAAACCAGAACGATGGACAATTTCAAATTCAGTAATCATTACGTTGGCATAATCATTGAAGAACTGCTAAGATCTTCGGTAAGATTAATTTGTTTTTAAGAATTTCTAATATCGTTATTTATTTTTCCTCTAGAAACAATTTAACCATTATAAAACTTTGTTAAAGAATGTTTATTAAATACGTATGCATTAGATATCTTTTTTTATTAAAAGATTATATTAAGAAATATTTCTGCTAAAAAATAAAATAGGAAAAGATAATAGAAATAAATACAAAAATACAAATATCTTTTAAATAAGTTCTACAAGTTATAAATTTCTAATTTTACAGAATAAATATTCAGCATTTTCTTAATTTATTACAATTTAATTATTATTTTTATTAAATATTTTATTATATAAATATTGTCTTTTATTTATCACATAGTTTTATATGCGTATATACTATATAGTCAAAATTATGTGTGTATCTGACGTTCAAATACATAAGAATTCTTCTTATCGACAAGCTGACCTTTGTCTTTTTCTCTTTCCCCCACATGGAGTTTCTTTATTGCTCTAATCGACTCTAATATATCAAACAATTATTTGTTACCAGTTTTTGTTTGTTACGGTTGTTCGTCATCGAATGCAAATTGCACTTGGCTCTTCGCTTGCAAGATGTTACATGCACTAATTTGACATAAATGATGATACTATTTTAAGATATTTTTTGTCGTCATCGTGGGAGGCGGAAATGTGAAGGTCAAAAATTTGTTTTTTCTTCGGGTAATATATAAGAATCCCAGTGATTCCGCACAGTTGATAAACGTTGTCACATTACAAGCAATCTGCAAGAGAACGTTTTGAAACGTTTTCTAAATTTTGTACACATTAATTACATACAATATTATGTTTTGAGAATTTTTTGGATTACCCGTTATATAAACTAGTGGTCTCTAATCATATTTTGTGATCAAAGTGTATTGTAATATAAAATATTTGCTACGAATGTACACAAAGTAATGAGAGAAGTGCAAGAATAATTCTGAATTTAATTAATTACGTCAATTTGATAAATATTTGCTTATAAATCTAATAAATTTATATCAGAGAGAAGAAGAAAAGAATAATATTGTATATTAAAGTAATTCTATTTTATTTAATACAATACGTATGTGCAATTAATATAATAGCCTCGATAAATACTTGTGAGGATTATAAATATTATAAATATTATTGATTCTCTCATCAAAGCGCAAAGCATGAAAATCAATATGCCTTATATCGAGGCAATCGATTGCGATTCCAAAACGAAATCTAATCTTCAGTTGGCTAAAGTTTCGGAAGATTATGCGATTAAATCGAAAGTTGCGTGTTCGATCTGGTTAGAAAAGAAAAATGATCAATCTACCAGGATGTTGGCTCGCTTTCTTAGGTATAACAGTCGCATTAACAATTATTATTATCATTACTAATGCAGAATCTTTTGTCTTGCTTCTCGTTACAGCGAATACAGCTTCATTCATGACAGCCATTATATGTAGTGAGTACTATGCGCTACATTAATGCATGGTGTGATATGAATTGCTCACATTATGATTAACGGCATAGCATTTAATGCTTATTGATAATATCATAAATATATCATTGATAATAATTACATTGAAGTCACATTTAACTTTTCTGTTCATTATTTATTGAAATAATCAAATTTATCACTTTGCCTATAATATTTGCTTCAAATAATGCATGGTGAGAATTTTATATTTATATTTACTAACAAACAATGGTTTACAAATTATAAATGAAATATTAAACATTAATTTTATGATTGCTAAATAGTAGAATAATTTATTTTTTAGAATATTTAACGATAATGTAGTATTCACTTAAATATTATTTATTAAATATTATTTTATTATGTATGACCAAAATATGTAAAAAAATAGTTATAAAAAATATCGTAATATTGTTTTTATTTTTGCAACAACAACCACGTTAACGTATCATACATCTTTTTTTAATAGTTGCATATTAATATTTTATAGCACTCGAGATCAAGATCAAGCAACAAATGCTGAAGATGTTTTGTTTGATATGTTTAAAAACGAAGAGACTGGCCTCGTATCGGTGGGAAAATTTCTAGCTGTATGTACAACAAAATTTATATACGCGTTTCTAATATATTTGCAAAATGATTTAAAAAAAAAAAAATAAAAGTTGACGTTTCATACATGTATTCAAGGCTTTAAGGATAACGGGCTTGCGAAAGAATGATCCTCGTCTGCAAGAACTTACGGATAATCTGAAAAAGGAGCACGCAAAGGCAGGTCATGAAAATATATCACACGAAACGCAAAAACTAGATAGAGAACAATTTAGAAGGTGAGTTCACGATCTCGAGCAGATAACTTATTAGTTAAAATGAGCAAAATGTAAGAAAATTTTTTGGACAATTATAATTATCAAAATTTTGATCAACTCTTCTCTCTTAAATATATGTACATATTATTCTCACATAATTACAAACATAATATATAATAAATATAAATTGTTTTTTAAAGTCTTATTTATGAAACTTTTAACGAGAAATATATTTTTGACACGTTGCTATCTGTCCCCCAGGGTTATAAATCCTAATATCGTACTAATCTCTCGGGCGTTCAGGCATCAGTTCATAATTCCCGACTGGGCGGGTTTCACGAAGCATATAGAAGATTTTTATTGGAAATGCAAAACGAACACCGAGGGCAAGGTCGCTTCCTATATACCTCAGTTAGCCAGAATGAATCCGGAATACTGGGGCGTCTCTGTGTGCACCATTGACGGCCAGCGATTCAGTATCGGTGACACTTCAATACCGTTCACCCTTCAAAGTTGCAGCAAACCTTTAACTTATGCGATTGCCTTGGACAGATTGGGTCCGGAAGTGGTACATCAATACGTTGGCCAAGAGCCGTCCGGTAGAAATTTTAACGAGCTCGTGCTCGATCATAATAGTGAGCATTGCTTGATACTATCTCTCTGAATTAATTAATTGACATTTGATTGTACATTTGATTGGTCAATTGAAATAATATTATGAAATAAATATATTATGAAATAATATTAATTAATTAAATGCTTTTGATATTAATTTTTTTATGAATTAGTTACGTGATTATAATTTTTATTAATAAATATCGTTTTAGAAAAGCCACACAATCCAATGATCAACGCCGGGGCAATACTGATTTGCTCGCTTTTGAAAACATTAGTCAAACCAGAAATGGGACTGGCAGAGAAATTCGATTTTACAATGAACTACTTTAAAAGATTGGCTGGTGAGGAGAATCTGGGCTTCAACAACGCCGTCTTCTTATCAGAACGAGAAGCAGCCGATCGAAATTACGCTTTAGGATTTTACATGAGGGAGCACAACTGTTATCCAGACAAGACGAATTTGCGCGATATTATGGATTATTATTTCCAGGTAAATGTTTCTTTTTTTTATATAAAATCAGGAAAACGATCTAACATAAGTTAAGTATAGTAGAGATATTTCTTTAATTATTAAAAATAAAAATTGTAATTTTTTTTTTGTATTTTATATTTATTTAATAGATGAAGCTTGTTGTCGAAATCTTTTTACAGAATAAACGCAAGTCTTCTTTTATTATTAAATTTTTATATGCTACATTTCAGTATATGTTTAATGTGCAGCACAATTCGCAACACTTACTTTAATTTTACTTATCACGGACAATAGAAGTACCTAATCTTTTATTTTTGTTTTGATAACAATATATGTACGTGGAACTGATAATATTATCAGTCTACTTTATAGACGTATTAACAAGTTATATTTTTATTGCCAAGTGTTGTGCTATGGAAGGGAATTGCGAGACGATGGCGGTGATGGCAGCTACACTAGCAAACGGTGGCATATGTCCGATCACTGAAGAAAAAGTCTTAAAACCGGAAAGCGTTCGAGACGTATTAAGTCTTATGCACAGCTGCGGCATGTATGACTATAGCGGACAATTCGCATTCAAAGTAAGTGTAAATAAAACTACATCTCATTGACGTAAGAGAGATATTCCTTACGTCAATGGTTGAAAGCGTTCAATTCAACAAATCAAAAAAGACTCTTACAAATATTTTATTGGCAATTATATATTTCAGTATTTGTTAAAATTTACTATATTACGCTTGCTTTGTGTATGTAAATTTTATCAGTTTACTTTATAGATGTATTGATCATTCAATAAAACACATAACATTATAGTAAAGCATATAGTTTATTCTAGGTTGGCATACCAGCGAAATCCGGTGTGTCGGGAAGTCTTCTGGTGGTAATACCAAATGTCATGGGAATATGCACGTGGTCTCCACCCTTGGATCCGCTTGGAAATTCCTGTCGCGGTGTGCAGTTTTGCGAAGAGCTCGTAAGCGAATTTAATTTTCACAGGTAACGTTAATTCAATCAATAATTAAATCCATCTTATCAAAAACCGATATAAGATAATAAGAGATTAAGAAAATAATTAATGCAATTTTGAGAATATGTTCCTCTGATATTTCAATTATTACATGGAATATTTTTTCAATATTTTTCTCAGCTTTATTTAATTTACATCATGAAACGTAGAAGTCGACAGAATTTGAACTCTGATTATTCTTCGTCGTCGGTCTTTCTTGTATCGATTATTTTAGTCTTCATTGTGTGATCGCAGATATGATAACTTGAAGCATGCGACGAACAAGAAGGATCCTAGACGGCACAAATATGAGACGAAAGGTCTCTCGATCGTTAATCTTCTGTTTAGCGCTGCCAGCGGTGATGTCACAGCGATGAGAAGGTGACATACTCTTTTAGAACCTGTTTAATAAAGATAAACGCGCGCGCACGAAAATGCGTGGTTGTTTGGTTCTTTTTTTCCATCACGCGATGCTCCTGCAGAGTTTGTATGCAAAGGCACCAGTGCGAGATTTAACATGTCGAGACGATATTATATATCTTTATATTTTTTTAACAATCTTGCCTATGACAGGATTGAAACTTGAAAAATATTTAATTTATGCAATCCTGCTAAAATTATGAAAAAAAAATAGCTTTGAATAAAAAAAGAGTTACTTGAAAAAATTATAATAGTTTTCTTTAAAAAGAGTTGGCAAAAATATTTCATTGTTTTTATTGTAATAAATATAATTACATATGTATTATATTTATTATTATTATCTTGCAAACAGTAATAAATACTTTCTAGAACTCTTTGATTGTCACAACAAATCCTCTCGTAATTTTAGGCACCGATTGAGCGGGATGGACATGACTCTATCCGACTACGATGGCAGAACCGCATTGCACTTGGCCGCCAGCGAAGGTCATCTGGATTGCGTCGAGTTTCTCATCGAGCATTGCGGAGTCCCACACGATCCCAAGGACAGGTAAGCGTCATACAACTTCAAGATCAAGTATCACAATGATTATTTTAACAATTTTCTGTGTGGCATACTTAAAGTAACTGCACGATTATTACGGATGATTGGTCCTTCGCAATCATTTTGAATCGCATAATACTTTTTACCTTTATATTGTCAAGTAAAATTATACGTCTTTTAATTTCTGAGTATTACCGCTACTTTTTTTATTTACAAATTATTTAATACATTTGAAGTTATATTTTCCGAATTAAAATTTTAATCTTTCCCGTGCGCCTTGTTACTCACAATTTTTTAAATATTTAATATTATTTTTTGTTTAACTCAGAAAAAATTAATTTATATATATATATAATATTTATATATTTCTTAAATGTTATATAATTTTATATATATATTTTTAGCTTTCTACATGTATGCATATATTTAAATATTTTTAAATTAATGACTGTAGCATTTAAAAAAAGTAAGAACTGTACGACTCTTGCTTTGGCAAAGTCATCTTTTCAATCTAGGATCTGAATTTAGAAACATACGTACATACATCATATTTTTAGATGGGGCAAACGACCAGTTGACGAAGCCGAGACTTTCGGACATATGCAGGTGGTAGAATATTTAAATAACTATGCTCTCGCTCACGAAACCGAGCTGGAGAACAAACAGAACGAATGTATCGATGACAACAACGACTCTTGTTCTAAAAAGCAAGAAACAGCGATGCAATCGCCATTACCGTGAACAATAATGTGTAGCAAATTGTGTGAACTGGAGAACGAAAGCGGGAACAAAGCTATCGAATTAGGAAAATACATTTTCAAATAATGTAAATATACTTTTCATTTTTTTTTTATTTTAAACAACATATAATACAGATTTGCATATCATTATTTATATAATTATTTGCCGATTGCATGCATTTTTTTTAGACAATAGTGTACGAATGAATTAATATGAAATTTTTATATAAGAGTTTACATCTATCTCCCTCTCTCAATCTTAAAGATACAATAACGTGAAATAATTTTATCTGTAATTTCCAAGATTCATTAGAGCCGTATATGATCTCGTTTTACTTACACGCGATGTAGTTGGTTGAGCAGCACAGATTAACGACAACAAAATTTTTTTCTTTTTGGAATAAATTTTGACATTTCATCATCCACTCTCACATTTTAAATATATGAATATGATAAAAATTTTCGATTCACATATCAGATCAATAAAAGAATAATGAAGTATTATACGGTCTTAAAATTTGATAAAATATTCTTTGCACGATTATTTTTTGAATAGATTATAAAATCTCAATTTTTACATTGTATGGTACATAAACTTTTTTTAATTTTTAATTATATTGTTTATAATATTAAAGAATACGTATGACAAGACAGGAATAAATTCTCTTGTCTTTTCATACAACCTTTCCGTTTACCTTCAAAACGGAAGAAGAGAGAGAGCTATTTTAAGAATAAATTTTTTTAATTGACTTGTTCAATAATGCATGGCGAGACAGGGAAGTATATTTAAAATTGAAAAGAGATACGATTTATACTTTAAAATGCAAGTTCTATAAAATTGGGATTATTTAGCACATTCTTTTTAATATTTTCATATTTTTTTAGTTTTAGGGAAATAAACGATTTCACATTTAAATTTATATTTACTTTAAATAGTAGGACATCAATGATTTTCTCGTCAGTTAGATATTGACAATTGATAGAATATTTTATCTTAATATAGCGGCGCTTGTTATTCATCTAAACATACAAGTAACAATTTGTTCTTCTACAATGGTGCATGAAATACACGCGGATAACGATTTAATAGGGAAATACAGATATTATCTCCTGAAAATTCTTCGTAATAAATCGCGCGCATGAATCGTGCGTTAACATATCTTTCTAAATGTATTTCTCAACGCGTTTTAGAGATATTCTTCATAGATAGAAAATATTATATCCGTCTTAGAAATGTTTATTTCGCAAGCGTCCACTGCGAAAAAAACTTCAAAAAGTAAATATAAATATATATATCACATAGACACACAATGTATATAAATATTACATATATTATCTTATAAACAAGTTTCCCTTTTCTTTAATTTATAGGAAGATTTTATATTTAAAAACTTATAAAATTTAGATTATATTTAAAAATATTTATTTTATATTATCTCATTATCTTTTAATTTTTACGTCGCGAACAATGAAAAAATGGGCATTGACGTGAGAGAAAATGCGTAATACTATTAAGATATATTTCTGAAATATTATCAGCTACGATACATAGAAATATGTACTGTTCTTAGTTTAAATTGTCGTATAACGCCAATTGGAGTGTGTATAATTACTTCTCAGTACATGAGCGATTACTTCTTATCGGCTGTTATCGATATCGTACTGTATAAATGTGTCAACGGGCTGCAAAGGCTGCAAGAGTCAATTTTTCGCAATGTATTAATCACAAGTTGCGATTACGCTAACGTAGCGATTATCTGTATATTCAATGTATATTAGGCAACTATTTTCCAATGATAGGATCGCTTTATGCAGAAGAAGACTTGAAATTATATTTTCAAATAGACAAAAAATGACAATAATAATATATTATATATATATATTTAACATAATAATATTATAAAACAATATTATTATCATATACGAAAGCATTTTGATGTGGAATACGGATATGTGATTCTATTATTTTTCAAAAAAAAAACAGAATTTATGTTACAATCGCATAAATTTGTAGTTTATTTTGAGAGATTTTTGTATGATTTACTTCCAAAAAAATAGTTCCAGTATTAGTAGATATGTAATAAGTATTAATGATGAAAGATCTTTGCATATTTTTGTATGACTTTCGAATCAATTATATTATATTAAATAATTTTACGTTGATTTTTAATTTGTACAAGAAAGGGTCGATGTAAAAGTCAATAGTCTCGAGAACTCGCTATTCGAACATCTTATTTAAATAATTTATATAATGTTTTTGATCGAGACCGAATTTCGACGATGTGTCTATGTGTACTTGTCCTATGTATAAAAATAAAATATTTGAAACAATCATTCGGATTTATCTCATCAATCGTTTTCATATTTAACGAGCGAATTATTACTACCAAGGCATACCGGTTTAAATAAGATTTCAGCATTTCCATCAATGTCGGATGCATCAATCAGACGACTGTAAAATATGCGGAATGCATGTATGATAATATCGAAGAGATAGCGGATGATCAAACCATCAACTAATCATTAAACGAGCTTCGTACTTTTATGACGCAGTATCATGGAAAAAACAAGAAGGAAATAACAAACAATAATATCAAAAAATAAATATTGGCTTTGACCTCGACTTGGCGTATACCAGTGATTTTATATACCAATCAAGCATGTTGTATGTATGTTATAACCGATGCGAAGTAAACGCGAAATAATCCTTACGATATTTAAACGAATTACAATAAAATGGTAGTTTCCTGAAAATTAATATAGACAGAATGACAGGACATTTTTGTATGACAGTGGTTATTAGTTAAAGAAGTAGAAATGCTAATATAATTTGCTACATTAACCATTATTAGAATTAAATTCTCGACAATATGCGTTTGTTCAGAATAATTAGAGAAAATATATGCAAAAAAAAAAAATTATTAGGAATTAAATTATATATGTAATAGAATTCTAATAATAGAGTTCTAAATAATGGATGATTAATAGTCCTTCGCTGCCCACGATATACGGCATGTACATACACGGATTACGTCACCGTCCATATGTAAGTAGTAAAGACTACATGGATGATGCTGCAGTTAAAGCACGTAAGTGAAACAGTTGGGTTTTTCTGGCCAAATTTTGTTGCCTGATTAAACTATACTGCGCAAGGTGAGTCATTAGAAACGCTCGAAGGTTTCCCGTAGGTTTTGCATTTGCATTCATCATACTATTCCGTAATATCGACATTCTATCTTGATCGAACTTGATCCGATTTTGATTCATTGGCGGATAAATTATTGCCTTTGTGTCCCACGTATCTTTCTTAACATCAAGGTATTATTTAAAAAGTACCTTGAAAATAAACTTGTTAAAAGCTTTTTGATTTTATTATAATGATATGATTTATTATCTGATTTCTGTTAGAAATTATGTCACTGATATCTCTATTAAAAAATTGTTACCATAATCTATATAAAAAAGTTTGTTATTAAATAAGTTAGTATTTTATAAAATTATGTCTACAGATAAGCTATGCGATAGATAAATTATTAAAAAATTATATAGATAAAATTTGAATTTTTTTATTGGTGTTTTTCTCTAAAAATTCGTGTTTGACAATCAAATATATAATTTAAAAATTATATTATTATAGAAATTAATTCTCTTTAAAAAATTCATTATGCTTCTAATATAAATTCTAATAAATTGATAAATATAATACGCAAACATACGATGTTTAATATAGGATGTTTAATATAGGACATAAATGTTTTCTTATATAACTAATGCCAGTAGGTCAATGAAACGGTTTTGAGATCAAAAAATTGCTTCACAAGATTAACTTTGGCCACGTCATGAGGTTTCCCCGATTGTTGAAATGCAAAGAATCTCTCATAGGTCAGTCGAACGTAACATCGCACCACTTGAATTAATGATCAGAAAATCGTTAGCTGATGATAAACTTGAAAGTTAAGTAGCTCGTTCGCGTTCATCATTCGTATTTATGATGACGCACAAACGGAAATAACGAACTATTATCGCGAAACAGAGATCAGACATCGCGTACGAATATATGTGTGCATTTACGTTTAGTGACAAGGCCAACTGTATTATCGTGATAATTGTTTACTTTCCGGACATTTGCGTATAGATACTTGGAATTCGAAATCAAACTCAGCTTTTCGTTCGTTATTTCCAAGTAATTGCTCTGAATTCTCTATCAGGGGATCCCGTGTATCTATCAGGAAAATCCGAAATTAATTACGTGAAAATACATATAATAATTGATGAGTTTTAATAAATTTAGTACATTAAAAAAGACTCTTATGTTATAACTTATTGCGTTCTGTTCATTTTTTTCTTTAAGTATTATATTTATTAAAATTTTTATTATAAATTTATATAATAAATATATAAATAAATAGATTATATATAATAAGTATATATTATAAATATATATAAGGCATACACATATACAAAATATATATATATATATATATATATATATATATATATATATGAATAAATACAAGTATTATGTATAAATGTACTACAATTGTAACCGGATATAATAATTATCGATGTTGCAAATCATTTTATAATTTTTAAACATTACTACAGGTAATTCTGATAATTTGTCGATAGCTAAAGGTCAGTCATTGAACCTGACCTTGAAGAACCGGAATGATACAAGTTTCGCAAGGCACTTGAGGATACAATCTAGAAAATAGCTTCTTCAGTTAAATTGACTATTGGTTAGTGTTAGTTATTTAACGCTTGACCGACCGTTAAATGTTTATTAATTCAATGTAACAAAGCTAAATGTAAATGATATAATATATCGTTTAGTGACACTTTATAATTATTGATAAAATGTTTTCTGGAATAAAGCATTATAAAAAATCGTAACAGCTTAATGTTAGTTTAATGTTAAAGAAGAGAGTAATTAAAATGTAATTATAATATTAAAAAATTTCAGCATATTTCGGCTTGTTTTGAATAAAATATTTATATTTGTAATTTAATTTAGATAAATTTTAATCAAATGTTTTAATTATATATAGAATATATAATATAGAAATTACTGTAATAATTCCGAGAAAAGCTGGAGCAGAAATTATTCTTCTTGGCAATATTTTATTGTACCATTGGATCTTTCCTTGACCCAATATATGCATCTCCTCATCGCCAATCATCAAGTCTCGCACGTCGCATGTCACAGCAAAAAAAAAGAAATATTTCGAGAACGGCTGGTTTAACTTTTGTTTCTCTCGTTCGCTCGTTACTTTCACGTGTTCATTGGTTTTCCCCATGCATAATGATTGATTTTTTATATTTGCGTTTTTCATATAATTAATGTAATAAAATTTATTAAATATAACTTTTTCATACGCGCGTTTAACGAGTAACATTATAGAAAAAATAACATAGAAAAATAATATAGAAAAAAACTCTTGATATAATATATTACCATATATTGCCAAGTTTGTTTGATTGCACATCCTAACAGCATCATTCTTCTTGTGCACAGTTACAATAATTTTTAAAATGCAAGGGCGTATAAAAAATGCAAAGAATGGCGCTTATGCGGATGCGTATTTACGTCGATTAGCTGTGGTCATTTATGCTAATTTTATGGAAGAGAAAAAAAAAGATTCTTTTCTCGTGATATTTGGATATGATTGCACGTTCGCATTTATGAATCAGATTTTGGAATTTTATATGTTACAATCTCGAATTATTTTTTACAGAAAAATTAAATAAACTTAATGTTTTGAGCATAAAAAACGTCTTATAATATTATAATATAAAAACTTGTTTTTTTTTCTACGTGATTTTAAATGTAATTAAAATTTCTAATAAGATCTTTAATATCATCTGTCTATGATTAATTATCACCGATATAAAAAGGAGACAGAATTCGGTGAAATCGTTATGCATATGGGATTTGTCCTGTTGACTGGTTAAATTGCAAATGATGTTACTATGTTGCTAAGACTATTTGGGAATCAATATTTTTCTTGCATTAAATTTATTGTGCTTATGCAAGAACTGAGAATAACATTTCAAAAATAATATCCTTCTGATTGATCTTGTATATAAAATATACATGAATCCGGCCAACTCTATATAAAAATCTTTATTCTGTAAAATGAATCTGATAATCAGATAAATTTATATAATACAGCTATAATATATATTTAAACAAGAACCATTTAGATATAATAATAATTCATAAAAATTATTTTTTTCTGGATTGTTTGTATTAAAAATTCCCATCACATAAATCGAGCAGAAATCCCGTATGAATAATAATATAAAATGATTATTTAAGCTACCAATTATTTTCCAATAGAATAGCAAGGAATATCCCGGGATTCGAAAATATGTAAACGCTTCGTCGAAATATAAGCAGACCTTGATAGTCGATCCCATGCGCGATATTCGCGGCAAAACTTTTGTCATATCATCAACTTTTCTTGTTCTAATAATCGGTGTCACAATAATTATTTAATGTTAAAATTAAAATAAAATTTTAATACAGAATTGTGCCATCTCCAAAACGCGATATTTTTCGAAATTGACATTAATCTCACAGAAAAAAATAATTGTAAAGTATCTTAAACTGAAACCCAGACGCAACGTGCGCGATGAGAGGGAAAGAGAGGAAGAAGATTAATTATTGTCCGACGTAAAATCCACGCGTGTATCGTATATAAGATGTTGTCTTCGTGAGAGAGCCTCAGTCGCTCTTGACTTTTCGACCATCAAGATATCGGTGAAACAGACAAAACAAGAAGAGATATCGTGCGTGATAGACAAATAATCAGTTTTATTGCAAAAGTGAAAATCGTCATGAAATTGCTCAAGTGTTTGGTGCCCATAGTGGTGCTACTATTAATTAAAAATTCTTCCGCAAGGCCTGGTGAGTTTTCGATTAAAAAAAAAACTCTCTTTTTTTTTTGTTTGGCAACAAACTTGACTTCAACGTTCGATTATTGCCAGACTTCTCCCCAAATATGTATATAATACAATAATAACTTAATATTTGGTTTGAAAGTATTGTGTCATGTATCAGAATAGAATTTTGTTTGCGAACTTGTAAAGGTCAAATTAACTGTCGGTTTTTTCATATAAATTTAAATATTTTTTCTTTTATTAAACAATACATTTATTGAAAAATTTATAAATATAAGAAATTATGCAGCAACTTAAAACAATTTTTAGTATAAATTTAAATATTTCTAAGCTCTTTCTTTTATTAAACAACATTTTTATCGAAAAATTTATAAATAAAAGAAATTATGGAGCAACTTGAGACAATTTATATGTCATTATCGTTCAATATATGTTCAAAAATCTTATAATGTTTTGTTCGTGCAAAGGTGTGCTAGGTGATTTAGTTGGAGGCCATGTCGGTAGTTTGCTGGATCCATTGGGAATTTTTAAGCCTAAGAGCCAAGCAAGTAGCCAAGCTAACGCTCAAGCTAACTCCCAATCGCTAGGAGGAGGTTTAAATATCGGACCAATCGGAATCGGAGGTGGATTTTCTTCATCTTCAGCATTGTCATCAGCGTCAGCAAACGGCGGTGGTTTGTCTTCGGCTTCAGCGAAAGCGGATGCTCAATCTCAAGGATATGGAGGATACGGCGGTTCCAACGCGCAAGCGTCCGCTAACGCTAATGCACAAGGTAGATCCCATGTATAATAATTATTTTATTATTTTATTCTCTAAAATAATATTTTTTTATTATATTAATTTTTCCAGCTATTTAAATTTTTATCTTTATCATTATTGTTTTATCATTAAGATATTAATAAGCGATACGCTTTTAACGTAGGTGGTTATGACGGTTCTTCGGGAATCCTGGGGGGTTATGGGAATAATGGCGTGAATGACGGTTATTATCGTCCCGGTGTCAGTCAGGTTCCTATTCAAGTCAATCGACCGGATTACGGAAGTCACGGTGGCTCTCAGTCTAGTGCTAATGCTAACGCTAATGCGAACGCCAACGCCATCGGCAACGGTGGCAGTGGCGGAGCTTTTCCGGGAAGCTCTTATTATCCAATACCTTCCCAAGGACCCAAGGTCGTCGGCAATGCTAATGCCAACGCTCATGCGAATGCGGCTGCAAACGCCGCGGGTAGTGGTGGAATAAATGTCGTCCCAGGCAAATATCCTGGCGGAAGAATAGATCAGATAGAAGTCATTCCGGTGAACACATTACCGATCTCTCAACCAACCTCTTCAGTATATCCAACACCTCAACAGCCTATCTATCAGCCAATTTCTCAAGGAGTGGGTAAAGGAGACACTGCGATTATTATCGTCGAGGATTCACCATCAGCGCAGTATCCGCCGCATCATCATCGTCCAGGTCCTTCTCATCATTATCAACATCGTCGGCCGCATTACGGGCGTAAACCAACAAAGCAACAGCCTGTCGAGATCATTATTATCGAGGAGCCAGCGCCTAGCCAAGGTGATACTTCGTGATCGAAAATCATCACGTGATCGAAAATCATCGACTCGCTGGGATTATGCACTAATCGGTGGCAGCACTGCAAATTTTCTGCATTGTCTTTTATGTAATTCTTCCTCATGACGAAGAGGCTTATAATTATATCTAATTGACTTGTTGTTATTCTCTATGAATATCTTGTGTGCAAACAACGCCGGATGACAACTAAGACTTTGGATCACAATGGACCAGAATTTTCGAATGCTCTATTCCTCTGCTCAGCTTTTTATGTGATTAACGCGTTCTATGTATTTTTCTGTTCGTTGAAATGTCTTGCACAAGTTTTATGTTGGACAAAAATCAAGGATAAATTAGAAGATTTCTTGCATTTATATCGTTTAATCAAAATAAAAATATTTTTATGTTCTGTGAATAATAATACTTTTTAATAACTCATATTTGTATTACAACGATATTAGTTGTATTACAAATAAGAATCTTATTAATAATGCTTTTAATGGTTTTCTTTTTTTGCAACTCACATCTGAATAAAAAGAAATACAAACGAAGAATCTGACATTGTACGTGACTGAGACTGAGAGCATAAATTTCGTGACTTTCGTGCTACACATGCTAATTATATTTAATAACTATTGTTTATATATTTATATCTTATTACATTTTAACATATCTTTATATAGAAAAATTTATATATAATGTTACATTATATATATGTAAAATTATAATAATATAATAATTATATATAATAATATCAATTATATATAATTTTAAAATAGAAGAAGAAATTAAAACCTAATTTTTTTTTTCTTACAGCTAATGGTTACGGAAATGGTGGTATTCAAGGAACATATCCTGGAGGAGCTTATGGTGACAATCCCTTCTTATCAGGCGGCTCTGGATCAAATGCCAATGCCAATGCTAATGCTAATGCTAACGCCAACGCTCAAGCAGGTGCAGGCGGTAGCGGCAGTATCTTAGGAGGACATGGAAATTACGGAGGACAACAAGGTAGCAATTACCCAACAGTTCCATCAAGTCCAATCGGCGGAAACAATCCGTTTTTAAACGGTGGACATTCTGGCGCCGGTAGTGATGCCACTGCTAACGCTCAGGCCAATGCAAACGCTGGAGCCAGTAATACCGGACATCAATCGATAGGTGCACATAATCCGTTCCTCAATGGCGGCGCATCCTATGGTAACGCGGGAGGAGCGGGAGGAATAAATTATCAACCAGGTGGTTCAGGTATTGTTTTGGGCGAAAAGCCCAAGGGCATTCCTACAACATATCCTGGACAATTCCCTGGATCAGGATCGGGCTCGCTCGGATCAGCAGGAGCTAATGCTGGCGCTAATGCCAATGCCGGTTCTATTGGAGGAGGACCGATCAAAAGCAGTCCGATATCTGGATCAGGCGGATACGGCGGTGGATCTTCCGGATCGACCGTTCTTGGTGGTTATGAAGGTCAAGGATCAGGTGGTCCGAGCTTTGGCGGATTTGGAGGACAAGCTGGAGGTTCATCCGGTGCCAATGCTAATGCCAATGCTGGAGCTACTAGCGGAAGCAGCGGAACCGGTGGTCATAAAAATGGCGGAATTGTTCTTGGAGGATCCGGTAGTCAAGGAACTGTTCTCGGAGGATCTGGAAGTCACGGAGGATACGGTAGCCAAGGCAGCGGTGGATATGGACAAGGCGGCTCTTCTGGATTGAACCTTGGTGGATATGGCAGTGGTTCTTCTGGTGCTAATGCTAATGCAAATGCAGGAGCTGCTGGCGGAACTGTTCTCGGAGGATCTGGAAGTAATGGAGGATATGGTAGCAGCGGTGGATATGGACAAAGTGGCTCTTCTGGATCAAATCTTGGAGGATATGGCAGTGGCACATCTGGTGCCAATGCTGGTGCCAACGCTGGAGCTACTAGCGGAAGTAGCGGAACCGTCCTCGGAGGATCTGGCGGTCATGGAACCGTTCTTGGAGGATCCGGTGGTCATGGAAGTAGCGGAACTGTTCTTGGAGGATCTGGAAGTCATGGAGGATTCGGTAGCAGCGGTGGATATGGACAAGGCGGCTCTTCTGGATCAAACCTTGGTGGATATGGCAGTGGTTCTTCTGGTGCTAATGCTAATGCTAATGCTAATGCTGGAGCCACTAGCGGAAGTAACGGAATTGTTCTCGGAGGATCTGGCGGTCACGGAGGATTCGGTAGCCAAGGCAACGGAGGATATGGACAAGGCGGCTCTTCTGGATCGAATCTCGGTGGATACGGAGGAGGTTCTTCTGGTGCTAATGCTAATGCTAACGCCAATGCTGGAAGTTCAAGTAATGTCCTTGGTGGACACGGAAATGGCGTTAAAGGATCAGGCTCTGGACATGGTGGAGGATTTGGTGGATATGGCGGATCAGCCGGAGGAGGTATATTTATATTTTACAAATAAATTTTACGTATATCTGTATTGCGTATTACGTAATCCACGATAAACAGTTATTTTCATAATTTATGCATGCAAATTAAAACTCTAACATTTAAAGGCATAAGCATGTAATTTTTGAAATTAACAGTTAAATAGTTATTATTTCATTAGAATTAAAGACAACTTTTTTAAAAGTTATTACATTATGTAACGCCTAGTTAACATTGTCAGTCACATAACATCTCTTATTATGTGTAAATATTCATCATTTAAATGATCATCGATCAATCAATGCGTCTCTTCTTAAAATTTTCAGCGCATAATTCACCCTGCGTATTATACAAGAGATAAAAAATTACCTTAAGCCATATATTATTATCGATTAACGACTGAGAAAACCAGTCGGCCACCAGTCATTACAAATCAGCCTCCAAATTGCACGTTGCCGGATCATCACAGATATCACGTCATCGCATGTATTTCCAGCAATTTCGTCGACATTCATCGATCATGCATGTCCTTAAACATTGTGATAAAATGACCATTGGATATGAAAAAATTCACTCAACACTTCGGTGAAGGACTCGTTCGGAACTTTTTTTAATCATCTATATTTGTCTTCATGTCCATCATCAGTCGTAATAGAGCTTTTCGTGTTCGCTTTTCCACAGGCCTAAGCCCCGAGGCCGAGGCGTCAGCGTCGTCCATGGCGGAGGCTTTGGCATCAGGACTGATCGTAATTAAATGATTCGCTATTCCATCCCACAGGCTCAAACGCCAATGCTCAGGCGTCTTCTAATGCAATCGCGTCTGGCAGTGGCTCGTCCAAAGCCATCTCCGACGCTGTGTCCAACGCGCATACCAACGGTGGATTGGCGTCGGCGAACAGCTCCAGCAAATCGTCAGCCTTCACAAATGGATCAGGATCCGCTAATGCCAACGCACACGCGTCCAGTAACGCATCTTCTGGGACTTACGGTGATATAGGATCAAAGAGTTCAGCCTCAAGCCATGCGTCAGCCTCCGCCGACACCAGGGACATGTTGATCTTCAGTTAAATATTGTGATACAACGAAACGGACGAGGGGATTTCCTTAACCACAAGAGCGACATAATACTCGTTATTCATGTTTTGATACTTCACGAGTAAACATAACCGATGCGAATAATTGACGCAGTTATTACTTAGTTTTATGACAAAATGTTATATAAAATTAGAAATATAAATCCATGACATTATCTAATAATACGTTCAAATTTATAATCATGAGTTATAAATTTGTACGCATCTTTAAGAATCATAATCGTCAATTGAAGTTGTTCTCAAAATTGGAATTAATTTGATTTTGAGAATAAACATTTTCATTTGTAAACATTCTTGAGCATTTATTAGAGATTGTGTAAAAGTAAGTAGATGATCGCGATGATTTTAAAATTTTTAGTACAATATTTAGAGCACTTAAAAAACCTTAACTTAATACTTGTATTTATCGTCCCACGAAATACATCAGAGACAGATCGAACATTGTTTTGCTCAATATAAAAAAGTATTTCACTAAAATCAAAAAATTGCGATATTAGAATTTAGATAAACAATCTTTTGGATACAAGTGAAGAGAAATAATCTATAGACGAAACTGACGTTTAAATTAGTTGATTGATGACGTATCTCTCTCAGACCAAATCATTTTTATACTTAAGCATTTATAGATTTTAACTTAATACTCTCTTTTTACTTATAAGTATACTTAAATATTATATAGCTGCGTTTAAATCGTCTTCTTTTAATTTTGGATCTGTGATTCATATGAAACGTGCCAAAATGCTGAAATATTATAATAATTATAAGCATATAAGAAGAAATGTATAATGCACCTAAATGTTGTCTATGAAATTAAAATCCTGATTAAAATAATTAATATTAATATTAATATAATTATAAATTATTGCTTTATTTTTTATTTCTTGCTCTTTGCTTTATGCAATACGTTCGTATAAAAAAAAATCATATTGATTATTGCTTCAGATTTTGAGAAATTAAATGCGTTTTCAATTATACAATTCAAAGAAAGAATAATAATTGCTGGATAAGATTTTTGAGAGAAATTAAATTAAACATATTTGCATCTTTCTACATTTTCTTTTGAAATCATAAATAATTTGTAACATACTTTATATTCTATGTCATAAAATTTTATTAATTTATTCAAAAGCTAATACTTCAAATCAACAAATCACTTACTGAGTAATCCTTGTTATTTTTTTAATATTGTTTTGTGATAAAAATGTAATTATAACATTTCTAATTTGATAATAATATTAAAAATTGTTGAGGTAGATTTCTTTATGTCTTTCCTCAACGTCACATAATGTTTAGTTAATGTTTATTTGTAGTACTGTTTTTATAAAAATAATAATTTCTATGCTTAAATTTTAATTCTTTGCTTGTCTTTAACAGGCAAAGAGAAAAGAGAAGTCAGATTTCTAGATATTTTTTTAATTTGACCTTAAAATAAATTGTTTGTGTAACTTGAAGTATCCTTTCTGCATGACAAAAATTCTCGCGCATTTATCGGCATATGATAGATACGACAGTGACAATGTATTTATATTTTGTCATATTATATCATGATGTACAATTTAAATCAGCCTTTGTCATGTTATTTAAATTTTTCTCACGAAACAAATCTGCATCTAAACAATATAACAAATGTGTAACTATAAGAAATAAAAAGGACTATAATTTATGTTTACTGTTATAAATATGTATTATATGTGTTAATAAAAAATAAAATCAGTAGAAATATTAACTTTGTAGATCAAATCAAAGTAACAACACCATTATATTTTTCTTTGTCCTCATTCTCACGATGGTAAGCGTCTCTCGGAAACAACGGGGATAAGAACTCGTCGGACTTGTTTTGCGCTTGTGTATACGAGGAAAACGGAAGAGAGAATCGCAAAAATGTTGGAAAAAGAGAGGGAAAAATAGAAAGAGAGAGATGCTCAGAAAATTGATTCTGACGTCTGTTTCTCCGATCCCACCATAGCTCTTATGAAATTTTTGCAATTAATACGTAATTATTGATAATCGGTTTCACACTGCATGCGTCTCATTTATTCCATGATTTGCCGCAGTTGTCACTTATTATTATTATTACGTATATATTCAATGCACATAATAGATTTGACGTGTCATTTCGCAATTTCTTATATAATATATTACTATGCGATATGTGAGCATGTAAGTATTTAATGTTAAGTATTTTTTGAAAATGCAGATGATAAGAAGTGCTGATTGACAAATTCTCATAAATATTTTATTTTTATACTTGTTGAAAGTGACGCAACACATTGATATTTATCAGGCGAGAATAAAAGCATTTTATATGCGAGTAAAAAAAGAATAAAATAAAGTAAGTCGGAATTCTTATATTGAATATAACATAACTGAATCTTAATAACTGTATTCTTATATTTTATTAAAATTATGATTTGTTTGAAGTATAAATTTGATTGTTCATTTAAGAAATGGAATATGTTTTTGTTACATCCAGATCCGGAAACAAAGGAGAGGCAGGTAGCTCTT
This sequence comes from Cataglyphis hispanica, assembly GCF_021464435.1. Lineage (NCBI taxonomy): Eukaryota > Metazoa > Arthropoda > Insecta > Hymenoptera > Formicidae > Cataglyphis > Cataglyphis hispanica. The sequence continues at coordinate 1,707,275 of NC_065966.1, read as the reverse complement.
TACAGACATTGTAAAAAAGTCATCTGTGAATCAGGCGAACAGTGAAGTCTACAGATAGGGGTCAACGACCAGAAGAGTCAATTTTACACCCTTCGTTCAGATGTCGATCCATTTTTATTGAGAAAACTATATTTGTATTATACGCAAACACAAGCACAATTCCACTAAAACAAAATTAATTAATAAAAAGAAAAAATAATATATAATTAACACTTAATAAATTTATTTATTACTATATACAGTAATTTATAAAACTGCAAAATGTACTCGAAAATTGTTCAACCATATATTTAATATGTGAGTATCTATATTTAATGCATAATTGAAAAAAGATATTTCAATATATTTTTTCGAATGTGTATGTATTTATTAATCACGAATAATTATAAAAATTATAAATATATATAATTATAAATAATTTCTCTCTTCCAAGTTTTTTATTAAAAATAATATTATTAGTAAATCTCTAATAATATTTATTATTGAGCCGTAAAAAGAGAAATTATTTTCCTCTTCCTGAAATACTATAAAGAGCATACTTAACACTCTGTAAGAAAATGAAAGTGCAATACTTCCGAGATATTTGATTAACTCGCATTAACATCTCTATTAATACATATAAAAAATTCCATCTTTGCATACCTACGTGTGTTAGTTTCCAGTCTATACTTCCGGACGTCCCTGGGAACGGAAGGTCGTCCACTTTGTGAAGACCAATGACCATCTCTTAACACTCGTAGTTAGCATTATTGTGAAATTATGATGTGAAATTATCCTTGAATTTTGACAGTGAAGGGATTTCCTATAAAAGCATGTGGAACGAAAGAATATCTTTGAATCGTTTTTGAGACGGTCGACAAGTAACAGTAACACTTCCGTTTCACGATGAGAAGAGACTTATTTTTAACGATGGTGCTCGGTGTGTTTTTTCTGAAAGAATCGCACTGCAAACCGACGGAAATAGTAGCGGATTCTGATGTGTTAGATCCAGTTGCGATAACTGTGAACAATGAATCTGAAATTGGTTAGTGATTAAAACTTAATTCATAATATTACTCAAGATTTTCTATAATAAACAGATTGTCTCAATATAATTAATTTGATGGTAAATATTATAAGAGTAACATTACAAATTATAATAATAAAATTATTTAATTCGTAGTAAAGAGATTATTTATATCTTTATATAATAATTGTAAATTTATAATAATACAAATAATAGCGTGCCTGCCTCTTTTTTCGTAAGAAGAAATTTTATATATAAAAAAATTATTTTATTTATAAAAACAATAATTTTATATGTCTAGTTGCTACGAGAAAACAGAGATCACCACAATATGGTTTGTTGGGCAATTATGGTGATTATTCTGATTACGATGACAATGCACCATATTTTCGTTTTGGGCATAAGCGAAAACTTTACCAGCATAAACCGTATCATCATAAGCCTCATGGATGCCGTCGTTACGGCTGCGGCGGAGGGTATGTGAATTCGTTTAACAATTAAAATCACACGAATAATATTACTAGCAATTAATACTGTCATTGTATTTTTCACCAGTAATTTTTATAAAACAAAATTACCACATACAAATTAAAAAATAATTATCGTATACATATTCTCAGTTTAAATAATCTGATTTTTTATCTTACAATAAAAAGTTAAATTTATTTGGGCATCATCTAATATCACACATAATATATATTTTTTAATGTAACTCTACATTATAGATACTTTTAAGAAAACAATATTTGATTTATATTTTATAAAATACGTATATATCGAATTGCCGAAACAAACGGCAATAATAAATTCTTTAAACGTGATAAGAAAAATAATCGTTCACATCCTACTTTCTGATTCACACAGATGGCAACCGCACTACGGCAACTATCATCATACCGGACAAGGAGCGTCTTTCGCCTCAGCATCAGCAGGATCTATAAGTGGAGGTGGTCCTTATGGCGGAGGACAGAGCGGGGCCAATGCACAGAGTGCGAGTTTCAATATCGGGCCTTTCTCAGCTTCCTTTAGCGCTGCTCAGTCTTCATCGGGATATTCGGATGGATTTTGAATTTTTAAAACAGTAAGTATATCTTCGACCACAGATCTCTCTTTCCGTTTTTATCTTAATATACGGTAAACCGGTGTTCATTTTATTAAAAATTCAACTAAATTAATTAAAAGTCTACTGTATTTATATACGTATAAATATTCTAATTTTGTTTTCTGTCAATATCATTATATAGATATCGCATAATACGTGAGTAAAAAATTCAATATTTTAATTGATATATTCACTTTCTTGTCGTGCAATTATATTAATCATCTTGTTTGTCTATGATTAACAAATCAATTTATATTTTCAATATATTACGTGAAAATGTATATTCAAAATAAAGAAACATATTTTTTATAGTTTAAAAATAAAAAGAACTTTATAATAAATCTCGAATTATTCTATTGCAAAGATTCTTGCTAATTGTCAAAATCAGATTCTATAGTTTCAAAATTACATAATTTATTATTATGAGAACAATGTGTTAATATTTTGTTCAATGATTCTATGTTATAAATAGAATACCGGATGTACTTTCTTAATATTATATCTTTCGCTTTCTCAAAAGAATTAAAGTCCAAGGATGCTGCTGCATCACTCGTAACTTTGTAAGGTTGCGAGGTTGCGGCCGCCTACGAAATTGCGTCGAGCTCGTCCCGAGCGAGGGGTCAATGAACCCCGGGGGCACGACGGTCGGATCCCGGGAATCCGCGATTCGCATTATTATATCGCCGCGATTTCGCTGCACCCCTGACAACCCGCGCCGCGTTGTTGACCGATCGCGGATGAAACATCTGTCCGGCGGGCCCAGCGGGTCCCGAAAAACGCAACAATCCTTGTCGAGGAGTACGGGCGTATATTTCACCTTCGCCGAAGTGTGCGCGAATATATACGAATGAGTACGTGTATTGAATGTGTATATATGCATGTTGTGTGTATGTGTGTGTGTGTGTGTGTGTGTGTGTGTGTGTGTGTGTGTGTGGCGGGGGGAAAGGGGACCTGCCCGGAAAGGCCCCGCGAATGTGAGCTGACGCGGCGTTTGCGCATTGTGCCATTGAAGCATGGCCCTTTCGGGGTACGTGTGAAAAAGAATGAACAAAGGGGAAATGAATCTTCTTGGTTCTCAGGCGATCGGCAGACGGCCAGACAGACGGATTAACTCGTTTTAAAGGGACGGCCAGACGCCATATTGTTGTTTTGGGGCCCGTAGATATACGTACGACTCTCCTCTCGGACGGCGCGTCCGGCGAACCGGTCCGCGTTTTCATCTCTCGGAGATGATGCACCTACACGCGAATCGGAGTGTCGATTATGCACACACTTGCGACGCTTGGACATGCAGTAAATGGCTATTGTTCCTTCGAGGGGAGTCAGATAGCCCCGGGTCCCGAGCGAGTTTAAATCAGGTCGTCCCGGATTGCCGACGTAGACAATAATCATGGCGAGAATGATCCTAATTTTGAATTTTAAATTCGACGACGCATAAATTTTGACACATGAAAGTTATTCTGTTGCAGAATAATTTTTATTTAATTTTAAGACATATCTCTATAATTATGCTAAATTCCTTTTATAATTTCCTTTTACAATTGTGGGATTCCAGATATAATTTATTATTTTTCTAGACTTTTAGGCTTATGCTTATTAATGTATTTGTGTCTATTTAAAATTTTCGTATAATATTGTAAACATTTTATTATGCTGCGACGTAAAATCGAGAAACGACGATGCATCCGCCTATGCCGTTTTCATAATTCGATTTTAAACATACTTAATCTGCGGTTGTGTGTCGACGCGACCTTCTCTACGTAATCATTAAATGTAGTTAGCGGATTACCAGAGGCTTACTCCTTTTTATTAAAGATGATTCAGCTATTTCAAACCAGTTAAAAATAAAATCTGCTTTTTGTGCGTGATGCATCCTTCCTCTTTAAATAATACGATTTTTACACACAGAGCTCTCTTCAAATAAAAAAAAACTTACTTTATTATTTTTTACATTTAAATTTAATCGCGAAAATTTTAATATATATTTAAAAATTACATATTATATTATATATTTTCATGTTTATCAATTTTAAGCAATTATATATATTTGTATAAAAGAGTTGATATAAATATTATACTAGTGAAAAAAAAGCAAAAGAATCTAATATATATATTTCAAACATATTTTCGATATTTTCTATCTTTTGCAGAGATACTAAGAACTGTATAGCTCCGAATCACCCCTAATTTATTTCACTGCCATCGTTTCTTCTCCATCATTGTGGGCCCATTGTTTACAAACATACTACGTCACTAGGAACAAGTAAATAAGCCTAACCGCGGGCGCGAGCCACCCCCTTGCCTCCTGAGATTTCCTGAGAGAGCAAGTTTCCTTTGTCCGCATGCCAACTACCAGATGTTCTCCAAAATAAAACCAGCAAAAATATCGCGACGTAGCGCCGCGATTCGTGCACCAACAAGCGAGACGTAGGATACAACCTGACGCGAGAATGGCAAGGATGGAGGAGTTGCAAGACGACGCAGTAGGGAGAAGACGCCGGGTCGCGAGACGAAGGGTCGCTGGATAAACGGCACAAAAGGATAGGAAAGGCAAAGGGAGGAGTCCTGTAAAGGAGCGAGGACCTGAAATCGAGATCCAAAAAGTTCCGTGCAATGACCGGGGACGAGCTGCATGTAGGATCCTTCGCCGGTGCAGCGTCCTCCGCTTTAGGATACACTCTCTCTTCTTTACTCCTTTCTCAGACAGCCAAAGGGAACCCGGCGCCCTATCGAGAACGAATGCAAGGATGTGTTGGTCGCGAATTTACGGCAAAATGCAAATTAATTTATTTTTCGTTTAGCAAAAAACATGTCTGTGGACGGGAGGAATAATAAATAATTTTTATTATAATTTTAATAATTATTGCTAATAAAATATTTAATGTTTTAAGAGTAATTTGTTTAAATATAAGCAAATGGTTCGAGAAAGAGAAAGAAGGAATCTTGTAAAAAAATAAAAATTAAATGACTAATATTATGCTTTACTGAACATTGTTATTAAAAGTTTCCTTCATTTTTTTCTTAGAACCATTTGTGTAAAATGCTTATAAAATGACAATTATAGTTTTATCAAACATATCAACATGTAAATTGATTTATCTTGTATATAAAATAATCATTATAGTTGTGTTTTATAGGCGTCGTAAAAATTTTTGCATATGTATTTATTAATTTTATAGATTATCTTTTATATTTCTTCGTAATGATAATCGCGATGAAAATAACAGAAAATGTGACAGATAGAAAGACCGTACATTCATTTATTATTTAAGTTAATAATATTTATAAAGTGAAGTACTCCATTATTTTGTAAATTATAAAAAATCATTAAATTATATATATATCTCACTTAGAATCAGACAAAAACTTGATCGACTCCGACTTTCTTTTAGAAAGACTAAAATAAAATGCGCTCCAAATTAGTACCAATATATAGCTCAGAATTAATAGTTTGATCTCATCATTGTCATCATTAATATAAAATTTATTTATTTAAATGAACAATTATTTATATCTCAGCTTCTTTATGTATAAAGAAAAAAATTATATTCTCGAAGGATCATCGGCCAATCCTTAAACAATGCTATATCATAGCGATGTCTACTCCAAAGAAATAACATCCACGACACTCGAGATACGACAAAGAGGCTCGTTAAAGGTCCGTTCTGTCGTTAACCATTATTTAGCCGCTCCTGGGCACCTACGGCCCTGCCAGCCGGTAAACCAGTCCCTCCGTCTGTGCAAAAAGAGAAAGAATACAAGAATTGCTCGACTAAAGCGAGAGAAAATCAAAGGGGGGGGGAGCGAGAGAAAGAGAGAGCGAGAGAGATGGAGAGAATCGAGTGGAAAAAAATGAAATAGAAAGTGGTCCGGCCGGTGCAACAAACTACAGTACATGACGCCTTTAAAGCGCCTTCTTCTGGTGGTACTCAGGTTCCTGTTCTCCACGCACTATAGTAAACCCGCGATGTTTTCTTGAAGGCTCCCGCGTCATTGTGCTCGCATTTCTCGTGCGGTTGTCGACTCGGAAAGTATCCTCAACTTATCGCCGGTAAGTCGAGACTCTGCTCTAAGTGTTAAGTCCCCGAGGCCCTCTTGGCACCGATAAGTGTTGATATATCGATATAAATTGTAAAGAAATCTCGTTCTTATCGTTTCGCGAGGTCGCGCGATAAATAGTGATAAGAGCCAATCGTGGTGCTGAATTCCGTATGATTCACTTTTTTTTTTCACGATCGATATAAAATTCGGTAGGTTTTCTTATCCATCCTTCTGCAATCGATATCAAGCCCGAGGTGTAAAAAATATATTGGAAACAATATATGATTAATTGTTATAATTGACCTCGCTTTTTGCACTTTATAAAGAGTCCAAAATGATATAAAGACTTAAAAAATATAATTCTTAACAAACGTTATTTAAATGCCCCGAGATATCTTTTCGAATTTCCGTTATTCTTATTCATTAAGCATTCATCACGTGAGTGTGATCAAGATTGCACAATGTTGATCTCGGTATAATTACATGTTTACTAGAAAGAGAAGAAGAAACAAATAGAGTATATCAATAGAGCATATATCGCATTATTTAATTTATTATTTAAGATACACCCTTTGCATAAATCTTTTTAAATTCGATATTAACTATCTGCTCCAATTTTTTATAAAATATTCTTAGCGGACATGTTTTAAGAAGTACTAATTTCTAGGAGATATTTAAATATCATCTATGTATGAAATGCGTATATTCTGTGTAATGTCAACGTGACCATCCGGTTCCGATAAGACCGTCGAATTGCACAATCTCGTTGCTTTTACGTAAGATTCTACCAACGCTGACCGCTCTAGAAAGTGATTCAATTAGTAATTCTTCGAACTCGTGTTCTTATGGATATATGATTGCGGAATCGTCGAAGGTCTCTTAACGCTTCTGTCTAAAGCCGATGGATGCTGAGAATTCCTCATTGCGTAGGCGTAAAATAACCGCACAAAGAATTGCATTAATTAGAGATAATTATAATTCTTTTAGTAATATTATTGTTTAATTATTAGCATATTAATAATAGTTTAATATCTATATCATCAGTTATGTAAAGAAATTAATAATTTAAATGCTCAGATAGATTGTATCAAAATGACATCTTATCTTATCTTGTATCTTATTTTTTCTGCTTATTTACTTTTTAGGATAACAAAAATTTCGACCTTTGGACATATTAAAATTTCCGTTGCAAAATGATGCGAATTTTAGCCCTTTTGATACTCAGTTCAATCTGTGTCATAATCAATGCTCAGGGAACGGCATCTAATGAAAAACGTAAGTATAAAATAAAAAAAATTTATTAATTTTACGATTTTTTTGCATGAATATAAATTATATAAAGTGTAATTAAAATAATTTAATTGAATTTAATAATATTAAATTTCTTTTTTTGAAAAAAATATTTTATGCAATTATTGTCGCGCGCGTTTATCTGTGTTTCTTTTATCAAAGAAAGATTTATTTAAAAGTTTTTTTCAATTAAAATATATTAGATTCTACTCTCTTCTGTAATTCTTTACATTATTTTTGTATCTAACTTTCTCCATAATTACGCAGCATTTTTCGGCCAGACATTTGATGAAATTGTCGTATCGTCGGACTTAAATGTCAGAAGGAAATCAAAGGAAAATCGTCAGGGCAAAAGATTATTGTCGAACGTGCCGTCAGGAACTACTGGTCCCCCAGAAAAACCGACCGCAATTGCATCCAGACTCGTTTCCACTGATGGAAGCCGTATAACGCTGGAAAAAAGAGAGAAACGTGGCATTGTTACAGCGCGAAGGAGGTGAATTGATAGAAAACAAGTATTTTTTTGAAAAAACCAATTCATTGATAGAATGATTTGAATTAATTAATCTATATATCTTTAGTAAAAAGTATAAAAATATTAATGTCATGACTAAATTATAATTTAAATTATATTAATGCGATTATAACTTTTAAAACAAAACTAAGAAATCATAGTTAATATCAACTATTAATAATATTTTTGATATTACTTTGTTCTCAGCTCGAATTTGCCCGATTGTTACTGATAGTTAAACAGTTATTTGTGGAAATAAAATTTGTTAGCGTTCAATTCTAGCCTGATAAAAAAACAAAAAAAAACATGTTTTATATAGTTAATTTTATAAGCAAATATGTGGAAAAAATAATTAATTAAAATGTATATTTTATTACGTTTATATTGATGATTTTTCAAAATAATATTAATTATATGTAAAAATGTATATGGATTTTCTTTTTCACATTTATGTGTAATATTTCAGGTATCTGGATTTGGGCGTCGCGGGATACTTGCTGAAATCTAGGAAACGGTGAAAATTTTACTCTGAGGACAACCGCACGACCCTCTACACCCTCATCTGTGATCACACCTCTTTCGACAAATTTTTAGGCCACGGCTCATGTAACAAAAAGTACAATAAAATTCTTCTGTGTCATAACACTTCCAGCTTCCTCACTTTGCGCTGATAATATATTACTTTTTTTCTGAAAACTCTAACCTTTCTTAAGAGACAATAAAAATAAGAGTAAAAAAAGGTCTATTCAAAAAGTGTAACATAAATATATATATATATATATAATTTTGTATTTTTTAAATCATTAAACACGATTGTTTCGTCTAAAATGGACACACAATTTATTTTAAAGAAATCAAAATGAATTTTTTTTTTAAATGCGGTAGATGTTTTATTCCGCTTATTTAATTATTTACATTATAGTTTTTCTGATTTTTATGAAAAATTAAGAGAATACTTTTAAATTGAATGCTTTAATAATGGTAAATCTAACATAGCAAAATCAATATGACAGATAAAAATTAATAAAGAGATTTAATTGTAACAGATAAAAATGCTATATATTTAGCAACTTAAAAAATGTAATAATTTACATTATACTTTTTTAGGCAAAAATTATTTTATTATAAAATACTTGACCTAAAATATTAATACTTTTAGATTTTAAGTCCAGAATCAAAATAATACATCTCTTTATGCGATATTATTATTAATAGAGCACAGTGCTTTAAGAAAAAAATAAGGCAATAAATTTTCGCGAGATACCAACGAATACGATTTGAATATGCTTTTTTACGAATATACAAGCTTTTACATGACGGTATGTCATGACGATCCCACAATGGGACCGCCACAATGGCCGGCTGATTGTCAAGCATTCCGCGTTCGTATGTGAGCCGAAAAAAAGGTTCGGTTGCCTGAAATATGGCAACCTGCATTCAAAGGCAGCCGCTATCACGATTGTTATGCGGCGATACATCGCGTACATTACACTACGCGATGCACCCACGGCACGTGACAAGCACATCCAAAACATGCACTTTACTTGCTTAGCTTCTCATCTTCAGGCTCATCTCTGGTATTCTCGTCGACTGACTAAAATTAATAATAAGTTGCTTATGGCCGGTAGGATTAAAGATAGAAAAGCGAAGATCCTAATGACACTTATCATCTGTTATTTCAGATTCTTGATTTCGTAAAATTTTTATTTGATTTACTGGTTTTTATCGATTGTTAGTCTTCTTAAAATTTTTGATTTTGCGGATTTTTCGAAAATATTTTCTCTTTTTAATTTAATTACTTCTTGGATTTATGTACTTTATAATATTTCTCTTCACAGATAAGTATGTTATAATGTCTTCATTGCATGTTATTAGCCGAACGCAATCTTCGCATTACCTTTAATAAGCATGAACAGTAATGATGCAAAATGAGAGGCCGTGTGCGTTTATCGTCTTTGACAAATAAAATTATATTTTGTACTCGCAGTTTATCTTCGCATACGTAATACAAAAGAAAATCATTATTTTCTTTGAATCGATTGCGTGCCGGAAGATCTTTGGGTTTTGATTTATGCTTAAGTTGTAAATGTATAAATAATTATGATTAATTTTTATATTAAAGATTATTAAAGTCCAAATGATCGAAATGATCTCAATCTCACGTATCGATTCAGGGCGGAAGTAACGTCCTACGAAGTGAATACAAATCCAGCCGATCAATTTCCTCAGGCAGTAAAGAGAATGGACCGGCGCAGGTGTTTCGTCTTGTCGACCTGATCTCGCATTTACATCTCCATCGCGATGCAGGATTCGTAGCATTTGTCTCGCGTACGTGTATATCGCTAGCACGTATGTATATGTATATGCAGAGACGTTTATGTCGGCCGACGATGGTGCACCTGCGACTATTTTATGTCTTCCCTGGAAAAGCTAGACGTTAAATCCGTCGTCGATCCACTGACTGCTGATTAGTGATGTCAGTGGCGCAGCTAGAAGGCTGATTAAGCTTATCCAATATTATGAAATTGTAAAAATTTTAAGTGACAAAATTTAACAGTATTATTTATGAGATTTTATAATTTTTATTTTCTACCGATGATTGTTTCATTAATTTAGGAAACTAGTATTTTTTAAAATTGTTTGTAGCAGCGTGAGATTATTAAAAACTTATATGAACACACGCATATGTTATATTAATATTATATAAAACATTGTTATTTGTGTGAAATAAGTGTAAATAATTTTAAATAAATTAATAAAGATTACGATCACAATATTAATTGTTTTTCCAAATTTTCCCATTTTCTCGATGCGTTTCTCTCATCCTGCCTACGCTACTGAATAGAATATATGTCTAAAGCAATGCGTACTATACTAGGATACAAACATGCGAATTTTTCCTTCGTTTTATTTTAAAAATTTAGAAAATGAACGCAATCCGCAGACGAAATGTTACGCGGTCTTTGAACCCGTTGTGCTTACCAGACTTACCGGATTACACTTCGTGATTTGCTTCCAAATAAGATCACGAGTATTGTTAGTTGTCTACATAAGAACAGGATGTGCCTCAAGCCGATGGTTTGTGAAAAATAAAATTTTTATTACAAACAATTTAATATCCAATTAAGCTTGCAAAAAGCTTTCAATAAAAAACACGATATTATACAAACAAAATTCGATCAAGGCAATACTTGTAAATTTTATAAAAAAAATTGTCATTAAAAAATATTATGTAACATTTAAATAAGAAGTATATAATAAGTATATGATCGTACATAGAAAATAAACATATTTATAAACAAAAAGTATATAAACGTATATAAAATCATGTACATAATTATACACACACATACAATGTTCCATTAAATTACTAAAATTTATGCAAATGCGAATAAAAGAGAATAAAGAAAATTCTTAGAAAGTGTCAAGGTTATCATTAAATCAAAGATATGAATTCAAGAGACCTCCTTGTCAATCGTGAAGATATTCTTAATTTTTTACTTCGGAATTGACGCACGACAGATTCGCACGTATCGCCCAATCAATTTGATATGCGTCACGAATTAATCAGCATCATTTACCAGCCGATCGTTCGGCAAGATCTCACTTGGGCTAGACTATCTGCTGAAGTATGTAATACGATCTTAGCATGTCTCACGTTCCCGATCGCTTGTCGCACGTGAGCCGATCGACGGTGCACGTGTAATTCGACATCGGCTAATCTTAATTCAGCCTACGCGATGTCACCAAATGAGATTCCGTCGGCAAACCCGGGTTGGCATAGACATTCGCGAAAACGGGAGTCGTAACGCAAAATCCTGGGAATCTCGGCATTTGATTCTACAACGAATAGGACTCCGCCCCGGCTTCGTATACGAGATATGAATTTATTATTGGGACAGAAAAAAAAAATAATTTATAAAAATCCAAAAATGCCTCAATTCTAAACATATAACACGTGTTACAGCAAAGAATAAAATTGTACATGATAGGAAATACAAAAATATATAAAAATTATCAATTTCAATTAGTCTAATCAAAGTCTCCAATTAAAAATCCAAATTTTGAATTAAATTGAATGGAATTATCGGCGAGGAAGAGAACAATTTTTTTCTAAATTGTTTATAAATATCTAATTATTGAAATTTTAACATTTTCTACATCAAGTATATAGTTCATATATCACATATAGGTCTATCTAGTTATTAGATAAAGAAAAAATTTTAATTTATCAAGAATTTTCGGTTAAATTTATATATGTCATAATGATTTGCTATAATTATAGTTTATTTAATCGTTGAATGCTGAATATTCTAATGGAATTAGATAGTTGAATAGTTAAAATACTCTTTATTATCCATCGGTTGTCAAGTCCATCGTCCCGGTTTATCGATTATCGCGCCTGTGTAAACCGCTATCGCGAACGTCGTGACTCCGCGCTGTTTCATGAATCAACTCCGAAACGCACCGCTTTCCAAGTCACGCATATCGTATTTTCGAGCGTGACCAGATGGATCAAAAAGCAACAGTGTCTGATGGAAGGAGGCATGATAGGCATCGCGGTTGATATCGCAAAATTCGTACATCACCCTGTCCGGAATATTTTTATGCGCCGCTACCTCTTCTCGGAAAACATCCAAATTAATCTTCACAGCAACGCGACTCTTCTCTTCGGGAAGAAGCAGATTCGGGTAGTTAGATTACGAGACTCTCCTTTAAAATTTACTTTAAAATTCGCAATTGCCGAATTAATTCGCGAATGCTAAATTTCTAGAAAAAGAATCTTTGATGCCTGTTAGACTACATGTCATTTTGATAAACTTTAATTTTATAAAAACGCATATATTTATTGAATATATAATTTAGATTTATTATCAATATAGTAAAGAATATTTAAATATTTTTATATTAATTTTTTATATTAATGTTTTATAAAAATAAATTCAATAAAATTACAATTTTTAAAAGCACTACATGTCTTCGATTTTAATTTAATTAAATAATGTTGATATTATGGATAATCCATGGCGTGCGGTACGCTGCATCAATCGTGGGTAATAATGCACTTTTGACGTAACACTCTGCGCAATCTGTGATCTCTTAATATTAATATTATGTCAGTCATACATGTTCGAGCATTCGCGGGTGCGACTGGTCAGAGGCGACGATAATTCTTAAGGGAACGATCAGGGAATTCGTAAGAGTCCAATAGTCGTGGTCGGAATCGTAAAACCTGCCGTCTAGCCGGATCCGCTGACTTATGTGTCAGTGTTCCTTCTACCATACTCCATCATCTTCAAAAGTAGCGATGAAGAGTAAAACCATCCCTACAGACGCGCTCTCCTCGCATATCTCTCTGCCTCTATTCATATTTTATGTTTGTGACGAATGCAGTGGAGCGTTCTGCAGTCGTAACTTTCTCGGGATGCATAATATCAGGGCGACTTCTTCGCAGTTGCACTTTATCATGCACAGTCGTCAGTATTCCGGTTTGAATTTAAATGTTCCGAATTTTATTGTAATCGTAAAATTACAATTTTTTTTTTATTGTGACATGTTATGTATAACGTTTTTCAGTTTTTATATAATAAGCTTTTCCACTTAAATTTAATCAGTTTATTTTTATTTTACTTAACTTAAAAACAAATTTACTTAGACTTATTTTCCGAAATATTTTTCGAAATATTTATAAAAAAATTTATTAATAATATATTTGAATTATAATTTATGTTAAATTACATTCGATGTGTACCGAGATATTTATTTTGTAATCTCTATCTTTAAAAAAAAAAAATGACGTAAAAGAAATCAAATGATGATAGAATTGACATTTTAAAAACTTTCCAAGAAGACTACCCTCGAGACAAATAATATGCTATAAATGGAAAATTCTTCGATTCCTATATATTTTTAGAACAATTGAAAATGTATGTGTATGTATGAACTCTTGCCGCGAGTCTGCTTGTCTGGGACGCTAAATCCTTGTCGCATGTCTCGCTCGAAATGATTCAGTAAATCACGTCGTGAAAAAGGAAAAGCGACTGGTCATCGGCCCTCCACAACATTGTCCATTCACATTCTCGCTGTTTCTCAAGTGAATTCATTATAAACACCTTATTTTAGAACCAAAAGCCTTCAGGCAACCCGAGTTTTTCTGATCTCAAGATTTATTGGGCGTTCAATATTCTCTCTCTTTGATTAATCAAACTAAATCATAGATCAGAAAAATAATTTAAAATTTTAGATAAAATTATAAAAATATTATATACGTGTGTAGATTACTTTAAAACTCAGTTTTAAAAAAATTGATTTTTTCTCTCATATATATATATTTTTTTTTTATTTAAAAATTCCTTAATATAATTATGTAATCCTTTGTAAAAGATATTGTTATCTCGTAATAATTTTCTTTTTGACAGATATATCTATGAATAATTATTATTTATTCGCGTAGAACTTGATATATCGAGCGTGCCTGTCTCTATATCGATTCGATTCCGCGAATTTAAATTACGATCGGTGCGGATCACTATTAATGCATCAGATCAAACATGTGCCACATCGGTCATGATAATCACGTAGCCGTTGATCATGATGCTGTGCTTTACGGAAATTCTTTGACCGTACGAGCGACCATTTGGCGAAACCTATGGTGGGGGATACGCTCAATTCCACATCCCCTGTGTCCACCAATGGGTCCATCCCATATCCCCGTGTATTTGCCTATGTCCGTGTATCTCATGGTATAAAAGCAATGACAACGAAGCCTAGCAGCATTGTGCAAAAAGTTGGTGTGTCAAATAGATCGGCAAAATCGGTGGAAGTGAACCGCTGGATTATCGCGATTTTCGATTAAAGACCATTCAAAAAACAAGCCGGTGGAGATACTTCCCAAAGCGTTAAAAAAAAAAAAAAACAAGTGGACAAAGGACCATTGCGTAAACTTGAAGAAAGATTAAGAATCTGATGAAGATGGCAGGCTGGATTAGTTTTGTTCTAGTTGCCACCGCATCGATGATCGCAATAGCAGAATCTAGGGTGATTCCTGATAAGCCTAGTAAGCGTTAAAAATTGAAATTAATATTTTTTTTTTTATTTTAGAAATTATATATTTGGGAAATTTATTGTCTAAAAAATTAAAAAAAAAGATAGTATATAAAATTATTTTATATTATAAAAAATATAAAATCTTCAAACTTTTTTTAGATGTAATATAATTCGCAACTGTTGCAATGTATGTAAAAAACAAAATAATGTATTAAATAATATATCGCGAGCATATAAGTAACAACAAATATTCCAGTTTTATTAATATACACAAATTTCAGAAAATAAAAAAATAACTAACGATATAAATATATAAAATATAATATATTGGCTTACAATAATATTTTTTATTCTTGAATTAAATATGTCCATTGTTCACAGCTTCCGTCATGATGGATCCCAACAGCAACCCTACAACATTTTTGAGAGAAAAGAGAACGGTCGCGCGTCCATATCCGCACAGGGCGATGATGTTCACCGGATATTACAGGCCGATACGTCGCTCGGGTAACGAGGGTCATACGGGCCTCTTCGCGCAAGGAAACGCCGTAAGTGGCCAAACCTTCTTCAGCGGTATGCACGCGTCTCACCTCAAGGATGGTCCGGAGCCGATTGAGGAACCGGAAGTGTCTAGCGCCCAAGCGCAGGCGGCGCCGGCATCCGATGATGAATATCATCATCATTATCATCATCAGAATAAAGTGCATCGTCACGAGGAAGAGCAATATCACGAGCATCGCCATCACGAAGAGGAGAAGCATCATCATCATCATCAGGATTCTTCTACCTCTCAGGTATGAAACTCGTGAAATTTATAAGTATATAATAATCACTAAAAAGTTCTAAAGCGAGAGAAAATATTACATAAATTTATCTCTCTATTAGAGAGAGACAGATAAAACCAGAATTTCTGTCAAGATTCATGTTAAGAAGATAATTAAGAAGATAATATGTGTTTAATGTAAATCTCACAAATTATGAAAAGAATATTAATTTATTTTTAATTTTTAAACTCTTCAGATATTGATAAAGTCACCACAAATCTGTCAGAGTGCAACTATAAATTATGACATGCACATATGTTACTTACGCAGGAACACCACGAGCCGGAACAGATTCCGCTAACCACAGAGATCGCGCAAGAACCAGAGGAAGAACCGATCGCGACCACGGAAGTGTCTGTTACTCGACCCAAGGTGCATCATACGAAGAAAACGCACAAGACACCCGTCACTGACGAGTCCGATGAAGATGAAGACGAGGAAGACTATGATGACGACCAGCCGGCCGTACCATTTGTACCTTTCAAGGGCAATCGACGTCGCCAAAAGTTCCCTCATCTGAACAATTTCTTCCCCATGGTCTTCAGCTTCCCTAGAGTGGCCACTCGTGCTGGATCTTCTGGTTCTCCTGGCACCATCACGGCCATCGCGAATAGTTATTCTACCGGAAAAGGTGGAGTGGCTAGTTCGGTGGCCACCGCATATGGCGGATCTCCTGTTGGGTAAATTATAAATTTTTTAGAAATTTTTTTATTTTCTTTTCATGAAAAGGTTCATATACTAAAAAATTAATTTTTACTTTAACTCAAAAAATTTAAATTCTGAGTTACACGTACTTTAATTTTAATTCATGTAATTTTGTTATATGGTGTATGTATAATTACAAGATAAATATATCATATATATCAAATTTATGACAATTAATATAATTTTCTCATTTATTTCTAATAGAAAGAAACGACGCCCACAGCCATACGAGGAATAATTAACCCTAAAGCGATCAATCTTATTGGCAAGTTAAAGGGATGAGTTTGTTCTGAAAACCGTTCAAAATCTCCGCTTGATTCTTTTCCTGGCTTTTAAAAATTGTCTTTTTGATCTTTTTTCTAGAATTTTGAATACTTAAGGAAAAAATAACATTTAGTTATATATAAACAAAAGTATATGTTTTTTATGAAAAAACAAAACTCTACAATTTAAGAACAATTTTTAATTTGCTGGAGATTGTATAATTTATTAGGTAAGATATTTTATTAAAATAAGTAGACTTAATAATAAATTCACAATATATAAGCTACACTAAGCTTTAAATTATTATTGTTTTATAGGGTTGCTTTTATTGTAATAGAAAATATTAAAATAAAAGATACTTTGTGTGTGGTTTCTTCGTAAATTCCGAATTGCTTATTTCGTCTATTCACATATTTTGTCCAGCTAAGACTCATAATAATAGTAATAATAAAAGAAACAGACTACGCAGATACATGATAAATTACAACAAATGTTACATAATCCGAGGTTGACGCGTTTATTAACGGGCATTCTAAAAGCTGTCTGTGATTAGCTACGTCGCATCTTAAATTCCATTCAAAACAGTATACATTTTTCGTAATCATCTGTAATAAACTTAGAAAAAAATGACAGCTATGTGTATATATAACGAACGAATGTTGGCAAAAATAGAAATATGATCAAACATGCTTTGACATTTTCAGTTTTATTTGCAATATTATGATTAAATTTATGCGTATTGCTGATTAAAAGGTCGATAGGATTAAAACAATATATGTATGTGTGTGTGGAGTTATATATTTCGATGAATACGTAGCACATATAGAGATGTGTTTTTTTCCGATTCCTTAAGACAACGATTAATTAAGACAAACAATTATTGCCGTCCGGTTGACGCAATTTATACCATAATTTTGCGCCGTGTATTTACGCAGTTTAAGTGCGATGTGTATGCTATGCGTGAAAAAAAACACTTCATATTTTACAGAGAATAAAAAATCCATATCACCAAGATTCACTAAACGCATCCTCAATATATGCATATTGAAGAACCCTTTTTTTTACAAGAATGAAAAAAAAAAACTATTTACATACTCATCAGAAAAGTTACGTTCCGAGAGATAGACTAGAAATATACCAAATTGTCGGCTTATCTTTCACATCTTATACTAGGTTTTTAATCATTTCTTTTGAAATGTACGAATGTTGCGTATAATACTTGCAATTCCTTCTTGGTAATCCCAAATTTAAGTTTTACGTAACTTTTAAAATAATTCTGTTTGGATCCGACGCAGAATACGTGCGAGTTTAATGTGTGCAAATATAATTTAATTTTATCTTTCTAATCTTTAAATAATTTAATGAAACTTTAACGCATTATTGCAACCGAGTGCGTAAATATATTTCGTGATGTATAAATACACATGACACTATAATGAAAAGTTCATATTAAGAGTAATGTATTATG
Source organism: Cataglyphis hispanica (assembly GCF_021464435.1). Taxonomy (NCBI): domain Eukaryota; kingdom Metazoa; phylum Arthropoda; class Insecta; order Hymenoptera; family Formicidae; genus Cataglyphis; species Cataglyphis hispanica. The sequence goes on along the minus strand of NC_065966.1, from coordinate 1,689,014 downwards.
AGTAATGCCATGCTAATGAAATCCTTCTACATACATTAATTATGAATAATAACGGGGATTTCCATTATGAAATAAATTATTAAAGTGCTGCCAATTGAAAAATTGCTCGAAGCAAATCTATAGCCAATCTATGTATGTCATCTGCTAATTTTACCAACACATACTTATACGTACATTTATTTATTTTTTTAAATTAATGTGAAACATACATAAGTCTTTATTCGTTAATTAAGTCTTAAAAGCGATTGATATATTTAATTTAATTAGAGATTTGAAAGGTAAAAGAAGCTTAATCTGCGTAGTTTGTTCCACAAACCCTCAATCAAGTTATATTGTCAGTAATAATAAGAGTAACAACACCTAGATGGGAATCCCGAGGTGTATTCGTTCAACGACCTAAGACCGTGAGGCCCGGAGAAAAATCAAGGCTGCTAGTTGACCGCTAATGTATCTCTCAGGCAAGATTACATGGTTCTTAAAGCGTGCCGGTTATTCCGAGAGTTTGAATGTAGGTAATGTTGGACGATAAACATCATCTGAAGGCTATTACATGACGACAGCTTGAGAAATGGTATTTTAAATATCGTGTTATGTAATAATATGTACGGGTAAAAAATTCAAATATTGAAATAAATTTTATTTAAATTTTTTTGATAAATTTATTATAACTTAGCAAATGGCAAAACATTTCGCGCAAAAACTGAGATTTTCTTTTGTAAAAAAAAATTTTTATATTATATGTAAAATATTTGCGTTCTATGAAAATGAAATTTTTCATTCCACTTGTACAGAAATTTTCCGATGAGAAAATTTTTATTCTCGCGCATTATACTTTAAATTCGAATTTTATGAGTATTTTGCCAATCGTGGAAGTCTCCTCTTTCGAGATTTCTTTGTCCGAAGCTTTTTTTTATTAAAAGAAAAATATTATTTGATCATTAAATAGTTTATCATAATAAATATAAATTGTTTTAATTATCTTATTAATAATTTAATAGTACATTATATTAATGTGAATTATTTCAACTTAAAATAATAATAATTAATATTAAAATAATAAATAAATAAATTATTTTAATTTTTTTATAAATATTTTGTTCGCAATTTACCTGATCTTGCATTTCTTCTTTTGCCTCAAAATTTTTGAGAAGCAAAACGATTAAGACGATCTATCAAGAAATACCGAAGATCGAGCTTGTCACGAAATAATATTCCACCATGCGAGCAGGAAATCGTCTCAGGGACACCCGGGGACCGACGGCGCATCATCAACCTCTAACACTGACAAAAAGGAGACTCGTTTTGTTCGCGCTAATGATATACAAGCGATTCGATGCGGCTCGAAAGTGCCTGCGTTTCGTACCTGCGTAAAACGCGCCGGGATATCCCGGAACGCGCGTATGGGTTGCCATATATATAAAGACTGCTTGGCCGATTTTCTTGTCGTCATTTAGCATTGGATACTCGCTCTCTCATCATCGGCAGAATGTCAAGGATCACAATCCTTGCGCTTCTTGCGCTACTCGTCGCAGTTGCAGTCGCATTGCCGACTGCTTCGCAATCTCAAGGTAAACTTAAAAAAAAGAAACGACAAAATTAGAGGGTGGAAATATGTGTGAAAGTGATGAAAACGTGCTGAGTATCGAATTATATGTAACGTATTGCTATTTAATTGAATTTTATTCGAGATTGTAAGATAATTAAAAATATTTTATTAAAAATATTTTTATTTGGAGTATGTGAGTGCGTGAGAATAACACACATGTAAATTTAATAATTAATAAAAATATGATATTACGTATATGTTTTACTAATTGCATGTTACGTGGCTCTGGCTTAATTTTATTTAAAGTTTTTCAACGTGCGTCACACGCATTAATACCGCGTCAGTTAAACACGAGTCAACCAATTTATTTACTTTTTATAGGCACTGTTGACATTTCAAATATTTCGTGATTCATTATGTAAATGCATTATATGCCTGTTAAAAAAATACATACATCATCAAGTAGTACAAAATCTTTAATATATTGTATTGATAAAGAAATTATCATTGATAAGTTTTTCGAATTTATTTCTTCAAATATAACAGTTTAATTATATATATTTTAAGAGTAAAGTCTCTAAAATTCTTTATTCAGGTCTTCAAAGAATAATCAGAGCAGCCACGCCGGAGCTGGTTCGTTTTAAACGTGGATATGGCGGATATGGCGGTGGATTTGGCCGTGGATTCGGCGGGGGTGGTTTTCACGGACGTGGTGGCTATTACGGCAAAGGAGGAGGATGCGGTGGAGGATGCGGCGGAAGTACATATCCTGGATACGGTGGTGGATCCTTCGCTAACAGCGGAGCTAATGCCGGTTCGATAAGCACGCCATTCGGCGGCGGTTCCTTCTCATCCTCGTTCGCTAATGCTGGGTAAATATGGCCGAAGTGATACAAATTGTGAATTTTTGATACATTACAAGAAGTATAAAATATATTTCTTGCCACGCCAAAATTTTAGATATAATTTTAATTATTTGTCATTCTAATCTTATCCGTTATTATTATCGTTGGGTAATAATATTGATAGATTGTGTTTTACAATAATGTTTTGATTGCAGCTCCCGTGGATATGGATATGGATATGGACGATGAAATGGACTCTAAAAATACGATCAATATCTTTGAAAGTGGATTCACATAAAAAAATATCAATTACACTTGTACAATTAGTGTGTGTATAAACTTTTCTTTATGTAATAAATTTATTTAAGAAAGAAATAAACCGCCTTATTTATCCTCTAATTTTTTTTAATATATTCAAATAATTATTTAACTATCATTACTTATCAATTTTATAAACTGCCAATGATATTAATAATTTAATGCATCTCACCGTATCTTGCAAATTTTAAATCCGATACATTATTGAATGCTGAATATTCTCTTTTTTATCCATTTTATAGTTTTTAATACACTAATGAATAATTTAAACTGATTATAGTTTTTATTATTCAATTCTCTACATTCGTCGATCTGATATCCTTGATCGCAGTTTTAGGCGCAGAAACGTCACAGGATTATTATCCTATGGAAATTCGAGAAATGCGCATCGCGTTTATTTTATGCCATTATATTATCAATCTTTTATTCATAATACGATTCATCTTCTATTAGCAGAGAAAAAAAATTAATAATTAAAAAATAATAAAAATATATTTCTCCTGCGATAATACAAAATACAATTACACATGTCTATTTGCGTACAATAATCGTGTAATTTCAATCCATAGCGATATGTTCGTTTATTTTCCGCCGGATGTTTCCATCGAATATTTTGAAAAACGTCACATACGCAAGTGCCTTTGTTCATGATGCTTATAAAACGGCCTCGTTCATCAGAGTGACCTGTTAGAGTTTCATTTGCATACCAAGAGCGATCGAAAAATGGAGATAAAGTTTCTCGTGATTGTATTTACTGCTATCCTGACTGGAGTAAGTTTTGCAATTTAATGTCCTCCATACGTGCATTGATTGTTTATCATTGCACGTATTTTTTTGCCCTTCTCATATTAAATATGAATAAGTGCCAAGTGCAGACAACTGTGTCCTGATAAAAATATAATTTTCAGGCGCAATCTCGTTCGGTCGCGCCTTCGAACGTAGGAGACACAGGTAAGGAGATCGTATATATTTTATTACATATAAAATTCAAATTAATCTTGAAAGTTAAATTTTTATTTTTATTAAAAATTAAGTATTCGCGCATTTGACGATACAAATGGTTACGTGAGTGATTTATATGTATCTTAATTATTTAATTAGAGAAACACAGACTGCATTTTGTATAGATTTATATCGAACCACAATGCATCTTCCCTGAACTAAATAAAAACTATTGTATCGAATAATTCTTTAAATCTAGGCGATGAGATTCCTGTAAATATGCCAGAGCAACTAAAAGAGCTAATTACAGCGTATGAAAAAAACCTTGCCAAGCTCATTAACTTTATTACCGTAAAAATAAGCAGAGATAAGGACAATACTAAACGAGAAGTTTGTATATATTTTATAAATAAATTAATTGCAAGATATTAATTAATTAATTATTAACGAAATTTATTTATACGCGTTTCATTGTTTTTTTCAGATACAATTTTTGGATCAATTAAGCTTGCTTATCGATGAACTTACTCGGGAACAATTAAAAATGAGAAGTATATATGCTAAACTTGATAACAATACAAATTTTATTTTCCAAGCACCAAATAATAAAGCGACGATAATGAGGGTGAATAACGTGAAAGATCTAATTGATTATATGAAAGAGATTGATATCGTCTATCAGAATGGAGACATTACTGATGAACATATCCGGATCAGTAAGTACCTGAAAACGTCTTTAACAAGATACGTACATGTAAATAATTTTATTAATATTGATCAGTCGAAATATATCACTAATAAAATTCTAAATATTAAATAATTAGGTTATATAAACTGATATTAATGTAAATATATTGTTTAAGATAATAACATAATTAATATCCTAAAATTTTTATGTAGAACGTGCTGCTGAGGAATACAACAAAACTATATCCTTCACAATGTTAGAGGAAATAATTAATACGCTCATTGATATCCAACATCATTTAATGGAAATTCAAAAATGCTTAGATAAGCTGTGCAAGTAAGATTATTTTACAGAAACAAAATTGTAAAGGATACAGAACGCATCATTAATATATAGATTATTAATTATTAATTTTATTATATTTTTCAGAAAACATCATTTGACGTCGACGATCTCTTCGGAAGAAATATCTAATGATGATGTTCTGAATCGGGCAAAGGAAATATAGATTGTGTAGAATGAATATGCTGAAAAAAATTCACGCAGATCATCGCATTAAAGTACTATATTGTGCGAAAATAAAAATATTAAAAACTTGAAAATATATTCTCGATAAAAGAAATTAGATGACATAATGTATATCATTAAAAACATATGAATTTTAATTAATTGTAGATATGTTACATTACTTAAGCTACATAATTTCCATCAAATAATGTAAACAAAATAAATCAATAATAATTATAATAAATTATAATAATTTTAATAAAACCATAACAAAAATTTTTGTTATCCAAATTGTTTAACTTTCTGTAGCACGGTTTGTGCGTCTTGCCGTTTGATACTAAAAATTTATGCATGTTTATCCGATCTGATACTAGATATCGCGTTTTTTCAACTTCGTCATTTGATATGTTTGATCGATAAAACGTAGTCGCTTCTAACGACGAAGTTCTGATCGCGACGGAAGGAGTCCTTTGTCACTAATCGGTAAGTTTTTTTTCGATTTAATCGAATGTGCCAATCACACTAAACGCATACTGAACAAACAAAAGACAGTGAATTCGTTTTGATAATCTTTAGCCAGATTCTAACACTTCGAATTATTCGTACACGGTTGAAGAAATAAAGAGTACAGAAAAATTGTTGTGTCTTTGAATGCAGTGATCAATTATTAGTGATAATATTCATTCAAATAATTAAGTATGCAATTGCTAATGACGATTATTTATTACTGTGTTGTATTTTAATGTAAAATTATATATTTTAATTTTAGTATAAATCACGTAATTTTTTCTATTTGTAATTAATATCTACAATTAAAAATAATAAAGAATATACCTCTTGTTAAAATAATATTTCTCGTATATTTTTAATGTGAATTTCTATCAATGTATGTACGTGCACATATGATAATTTTTTTTTTTTTTTATATAATTTGCATTTTCTAAAAATCCTTGCTTTTTTAAATAGTAAAACAGAGTTACATATGAAATCCTGTAGAATCTGGGAAATAGGCCGTCATATCAAGATTTACTATATATATATAGTAGTATATTTTTGATTGGTTTATAGATTAAAACGAGATTCACATGCATGCTACATGCAATCTGATTGCTAGAAGTTGGAGAAGTTAAATTGAGGGAATCTATAGTTTCGAAATAGAAGTGTCGATCATTATCGTAGCATGATCTAATTCTCAAATTCTATAATAAAATTATATTTGCAAAGCTATTAATTTTTTTTTAATATTTATATTTATAATTAATATTTTAAAAAAAAGAAGATAAATAAAAATTTAAAAAATTTTTCTATCATAATTGTCCTCAGCAAAATAAGGCTTTTTAAAAAATAAAAAATATAAAAGTATGTGTGTAAAAATGATATATAAAATAAATAGAGTCAGAATCATATGTAATACGAGGAAATTGTGGAGATTTTATCCAAGATTAAAATCATGCTTTCAAAATTGCAATTTCGTGTGTTATAAATTGTCTTTTTGCGTTTGCAGAAGCGATTCTTGATGCATGCGCATTGTTGGAAATGATTACTCAAAGATGAGACATGCATTATTCAAAGTAATGGCTCCTTTAAGAAATTGTATCTCATATTTCAAGTAAGCGCATAAGTAAATCTTATGTTTAAAAGTAGTAATTCAAACGTAGAAAAAATATTATAAAAACTTGACATTAAAGTTTTTAAAATTTCATTGCTTTTAAATATTTGTAATAAAAATTGTAAAATACCAACATGTGTAAAACATATGTTTTCATAAAATTGTCAAAATAATTATGCATAAATTGAAAAAAGTTAAGAAAAAGAAGTGTGTTTAGGTACTCCAAAGTTTCTAGATTTTCCGTGTTCCACTTGGTATTGCGTGTTTGACTGAAACAAATCCAAAATAATGCGCGAGTTTCGGACATAACTTGCGGCGTGAGTTATATTCATTATCTAATGAGAAAAGTTTTTACATTTTATCTTGTAAAACGATAGTGAGACATGAACTGTCTTTTTACAATAGTAGTTAACATATTATTTACAGATTAAAATATAATATTAAATATAATATTTATTTAGTATATTTTTGATATAATTAAAATTATGTTCATGTGTGTAAATACATTGCACTTTATATCATAAATCTTATAATAATCTCTTTCTTTCTATAAAATGCAAATTGCATTTTCTTTCTTTATGCACGCAGTTCAAGTTACGCGGATGTAAATGCGCGATTTAAGTTCATTAGAATATATTATTCTTGCCACGAAAATGCACATGAGCTTCGTGAGCAAAATCGAGTTACAAGAAAATTACGCAAATGTGGTCGTAAATAATAATAAATTGGTTGGACATGGAAGAAAGAAAGAGAAAGAGAGAAAGAAAATATTTTGATAAGATAATTCGGCTTTGACCGCGTTTGCAAAGTTCGGTTACCGTTAATAAAAGAAAAGGATATTTCTGTGATTTATTTCTTATCGATTAATCGACTGGAATGGCTATAGCGATTCGTGGTAACGGTTTCTATTTTCATACATTTTTTTTTCTATTAAACAGATTTGCATTTTTATTACAATCATGATGATTGCTCCATTTAATGTATGTGCAACTTGCGAGAAGCGGAGAAAAAAATCTCCTTATGTACATCTGATTGCAAATATTTAATCATATCAGTATACATATACTATATATACATGATCATTATTTATTACATTTTTAGCATAAAATTATCTAATTGAATATAATACAAATAAACTATATGCATTATGTTATTATTTCAGCGATAACAATTAAATAAAATTATTATATATGCTACTACTCTTAATATACATATATTAATTCTACTGCATAAATTTAAGAATAAAAAACAATTATCGAAATAATTCAATATCATAAATCAACCAGTATCATTTATTTCTTTCTTGAGGAAATAAATATACAGTTGTATATTGTTACATGTACATATTTTTAAAAAATATTGTATAATTATTTTATTTCTTTAGATCAAAAAAATCTCGAAAATCCATTATTACAAATCTTTAATACATCCGAATTAAAATACCAATTATTTTGAAATCACTTTCAGTCATTGAACCGGCATGTCCGGGCAACGGAGCGCCACGTCGACAGGGGGAGATCAGTCGGGCGTCGGCGTCGGCGTCGGCGCCGAGCGTCCACCTAACATAAGCATTCGTGCCGGTGCGACGCTCATCAAGAGCGTTTCCCTATTTCTGACAAGCGGTCGCAAGGCATCTGTCAACTCAAAACGGCAAAGCTGCGCGGCGTCCGGCAAGGGCGAGCCGCCGAGGAGAAGACGTCGCAGAAGGATGACGGAGGGCGGGGGCGGGAGAAACTCCGCGTACATCGTCAAAGTGATCGAGTCTCTTAAAAAAAAGACGAGATTTTCCAGGCGAGTTGACAATTAACAATGCGTCGAGTGCCGCTATTATAATTCTATTTCTACTATAATCCTATTAGCACATAGCGTCATTAATTTCCAAGTACCTTATTTTGATTATCAGTCGTAATAAACATCTACTATAATTGTATTAGCACATAGCGTCATTAATTTCCAAGTACCTTTATTTTGATTATCAGTCGTATTAAACGAATCATTTTAATTGTCAATCAAATTTATTATTTTTTTTTTTGTATTTATGGCGAGTGTATAATCGCAATTGCATTTACCGAAGTAATAAAAAAAGTAATTATTCACGTAATAAAAAATGAAGAATTTAATTAAGAAAGATTTACAAAATGAAAAGGATGTAAAATCTGGAAAATTTATAAAACAATAAATTGATAAAAAATTGAATGGAAACAGAAATAAATTTCTAATGAGAATTAAACTCTATTGTAAATTATGTTAATTTAATAGTATAATTTTATATAAAAATGAAAAAAATAAACATTATATATTATTATCATTATCCATTATAACTAGTAAATTATTATTTAATGTATATTTGGTTTGTTAGGGTGGAATTAGACAATCTCTGCAAATTTTACAAGAAGTTAACTACCAATTCCAATCAACAACAAGTTGAACGATCAATATTCATCGGTAGAAGGCTACAATCGAGACCAGCTGTCGAGGTATTTATGCCAGTTACAATTACAAGCTAATTAACGTTATAAACGTTTTATTACTAAAAGTAAAAAAAAAATGTTCAAATTATTAATATATAGAAAGAAATTACATACATATGCTCAAAAATATTAGAAAATATCTAATTTTCATCTCAGGGAATCGACAGAGGTATTTTTCGAGAACTTCTCCACAATACATTTCATGTGATTACGGAGGATACTTTAGTGGAGCGTCTATTCTGCTGCTGGGATCGAGAGATCGAGAGCGTTATTCGATTAGAGCCTTGGATCATGGGACTTGATGTATTTTTGCGAGGCAATTTACGTGATAGGATCACTTTCTGCTTTCGTGTATATGATTTGAACAACGATGGATATATCACAAAGGATGAAATCTTTCAATTACTTAAGTAAGATGATACAAACTTTATCTTATTACCTGATCTTACTTTTGTCTATTATACATATTGTATCACACATTTACAATCAGTAAAACTTCTTTTATTTATTCATATACAGGGGGAGCCCAAAACCTTCCAGCTAAACTTTGACATTTTATAGGAAATTTAATTCTGAACAAAAAGTTTCCTATAAACATGAGTCGAAAAATGCTTTCTTAAATCTCAAAGTCTGGCTGAAACATTTGGGCTCACCCTATATACATATTTATAATTTATTTATGTATTCGTAGAAATTGCCTGATAAAGCAGCCTGGTGAAGAAGATCCAGACGAAGGAGTGAAAGATTTATCGGAACTAGCTTTAAAGAAGCTCGACGTCGATCACGATGGTAAAATATCTTTTCATGATTATGAAATAGCGATTAAAGAAGAACCGTTATTACTAGAAGCGTTCGGACAATGTTTACCTACAGAAGAAAGCTGTTCAGCCTTTCTGGCGACTCTCCAACCCTGAACACACGCAAAAGATCATTTTTTTCTAGATTTCTGTAATAAATACGTTTTATTAATAATATGAGATTTTCAACAATCTCGATTAGTCACTCTCTAAAAAAAATTTCTTCTTTTTATTACATTTTATTATTTAAAGTAATATTTATAAATGTACAATATGTGCATATCTGTACATAAAAGCAAATCGTCCAATTGAATTCTTGTATGTATAATAGAAAATGTGCAAATACATGCAATTGCCGTGACGTTGAAATGCTTATTATATTTTCGCCGCTCATTTCGGGAGCTTGTTTTCGTAATTAATAATCAAAGGTTATCTACGGAATCGTGCCACGAAATCATTTCTAGGTAGTAAAATATTGCTCAATAAGTGTTATTTTAATTATCAATCTGGATGATCTGTAATAAACTGCATGCGATACAAAAAAAAGAGGCGATTATAAAGAACTTAAATAGTAACAACAAATCTCGATTTGCATGAAGACGCGTAAAGACGCGATATTAATTTTACGATCATATTTAAGTTAAGGCAGTTGCGTTTACGTCGTTGCAGTAAATGGTAAAATGCGGCTGGGCAACTTTGTTTTGATCATTATTAACGCGTTGATCTCTTTGGTAATATAAACTTAAATAAGGAATTTAAAAAGTCTTTTAGCTTTAGCATAGTTGAAGTTAATATTTTGCCATTAATAAAATTATTTCTTGTTTTAATAAGTAAAAAAAAAAAATATATCAATAAATCACTCTCAATCTTTCCATTCGAGTTCAGTGCGAGTTCTTGCCATTTCTTTCTTTGCTTAATCTCATTGATTCAATTCAGTCATAGCAAAAAAATACTATGCCAACAATTTCTAATAATTTTTATAGCTACTTTTCTTTTAAAATGAGTATATTTTTAAAAATAAGTTACTTTCTTTATTAGGTTTATTCTTTGCCGCCAAATATCGATTGGAGTAATTTGCAGTACGATCCAGATTCGATTGTCCAAAATGAAAATATTCTAAAGCTTTTTCTACAATTGGCGGTGCATACTGCAAGTCGTTTAATGCATTTGAGAAATGAAACTGATAGAGATCGTGATTGCAACGGACGCAAAAATAATCTATCATCTTCGATAATTGAAGCTTCCATAACGCAATCGTTACCTGAAACGAATCTAGAACGATTTGACAAGAATCAAGACGAAATCCAGAATTCGTTCATCATTGATTCTGAAATAAAAATTAACGATCAAGTTTTATCAGAAAATTTGGATCAAGATGAAACAAGTGTCCTCAATTCTACGCAATCACAGGGATTGCATAATTTTCAAGAAGACACTGATGTTGCACGCAATTCAAAAGCGAGGGATTTAATTCCAATGCTTGTACAAAATGTTCAAAACACATCATCTGACGTTATCAAAAATTATGACGTCTATAATCCTGATATTTTGGAAAAATCAAATAATTTATATACAATAAGCAATTCGTCAACTGCGGATAATATCAGTTCTGATGAAGAAAATCCTCAAAATTCAACAACAGACGGTATTAATAAAATATTATTTAATTCAATTAATTTAATAAAAAATAATTCAAATGCAACAAATATGAATGATTTAACTGAAATTGTGAATGAGTTGCTTCCAGAATCGGAAAATGTGCGGGAAACGACGCCTGAAGTGAGTCAACGATTCTTTGGCATCGATCTAGCAAAAAATATTCCAGGTATGAAAATTATAAACAATTTACACGAGAATGTGAATGAACACCTTAACCAGTGGTCACAAAGTACCCAAAAACAATCAGATAGAAACGATGGCGTAAGTCGGAGATTTCTTGATGAAACTGTGATTCAAAACTTTTTAAATCCACAAATCGTGAACGATTTACCTGTAATGAGTCAGATTTTGTCAAATGCGAAACATTTCGTAGAATCGATGATTAAGGTTCTACCAGCACCGGAAAATGCGAAGAATGAAAATAATTTAATGAATCATAATATTTCACAATCTCGGAACGTTACTAATGCGCTTTTGAAACCTATCGAGAAAAATCAGAAATATCCTGCAAATTTTGAACATAATTCGAAAGCAGAGAATAGCGATGGCCCAAAGCTCGAAACATTTGAAAAGATAGATGAGACAAATGAGCAATTAAATCCGACTTTGAAGAATATATCTTCAAGAATCGAAACAAATGAATTTTTGAAAGTTCTTGAAACTGAGAAGCCACTCAATCAATCGGAATCCGATGCATCACAAATATCATCGATCGCGGAATATCAAGACAGTAATTCAAATAGCACACTGGATTTACAAGATTCTGAAAATGTGAACAAATCTAACGTGGAAAAACCAAAGGAATTTCAAGATAATCTATTCACTAAAATCAGAATGAGTCGATCGATTGAAAATCGAAATACTCTCATTGATAATGATATATTAAAATCCAATAATTATTTTCGTTTTGTCGATAACATGAAAGATGCAAACTTGCATAGGCAGTTATCTGAAACAAAACCGGAAAACAGCGATCGATTAATCAACGCGTTATTGCCAATTATAAAGGAAAAAATACCCAATAGCGAAAGCCATGACTGATTATTATAACATGACTAGTGGGCAGCCGAACCAAAATTTTCCATGAAACGTAGCTGATTCTAATCACAGAGTAAGTATCTATCTATATATATGAGAAATGTATATAAAATATAATAGCTGTATTAAAATTAAAATAATTATACAATTATCTAATATGCATATAACAGTAATTACAACAAATTTATATACATATGTAAAACTTTTAATTTCAATAAATGCTGCATATGTTAAGAAAATATTTTTCATAAAGTTTTGCTATCTTTATCACTTTTGTGCATGAAAATCAATTAACTGTGAATGATAATCCGGAACATATTGACCTTTACACTTTGACCAGTTTTATATAAGCAACCGCGAATGCACAAAACATTTGTCATATTTTAACCATATTTTCTCAAAAAACAGAATTTTCAATTTTTTTAATCAAAGCATTTATTGTGACTTAAAAATCTAAAACTTTATTTTATTTATTTTATATATTAAACAAAATTAATTTACATTTATTTTACAGATTCACATAGTCCTCAGAAGCTTCCCACAAAATTAGCTTAATATATAATAATAATATAATATAGCTTAAAATATATAATAATATAATATAGCTTAAAATATAGCTTATAATATAATCACAAGGTTGCACATATCAAAGAAATTATATTGTATCTGTCCTTACAAAATTCAGTCTAGAATTCTAGGATAGACATAACAATTTTATAAAACAAATTCTTTAATATGTAATTAATAATATTATAATGCTGGTGAAAAAATAAAACATTGGGAATTTAAAAAAATTGCGTCATTTTTTTAATAAATTCGAACAAATAAAAAAATTTATTGAAATAAAAAATAAATGAAATTATTATGTAAAAAGATATTGATGATGATTTATGATAAGTCGTTATTAAAGATATTAAACTTATTTTATTAAAGAGAAAAAGAAAAAAAATTAGAAATATAAAAAAATAATTATTAAAAATTATTTGTTTTGTTATTAAAGATATTAATGAAATTCAGAAGTAGTCAGAAGTAAATATCAAAGAGCCGTTTGCATAACTGATTTTAATTATTCACGCGTTACTTTATAGAAATACAATGACGAAGTTGACAAATATATCGGAATATAAAGATAACGAGCGATCAAGGCAAATTAAATAGTGTAGATGTAAATTCGACATTCGTCGCAAACAAATAACTGTGACAATGTGAAAACATGTAAAAAATAATAATCATTCTCACGTACGAACTCAATTCGCATTCGTGCGATTCGCAAAAGTCACGACACATAAGCTGAATCGATCTGTAACGCGCGCACCCGCCGACTGATTGCCTATATACGAGCTGTTTGAACTTATCACATTACAAACTATCATAAATTAACCATTGCCTATATGAATATGCACGGCGAATATGCGAGCGCAGTCTTTTAATTTCCGCATACCTCGATATCGCGCAATCTCCGTGGGTGTTATCGGATATAAAAAAGTCGGTTTAATGTATATGCGGTATGTATCTTGCTATATGCATTCGTTGTATTAGCACTGAACGAACAATTACGCCTAAAACAAATACATTATGACGTATTTGCCGATTCTGTGCGCCCTAGCGCTAACCAGCGTCCAAGTAAGGATAATAAAGCCAATAGAAAAGCTAGATTGATAATGAAATTGGCAGAACACAACACGTAAAAATTTTTACGCGTCTTTAGCATAAAAAAAAGAACTTTCTATAAATTATATATAATTATATTTTTTATTTATAATAATTATTATATTAATTTATAGTCATTGTGTATTTAAAATAAATGTGAAGGAATATTAATTATAAGCGCAATTGATAGTTTTAATTTCGAAACTTATATTAATTTCAATTCTTTGTAATTAATATTAATATTAATAATATTGTATATATTTTTCTAAATCTTAATGTTTTGGAAATAACGCAAATATATATTTGTATGTAAATTTTATAATTTATTTAATAATTTAATTATAATTTAATTGTATGTGCATGTTTCTAGGTACATTCGAAGATTTCACGAGAAGAGGTAAGAGATATTAAGTAAAAAATAAAAATAAAATACTTTTTTTAACAATTTAAGAATATATGTATAATGATTTAAGAATACAATTTAAGAATACAATTTAAGAATATGTATATATTAATTTTTTAAATTAAATAAATTAATTTAAAAAAAAAACATGTGTGGCCATAACAGCATAAATAAAGAAAAACTTAAAAATATTTTTAAAATATTCTAAAATACGTCATAACACACTGATATACTTCATAGGTGTCCATACAAAACAAGAATGTAAATATCATCGTGAATATGGACAGCAGGTAGCTGAGGAGTTATGGAAGGTGATAGAAGCTCGTCTGAGCAATTGTACCAGTCATCTTACTAGCTCGAAGAGTACTATCCAAGAGCTCACAAAAGTTGTGATACCCCTTACGAGACCCACCAGAAGAACATCACAGTCCACTGTTCAAGTGGCGAGCCAATTCGATCAGATTGCACGAAGAGCCCTCACCAGAGATGCGCCGAACAGAGACGTGCTGGATGAAGAAATAATGGCGAGGGACATCGTGGCGGACATGATGACTTCCCTAAAGATGATAATCTCAAAAACAATCCAGTCGAAAATCGACGAGTCGGAAGAATCCAACAGAAGGACAATTCACAAAGACGATTATGTGAATATTAGACTCAAGATACGCAGACAGGATATCTTCAATGCGATTCATTAATTTAACGTCATATCTTGTTTCTATTAAAAAGAAAGGATTATTTGGCTAAAAAATATTTGTAAAATTAATTATATTGAACTAATGTAATTATTTGTTAATATAAAATGTTGCTAGGAAGAGAGATATGTCTAATATGCCTAATAATTGGTCTTTTCTTTTTTTGTAAATAAATGTAATATAATTTAACAAAAACAATTTGTTTTTAAATCCGACAGTATATCCTATAATCTTATATAAAGATTCCTATATTCTTATATAAATTTTATGCGTTTAATGTCGTTTTAAATCATATATTACTACATCTCAAATCCTATACTACATAGCAAATATAATTTACATTGTATCTCCTGTTTGTTAAGATTTTTTATCAAGTGAGATAACGTCGAGTTTTAATATATAAAGTTGGATAATTTTAAAGTTAATTTTAGAATTAGAATTAGCATAGCATTTTGTTTTTATAATCTCACAAAGCTATTCGATTGTTCTTATATTTTTACCATGTAATCAAAAATAACATTTTCTAAATATAACTAATTTTATTTTTTTGCAACAATTTTTATCTAAATAAATCTTATGTATTTATGGCATTGTACTAAGCAAATGTGCAAATAATAAAATGTAAATAATATTAAAAAAAAAAAGTATTTAGTATTTTTTATTACACTAATTAACTATCATTATTATTTGAGTAACATCCTAATTTTTATTATATCAACTAAACTTTATGGGTATAATTTAACTTTTGTTAATTTTCATTTGTTGATATAGAATATTTCTTATATATCTAATATTTCATTTTATTCTGCAAAAAATAAAAATTAGATCCATTTGGATCCATTGCAAAATATTTGTTAATTAAAATTGTGAATTCTTGAGAAAAATCTTAATTAAACGCATTACATTTACATACAATCTAAAAAAAATTGTTATTTAAATTTAAACAAATTTAAGTTTAAGAATTACAACATGGTAATTAATTGCGTTTAAATAATTTTGTTTTTAAAACCTTAATCTTATATTTATTCTCTTTTTACTTAAAATAAAAAATCTTAATAATTATTTAAAAAATAAAAGTTTATAATCTGATGTTATTTACTTAATTAAAAAAAATATATATATATATATATATATATATAGAATGTCTGATAATAATCGCCCCATTCATAATGTACGAGTAGAGCAGATAAAACCAAAGAGAAAAATCTTTTTCTATTTTGCGATTTTTATAATAATTATTGAGAAATTAATTTAAAAAGGCCGACCAATTTATGCGAGTATAAGAGATAATTCAAAAATTTTGCGGTCTCTAAACACATGACATTTTGAGAAAAGCACTTATAAATGACAACATATGAGCGGTACATGACGCTGAATTTTCATGTCCTAACAACCACTGTCAATGGGGCCGTCCTTTTTTGTCACGCATTAATACTCGCGCAAATTGGTCGATTTTTTAAAATTAATTTCTTATTAATTATTGCAAAGATCGCAAAACTAAAGATAAAAAAGATAAGGTAAAAAACTTTCCTATTCGCTTTATCTGTACATTACGGGTGGAGTGTTTATTGTCATACATCCTATATTTCATAGATGTAATATATCTAGCAATGACAGATCAAAGACATTTTACAATTTTACAATTTGGCATGCCAATTAATAATATCGCGAAGAATAAATTGAATTTTATATGTTCACTCAGGCGTGCAATAACACTGACTGATACATTTGATAAAATCGGCAATTTTAGATTACATCCAATGCAAATTCATAAATGACTTTTAAATCTATAACCGTGAAAGGTCACAGATAATATTTTTTCTACACCTCTAGTCATATCTATATAACATGTGCTGTGCGATCGATCCACAAGTCAAAAGAAATCTTGATCAATCATCATATCTTCCAAGATGATTTCGCAACGAATACTCGGTTGTTTAGTAAGTGAATTATTTTTTATTAAAGTATTTGTCAAATAAATAAAATTGTCCAATTCAATTTGTATATTAAATATTATATTATCCTTATTTTTTTTTTTTTTTTTTTTTGTACATTTTATTTATTCTCCGTTTTTTAACTTGTTCTGGAATTGCTTACTATAAAAGATAGGATATATATACAATTTAATTTAATTTTAATCTTGTTCTTCTTTCATGAGGTCCTGATTTTATTGTCGCAATATAATGACGCATCGAAGTCTCGTTATGTGACTATTAAGAATTCGTTGCAACGCATTGAAAATCTCTTACTTAAACAAGCCGATCAACCCACGTTGAATTGCCATATTCCTGAGAAAATATTTAATTTAATTTGGGAAATTTCAAAGATTTCTAATAATGACAGCAATGAAGTACATGTATATTAAAAGTCGCATAAAAAATGGTACTAAAAACAGGCACATAACATTAATACTAAATTCCAATTTTGACAAATGGAATATACGTCTTCTTTCATTAACGCATGTACATAATTTTAAAAATCTGATTTTTAATTGTTATGTGTACATAAAGAAAATTATTTTTTCTTTCTTCCTTTCTCTAGAAATATTTTAATAGATAAAGCATAAAGTATTAATTTTATTAGTTTTTCTTCATATTATTTAATCATTCAAGATTTAGATGAACTTTAAAAAGTAAATTTTATTACAGACGCAAGTTAGCCGAAGAAGTTTGCCTGCAACCGTAGACGTCGATAATGTTCTTTTCCTTCGAAACATACTAGGCTTAGATGGCGAGAAAAATGCCGAATCATCTTCGTCGGGAAAGCACAGAAATAGAAACAGCAACCGCAACGAAAACATTAACACAAATGTCAACAGCAACTATTTCAAAGCCAGACGTACTCTTAATGATTTATTACCTTTGAATGTAGGACGCAATCGAAATTCTAATTCTAATTCGAACGTAAACACTAATACAAACAAGTTAGATTTGACTGTAGATCCATTCGACTTGAGCGATGAAGATGAGGCTTAAATGCAGAAGAGAGAAAGAGAAAGAAAATTACGAAATATGCCCGAATATTAGCTGCACCTGTAACCTTCTGTAAAATTATTAATTGCATTAATAGAATAATGTAATCAAAATGTTTAAGCAACCGTATTATAAACTAAATTATATCAAATTAAACAAGATTAAATATTATTAAAATTAATTAATTTATGTCAATATAATTTTGTGTTTTATTTTTAAATAAATGGATTAAGAACTATATACTTTCTTTTCAGCATAATTTTATTTTACACTAAAAGTACCTGCTAATTTATGCGACATAGTCAGTTCTTCAAATTTCGAGAACTCATTTTATTTCAATATTTATTACATAATTCAATAATATTAATAAAAATCACTATAGATTGTAATTATAACTTTAATCAATATTTATCTTTTTAATATTTTATTTTTATTATATCTAATAAACATTGAACTTAGAAACAAAAGCCATTAAACAAATATTATATATAGTTATATTAGAAATAATTCTGCTAAAAATTGGTATAATTTTATAATTACAATATTTTTCTTTTTTTTACATAGAGTAAAGAGAAGACATAATTATATAATTATATAATAATATATTAATTCAATGGCACTTCCAGGGAAAAATATTGTAACTGTAAAACTATGTCATTTTTGGAAAAATTATTTGTATAATAAAAATATATCTCTTTTATCCAGTAATAGACTGGATATTTAGAATGGGTTGGATATATATTTAAAAATAATTGCGCTTCAGCCAATATAATCATGGCACCTGCCGTTTATTAAAAACAAATTCGATAGTAATTGTATAACTACAAACAATAGTAATGACAGTATAATTATAAAATATGGTCGGTCTAATATTTTTATAACGCGCTTGTAGAATCAGTCTTAACCCTCGGATTACCAAACATCGCTCATATAGTGTATACATTATCTTTCTCCATCGCTTCCTTTCCATATTTCTCTTCTCCCTTTCCCCTCGATTTTCTAGTCAGAAAAATAAATATATTTGAAGGTACGATTTTTCTCCTTGTGTATCTGAGAAAATTTAAGCGACCGATAATCCGAGGGCTAATTAAACTATGAGATGTGTTATGGAGGTATGTTACAGTGTGATGTAGGGGTTTCGTTTACGTAAATCGAAAAATTGACTCTTGCATCCCCTCAGAAACAAAAGTATCGGCTGATCGACCGTTTCTATTTTCGAGGATTTCTCTCGCTTTCGTTGCTCCACGCGTCTCTCAAGGTTCCCCACACTTAGATATATTATATATATGTGTGTATGTACACGCACGCACATTTGTAGATATATATATATATATATATATATATATATATATATATATATTTATTTATCCATTCGTTTATATTCTCTCTCACATTCACATTTATTTATTTATTTTATGACATATAATTATCTCTTTTTTATTTGTGTGTATTAGGCGCACTCCACAGAAACGAGCTGGCCCTTCTGCGAGTTTTGTGTTTGAATAAAAAATAAATGATCCTTCGTTCGTTTCGTCGGAGTGCTGAGATCTGCTGAGATTGCCAAGCGACATTCTCTCATCCTTTGCGACTTAAAACTAGCAAAGTTGAATAAAGTGCTGCTACAATTCTTAGTGTGTATTCTAAGCTCCAGTTTTATAAAGATAGAGAGAAACGTACTGATAGAGACGCTGGTAATTAGACTTCGTCATTATTTATTGCATCTTTTCTTGGTCTTGTAACGTTTGGCGCATCATATTTTTTTATTCAACCCTCTGATGAATCATGAAATTCATATTGGGATTTTGATTATTTGTGGCGCACAATGTAGTAAATGTAGGATAAAGAAGAAAACGACTTGTCACAGTAAATCGTTATCTTTACAAGAGTAACAAGAAATTAATATATCGTGCCAAGTTATTTTGACTATTAAAAAAATATGTATCAGAGAATTAATAGGCTGTACATTTTTCTATGCGCTGTATATACATTTCCATTTAGCAACTTATAATTTACACAATTTAAAGAGATGACAAATACAAGAAAGAAACATGAAAAAATACATTTAAAAAGTTGTTAAAGTTGTGCAGTCTTGTTTTTAAAATTTTTAACACTATTGCGATATATTTTCATACACGCAGGTACGTTGTAGATATTGCAAAAGACTGCAATGTAGACAATCACTCTTGTTTATATATTCCACTCTATTGGAAAATCAAAAAATGACAATTTATTGATCATCCTATTTTCGTGAGATGTCCTATCGCATCGCGATGGCAAATCATATTTACGTAAAAACGAAATTTATTACACACAGCGGACAAGCGCTAGTTTTTATCGTTGTCACGTCAAAAAACAATGCCTTATCCAACCGTAGAAACTAGACAACGAAGAGAATAAATGTGTCTCTGGGTCTTTAGGCACTTAAATGTCGGAAGTTACTGGGAACCTTAAGAACGTGGCTCATCGAACGCCTGATACTTCCTATTTACAGCCTTAATCGGGGATGTAACCGCAACGTCCTAAAGAAAGATCGGGTTTTTGTGTATTAAATGGTATTCAAACTGAATTATATTCGCATGTCAGTTCCAGCATCAGATAAACTATGAAATTCTTCGTCAAAGAAAAGTACGATTACAATTCGAAAGCTCTCGTTACTGGCCTCTTGAGAATATTCATCAGCTTAAGAAACAATATATTGTTGATGCGTCGAAGTTTCACGCGATAAGTTATTTATCGTAAACTATTTCGAGCAGAGCCACAGATCAAGTTTCTCGAAATTCTTCGATATCTGATGTACAATTAATATTTGCTCCGTCAAAAGTAATTCCCATAAAAAAATACAATTCACATTCTAATGTCTTCTTGTACAATGTTCGTTAGACGAAAAAATAAACGGGAGGAGACACAAACGACTCAACGCGACTATTTCGCATAAAGATAAAATTCGTTTTGCGATCTTTCGGTCTCGCGTAGACCGGATGCACAGAATTATTTCATGCCACATTTATTCGTACACACAATATATAGCATATATATATATGCTCTATATCAAAATACACTTACGTCTTCTGAAAAGTAGTCGATCGTTTTCCTCTTTGTTTTCTTAGAATATATATATATATATATATATATATATATATATATATATATATATATGTATGTATAAAATATTATGTATAAAAATCAAAGCCGCAATTATTACAATTGTAATTTGCTTACGTAATAATAGTAAACGTTAGAAATATAAAATTAATAATTAATATAATCATTATTATTATATAATTTCAAAAATCTAATAATTATTAGTTTACAATAGCAATAACGATATCAACATAATAATAAAATAATAGCAATTATTAGTATAATTGTAATTACAATATTTTGTGTACATAAAAAAAATGGCAATTTATACTTCATAGTCATTGTACACTACTCCGTCTCCCGAGTAACTCTGTCAACTTCGCATACTCGTTTTTCCGTCTCCGATATGCGCGCATATGATCGCGTGGACAAACGAGATTATATGCGCACACGTCACGGAATTAAAGACTAGTAATTATAGTTCCCACGAAGAATTCTACATTGATTAATTAGGTAAAATCGCGATAGAGCTCGTCGACACTACGCGGCCGGCGATTACGCACCTACAGATACACATTATATCGATAAATTCTTTTACTAAAATATAGTATTATGGTATCGTATGTGTATGCTCGCCAATGATCTTTTCTTTTTAGATTAGAGCGGCTCGAAAAAAAAGACATAAAATCACCGAGATAATAATCGTAGAACCACGACAAATGCAAAATTGTATAACGTGTGGATACGTTCGCAGAGAGTTTTAAATGCGGCAAAAATGCATTCTGTGGAAAGTGAAAAGAGTAATAAAAAATTATGTCTCTTATCGATGATAATTAAAACAATAATTTGAAAATCATATCGACAGAAATAAAGTTTCTTATACTTATATAAATTCTCGACCATTAAAATAGAGTTGAAAATTAATATACGCGAGAATATAAAGTATGTAAAAGATTGTAAAATAGTAATTTCTATTATATTGTTTTTTTTATGATAATAAGAATAATTATACTATAATTAAAAGTGGCAGAGATAATAAATTGTTGTAGTTGGTAAATGTGGAGTAGAACAATACGGTTATATGTGGCAGTGAAAAACAGCGAGTTTCGTCCGGCAGTATCAGTACAGGCAGTTTCAGAGTACATTTTCGAGAACAAGAATAATATATCCTATGATAATCCGTTGGCAGTTTTCGAGACAGTCTTTTAATCTTCGCATATCGTCGTGGTTTTACGTCGCATAATTAACGAACGTCGGCAAATAATTCGCGATAAAAGATATCAATTATTAAACTACTGATCGCTAATCACCTCGGATTAAGCGTAATAAAAATTTGATTGCAACCGACGTTGATTTTGAATACAGACAAAAACCAGATGAATAAGAAATCGTCGACAAATTATTTGCCGCCGATTATTTGAGTCAGCGTCGGCGCCGCTCGAGAAAGATAAAGATCAGAAAAGACTCGATTTCGAGATTCGAGTTATTTTGGCAATTATTGTACTTGTCTATATATTTACAAGTATATCATACATACCACGCGCGCAAAACACCGAGAAGCAAGGCACGCGAGTATGCTTGCTTACATTTTTTGCGCATCATTAAAAATTAAGAGTCAATAATTATTAATAAATTATATTATTAATGATAACAACACAGAAAAAATTATACAATTACATATATTATCAATGTAGATCAATAACTCTTAAAAGGTTGTAGGTAAAATTTTTTTCTTTGATAAGAAGCATCTACTTGCGCGCGTTTGCGTCTCGGTTTTCTGTGTTTTCCGCCAAAGAGAAAATCGTTACTGTGAGCAGGCCGTCATCGTTCTCCGATCGACGGCAACGGAATTCGTTTTCGTAATTGAAAGAATTCGATCGACGGAGAAAGGGGAGGGAAGGGAGAAGAGGGAAACTGCATTAACATTATAATTTGTACACGCGGCTATCGTCGTTAACTGCGCAAATCGTATGTCCTACAATCGATGTGATTTAAAAAATATCTCCGACCGATCAAACGGCGATGAATTACAATATTCTCTACACGATATATTAATTATACATATATGTATATATATAGAGAGAGAACGGTAATCAACTATGCATACTATAGGGGCTATTAATTAGCGTAATCTCTTGATGTTTCTCTCTCAAGAGCTTGATTTTGATCATCGAAGAGCTTCGATACGGGCATTAAAAAGCGCTCGATTCACAGTAATACTCGATTCGAAAGTGTACTGATTTGATAAGCACTCTTTGTGTATTTAAATTTACACACATATCCCTGATTATAATCAGATATAATCCCCATATCGCTGTGCCGCACAATGCTGTGGTGTTTTCGTTTAAAATATATATTTATATATAGATTATGTGATTTTTTTTCGCGGACATACAAAAATACACGATTCTCGGTTGCGGTCAGTAGCACTGCACAAATGATTATTCAGTATGATAGTATCGACTTTATTGATCCGTGACACATATAATCAAAAATAATCAATATCGCTTAATGATGCGAATGTTGAAAAGATCATTTCAGATCGATTTTGTGTCAATTTTGAAAATCCATTTTAGTTTATAAAATGCATTTTGCATGTATTTTGGAGCTTTTCAAGATGAAGCTTGTGTCATTTTGGAACGCTTACGTATGTATATCTTTTTAATCGTATAACGATATTAATTATTCTGACTTCACGAATCGCTTATCTTAATTAATTTATGCATCGCTAATTATATATAAAAAAGCAGTCTCGCTGCTCGCTCGTATCGACTAATAAAATTACGTATCACTCTTCGCGCTTTTAAAAAAAGATTGCTTTATTTCATTGATAAATGCGCGAAGAGAGACAATCAATTATTCTTTAGAGTCAAACTTCTAATATAATTAAAATTATAATTTCGTTTTATTATAATCGAGATGTAATAATAACAATTATATATATACATACATATATATATATATATATATATATATTATATATATATATATATATATATATATATATATATATATATATATATACATGTGTATATGTTGATTTTCGGCTTTCTCGATTATTTTTATTTTTACGTAAAACAATATATTTAAAACATATCTTGATTCCTCGCGGAGTTCCGATTCCCGGGATCAATAGAAAAGTATACACATAACTGCCTAAACATAAAATTCTCCAAAAATATATTTCCCATTTATCGCGCTAAACTGCATGTTCAAAGTGAGTTAACCCTTAGACACAAACAACTCTTGCAAATAAAAATTAAACAATGAAATAAAAATTCATATGTCATAATTAAAAAAAAGAGAAAAAAAATTGTAAAAATTAAAATATGTAAGTATTAAATGTTTTACATACATATACACAGGTAAAAGACTAATAAACTTAAAAACTCGAGTAGTCTATATCAAAACAAATAGTCCACATTGATATAACTTTGATATAACTTTACATCTGTGTTTAAGGGTTAATAACCATCGATAAGATCGATCAAACCGGAAAGCCGGCCGTACGTGAGAAAGAGAGAATAGATTTGAATTGACAACTGCATCAAACAATTGTTCAAAATTTATATATATTTTTATATATCTTTTCTTTAATATATATATATCTTAATTAATATATATATTATTATATTCTTATATATATATAATTAATATATATATAATATATTTTTATTAATTATTATTTATTATTTATTATTTATTAATTATTATTTATTAATTAATATATATATTATTATATTCTTATATATATATAATTAATATATATATAATATATATATTATTATATATTATATATAAATAATATATATATTATTATATATAATATATATATAATTATATCTTAATTAATATATATATTAATTAATATATATATAATGTATATAATAATCTTTAATATATATATATATATATTAAAAAATTATTTACCTTTCAATAATTTATATTAAAAAGAAATTATACGATATTCAGATAATTCTTTCTATTGGATTTTATAGAATATTGTTAAAGCAATTTTAGTAATTGATCATTTCGTTTGGATTGCAGATACTTTGAATACATGTTCTCCCTTTTTTTACACAAAGAAAGTTTCCAATGTGAATTAAATTATAATCATTGCGTAATTCCTATCCAAATGCGTGTTCGTATCTGCTTTTATCGCTCTCTTTTTCGCATACACGCTGGCTTATAGGCAATCCTTTACATAGACACGAACGCACTTTGCTAATGTGAAATGTCTTCCGCAGAAAACGTGCGAAGCACTAAAAAGCATTCAGACAGACAATCCACGAGCGTGTTCCATAACGATGTGTAAAGTGTATCATATTAAAATACAGCTTTTCTTAATAACTTTTAATTTGCTTCTTTGTATGTGTGTATATGTATGTGCATTCGCATTCTCTGGCTACGCTGTTTCAACCATTAGTGTAATAATAATAATAATAATAATAATAATAATAATAATAATAATAATAATAATAATATTAATAATAGTAATAATAATAATAATAATAATAATAATAATAATAATAATAATAATAATAATTGGTTATTAATAATTATTTTTTGTTTTATCTTTCTTTTGTTTTTTTTTTTTTCAAATTATTAAGATAATTCCAAC
This sequence comes from Cataglyphis hispanica, assembly GCF_021464435.1. Classification (NCBI taxonomy): domain Eukaryota; kingdom Metazoa; phylum Arthropoda; class Insecta; order Hymenoptera; family Formicidae; genus Cataglyphis; species Cataglyphis hispanica. The sequence continues at coordinate 1,663,172 of NC_065966.1, read as the reverse complement.
GATTTAGATGAGATCGAAAGTAGCTTATATTCGCTTTCGATCTTGTCAATTCTCTTTTTATTTTCCTCTTTTTCTTTTTCATATTCTTTCGTTCCGCATCACGTGGAGTTCACCAGTCATTGTGTGAAAATTATTTTTCAGATCACAAATGTACATATAATTATTATAGGTATTTATGGCTATGTTTACTATTGTAATACTTTATGCGATAATAAAACACACGGACGGGGTAGTGTGTGACCTAAAGAGTCACCCGAGATCCGAGAGGAGTTTCGAATATAACGACGGTGTTTGTGTGCGTGTGTACTTGAATATCAACACTTAAAATCGGAGCAAAATAAACATATAGATATATATGTACATACATCTCGATTTGCGTTATTAAATCCATTCTCAAAAATAATTCGACAAATTTAAAATCGCATGTAATTAAAAAGAATAGATACAATTAAAATCTATAAAATGTGTAAATGATCTTTGTGATCATTAAAATCTTATTCTAATTGAATTTGTATTATTTTTAATTTACTTTATATAACACTATAATATTTTTCATTTAAAAAAATATGTACACATAAATTTACACATAAAATTAAGAGCCAATAGTCACAATTTTTAACGTAATTAATATTTATCTTAATTATTATATAAAAAAAAAAATAAAAAGAGTAAGTTTAAATTGTGTAAGACTGGAAATAAATTGTTAAATGATAAAATTATTTTTAACCGTAAAATTTCGTTGATGACGCGTTGAGGAATACGTTTATGGCGCAAATCGAGAACCAACCACAAGAAAATGTCTCAAGCCGCTCAACACGAACGTCTACGCGTTAAACTTTGTGTTAAGAATGCGAGCTCTTTCGTACATAAAAATATATCGCTAATTTTTCATAGAGCATATTAAAATCTTGTTCGTACATCGCGCATCATTGTTAAAACAATAATCGAGCTTAACAATTACTCTTTCATTATCTTGCAAAGGTCTCAAACCAAAGTAACAATAATACACTTGTTTTAACAATAACGAGATGGGAGGTAGTCTTTGCTGCATTAATCCTTGACATATTGTATTAACGCGTATTACTTTACGTATTATTCTTACATTTCTGATTTTTTAATAGTTGATACATACACTTATGTACGCACATACACGCACATATATACATACACGCACTCTTTAATTTATAATTTATAGCTTTTTTAATCCCCATTGATCATCATTAGATAAGTATAATGTTTATATTCAAAGCGCGGCTAGTAATATAGATCTAAAAGACGCCTTTAAAAAAGGCAAAATTACATAATTTATAAATACACAAATTTATAAATACATGATACAAATGTATATTGTATTTATAAATGCAATATACACGATATCGTGTAGCAGAAAAAGCTATCTATCTATCTATCTATCTATCTCTCTCTCTCATTTGAGATATTTCCACAATAATTATTAGTTACTATCACGATTATTCAACTTATCGTAACAGTAAAGTAAAATAGTACAAACTATATTTTCTTCAAATCTCTGGTTCTCGAATGAAGAACAAATTTATAATGTACAATTATATTTCTTTTTTAGACTCTTTCTTTTCGTTTTTAGTTTTACTTGCTCGTTGCAGTTTAGATCTATATCGTTCGCGGCGCTTCTTTTGTGTAATGCTCTTCGCGGATAATTTCCATCTGTGTGAAAACCTGACACACATCGGTCATCGCGATGATCTTTCCGAACATCGACACAGCGAGAAGACACGCAAGGATTAAAACAGAAATGCACACGGGCATATTATAGCCGAAGCGCAGATGTTCGTTCGTGAACGGTCAAGGACTGATATTTATCAGAATCGACGAATTTAAACAGTACATTATACGCACCTATATACGCAAGCATCTTTCTTTTATACGCACATAATTACATACGTACTTTTTTTTTACGCCTGCTTCTTATGCGCGCATTATCCGCGAGAAGAAAGGCGTTTCCTATCATATAACAACTGAAAAGAATGATGGGCATTTTTTCTTTGCCTTTCTTTCTCCTTACATGTTTTTGGAAACGATTGCAACTAATGTAATGCGCACCGTGTGAACAAATGATCGAACAATGTGCTACCTTTGAAAGGAAAACACGGAACAGCTCGTCTGTAGTTACATCTGTTGGATTCCAGGGCAGTGAAATCCAACAATTGGTGCAACAATGCTTTACAATTGCTAGCAACCCTTTTTTGTATTTATAAATGTACATATATGTATTATGTGTATATATAGATATATTAATATTTGAAAATTTATATGTCCCAATATTTAAAATTTTATATTTTTTGTAGAAAATTTTAATTAATATTTTATAATAATCAAAATTATTAAAAAAATTTATAATAGAAGTGTGTGATGTATATACACATATACACACAATAAAACCTTTTTTATTATTGCTGTTGCAATTTTGAAATAGCAAAAGGTTCTTCTGCTTTCTTATTCGAGCCTTCTGTAATAAAATTCTATTTATCAAATTAAAAAAAAAATTTCTTTTATATTAGGACACGGAATGTCCCGCGTTTCCTTTCGCATCGCGGTAAATGTTAGATAACGTGCAGCAATGAAAATGCATCGTATACTAATCAACACCGGTGCGCAACGTACGATGCAATCCCTCACTGTCGCGAATCGTGTTCATCCGCGAGGCCGCCCGTGTGGTTTGATTCGATTCGATTCTCCGGATCCTCCGTTGAGGCGGATCCTGCGTGCTCGCCGCAAGCACCGTCGTTTCGTAGGCACGGAAGTATTACTTTTTTTATATTGCGTGTGTACTTACTGACAGCCTCCCTGAGAGAGAAACCTTACTACATAACTCCTTTTTCCGAGACCTATATCACACATCGCTCTTGTTCGCGCACGATTACTTTTATCGTTTCTTCTTTCTTACTGATTTTCCTCAGCGTGTCCGAGTCTGATGATAGTCTGCCGAGTTAATTCGAGAGATGTTTTTCTATGCACGTAGAAGAATATCTCGCGATAGATCTCTGCGAAAGAACCATGCGATCTTCCTGCTTGTCGTCATATCGAGTCATAATCTTCCGAATCTATTCTTGCAACTTCACAATCAAATCCGTTTCTTCCTCATTCAACGATCACGATTCTCTCGCGAATAACCGAATCGTTCAAGTCATTCATCTACTTCAGCCAGTCTTCTCATGATTTTCGCGCGCGCGGACACTCGAAAATAATTCGCGTCACGATCAGTTGTTGATTGTCCTGAGAGGGACGTCTCCTCTACCGTCGAGGAGAGAAAAGAGACTAGACTTCCGTCGATACGAACTCATTCGAGAGAAGATCCGTCTTGACTTGTAAATGTCAAGTCGATCCTTCGCCGCATTCCCGGAAACACACCGGGCGATCTATACCGGTACACCTTTCGCGAAGAACGAGGACGGCCCCCATGTATCCTACGACACTGCACTGAGTCCTTAGATGACGATGACGACGACGCATCGGCCACGACCCGTTCACCGCAAAGAGTAATGCGAAACCTTCACAAATAGTCATTCTCGACCGTCTGAGCGTCCTGCGATTTTAACGTCGCCATTTCCTCCGCGGTGCCTTCCTCGCCCTCCTGTTCCTCCACGAAGCTGATGCTCCCGGCCTTGTACCAGACGACTATATCCACCACGAAGGCACACACGAGGATACCGCCCGTTGTACCTGCCGAGAGATATTCGCGTTATTACGCAAACTCCATGCTTGTACGCAATCTTATATAGCGCGTTTATGTCTTATAAATGTACATACTTCCTCTCCTAAATCTCTGTTTAATTTGTTTATTTTTATCTTTTCAAGTCATGTAAGAGATTGAAAAATATATTATTGCGTATATTAATTGAAATTTGACTTTCTGAAGAATTGCATTTCATTGAATCGATGTAATTATCGAGAAATCTCTTATTTTGAAATCTCTATATTTTAGCAAATGGAGAATTCTTTTAGAGACTTCTCTCTTTTTTAAGATATGCTTACCATGATAGAACATTCTAAATACATTCGAATCGTAAAGCCAGCAGGCGCCTCGCTCACCGCAAGCGTATTCCCATACGAGACAAGCGGAATCCACCACAGCACCATAAACGATAGGACATGGGACATTACCTGAAGTAAAGGAATGAATATATTAAGCATACTGTGTTGTTAAAAAAGGCGATTCTAGAACATTTTTTCAACATAAACAAACCAAAGGTTTTTCTTTTTAATTTTTTTTATTATATCTATCTCTCTTTCACATTAAATTATTATTTTTTTTTAATCCTAATCAATTTACAACTACTTTATTTTACATTAAAAAAAAAAAGTTCAGATATATAAATTTCTAAGACTCTTTTCAATACCGAGAAGTTTTTGTCAAACTTTAAGCGTTCACTTTCTCGTTTTATTTGGATTAAACAAGTTCCTGTGTAAAGATACGCCGCATTATCTATCTCAACCTTGAAAATAATATATCAAGTAATTACCGAACAAACCGATGGCGAATTGTATCAGCCCGAGAGCCATGGCCTTGTCCCTGGGATCCACGCATCGTAGAATGAGCAGCATAGAGCCTACCTCGCTAGTCGAATGGATAAAAACGAAGACCGAAAATAGGATCATGTAAACCCAAAAGTTGCTACACTCGAGTTCGCAGTAACCCATCGTCGCCGTGCTGATCACTGCTTCGGGTATCGTGACGTTCTGACCGATGCATTGACAGTTATAAAACTGTGAAATATCAAATGTAATATTGTCAGTGAAGGAACAAAAGATATAATTTTTTTTTTTTTGATATTTCGCGATATTTGTTCGTTTGCTCATTTATTGACCATTTCTTATTCCAAGTTTTCAAAAATTATTTTACATGCAAGTCAGTGTCTTTTTTCTTTACTGAAATATTGTTATAATTGCTAAATTATGTTTTGCCTTAAAAGTAAGTTGCTCGTATCTGTACTCAGAAATTCAACCACAATATTTTGACATTTAAAAATAAAAAAAAAGAGTGTCAAGTGAGATGCGTAACCAAAAATTAATCACTTAACACAATAATAATACATAATACTAATATTAAATTTAATAGACACAATATATAATAATATATTACTATCTAAATATTTTGTTTTATTCAACAGCAAAAAAAAAAACTCCAGAATTCTGTATTCTTTTCTGAAATGACTCGGCAGCAATTTCAGTTTTTACGGTGTTTCCAAGCTGATGACCGTTTCAATTATCATCGCGTATCCCACGTAATTTCGTTCGAACGAACGTGTCATCACAGAGCATGTCCTGAGTGTTGGTTCTACTGAGCTTAGCACTTACCGATGCCACTTTGCCGTCGGCGACCGTATAATTCGAGCAGCCTGCGTGACACGCGGAGAAATACGTTCTGCCATCCGCGCCACAGATTGGACTGAACTTATTTCGGTCGCAGCCGCAGGTAGCCTCGCAGGTGGGCTCGAAGCTGGAAAGTCTGCGAAAACGTCAATTTCGCTTTTTAAATTAACGTAAGCTTTAAACTCACTAAACTTAACCGCTTACTTAACACAAGTCATTCTACGAAGATGTACGAAAAAGAATAATTATCGCGGTTTATAAATCGAGCATATTATTAAATTCTTTTTCCCAAAGCAATTTTCTAATTTTTATATAATATAATATATAAATATATAAGAAATTGTGTGTATGATGAATACGTATATCTTTATAGTATTGAATAATTGGTACATAAAAATGAAACTATTAGAATCATTTAAATCTAGCCCTTAAGGAACAATATATTAAATTTTTTGTTCATGTTTAATAAATGATAGCGTGACATAACGGTTTATGTAATATTATATACTGAATAAAATTGTAATGGAGGATTTCTTTGCGGAAAGCGACTAAAGAAGATGCCGATTCAGGAGAGCTGAAAATGTATGTATCTGGAAGAACCGGAAAATATTGTTGACTTGTAAATAAGACAGGGGAGAGCGAAAAATTCTCACGCGTTTCCGATACATATATGTTTACAATGCGCATTTTAATAGGACGCGCATTCAAACGCGTTGTTTTTCGTTAAACACGACCGACACTCGCCAGCTCTGTCGTTTTGCATACAGACAAAAGCAACAAGCAACCGCGAAAGTTTTATAACAATGTTACAAACAATTAAATTGGACTCTTTCGAAAATATTGTTAACAATAAATAATTAATATAATTTTATTTTTATGATTGTTAACGATATTACGTCGAAATGTAATAAAGGTTTATGTCATTTAACTTCAAAACGTGGATGATCTTGCGAACGCTAATATTATTTCAGACATCCTACCTTAATAATACGAATGAACACTATAATTTACACAAAAATAAAAAATTTTGTTATATAATAATTGCTATTTGTCCCGGTAAAACTTTTTCAACTTATTCATAATTTAGGATGAATATTTTCTTCTCGAAAAGATTCGCATCAAGCATAATTGCGGGAGCAAATTCATCAACACTTAAATTTTGTTAGTTACGATAAGATTTTTTTTACCCATTAGGATGTGATACGAGCCCTGCGAAATCATCCATCGGACAACCAATGAACATCAATACGCCCATGCCGATCGCGTAAACGACCGCAGTGAAGGCGATCCAGGCTGCGACGAACCTCGCGTTGGGCTTCGCTCTCAAGATAAATACGCCACTAATTATAATACCCAATCCCATAACTAGGATGCCGCCAACACCTGTGCAAAAAATCACAAAATCATTATACGATCGTCGAAAGCCATTCACCTGGTAATTCAAGCTTTGCGTCACAGTCTAGTCATGGGAATCCAAGGATGACCATGACAATTTGTTTATTAAATATTAAAAGTGTAAAGTAAAGAATATTTATTAAAAATAAAAAATAAGAAAAAATTCTGAAATTCTAGTTATAATAATAATTATTATTATTATTAAAATTTCAAAAATTATACTGTCCAATTTTATTTAATTTTGTCTAATATTTTAAATGTACACAATAAAAATATATAGTTTTTATCTTTAATATTCACAAATTATTAAATACAATAAAAGAAATATAAAAATAAAAATGTGAATATAAAAATAACAAAAATAAAACTGAATATAATGCTAAGAGTTGATCGTAAAATGTTCGAAAAGATCAAGACGATCTACTTATACTTTCATTGGCTTTACATAACTTCATCGGACTGCTATAAAATAATTCGAAATCAATAGTCTCGCGCAACAATACGGCGGCTTCTACCAAATTATTCCTCGAATAATACGGCCATAGATTAATACTTGGGTGCAGAATGACAAGGAGTAGAATAGAGAAGCGGAGCGCAGCCTTGTTTCTACGACCGGCGCCAATTCTCGATGAACAATCATCATAAATTAGCGCGTGCGCGCACACACACACTCACACACGTAGAATAAGACATCATACAATTAATACTGGGATACGCGAGTTCATTCTACAGATTATATCGAATTACTCGCAATATTATAACTTCCGCATGTCATGAATTACTTATTAATTATAAATAAGGAACATTAAAAATTATTATATATATTTATGTCTTGAGTTGTATAAAATGTTAATATAATTTAAATTAAAAATAAAGAAAGTAGCTCAGTATAATTGTCCTGCAAATTTTGCGTCGCAAGTCTCTGCGCACAACAGACAAAGTAAGAGAATAATTCTTTTCGATGAATGAAATAACACGCCCGTTCTGTCATTTACGTCAAATTATCCACTTTACATCGTAATCGCGACGGACATCCGGCGACAAAATCTTGCGACGTTGCCTAGACGAGCTTCCACAAATTTTTTTGTGTTGTTATTCCGATTCATGTCCTTCACAATACATATCATTAGTAATAACCCAATTCAACAAAAAATAATTCTTTTCTTAAATTAAAAAAAAAGAAAATTATTTAAAATACATTCTGACTTTCGAAAACGCTCCGTCACATTTTTGAGAAATTTTATTTAAAATTGTGTAAAGAAATTATTTTAACGTATAATCAAAATTAAATATATTGAAAATTAAAATATTCACTTCTTAAATGGAACTTGTTACAAATATTAAAATTAATAAAATGTTCATAACTAAATATTGCACTAACTAAAAATTTGGAAAATTTGTAAATTAAGCTAATAAGAATCATGCGGACTATCTAATGTATAAATATTTTTTAACTGTTTAATCAAATTTATTTTATTTTTCAAATAAATCATTTCTAAGATTAAATTTGTATTGAGCATGAAAAAAACTGTAAGAAAAAATTATTTTTTTCTCAAATTCCTTCTTGTTGAACTATATAATTGAGTATACGTTCGAGATCCACGGGCCCCCGCTTGCATGCTCATTCACGATAATTACCTGAGATCATGTTCGCATGATGAGCTGGCAAACGAAATTGGCTCTCGAGGTACTTCGGTAGAAAGGTGTAAAGACCGGCGATCGGCAAGATGTGCAGCACGCTACTCGCTGTTCTATACATCAGTATGTCGTTCTTCAGAAGTCGTTTCACTGCGCTCGGAAAATCTGCAACAGCGACAGCCAAAGTGTTACAGCACCAAGCACGCGCGTAAACGTAAGAATTAATATAATTATCCGGTCAATTTACATCATTTGTCGCGTACTCAATATATTTGTCATGATGACAAGTGGCAATTATCGTTGAGCAACGAAGGAATATTTATCATCAATTACAAAATAAATTCTTTTATTTTCTTTATTGGAAAATTGCTGAAAGATAAATATAAAGCACAGCCTAAGAATAACAAATTATTCGGCATTTTTATTTGGTAAACAAAAATATTTCTTTTTTTGAAGTTTTGATGTCAAGTATCTTGCTAACCATATATGCCTCCTATTTAATTGTAATCATCTTATCTAAGCAAATGAGTCTCGTATCATCATACGTGCGACAGGTATACGGGTCATCGACTCAAGATATTACATGTTTCATGGGCGAAGGTTACGCGCAGCTTACATTAGCGATATCCTAGTCGCAATCCGGCTCTGCGAATGCATCACGACGAGCGAGATACACACACGTGGCCATGGTTATCTCTTATTAGTCTCGGTCCCGCCTGATCTCTCTGTCTCTACTCAAGTCATATACTTATTCCTTACGAATCTGACAGAGTCTTCACCGCAATTCTCTGTATATTTACGAGCTCGATTACGAGGGACCAGCTAATTAGCCTCGGCGATCTTTTCTCTCTCCTCTCGTATTATCTTTCCTCGAGTACCCGAGAGAACTCGACGGTGGGCAAGGTGAAAGCGAGACTAAAAGAGAAAAAAGTCGCGCCGAGAGAAGGTAAGAGGGAGGAAACTTGTACCGCACGTGATTCTGCGTTATAAAGCGTCTTTGGCAAATGATTCCGCGCCGATAAATGATTATTAATACGATTTCGATGAGGACAATGAGAACGTTTTACTGGCAGTTTCGCCTGACGTACGTATCGGTGGAGATCGATGCGTCGCAGACGCATAGACTTTTATATGCGCCCCTGCCAGACGAAGATATACGGCTCGGCCGACCGAACGTATTGACCCATTGAAACGTATATGTAGACCTGCTCGGAAACCCGCTACAGTTCGCCGATAGTCTAGGCTCGACTAAGAAGGCTAGATTAAGAAAACGTTCGAAATTATTATCAGGACTCATCAACGATTGCCCTCTTCCTCATGTCGATTTGCGAACCAATAGAACGAGAGAACATTCACGTCTGTCTCTCTTCGCTTTCAATGAACCGGATAAATAGTAAGTAAATAGTAGAGCTTAAAATAAGAAACTCGTATCCTTTTAAATATCTGTTATTATGTAAATGTATAGATAGAAATGGCGCTTTGAAATTAACTTGAGATTTATTTAATTTTAATAGTCAATATTATCGAAATTATAAAAAAAATTATTTTGATGCTTCAAATAAAAAAAAAAAAATGATTCATCAAAAATTCCATACAATCATGCATTTTTATTCGTCAAATCCAAACCAGATTTATTGAAATCGAAAATCAAATCAATGAAGATTAATTTACTCCAATTAATTAAAACTGAAATCATTTTTATAATTTTCTCATTCATAAAAAAAAAAATTAAATAAATATTTTCCCTTTCACGGTTGTTTTTCTGTTCGGATTATTTTAATGTATCTACTCGGCTAACTGCGTCTTTTTAATCTAAAATCTTGAAAAATTTTCAAATGAAATTTATTCAAATTGGAAAAAAAGATCAAGAAGTTCATCTACTTTATAATTTATTTAGTTGAAAGAGAAACTAAATAAATATATCTTCGATTTTTCTTTCTTTTGAACGCGCTATGTTAATTTATCTACTCAGACCAGTCGAGCATCTTTTTCGCATGATACTATAGCGAGTGTACAGTATATGCGTAACCTTGTGCGTGCAAACGAAGCTACATGCCTAGGACTGCCTAGGAGTCTTCTAGGCATCCAAGAGAACCCAGCTAGAAATCGTGGCAACCCCGCATAGGGACGTCCCACAGACCATGAGTAGACAAACGTGACTAACATTGAGCTCCGAGTATTATCGTACAGAATGCCCTTTAAAGCTCTGAATGCGTATGTTGTGTCGATCATTGTAATATACATTCGTTTATTTCGGACATACGGTACGGTCTATCAATTTTGCAAATTTTCTTGTAACATTAATAATTAATTAACGTGCCAAAAATATACAAGTAAATTGACATGATTAATATGCAGACACTTATATGTAGACATATATGTGTTATTTATGTTGTCATTGTGTTCAGCAAACTTAATGATTGTATAATAGTTGGACAGCAATTAAATTCGCCTACTCTCGTACACGTCCAATCAGCGAAATTAGGATACCACAAGACAGAATGTGCCAAACTTAAAAATCGTTGTAAATTCGAGATATATTTTATATTTATCGCATATGCAACTGTGACAACTATAATTTACCATTGCGTGATTTATTTAAAAATTATATATATATATATATATATATATATATATATATATATATATGTGTGTGTAAAACTGTGTATCCGGATTTGCGAAAATAAACTATGTCTAAAACGTGACATTCAAATATTTGTCATAATTTAAAAACTCGCTTAAAACAAGGTATAATAATGCGCCCGATAATAAATAAAACACTAGATGCGGATTAAAAAGTTAGACGCATTAAAAAAGACTTTTGCGTAGGCGAATCGCTAAATTAAGTGCGACGATATGTAAATAATACGGCTCGTAGAAAACACATATATAAACGACGTCGAGAAAGAGGAAGAGAGAGAGAGAGAGATGGGGTGGGAAAGAGGGTGAGAGAGACAGAACTTAAAAAAAAATACAAAAAAGAAGCAGAGTGAGAGACACACGCACGTTAGTGCGCGCGTACACGCGCAAAATGTACGCACGTACGTGTCCACCGCTGCCTCTATGCACGACGCGTGACCGTGAACTTGCCCCACCTCGGTGCACGAGTCGGTCAGTCATTATTATTAACGCACACACGTAGAGAAAGCGACGCATACGCGCGTGTAACGCACACGGGTGAACGCGCCAACCCCGCGCCGAGGGTCCGTTAAAGGAGCATCCGATGATTTCAGGACTTTCGGAAGAAGTTACAAGTTGTTGCCGAAATGATTGCACAGTAATTTGTGTAATTAATGAGGAATTTCAAAAATCTCGATGGAGAAAGTGAATTTTGTTTTTGGCATATATTATATTTCTTTCAATATATATTACGCGTTTGTTCCTTTATTATATAATAAGTTAGTAGATAGAAAACAATGTATATTTAATGGATACAGTAATAAATTATTACATAATAAATTAAATATAATCATTTCATTTTATGTGCCTGCTCCTTTTCTCTTTCCTTTCCATTTTTTACATATATGTGTTATATGTAAAAAGTTGCATGGAATTTTTAAAATATTTGATCAATTCTACAAATAAAAAAAAAGTATCTTTAAGAGATTCCTTTCAAAAATTATTCGATTTTGAATATTACATTTTTTAAATTATATTAAGCTTAAATTACGTATTTAAGTAAAGATAAATAGCTTTAAATTACACTCAAGAATAAAACTCCTGTTAACATACCTTGAGCGGTTTAGGAGAAATCAGAGGCTAAACAGGTCAAGGTGATTGGATCGAGCAAACGAAGCATGAATCGTCTTCAAAGAGCCATTTCTGGCAGCGCATGTTTAGCGCTAAAAACTGCGATAGCAAAATAAATAAAAGAAAAGGAACACGCGTGCAAAAATCTAATCAGGGACGCGGTCGATTATTCACGGTCGCCGAATTTGCAAGATTTTCGCTCGAGGAGATGATTCTCCATCATAGAGAGGAGAGGTTAATCGCGCGTCTAACATTTTTTTTCTACAGGTGTGTCGAAAGCTGTAAATCTCGGCTGTACTTTCCCGGTTGAACGCGCTGGTATTGTATGTATAGGCGAAGGCGACGTCGGACATCCTCCGCTCGCCACCTAAATTCACTATTGACCTTGGACCCCGCCGGACGACTCACGCTTGAGAGATCATCTCTGTTCGGTTTATTTCTTCTTTTTTATGCGCATACCGATATAGCCGACCGAAATCGCATTATGCGACAGTGATGAATAAAGTCTTGCGCGAAATATCGATGCAGCTGCGAATATGGCACAATGATTCATCCTGTTGCGCGAATTAACGAACAAGACGATTTAAACATGTGATTTCTTATAGATCGAACGTATGTATTTGTGCTCTATCTCTTGAATAATTTAATCAAAGATTTTACGCAGTCATTTGACTGATATCATTTTCTATTCACAACATAAGCATTGTGCGATAAAGACAAAGATATCTCTCGTGATTAAAATAAAAAAGTCATGTTATAAAGTTTACAGACTATAGTAATGATTAAAACAAAAAAAGTTTGTTTGTTGAAAAAATTTAATTTCTGCAAAAAAATAATCTTTATATATTTTTATTTCCATCCTCTAAGTAAAAAATAAAAAAAAATAAAATAAAATAAAAAAGTGAAAAATAAAATTTAAAAATAGTTAAATTTACATAATTAAATCAATGGATTAAAAGAAAGTGAATCAACGAGTACATAAAAAAAGAGACATGTATCGTTGTCTTGATGCGCACAAGAGGACAGATTATAGGCAAAATTGTCGTGAGTTCCTGATTAACTTACGAAGAGCACATTATCTCCGACTTTATTTACATTCTCGTTAACCTTCGATGCTATGGCAAGTGGCAAATGTGCAGAATTTCACCTTTCGGTGCAAACATTTCAGCAAAAATACTTGCTCAAAGATGATGTTAACGGCAATCGTGCTCCGCGTTTTCTCCCAAATAATTATTTCAATACGTAATTTACACGCATATACATAATCATTTCCTTCTATAAAAATGTATGTACATCTATCTATCAGGCCATCATTAAAAAAACTTCGAGCTTTTTTCAACACGAACGTAATTATCTGTCTTAATAAAATTAAATATTTAAAAATGATATTTATATGAATTAAAAAAAAATAGAATTTTTCGTTTTCAAAGTATTTTTAAAACTTTAATCGCAACGATATGGATATTATTATTACTTCTTTTTATTATTTTTCTTACTTAATAATCTTCTACTCTACTTCTATGTAATTTATTCTATTTTTCACGTGATGATGCAATATTATTATAAATAACGATATGCCATAAATGTTCGCGGATACAAATTACCATCAAATATCGAGATATCACAATCACGAATCACAAATTGCCGCAAAAGGAGAAAAAACAATGACGATATATTTACTGCCAAAAATAATCACATATAACAGCCGAACTGCGACACGATTGCGCCGATTATCCTCTTTTACGTTTCGTGCAATCACGCAATAGAGAGAAAGATAGAAAGACAATGAAGGAGAGAGGGATAAAACCTGCCACAAAGCAGCTTACGGCGAGTCATAAAAACAGATTAAGCTAATCCACGCGGCCGAAACGGTCCGACTAGTCGGACCGAGAGCGATCGGAGCAATCCCCGAAAGATAAATCAGGACTTACCTCGAAGACTGGGCTTCTTGGCATCCGCTCGTCGAGGGGGTGTTCTGCTCTTCGGCAAGCGTGTCGGGAAGGCAAACATCCCTATGCTGACGAACATTAGCATTGCTGAGATCAGGACCAGTCCTGAAACAAAACGCGTTTGAAAAAACGGTATTCTCAAAAAGTAAGTAACATCGTCTCGCGAACGCAATTCGCAAATTATAGTGAAACAGCGATTATTCGAATAAACTGGACAACAATATATATATATATATATATATATATATATATATATATATATATATATATTGTTTGTATATTGTTTTAATACACCTTACGTAACTTACATTTTATAAAGCTCTCGCAATTCCTTCATCTCGTCTGCATCATTCATAAACTTCCATATGCTTTCAATTTGCACTTCATTCAATTTTGCTATTTCTTCTGTCATTCTTCTCTCCATTTGTGATATTACAATCATGTTTATCGCTTGCGTATTCTGCAATAGCATTTTTTCAATAATTATTCGTAACTCATTTTTACTAAGTGAGCGTGTAGGCACTGCGTTTTGTCGTATTCTTGTTAGCAGTCTTTCAAATTTAGAAATAACAATTTTAATTTCTACTATTGGTGCTTTTGTTGCACGAGAAATTTCGTACATTGACTTATCAGAGCAATACATATTAATAATGTCAAATCTTGTCAAAGACATTTTACATAGAATCTTAGGTTTCGAATAATACCTTTCGCTCATTTTTTTACTCTTTTATTACTTTAGTAGTTTTACTTTTCAATAGTAATATCTTTGATTTTTTTATACCTTGTATCGCATGCGTTTCGACATCTACTTAATTAATAGCTCTTTCTTTCGAGAACTGCAATTTTATTCGCATTTATCTTGTAATCATTATTTCGCTTCACTTTTCAAGTAATTGAAATCGTAGGATCTTTATTAATTTTTCGTGTATAGGAATCAATTTTCTCTTTTTCACATATTTATCAATTATATCTCTAATGATTGTTCTTGATTTTTTTATAATACGAGAAATTTTGTACACTAATTTACACTTATTATGTCATATAATAATTTTGTTTCTTTTTCGTCACTCTTTAAAATCGTTGAACAGTCATATCCCTAAATTTACTTGTAATACTTGTTACTATAAGACTTCTACTGACTTTGAAATGACTTCTTATTATCTATTCTAACATACGAGAGTTTCTTGTTTATATTTTGTACTTTCTCATATGACATACAAACAAATTATATAAATATTTATTACGCGTCCATTTCTGTGTATCAGAGAATTTGTTTGTTTTTACTAATATTTTCAAAAGACTAACAAGTATTTTAATTTCACATAACCAAATCTAAAGCGTTTAGCGATAAGTATTATCGACCGATACATCGATAATAAACAAAAATTTATAAATAAAATCAAAATTTATAAATAAGATAATATAAAATATTTAAATAGAAGTTACTTATTGTAGAAATAGAGGAAATCATTATATTCGGATAATCGCTGTTTGAATAATTGGCTTTTTTATTCTTTTTTTTTATCGCATTTGTTGCGGTTGTATAATATCGCATTTAAGATAGACTAACTTATTCGCATTTGCTATCACATTCAAAAAATTATTTTTTATGTCGAACGTTTTTCAATGTAACAACAAGTACGAGAGACGAAGCATGGCTACGTAACAAGCACAGATAGATTTATGCAATGTTAACTATGTAATTTGAACGATGAAGGCCGAGCAATTTTGCACTACGAGTTTTTTTTTTAACTTTCTACTTGGAGTCGAAGGTTAAATGCTTTAAAAAATCATGAAAAGTCAATTATATATTTGATTCTATAAGTTAAAACAAAACTTTTTGCAAAGTATTTTTCTTTTCAATATAATCAACTTAGAAAAGGAACATTATTGTTCCTTGAAATAATAATATCGAATAAGTTAATCACTTTCGATAAATATTACGATTCATAAACTTACCAAGCCACCAAGCACCGACCCATCTTGGATCCGTCGGCGTGATTTGTGGAGTCCTTGTCAAGTCCGCATAGACCATCGTGCATAAGGAGCCCAGAATAAAGCCTAATGCAGGACCGAGAATCCGCACCCCGATGGTGATTGCTATTGCACATAAACAAATAGAGTTTTCAAATCTATGTTCCACATCATAAACAGTAGTCTCTTTGAAAAAGAGAGAAATAAATTTTCATATAATGTAAAAATAATAATTTATATATTAAAAAATTATTAAATGTTTTTTCAACAAAATTTAATAGATGTAAATATTCGAACAGCTTAAGTAGGTAGAAAATTGATTCTTATTAAAAAAAAAATTAATATCTATAATACGATCTATTATAATGGAAAATATACAAGAAAATAGACGGATAAGAGTTATTTTTGCGAATTGATGAAAAAATTTACCGAAATACAAAGGGCTCTCTCTGCTGGCCACGTTGTCGTCGATATATGGTATACCGAGAGTGTACACCGCCGTTTGGCCCATTCCTACGCCGAGCAATGAAACGAAAAATATCCCAAGCACCATCGTGGTTATTTTGGTCTGTATTCTCTGCTCCGTGAGAAAATCACCCTTGCAATATTCCGCCGAATCGCTCTGCGATGCGGGCGTCGATATATTCCACCTTCAAAAAAAAAACGATCAGACAAAAATATAATAAAATCGATTATAAATTACATGTAATTACATTTTTTATTTCGATGAGAATGTCATGATATAGACATTATCGCAAATATTATTTAATTCCAAACAATTTCTCGTAATATATATTTATTGTATGTTCTGCTATAAAGAAATAAAAAAGTAAATGCATTAGAGTGATATTGTAGATACTATGGTCAAAGTTTAAAAAACTAAAACTACTTACAGGAAAAAGAGTAAAAAGAGAGAGAGATGAAAAATCTATTACAAATTAATAACTAAAAAAAAAGAATTTCTGACTTAGAAAATAAAATTTTATATAATTATTATATCTATAAAACCAATAATTTTAGGATAATATAAGAGTTTTCGAGATCTTAGTATTCTCAAAAATTCTGCCTTCTTTCTTCCGCAAGTCTCTATATTTATATACATACAAGTCTATTAGATAAATTAATATCATATATTATATTATGTATCATTACCCAAATTTATCACCGATAACTATATCCTATTCCATGTTAAATATGTAATCAACTGTTTCCGGAACTATATCAGAAAACTGACGCCCACATGGAGCGACCCAAATGCGCGGATACGATCACTTTTCTCTGCGTGATGATAAGTGCAGCTGTGCACTGCGTAATGCACAACGATCACGTGATATCAGGAAAATGTAATCGATCCCCTTTATCAATACAAATTTGTTTTTTTTTTTTTAGATTAGGATTATCTCGTATATATTAGCAAATGGATAAATAAAATGTTCTAATTTTATACTCTCGATCTTATTCTTCCAACAGCGGCATTTGAAAGATCTAAAAGATCCTTGTGGTAATATAAAATGCGCGATTCGTTTCGTTAGTTGCCTTCGAGTCATAAACCGTTGGTGCACATCTCTTACCGCGCAGAGACGCAAACCGGTTTTTGTATAATACGATTTTAAGGCAAAACTACGTATCTATTACTTTGGCGTATTCCACCTTATATCGCGTGTTTATGGTTATACCTCTGCTTAAAATGATAATACAACTGACCGTTCGCACATCGCCTTATTCTTCCACGGGACACATTGTAATCGACGGCGATCGTAAATTTTCTTCAATCGTGTCATAAACGTTTCTCTATTAACTAATAAACGAATATAAATAAAACCACAAGCTCTTTCACGGCTTATTAAGCAAAGAATATAGTTATAATGATTACGTAAATGAAAGAAAAACGTTTCAGTTATTGAATATAATTGGAAAGACGTTTATTTTTATTTATAATTTTTTTAGAAAAAAATTCATCCAATTCTTCAAATTACTATATAATAATAAACTGGTTGAAAATAACCAGTACTACTGATAATATTAATCAAGCTAATGATACGATTGTTGAATTAAACGTCGCTAATTAATAAAAAATTTGCTAAAAATGGTACAAAATTTAATTTTTAAATAATTACAACTAATAAATTCTAATTCTCTACTGTCTGTTCTCTACTATTAAGCTAGCTACTATTTAATCACAAGGTTAAAGCTAATGAAGACATTTTTCTTCATTATTATAATAAATCACTATCCTTTGTCAAATTTAGCCGGGAGGCGTCAGTCATTAAGAATAGCGGAAGATAACCCAAAGAAGAATTATGACAGCGTAGTATTCACCCATCTAATGTGCCGTTTCTTTCCGGGAACTTGCAGAGATTCGCCGGTATGGGATCACTATTGTTAGACCCGCGGCCGCTGAGCAGCATCTCGTTTTGAAGGATCAGCTGTTCGCCATAGATAAAGTGAGGCAACGAACAGGTGAACGAGCTCACGGCGAAGAGGATCATGCCCCAGGCTATCCACTTGGGCCGGTGACCTTGGCCGCCATAATACGTAAGTAAAAGGGACGATCCGATCTGACCGATCTCCGTGGCAGACATGATGATGCCCGTCGTTTTCGATTGGATCTGGAAGAGCTTTTCTATTGTCGTGATGACGGAGACGAAGTACGTATAGTACATGCCCTGAAGCACCTGCATATCGACAAAAAGAACGAAGATATTTTTTACGTCAATTCATTCCAACAAGATAGATACGTCGTAATCAAGAGTATCGTCAAAAAAGTTTAAAAAATATTTAATTTCTGTCTTTCAAAAAAAAAAAAACATTTGTAATTAACTTTCTAAAAAATATAATCTTTTAAAATTCACATATATTACTTACCTATTTTTTATTTAATTTATTTATTAAAATTAATTATTATATAATTAATTTAATAATATAATTAATTATTATATAATATAATTAATTATTAATAATTTATTTATTAAAATTATACTCACTTCTGTTCATTACAATTTATAAAACTTATTGATTTATGAATCTCTTTATGTGATAAAGAATGATAAAACCGCTTATTAGACTGACCCAAGTAAGGCAGAAGGTCACCAGGAAAGCTTGCTTCGTAGCGAAGTATTGCAGCCAGTGGGGTCTGCAGGGACCCCATCCGCAGGAAACGTCGGCATCGTCGAACTCCGTATGAAGGCTATTCGATCTCTCGTCCGGCACGATCAGCTTGCCGTTCTCCGCGGCGCCGATCCCGCCGTGCAGCTTCCCGTTCGATATCAAGCCGTTGTTGTTGTGCTGCTTGCCGCCGCATATCAGCCCGTTTCCGTTTGCCATTTTCGGCGGAATGATCGTCAAGGCCTCCACGTTACCGTTCGACAATATCTGCGTGTCCTCGCCCGCCATTATTCTTCTCTTTGCGTGATACGGTGGTCACCTTCTGCGTTTTTTGCAGCTTCACTAATCTCTAGCCGAGATACTTCGTCGGAATCTTTTGGCCGCTCAGAAGGCTGGCATTCAAATGATCAATCTGTAATCAGAAGTAAAAAAGACATATTTATATATATAATAAATTAAGACAATTGTGAAATTGTGAAAGGAGCATTTATTCGTAAAATTTAATGTGTGACCTTCTCTTTTAATAATCTTAATATTTTCAAAATCACATATATCGACATTTAATAAATTGTTGAAATCGTTAATGATTTTCGGCGTTTGTAATCATCTTAAATATTATTAACTTTCTCTTCACGATATTTAATCCGTTTATTAATCTATGATATAGAATATATTTATATTGATTTGCGATCTGTTTTGCAAGAATCCATATATTTAATAGAATTTACATAAATTATTTTCAATCTGGATGTTGCCAAAATTATTTTTTTTTTTTAAATTATTTATCATTGTTTGAGCTTTACTTATTGTTAGAGTAAATCAAGTCTATTGTCTTTTTTGTTTTTCAATTTCCCTAACTCGATTAGTCACTTCATTAAGTCTGATCCAGATCAAACAAACGAGCAGAAATAAATATCAACGAACAATCGTGAAAAAACGTTAAGGTTTAAATAATTTTGTATAAAAATTTATGTAAAATATTTTTTTTCAAAAATAATTAATTACAAATAAGGCTTTATTGCTGATTTAACCCGGTTTTAGAGATAGACTCCTTTCTCTCGCGATCGGCTGCGGAATAATCTGCGAGACACCCTGTAGTCGGCATCCTCTCACTTTCATCGGTGCCCGACTTTCCTCATTTCCCTCGCGTTCCATTCTACGAGCTATCGGTGCGGTTTTCACTAACAGCAGCATGAGTAGGAGTTTGTGCGCTAGAACGTTGCGCTACAGCTGGATATGTATGACAGCGAAGACGGTGAAGACGCGTTCTCACTTTCGCTTCGGGATTTCTTCGTAGTTATACGCCAATTTACGCGCTCGAAAATATGTAACACTCCTCAATTTGTGAGATAAGTGTAAATGTAATTAATACGCTACAAGCTCGACGCTAGAAAATTTGATTGTATCTTTTTGATCCCATCTTTTTAAAAATATGAAAAAGCTTGTCTATAAAAACATGTTTCCTATAAAAATAATTTCAAATATCTTTGTAAATTGAATTTGTTTAAAATAAAATTTTCATCGAATAGTAGTTTGATTTTTATTACCCAATTTCTGAATTTTGATATAATCTTAAACTTTTACCTTACACAATCTTGAATTTTCAAATATCATTCCTATCTATGTCAAAAAACTAAAATATATACTTTGAGGTATGATATTTTCTAATTCGGTATTAAATAAAAATATTATAAATAGACACAAGATAACTTTTCCTATATTATTAAAATAACATGATTTTGATTACTCTTTCCAACATAAAAACATGTTTTGGTAAACATTATGCTTATCGATCATTTTTTATCGCATCACAAATATAATTTCAAAATATAATTATATTTATAATTTTAAAATAATAATACTATACATATATATTATCTTAAATTCAAAATAACATATTAATTAAGTTATCAATAATGAAAAAAACAACAAGTCTAATGGTTGAGTGCTCATTATTATTAAAATCGGAATTAATAGCTATTTTCCATCGTAGAATCTTCCAAAGCGGATAATAAACTCGCAGTTTGATCAACCAGCAATGCTGAATAAACAGTGCGGAAATTGCGGAACATCATCGCGTGCGTTAGCGAGCGGATTTTATATCATCGTTAATGGCTTAACGACGTATGGTGGCTGACCCCTAAAATCCTGTCTAAGAATACGAATCTGTTTACGGTGCTACGGCGCCGTTTCTACGCGCCATTGACCCTATAACATTCGCCATTCACTAGCATGCACTGTGCGAGCATGAAAATTAGGATGAAGTTCGCGGCCGTCTTGAAAAACAGATATAGATCTAGCGTCCGCATGTTGATCAACGAGCATATCTTATCATCTTATGTAATAACATCAAAATGGAAAATCTTTTTTTTCCACATTTTTTTTTAAACTTCAATTACATTTAATTTAATTATTCTCCCCCATATATTCGAATGCAATTATAAATAATTATCAATCTTGGAAGAAGCTTTATGTTATCGAAAAAATTTATAACAATTGACACATCATTAGCATAATCATATCTTGACATTTTGATAAGAATTATAATTATTGCCGTTGAATTGATTTCTCTCTTGGAACGCCAAGACTTAGGCAGACTTTCTTTTTTCGACGACCAAGGAGGTCATCGAAAATTGTTATTTTTATCTTCGTATACCACTTTTCCCACAGCACGAGTCGAGGGGGCATCGAGAAAGAAGTTGCAATCTCGCAACGAGAACGAAATCGAAAGGACCGACTCTCTCGTCGCTTCGAACGGTCGGTTGGCCGCGATGGCGAAATTCTGCGAGAGCGCGTTTTTGTCGATCGTAAATCCTTTTCGGACAAGTCGCCGCCCTTACCCCACCGCGTCTCCGCAGAGTGAAAATCTTCTGCACAGAACCAGCTCCGACTCACAAATATATCACGAATGAATCAGTCGCAGAAATCAAGCTGAGAATCGTGCGTGTTAGCAATCCTAGTCGCTTAAAACAGCCCTAAATTTTTTAACGTAGTTTAAATAATTAAAAAAATTAATAAATTTGCAAAGTAACAAACAAATATTTATATATTGCTTAAAAAAAGCATTTTTATAACTCTGGAAGTCGCGCTGATTATTATTCAATCTTCTTTTTATTCTCCTAAGAATTAACAAATATTTCGTCTATTTTTTCAGATAAAGATTCAAATACGCGTGTCCACACGATAATAAGACCAATTATAATAAATTATAATATAAATATATTATAATAAATTATAATATAAATAGTTAGCATATAAATAAAAATATATACAACTTTTGTACTTTGAACTTACATGGGCGCATTAAAATTTATTGTGCATAATACTTTGTATTGCGGCGCAAAAAAAAAATAGAATCAAATAAAATTGAGCGCAAACATAATGATACACATACCTAATGCTCTTTTACTTTCAAATAACTACTTAATATCAAATACACGCTAGCAAATGTGCCCTCCAGAAAGCGTCCGTCATTATTAATACATAGTATATACATAACCGCAGGGTCTTTCATATGAAAACGTGACTTCGTCTATCCATTCCTGCGTGCGGCGTAGAACCAGGTGCGATGACGCAACTGCAGGGAAGAAATTTCCGGTAATAAATTATCTCTGGTATGTCGCCCGTAGGCTTCAATGGAGACTCTAATATTTTGTAACCGTTTCCCAGGAAAGCCCACACGCGGCCGGTAAAGATAAAAAAAAAAAAACTCGCAGGCGACATTACAGCTGGTCAGCACGCAACGCATTTGAGAAACGACGCATTTTTTTCGCGAAAATTTCGAGATAATATAATAAATGGCGAGAGCGGTGACAACGCCCGCCGAGCTATTTAACGCTGGACATAAGAGATCTCCGACTCGGTCGTGAAAGGCCCGCGGTTAAAATAATTTAACGTTAAAACATTAACGGCGCTTTAAACTCTACTTCCGACAGCGAGACCGATTTAAAATATCCCTGCGAGAGCGAACGGCGACCTCCCCCCTTGCAACTCTATTTTTCCCTCGCGGTATGCACATCGGCGAGCGCATCGGCAGCGTGTGGATGCTGACACGCGCCGCACACGCGCTGCTAAACACACGCTCGCAGGACACGTGCGTCTCTTTGGCTCTCTCTCTCTCTCTCTCTCTCTCTCTCTCTCTCTCTCTCTCTCTCTCTCTCTCTCTCTCTCACTCACTCTTTTTCTCCCTTTGCATCTCCCTATATCTTTCTCTCTGTTAAGTTCCAACGTTGCGCTGAGCGCGGCTGGAGAGAGACTTGGTCTAGGTCGCCTTTCACTGTCCTACTGACGTGGTCTCGTGGTTAGTTGGTTAGCCTATTCTGCTTAGGTTACACCTCAATGCCAGCGTGTAGCACGTTGTCATACAGAGCGATTCAAAAAAGATCTTCTCGCCATCGGCCACGTGATCCGAGTATCTGATGATCGTTCACTGATCATCGCAAATATTTCCGACCGATATTAAAGTGAACCGACTCCAAATTTACAAAGCTCGCTCGAAATATAAGATATTGTGTCTAGAAAATAAGTTTTCATTTTAATTTACATAGATATTAATATTGCATGAATATAAAATTATTTAAAAAAGCATTTATTACTTTTTTTTTTATACTAACAGATTAAATGTATTTTAATCGATGCTTATCAATTTTACTATTAATTAATTTTTATTGTTAAAGCAGTGGCGTTGTATAATTAGAAACATAATTATCAGATCATGTGATAAAAAATTATCATTAGAGGGTCAATATATTTAAATCAATATCGAAGTTTATAAATTCCATCTTTATATTTAATAATATATAATAATCTCACTTATAATCTCAACTACTATAGCTCAGTTGAAAAGAGAAGTATAATCGCTATTAATGACTATAATGATAAACTCACGACATTCTCTCTATCGAAGACAAAAATTGCCGTTTAAATCGTTAACACGCACTTACGTGGCACCGTTCTCCCAGCTGCAGCCATAATCGTTTATTGAAAGAAAAACCATTAAAACGTTCTCACATTCGTACGTTATCCATTTCGTAATTTGTTAATTGCGCTTTCAATTCGCGTACATGTACCGGTTAAATGAGCCGTGTATGGTAATGCCAGTATATCGAGTGATCGAATTTATCAAACAATTTAATTCGAGAAGGGAACCGAGATCGATCCGTCGAATCCAATTGATAATTTATCACTTACAACGCGCCAATGATAATCAATTTCTCATTGAGCCATGTTGCAAAGCTTTTCAGATTATGCATTACTTCAATTAAACTTTCATTTCATTTCTTACTCTCTTTGTGTTTATTGGAAAGCTCTCATTATTCCTGTGAATCTCTGATCGTTTGTCTTCGATAAATGATTTGACTAGTAAATTTAATTGCTAATCTACAAATTTCTGTTGAATATCCTCTTTTCATTTGTAATTTTATTTTACACTCTGTGTAAATTTCTCTAAATAAAATTTTTATGACAATTTTAATGGCGCTTTTCTTTTGTTAATAGCTGTAACTTGTTGTTTATGTTGCACAACGTATCTTCAGAATTTTGCTATTAGATAAAAGTAAAGGAAAAGGAATCACATGCGGGCAGCGATGTCTCTCTCTCTCTGTCTCTCTCTCTCTCTCTCTCTCTCTCTTTTTCTCTCAAATAGGTTATGCATAAACATGGTACGATGATGCGTTACATTGATAAACTTGTATATAAACAGACCCCTACATCATGTTAAATGCGCCTTCGCGATATGAAGCGAAGAACCATCTGTCAAGTTCACTCGACACAATCGTCATTCTGCGTTGCTGCCTGCATAAATTTTAAAAAAAAATTATTCAATTTCCTAAGCTATGTATCTCAACAATATATTGTTACATATTGTCACAAACGCAGAAGAAAGAAATGATTAATTTCTTCCATCTATTAATCCATCTTTTTAATCATAAAATCTTGATAGTATCGAATGTATGGCCATACAGAAAAGCCGGTTTTCCGATTATAAATTATTTTACAATCAATGTAATAAAAAACAGCAAATATAAAATATTAAATATAAAAATTTTTTAAATCTGTCCGCGCCACTCGAAAGCTCAGAAGCTAGAATTCAAAACTTATGGTTTTTCACTCATATTTCATAAAAGCACACACGCATTAACTCGCGTGATTTTTCCTCACTGATAGACGCAAAGTTTTATGCAAGCAATCGCGGAAAATGCATTGTTATGACGTAGTCTGAAAAATATTTTGACTCTTTTTTTTTCTTTTTTTCTAAAGCAGTTGAGATGAGATGTGTGTGTGTGTGTGTGTGTGAACGGTTTAAATTACTCATTTCAGCACAAAGAACGGACAGGAATAGCGCCTAAATATCTCGATAGTGCGTTTTTAGTCGCCATCATTATCGCGTAAATGTACGACTCGTTGAAATTTTGACAGACAGACTGAGAGATGCGCTGCGTCGAACTGCGTCGAAAATAACAGCGCGCGAAGATCATCTCGCACATGTATTCGATCGGTTCATACGCGAAAATTCCGTGGCAAAACATCACGATCAACGTGAAATTTTCACATATGATTTTTGGAGAAAAATACTCAATATTTATTTTTTTTAATTCACGCACGAAAAATTACTAACGTTGGATAAATGATTTCCAGAGACCGAAAGAATTGGACTGACGATTTCTTTACGAGCACAATTGACTCACAGAAAATGTAATAATATTATTAAACATTCGTTATCTTTGTCGGAGAGGCGCATTATTATATACAGAAACGAACGATGACGATGAGAAAAGTCGTAATCGAGCGAGGAAAGATGAAAGTAGCGCGCGAGCGTACCCACAATCTCTATTAAATCATGGCATTGTTGGGAGAGCTGAAAGTAGCGAAAGTAATTCCCGCGAAGCGCGAACAGCGGAGAATCTCCAGCTCCGGTCTATTGTAGAAAGCGACGCGAAAGAAAGGGAACGTATTTTCCCCTCGCTTCGTGAATATCGTTCGCTCGCTTCCCGGGAGCTATAGAATGCGAATGAATATTAATAATTCCATATCTGTCGCACAACGATGCAATGAAGATTTTTCAAATTCTCTCGAACTTAGATGACATCGGTTTTGAAAAAAATAATATTCCTGTGAAAAGATATCGATTATATATTAATAATATTACGATATTTCTATTCATTATTTGAGAAATCATATACGCGAGAGCTACTTAGATTATAAAGTATATTTTTTAAATTAGGAAGAGCATTTCGTTAAAAAAAAGTAATTAAAATTTTTTTATACCTTTTTAATATTTTCTTTTTAGATTTGTTTTATTATTTATTATTTTTCACTTTACTTATAATTATATACATATATATCGTTACTCTATTATTTTGATTTTCAAAATATGTATCGCACGTTATATACATTATTCTTCAAGTATAATATAATATTAAAATTATTACAACGAACATCCTCACATTGCTTTTCCTATAATAAATGAGATATATATTTATGCAAAGAAATATTACTTTGGAAATGATATATACGAGGGAAAAATATTCTCAATGTCCCCTGTTAACGTCTTAAATAAGCACACACACACACACACACACACACACAGGTGTTTCGAATCTGCGGACAGATGCCGAGGCAAAACGTACCCCGTTCTCGTTTATTGCATAAAGTACGAACGTGCGAACGTATCACAATGGCCGGCACTCCGCGTTCGTTGCTCTCCCACGAGCGATAAAGCTACGAGAAATTGACGACGTTAGTTACACGTGCATTACGCAAGACATTGCCGAGGTACATCGCGGCCGCATAATACGCGTTGTTGGATATTTCACGAGTTTTATAGCGAAGAGAGTTTTCAGAGTTCTCTCCCTCGTTTCGTCCATGTCAAAAGATGCGAGAACTTTGCTGTTTCCGTGATATATTTGTCTGGTGAAGTCACCGTGCACTCTCTCGTGTATCTCACGGTTGCATCAGGAGAGAACGGTCTCCACATAATTCATATGTCGTTAAACAGCGTATTATATGTGTGTCTGTATTGTTATTTTATACAACTAATAACTCTCATATGTGTGTCTTTTGTATGCGCATTTATAACAAAATAATCAGTGCGTTATAAAATATGTAAATATAATTTATATATTACAAAGA
Source organism: Cataglyphis hispanica (assembly GCF_021464435.1). Lineage (NCBI taxonomy): Eukaryota > Metazoa > Arthropoda > Insecta > Hymenoptera > Formicidae > Cataglyphis > Cataglyphis hispanica. The sequence continues at coordinate 1,635,882 of NC_065966.1, read as the reverse complement.
AATAGCATATAAATATTAATGAAAATTTTATTTTCAATTATATTAATTTGCTCTAACAGTTTTCTCAAACACGACAATAATAATCAGATAAATTATATTTAGAGTACATACTAACACAGTCAAGTGCGATATTTTCATATGCAATAAATTATACGCTTCAAAATATGGAATATTTAGGTCGCTCTTTCATTCAGCTAACGATGGAAGATGGATAGAACAATGTAGAAATGTATGAATGAAACATGGGGAACCGGAAAAGTTCTATGAGGCCTGTAAGGATCATTGAGGGTTGAAACAAACGGGCGCGGAAGAAGCGCAGGGGGTTGGCGTAAAAGCTGGCTGGCAGTGACACGGAACATAATGCGCAAGCTCGCAATAACGATCTCGCGTGCGCAAGGAAAGAAGGTACAAAAGGAATTGAAGAAAGGGGAATATGAAATATTATTCACCTCTCAAAAAAAAAAAAAAAGGGAGCATTGCCGGTGGAAAATATATCGCGAAAGCGGGACGACGTGCTCGACCTATTTCAAGAAAATGCAATCTTACTCTCGCACTCGGAATTCTTCGCCAATCGAATCCTCTTCATCTCGTGTAAATGCGTAAAATTACATTCCTATTCGAAGCTCGAAAGACAATAAAAATTTTTTAATTAGTTATTTAAATTTCATGCAAGTTTCAGTAAAGTTTCTCTGCGTATAAAATTATGATCGTAAATTAAAAATTTAATTTTACTTTTTAAAAATCCTTACTTTTGAAATACAAATATTATTTAATATTAATGTGTAAAAATTATGTGTCGTCATCAAATTTGAAATCTAAAAAATGAGATTTAATTATAAAGACGTACATTTTTCCGAATTTTTTGACCAATATTCAAACGATTTGCCAGACTTCGCGTAAAAAATATTGCAGATTACAATAATCTCTCTCTCTTTCTCTCACTTTCTTTTTCTTTCTTCTTAATGCATCAAGTCCCCCAATAATTTTGCACTTACCTCGCAATTGTGGCACAAAGACATCTCGCGCTCGCCCGCCGGCCATCTGCTCAATTCGAGCGCGTACGTAAGCTTAATAAGGGTTTGTAAATCAATTGCAACGGGAGGAGGGCAGGGCAGGGGTGAGGGAGAGCGAACAAGGATAGAAGATTGCGTGTGGTCAGGTCGTAGGTGTCCGTGCTTCCATGAGCTGAAGACTGTATCGCGTAATAAAGAATAGAATCCCTTCCTCGATACGCTAGTCACGGCGAAGGACTTTTACAGGGTGATCAAATTGGAATGGAAAATATATAATGAAAAATATATGTGTAAAATTATGTAATAATAGAATATGAAATTCGAATCCGATGTTAAAATGAATGTAATATGACATAGAATATTATAATTAATTACATTCTTTCTACGGTATAATAAATTTATTAGTTTTAATCTTCAAGACATATTGTTTTTAAAGGGTGAATATTTTAATACTCAACTTTTAATATTTTAATACTCAAACGGAATAAGTAAAGTTATCTTATTTTAAAATTATCTTATTCTATGATTTTAAATTTAACAAAATTTTATTATGCAATAAAACAATTCACACCTTTTCTGGAGTATTTTATTGAATGGTAATTAATAAACATATTTATTATTATTCTCATTTTAAATTGTCATAATATATAATCTAAAAACAAAAAAAAAAGTTATTCTTTCTCTTTCTTTCTTTCTTTTTAAATAAACTTAATATAATTTTTTAAATATCCAATTTTGAAATAAATATTTAAAATCTTTTTAATCGCAAGAGGATAATTTTACAACTTTATTCAACTTTGTTAAAGTGAATTTTCAAATGTTAATGTTATACTTGAGATTCTATATCTCTACATCGTTCGTCTACGAACGCCCTGTAGATGTGCGCAGCGTGTTATTTGCCGAAAAAAGGATGATACGGATAGCAAGCGCGGCGGGGATGATTGTCCGTAATTTGCGATGGGGGCCGCGTGCACCGCAGCATATACCGGGGGGATGAAAGGGAAAGGGAATCGTGAATACAATCTATTATTATATCGCCTATGCGCCCGCGCTCTCCGTAACATGTATTAGTTTGCGGCAGTAATGCCCTAGTGTAGATATCGTGAGTTTTTTTTTCTGAATGTGCGTGCGTGTGTGTGTGTGTGTTGGGTTCATTGTGATGGGCGCAACAATGTGAGCTTTTTGCAACAAAAGTCTGGCTGGAATTAGATGTGGCCGAGCACGATAGCCAGTTATCTATTCTCAATTTGAAGCGAACTTGACGTGAACGTGGACGAGCACGCGAGATGACTAGCACACACAATCTCGCTTAGACAGACCTCTTTTACGGCTGAACCTATATTGTATAGTCGTCGCCTTTTCTCTCGAGATCTGCACTATAGCCGTCTTCACGAGAGCTATTCCCTCTTCTTATTTCTTTTCCATCAATGAAGGTCGCGCCTCTTCGATTCGTCGTGCTTCGTTGTAACCAGCACGCAAATCTACGTCCCGATCAATGAACAATGGCAGTTCTTTATCACTGATCAAATCACGATTTATATCGCTTAAGCTTTATTCTTAAAAAAAAAAAACAAAGAAATAAAATTTGAAATAAAGCTTTTAGAAAAAAATATATAAAGTGATTTACATATTTTTATTGTAATTATATATTTTAAATTAATTTTAAATATTTTAAAGGTAGATCTTTTCGCATTTCTGGCTTTTTATTTAAAATTCTGGCATAGCATTCCACGAGATATTAATTTATAGCGGCAGATATCACGGACTCATTACAAACTAATTTTAAGAGAAATCTCGTACGGTATAATGTACTAGCTTATGGCTACTATACTGCTGCCGTTGTCGCTGCTCATATGCATATACTACATCCCACGTTCTAGAGTTACATCGCAACGAGGGGATCCTCGAGAATAATTTGCGAAGATGCATCAACATCAAGGTCTCGGTTGATTCAAGATAGTTTCCTACAGTTTCATCGCTTGCACAGCAATAATAATCCGCGTATCATTGCTGTCTGATCACATATAAACGCATACAGAACAAATTGGTTTTTAGATCAAAACCCGATCGCCGATTCATTCAATAAAAACTCAATCTATCAAGATTCTAATTGTCTAGGAATCGATTTAAAAAATGTTATCAAATGTTGTTATGTTTTTTAACTTGCTTTTTCGATTTATCTTTTTATTGTATTCATTTATTGTTGATGCACGCGCGTGTATAAAAATAAAATTTTTTAGATGACATATCAAACAGAAAAAGAAATAACATTTTTTAATTTCGATTAATTTTTTATAGAAATCGTTTTCATGTTTCAAGTGATTATCAAATGTAGATTATCTAATCGAACTGCACACAAATCAAAAAATTATTAAAAATGAAGAAAAAAAGAGAAGATATTAAATATTGACTCAAGTTTCATTCTGATTGCATCAGCCTATTTGAATGGACAGAATGTATTATTCTTTACATAGTTTGTGCTCATTGCTTCATACTTATAACATTCTTTCTTGATATGATGAGTTTGAAGACTCATTTCTCATTTAAATTAACTCTAATGTAGTATTAATCCGCAATTAAGAAAAACTCAAATTATACATGTATGTAAATAGTTGCAAAATTAAAATATATGTTATCGCACAAAATTTTAACACAGTAGAAAGCTTATTCTTCGAAAATTTTCAGTAACTGTAATTAAATTTTAATATTTCGCGTACACTTTACTCGTATACTAAATACTTATATAAAAGAGTTATCATTACATTGCATAATTTTTATATCTAAAGGATATTAACCCCTTCGTCTCTTTTCCATATACATATTAAGTAAAATTATATACATCAATAAATCAATAAACTAATAGATATAAAATATAATTAATAATAGATAGAAGATTTTTCTGCTGTCGTTCTATATGTCGTTAATATATATCTTTAAAGGAATGACGGCTAGAGCAATTGTCTCTGCCCGATTTATAATCCGAAACCCGTTTGTTGTCATGTCATTTCGACGATCGCATGCGTGCAGCACTCACGTGCGTATACGTGTATAAATCGTCCGACTCAGGCTCATGCACCATGCATTTATTTCAAGTGTTCAGCAGCTATGTGGCTGCATAGTGACCCCATAGGAGTTTACACCGTATGGAAGTCTTAATGAATTCGCGGAAATGACATTCGCGCGGATTCTTCGTTACGTTGTTAAGGGGGCACTCGAAATGTATCGTTCGAGAAGTCGTAATGGATCGAGGAGAATGTTCCTGGAAGAGATGGAAACTCTTGGATGGAGGCTGCAAACTGAAGTCCTTTCCTCGTCTCACTACCGTAATCCTTTTTTTTTTATCGTCACTTTTGCACGTTGTTTTGTACTTATTATTATTACACAACTCTAGTCGCATCTAGAGACTCTTACAATGTATTTAAAATATTTTACTACAAATTTAAAAAGAGATTTGTATATATATTAGCACAAAAAATATTTGACAAAAAGATACGGAAATAAATTATTCCGAATAAATACTAAACGACTGTACGAAACGTCTAATTATTACATATATGCATATATTTTTTTTTTTAATATAGTTTTAGTTTCGATTTATCAAGGATCAACTAAGCTATTTCGAAAATCGCGGAGATAAAGATAAAAAGATCAAGAGAGCTGAAAGAAAGTGAAAAAGCCGACACGGTTATGCGGAACGACTAGACGGTTCAAGCGAGAAACAAGGATGATAAGAAGGCAGAGGCGTTCGAATGGATGAAAGACTGCGGTCACGGTGCGACAGGTATAAGTACGTAGGGGGGCCGCAACCGGTCCACCCGACTGGCTCCGTGCGACCGTAGCGTTGTAGGTGCGCGAGAGCGGTTTCGCCGACCGAGTGATTTGCGCACGATATGTATGCACATGTCTTCGTTTTCATTTGATGAAAAAATTTACGCTTGCGGTTTGTGCGCAGCCTCGCAGGCGAAAATGCGGAGGTGAGAAAGCGCGAGAACGCGTCGAAAATACAAGCGGCCATTGATATCCTGCGTTTGTGTGAAGAGTGTCTTTGTTTAAATACTTTAAATCAGTCCTGAAAGTATGTCCTTTATTTATTATTTATTTTATACGGAGTATCTTTAATCTTAAATTTTATTATTTAACTAAAATAGCGCATTCTCAAGTTAAAAAACATTAAATTTTTTAATGAATTTTTATGTAGTAAATACAAAGATATTATTATATATATTATATATAATCATATAATCATATAATCATATATAATCATGTATTATATATGATTAAAAGTTATATATAAAGTTTTAAATATTATGTTTAATACTTGTTTTCAATATACTATCTCTAATATTAATAAATTAAAACTAATAATAAATCAAACGAGTCTAAGACATTAATAAAAATATAATAAATGAAAATAAAGCAATAAATTTCGAGAAATCACTTTATATATGTTTATATGTTTACATTTATCTTGGCATTCATGAGCTATGTTTCGTGTCAGTTGAAAATGTATTATATAGTTGCGGACCCGCATTAAATTGAGCAAAACTAGCGTCATATGTAATAAGTGCTCGTCGTGCCGCACAGTCGTCAGTCTCGTAAAGGATGGTAAATTAAATAATAATCCGTCGGCGCATTATACAAGTGTGGAGCACTTGTGGCGCAGCAGGTACACAGCTGCGACCTGCTCCACATGCTTCATCATAAGTCTCGCGTAGGTGTAAGTGCGAGAGAGGTTGGCTGTATCACCTCATAATCAAATGACACGTACGTGTGATGCATCGCACTCGCTCCGCTTGATGAAACAAATTGATTTGACCCGGACTAGTGCCTATCGCGACAATAATTTCACGAAATAAGTCCACTCACCAGAATTGTGGCACATGCAATGCTTCGAGGATGCTCCAAGATGTATCTGTCGTAAATAACATGATGATTCGAAATGGCATTTACATGGCATAAAATTTTTCCACAATCTTTTATTTTTTATTTTTTTTTTTTTTTTTATAAGATAAAGACTGTGTTTTCGTTCCATTAAACTGTTATCAAACATTTCAATAATGAGGATTTTGTTGAATAAATAAAATAAAATAATGAGCAATTCTAAACGTTTTATACTTTACACGATAAAGTATATGTAAACATGATAAAAAATTGAATAAACGATAAGTGTGCATGATATATAATGTATACATTGCTTTAAATGCTGAATATTTAGTTTCAAATCAATATTCCAAAACGAAATAATAAAGAAAGAAAAGATTCCTTTCATCGAGAAGAAACGTGATGATTACCATCAATGATCTATAATTGTAACTTGTGTATTGCATTTTTCTTTCACGAAGTGAGTGTCGACAACGTCGGAGCAGTAGTCCGGGTCAGTCCAATTGTTTCATTAAAGCAAAGTGTACGTAATGCGTAACACGTACGCACGCATACAGAAGCTGCAGGTCGGTTCACTCGCCTCTCGTATCTACGTCACGTCTCGATATCTCGGTTATCGAGCGTCCGATGAGCTCTCTGATGAGAATATGGGACAGGCCGCAGTTGCGTACCTGCAGCCCCGAAGCTCTGCAACTCTGAGGTCATCCGGGCATGGGGCTCTCTCGTTCCCTTTCAAACGCGTTCCACCAATTAAAAGCCGACTCTTACATCTTAAGCATCGAAATTATACGACTGAAAGAATTTCTATATTCCGTTATGCTATAATAAAAATGTATATTTTTTATAATTTACATCTCTCTGGAAAAAAATTAATTAAATTTATCTCAAGTAATATCAAGATTTTTTTTTTTTTATATAACGAACAATAATGATTCTATCGGTTTATATATAAAAATTGAATGTAATTAAGCGCGATTAAATTAAGCTGAAAGGCGAGATGGAAAGATTTTCTGGTAATAATATTATATTTATATTATAATATTATGTAAATGGCAGATTTTTTTTTAATCGTATAATTCTATTATGCAAGGCTGAATTTCAAACTTCTCTTCATTGAAATTCTAGTTTCACTCTTACAAGATATTATCGATGCGCTACAAAATAGAATTTCCAACGTATCTCCGTCCTTCCGCTTAATTCTCTCTATGTTCACGATATCGATGACCTAGTTTGATACAATGGAAAATCAGGACCCCTTTCAACATGAATGTCGGGTCCATTCTATAATCATTCCACTACTTGTAAGACACATTATGCGGATCCTGATCGATTCGATCACAATTAATACACAATATCAGAGACAACTATGGAATAAAATCAGGAGAATCTATTTATAATTAAATACAATGAAATAATTATCGTTCGATCGAGAGAGTTTTATTGACCTCCAATCGCTCAATGAGTCCCGAAGAAACCTAAATCCGCCGTGGATGAGCTCGACAACGCATCGCCACCGCTTTGTGCATCGCGACGAAGACGGTCATATCGAGGTCGAGGAAGACGAGGAAAATGTCGGGGGGGAAAAAAAAAACGAGACGAGAGAAGAAACGGAGCTTTTCGCGCAAGTTTCTCAGCGCGAACGTAGCATGTTTCAAAGCAGAAGCGTGTGCGCGCGCTTGTCTCGCCATTGAGATCTGACCTACTTTGCCAAGCACACGGTTCGCCGACACCGACGTCGGTGCTTTTACCCGAGCAAAAGCACCGACCGAGATGCACCGATCGACATACGGGGTGCATCGCCGGGCGCAAGCGCGCTCGGCTCCGCTCCGGGGATGGCCGGCTCTGCGCGGGGCACGATGCACCAGTTTTCGATGCACCCGTGATATATCGGGCGGGGATTTGGAGCGCATCGGCCTAAATATCCGTTAAGGGGTTGACGTCGGTTTTGACGTAGACAAGGCCGAATATTGCGCGGCGGTCATGATTAATCCTGCTGCTACTAAGTTTCTTCTTGTATGTCTCTTCAATAAGCGAGAGAAACGAAAGATAATCATTGAGAAAAATTGAAGTTTAATTATATTTTTTAAAGCACATAAATATTATAATTTCTTCAAAGAATATAACTTTTACAAATTTATATTATTCTGAGAGCAAAATATATCTTATTGTTAATAATAAATAAGTCGTTGTCTTTTGATACTGAGATCTTAGGAAAATCGAAATGTAAATAGAGTTGAAAACAATCCAAAATTAAAACGCGTATTTTTATGTCAGTTGCATATAGTGTACTAATACAAATTTCAAACGCGTTCTACATTTCGAACGAAATATTTATTTCCAGCTTTATTTCAAGCGTCGCGCAGAAGAGAAATAGGTAGAAAGATATATGATTCAAAAGTAAGTCTTCCAAGAAATGCATTATGAAGAAAAATCTGTATTCTAAAACAAATAAAAAATTCTGAAATATATATTGACTGTGATAAAAAGAATTTTGCTTGTATAATATTCTCATTATTTTTAAAAAATGGCTGTATTTTTGACATTTCTTTTTAAATCCAATCTAGATACGCTGCTTCACCGTTCCCATAATCTTTTCAGCAATCAAATATTTAAATTTTGTCGCTTTATAGTCCAAAAATAAAAAGAGAAATCAAGAGAGAGAAAGTCACGAGAATATCACGACTCGCGATTTGTATATCGTCAAGCGCATTCGGATTATACGTTCTCTGTCAATTTTGTCGTCGAGTCTCACAAAATTTCGGCAACAACTTTGCTCGAAGAATTCGAGATGCATTACAAAGGGGGGTCACCGTTCACTGTTAATGCACTTGACGCAATTTTCAGCCCAAGACAGCACACTCGATGTATCCTTGCGCTAAATATAGAAATCTTAATGTACATTGTGGACATAAATTTCTACCCTGCAATGTTTTCTGAAATTCTAATTTCATCGCACAGAAGCGAAATGCAATTGTGCTATAATAAATATTCAAAAATTATTGCAATTGATTGTAAAATATTCTAAAATTATAAATTTATTATTATTCATTATTAATTATTAATTAGAATATCTTTAACTATATAAAGTATTATCTTTTAATTAAGATTATATTATAAAACATTTACATTTGATATTAGTTAAGCAAATGTTATAAAGTAAGTTATTCACATATTCACGAGAGGAGAGAGATTAATAAAATAATTGTTGTTTAATATTATTATTCACATCGATAATCTTATATTACTTTCCTGAATTTCCACAGTTAATTAAATTTTCATCGAGTAATTTTGAAACGCGACGACGCTCACACACGCGAGTACACGCTTATTTTTATCGTACGCCAACTTTCCATCCTTGGAAGTCGTTAGATACGACGAAGTCGCACCCGATCTGGTCGAGAATACTTGAACAAGTTGGTCTGGAATTGAGTGCCGTCTGGTCATCCAACTTACTCGAGACTCGAGGGTTTACATTGCGCGAGGTGTTCGCGAGGCGTTATTGGCCGTAATATCGTCGTAAACGCAATACGCATGCCACGCAGCAAGGTGACGTGACACAATGCGTCTATTCGAGCAACGACTATCGAGATATATCGGGAACAGGCGCAAGTGTCTCTTATCTGCAAATGTGCGTTCGAGGGAACAAAAGCGACTCGCCAATAAAACTCCGTAATGCAAAATTCTTGAACGAACAGTGACGTTATTAATCACGTACACGAAGCGTCCCATTTCTTTACACCTATCTTTTTACAGTCTAATGAAATGTTCTTATAAATGTATCTATATGTGAATCAAAAATGATGATTAAAAATAATGATAGTGACATACAAAATTACTTTAATTTTACAAAATTAAAAGTTTTTATCTCGATATTAATAAAACTGAAGTATTTATAATCAGATTAATCTATTGCAGCTGAGGTAACAAACCAAATCTGCCTCTAAACGTAAATATCTTACGAATAAAAAAAAGTCTCTAAATCATAAGACAAAGTGTGTGTTATAATTGAACGATAATACAGCAAACAAACAATTTCTTAAATATTCAAGTTACTTTAGCGTTATCATAATATTCTTGAATAATTATCGCAAGAGAACGCAAACAAAGTCCTTCTCGAAAACCCAAAGAGCATTTCCCGACGCACACGCTGCACTCGCGTCTGAAACTCAAACAGAAATTTATACGCGACCTCCATCAGCGAATCCGCAAATAATCCGCGGCCGTACTTCTATAAATTCACCTTGAAGCAAACGGCCGGCCTTCTGCGAGCCTTCGCCTCCTCATCGGCTGAATTGCGCGCGAAGAAGTGCACTGGAAGTGCATCGGGTCATTTGCGTATTCTTAGCGGCGCTTATTGATTTTCAAATAATTCGGGCACGAACGCGAACGCAAGCGCGAAAATGTAATGCATTCCCGGCTCCCTGTAATTCAGGTATATCGCGTTATATCATTAAGATATCTTATATTTCTTCGTGCCACTTATACATTCTTTTTTCAATATAATCATTTGTTTTGCGATATAAGACCAGATGATTGACGAAAGATAATGCGAAATTTCATCTTTAATAAAGAATGAAATCATCTAAAAATACGATTAAAGCATGAATTTGCATAAAAACAATTCTTTTATATGCGCTTATATTATTCGATATGGACACTCAATTTATTATAATATAATAATCAGATTGTAATATATAATTAAAGATTTAGTTAGCAAAATATTGCTATTTAAATATGCAAAATATATATATATATATATTTTTTTTTTAATGTAATAAAAAAGATAATGTCCAATCGAGCGTTTTCCCTCAAATTAAGAAAAATTCCATGCTTGAAATTAAAAATAGAAGAATTGTATCCTTGAAATAATCATAATAATCGCTTACAGAAATATTTGAGTTATCAGAGCGAGTTCCTAGCACGACAACACGATGAGTCTCGAGCGGTTCCGGACACGATAGAGGCATTCTCTTGACGCACGTGCACTCGCACATCATGCAAGCACGAGGACGGACGGCGGGCGTTGCTCGCAGCTTGCAGTGGAATCGTCAAACTGGGTCAACGAGACATCGTCGTTCCTGACGCACATTCTCGAATACATATACACATACACACACTGCTTGCTGTTGCATCGTTGGGCGCGTATGCGCAGATGTCCTATATGCGCGACGCGAGTATCGCCTGAATCCCTCTATTCTCTCCGGCAAGTGCCGGACGTATTGACATTTTGCTAAGGCGAACCACAAGTTTCCCCCAACGCGGTTGATTTTGCTATTCGGTTATTTTTGCAGCCGATTTAATTCGATTACTTACATACATTCACCTGCGAATTGCGAATTGCAATAGAGATGCTGAGATATATATATATATATATATATATATATATATATATATATGCTTATCGATCCTATCTGTCATCTGCGGTGCTTTTATCGGGAACGCGTAATATTATTGAATGTGAAACAATGTTTCCACATATTTCTTATTCATTCATTAGCGATCGGATTAGTAGCTTGCATATACTAATTAAGCGATTATAGTTACCCATCAAAAGTTTTACGCATAGTCATTTAAACATTTTATACAGATTTTGTAATCTTATAAATATCTTCATCTATAAATGATTTAATTAATTATTAAAAATATATGCTATTAGCATCTCATTATGGCTGTATAGGATGATGCTTTTTGTTTGGACGTAGCGAGAGGATTAAATTAGTCATGTATACGTATATTTCAAACTGTCACATAAATATATGCTTTTATAAGATATTAATAAATTTCATCATAATACATATTAATGAAAACAATTTCTTATTAATATTATATTTTTTAAATCATTGTCAGATCACAGAAATATTGTAATCAACGTATACGCTCAAAATGTCGACAGGATTTTGTCGATCCTCGGAGGAAAGCGAACAAAGTGAAAGTGTGTCCCGTCTCGAATTCGCGATTAGAGGTGCCTCGCGGAAACTTCCAGGCCCCGAAAGGCGCCGAAAAAGGCGAATCACCTCGACGAAAGCCGCTCCTCACGAACGAGAATCCGTGCAGGAGAAACAGAGAAAGGAAACAGAGAAAGAGAGAGAGAGAGAGAGAGAGAGAGAGAGGATGTACGAAATAAGAGGTGGTTGTTCGAGCAATACGAATGTTTGCCAAATGACGTCAAGCATCCATGGAGGCCAGGCTCTTTTCGAATTGATACTGGTTTGCACGTTAATACTCGCGTACGACGTTAATTAATTTTAAGTCAAAAATCTTTAGGAAAAAATCTAACGCGACGAGAGATAAAAAGAATATGGAATATGCGATTATTTAAATATAAAAGATGACAAAAGAACTGAATAGAGATTAACACGTTTATAGAAATTTTTCTTCTCATTTATCGTGTATAAAGAATTCTCTTAACCCATGTAAAAATTCTCCAACAACATTCAACTCTTACCAGTTATCGCTTTACATAATTTCAAACTTGACATATATCCGCATAAGAGAGCCGCGCAAAAAAGAGACAGATTAACAATATCAGTGCGCCGGTTACGGAAAGCCTAACGAGAATGATGCTCGCTTATACTCCAACACATTATAGTAATTTTAATCCCGAGGCAATGATGCCATCAACGAGAATCAGCAGCATTCTTCAGAACGTAAACGCTCAACAACGGATGTATATATGTACGCATTTCTGTTTACATCCTAGCTTCCTATGATGCGGCACGCAACGTTCGCATACCGAGGAAATGAAAACAAAAAAAAAATGGGAAGAACAAGGATTCAAGCATGCAAGGCAGAAAAGGAAGAAGAAAAAAAGAGGAGATGGATCTCTCTCTCTCTCTCTCTCTCTCTCTCTCTCAAGTGCATAATAGCCGCGCTGAAGGCTTCGTACTCGCGCGAGAGACCTTCTATGCGTGCAGTCTTAAACACGAGCGCGTCTCATTATGTAATAAACGTGCGCGAGCTGCACGAACGATATGTGTCATGTATGCGCACAATGTAATAATAACGAGCGACGAGAGGGGAAAAAAGAGAGGAAAGAAGGAGAGGAGAAAGGAACGGGCGCATTCAATGCGTAAGGATGTCCGATGCGTGCGTTCAATACAATTGCAGATACACGCTGTTGTTGTTTGCAACGTTTACGAATATTAAATATAATAGAAGCTTCTATGAAAAAACGTTATGTCCCGAAAGTTTTTTTTCAATAATGTAGTGAGTTAGAATTATTTAAAATAAAAATATTTCAGCATTTGAAAATTGTCTTCATCTATTATTTTATTACTTGTGTTGTTTATAAACTTCTCTCTACGAGTAAGTTAAATGCAGTTTCGCGAGTATAAAAAATAATGTGTGATTAAATATAAAATGGCAAATGAATAATTTATAAATATATAAAGCTATAGCGTATATAAAGCTTGTATCAATCTCATTGTTCAATGTATTTTGATATTACATCCAAAATATTCACGCTATATAATTGTATTGATAAAATAAAATGCGCACATGTTAATTTAGTGTAGAAAGCACAAAAGCTTCATGCCACACGTGTTAAAATTGAGTTGTTTCCACATATTTTGCAAACACCAAGTATAAACCTCATGTTTTGTATAGTATGAGTGACTTATACAAACTAAAAAATATTTTTATTCATAGAGTAGACGCATATTTCGTAACAAAGATATTCAAATTGCATCTGGAATCATAATATCTCACGAGGATATATACGGACTACGGTATAAAAAGCAAATAGGAAGCTGCGGTGGGCGGAAAAGCTCGACAATAGGGACGCGATATAACACGCGCGGCATGTATGCAGATGCGAGACGTCCGCCGTCGCTCACATATAGGCACACATATACGTACGCGGATGCATTTTCTATCCCCCGTATTCATCCGCGTACGGCGACTCCGTGACCCACTTTCATCTCTGGGAATAACAGGCACAAGCGCACACCTCTCGTCCACCCACGTGCGGAATCCCTCCTGTTGGTCGTCCCATTGCCATCGTCCGTTTACGTTATGCACCTGCACGTGTACGCCACACACGTTGCAATCTGCGTGGCAGCTCGGTATTACCAATGAGTCCGATAAGTTTGTCGTTCGTACCTTTTCACGTGTAATTACACGCGTCGAGATATTTATGCTGCTTACTGTGAATTTCGCGAACTAACGCAAGAGAAATTGAGTACGATATTACGAATATATATTGAATATTCATTCGTCAATACAGTGCGCACATTGAGTGCGGCATCTCTGTTCAACAAAATTAAAATGATTTTTAAGTAAAACTATATTGTTTCGTTAAGTTTGCATGAAGCGGACATTTTTTATTTTACATTTTAATATTTTGTTATATTCTAACTTTTCTCGATATAAGATATGAGCGCTATTGTTATCATTGTTATTATATTTTTTATCCCGTGCGCGAATGTATGAAAAATATGTGAGAAAAAAAAAAATAAAGCTTTTATACAAATAACAAATTCTCCAAAATTATCTGATATATTACTGTAATACTATATTGCATATATTTATTATACGCATGAAAATTAAAAAAATTAGTATTATAAGATAATATTAAATTTTTTTTATGCAGAAAAATATTTAAAATAATACAGTAATGTAATAAATTCGGAATTTATTGGCTACTGAATAAAGATCACGACTTTACCCAAAATACTACTACTGGATTAACTGTCCAACCTTAATTCCATCGAAATGGAAAACAGTTTCTCGGAAGGGATCCCTCGCCAGGACAAAGATTTCTGCGTTCGCGGGACCAGAACTGGTCTTACGTTAGTCTAATCGAGAGTTCGGCGGATGCCAGGCTCGTCTCCCGCATCGACATGCACGCGGCGACGATGCTTCATCAGCCACGCGTGGAAGTCGTTTACCTCTCGGAGTTATTTGGCCTCTTCGTAGCTATTTGGCTCACCGACACGCACGATTCATACACCATGCACAGAGAATGACGTGCAGGCAAGAAAAGAAGAAAGGGAGATTGCCGCAGATAAAGAGATACAGAGAGAGAGAGAGAGAGAGAGAGAGAGAGAATAAAATATACGGAGGAAGACGAAATTGAGCGAAAAAAAACAAACACGATATCAAAAAATAATAAATAAAATTGATCAAAATACATAGAATTATTATTCCTCCACCGATATTTAACGTGTATACAAAAAGAAAGTTAAAGTGGATAGAAGCGGAAAAGAGAAGGAGAGTGAAACGTAAATGGCCAGACACACGTGCCAAGAAACGCTCACACACATGAACGCTTGCATGCTGCGTTTGAAGTAAGCATCGACAGCTGATTCCTGGCAAATCTTGGCTACTCTTGCTCTATATGAGACTGGACTATAACGGTTCAATGCACTTGCATAAAATATATTAGTTGCTTTCTTGCATTTGTTTTATAAGTGTAAAATTCTGCGTTATAATGCTATCTATAAATTATATTGGGATCATTTCATATAGATATTATTTAATGATTCAAAAAATAGATTGATAAAATATAAAGATATATTCAGAAATAAACAAACAACTTTTGATAATATTGTTATGTTATATAATAAAATATTATTGTAACAAAATGATCGACAATGCTCGATACATGATGAGATCGACGAGGACTCTTTTTTCTTTAATTGTGCCCTTAATAAAATTTTTTAACCAATCAAAACGTGTCATATATATATATATATATTACATACAAAATTCTTTTGTCAGTGAAAAATGACCGACTTTGGTGATGCGATACTCTATGACATCTATCTCTACAGGCGCATCGTCTATTGGATTTTTACGATCTTTTAACATACTATTCTCGGATATTGCCACCGCAAGAAGCTCACGATATCTACGCCAACGACCGCGTTCAATTACTACGAAGTAATAAAACGAAGTAACATTGTCACGCAAAACGTGCCTTTACGATGCAAAGGGTCAATAAACGGTGTCTATTGTGCCAACACTTAAATCCATGTCATATGGTATTTCTAATAAAACCGTGATGTCGATGCAGAACGCAGCTATTGGTGCAATGAAGATTATTGCAAATTTTTCTGAAGTCTGAGAACCGCGTAACAGAATCAAGTACGCAAGATTTTACGATAGTGTTTAAAAACGCGCGTTTAAGACAAATGTCATAATTCCTTGTCATTTTATTTACTTTGTCATTACTTCACTTTCTGAAAATTCATTCACAGTTATCCAAAAATTTTATTATTCGATAAGTTTATTCCATAAAAACTTTCGTAAAACAACTCTTGTTAAGAACATTGTTATTTTGTTTATTTTCTAATCTTATATCTCTAATCAATCTTCTTTTTTACATAATAAATACTATTATATATAATAAAAACTATTTAATAATTAATACATAATATTCAAACTTTTTCCTCAAATACATGAAAAATTAACTCAAGATCAACGACGAGAAACGCACGCATTTTATTTATCTTGAAGCCGCTGCACCCAAGAATGTCTCTCTCTCTCTTTCTCTCCTTGTTATCCTGTGTCTCTCTCGCATACGCGTTAGCAAGAGCATATTTTACGAGTGCGCACAAGTGTACGCTTTTAGGCGTCATGTTCTCTCTTTTCCCCGCATCCCTTTCGTACACTGAAACGAACATCGCGGAGAGACCTCCGTATGGCAATTCGCCCGCCCGGCAGAAACGCATCTCGCATACGAAAACGCACGCGTCTCTCTTGCCTCGCGTCTGCAAATTCCGTCGCGTGTCTCGAAATTTCGGGAAATCATTGATCCCTCAGACACATGATACGTGCCCTGAAAGGATTTCGACGTTCCGTCGAAAACGAAAAAAATCGTATATTTTTTTCGATTCTTTGAAAGCATAAATAAATTAATTAAATTATTGTTTAAGTAATATTAATTAAAGTGCGTATAATATCCATTCGTATGTCTAACGGCAAATTTAAAAATGTTAGAAAACTTGAATATCAAGCTCCAATATTTTTGCTATGCTACATATCTCTTTCTAATACGTGAATCTTAAAAGTCTGAAAATTATAATATATATAACTATTCTAAGAGAATAAACTATGCTATAAAATATAATTAAAAAAAAAAAAACGAGCTCTCAAATAAAAAGAACGCGGAGTCCATTGTTTGATGATCGGCAAACAGTGGTTTCGCGTTGCAAACAGGCAGGAACTTTGTAATCGAAGGCTCACACACGCGGTGCGATAAGCGCCTAGATCAGAGCCAAGTATTTAACTTGTTCACATCCACGCCAGCAGGCAACTCTGATGACCATGGCCTTAATCACAACGAGTGTACACCGATATGAACGACGCGCATCGCCTTTTACTGCACTCGCCCTGCACGCTCGTCCGCAACGGCAAACCTCCAGCTAGTCAGGAAAACTCGTTACTAGCTACATCAAGAATTAAAGCCTAACTATAAAGTCTAATCGCGCTAATTCAAAGGAAATTTTATTTTATATATCTCTAGTAATAAAAACATTAATAATAAAATAAAATATATAATAAAATTTATTAAAAGTATAATTAAAAAAATACATAAAAATGTTCAATGATATTATAATTCAAGAAGTTAAGCATATTGTTGTATGAAAAAAAATTATTTTCTTTACCCGCTTATATCGCTTCCAATCTTTTATTTTTTTATATAGGATAATATTGAATTTTCTATTTACTCTTTATGCTAAAATGATGTTATTGAAAGCGACTCATGACTTGACTCGTGACTTACATTAAATATATGTAAATTAATCATTTGTAACTAAAAGAGAAGTTTTACTGCGAAGAAGAAACTTGTCCTTATTAATGATTCAGCTTTACCACATCTCTGTTATTTCTATCTCATTTTGGAAGTAATATGTTTATGTATATTTATTGCATTCTTTGTGAGATATATTTATTTTTAGGTTGACCCTATCGCGGCTTGCTGTATCTTCGAGACACAGATAATTAGTGATAAAGTATCCTGTGCGCAAGATGAACGAAGGAGCGCACAAATATGCGCTTGACCTTAGGTAATCATCCCTCCGCGGGGTCGACGGATAAAGTCATCGACAAAAAAAAAACAAGAACCATGCTGCACCACGTTTCGTTCTGAATTGCGTCTGAATAAATCATGACATTATCTCGCATTGAAAAATATAAAACTTTTCTTTAGAATTGATATTAAATGATTTGAACCGATAAATTGACGGTATAAATAATTATCGTTAATCATATCATGGACCGTGCAATTTTTACATAACGTCAAATTTCTTATATAAAAAAATAAAATGGAAAAATACGAGACATCTTGTACTTGCAATTAATCATATTTTTGTCGTAAAATATAATAATATAATATAATTTAAATCTCTACACATTTCTATTTTTATTTATTTATCCTACAATTTACCGTATTTGTGGCTGCAAAAAGGCTATCGTCTAAAGTTTGTCACGTCTTTTTTTATCCCGGCTCGTTCCGCCGAAATATCGATTTAGGCTGTTCCCGATATAAAGGCTCCCTAAAATAAAACGCTTTTGCATTGCACAAACAACAAAGTCCATGGTTAAGGAAAAAAAATTGTAAGCGCGTTCAACAGTGCACTCTAGGCTCAATAAATTTATCACGAAGGAGCGCTATCTTATCGAGCCGGCATATGGCGACACCTGATTGGAAAATACGCGACAGGTGCACTTTTATGCACGAATCCGTGAATCCGCAATATTAGCGCTAAAGTATTGACCTCAATCAAATCACCTGACGGCCGCGATATCGTTATCTCGCATCCGCGCGCATTGCACTTGCACAGTATCGCCGGCCTGGAAGATAATCAACGCGATAATATTAACACGATAACGCCACGCGAAAATGCATTCCGTACGACTCAACTTCCAAATCAGCTTTCTCGATAAGATAAAAAGAATGTATATATTTTCTCAGTTCTCTCCAATAATATATCGACTTACATTGCGTACTGTTAATCCGAATAATATTATCGAAATTATTAAAGTCTCGTAACAATATTGAAATAAGAATGTTTCGCAATCAAATAAAAACTATCAGGAAATGCGATAAAAAATAATTCTTCGTATGAAATAAAAGCAAGAAAAATTAACGGGAAAAAATTTTTCTGTACTAAATATCCTTAATATGCTTATCATTCATGTCATTAATAGCAAATTTTGATGTGCATTAAAAAAGTGCCAATATAAATGATTATTATATATTATTTTATAATATATAACTGTGCTATAAAAACAAATATAATACCATTTGTAAAATAAATATAATAATATTTATTTATTTATTTCAAATCGCGTGAGAGACTTTAATATTGTCGAATGATCATTGCAAAGTAGATCATTGCGCTTATTTCGGTCGTCGGATGGCATGGAATCTTACAGAGAACCGTATTTGCTCCAGTATTTGGAGTACCGTGTGCCGGCACGCGTTATGTATTCGTTTAGATACGGACTGGGAGATCGCGGGAGAGACTGGCTATGAGATGACGAACGGCTATAATGATTTACGATTAAAGGATACGACGGACGGCATCGTCATATAAGTGTGGATGTAACGTTGCCTGTCGGAGTACTTTCATTGGTGTTATACAACCGCGAGTCGACCGATCGCTGAAAAGAGAAATGGGAACACACAGCGATTCTCATGCAAACCTCACCAAACGCTGCAGATTCGTGATTTATTGACATTAAGAGTAGATAATAAAAATAACAAAGATAATGAGAACCAATAAATGGGAAAAATAAATAAGATTAATTATATTAATTGTAATATTAGATCATTTTGCAATAGTAAATAATTTCATAATAATAAGATTTGTTTTTTGAACATATAAAATATTTTTTAATTTTATAATCAATTAATTAATTATTTAATATTTAAAGTTTATATATATATTTTTTTATTATAATTATATTATAAATTATATTATATAAAGATCTTTTTACATAAAAGCACAAGGAGTTCAAAGTATAAAAAAAAAAATTATATACAAAAAAATAATGTGCATTCTGCAGTTACATATGGCACTTAATGCTTCGAGTTTAACAATAGCGAATAATAATGAGATTATATTTGTATTCCAGTCTCTTGACTTTGATCGTTCAGAGTTTTAAAACGAGCTTTTCGCAATTTTATTCAATTTTTTGGGCTGAATAACGCGATGAAATATATGTTGCGTCATGAAATAATGGAAGATGACATAAACATGAAGAAGTACCTATCAGATCCACAACTTCGATTATTACGATATGTTGACAGATCTGCGACGCAACTTGCGTTGGTGCATAATATCATGTTGATGCGGACGGCCAGCCACAATTAATCGCGTTATCACGATTTTTGTTATCAAATGTGAAATTATTGACAGTGACTTAATTTTAGCAACAAAGAATGATTGATCGAAAAACTGAATTATCGTCATCATATCAATATTATAGCACACTTTGAATATTTTTAAGCAATACGTAAAATTATGTTATTAGTTTATCTGCAATAGATCATTATAATTAAATATAAAATCAAAATCAAAAAAAAAGATAAACATACATTAGTAACTTCTTGAGATTTGTTCATATGTCAAGAGCACCATGTATATAAGCAGGATGAAGGAGAGTTAAGTGTACAAGGTTCGTGCAATCTCGGTCGCGGAGAAAGTGGAAAAGTGTATCATTCACTTTATGTATCATTCACTTTACATACCGGGTGATGCCAGATATAACGATTTAATAATATCATCTACGGAGGTGAATTTTTGGACTTGTTGTAATGTAAGAAACACTAATTTTAATCAGCTAATTAATTAATCATTGCTAATAAACTATTAAAAGTTCAATGCCATTAATAATCTATTTATTTACAATAATTTTATCTCAACTTTTTTCTTCAAAATAATATTTATAAAATTTAATATTCATAAAATAGGATAATTCTCACTACTATCTAAAAAAAGAAAGTAAGAAAGAGAAAGAATCGAATATCAATAAAAATCGAGCTTTGGCTCATTTTTATTGATATTTGATTCTTTCTCTTTCTTACTTTCTTTTTTTAGATAGTAGTGAGAATTATCCTATTTTATGAATATTAAATTTTATAAATATTATTTTCAAGAAAATATAATATATATATATATATATATATATATATATATATATATATCATATGTTTAAATGTTTAATGTTTCAAATAAAAAACATTTATCAATATACGTTTTTTAATATTTCTAAAGTAAATCTTATTATAACTGAATCTTTATCTTAATATATAAATAAAAAATTTAGATTGACGTTTCAGGTAGATTAAAACGATTTACGACTCTCGTTGTTTCTATTTTCTATGATTTATTTAAAGAAAGTTTTCCCAGTGTTCCTGCATTAAAAGGAGGAAGTGTAAAATAAATCTTCGATATACATAATATGTACATGGTGAAACATCTTTCAAAAGTAAAAAAAACTTCAAATTTTCGAAAACTTTGAGATGTTCACACACACGAAGATACATTGGAAAAATATTTATGTGTCACATGCAGTTTCAAATTTTCGTTAAACGAGTCTTGGACAAAAGAACATCTTAAATCAACGCGCTCAATTTGAGCCGGGTCCGAAGATTGGCGACCGAAACCTCGAGTTTCAAAAAACCGGAACATCGAATCGCAGGCGACTCCGATTTCGCCAACACGTGTGACATACAGATATACACGATATACAGAAGTAGAAACGATGCGGGTAGCGTTCGTTAAGGGAATCAGCCCATCATCGTTAAACGTTGCTATTTCGGCAATGATACGCGGAATAATGTACGATGCTCTGATCGTAAACACATGTTCATTCGTTAATAAATCCATTCATCTGCGTTAATTTTGAAATAACGACGCAGCTACATGACCATAACTAATCATTTGCGATTAACGTGGAATCATGATAATAACGCTGATTACACACGTTAATCGCTATGGATTGCTGCATATTAATGAAGACGTCACAAAAAATATCATTTCATTAGCTTATTAATATTCTCTACAGATTTAATAATGTTAACTAGTTTAAATATGCCTAATTTTATTTAAATATATTATTCTTATACAGCTAGAGAGCAATCTTTTTTTTAGAATTTTGATATAATATATAAAATTTTGATCTCTTTTCTTAAAAAAAAAAAAAATATTTTAGAGCTTTTAATATATTTCAAAAAGAATTTGAACAATTTGAGTGTAAAATATAGAAGACCGAAGATATATATTGTATATGAATGCTGGCTTCACATTTTATAGAAGAATTAATAATAATTTTGACAATTAACTTACATATGTGTAAAAATCCAAAGGTAATGTAAAAATTATTACCAATACCGGTGAATCTCTCGTCACAAGTCTGGATGCAACTTTCTCTGAGAGCGCTTGATCGTCGAAAACGAAACGAAGTACTCAAAGGACGGGAACAAAGTGGATCAGTGCTAGCAGGATCACGATCGATCCTACGTCCTGGCGGATGGCCATCTCTGCCTCTCTAAGTGGGGGAAAATACAAGGAGGGATACGTTAGCGAACGTTAGTGAACGTTAGCCAATTGGGCTACGCGCGTGTTTTCATTGCCTAATGTCATAGTTCCGAAAAGTTCTGCTAGCCTCAGTCATCGCAATAGATTTCTTCCTCTATTTTTCTTAAATGGAACAGAAAACAAGTTAATTGTTATAAAAATGGCAAATCTTTAAGCATAATATTATTGTTTTCGTCAAAAAATTAAAGAATAACAATTCGCGCTTATTGCTACCTAAAAAAAAAAAAAAAAAGATTAAACAAACATACGATTATGGTTTCATGTTGTCAGTTTTATCACATAACGATACATTTACATAACGTAATATGTAGAACTTGTAATATGTCTTCTTATTAAAAATTATATAGAATCGTCCAACGCGACAATTCGAGAAATTTAAAAAAAAAGAGGCAGATAAGGATTAAAAAAAATGGTGATAAGAGAGTAACAATGTCGGCATCAAGTATTTGTCATTCTAGTCTTGACGTTCGCCTTGTTAATCCAGCATATCGTTTCACACACGGGCGCGAGGCATTTAATTCTCATTCATGGGTATCACGCGCCGTACCATGTGACGCATCGGCATCGCGTATACTGCAATATCATTCGGCTAGATTGCACTCGCGAACCGTGGCGATGCAACTGCACGATGCGAAGGAAACGCGTGCTGGAAAATAAATTACGCACGTTAACTCCCGAAGGTGAGGTTGATTTCGTATAAAATGACGCCGTAAATATTTTCCGCCGCAATGCGTTATTTCGCAATGTGTGACAGCGAGAAAATTTATTCGATTTATTCAACTCGATTCATTACGCATTATTGTACGCGGAGAATATGCTATATTAAATCAGAGAAATAAGAAAATTTTATTTATGAGTAAATATTTTAGTGTGCGTGTGTATGCGTGTAATGTGGAATTATTTATTAATTATATATTTAAAAGAGGTAAAAAAATAATCATGTTTAATGTGTTTCTCAATAAAAAAAAATATATTTGTTCAAAATTAGAAGATAATTAATAATTAATCATAGTAAATGTTTAACATTACTTTTCAATATTTGTATTATTATTTAACAAAATATATGAAATGCTATAATGTTTTTCGTTTGGCTTCCATTTATTTTTTCCTATCTTAGATATCTCTCTATTAGATAAAATTATTTTTTTTTATCGTAAAAAATATCGGGCATATGTTTTCTTTTCCTTCAGTCGAGATATTTTTGCATGTCCCTTGTGTGTTTTCTCCTTGAGATCCTTAAATCGTAACGCCATGTGTAAACTGAAGAGGTGATAACAAAAACTTTTATCTTGTACGCAAACTTATCGCGAAGTTAACGAACCGCCGGATGTAGATTAATTGTTTAAGCGCCGCACTATAAGAGTGCGTTTATGGCGAAGATAACGAATCGAGTTTTATAATGTTTGCCGAAAAAAAACGTCACAATGTTAACGAACGAGCCTACAACATCAGTCTTCAAGATCATTCAAAGAAACAGCGTTATTTATTTAATTTATTTAACAAGGACATATTTTTCAGATTCACACGCACATCACATATATTAATTTTTAATATTAAATTTTAATTAAAAATCCTTAATAAATATATTTTTTTATAATATATATTAATATATATTTTTATTATATATTTATTTTAAAAGAGATTTATGCGTTTATTTCTAATAGATCATGCTATATGATTTCCATATGGCGAAACAGCTGCACTATTATCTTATATTTTCCTCAAATTTCTTGAATTTCCTGGAATAACATCCCAGGGTGTCAATTTTCATGTGACAGACAGATTATTATATCTCCCCTATATGTAAACATCTATATTTTTTTAGGCAGACTTGAAGTTTCTCAATCGTTAAAATTTCCAGGATCACTTTTTCAAATGTCAACTTTTCAAGATAGTTTACGCTTGAGAAAAATAGATTATTAATATCAACGTAGTCCTTTATTATCACACCAAATATCTCATTTATCATGCCATGCAAATAAGGGTACGATGTCGCGATATTGTTCCAAAAATAGACAACAAAATCGCACCAACATATGTTTAAAAAAGAAAAAATCACATTGTCTATGCCTATTCATATGCAAGAGAAATATTCTATGTGTGTGTTCTATTTTTGAATTTTAAATCCTTTTTTTTAATATTCTACGAAGATATATATATATATATATATATATATATATATATATATATCTCATTTTGAAAACATCGCAATGTAATTTAATTAATTTGTAATTTAATTTGTATTTATTAAGAAATCGGTTTAATGTATTTTGCATGATTATTTCTAGCTTATGTTAATTAAATTAATTTTTTATATATTATTATTAAATGAGATAATTTAATTAACACTAAACACATTGTTTATTCGTAGAAAGTTTTCTTATCATCCCTTTCTCACTCCTTCAATTAGCCATAATAGCGTCGGCGATTACCTGTGCAAGTAAAATGTTGTCCTTTAGAGGCGCGACGTTTGTCGTCCGAGAAGAGTTATTCGACTTTGGAAGCGGGGAGAAGAGCGAGAAGCAGGAAAGGTCTGTTAACGGGCGCGAAGGGTGCCGTAAATGCTCTTCTCCGTCGAGTACGCCCTCGAAGAGTGTAGCCCTTTTAAACCTGTTTTCATTGCGATCCTTGTAACACCAGCCTACACCTTCCTACCTGTTCCTACAACAATGGACGAGACGCGAGCGAGAGCGTCCCTTTTCCACGACGCATTCTTAGTTTCCTTCTTATCGTAATGGACCGGCTCTTTCGGCCTCTATTCTATCTTCCTTCTCGATTTTCTACAAACCCCATCGGAAGCATACTTATTTGCCTATTCTCTTGCAGGATTAAAATTGATCGGAACAAGCGCACGACCAATTCAAAAAAGCAAAGTAAATATTTAACGAAGAAGCTATAGATCTGATGCAAATATAAAAATTATAGACAGAGATAGAGAAATTAATTAAATAGAAAAAATAAAAATATATATGTATGAAATTACTAGGCTTCTTTAAGAAAATAGAGTTTTGTATTATAATCTATTGTATTATAATCTATTATAAAAAAGGAAATTTTTAACCTGTTGAAAGTTATTTTAAGTCAATTAATTGAAAAATCCACAACCTACGTCAATTCTTTTAGGTTGGTATATTATGCAGTATGTATATCAATTCAAGTACTGATAAGGAAAATAGAAACGACTAAATATGATACTGATCAGATATAATTTATGAACTAGATAAGCGATCAAGACGGAACAACAGAATGTTTGATAATCAGACGAAATACGTTTCAATGATGTTTCAAACGATTGACTTGTTCGATGAATTGATTCTGATCTGTTCTTCGATGTCGATCGATCGATTTTCGCGCTGATGTTCGATTCTCGTCTGCCTGATTCTCGCTCGTCTTCTCTTACCTTCTTATTCTTTCTTTCATTTCTCGGCGTGCAATATCATCACTGCTCCACCATCACATACCATCTCAAAGACGTTATAAATAACCGCGTTCAACCCCGCGTGCATCCGTGATTACGATCGCGGAAGATAGCAGAATGCACGGCGGTCATGTTGTTGCACTTCACGTCCGGACCCTTCGGGACCACGCACGAGAACTTTTCCTTAGCCACGTCATTATGAGACTCGTTCCGTTCTGCTACGACATCGCCGTGTAGATCTGTTAATTTGCCTTTTTTTGATCATAAATATAAAACTTTTTTACATATATTTCCACGTTACTTATCAAAAAATTAAATAATTACAAATCGCAAAGAAAATTCTGTAGAGGGTCAAAAATTATTTTTCATTTCACGCATCTAATCGACAAAAAATAATTTTATGTCATTTTATATCTGTAAGTATCTGTAACACGTAATTAATCGTTTTTTAATTCGCCTTGATATTCATATCGAGAAATTAATATTTGATATGCCTAGGTAAAAAAATGAAGGACACACACAGATAGATATTGCGGCAAATAAAGTTTAAAATCGTGGAAAATTTTGGAAAGTGAAGTCAGATCTCATGCAAGTGAGATTAATGGAATCCTTTTATAAGTCATATCGATTCTCATGATTGTTCTACCGTCTAATTTTAAACATGAGACTATGATTGTCCCCCTCATAGAAGCACTTAGTGTATCACACGCAAATCAATCACAGAATCGTGCTTGATGACAATCTCGGGTCAAAGTTCGTTCTCAAGTCATCAATGTTCATCATTCATCATAGACTGCATGACGTGCCCTAGCGTACCAATATAATAAGCACATGCGGAAATGGAGATTAAGATAATAGGTTTTAATCCACATCCATCATAACACGTGTTAATTAAGCTACTAGATAAATTATGAAATATTTTCATAAAATAAACACAGCAATTAGACATGAGAAGCCCATATATAATAATTTTATTTTATCGTTATTCCGTCATTATAATGATTTTCCGAGCAAATGTATTCTTAACTCGATTGATCGACGTCGAATCATTTATTTTTATTAAAAAATTTTTTTTCCTGTTATTATTATTATGCAATTAATATTAAAAAAATGTACAAATATAAAAAATGTTAAAATATAAGATTAAAATTCAATATACAATTTTATTTTAGGATATACATAAAAGAAATTTTTTTTAAACGCTTTTTAATTGACTCAGGGTTTGTTTTATCCGAGGCTTGATTTAAAATCTAAATTTTACCACGCAATAATGATTTGTATAAAACAAAACAATATTACGCAATTTAAAGAACATGTTATGATGAAAGAGATACTATCTGTATCAATAAAGTATTATTATTGTCCTAACAATATGACGAATGAACATTTGCGTCATTCTTTTCTTGTCTTGGCAAGGAGTCAATTTAGTTTTAAATAGCTACGTATAGTTAAAGTTGGTCTCGTAACGGTTGTTGGCAGGTTTAGAACTAGATTATTTCAACACCAAATATCGAGCAATTTACACAAAAGATGCTCTGTCTAACAGATAAAAACGCAAAAATATTTGTCGATTCAAAATTATTACGCAGATAATCAACAGTACATATAAAAGCGCAAATTGCGGATATTGTGAAATTTTATTAATATAAAAGCAGAAACAAGGAAAATAAAGAATTGCATGACTCATTCGAATTCATTTGATCATAATTTTGATAATAAAGAACAGGTTGCACGGCTCGAATCCGTCAATCGATAAGCGAACGGGCATCAAAGCGAAATCACCGCCCATCAGCTGTTCTTATACGAAGAGTAGACGGCGAATTCGGCTTCGATATTGGCAACTCGTTATTTTATCACGATCGATGGATCATATAATGGGCGCGAGGCGTGTCGCTCGGGCTCTCCTCTGCGACTGCAGATCGTGACCGTATGTCTTCCTGTGTGTGGCGGGCCGTATAGAGGATATTAAACCTTGCTCTGTAAATTCGCTTGTGTATTATCACTTCCTCTTGCGTAACCATTTCAACCAATCCTTTCATTATTTATTTGATAATCATCTGATTATTCTTGTACAGTTAAGTCATTTACCTCATATATACATATCTTATAAGTATACTTATAAGAAGTAACTCTCTCTTTCTCTCTTGCACATATTTTCATCCTTCTTATGTTAACTTTTTTATTTTAAAATACAAAATTAAATTTAAAAAAAATCAAATCGCATCAGTGTCATTTTAATAACACCATCTCCAAATATTTAATAGATACGCTTTGTATCCGCTTTTAGCGATAGTAAAAGTATCAACTTGACTCCCTGATGTTTCTCCGACAGAATCGGAGCACGATAGATAACCTTCGTATTCAGATTAAAGCGCTTCGCGCTTGCGTAGGGAGAAAATATGTATGTTATATGTACGAAAATGCACTCGGCAATTGAGTATGGACCGTAATCGCGCGCGTGTTCTCGGAATTAGAGTTATTCAAAGGTTGCTCGGACCGGGACGCGAATGATAATAAGCGCGGCGCGCGGGCGATATCGATAACCGGTTTAATGTGAGAGTATTTATAAAATTAAGACGTTAATTTAATGAAAGCAAAAGTGTGCAGTCACGTAATTTTTTTTCGCGGGATTCACGCCATCGAAACGACGATGGATTTTCATGGCAGAAATAGGATTCAAGGAATCTTATTACAATTGCAGAAATTACTGCAATATCAATTCGATAAAGAATAAAATTATATTTAAATCGAAATCAAGTTACGTCACTCAGATTATATGACAATATTTTAATTTAATTAAGCGTTTATTTAACATGCTGATTTTACTATCAAAAATTGTCGCAACTGTAATCAAAAATGCAGTCATAATAAAATGTAACGCACACTTCTTTAGCTTTTAAAATATAAGAGAATAATAAAAAAGAAGATAAGAAATATAATATAGCATTTTTATCATTATTGTAAAAAATATGAACCCAATGAAAACATTATGAGGTAAAATATCGTTTTTGGCAATTTTGACGAAATTACTTGCCATTGAGAACCCGTTTTAGAACTGTATTTTATCCACAAAACGTGGGGACATAATTAGCGACGCATTTTCGCGAGCACATTGATCCGTTAGCATAATGTAGTTAATATCTGTTTGTTTCTACAACTAATATTTGCTCAGCTAACGCCCGGGCTCTAACGCGCCACTCAAGCCACGATATTACGAGTAAGATAAGTAAAGAGATACATACATAGAGCATGGAGTTTCGTGGACTTCTCGAGTACGATAAAAATTATGAGGGAGGTCAAGGTTATTACTTCAATGCGGATAATGACTACTTATAGCACAATAGAGGTACACACTATGTTTTATACGCAAGGGCATATAAAACAAATAAGCGTATGTGTGATATTAAAATAAATTTCTGGAAAGTAGAATAAAACTATTAATAAAACTCTATATATAAATTTATATATCTATATGACATTCTCATCTATAGTTTATACATATTTTTAATATCATCTCTAATATATATATATTGTTATATCAAAAATGCAGGCAAATATTATGACCATAACTTCACGCGTGAAAAGAGATTTAAAACTTAAATAATCGTATAAATTTTTATGAGATTTATATATAAGACACTTGTTGTTTTCCAATAAATATTATTCGCATAATATATTAAAAAAATATTTTTGAAACGGAATCAAATTTATTATGCGAGGAGCAAATATATTAATTAAATACTTAAATTTATAATCAAAGAACACCGAACTATTTAAGCGTTAATCACTAATATTGGCGAGCATAGTTTAAAAGTAATTGTGAATTTTGCATCAAACATTGAAATACTAGACGCATTTATATAGACAGGTTTCGCGTCGCGTGACTATGCAAATCGTATATCTACGGCAAGTGACAGTGTAATGATCCGAGTTATTACCTTACCGCATGACTATGATTATGTATATCCATCAATCATATTTGATACTTGGACAAAAATTCGTCAATCCGCGATATAGCCACGTTCACCAATCAGTAACTCTCTCACGCGTTCCGCAAATGCCGAAATATATCGATATTTCGATTATTTTTAAAAGGTATTTAAATTTTTTTTTTTTTTTGTTAATATCCATTTTATATTTATATTTAAACTGAATTTTATGTGTTAGAGAGTTTATACATAATTTAAATTAATATCGTTTAAAATAATATATATAGAGTAATATATTACTCTATATAATATATATAGAGTAATATAAATAGAGAATGTTTATAAAGTCTAATAGATATGTACTTAAGTTATCTTGGACAGATTAAAACATTAAACAACATAAAATTAATCCGAAAATAGTTTATAAATTATTTTGACGTATTCTCTCGTGGATAAATTTCTTTCATCAAAACCATCGAATAGAGAAAACAAGGAAACTGAAAAGTGAATGTTTCTCTTTCGCAATCAAAGTGCCAATTATACAAAGTCGAAGCCAAGTTTTTATTGCTTCTCACCGCGAGAATGTCGTAGAATGTCATTAGTCGCTCTTCCTCATTTAAAGTGATTACAGTCAAGATCTAAATAATAAACCTTTGATATAAAAAAATCTTTCTATTCCGCTCTTCTAATCCAATTACAAAATTCGCCAAAGCGATTGCCAAATCTCTGCAAATAATAAGATATGTCGCGTAAATAAACCGAGAGAAGGGCTTTTCTTTCTCGTC
The DNA here is from genome assembly GCF_021464435.1 of Cataglyphis hispanica. NCBI lineage: Eukaryota > Metazoa > Arthropoda > Insecta > Hymenoptera > Formicidae > Cataglyphis > Cataglyphis hispanica. The sequence continues at coordinate 1,605,303 of NC_065966.1, read as the reverse complement.
TTTCGCATTTATTCAATCGATCAGGTACACATATAATTCTATTCGCTAATCGGCGCTCATCAGTACGACAGGTCACGTTCTTGAGACTTTTCGAAGGTCCCCCGAGCGAGTGTGTCGCGTCGCGTCGCACAGTCTCGAATTTTATCCCCCTCGTGTATAATTCAGCCTAAGTGGGAGATATGGCAAGTGACGTCCGGTCCATGCGCCATGGCCATGCGCGAGAGAAAACACGAATTTCTACGAACCAAGCTTGACTAGCCGAAATAAATCGCGTTAGAAATATATTGTATTGTATCAATAGCGATATATATATATATATATAACATTTTCTATCAATCGCAATAAGTCTAATTAATTAACGCGCGCGAGTTAACAAACTAAATAATCTAGTAAATTTTTGCGATATTTTATCAATGATATTTTTCACGATATGTATTGTATACTCTTATAGTTAATTTAATTAGAGATGTATATTTTTTAACTATTACTAGTTCCCTAAAATATTACAAAAATAAAGAACATAAGCGCAGTTGGAATGTATTAATTCTTGTACGTATTTTACGAAATAAATTAGTCATATTGACCCACTGATGTTATTATTAAAGGTGGGCAGTATTATTAAAAAATATTACGCATCGATGCATCAATGCGATAAAATATAACGCGGATATCGATGAGAAATTTTTAAGAGATAACAGCTGTTTCGAATTGTTGTTCAAAGTCGCTTTCTGAACGTAATAATGCAGAATTTTTCATTATCTAATTGTCACAAATAATAATTCCTGACGTAAATGTGCTTCTTTTACTGCAAAAAATATGTAATATGTATGAGAGAAAATTTGCGATGTTATGCTGGAAAGCACCAATGACGCAGTATGCGAAACACGTGTAAAAATAATCTCGATATACACATTGAAATTAGCGTGCATACTCGAAGGTCTAAAACGTACGTGATATCGGACGTGTTACATTAAGCTATTAAAATTAAAAAGAAAAAGTTAGTTTTATCGAATTAAATCCGAATTTACGTCATATATTATATCTGCATTAAAGTAATGAATTATGAAAAAATATGAAATAAATATATATAGAGAACCATATTTTTTATACATAACTTTTTTACATAACTTTTATAAAGTTTTATAAAAACAAAATACATAATAAACCTGACTTTTAAATACAATGATTATTAATTAAAAATATTGTTACAATCGAATACATTGTATCTCTCTTCACCCCATGCTACGGTAGAATAAAGGGTAACGATTCGCCCCGGATGTAAGTCAACCGCGGAATGCATTAGTTTCTCACGGTCAAGTCTCAATCAACCCCTCGACCGACGCATCCCCGAACCCATCGCAACCCCCGTTGTCGAGCCTCACGAGTCATTGCCCTTACGGTCACCACGCGACCAAGGTCGCGAGAGAATGGGATAGAAAAAAAAAGAAATGTAACTCCTACCTGTCACAGGTCGCAGTGCTTTTGGTTGGTGTCGTGCGTCATCGGCGCAGAATCGGCTGCTCGTTCATGAGGGAGAATCAGCCGGGGAGAAAGAAAGGAGAGAGAGAGAGAGAGAGAGAGAGGAAAACACTCGTGGGAAGCACGAAAGAGAAGCAGGATGGGAGAAAGAGGAAGACATATAGTCAACGCAGCACCCTGGCAAGATATTTGGCGGGCTCTAAAATAGGAATAGCTCCGCGTCCTCCGTCGACGTTTTGCTGCTTCCTCGATGTAGTGACGATGCACACACACACATATATACGCACACGTACACGCTGCCGTGCTGCGTCCTGTTCGTTTCTTCCTTCTCGTCGTCGCCTTTTCGTCGTCGGTCTGCCTCACTTTTATATCCAAATACAATGTAGAGATACCAACTCTGTCACGCTATCGTCCCTTCCGCTTTTTTCATCCTCGGTCATAAATCGTATGTTATATCTTAAGATGCATTGCTTCGCGCTTTACAACATTAATGTTGTCGTTGTTAATATCGTCGAGAGAAAGAGACGTTTTTCCCTCAAAGAGATAATGTCGAAAAATACTCATTCGTCTCTATCCCACTCTGGCTCGATCTTCGCCGATCTCTCTTTCGCCTCTCTCGCCGTTTGCGACCCGATCTGCAGTATCTGGGTATCCGTGTCGTCGTGCACGTCGATCGCTTGCATCACTTTGCATGCGTTACAGATCCATTGATCCTTTGTCTCCTCGCCACCGTCTTCCCACACCCAACACCCGCTGCAGCTGCCGTTGCCGTCGTCGCCGCCACGCCAATGCCAGCCTCTCCGTTTAGCGCGGATTGTCTTATCTCGGAATGTACGGCACTTGACGCATCATGCTGGGATTATCGTGGCTCTCCGGCTCTTCGGAATCGCTCCTTCCAATCAGAAAATCAATGTTGAACAAAGCTAGACCGAGCGAGGTGTTTATTATCAGGATGCTTTACGAATCTTGAAACCATTTCCTCAAATGTCACGAGAACCGAATGTCAAACTGACAATCAGAAAGTTGAGTCTGACACGATTGGAAGAACAATCTTGATAATTAATCAGTACTGATATAATCAAAACTTAATAACAATAAAAAATTAATGTTTTTTTTTGGATGACTTTTAAAAATCCAAATGTCATTAATAAACAAATTTCACAACTTATGACTTGCATAAATGTTGAGATGTTGATCTACAAGGTAAATGCTACTGCTCGCAATTGCTTGATAATTTCTGATACTGGTGCGAAAGTTATGATTCCCAGAGAATATCACGCGCTATTTTCCACATTGAAAGAAAAAAACGACAAGTCATCATTTTTCATAAAGCCGATCAATAAACTCCGAAAATTTTCGCTCCGAATCGTGCCCCGTTCACGATATATATTATCTCTCTCTATTCTTAACAATTCTCTCGAACAATCTTGCAGCGAACAATCATCCCACTGCAACCTGCTCCCCTCGCATTGACTGATAGCTTCTAAGCAAGCTTCTCCCACGTGCCAATTCGTCGATCCTCGCGATGATCAGCTGAACGACCGATCGCGCTTTTCTCTAACAATCTTTCGATACGAATATTGTTTTTCCAGGACGACTTTACGGACTGTCGCTATTTTCGACGCGCTTTCTTCGGCGCTTTTATTTGGGCAATATAAGAATTTCGTAAATTCCACTTCTCGCTTTACGTCATGCAAATCTTCCCAAGCGAAATCCTCGATCATATCAAGGTATCACCTCTTTGGATTAAATTCCTTTGACGTAATTCCTGCACTTTTTTCCTTTTCTTCTCTCGTCGCACGTGCCAGTTTAGCCCAGACACGCGAAGCGACAAACACTAAAGTCTCCCTTGGCAAAGCAAGAGACGAAGAGATGCTCGCGGCTCCGCGGTTCGCGCGCGACTGACCGAGGGCGAGAGTCGTTATTGGGAGCAGAGCGCCCTCTATTCTATCTCCTCCTCTCTCATTTCTCTTCTCTACTGCATCTCCTCGACGCCTTCTCTATCTTATCTCCGTCTCTCACTGTCTCTCGCTCTCTATTCTCATCTTCTGCTTCTGATCTCTCTCTCTCTCTCTCTCTCTCTCTCTCTCTCTCTCTCTCTCTCTTTCTCGTTCTCACCGCTGACGCACTCGCGGTTGGGCCGTACCGTCGATCTTTGTCATTCCTACTTTTATTCCATCTCTTTCCGCCTGCCGTCTCATCTCTCGTCGCTGAACAGGTTCACTCTTCGGCTCCCGTTCAGCGCGGAGCAGGCGCGAAACGAACGAAACCGAAACTCAAACTCGACGACCGCCTCCACTAGCTCTTCTTCATCGTTTTCTTCTTATTCCTCATCTTGATGCTGTTCATCTTCTTTGGCATGACGCTGTTCTTTTTCCTCAACGATGTCAAGGTGGTTCCTTTTTGGTGTCTCCTTCATTTCTCCATCTTTATCTTGGTCACCACAGATTTTCTCGGTCAGTTACATTTTCTTAGATTGACTTCTATTTCGTTCTACATCGTTCTTCACCTTGTACAATTCACGAATAAAAGATAAGTGACATCACATGTTTCTATATTTTATTCTTTGATTTTATTATATCCGTGTGCATATTTGTCTCTTTCTTTAGAAATATATATTTTTTCATCAATTTCTTTTTGCTCATTTTTCTTTTTTACATTAAAAAAAATTTCTCTAACAATATCTCAGTATTCTTCTATAATATTCTTCTCTGTCTCTCTTTTTCTATATTTTTATTTGATCGTTTCTTTGCCTTTTCGCGCTTTATTCATTGTTTTTTTTCCATTTCTAGAATATATTTCTCGTCATTTCCATTATTCTTCGCTTACATTTATTTACGCTCTCTTACAGATACGCTTTCGTTTTCCATATCTTATCATGTTTCTCTCTTTTCGCTTTTCGTCTTTCTTGGTTCTTCTGGTCGAATACCTTTCCTCCGACAATTCTCCTCCTCAAACGTGGCTGTTTTTCTCAACTCTCGCTTTCTCAGTTTCGTACAGACAGCATACTTCCCTCATGATCCTGTCAAAACTCTCCATCCTTGTCTTTATAGTTACGAGCGAAGACACTGTCCAAAACTGGTTGGAAGACGCTCCGGCGCTCGTTTCGGCACTATAATCGACTGGCCAGACTGCCGTGCCACACAGTCACCCGTCCCACTACCCTCTCCTTATCCCTTGATGATTATTTTCTTTCATTCCCCTTGGACATTTTTGCCCTTCTTCCGACTTCGTAAAAATAAAATTCCATGAAAAAAAAAGCTAATATCTAGAAAAGATTGTACAATCAAATCGTTGTCAAAATATAATCCTTTATAAATCTCTAATTTGATGGAAATCGATTTGTAAATTGAACAATTGGCCCTGCCCACCTCTTTCCTCTAACTTTCTTTCTTTCTCTCCCAGTAGAAACATCCTTCCTCCATCAACTCTTTAATCGCGCGTAATGTAATATTAAAAAATATTTGTTACTTGTTATGTATAGCGTATTTAATTAATAAAAAGCTTATATTAATTACATATTTTTAAATAAACAATTAGTATAAATCAGATTGTTAAAATTCATTTAATACAAATTTTTCATTCATCAAGATCGTTAATTTTCTCAATAATAAGGAAACATTATTTCTTGGATTTTATATTTTACTATCACTTTTTTTTAGAGTTAAAGTTTTAAAATTTATTATCTAATTCTATGTCTATTTTTCTCAAATTTTTTTTATGATAAATAAATTTCTATCAAACATTGTATAAGAAATCTAAAACCGTTAAAAACCCAAACAAACCAAGATAACATAAATATCATGAGATGCCAAAAGCACCAACTCCGATTTGACGATTAGGCACTAACGAGATACAATCCTTCGTATCCTGTTTGGACTTTGGTGTGTGGTTCGTTATAGGTTTACCAGTTGACAAAAATTTGTGCGTAGGAATGGAATTAGTAAATCAGAAAATGTGATGTGTCACTGAAAATGTTATCCTGTTTTTTAATAATATGCATTTAATAATTGCATGTAATAATTGTTTTAATGTACAAGTAGCAAATTTGTGTTAAAAGCACCAATTATCATTTATTATTTATTATTATTTATTTATTTATTATTATTTATTATCAAATTAATTATCAAATTGTAATCTCAAATTATCCAAAAGCCTCATTTATATATATATATATATATATATATATATATATATATATATATATATATATTGTACACATACATAAAGTACATAATAAATATTATAAATTTAAATATTTCAATACAAATAGTGTATTATTGAATAATATATTTTGTTGCAAATGCAATTTATGTTAACTAGTTTTATAAGTAATTATAAAAACTGCACCACGCGAAGAGCGAGCAGTAATTAACTTTGCGAATAAAAGTAGATGGTTCTACATCTTCAGTCGGCCCTTTATATCCGGCGGCCCCTAAAAAACTAGAGATTTAAAAAAAAGTCACCGACGATTGGACATTTAAGAGGGATGGAAGTCAGGTCTGAACTGTTCGCAATTTTGAGAGAATGGACACGCCCAAATTCAAGGATGCATCGAATTATAAAGGCTCAGCTTCATATCATTCTTAATGAAATCAAAAAGTTCTGCAAACTTCACCGTAAAAAAATTATTACGCGATTATATAATCAAAAATATAATCAACAGATCATTATTTTCAAGTAAAGATTTTTTTTAATAATAGATTTTTTTTAAATAAAATAAATATATATTTTTTTTCTTTGATATAAAAAATATATATTTAAAAATATTTTGCAAGAGATAATTTTTTATCGTATATATTTCTCAATTCAATCTACCTACTTCTTTTTTTTTCTCTGGTACAATCTTAAGTTCAATTCTTTTTTTTATTTTTTCCAAGTATATATTCAAAACATTGAGATAAACTTTCGCAGAGACATGCTCGTAATCTCTTCAGGCATCATCAGGAAACGAAGACGGCCATCCGGGCATCTGTGTTGGATCTCAACGTCCGATGCTCGACGTAGCGGGAAGAAATTCGCGCACATAATCCGCGCGTATCGAACCGTTTCGCGCCACGATTGACATTCAGCGCGCATCGCCGCGCGTCGAGATAGGTACATACAGGAACACACGATGCATGTAATGCCGGCTACATCAATACGCCGACGTAACACACAACCTACGTATCATCGTCACGTACGACCGTCGATTGAATACGCGGAGGTACTCGCGCCCGAGTACCGGGCGAGCCACAGCGGGCGGGCGTCGCGACGCGATTGCGACAAGTCGGCCCGGCCATCACGACCGCCGTTATATACCGTTATGCGAACATTACAGACAGGATTTTCTATTTACTGAACAACGGCACACATGACAGATTAGAACAGACCAACTTTCGGGTGCGGCTGATGCCTAGATCAATTGCGTCGAATTCAACAACGTTGTTTGCAGAGAGCCGCTGTGAATTTTGTATGTATGTCGCCAAAAAGAATAATTGTTGTTTCTGCTAATGATAATATCGAATCGCAATTATAAGAAAATTAATAAATTTATGTTAATACGCACATAAAGTGCGTACCAGCGAGATTAACATAAAAGAATTTTACTAGAGGAAAGAATTTTATTAAATTCTAACGCGAATGTAGATTAATTTTCGTCGAGACATCGCGATTCTGGAAAATCGCGTAGGAAATGCAAAATGATAATAAGGGTAATTAAATTCTCTCATAAAAGAAAGGATAACGAAGTTCTCCGCATCGACGGCGTGATCCTTGCAACAGAGTTTCGATAGCTGAGATTGATCGCCGTGGATGATGTCATGTTCGAGCAATAGAAAGACTACTTGTCGACACACGTCTGATCGATAATCGAGATTTAACATCGAGAAATCCTTGACACCGAAAAGAATATTTTGCTCAATGAAATCTTTCAGTGAGATAATCAAAGATGCATCGTAATTTTATAATACATAAATAATGTAGATATTTACTTTAAAGTTTTGTAATTAATGTTATATTTATAACTAATATTTTCATGTAAAAATTATTGATTCTATTAAGATATTTTATTTTTCTAAAAGATTTTCTGAAAAAATCATTTTTTTTTAGATATAATCTGAATATTAATCAAAATATTTAAATAATGCGTAACCAGAAAAGATTAATCGTCCCAAAGCTGAAATATTTGCAATTACAGATACCATTACTTTGTTCTAATGAGATGAATAAGTTCAATTAAAGCGCAAGCTTCCGGGGATATTCTCATATAAAAGCACACGCGATAAATGCGAGCACACGGAGTCCTCTCTAAAGATAGCACAATGACAATGTCTGAATTAGCGCGGCGGCTTCTCTCTATCAATTAGATGGGATATAATATATACCAGGAAATGCTGAACAATTATTGTTGTCTGGCCCACATACTGCACCGCGCTAACTGCTGCGTCGCTTTCCTCATCCCGTCTTCCATTTGCTTTCATTGCGTTCACTGACGGGACAATTTCTTTTTTTTTTTCCTCCCTTTCTTTCTCCGTCTGTCGCTCATCGTTCCGCAAACAAAATGCACGCTACAATCACGCGATATAAAGTTTCGAGAAATTTATGCGATCGGAAAATGCAAATTGTGCTAACAAAAGGTCAATCGATTGAGCAACGTTTGGCAAAAAACTCAACTGCATTGATTGATTCATCAACGGCATGGGCATCAATACTGCGACAACAATCATTTTTCTTCGGTTTTATAAAACACAAATTATTCTATGCAGAAAAATTAATTTTACACAATTATATATCTCCAGAAATACTGTTTAAAAAATTGTCGGATAATATTTTAAAAATAAATTCATTATGTGTATATGTATGATAAAAATTTTATATTTAAAATAAAGGTATTACAATATAATATAATATATTTCGATGTTAATATATATCATATCATATACAAATGTTTTAAACTGGTATGCGCATCTAAGCTAGTTAAGTATGGTATTACGAGTAATTAATTTGTTTATCGGTAGAACGACACATGGTAGAGCTAGTTAAATAGCATCGTACATTGACGTTTGTTGGCAACGTTGATCAAACGAGTGCGCAACAACAGTGTTGCATTATAGATGTTAACATAATAAAATAATTTGTGCACACACAACCGACTCTCTGTCTGGTATGTATTATTAATACGATTGCAAAGTACTTGGTACGAAATGAACGTATCGAGCAATAACTGCAAATAAATATTGTAAAAAATATATATTTTGTAATATATCAGAAATTCTATAAAATTTCCTCATAAAATATTATAAGCTATAAAATTATAATACTTCTATCACACAGTTTATATATTTGATTGAATTTTTTTTTTTTTTTTCAATTATACTATTCAATTTAAAATTCTATTTATAAATATATTATAAAATGCTGCGAATATGTATATACATTCGTGAAGCGGCAGCTTGATAAACAACGTCTTCTACTTTGCTCGATTATTATTATTTGTCGCGCTAAATGAACAGCCAGTCGCGATAATATGTCTCAGATTCTTATCTACGATAGCCACAGCAGCAGAACGCAATGCGCATTCAATTCGGCGCGCTTACGTCATCGAATAGAAGAAAGGAATTCAAACGAATTCAAACATTTGTCGTTCCCGGCACGTAATTCTTCTTTATAAATACGATTTATGCAACACTCGAATGCGAAATCGCAAAAAAATGCAAGATTACGCAATATTTCGTGTAATTTCTTTCTGTCAAACATTTTATGGAACAATAAGCCAAAAATTTCAAAAAGCAAATAAAATACTTTAAAAGATAAAGAAAGAGATACATTTCTAAAAAGAAATATTTAAACTCGAGATTTCCACATATAAATTAATCAAAAATAATATTAATAATAATTAATGTCTACTAATTCTGATGCTATAAAACAAGAAAAATTAATTTATCTAATATTTACATTTTTAGGTTCAAGGAATTATTATATTGCTTAATAATATTTTCTGATAAATGATAATTTAATTAGTGCACATTGTATCATCATTGTGCGATAAATGGTGTTGTGATTAAAGATACAATTTTAATCGGCCCGCAGTTTTGCCTCTCGTCACGATAAACTTTGCCCAAATATCTTTTAATAATTGTTACAACATATTTTCTCGTTACTAAATATCGAAAAGTCTGGACCGATGACGTGCGCGACAAACACGCCGTCATTTGCATTATTTGCGCAGCCGAGAATACGGAGTGCAAGTGCATTGAACCAAACAGTCAGTGACGATCGTCATTAGGCGGATCGGCTGGACTTCATTGAGAAATGAGACGCTGTAGCCCAGATATCGATGCAAATGCGTTTCACGCCTCTATTGGAACGTCGAGCCACCGCCAATTCGATACCAATTCGACGGATATAGAAAACCACATTAGCATCGACATCAGCAAGAACGAGTTTTTAAAATCAAACAAAATAATTATATAATTTTTAAATTATAATATATACATATATATAATTTTAAAATTATATAATTTAAAAAAAAAAACAAGTATAAATAATATAATAAATCTAGAACTTTGTAGATCTCTTTCTGGCCTAGCCACATCTCACAAAATAAATGAGAAAACATAAAAAATTAAATTAAATAAAAAAAAATAAACATAATAAAGCAGAAAAAATTGTAAGTGCACTCTAGAAAGATAAACATAAATCGATAGAATTTTTATCTTATAACATATACGATATATTCTTATCTATTTTATAAGTACCTCTTATCTATTTTACAAGTAATCCTCCACATTACTCGAGAAGCAAAATGGTCCAAGCCTACGCATAGAATGAGAAGATTAAGAATTTGGCGAATAAACCGAGGGAACTCTAAGTGTCGACGGTTTGTGAAAAAAAAAAATTTAAACGAGCGTGTTAGCCTCCATTGGAAAATTAGATTCAATCTAACGCGAGGCGGCAGTCTCTCACGCTTGCACGCGGCTAGACAGAAATTACGAAACCGACGACAACCGCGGATAATGTCGTAATGTTACAATGAGCGCGCACGCACATTCCACGCAGCGTGCGGCCACCAAGGAAGAACATTGACCACTGCACACACGCGGAAGTGATTAAGCCATTTTAGCGTTTAATAAAGCACATATGGATTAACCTGATTAACTTATTCATCAAAGAGAACAACGATATTGATTGCCTGTCTAAACAACCGTTGCCGACAAACGTCGCCGACACGATTTTTTCATAAGAGATCATACTTGTATGAATCAATAATAATAATAATCTGCTCGTTTTTCTTGCTTTAATTTTATCATTATATATCAGTATAGAAACGAAGAATCAAAACAATATTTAATTATAACTAGAAAAATAAATTCATTTATCATAAATTTTTTTTTTTAATTTGAGAATTTAGTATAAGTTATATTTTTATAGAACATAAATAATAATAATCTATAATACTTAACATGGCAAATTTAATTGTAGCAAATCGTGTCATAAATTTTTAACTATAGAAAAAGTTATTTATTTCTATAAAATATAATTATATTTTTTTATTTCGATAATACAAAAATTGCTAATGTAAAAATGAAAAAATATCGCGTTATACAACATATTTATTCTTCGTATGTTTTGCATAATATGACCGCACGCTATCGCGCATTATTACGATGAAATCTTTCGCGAGATAATTTGTTGATGCACTTCAGGGATCTCCCCAAATTGTCCTTAATTGTTACAATCTTTACATCTCTCTAATACAGTACCGTTGACCCTGACTCGATATATATTTCGTCTGTCCATTCCAAGAAGGCAATTATGTTTCAATTAGTAAATTAGCTGGTCTGCACTCCGCATTGTCAAAACTCAAATTGGAATCTCTACCTTCTACTCGTCTCGTTCTACAGCTATCATGTCAGCTGTCTGCCTATCCATACACTACCATCATTATATACAGTAGCAATACGTGCCATTTTGATTTTGCACACAAGCTCCAGTCTACCTTTATTTTTATATGTAATGATTTATTTTTTATTTAAGGTCTAATTCACTCGCAACCGCTTGAAATTTATTTTTCTCGATCGACGTATCAAAATTTGTATCAAAATTTTTTGACATTTATGTCAAATAAATTTCATTTTTAGATTTTCTAATACTACTCTTACGAAAGTTTCGATTTTCCTTGTTATTTTGTGTTTCGACTGTGCCACGAGCGTCTGTCTTATCTCTCGAAAAATCGGAATCTTCAATCTTATGCTGATATCTCTTACATTGGTAACGCGTCTGCGACGACGTATGACGCGACTGTTTCTTTTGTCGAATATACTAAGAGCATTGCCTCTTTTTTTCACCTTATTTTCGAGTTTCTCGCTCGTGGACAACTCACTGAATTATTGATGAGTATGCGATCGGCTAGAACGGCATAAATTCAGATATTATTCGTCTCGCGGACAGTCAAAAGCATCGCGATAGTGATCTCAATGTGATCGATGATCGGTCGTCTTGACTGGCAGTATTCATCGAGGTTGCCGATCTGTCAGCAAAATAAAAAAAATACAATGTCCTAAAAACTGGAATTGCGCAGAAACTGACGATATATGTCACGTATTCAATCGTGTCTATATACAGAAACGTATGAATGTATACATATATGTCACTAAAGAGACGCAAAGTATCCTAATCGCGACAAGCGAATGAATTAAAAGACAATTGACATAACTGAGTTGATATATTTAAAATAATATATAAATATTTTTTTCATAATTCTTCTTCAAACTATTTGCAATTGACTCATATATTAACGCGCAATTACTTTAGACGTATGAATATTATCAATAGCGCGATTAATATTTGCAAAATTGCTGAACTATAGTTGCAGATTTCGTCAGAAAGCATCCGTAAATGAAAAAAATCAGCGAGATACTGTTTTATTACTGTTCGATTACGTAATCTCCCTTTCTTAAATCTTTTTACATCCCTCTAACATCCGCTATGGGTCCATTATAGTTCACGATTATTTTCGCCTTCTTTTGTTGAAGCCTATAGGATATGCGGGACAGAAAGACAAGACGACTTATCGGGGATGGTTTGGCAGTTTCATCCCCTCTCATGAAGGACATGAGTTCTTATGGAATATTTTGCGAGCCAAGAAGAGACTAACGGACGACAGGGGAATGAAGGAGATTCCAAACTACAGAGAAAAGAAGAGAGAAAAGTAAAGAGAGAGAGAGAGAGAGAGAGAGAAGGAAAGAAAGACGAAGCTGCGAGGGCGCATGTGTGTGCCACCACGAGCCAGACGCAGACAACGGCCGACCTTGTCTCGTGACGTCACCGGCCCGTCTAGACGGAATCTACCTCTTTGTACGTTCCCCGTCTGCCCCATTCGTGGATTAAATTTGAAAACGAGAAAGATAAAAAGAAAACAGCTCGGTGAACGAGCCATTGGCAACTCGATCTAAACTGTCCACTGGATTCCCGGTATTAATTTTAGCTATCTAGCTAACTTGTCGCGACTATCACGAACGCAAAGAACACCTTCTCTATCAGCGTTGCAATGATTCAGTTTGACGCTGAATGAAATCAATAATCTGATATCATGTTCTGCAAAAAACATCTCGCGTGAATAGCTTAGTGAGAACGAATGCTCGAAGCTTTGGCTCAAAAAAAGAAATTAATTTTTCAGCCGGCTGTTTAATAATAGAAATTAAGACAGAATAAAGTAAGGAAAAAGGCAGGCATTATTGAGGGTAAAGTTTATAATATAACTGATTTAATAAAACCTTTTTTTTTCATAATATATTTTTTCAAAAAATGAATAAAATAAATAATTAGTAATAATAAATAATATAGTAAAAAAAATATAGAAAGGAGCGTTCGTCCTTATCTATGATATCAATTAAAACATGAAATAAATATTTTATTTGGAATAACTGCAACTTTGTTAATATTATATTTGATTGTCATAAAAGATATTTATTGTAAATGATAGTTTTATATATCATTACATCTTTAAATATTTATATTAAATTTATTTGAAATTTTCCCCAACATTGTCTACTGCACGGAAGGGTGTGCTATCGTCGAGGCTAAAGTGCCGATCGATGTACATACTCCTCGACCACACCCGTCGATGTTCCCTCTTTTAGGTACTGTGCCGAACTTCGAGGAATCGATATTCACCGATGTCGGATGTTCTAAGCTCTATGGGTATCTGACAAAACATCCCCCATATAATATAATCTAATATGTATTACATAAATATAAATAAAGATATAATAATAAATAATAAATAAACATTTAAAGATATTTAATACAATATAAAAATATAAAAATTAATTTCTTTTTTTTCATTCTTATAAATAATTGATTTATTATTTGCTGTCACTATTAATGCATTATATTTCTCTAGTATTTTATAAATTTTTCCACATATTATTATTTCCTTCAATTATTATCGTTATTTATTAACAACTCTATACACTTTGGTACTTTTACTCTATGTACTTCAAATGCTCGTAAGTCTTAATGGCAGTTGCTCGTTGAAAATATTCCTGCTCCAACGTCAGGCAGTTAAAGTCTCATTATCTGTCTTTCTTTCTTTTTTTTTCTCGGTCATGATAGTTAAGACGTTTACTTTCAAATTCCGAGATTTTGAATTTTTTTTTCCATTAAATATACATTGATATGTAGCTCATATAAAGTTCATATTCCGTGTTCTGTATTTAGTAATTACCTTTGATTCTTATAGCGTGTCCATATCTGCTATCATAATTTTTTATTTATTACGTAATTATTTTTTTTTATTCGTTTAATTTTCTTCTTACGATTACTTTTTATATTTATTATGTATAATATTTTTTATATTTCTTAAAAGTTTTAATTTCAAAAGAAAATAAATTCTCTCTCATTTTCTCTTTCTCTCCTTTATGGGAACGCGTCTGGCTCGAGCCTCCGGTGCATCAACCGCACCAGATTGGAGCGACGTGCAATCGATTCAACGAAGCGGAATCACGAGTCCCGGTCCCAGGGCCAAGGGCAAATCTCTTAAGAGACTGATTCACCTGCTTTGGCCAGACCATGAGCCGAACATTGACGGCGTTGTTGTTGTAGGTCAAAAGCGGAGACATATCGAGCGCAGTGGGAAAGAGTTAGAAGTCGAAAGTCAATTATGTCGATTGATTGATATAAACGATTTAACAATTTGGCCTCGACAAAGTCGCCACCCGACGAGTGTACAATCAAGAGGTGTCGGCAAGCAAATCAGTGATTTATTTTCTTTTTTAGCGAGAAATTAGTATTACGTCATTTTTAAATGCATTTGTTTGAAATATAAAATAATTAAATTTCTTAGATTAATGGCAATACATATGTCAACTATTGTGAGAATAATTCAAAATTAAATTATAATTTAAACACATGCTTTTCATTGTATATAAAATATGCGAACCTCGGCGCATATAAATAAAGAATGTTAAAGTTCGCGAGAAAAAGACCGCAGTGATTTAAGTCCGGAGCGGATGAAGCGGCCAAAATGTCAATCGATGTGAACATGATGCCATTATTGTTTTTTCACGCTTACTTGCGGTTGGTGTATTTATATCAGAATCTCAATTTTTTGCCGTACAAAATATGTCCAACAGGAAAAAGACAGAGAAACAAGTGTGCGATAAAGAGGCACTTGTCCGCAGTCGAGATTTATCTATCCAACGAGATCGTTTTTCGTCAATATGAAGAATTTTTAGCGTTTCGATAAACAACGCCTACGTAAGAGACTCGAGTTTCTCTCACATAAATTCCTCTTTTGCGTCAATTATCTATACAAAAATATTATTTGCGCCACAAGTGCAAAAATTTATATCTTTATGAAATTAACGAGGTTTTACTCTACATTATTTATTATGCACATATTTATGTATAAAAATGTGAAAAACAAATCATAAAAATAAATTTGAAAAACTTTGGCAAAAAATGTCTGGGAAAAATGTCTCGGTTTGTGAAAAGGTACTGAAACTATTCAATAAATCTTCACTATATAAATGCAAGATAATACGAAGAAGTGTCATATTATTAATTGTTTGAAAAATTATTGACTTTATTAATTTCCAAAAATTCTGAATAATGCATCCAGAAGCAGATGCCTTTTCTTCATTCACTCATGCAAACAGCTCACGACGGCAGGAAAGCGCAAAGGCGTTCAGGACGGAAATACAATCCCTGGAAGCTCTATCTCGTGTTCGCACTATGAGCCTGGAATACGCGAAGTAACCAACAATCAACTAGTAACCCAGACTTTAGTATTCCTGCGATGTCGTCTCGTACGAGACTTCCTCATTCCAGAGTTGAGCTATTATAAAGCTCTCCCGTCTCTCTACGTTCCTTCGCCTCTTTCTCCTCGTCGTCGTCGTCGTCGCTGTCGTTGGCATCGTCTACAAGCCTAATTGTATTACTTCCCTACAGTGATTATGTATACTGCTCGTTTATTATATGTATTCTCTTTCTATCATATTTAATTTGCAAATTTCATATTATATCCTCTCTCTCTCTCTCTCTCTCTCTCTTTCTCTCTCACACACATACACACACACATGCACATACTCATTCATTCATTCTTTTCTCCCTATTCCTTTCACTATCTCCTTAATTTTCCTTATGATTTCACCTCCAATAATTTTTCATTTTATATCTCAATAATATTATAAATTTATAAAAATCGCTCAAAAAGATCGCAATAGAATAAAAAACTCGTTATTGTACGTCTCATATGTTCGAAAGCTTTATAAATCGTATACCACCAATTGCATGCCAAAGTACATCCAGGAAAAACCTACGAGAAACAATGGTAATGATAGGAGTGCCACCAGGAGTTCTGTGAAAATGCGTGATAACGCGCTGAGCACAACTAATCGATTTTATCCAGAACGCCTTTGCGTCGACGAGCATCGCGGAAGAGTTTAAAAAAGGGAAAAGTTCGCCGTATTTAGAGCGTTTCCAAAAAATTTAAAGAAATATAGTTTTTTATAAAAATTTCATAACATTGTTATTATATCACGTTTATTATTCAATTTATTCGCAATTATTGAAAAAATTTTTATATACAAATTTTTATTAGCATTAATTTCTTTATTATGATTATTTTAGGCATTTATATTCAATTCTATCTTTACTTTTCGTGGAATTCGTAAAATCTATTATGAATAATCCACAACAATACTGACATTACAAGGTATTAAGAAGCAGATTTCCGCCACGCGGCGCAAAAACAATGCCACTTAATCTGCTTAATGCACCATTTAAATCATTATTCATGTGACTGTGTATTTATCACACGAGTAACGTATAGCTGGCAAGAGCCACGGTTATAAATGAGAAACTACTCTCCAATTAATTTTGCACGTTATATTAATGTATATTTAATTAATCATAACTTATTATTTCACTTTCTTTAAAAAAAAAAGCAACTTGTCTGACATGGGCAATTTCCTCCTTTAGGACATTAAATCTGTACAAAGCTCATTATTTTTTAGATATATGTTCGTATAATCTCCTACAAAATAAAAAATTAAACACTAAAAGAAATATATCTGATTAAACTATGCAAGAATACATCAAATGTTTTACAAGCACAAAATAAATTTAATGACATTAAGTTTTATTAGCAATTTTTTATCAAAATTATATTTAACATTAATATAAGTATTTATTATCAAAAAGATCAGAATAATTATTTGCACATTCGGCAAAAGTTTTGTATTGAAAATTGGCTAGATTCCATTTTTCATAAAGAAACATAAATTATTCTCGCACAGTTCAAAAAATTAATTTCTTTCTCTTTCTCATACCAATATTTCACGTTACATTATTCATGCATAATTGCTTCCTCTTAGCGTCGCGAAACAGATTTCTCCGATCGAAACGTAACTTCAACGTCGGATATCGCGCCAAGTTCAGCTTCCGTTTCAGTTTGACGTAACGTGACGAGGAAAAGGAAGCAACATGCTCGAAATGGAAATTATTCTATGGAATGTTACTGTCAAAGAAAACACTTGAGAACTTTATCCATTTGCGTTTGGTGAAATAATCCAAGCAAAGATGTAATTTTTTTATGATACTCCATTTTTCCTCACATATAATTTCTTTCTAAATTGTTTATAACATTATTTAATATATTATTGAAAAAATATAAAAAATTGAATTAAATTAAGCGCGCGATTTACAATGCCCTCCCCCCTCCCTGCTATTTAATCTTCTATTAAACTTTATTTAAGCGTATGCATTATGTATTTTCCTCGGAATAGTTTTACGAGATTCTTTATAATGTGTACAAGAGTACAAAGCTGCCGACGCTTAAAGCTACGTATAAGCACATAATTAAGATTAAATTCAAGATCCTCTTTATCAATCATGTGCGCATCGGCCCGTCTGAGCACATTGCACTTATCAAGGTTACATGCGCGCACGCCTGAGGCTTTGGATGATAATAGAGATACATTATCATAGCTGGTTTATATCTTACGGTGTATATAATATGTATTTAAATATCTGTGAATACTGAAAATAACAAATTCTTGGTGAGAATTAGCTGAAATTATAAAAGTATTATAAAAGTATTAGCACAGTTGGGCGTATTAAACTCCTTTACATCTAGATAAATTGTAAATGTGATTATTCATATAAATAAACTCGTAAAGAGACGTAACACATATAACAGATCTATTATATGTTTATAAGAAATAGTGACGCATGTTTACATGCTCGGCGGTATGTCAACGCAACATGGTAGACGTTCCACAACAACAAGGATACACCGGCACGAAGAACAGTTTTATTATTATTCGACAAGCATTTATATGCTGAACAGGTCATGTGATATACTTGTTCATAACGTTCCTTATTTATACAATCTTCGAGTATTATTTCAATTGACATGTGTGATTTCCGTCCTATCAAAATTTTCTCGCGTACTTTTTTATATGTCCACTATTGCATTGTTTATATCCGTTATATTATATCGATACGCAAAGCAATTCGCGAAATCATTATTATTAATCCCGGGTATATAAACTTCTGCTATAGTTATAATTAATATTGATAATTATAATTTTATATATATATAAAATTATTTTTATATAATTTATATATATATATATATATATATATATATATATATTTAATTTTATAACTACTACACAATAATATAGTGTTCAATTTCTTACCTAATAATTATATTAATATTGTATTTAAAAAATGACTCAATGAATTTTACTTAATATTTTCTAATGTATTTTTTTATTTTAATATATTTTTTATTTTTTTTTCCTTCTGATTTGTTCTTAAAAGTGGAGAAATATTTAAAAAATTCCTGGTATTCCTGATAAAGATATTTACGTTTTTCTTATTTTTCTTATGAGTAGTTACTACTTTCAAAATGTCCTACGATGACCGATGACAAAGATGGAGTGGCGCCAAAAGCTACGAATACGACCCGAAGAGAGCCAAGTGAATGACAAGTAAATTAAGTATATAATTGAAATTCAATTCGCACAATGGCACAGATACACAGTATTAGGATTCCGCTAGCAAGCCTCGCATTATACATATGCGCGTAACGAGCGAATGCATGTGCGTGCAAAGTTATCGAAATCGCAGAAAAGCATTCGTCACTTTTCCATTTTTTTCTTTAATTAATGTCCAATATTTACAAAAAATTAACATCAAAATTGAAAAAAAAAAACATAAATTATCCTTATTAATCAGTGATAAGAAAAAAAACATTTTAATAGAAGTTTAATCGATGATTTGATTGATAATTGTTTAAGTAATGATTTAATTAATGATAAAAAAAAGAATAACATTCCAATATTAATTTTTTTTTTTTCAAATATCATTATATGCATATTTTTTCATTTAAAGTTAAATATATTATACATAAAATGTAAAAATAAAATTTTTGTTACAAATATTAAGTTAATTAATAAATCCACAAATAAAAAATAGCACAAAAAAATTGAAATAATATATACTAACTTTGTCTCGTTATGGATAATTTATTATAGATTATTTATAGTTAAACAAATATTACAATGCATTGTAACATAAATAACGAGACAATAAATTGACCTAATTTCAAAAACAAAAAGTATAAATATACATTAACGATTATAGTGAATGAGTTCACGAGTGGGTGTAAGAATGCGAGTGTCTCGATCGTAAATTACAATAAAAACCCAGTATTACGAAACGCTTACAAAATACATTCGCTTAATGTGACGTGAGTATAGAACTGAAAGCAAAAGGGCCCAAAACAATTCCAATTTAATTAGTTGCATTTAAGCTCGTTAAATTTTATATATTCGCTTTGTTATATCCGATGCCACTACCGTTTTCGATTGATATCACTGACTCACTTTTCTAGAAACAGCGTATTAATTTTTTGTCCCGACAAAATTGAGATCGCGAAAAAGTATTTAATTTAAATGTAAAAATATGAATATAATATTGTTATTAAATAATAGTTATTAAATAATAGTTTGCTTAATATAATTTTTTTATTTCTGCAAAATATTATATCGCAAGTATTGATACTTTAAAAAAATAAAGTAATATAAATTAATTTTGATCAAAAATATTATAAAAAATATTTCTTTATATTTATAAAAATTTAACATTGAATATAGTGCTATATTATAATATTATGTTTTATAAATTAAACTTTTAATCACAAAATGTTAATTTACTAGATTAGCTTTAATAAATCACATTATTCATCCTCATCATTTGAATATTTTTAATACTCTATTTTAAATAAACCAAACATCTATAATTATTAAAAATGTTTGCGATTGTACATACATATATAGTACATACATACTTATCTGTGTATATACTTCAAAAACTATCAAAAAATTTTTAATAGATTCAATCGACAACATATTTATATCTCAGTATTTTCCTTGCCTATCAGAAAAATATATCGAAATTTCACCTCAAGGATCATTCGTAAGATAGAAAAACGCGATAAATCGCCCCGATACGAAATGCTGCGTAAGCCATGTGAAGATGTCGTCGCTTTCATCAGAGACGAAGAGGTTGAAGTAAAACGGAAGGGGTAGAGCCGCTAGAATCTAGAAGGTTAACAAAATCAATACCGAGATGGGTGGCACAGCAGCGAGAAGAGAGAAAGAGAAAGAGAGAGAGAGAGAGAGAGAGAGAGAGAGAGAGAGAGAGAAAGAGGGAGAAACTGGTGGTG
Organism: Cataglyphis hispanica; assembly: GCF_021464435.1. Lineage (NCBI taxonomy): Eukaryota > Metazoa > Arthropoda > Insecta > Hymenoptera > Formicidae > Cataglyphis > Cataglyphis hispanica. The sequence goes on along the minus strand of NC_065966.1, from coordinate 1,584,602 downwards.
ATCAACCCGCTCGCGCCGGGGGGGGGCTAGATCGGCTACCGACCTTTATTCAGGCCAACTGCATCATCCCCATTCCCACACGCACATGCATTGCGCGGCTTTAGAGGGAGAAATGAGTATGGAAGGAGAGGAATGAGAGGAGGTCGTCTATTTTCATGAAGGGCTGTTTTCGTCGGATGAAAACAATCCTGGCATACATAATCCCGGACACTCGGCAAAAGCGAGGTATTTATTTATTGTTGTCATTCCGATCAAACGTAATAAGTATAACTGTAAATTATAAATAAATATAATTATGATCACGGAAATTATCCGTACTCTAAAAAAGCTATTTTATAAAAAATTGTGTGTAAAATAGTATTCGCGCATAAAAAAAATGTAAATCATTTTATTTTGAATCAAAGATTTGTTGATAATCTTCTACGTAGTTCTTCAAACATATTTGAAAAAGTTTGTTAATGTAATTAAATAATTTTTCTCATATCTTTATAACATTTTTTCTTATTTTCATAAATTTCAAAAATAACAACAAAATTAATTGTGTTATATAATCGCGTAATAATCGGATATTACTTCATTATAATGTGTGTGTATATGTATGTGTGGCCAACATGGACAATGATGAAAAAGTAGATAGTAAAATTTAAATAAAAAGTTTGGAGATTATCACGTGCAAATATACTGAGTTCTAATAGAACATATCGAGAATCTCGATATAGATTAAATTGTTTTTTGATTTTACAATTTGCTCGTATATAATATATATATATATATATATATATATATATATATATATATATAATCTAGTATATAATATATATCTAATCCAGTATATTTCTAATTTTATTAAAAAAAAAAAAAAAAATTAAAAGGAGATTAAATTTTAGTTAATTGTGGCTAAAAAAAAATTGTAAAAAAAAGTAGTAAAAAATGTATTTCTAAATTTAAGATTAATTATTTTGAAGCACATTTCGTGATTTTTACATGAAAATATGAGAATAAAGTTTCTACGTTGCGAGAGTATACATCTCACTAAAAAGTCTCTCTCCGCGGTCGTCGTTTCCTCCTGTGTCTATTTTCGTTGTATGCTTGTATAGGAATAGAGAAGTCGCATGAGGACACGTGGTATTCCATCGCCGCGGTTTCCGTCTTTCTGCTTTCCCTTCGACATGCATTCGCCACCGATCTATTTGGCACGTTTATTTCTGTGTTTATTTCGAAGTCGACTTACGTCTGTTACTACGGAGCTCAGACGCGCTGTCCATGATAAGGATGCTTTTACTTATAATAGACTTTCGACTCGTGAAAAAAAACTCGACTACTGTTTAATATAATCGCGATTATATATTAAACCAATTATATACTCATCGTCCCTTTGTTCGAATTAAACTGTCAAAGCTGCAGCTTAAAGCTAGCTAAATTTGTCAATGCGCATAATTATCATTTTAACTTTAATGTTAGGTAGATAAATTTTTAATTACATGATTAATAAATAGTTATGTATTTATAAATTATATTTGCCGAATTTTCCTTCCTGCAATTGTTATTTCGCTAAATTATTATATATTATTTATTTCAATGACAAAAGTTTCAGAAATCTTATCTATTGTGAATAATTTCAATAGAGATATATAAATATATAAAAATGTACTAACATTAGAATTATTTATACAAATTGATACAACAGATAAAAAAAATATTTATTGAAAAAAATAATTTTGTAATTATGTCATTTTCTCATGTCACTCTTGCACGAAAAACAGCAAAATAACAATAGCTATGAGTAAAAGAGCGCATTTTTATCTCAATATGAATCGGCAGGCAATTGCAGCGCAGCCACGATCGTCGTATTAAAATGCAATATATAGAAACTAACGGGGGATATAAAAACAGGAAAATATTTGTTGAAAAAATCAAATATTCCGTTGTAACAGTAGCTGCGCAAGTGAAAGCTTATCTCGATGAGAATCGGCACTTACCTCGGTGTGAATCGACAGTAGTAATCGCAATGGCAATCGTTCTGCATCGGGCTGAGACTCGTTACCCTGATGTGTCTACGATGTCGTTGATGGGAACGGGGACGACGATGAAAAAAATCACGACATCTCTCGCACTCAATGTTTCGGCGCCAAACCACAGCCACACGCGTTCGGACTGAATTGCCGTGGTCACGTGACTGAATTGGCGCGGTTACTGCTGCGCATGCGGCAACAGTAGGACCCGCCGGCGCCGTCCGCCGCGCAGGCCTACTTACCCGCCATCTTGCGCTCCTGGAACGAGTCGAAGGCGTTTTGAATCGTTGTTGTTCGGATATTTAGTTAAAAAGAGATGCCATGCTTGTGTTTCTAAGCAACGCGCCAAGTCTGCGCAGGATATGCTTGCGCGAATGAAATAAATCATTACAATCATACGTATATATTCTCTATGACAATTACAAAATATTTTAAAAGGAACCTTAAACAGAAATTATTATTCTCAGAATAATCAAATAATTTTTGAGAAACGTATATTAGGATATATTGAGCTCGTATTATGCCATTTCCCCATCTTAAACTTCTGCACACAAAAAAAAAAAAAATAGTGCGATAACAATGGTTCCATAGGCATAAAAAAAGTGACTTTCGAGAAACGTAAAATATCAAAAAATATATTTTCTATTATGCTATTCTGTTTTCCCGGCTCAAATTCTTGCACGAAGAACAATGCGATAGTAGGAGCCTTGATAGTAAAAGCGTACTTACCTCGATACGAATCGGCAGATCGTCGTCGCCAATCCTCGTGTTTTTCAGCATCGGCCTGTTTCTCATTATCCTGAACGTATTCTAACGTATATTGGATGTGTCTGCGATGTTGACGGTAACAGAGACGACGATGATATAAATATATCACTACCTTTCGTACTCGATGCTTCGGCGCCAAACTACAGTCGCGCGCGTTTGAGCTGAATTGCCTGGCGCGGTCACGTGACTGAATTGGCGCGGTTACTTTTGCGCATGCGGCAACAGTAGTACCAGCCGCGCGGCTACTCACCCGCCATCTTGCGCTCGTGCGGGATGGATTGACCGCGACGTTTGAATCGCTGTCGTTGTTTGGATATTTAGTCAAAAGAAGATGCCATGCTTGCACGCGCGTTTCTAAGCAACGCGCTAAGCCTGCGCAGGACACTTGCACGAGTGAAATAAATCGTTACGCTCGTATATATATATATATATATACTCTGCGACGATTAAAAAATATTTCGATAAATGTTAAATAGAAATTTTTATTTTTAGGATTAAAAAATGACAAACATAAAAGTCATGAAAAAATTCTAGGAACTCGCTTGGAAATAATTTAGGCCATAATAAGCGCGTATATTTGATTTCGTTTCGTTTTGAGGTACACGTCGTCCCCTGACGATATTTAAACGAATATAGCAGAGTGATAAGAGTATTCGTAAATTATACATGAGAGAGTTTCGTATGTGGTTATGTTTAGATCAGCGCGAACGATAAATATTACGTAGATCGGTATAAAATATACATTTGCACGACTTTCATAGGCGTTTATTTATGAGAAAAGAATAATTATTCGTGCCACTATAAAAACGACGGCTATCGCGTATCGTCGAACACGCTTTGTCGCGATACGCTCTAATGATTTTATAGAACGAAACGTGAATCCGTTTGCGATTAATGCGCCGATAAAGTCCTTGAATACGCCGCATATTCGATTTTTGCAAAGATCCGAGTCTCGTTCACTTTTATATCGTCCGGATAAGTCCGGATAAGGCCTTGACAGAAGGTTACAATTCACAAATCTTGCGTCTCTCTAACAGCTGGCTGGCAATTTTTGTCTGTAACGCATGTCGTACGATAAACATATCGTCATCGCCTGATGATACTTGAGTCCGCTTCTATAATCTAGTGACTTTCGACACAATATAGTAGCGTTCTACGGACGGATAACCCAACGGGCCAGCAGCAGGCTAATAACAGCGATGACAGAGAGGAGCATCCATGAGCCGTGTCTCGAATCGATAAAGAGATTGAGCAGGTCCTCGTGTACAAAACGCAATGCGTTACGCAAACCGGCATCGAACGAGTCGCCAACCGTGCGACCGTCGCCGCAACAATCGTATGACATGTGACGCCGCGTCACTATCTGTCATTAAAAATATAACGTCAAACGCGATCGCCAAACTGCAAAATTCGTAAAAATCCGAATATCGTCGAGGCGGACGATGCATGCGAGAATCGTCGCGACGCGTCGTTGAAAGACAGAGAGAGTTTTCCCCACAAATTTTCCTGCAAACGAGCGTGCCTGCGAGCAGGCGACGGCGCAATGCAGTGAACGTCAAGCGAGTTTTCACTTTCGACTGATATCGAATGGTAGATCGTATATGTACATTCGCTCGTGCGGGAGTGCGTGTGGGTCGTCGCGCCTCGCGCACGCGTGAGTAAATACATTCGATCTCGTATACGTAGTACCGCGGTTACGCTATTAATGTCATCGTCGATACGAATCGTGAATTTTCCTTTTGCTACTCATAATATCGGTATGTTCGTGAAGCTTTACATTCATTTGTGTAGATTATATAACTGAAATAATGCAACATTTTGAAATAATAAATATTTTGTCTATTCTTTTATTTTATCGCAATATGATGTTAATAACAAATCATTGACATTCTTTCAATCTTATGAAAAACAGTCTAAAATAATTACATTAAATTTTTTATTTCTCTTTCTTTTGATTCGATTGAATTAAACTTTATTCTTTTATGATAATTAGTAGCGCAAAAACAGCTGTTTTTCTCAGATAGCTGCTCAATGATACTCAATGATAACATTCAAATGTAAAGTGTGGCCGCCATGTAGACGAATCAGGTTCAGCTTACAAAATACGAATGTGAAGACGAGACGACCGATTAAGTTACACAGATATCATGTATCAATGACAGATGTTAGTGAGCACGCATCAAAAATCTTCATCTCAAGATTTGTCAGTCAGGTAATAAACTAACCATATGCAAAAAAATAAATAAATAAACAAAAATTAATAAGTTTTTATGTAATAAAAATCTAAAAATTCAGAAAAAAGAAATTTTTTTAAACTATAAAATATAAATTTGTTTCATATAACTTAAAGTTTATTTTCTTTATTATATTATTCTTAATTACTATTTTTATATTATACATTCATTCATTCATATATTCAATTGACATATTACATATAAAACATAATGTAACTTATTTTAATAAAAGTGTATTATATGTATAAATCACATACACACATATGCGCAACTGTCTTTCATATAAAAAAAATTTTTATCTTGTACAAATATTTGATCAATTACTTTTTCTCATCATTTAGATTATACTTTGTTTTTAATTTATCTAAATCTTCCATCTTTTTATCAACATCAATTCGCTTAAATGCTTTGTTACTCTGATAATACAGTACCACTAAATAACGATTACAGACGTTGAAACCACTTAAGTGATCACATGCGTTCTTTGCATCAAATATATCTTCGTATACAACAAATGCTGTGCCTCTCGTCTCTGCTGTGTTACCTCTGAAAGAAAAACGTATTTTTAATAAATGTCATAGAAAGACATTTTTACTTTACTCGAATACATTCTCCATGACATATTACTTACACCCTAATTTGTCTGATAGCTCCATATTTTCCAAATATATCGTACATTTCTTCAGCTGTAATCTTATATGGTAGGTTTCTGATATACAACACTCTGTTTACTTCGGGTGGCAACCGTACCTTGAGCAAAGATTTCACATTTTTAAATATATAGTACACATATGAGAGGTTAAGTTAGGGTTAGCACTGGTCAAGACGATTTGTCATATCGCATGCAAATGTTCTATACTTACATTAGCACGACGTTGCAACATTGCCATAGTCATTTTTGCGAGTTAATTTTTTTCAATTAAAGTTCTTGCAAAATAATAAAATTTGAGATCTCTATCTATAGAATAACCTAATGATGTATCCAGATGAACTTTAAATTGATTTTAGAGATTTTGAACGGTGAAAATGTGAAGCTTTATTTAAGAGCTGCCAACGTCGAAAAATAAATTCTCTGTTCCTAAATGTAAACCATAGACATAAAATTCATGATTATAAAACTTATGCAGAAGATGTCTCTCTTCCATCATATTTATATAATCTATGATCTATGTTGATTTTTTTCTATATCTAATCAGCTGGGTGGCCTGGGTCCTGGGATTCCTGGGTGTTGTCTGTTGCCGGGTGCCTGTTGATAATCGAAGTAGAAGAATTATATAATACGCAGTACGCGATCATATACAAGTGCGATCATTCGGTGATTTAAACGATTATATTGCAGGTTCAAAATAATAAGTAAAATATCTTAATATGGCAAATCAAATTAAGGTAAAAATATTTTTTTTTAACTAACATTATAAAAATTTATCAATGACCAAGTCATCTATAAGATCTAACTCTGGAGGATGGGAATAATAGAATAAACACACACAACATATCAATAATCATATATTATACATATCATATATTTTACATTTTTACAATACAAGAATTAGCCGTTTTAAAATAATCAGAAAAATATTTATATTATGTTATGTGTATGTTATGGGTTTCTATATATTCCAAACATTCTTTTTATATAAAATAATGTAAAATTGTTATATTAATGTTATTGATATATTTTTAAATTTTAGGTAGGAATAATAAGTGGCTCAGGTTTGGGTGATCATCTGCATAAAACGTTTAATTGTAGCAATACTGTAAGTCGCGAGAATGCAAAAAATGATTTTGGCTATCCCTCTAGTGATCTTAAATATGGATGCATTGATGGAATAAATATAGTGTTGTTATCCAGGTAAAAATCTTAACAAGTTTTTGAATTCATTGGATTTATATATCTATTTTTTTATATTGTATATTAGAAAAATACTATTGTTGCCTAGATATACATTGTCTATTAGAAAAATGCTATTATTGCTGAGATATAAATTGATATCTGTATTTTGGTTTTTATTGGCCTTTTGGTTATTATGATTTTATTATTCATTTATTATTTATTAAAGAATTTTTTTTTTTTCCTATTTATCATATTTGATATTATGTTACATTATTTGATTTATGTTACTTTAAAGATATTCTTCTTTTTTTTTTTGGTTTTATATAGGCATGGTGAAGGACATAAAATAAATCCTACTGGAGTTAATTACCGTGCTAATATAGAAGCATTGCGACTTGCTGGATGTACTCATGTATTAGCATCTACTGCATGTGGATCATTGACAGAATCTATCAGTAGAGGACAATTAGTTGTACCTGATAGCTTTATAGACAGAACTTTTGCTAGAAAAAATACATTCTATGATGGAACATCTGTCAAATACGACGGTAAGTATATTTTATATTTTTGTATATATAAATAAAATATAATACTTATAAAATTATAGGAGTATGCCATATACCAATGGAGCCTGCATTTGATCCACGAACATCTGAAATCTTAATACAAGCTGCAAAAAAATTAGGATATAATATAAGGAAAGGTGGAACGGTAGTAACTATTGAAGGACCACGCTTTTCCTCTAAAGCAGAAAGTAATGCTCTACGTCTTTGGGGTGGACATTTAGTTAACATGACTTCATGTCCAGAGGTCTATATATTATAATAAACTTTTATAAAGAAACTTGTATAAATTAATAACTATATATATTTTGAATGCAATTATTGTAACATTTATATTTTATCACAAATCAGGTGTTCTTGGCGAAAGAAGCAGGTCTCTTGTATGCAGCTGTAGCAATGGCAACTGATTATGATTGTTGGAGAGATTGCGAAGATAATGTTAATGCAGCTGATGTCCTAGTTGTATTCAAACAAAATGTTGATAAAATAACAAATGTACTACTAGAAACAGTAAAAATTATTGGTTCTGGAGAATGGAAACAGGATATTCTTAAATTGAAGGTAATGTTTATTTTATTGGTTATTATTTATAAATTATAAATTATAGAAATATTTTTAAATAATATACATAGAACATAATGATAAAAAAGAAATAATTTCTAGGATGTAATTGAAACCAGTAATATGACTATAAAAAATTAAAGCTCCTATTTGCAAACTGGAATATGAACTTAGCTTATATTATATATAATCATAAATGATAATCATTAGAGCCTAAAAAATGTACAAAATTTTATTATATACACATTCCATAAGCTGAAATTTTTATATTGTTTGTAAGGAACTTTTATATAAAGAAAGTCACATTTATATATTACAACAATTTTGATATAACTGCAAATATACACATACACATACATATATAGTCTTATGTATTGATGAAAATAAAATATGATTCAAAAACATTGATTCATTTGATCACAACATTCTAATGATCAAGCTCTGTTTTAATACTATCTTATCAGTATTATAAAATAAACAAACAAATAATCATAAGATAAAACAAATGTTTTATCTTTATTTGAAATAAATGATATATAAGAAAAAAATTTATAAAATTAATTAAGTTGATAACGAAAATTTTGATCTTAGCTTATATAGATATTATAAATATAATTGTAAATTAAGTATTACTACAATTTCATGCATATATATTTAAAGAATATTAATTATTAATTACAAATAGAAGAATCATAACTATATCAGCAATCAAATATGAAAGAATATTCAATATTTAATGTAAAAATGTCAAATGGAAGATATAAAAGATGGAGTTGTTTTTAAATCTGTTTAATTTCGCCACTGCAATGCGGACAACATGTCATATTATTAGTATCAGATCGTGGAAGAAACATTTGCCCGCCAACTGCGACCGCCGCACCCATTACTGCAGAACAGGCAATATCTTCTCTCCCGGTCATGGGTAATTTTTGATTCATTAACAACTGCAATATTTAAATATTAATTCATTCAAAATGGAATATCTTCTTATAAAGGAACAGTCGAACAGTCGAACAACCTTACCTTTTCCGCGTTATTTTCAGCAAGTGTTTTCATATCTAAACCAATTATATTAATTTCCTTTCGTAATTCTGAATCTGGGATACCACTGAGAAGACTGCCTTTCAGGATTTCTGTCAGTTGACAACATCCTTGTGCCAAATCTATGATATTGGTACTCACTAATTCATGTTTCTTGCTTGATGTCCCTATTGGATCGAATTTTTCTCGTAGAATCGTGAGCATTCTAAAGAAATAAAACTTATTTGTTAATTTAATCAAATTATATAGATACAATGTAGCAAGTATGCATAAAATGTCTGTAAAACTTATATGTACCTATATATTTTAAGGGATGTATCACGAATAACATTATGTTCTTCTAATAATCGTTTTATAGCTTCCTGCAGTTCTGTTGTTCTCTGACAAAGTGCAGCCTTCCATCTTGCCAAATCTTCTACCATTAAGCTGTAATAAGCTTTGCTTTAGTGATATATTACTATTTCATTAAAATTGGAACTATTTGTTATAGAAATTTTACGAGAAATTAAAATAGAAACTATAAAAATTCCATATAATCTTGGAAATAATTGTTAATTACCTACTAGCTAGAAATTTACTTCTCCAAACTTCACATTGCCCTGCCAGCCATTCTGTTTGTTCTTGATGCGTAGATAAATGTTGTGCCGAATTCAGCAGAGCTCTGGCAAGTTGCAACTTATCCTCAGTTAAGAGATGAACTCTTGTTTCCAGATCCTCTCCTACTGCAGCAACCAACAAGTTCTTCAATTCACCATTGACCTGTATATGTGAGAATATACATTTTTACATGAATTATAAATATTAAATATTAAATATGAAATTTCTTATTAGAAGTGGATAATCATTTTGTACCTGTGCTTGAAATTTCAACTGAGTTTCAAGTTGACTGTTTTCTTCTTTTAACTTGCGGATTTCAGTCTCATACATTCGTTTCTCACTGTCCCATTCATTTTCCAATACTTTCTCTGTATTTTTCTTCACACAATCTTTTAATCTCACATCATTATCTTGGATTTTCATTGCAGCAACCTGTGCAATGTTAGCGTTCATTCGCGACTCATTTCTTAATAATTTCTTATTCTTTTTTTCAAGTGGTACTATAGGATTAACAGCTGCCTTGTAAGGCTCATATGGTACAAACTTTGGTTCTTTTGACTTTAAGGAATGCAAAATATGTTTCTCTTGTTTTGTATTATCAATATTCTTTGGCACTAGATTTACTATTGTACCAGTGGGAGTGACTGGAGGCGTCGATCTTAATTGTTTCAGATTTGTAGGATGATAAATAAGAGTATCCCCTAGACGACTTCGGCTTTGCTTACTCTCAACCTTGTCCGCTATCACATTTTCCATGCCATCTCCTTGCGTTCGTTCGACGCAATTCATTACGTGAACATCTTGAAAGAAAGAGAAATACAATTGTAATAATTATTAATTAAAATATTACAATTCTTCTGTTCTTTCTCCATATGGCATTATATACATAATCCAAACAATTTATCAACGCTAACAATACCTTTTTATCCTTATTAACTTCAATTATCAATTTGTCATTTTGTGTTATTCTTATATTATTTACATTTATTATAAAAGTAATAAAACCAACCTGGTTGACAGTGAGTACTGTGTTTCTTCAAATTTGCAGGGATACTCATGTTTGGCAGTGTACGCACTTATTGCAAATATACAATATGTTATAATATCATGTATTTAATATTTATTTATACACTTTACGCAAGTATAACGCAAATGGGCTAATAGTAATTCTATATCCTAATTCCATAATTCCATATATATGTGTATGTGTGTATAGTAATGAAAGGGAAGGAAGGGAGAGCAGGGGAGAAGAAATACAAGGGACGCGTTCCACTTAATGTTTGCGACGCTCACGGTTTCATTTTATCCTTGTCGTTCATAGAAAATTAAAGATAGATGATGCTCGCGAGCATTGCGATCGTTAAGTGAAACGCGCCCAAGGTGAAATGAAATACGAGATTGTTCCACAAGCCACAATGCTGGACAATGCCCCCATTCGGAGAATGTCTGTACCAAGCATTTACGCCATGTTTGTAGTTTCTAGGCTACATTCTGATTCTGATGCAAGAAGTACATATGCATAATTACAATGAGAAAGGTAATGAATCTTTTTACAAAGAAAAAATTTATTCAATATTTATATCTTAAAAAAATATCTATTTCAAGAATATTATCTACGCGCATTTTGAGATCCATTCTATTATACAAGAATATATTAGAAAATATATGTATAATTTTTGTTGGCGAAAAAGGCGCGAAACACGTAAAAATTATGCCATATCAAACTAACGCGAAGATAACTTCAAGGATCTAAGATTGAGTATCAAGACGTAAAATATCTCCGAGGCATATGCGATCCTGGTTCCCTAAAGCATATTTTGAAGAAAATGTATCCCCATCTTCTCTATTATCTTTGTGAGTATATATCAGGTGTCACATGAATGAGATAGATATAGAGATCTATGTATCAAAATTATCTATTTATAAGCATAGCACAATATAGTACTTTACTCAATCTACCTTGAATACGATCTTCGTGGATCGATTAAAAGAGAAAGATATCAATTTTATCGTAATTATCTATCAGCAAATCGATAACCTAATTATACGTTATCAAATTCAAATTCTATAAATATGATCATAATAAATAATAAGTATTAGATAATTCGCAACAGCGAATGAAATTAAGAGAGAGAGAGAGAGCTATAGTGTCTTTATTATAGAAGTTCACACATTTTCAGAGTTCAGAGCACTTGAAGAATTTTGTTTAAGTACTCTTCCGTTAAACAAACGTCAATCGCAGCAAAAGTTTCGCGACGACCAATCGACACGCGTTCGTTTCTCGCAAATATTCTCAGCATCAGGATAGCATGTGAGGAAAGATTTTTTTTCACCCCTAGCTCCCACCCCCGCGGCGTATGCGCTTTCGAACGGCAAGCATCCCTCGTAACAGGGCCGCATGCAGGGAATCGAATTTTCGTCGCGACACCGAGCCGATCAACTGCGTCAGACCGACGACGAGCATCAGCGAGCCTTGATCCTTCCGACACGCTCGTCAACGTCCTGTCACTCGTCAAGAGAGTGGCGCCAGAAGCATTCGCGCCACCAGGAAGCTATAACTCAGGAACGCTCTCGCTCTCTCCGCCGCGCACCCGGCATCCGGGAACCGCGGTACGATTCTCTGGAGTAGGAGGGTGTTCCAGGAGCGCCAGGATAGCAGGACGTCGGGGTGCGATTTGCGCGCGGGTATTATCTACATAAATTATACTTTATACGTTGCGAAAGCGGCGGTTTTGTCGACCTACAAGAATAGGCGGAAAGTGATTAAGATGTTTAGACAGACGATCCTTTTTTTCCGATAAAGTTAACTGCTTTTGATTGGGATGCCTTTGAGAACAGAGGATAGAGAATTATGCGTAAAGATTATATGAGATGGTTCAGAAAAGTGAGTCAAGACGAAAGATAAGATGAATAGATGCCATTTTATTGTACTGTATTTTTTTTATCGACCGCAATTCGTCTTCCGTGCGTCTTAATTTCAGGCGCCGATCACAGGCGATCATGAAACGATACGCAGCCAAGCCCGAAAAAATATCCAAATATTCGAGCATATTTCCAATAACGCTACAACATACAACTGTATCGGTGACGCGGTGACCAACACATTCGAATGCATTGCAACAAACATACTGTTTACTCCACGTTGATAACGATTCGCACGATTGTATGTGCGCGAGTGACTTCTCTCGCCAATAGTTATCTACAATTTAATATTTAATATTAATATTTAACATTAATATATTGATATATTATAATATTCTGAAATACATTATTAAAACTCTAGAAAATCTATTCCAATAATGTATAGAAAATAGAATATAATAGAAAATATATTATTAAGGAGAAAGTTTATATAATAAAAAAAAATTTGCGGTCTCTTTTACATTTAAGATAATGTAGCCACATATTTTGAAAAGAAAAGAACAGATTTAAATTACAAACATTTACTAGGAAACTATTTGCGAACGTTCGCTTTACTTTAAATAATGATGAGAGGTATTTGAATACTAATTGCAACACAGTAACAGGATTTATCCCAATTTGTGCTTCAAAGCACGGTCTTGTTTTTCCACTAGGGCATCATACGTGCAACGGAGTTTCTCCTAGACGTTTCTTGTTGTTCCATCCCTGGATCCGTCTGGACGAGGGCAATGACCACAAGCCGATACTTCGGATATCCTGATAACTCACCTCGTGCACAGGTATGATGAGTAATAGATAGGCGATGGAATACAATGTTGATCAATAATTCGTCTCCGATTCAGGATCATCAACGAAGTATCTTTTCGTCGATTATTCCATTGGAACGTTGGAAATTACTGCAATGGCCGAAAGATAACAGTGGTTCTGAGATAGGGACGGCGACGCGACAGGATAACAGAAGAAGAAAATTACTACGTCGGCGGAGAGTGACGCCTGCGCAGGAACATATGATACTTCCTTTATATTATACAACGTAATAGATTAAAATCCACCTAATAAGGAACATCTTTTCAATCAGGTATGAATACCTATACCAAGCTAAATAAACTATCAGTATATTTTATAAACATATATTATTATAATATAAAAGGTTAGAATATATAATTATATATTGATGTATACGTTACGTTAAATTACGTTAAATACTAGATATCCGAAAAATTTACTTGTGTATGATTAAGTGTCGTGAGTGCTCAATTCTACAGTTCTACACTTACGTTTTTTTTCGTTCAAATATATTATTAAGAATTACAAATGGTTGAATACTTATGTTGGCGCTTAAGTTACACGTATAAATTGTATTTTGTACTCGAATGAATTCATATTCTCGATAAAACTGCCACGCGCGTGTAATCAATAACCGCGTTAGCGCTGGCGCGATTAAGAGAATCTGCTTGCGGTAACAATGTTTTGAGATGCGGTGTCAGTGTCGCATTCTTGCCTCTTAAACCGTAGCAGCCTCTAGGCGTTTAAGCCCTCAAACCGTTCTAATTGAGCTTCTTCCTTGTTACCGCGAAAGAGTTACCGGAAACAATGTCTGGAACAAAGAGAGAACAATTGAACGCTAACAAAGGCGCGTCCTCGCTTTGCATCAGCGCACGATCTAACTTTTTCTGGCTCTCTATTGTTCCGTTAGCACTACAACCGTGGCTGTGTCACGATAACGAATAACAAAGTGTCCAAAGAGGTTTCGAGATATTGACACGACTACTGGGTGGAAACGATGCGCGACTAACAGAAAATGCTGGAGTTGGCAAACGAAAGAGAGATATATACAATGAATTATCTGTTCTAATTTATCTAAGAAAAAACTATTTTAATGCAAATATTATATAAAATTTAATTTTTCTATGAATAAAAAAATCAAATTTTAATTTTAATATTATTACGAGTAAGAGAATATGAATCAGATAATTCATTTCTATATCAAATTATATACTGAATGCTTTTAAGAAAAAAACATGAGCCTTAAGATAAAATACATTTAATTATGCTTTTGTTTCTCATATTCTTTATAAATCGAGAAATTAACCGAGTTTCGAAAATCTATTAGCATGCTTATCGCTATTAATACGATTATTCCATATTTCTACGAACATATTTTATAGAGTTAATTTAACGAATCTCTTCTTAAAATCATAGATCAATTAAACTCTTCTGCGAATTAATTGACCGAGAATTTGTTCGCGAAGAGTTTCCTACCTAATTTCTCGCGCATAGAATCGACTAGAATGCGAAAGGAAAGAAATTTCTGCTGCGTAAAGCAAGGTATTCCTTCTTGTTGGAGGAAAAAGCAGCAGCCTTCGCCGCATCTCATTTTAGTCGAGCACACTCGTGTATACGGCAAAACATTTCAATTAATTATTCCGTAATTAAGATATGAGAAAGTAGTCATTATCCGCGTATTTCCACGTCGGTTATCCGGAAATTTTCTTCCCTTCGTCGCCCTCTCATTTTCACCGACTTATTCAAAAGTATCATCTCTTTTGCTTCCGACGAATTTTCAGAGGTTTCTTTTTATATCGACATATATAAATACGCACATGAATACATAAAGAAAATATACGTTTTTTTAAATTATTATAAGATAGATCAATTTTTTTATAGATTTCACTTTTTTAATTATCATTCATTACAACTTCTTAAATTTTTTATTGAATTTTATTTTGTGATAATTAAAACTCGCGAATTGAAATCTTGAAGTATTGAAAAAAATCCATTTTAAATTAATTGTTATGAAATAGTGCATTTATACCTGATTTTTTTAATCGTGCAGTTTTCGATATCAAACGTTTGGAGTTTTTTCGCATTTACTTATTTCTGCATGGCATTGCACTTTTGCATCCAGCCTCACGAATATTCACGCCGACCCTGGTCGCGGGCATTAATTATTCACGTGTCAGAGAATCTCAGAGTGCTTACCAGTCAGTAAACAGCGCAGACATCGCGGCGTTACACAGAAGTAAATATCTTCAGTTATATACGCTTGACCCGGCTCGTTTGCAAGTTTTAGCTGCGATTCTATCCCAGTTAAGGAGACCACAAAGATATTCAGTGCTGAAAATTAAGAACCCGCAAAAATGATGATGTTTGCTAAAGGAAAGTTGTCGTAATAAAAAGTTCATCATTAAAATTTAATCAAATAGAAGTGAGATATATTTTGTATAATCTCCGTATAATGATAAGTAAATGCAAAACAATTGACGCAAAGTAGCTAATTTTTTAAAGCTTAATTATTTAATGTAGAATATAGAATTTTAATCTATACAATCTACTTTTACAGAAATATTTTACAAAAACGCATTTTTTCATATAGGCACACATAACCGGGAAGTCGGCGAGATATATAGAAAGACGGCGGGATGGTCCATGGATAAGCCGCGAACTAGCCAACGCTAACTTTTCAATCTCGGTCGAATAATCCGGTGGAAAGCATCCCCGTCAGATTTACTCTGCGACGACGCGATCCGGCCTCTTATTGGCTCGCGGGCTTTCGCGCAAACCGCTTCTCTACCTCCGTTTCCTCCTCACTTCTCTCCCTACCGTACCACAGGCGCACCCACCGACTCTTCAGCCCTCGCCGCCTCCGTCGTCATCCCCGCGCGCACTTAGCCCCGTGGTTAACTTCAATGAGCGGATAACAAGCCGCCCCTCGACTGCGCTCCTGTAATATTCGCTCGTATAAATGGACCCGCGGCTTTGTCAAATCAACTGTCGCTAGTAAACAAGTCACCCTCCTAACTTCGGCGCGCTGATACACCACCGACTCCACGGGATACATTCTCCTCGCGCGCCACTGCCCCGGGCTTTCAGCCGCAAGATCTCTCTCCCCGATAGCGCGTTAATCTTAATCCATATAAGGCCGATCATTAGGCATTGATGATATCAGGGAAGGGTGTAAAATCATGATAATATCGTTCTAGAAATATTATGGCGATCGAGTTACTATGATACCTGATTTTTTAAATTTTAGTTGGCATGTGCTATTCGCATCAACAAAATATCTTTAGTTTGATAAGATCAGTATAATATATTTTAACGCAAACATATAAATTTCAATTATTGTTAATATATAATAATTAATTTAAATTATGTTATTTATAATTGCTTTACGATTTTATAATTTCATAATGAAATTTGATAAGTCACCTATGTTTAATGCACGGGCGATTTCATGGAAACTCGTTAGAGAGGGGAGGGAGAGGAGATAAACTTATACCTTCACAGAATTCTATGTCATCCGGTAGCCCGGGTATTACCGTAGCATAAACGAGCCAATCAAGCACCTTTGTGACGACAGTCGTTCCTTTGATTACTCGGCACTTTGCGTGAAAGCAGGAACGCGGTTACGTCGGGTAATCGGTACATTTCAGCACCGCCCTGCTTTCTGACATCGTGGAAGTGCATTATGGAAATGTAATGCGCTGAATCTAACGATCCACGAGAACCATTTGATTTTCTTATTTCTGTCAGTAAACATTCTCAAGAGTACATGAATATATATTATTATATGATATAAAAGGATATAAAATAATATCATGATAACTATCATTTGCATGAAAATTTTTGTACTTCCCACATTGAATAATTGTGTGCAAAGAGATTATTATTAAAATTAAAATATATCTAACACTAAAAAACTTTTTTTACAGGATGGAAATTTGTAATCAGATCTTAATTGCTTGGGTAATTTAAATCGTATCTAATCAGAGTTCGCAACATTTATTCAACTTTCTTTTGGCGAGGATTCCGTGTTAATTGTATTCAAATGCCGGAATATAATCTCTCTCGCGAAAGAAGCTGCATCACAAAATCGCATATTTGCTATGGAAACGCGTTCATCGAGCTCGAAAGTGGCCACAGGACTAGAGTACGGTTCTACAAGGTTCTGAAGAGTCTGCAGTTATAGGAGGCGAACAAACACACAAGGAGCGCCTTTCGATCGTAATTGGAACCGCAGGGGCCTGACCAACGTCCGTGTTCAAGCACTCCTTTTCCCATAACCATCATTCTTCGAGAGTGTCTCCGCTTCTCTATAAGAGAAACACAATAGCCCATATATGCAGTGACAAAATAACGTCGAGTTACGGTATGTATAAAGCGATTTTTTGGAAACGCCTTCCAAGATGATTGAATCATTGTTTGCTAAAACATAATCGATTATTTTGTAATTTTAAACTTACGAAGCTTAAAATCTTGACAATTTTATTATATTTATTAACGCCATTAAATTCCAATCTTTGTAAGTTAGCATAGAATATAAAAGAAAAAAGATCATACTTTAATATCTATATTTACTATATGTTATTTTAAAATATTTACATGTTTTTAAATTACCTCTGTAAATTCTGATCAATGTTAATTATAAAAAATTAAGGAACATTATGTCGAAAAGAGCGTGAATCTCGTTCTTTCGCGCGACTCGTTACGCGGCAGTGTTGAAAAAAAGAAATATTTTTCAGTTAAAACCGCAAGGCTTTGTGTCGCTTCGTAAAAGCGGAACAAGCTGGACGATGCCGCTTTATACGGAAACTTTACTTCGGCAGTTATATTCGCACGCGCGGTCGCACATCAATAGATCCTGCTTGCGTTTGCAGCGATTGTTAACGATTTCGAGATTCTCCGCATTACGGCTCGATGGGACCGTCCTCGTTGCCGCTTCTGTTTTAAATCGCTCCGGCATGATCCCCTTCGCAGTCTTTTATCTTTCATCTGTATTTAGCTATTCCATGACGATCCATGACCGCACCGTTATTATTATCAATACGTTAGATATTACCAGAATTTTTGGTTCCATTGAGTCTCGCGGCCGATTTGATTCAACATTTCATTAAAAAAAAAAAAAAATTGAAAGAACCAAAAATATTTTATAACCAAAATTATTTTGATGTAATTATAATATATATCGATCAGTGAAATTTTATTATAATAAAAGTTAAAATTTTATTATAATGTATATTAGAACAACATCTTAATATGCTGTATTAAAATTTATTTGTTAGATCGATTCTCGTTGCGAAGCGATTTTGGACCAACGAAATCCCATTTGTACAACATGGTACAACACAAGAAAAGCGAAATAGGCAGGAGAGAAGCGCCCTAAGATGAGATCTCGGATCACCCACGAGGGAGGAGCAAATGTCGCAAATTGCCGATAACGATCAGTCAGCGGGAGTGATGGTTTGTAGCTAATTCTACACGAAACGCCCTTCGCTCTTATTATCATTAATTTGTTTTCATCCAGGACACGATAAATGCGATAAACTGTTTCCCTGTAGTATTTTTCTTGTGCACATGGCTACGTAAAGTTTTTTTATAAAGAAGCCTTCTAAATTACCATAATTGTGATATTTGAAAATTACGCGATTGTTTAGGACATCATTTCGAAGACGCAGTTATTTTATTTTCGACTTAATTTCACTGATAATAATTAAGTCTGCAATTTATATATATATATATATATATATATATATATATATATATATATATAAATTGCAGACTTAATATATATAAATTGATAAAAGTTATGATTATTTAAAATGAACGAAAGAATATTTATTCTTCTCTGCATATTTTTTTCTTAAATAAATAGATATTACTTAGAAAAAATATAGCTTGCGTCCTCGAATTTTTGCTTTTAACGCTTAGCCTTTTTTTCTGTCTCCGTACGGTGATTAACGTGATCTTTTGGGCTGGCGAGAACTTCGGTAGACTCTTGTTTCTCGTGTTCCTCGACGATTCTCAATTTAGTTCGTATCCCGGCATGCATTTATTCCAGCAATCCTTCTCGCCCTTTTTCCGCGCGCATAAAGGAGACGCCTGGCCGCTTTGCTGCCCCTTGAATTAATCTGCCGCATACATTAAACTTAATGAATTCCGCAACGCGCGCGACAATCTTGGCTCATGACGAAGGGTCTCTCGTTTGGCGCACAACGATACACCGCCGTCGTTGTCGCCATTAAAATACCGTCAACAATCACACTGTCAATTTTTACATCGGTGATACAGCTTACGTTTAAGATCGATGATTTTATGCAGCGCCACGCGGCGTTATACCGATCGAAAATTCGGATGGGACGAGCATCCACTCTGTCGTCGCTGACTTTGCTTATATCAAGGTAAGCTCGCGTGAACGATCAAAATTAATTGGAACCTTAATTAATGCAATGCGTCAGGGTTTTTGCGGAATTCGAAAATTGTCGAATGTGTTATGATAAAATTATCAAAATGATCGCAACACTTTGGTCGATAAATAAACTATATCTTCTTTTTTTTGTTTTGCAATAACGATGTACAAACTATGAAGAATATGTATATGTATGTGTGTGTATTTATATTATATATATATATATATAAGTTGTATGTGTACATGCATGTACGTATATATGTATAATAATAATTATAGATAATTATTATTTGTATGTATTACTTTGCATTATTATATGTATATATTTGTATATACGTAGAATGTAAAAAAATTAAATCATAAAACATAAAAAAAAATTACAAAATATTTGAAAAAAATGTCTGGGAAAACTCGGTTTGTCCAAAAATGTTTGGGAGAACATTTTCCCAAATTGCTAGTGTTATTCACTAGCTTTTTTTTGTCGCCATGCTCTGTATATGTACTTGCTAGCTAGCAATACAACGTTACTATTATTTATGCTTATATATATATATAGCTTGAGATAGCCATCCGGACATTATCGAAAAAAAATATTCAACTAACTAAGCATCTAGTAGTCAACAGATAAACAACAATATTTTCTGCTCCGTCACTACCTGTCCTCTTTTGTTTCAAAAGTTGAAAAATAATGATTCTAATGAAGAAATTTTATTTACTTGTTAATTGTTTTATAACTTTTTATATTATAAGACAAACATATATATCGCAATTAGATACTAATAATACCTATATTTTTCTTTTTCAGCTTTCTTCGGCTTATATCGCAAATATCTTGATTGAATTTGCTGAAATTATTGTTGATTTCAATAATTTTGTCTTGTTTACATATTCTATCGAGATATCTAATAAAGAGACTCGTAGTCGTTCGCAACTTTTCTGACAAGCTCTATATTCGACGACGCGCATTTTGCTTCAACCTCGGATGATTTCTCGCGAAGCAGCGTCCATGCTTATGCGGCTGCATGTCGGCAGGTGCTTTAAAAGGGGTAAGTGGTAGTGCGTTGAATAGACTAACAGTACACGTCCGGGAGGGATATAAGGAGAAAGGAGGAACATGTATGCAAGTAACGTAAAGGGAGAGAGAGACAGAAAATACAGAACTCTCAGAATGGTTGCATATGCGCATCATGCATATTTACACTCGCAAACTATTTCTGGCAAACGGGAGTTTGCAATGGGGGGTGGGATCTGCGAAGGATGTATTTATGCAAATACTGATGTGCATTCGCGTTCCACCTTGCGTTATTCTGGATTATTCGAATTGATCTCGTCGGAGAGAGACAACTATGATTTCTCGCGGCTAAACATTTACAAAATTCGCAAATAAAAATGTTTTGCAATTTTATATAACAAAAAAAAAATTTATATACATTTTTCTCAACTCGGTTATATCTTTATAATTCTAAAATCTGTCATTATTAATAACAAAATGCTCGAAATTACATATTAAAGTAGAAATATCTTTTTAATATTCATGTCTCTGTTGCAGATTACACGATTTCGTCATAATATGTACGCGCATTGGATAGTTTGGAATAATGTATTAAAATAAATACCACCCTTCCTCGGAGATTTATTATGCCTGATTGTTACAGCGTCAGGCTCCTCTTAGAGTTCTATAACGAAGCCAACAAGCACGAACCGACGAGACGACCGAGACTGATAACAGCGGTAACTCGGCAAGAGTGAGTATCCGTCTTTCAAGCACCTAAATCATAGAAACCAGCTATATCGTGCGCCTGCAAGAAAAGTTTCACATTCAATTTGTTCCTCCCGCGTTTCGCAGTAATCGCTCGCCAATGACTTCTCCCTCTCTCCCTGCATCCATCCTCTTTCCTTTCTTTTATAACTCCCATCCTCACTTTCTAGTGCACCATCACCATCCCTCGCACCCTTATCCGGATCTACTTAAATCGAAACGGGCACCGAGATACCGACTCACAGGAAGGGGACTGGCTCCATGGAGTCTTCCAACCAATGACGACTTCGTGCTTCCGTCTCTTCGCCTCTACATTCTAGTCTCGCGAACCAATAAGAGAGACGCGCTGGTTCTCGCAGTGGGGCGAGCATGGCGCTTCCACCCCCAAAATGGCTGCGAAATCGCGCGGGCATTAGACAGCCCGTTCAAAATAAACGGGCGGATTAATTCGAGGGGGGTCGCGGGAACAAGTGCGGAGGGTACACGAGCGTGTACACCTTCCCCTCCCTCTCGTCGACCGTACGCTAACTTTCCGAGCTTTCCTACGTGTGCGTTTTCATCCCCGCGTGTTTACCTCGCGTATTCTCACCGACGATAAGGACACAACGGTGGAATCGGAGTTCGCGGACGCTTCCGGTCAACGGCGGACGTCGGTGACGCAGAACAACCCCGAGTGTCCGTACAGTAGCATGAAAATCAGACCTCCCTACCGCGGTGTGAGCGTGTCAATGCATTTCCTGCAAACTCGTCGCGATTAATTGTTATTGTTTCGTCTGTGCAATCTCGATTGAGAATTGTGAATGTGAGTGCATTGCTTCGCCGATGGCGATGATGCAGGAACATAAGTCCTTTCTAATCAGGGATCTTCTGGGAGATGTATTGGCCGATCGTGTTCAAGGTATCTAAAACGTAGTTCAATAGATAGTAATAGCATAAATTACCGTGCAAATATAAACAATTGTTATAACTCACTTAAAACTTACATTTTTTACTCTTGTAAACTTTTTATAATAAGATATTACATATTATTATGTAAAAAGAAATTTAATTGCGCTGATTCCAATGTTATCTTTATATATGGAAAGAATAAGTAAATTAATCTTCAATAATATAAATAACTTGCTCAAAATGCTTTCTATATTTAGTCTTAAATGAAGTGTGTTTTTAAAAGCCAGAATAATTTTAAAATTAAATTTTTTAAATGCAAGAAATTATTATCGTACGTTAATTTCTGCAGATATTCATAGATTTTATTCAGTGTATTTTACGAGAACAAATTTCATTTGCAATATATTGAATAACAATAGAAATTTCGATTTTAAAGTATGTATTTAATATGAACCTCATAATTAAAAAAAAAAATAGGTAGGAAATAGATAGAAATTGTCATTAACAAAATAGTATTGTTACGCAAATTTTATTTTAATCGATTTCAGAGCCCGTTTATTAATTTTATGAGACAAGAAATATGTTTTTTTCACGCAAACATTTCTATAGACACGTGGCGGATCGTCAGATTCTCGTTAGGAAATGGACCCCGTGGTGTGTTCCCATTATTTAAATCGCCAACGCAGAGCCACCAGGGGTGACTAACCCCCTCGGAGGTGGTACCCCATTAAGAACGATTCTACAGATGGTTCGAGGTGCCGAAAGATTCGTTAGAGCTCGTTAGTTTATGGACTTTCATCGAAGATTATTACCCCCCGGCGCGTCATCGCAAGTCTATTGGCTGATTTTGAGGGGATGCAAGCAGGTCCTGCTAATTCAGATGGTTTGCTCTAACCGAAATCGATCACAATCGGTCGGGGTTCGCTGGATTATTGTTTCGATAATAGATTTTGCACGACCGATCGGATTCCGTGATTGGATCAGTCAGAAAATAACTATTAGTACAAAGTAATAGAGATATGCGCGTTGTCTGATATGTGTGTCTCCCACATATTATATATTTCTAGAAAAACGACTAGATATTAATAATAATATACACATATATACATATCGAAATTATATTACGTAGACTTTTTTTGAGAATTTGAAATCATGTTTTACATCACATAAAATTATATTTTATATTATGTGAATTGAAACGGAATAAAAATATGCTATATTATATGATTTTATTACACAGAACTAGTCAAATATACTTTGTCAAATCATTCAATATCTAATAGTTATTATTGAGAGTACTTCGAGGAAGATGACTTTAAAGAAAAGTATTGGGAATGTAAGTTGCCCAAAAATATGTTGCAGAAGATTCAGAGGATGATTCGGCCGTTCATTCGGATTCTGAGGATACCATCGATCCTGGGAGTAGTCCTTGCATGCGTCTAGAAAGTCCCCCATCAGTACATTCACCGTCGCCAGGTCCGGCGACTACGTCTGCAAAGTCTTGTGGAGTGACCACCAATGCACCACCGACCAGTAGAAAACCACGAAGACGACGAACCGCTTTTACTCACGCTCAGCTGGCTTATCTCGAGAGAAAATTTCGTTGTCAGAAATATCTCAGCGTAGCGGACCGCAGCGATGTCGCTGACGCTTTGTCGCTCTCGGAGACGCAAGTGAAGACCTGGTATCAAAACAGAAGGTACGGATAGAAATTTATCATAAAACGTAATATAACTTCACTATAATAATATTTACTAAAATTTTAAATATTTTAAAATCTGTGCGAATAATACACGTACATTTTCCACAAATCGTAATATAACATAAAAAATCTGCTGATTATTTTCTTGCTGTAGAAATACTAAATTTTGCGTTTATATATTAGCACATTAAACATACCATAGAATATTATAACATATTGTATACCAAAAATAATATTCGAAATCTAATTAAAAATCTAGTTAACAAAATTTAATTATACGAATCTCATATTTTGAAGTCATTTTTTCTTTAATGAAAATGTTGCTTAAGATATCATCATTTGTCACAAATCATTAATTTTTACATTTAATATCTTGATAATCCTAAAAATTATAAATTTGTTAAGTTTAAATTTACTCAAGAAATTATATAAAAAGGTTGAAACTAAATCTCTTGACTTAAATGCTCGAAAAGATTCTCATTTTTAATTGCTTCAACAGTTTCAAATCTGTCAATCGATGTTAAAAAGAAGAATCTCACGCGTATAGTGCTATTTAGAAGAACTAGGTAAATGTTCCATTGCAGAACGAAATGGAAGCGGCAGAATCAGCTACGATTAGAACAGTTGCGTCATCAAGCTACTGTCGAGAAGGATCTTCTGGTACGTAGCGTCGGTCTCCATCACGGTACCATAGACGCTTATTGCTCGCCATATAATACACAAACGCAAACTAGCCATCCGCCGCCGCCGCCGCCACCGCCGCCGCCGGCACCGTCCACCGCTTCCACGGCTGCGTTTCTCTCGACGGCAGCCGCGCTTTTCCGAAATGTCACCTACGTCCATGGCTGTCCGCTCTAACCCGCATGATCTCCAGGATCCCAAGATAATTTCTGAACCTGAAGAGAATTAGATCTCCCCACGTCCGAAGAAACATTTCGATAAACTACTTGTGAGTGCTATATATATATATATATATATATATATATATATATATATATATATATATAAGGTATAACTTAAAAAACAAGTGTTTTAAAATATCTTTAATCACTTTAAATCTTTCTTTACTAGTGCGTTAAATGGATTTATTTTAACAAATTGCTTTATGTAGTAACGGATAACAAAAAGTGTTCACGTGTACATATTACAGTTTCTTTTCTTTGCTCAGGTGATTATATGTTTTTTTTTATTACACATTATGTTTAGTATTTGTATATTGTTCTTGTGCAAAAATTGTCTCGAATGAGAAATGAGGAATAACAAAAAATGAATTATATCCATTCTTTGTTAATTACGTGTCTGCACGCAATTGAATTGTAGTGTGTCTCGTTATATATATTTCTTGGAAAGTTTTGTCGCGGTCTTTTTTCTCATATTTCCGCTTGCATATTAAGCATTAAATGAAGATTAAACAAAGATGTAAATATGTAATTATGAAGTTAATCGATAATCGTAGTCGTTTATCCCCTTCCATAAAACGTTTAATATTTATATTAACATTTTACGACAATTCACATCTTTTCTTCAATGAATAAGATCAGAATTTCTATATAATCGAGATTATATATTACAATGTTACAGTATTGTTATAACATAATTTGATTTCTCATCGTAGATGCAATATTAATATTGCATTTAGAAGATAGACAAAAAGAATAGCTATTTGATTATGAAGAAATCTTCATGAAAAAGAGAAAGAAAGCATACTTTGCACGATTTTGTCCATATAAATTGGAATCAGAAGTATATGCGTTTAATTGATAATTAACAATTTACGCAGCTTAATAAGATATTTTATTCGCATAGCTACTTAGTGTTCTAGTCAAATAAACTCGATGTGTACGTAGGTGAAAGTAATATTATCGAATGTGTGTAATTGGAGCGTGTATGTAACGCAAATGCTATTATCTCTGATAATTAAGTTGTTACTCGCTGTCAATAATCTATGAACCATTTTTCGCAAAATAGTTATTGTAGATAAATAAATTATTATCGATGCAAGAGCCAATCGATATTTTTCATTTAATACGTTTAAGCCTTAAGCAAACGTTTATTTTCTGCTTTCACATTTATAAAGTTCCAGGCAATCTCGCAGGCGAATGCAAAACGCTCGGATACATATTTCGTTATTATTTTTATCCATCTATTGTAAGCGGAAAGCAAATATACACGTGGCGATAGACACGTGACCAAGTAACGAGTAATTGGTTGAAACCGATACATGTGTCGAGTGGCTCGGGTGCTTGTGCGGCCTGGAATTGGCATGTATGGCAGATCTAATTGCACGGAAACGATGAAAGAATGCGCAGCAATTGTTGCGATTATCGCGACAACTTTGCGTCAAAGCTATGTTAATTAGACCGAGAGAAAGTTTTGCAACAAGGCATAATCGATATTCCCTGTATGAATGATTTATTAGACGAGTGTGTATTATTAACTTTATGTAGCCGAGAAAAACAACAGGAAAGGAGTGCAATCGAGATGATTACAAGATAATTATTATTATTTTCCATCAGTCTTTGCGCGAAAGAAAACGATGAAAGCTGTAAATATGTAAATGAAAAGGAAGAACTATGTTTTTAACAAAGAATGTGATCTATAAATAATTAGAAGAAAGATCATTCTTCTCCTGTAACAAAGGACTGTAAAAATCAAGTGAATTTCTTATTATTTTTTGTTTTTTTCTTTTTTTTTTGCAAAAACAATAAAAGAAGAAAAAAAAAATTAGGATAATATTTCCGTATGAGTATGTTCAGAATAAAATAAACTTTGGATCGAGCCCGATGTTTGACGTGCAAGAAATGCAGATTTACAATCCCGAACATGAAATCGCCTGGACGGAAGAAAATATTTTGCGGTCCTCGTTTTCTCCCTCGATCTCCGCTATTCACGTTCAATGCACCATGTTTTTTCAGAGAATAAAAAGAAGCAGATATTTCCCTTATGCATAGTTACTTCGCCATAATGAATCACACCGACATTATATAGCACCGACGTTTCGTCAGATAGCAGGCGAATCTCGCATTTAATAAATCGTACCTTTATGTATATATATTTACATAATTATATTTATATATTTGTACAATTATAAATATAATTAAAAATATATTACAAATATATATCTATAAAAATATGAAAAAAGGTTCACAATCTTGTGCGCGCGTGTCAATTTTTATCTATCTCTTTACAGTTCAATATATATACACCATCATCTTTATCAAGAGAAGAGAGGGTTTTCAAGATACGTGAGACAAGTGGCGTCGCACGCGTTCAGCCACGTGCGTATTGTATTGTGACGAATAGCCGCGCACATACGCGTGTTCATACGTGCGTAAGTCATGTTGGCACTTGGGCACGCGCTTCTTATTCCTCCTCGGCTCGCTTCGTGTCTCCATAGTGCGGCATCGTTAAATACTTCACGGGGGGGAATAGACTCTTTCTTGTATATGCGCGCGGAAAAGAAATTCGACCTTTTTCACACGACTTTCCTCCTCCCCATATCGAACATTGACAGCCTATATTTTTTTATAGAGCATGTATAAATCGCATGTGATTATTGAATTGATACATTATGTTTCTTGTATTTTTTCCGTAGGAGAGAAACGACGAATAAATTCTTTCGTTTAGATTTTAATTCATACACGCGCGTAGATGAGCTGATACAGAGGCCGCAAGAAAAAAGAAGAAATGATATGCGAGCATTTCTAATGTTTTAGAAAAGAAATGATGAAGTAATTGCTGGAGAAAAATCCAGGTTTCTCCTTCCCGTCTCTTGACGAAAGGCAAAAACCAGAAGTAAAAGGGATCGGTGGCTTCGAAGAAGACAACAAGAAGAGAGATAGCGAAAGAGTAGCGCAGGAGCAACTGGAAAAACAGGAAGGGGGAGATAGAACCGAGTGTAACGAAGCTCTGACTTTTTAATTGGAACACATTCAAAAAGCTGTACGTCTTTTCATCGCGAGATGTGATGCGATGCGCCATGAATGCGATTTGAATCAACCGAGCTCCGCGCATCAATCCGAGTTTCCACGGGTTTCCAAGGATCGTATGAAATCGCATCTCTCTTCGCATCGTTTTTCCTTTTTTCATAACATTCACAGACGACTCAATGATACGTCTCAATAACGTTGAAAATACGTTAAATGGGAGCGCGGAGTTTTTGCCTGTTTGCGTAAATCAAGACTGCTGCCTCGCAATCTGTCTGCGCTTGTGAGCATAGCGAGACTAATGAGTCGTTGCCGCGACAATTAACGCACCTATTTTAAGAGTACAAAAAAAATAATTCAATTATATAAAAAAATTCAAATACAAATAACGAACTAGTTTGTTATTTTTATTATTAAGAAAACATTTGCGTGATGCTTTTCTTTCTTCGATAAAAATACAATTTTATGAAATATCAGAATTATATGATTGTAAGAAACGCTATACGAATAATGATTATTTTCTCCTTCGAGAACAGAGAGCCTACGGCGAATTCAATTTAATGGGCTGTTTACTTGCAAATTGTGCTACTGCTAAAGGGCAGCAAACAATTCACAACTCGTTTTAACTTCTACCATTTCAATCCCAAGAGTCGACGGGCCCTTCTCACGAGCGTGTATTTGCATAATTGTCTCTTATGTTCTCTGTTTCTCTCCTCCAAGCAAACCGCTTTTCTTTCACTGTTCATCGGCCCAATTCTTTTTGTAAACTTGCCATTTGTTAGCCAATCATGAATTTTAAACATCCAAGGAATAGTTGAATTATTAACATACATTTGCGATAATAATCATAAATCTATTGTATAATCGTTATTTTTTTTTTACG
Source organism: Cataglyphis hispanica (assembly GCF_021464435.1). NCBI lineage: Eukaryota > Metazoa > Arthropoda > Insecta > Hymenoptera > Formicidae > Cataglyphis > Cataglyphis hispanica. The sequence goes on along the minus strand of NC_065966.1, from coordinate 1,555,726 downwards.
AAAGTAATTAATGATTTTGTGTTTAATATAGTAGTACACATTTAGTAGTACAAAAGTTTGTTCGATTTTTTAAATATTTAGAGTAAATACTTTTCAAAATAAACATTCTTAAAATTCATCTGGTTTAACATAACGAAAAAATTTATCTCAATTAACATCTCCAAAAAAAAACTGCCCCGGGTGAGGATCGAACTCACGACCTTAAGATTATGAGACTTACGCGCTGCCTACTGCGCTACCGAGGCAAGTTGAAAGCATTTTATTTGAGATAGTCTAAATGGAACTGTGTAATAAAAAAATATAAATATATTATTAGTATTTTTATAATATCGTAGAAATAATTTTTACAATTAAATAATAACATCCTATATAAAATAATATTCATGTATGCTAAAAATGTATTATTGTCTAATAAGATTTTCTAGGTATGTTTAGGAATATTTTTATAATGGGGAAATATAGGATGAATAGAGAAATAGATTGGCAAAGCTGTTTGAATTTACAATGGATGGAGGAATGGATTGCTCCATGTAAATTTTGTGACCTGTCAATAATTGTAAAAAAGCATTTTATTTACGTTATTTCTTACATCCTTATTGACAACAATATGACAGACGCGAAGAGTTTAAAAGAAGCCATCGAGCAATATCAGACTCAGGTATAGTAACAGAGTTAATAAAAAAAATATTACAGCATATAAGTTAAATCTATTGTAATATTTTTTTATATATTTATTATTTTTTATTTTTATTATAATCTTTATCTATTTACGTTTATATAATTATACATATTTGCAGCTGTCACAAGTAGACACAACACTGTCTGCAACGCCAATAGGATCTGACAGAGATAACTTGCTCAGCCTAAAATCTGATATTGAGGAACTCATTTTGTTGACAAAAGAGAGTTTGCAAAATCTTGAAGGAGATGATACAATAAACAAAAATAGAAATGACAATTCTGATAATAAGACAGAAAATTCATTGGATAAAGAATATGCTTTGTTTAAGGTCTGTTTTCGTTATGATTACTAATTATTGACAGGATCCATATTTTATTTTATTTTATTGTTTTCATTTTTTTCTCATAAGTGCAATTGTAAATCAGCTAAGAAAAAATAATACTATTAAACATGACTTATCATATAAGAGTTTGTTGCAGCACTTTTATAATTTTCAAATATTATTATTATTTTATATTTGATATGTAAAGTTATAAAGCAAAGATAGAAAAAAAGAAGAAAGAGGAGAGAAGAGAGAGGAGAGAAAAAAACTGATGCATAACTGTATTATAAACATGTATTGCTTAAATCCATTAGGCAGAACTTGAAAACTTTTCGGATGACAGTGAAAGTACAAAATTGGATAATACAACTACCGCAGCTTCCGGTAGCATTGAAGTCAGTATACAACTATTCTCTATGGCATAACAATGATACAATTATACGGTGCAAGTTGATCTTGTAGGATGAATTGAAGGAGCTAGAGGGTATGAAATGCAAGGCCCCTTATGGTAGTACTTGGGGTGGTACTGGTTATCATAATGCTATGGTATGTTCTGCTTATAGAAACAATGATGAGGCAATTAAAGATATCCATGATATTAAGGTATATTTGTGTTAATATTATCAATAATAATTTAGATTCTATGATATATTTTTCCTTTTTTTAAATTTTTAAATTTTTAAATTTGATTTATTATTAATCAGGTTAGGGTATTCTTTCTCAATCCAACACATAAGGAAATGATTCCTTGCCCATATTTTCTTGATGGTAGTTGCAAGTTTTCTGATGAAAATTGCCATTACTCCCATGGCGAAATTGTGCCATTTTCAAGTCTACAGGAATACAAGTATATTTTCTCTTAATCTATAAAATTTATTTATCATTTATACTTAATATTTATTTTGATATAATTTTTATGATTCATAGGGAACCTGATTTTCATAGCATTAAAGTGGGAAGCAGGGTATTAACTAAAGAAAAAAACAATATATGGCATAGATCTGTGATTTTAAAATTACCTGAAAAAGATGGAGATGAGTATAGAATAAAATTTGAAGCAAGTGGCAAAATCATGGAATCTAGTTTACAAGATCTTTTACCTCTTGGTAAAAATGTTTTAAAGATTAATTATATAATATAATTTTCCATTTTCTTCATAATCTTGTAATAAAAAATGTTTATTATATATTTACAGATGACACAGATTTAGAAAACTCAGATACTTCTGATGATAGTGCTGATGATGATGATTCTGTCTGTAATTCATCATACTCGAATGACCAATTGATTCATAAATCTCTTTTAACATTACAATCTACTGAATCTTTAGGAAATTGGGAGAAGCATACACGTGGTATGGGTAGCAAATTAATGATGCAAATGGGTTATATAATTGGTACCGGTCTTGGAAAACGGGGTGACGGTAGAATAGAACCTGTTGAAGCCACAGTCTTGCCACAAGGAAAATCTTTAGGTTGGTTTAAATCTTTCAAAACTATCATACAATGCATTATTGATTTATTTCATTTTTCAGACCACTGTATGGAATTGCGTGAACTTGCTGGTGGTGACAAAGATTTGTTCTCTGCAGAACGTAAAATGCGCAAACAGCAACGAAAATTAGAGCAGCAAAGAAAAAGACAATATCAAAGAGAAAAACAAAAAGACGATAAAAACGTGTTTAACTTTATCAATAAAACATTAGGCGATAAGCGTAAGTTGAAAAATAAGAATATGACGATACATTTAAAGAATATAATCTATCATGTATCTCCATTGAATATAATTTATATATATATATATTATTCAAGTATCATTAATATCTCTTTTAGCAAAAGATGACAACGCGGCTAGTAGTTCACAAAATAAAGATAAACTAAAGGCAGAATCGAATAGGAATCTAAATGTAGCCAGCTTTCAAATTGCAGAAACTATAAGTCATTTAGAGAAGGAATCATTAAAGCTCAAAGAATCAATGGCTAGGCATGCTAAGGGTAGCATACTTTACAATAATATTATGGTAAAATATGATGAGATACAGAAGGAGCTTACTAATTTAAAAGCTTCTGAGAAAAGTATTGTCGCTGAACAAAATCAAAGGAAGAATAAAGCTAAATTAACTATATTTTGATATCAAGATAGCATGAATAAAATAACACATTAAATGTCTGTATATAAAGCAAATCTAAATACAATGATTTATTAACATTTTTCTACCGTTGTTCTCATTACAATTGGCATAGCCAAAAATAAATAAGCAGAATAATTTAGTTTGGAAGATCTTAAAGTTGAGATTAAAGAGGTTCAATTGTACAAAAACCACAAAATTGTCAAATTTATTAGGAGACTAAATTTCAGCAAGAGGTAATGCAAGTAACGATTCAAATTTCGCGCTATTTTAAGAGACAAAGAAAGAATAAAACAAACTGTGGGATTCGTTCAAAAATTCTAGTCATAAGATAAAGTAGTATTCAATTAACCAATCAGGACAAAGCATCCTTACTGCTTTTGTCGTGCTAATTTAAATTTCGAGAGATTAAACTTTCGAGATCTGATAAACTGGTGCAATATGAGAAAATCTTGATAAGGAATAAAACGCAGAAAGAGAATTACAATAAGCCTTTAATTTAAATTTTAAAAGTTAAGTTTTTAAAAGTTATTTCTTACTCTATGCTGTAGGATAGGTAACGTTCATTATTTTAACCTTAACCTCAATGAATAATAGTGCGGTGATTTAACGACGTACAAAACAATCACGGATATCATACACAAGAAAAAAGATAATACAACGATAATAATGTCAGAAGAAATTTTGTCGAGAGATTTAAGAACTGGGTTGAATCTTGATAAAGATGAAAGGGACCCCTCAACGTTATCACAATTATTTGACAATGCTTTCGAGCTATTCAACAGTATTAATAATTCGCAAGAACCGACGAATAGTCCAAAAATACAGGTATTTATGATGATTTTGAAAGTTTTTACAATAATGAAACAAATTGCTCTAAACAATGTTCTTATATACATATATATGTACATATATATATATATATATGTATATATATATATATATATATATATATATATATATATAATATATTATACTCTATATTTTTAAATTAAGTAAAAAATTATGTAAAACTTTTTATCGCGATAAAAACTACTTATATTTTTGTTTCTTTTCTTTGCTGTTTGTCATAGTCAGACATAAGGCAGACAATGCGTATGTTCGAAGATGCAACAAAACTGGTATCTATAGTGAATATGTTCAGTGACAATGAAACTTTCGAAGAGGTAGCTACAGAGAATATCAAGTATTTCTTACTACCAGCTCTGTTGGGCAAACTTACTACCAAAATATGTGGCAATGATGACAGACTGCACCTTGTTAAAGTAACAGAAATCTATTTTGTGGACTTTTTGAAACGGCTGAAAAGATATGGTCTGACAGATGTCAAAATACCAAAGATTGATGACAACAACGAAGCAGGAGATAATCAAAACAAATTGAAGACTGAATCTAGTATGTTGGAGGATATGGTTAGTTTTCTATTATTTTGCAATTGTTGCAAATCATATATTGTAGATAGTATATAATTATTCTAATAATATAATTTATTTTAGGTAACTCGTAGAAATACAAAGTTACAAAGATATAAAGAAGAGAAAGATTTGGAATCTCATTTAAATACTTTAAAGAAAAATTTAGACAATCCAAATGTGGATGACGAGATAAAAAGAGAATACTTTGTTACTCTTCTAAAGTTATATGCAGTTCAGATAGTAGAAGAATTGAATTTCTTGGAAACAGAAAAAACAATTTTGGAAAAGATGAAGGAAATGGGATCAACGCCTACTATGGCTTCCAAATCACATATGACTCAAAAGCGAAAATTATCAACTCCAAAATTACAACCTATTATCATTACGCGTGATGAAGCACAGAAAAAAGTCTTTGGAGTAGGTTATCCAAGTTTACCAGTCTTAACGGTTGAAGAGTTTTACGAACAAAGGGTCAAAGATGGAGAGTAAGCAAATATTATGTTTAATAAACATTTTTTTTTATTCTGTGCGAATTTGGAAAAAAGATAAATAATAATATGCGGTGTCGTTTTAGTTGGCCTGATCCGTCACAGCGTAATGGAGCAAATTCTCGATGTTTGCAAGAAATGATGAATGAAGGAACAAGCGCTAACAATGAGGAGAACGAAGCCATCTTGAAAGAGGATATGGAAGAGAAAGATGATTCCGAGCACCTCGCACAAGCGCGCGCAATGGATGAATATAAAGATATGTATCGTCGCGGATGGGGTAATCGTGCTAACAGAAGTTAAATTGAAAATTTAATTGTTGCACGTTACAATATTCTGTGTCTCGGTATGTTTTTTGTTTTTCTGTTTTTATAGCATTTGAATACTGTGACCTTATATCAAATCATTTTTTATTTGATTTATTTAAAATTGCAAGTCTAATAAGATTTTTCGACTAGTGATATATATTCTGTTCTATAAGCAGGAGGATGTTAATTTTTTAAAAGAATAGTGTAATCATACATGTATATATCTATACTTTATTAGTAAATCTAAACAAAACTACATTTTTGTAGTAAAGTGAACAAGAATTTAATAATCGCGATTAAAAATTTTCGGCAAAATAAAAAATATAGTTTTGCACAAAACTATATATATATATATATTCCGCTTCGTGTATATAAAATAATATTAAAATAATATACAAGAGCGTGTTGATTGTGAACAAAGAAACAAGTTCTTTATCACAGTTCGATGTTATAATATGTATTGTGCTGCAAACTCATCGAAACATGGGAATAAAACCATTAAATAATTTATTATGTGAATACAATATAAATCCAAAGGAAAAGTTCTCCATGCAGCCACATCCTAGATTCCTCGAGTATTCAGAAAACTACGTCGCGGCTTGCTCATCTCGAGAATCTCGCATCTCGATTTCGACGTTAATGATTCATGAAGTTACTGTAATATATGCACGCGCACGTGCACTGTCGCAGTTAAGCATCTGTGAATGGCCATCCCGATATAAACATGTATCTTACCACACAAGGCTATTGCCTTTCCATGTATTTGCTTTGTAAGCACGCAGAAATCCCTGTCTGTGTTCACGTTTACGATATGTGCGTGTAAATCGGTGAGATCGACAGTACCGTAAGTTGATATTATAACGATATTGGTGCTCGATCAAGAATTCTCGATAAAGGTAAAGTTAATAAAGGCAAATGTAGGCAATTTTTTATACAATCATGAGAGCGTTTTTTTTTGCGTATTTATAGTTGTGGTTTGTTTTTGCATTAACTGATTGAATTGCATTCCTCGCGCATATTTTTTTCCTTTTTCATATTCAGATTATGTCTCGCATTTTTTTCGGAATTCTTTTTATCATATTCATTGCAGCTTCCTCTATTTGATTCTCGGAATAAAAAAAAATCGCGAATATGTATAAGACGAAATAATAGACGCAATACATAAAGTTGTTAAAATAAGTAAGAAATGATATTTTAATACATATTTTATTAGTGGAAATTTAACAATAGTGTTATTTCAGAAAATATTTTATTGTTAATAATCTGTAATGTAAATTCTCATTGCATTGGTGTTATTATTAGTTATTAGGCAAAAAATAAGTTTCGACAATGGCATCAAAAAATTCGACCACTTCTCTGCTCTAGCAATACGGAAGATGGCGTCAACCCTGAAATTGCCGCGGCGCAGGTGTCACTCGGGACTGAGCAAAAATGGCGTACACACAACTCATGTGTATATATGTATATATGATGCGTATATGTGTGAGTGCGTAGCAGGTTGCGGATAAACGCGTTCGTACAACTTTTTTGTTGCCATGTGTTTGTGCGCGCTAGGAGAAACATGCAGCAACCGATTAGAGGCGCGTGAGCGTGTCTCGTGAACAAGAGTGCACGATCGCGTCGCGTATTCCCGCCCCCGCCGCGTGATGCGTGGTCGCGCGTGGAATACATTAAGGACTTCTGGGAAGCGGCTAGCCTCGAAAAATTGCATTCGAGTCTCGCGTCTCGCGTGAACGGGCGAGCGGATCTCTTCGCTGTGGATTAAAAGAGCGTGTGTCATTCGCGCAGCAGCGGTTCGTCCTCTCTCTCTCTCTCTCTCCGTCCTCTATCTCTTTCTCTCGTACCGTTTAAATCACACTCTGCTATATCTCGGAATACAAGATGAGCCTGCACACGTCATTGAGTGCTCCCTGCAAAGAAATTCCGCTCGCGACGCGCGTATCCCATTCATGAAAAAGGCGTTACAGTGTCAGCAGTGTGATGTAAGTTGCAACGACGAATTGGGTTATGTTTCGCGATATATGCGCTCGTAAACGGCTATATATATTTCGTGTTGTTTTGCGTTTTGCCGCGTAAGATACATTTTGTTATATATACATACATATATATATATATATATATATATATATATATATATACATATATGTGTGCGTCGTATAATTGTGAAGCTGCGTGTTTACATGCACGCGCGTACACAAGACGCGCCGCTAAAGTATGCCTCTTATTATTCGAAAGAGAGAGAGACGGTGCGTTACGAATAAATTACAGACGACTTCGCACTTATCACATTTTTACGCATATATTCGATTATACGTATGAGGAGAAACGTTGGCTGTTTACGAGCGCGTTGGAAATCACACCTGTGTGAAAGAGTTATGTATACATACGTACGTGCGTGCGACTTTATTCAAGTTTGCTTAGTTTCTCTGTTTTGTGGAATGTGATGAAACGACATTCGACATTTCATTCGAGAAAAATTTTCTATCGTGAATTATTGCTTCGTATTCTTCAGCTACTTTGAAAATGAATGCTCGGTAAAAATTTCTTCGGTATAAATTTTGTATTTGATTTGTCTTGTTTTTAAAACTTTAAATTTTGATATTGAAAATGATATCAATATTTGTCTCTAATACCTCTTAAAAAGTAAAATTACGTATATAATATGTTAAAACTATTTGTTAAATCAATAACAAACAAAAAATTGAAGATATAAAAAATTAGGAACATTTATCTTAAACATTTTTTTTTATCTGCAAGTTATTATACTTAAAGTATTTTGAAAGATTTATCAAAATTATCTTATAGCGTCTTATAGAATATTTATTGTATGATTAGTAATAACTGTAAACAAATTACACATATATTAAACAATACAATTTTTTGTTTATGCAATTCCTAGACTCTGTTACTCATGATAGAGATAATTTCATATTTGAAATATCATTTACCTATATTGATCTTAATGTTATCTCTCTGAATCATTCAAGATTAGGGTAAGAAAGAATAAGATATAAATGGAACAAAGCTTATGATATGATTAATACAATCTTTTTAGGTATCAAAATAGGAACACATTGTCAGAAATTGTTATATGTTCCTAAAGATTCTTTAGAGTTGGTGAATAATATAAAAAGAGAAAGAACAACGGAAACATGGATAGAGGACATGGTGCCACCTACGCAGGAGGTGATAATCACCTACTCGAATACTGGGAGGAATATCAGAAAATGATAGAGGAGACAAAAATGTTGGATGATTATTTAGAGGAAGAATGCAGTCCTCGTAGTTATGATGGTTTGTATTATTATAATAATATATTTAGTCATATATTCAAAGACATCAAAAGGGTTTTTATATAAGAGATATTTTAAGAGAAGTTATATTCTGTAATATATCATATTATATTTAGAATATATAGAGTGAATAATTTTGTATATTTTCTTTACAGAAGGGGAAGAAGAAGCTGAATGGTTACGCGCAGCAGGTTTAGGACAGTTGACAGAGGCGTGGAAAGCAGGCAGAGAAGTACAACCAGAGGAATTAGGCGCAGTTTTACGACCTCTATCACGAGCTCAGGCAGAAGCTGTAAAACGTCGCGTGAGATCGCTTAATCATACGGTTAAGCAACGATTCAATCAGCGCCAGCGTGTTCGTAAACCGGACATTAGAGATGTCTTTAAAGATGTAGAGGTATGTTAAATACAAAATATTAAATTACACATCTTTAATTTTTAAAATAATTTTTTTTAATTAATATCAAAAATATTTTATGCTTATAATTTATTTAAAAAGATATTGTTATATTATTAAAAATATTGTAAATATTATCTGTTAAATACATTTATATTTAAAGGTATCCAGTACCGGTACACGATCACGTAGCGCTACTCCTGATTCGTTGGATTCTATTCCAGGCGCTACACCAGAAAATGCATCACCTCCTTCACCTCCGACAGTTAATGTCATTGAAAATGCACATCAAAAGTAAGTATTACAATGTTTAATATAATTAACATCTTTTTTATTTTCTTTGCAGTATATTATTTATTTTTAATTGTTTAAAGCGCTAGTGTTCCGAGTTTTGTATCCATATTCCATCGAACGTCAAATGAGGGAAAAGCAATGGTTCGTAGAACACCAAGTGCTCCACAAACAGTTCTCAACTCTGTACAAGTGTCTACTCCAACTCCTGCTGCACCTGTACAAGAGATATTCCGGCGGACCGGCAATTGGTCGCGAGGGGATGTCGCAAATGATTCTGGTATATATTACTTTTACTGTATTTAATAATTTAAAAATAATCAATAGTATATTCTGGTATTTAAAATATTGTGTATTATATTGCACAGAAGGGATTCAGCTGACTGGCTATCATAGATTAGGAACAATACACATTACCAGACCAGTTCACAGACATAATAATGATGATCTCAGCGATGTAGAACATGCAAATGCAATACACATAGATACTGAATCGGTTAGAAAATTGGCCGCACCAAAGGAATCGACTCTTCGGTAATTTTAAAACAATTACTTATTTAATCTTATCAAAACATTCTTCCAATTGTTATCAATAATATATTATCTTAGACGAAGTGCGGGAAGTCATGCAACAGTAACTCGAAGTCACAGCAGTTTATATGGCTTGACTAGACCGGCGAATGAAAACCTAATAGCTCGTCCATTAAGTCGCACATCGTCGCACGGTCATCTTAGTTTCGAAGAAATGTGCAGAACCAATGAAGCCAAATCTCAATGGTCTTCCGACAATCTTGTAACTGATGACGATTATGCTCGGCAAGATGTAGAATTATTATCGCAACGAGATCTTACAAGGTTGCAACCCCTTTTGTGGCTTGAGCTCACGGCAATTTTCGATAAATATAATATACCACTCACGAGACGAAAACCCAATAAACGGCGGAGAAAAAGTACGTAATATCTAGTAAGCATATTTTCATCCTTTTTGTACACAAACTGTCTTGTTATATGTCTATTTATATTTGTAGCTGGAAATTTGTTTGGCGTTTCGTTATCGACACTATTGCTCAGGGATAGTCAATTAACAAGTGAAGAAAATAACATACCATTAGTGTTTCAAAAGATTCTTAATGAATTGACAAAACGTGGAGTAAAAGAAGAAGGTATTCTTCGTGTCGGAGGCCACAAGCAGAAAGTAAGAGAGAAAGTATTTCTTATGGAAAAATAATTATTAATTAAAATATTTAATAATAAGTATTTACATATCATTAATTTTTCAGGTGGAGATTATTTGTACAGAGCTAGAAACAGATTTTTATTGTAAGCCAAAAGATATGGACAAATTGTTTAAATGTACTCCATGTCATGATTTATCAGCTGTTTTGAAAAAATTATTACGCGACTTGCCGCAACCTCTTCTCACTGTGGAATTGATTGATGCTTTCTATCAAAGTCATGGTTAGCACAGATTATTTATTTTATGTGTACATTAAAGAAAAATCTAAAAAAATAATTTATTATATTTTTTATACAATTTTATACATAGGTGTGAAAAATCCCAATGACTTGGTATACTCTCTTAATCTGCTGGTGCTATTGCTACCTGTCGAACATCGAAGTACTTTAGAGGCATTATTGAATTTTTTGAAACTGATCATTGAAAATCAGGCGTCAAATAAAATGTCAATACACAATGTGGCGATGATAGTGGCACCATCGCTATTTCCACCCCGTTATATTCATCCTCGGGACCACACCGATCTGACTGCTCAAGTAAACATGGCTGCCATATGCTGTCAGGTAACGGAAGCTCTACTTAATAATGTCGACAAGTTATGGTATGTACCAACGGATCTTATAAATCAGTTACGGAGGCAGTCCGAGGTGGAGAGATATCGTAAGTACAAAAAGAAATACTACTGATTAAGATCAGTTAATTTAAAGTTATTAAGGCATACAAGCAACCTCAAACTTCGTTATACTTCCATATTAAGTTATATAATATATTAACAAATCAATTTTTGTAAGAATTACTTAAAATGATTCTTGAAGGCATTGATATAGCATATAATATTCTATCTATATAATGATGGTGCCTGTCTGCATATTGCAAAATCTTGCAGCATTTTGTCTTTACTTTGTTAAGTATAAGATATTTAGGTTCATTAATGTTTTTAATGATTTTTTTATAATGCTCGTTAGTTAATTATGATATATTTCATCTCATCTTTGATGATAATAATTGCTATCATGTATTACATTGTTTATTAGAATTTGTACATTTGTATGTGCAAATAATTTATGTTTCGAGGTGCAATAATATATTTAATAAGAGATTTCTTCATTCCTTTGTTTGTAAATTAAAAAAAAGTCACGAAACAAATTTCTATATAATGCAAGCTGAGAAATTTTATTTCTGGCAAGATTTTATATTACGACAAATTATTAAACTTGCATATTATAATTGCTATTTAAAATATCAACTCATATCTAGCAACTCGGATATATTTATATTCTTGTGTGCTATAATTATCTAAATTTTTCTATTAATATTTATTTACGATTGATTAATAGTATACAGCAAGGTAAGATATGCGATAGTTCATATATTATGTATATTTTTGTGTAATATAATACAGGAAATTGCATTTCTCAGATATTATATCATCGTTTTTTAATTTATTATATTGTTAATTATGATCTATGGAACCTCATTAGAATGATTATAATTTTGTTGATTGTTAGTTTTTCATTCAAACGATATTTCTTTTATTCAATGCAGAAGTTTAAAATCTATGCAAAAGTATAACAGAATCAACTATCTGGTAATGTCTCAATTTATCATTATTAAATTTATTTATTATATTCTCGTTGAAGATGTCGAATGGTATTTATTATTCTGATTTCATACCACTGTGTCTTACTCAATGATGTCGATAATGTGTGCCTATAAATCTTATGCCCGTTTGGGAAAGACGAAAATCCATTATATATAAGGCGACGTTCATGTGAGATTTCTAATGGTGTGTTTATTATTGTGACATATCGTTTTCACAAGAATAATTATATTTACCATTCAATATGCCATATTATCATAAGACTCTGTATATATTATTTCGTAAATTGTTATATATTTGCATTAATAAAGTGCCAAAGAAAACAAAAGTTGGATAGATATTTTTTAAAATGTGCATTACACAATCTATAAGTCTGCGTGCATGTAGACGAAATAGTATGGTGCATATATATTTGTATATTACTAGGAAATGTATCTTTTTTTTAGAACTGTTATATAAGACAAGTTGTTCAACGTCTTAAGGATTTTAAATATCTTCATCCATTGCAATGATGGTATCATCGGTCGAATCTGTAAAATAAAAATGTTGAAATATATGTATAAATTATTTCAGAGCTATAATCTATGATGGTGTAAACGAAAAAGAATCTACATTTACCATTATCCTTCGATGGTGATTTTGTTTCTGATTTTAAATCTTGATCCTTTGAATTCTCCTTTTCAGATGTTACCTGCATATAATTTAAAAAAATCAGCGGTTAATTATAGTCAATATAATTATTATTAATAAAATGCGTATGAAAATCTTTCTTAAATATATGTATATTAGCACCTGTTCTTGTGACTTATCCTGATTTTGATCGAATTCGCTCGAAGTAGTACGATGTATTGCAGTGCTATTTTTCTTTTCAGAATGTATATTGATAAGATCAGTTTCTCTATTTGGACCTAAAATCGTGAGATATCAAAGCTAGGAAATCGTAAATTATTTTGAAATTATTCAATTAATATTTGATGTAATTTTTCTTACATTGTAGTGTCCTCTTCTTGAAACCTGTGAAAAAGATGAATAATTATTTCTATTCGACTAAGAGATTATCGATTATTTCGCGTATATAACATTGTGAATTGTAAAATATAATATGTTAAATTAATCTAAAAGCGAAAGTATATTTTAAAGTTGAGTAAATCTCACATAATTTTACTCACTATGCAATTCTTTAATAATTGTGTCAAATTTTCGTCGTTGAATAGGTAAAGATTTTTATGACGATCGAAGCCGATAGAAGCCAGAGGAAGTAAGAACTCCCAGTTATCTTCTAAACCGATCGCAACAATACGATTGCCAACAGTCTTCATGTGAGCGAGAATTTCTACATATTGGTACATTTTGATCGCGTCGATGATAATGACTATGAGGTAAATATAATAAATTATATTAAATTAATGTATATAAAAGATGTATCGTTTTCCCATTTGATTTATTTACGTACGTATATTTATTTACATACATATCACGATTTTTCTTCCTTTATGCATCGCCAATTGTTGATTCCAGATTTTAGAATGCAATTGGCGAGAGTTGCCCACTGCGTTCGATTGTTTTCTGACGGAATTAATCGTTTGTAATGCCGCACAAGTGTCAGTTTGATTGAATGACAATTGAATCGGTGGAGTCATGCTATGCATTCCCATTTTGAGATTATAATTCATTCTAAAACATGATAAATATGTTCAGATTATACATAGATGATTTATAAGAAAAATATCTTTTCTGTTTATACGATATAACACAGCATATATCAAATGAATATAATTAATACATCGATACTTACGGAAAGATGTTTAGAATTTGTTCTATAAAGCGCAATGCTAACGATTGCATTTTTTCATTTGCATGATTCACAATGAAAAAGTAACCGGCGCTTCTTTGTAGATCGTGATCCAACGATCTTACCATTCGTTTCGCATAATCTTTCGATACTACAAGATATATTTTCAATCTTACACGAAATATTTTGCAATGAACGTGAAATTTATCTTTAAGACATGTGCGCAAGATATAATCGAATAATTTATACGAATTGTTAATAGTTAATTTTTTTTTTTTTTAATTTTTAGAGTTCGCCAATCTCTGAAAATTGTTCGTTACCGATACAGAACGGGACTTCGAGCCAGTTTTCCACGGTGCTCCATCCGTGTCGATGCGTGCAGAATATCTTTTTCATTCCCATCATCATAAATCCTTCGTCGCAGCGTAATTCGCAGCGTTTGCCTTTCAGCGTGTCTTCGCATATCCAGCTGCCGTTATTTACAGGTGGTACTATATTGCACGCTGAAATGTGACGCGTGTCTCGTTACGTCGCGTTCGTTCGCGTGAAAAAAAAACTACGATCCTTTTCGCAACACGGTTTTTTTTTCGTACTTATTTTGCAGACGAACGGTTGTTTGTTATTGCAATCGAGACCGTAAAAATGCGGTTTTACGTGATCGCTACGGTCCAGATTTAGGCAGGCCGCCGGGCGACCGATATAACGATCGAGCTGTTCGTCGTTCATGTTCGTCCAGGGTGGAAATCCGAAGGAGTCCTTCTTATTCGCGATCCTACGACCGCTTTGTGTCCATTGCCACTTGTTCTTTTTGATCAAATTTCCTCCGATCCAAACATGAGATATATCTGTATAAGTAATGAAGGGAGGGAATGCAATTATATACGCGAAATAAATCACTGTCAGTTCTAATATTTTAATCTTTCGATTTTCTATCTAACACAGTTTTAAAATCAAGTAAACTATGCTTCATATTAATATATAATATGAACAATTGACAGACGATTTTCAACTTAATTAGGAAATAAAGTGAAAATAAAAAATAGGATATTATTTTAATTCGTATTGTGTAGTTATATCGATAGTATACCTTTAGGATGATCGCTCATCGCTTCAACGATCAGATTAGTGATGTTCATGTCATTCATCTGAGCTAGCACGCTACCCCGTTTATTACAAAATGCATTGCTCTCTTGCCAAGTCTTTTCCATCGGATAAATGATGTAGATGCTATTATTGTACGTGAACTTTGTAGGCTCATTTAGCCAATCATTGAACTCGTCTTTCGGATCTAAAATAAATGTCAAGGATGTGAATGATCTTTAGGACGCGATTATGCTATGTAATATTTTCTCACGAATGAAACTGAGGTTTGCATTCAACGGCGTTATTAAACGCGTTCGATCTTATCATCGCGATTATCAATAAACAGAGTAAGCCGTTAATATATCTATAGTACATAACGTACATTCCTCACATATGAAGTCGCGCTTGCGGTCGCATCGCGCCTCGATGAAACTCGGTATGTTATCTATGTGACGATCGAAGAGCAGACATCCGTCGTTTCTCTCGGACCTACCGGATCGCCACGGCGGGTATCCGTTTTCGTCCGTTGAAGACTATGCTCATACCCGTGGACAACCATATCCATTGACCATGGGTATAATGCGCCCCGATCCAGACATTCTCGAAATCTTAATACGTAAAATGAGATTTTAGTTGACGATTAATTTCTTTTAGGCTTGAAAATTTTTTCTATAGTAAAATCATTATTCGACGCAATTCTTTTACCTGGCCGTGCCTTTGTCATAACATTGGCGAGAATCTCAATGACATCAGAATTGCTCAGAATAGCTAATCTGGCGCCTAATAAACGGCAATATACCGCGGCCTCTTCCCAGGTAAATCTGGCATGATAAAAGATATACGTGCGTCGTTGTATCTGCACCCACTTGGAAGGTATAGGTTTTCCGACTCCCTCTTCGCGTTCTATCGACAGATAATTGAAACATTTTAACGTTCAATCAATACTTTTCGGAATAAGGATATATTTGAAATAAAAACACATAGGAAATAGAACTCATTTTACTCTTTTCGCAGATAAATGACCGTTGCCGACGACAATCTAGGTCGATAAAATTGGGATGAGAATGAGAGCGACGATCTATCGCCAGACAACTTTTCATCGGTCGTGATGGTTCCCTGGCCCATGGCGGATAATCCTCTATATTTGGTTGCACAGGTATCTCCTTGTTTTTCTGCGATTCAACGTGATCGTACATCCATGACCACGTATTTCCCAGACGTCGTCCGCCGAGCCACGAATCTTTCTTGATTTCTGATTCCGAATAATCGCGTATAATTTGTTTTAATAGAGACGATATATTTTACGGAATATTTGTATGGTAGGATGTTATGTGTAGCATCGAATCGCACCAATGTTAGAATCCGCCATCAACTCTGCAATTTTTGCGGCTTTTTCCAAGGTATCTAGGATGGCGAGCTTTCCATTGTAATAACTACACAGCACTCGCGCTTCGTCCCAAGTCACTTGTTGAGAGAAGAAAAGATATTGCGTTTCGTTCAAATCGTAATATTCAACCATCGATTGAGGCTCGCTTTTACCTTTTTAAAATAATTATTTACTTAAAAAGGCAGTTTATATATGATAACGGGATTATATTATGTTGAAAAATAGCTATAAGAATGTTAAATAATTAGTTTCTAGAATATGTACAATGTTTCTCAAATATTGCAGTGTTCCAATCGGCTCCTGTAGATATGATATTATATGAGATATTACCTTATGTGAAAAGGAAGAAAGATCGAAAAAAATTTAATTTCTTACTTGTTCCATGTACCTGATATTGCACTTCCATCGAGGATGTGACTAGAATTTATTATTCATTTATTTTATATATTTATTAAAAGGAATTGCAGGGAATTTATTTATATATTTATATATTTTATTTATATATTTTATATTATTTTAATGTTAAATTTATTGTTTGAATATTTTTTTTATATATCTTGAGTTTTGCAGCAATACTTACTTGCACCTATTGCTACGACGGCGGCGATGAAAAGTAAAGTAAACATTATTGGAATTCTCGATGAATTTTCATTACTTATTCGAAAAACAATTTATTCATCACACCGACCTCGACAGTCGATCTTAATCTACTCAGAAACTTTAATTTTTTTAATCCGCACAATATGAACTTCTGACTGCCTTCGCAGAGACCTCTGTGCGGAATGTAAAATTTTGCATCGGGAGAATGCGTGTATATGGCGTTAGTTTACCAAATAGCGATGATTTATAGCGATTTAAGATCGCGAAGGAATTCAATATCGCGTCGAAATTAAATCATTGTTACGCAAAGAATCATTCAAAGAATTGAATCATTGTTACAGAAAAGAAGCATTTTTTTCTCTTTGCTATAATATTTTTATATGTGATATATTTTATTAGTCGATACATTTATGCATACATATTCTTAATGAATTATATCGTATAAATTAATATCTACTTAATTTCTTGCATCTCTTTCTGATGAGGAATGCGATTACAATACATATTTTAAGTATTTCATTGTTACAGTGAACTTATCGCACAGACGCGATGACTCTTTCTAGATCTGCATCGCCGATAATCGGCGCGAATAATTCCCCGGCCAATTCCCGAGGGCAGCATCCGGTAAGAATAGGTAGGACAAATAGAATCTTGGCCAATTTGTTATCGCGATCATCACGATGTCGAAGATGTAGTATTAATGCCTCTACGGCGTTATCTCGCGCTTGTGACATTACGCGGAAACTATTGGTGGTATTGGTAATCTCTGCAATTTTAAAATGATATACACACTGTAACGTATTTTTATTGTCAACATATTGAAACTTGAGTCAAAATTTTGCTCCCATTTTCTTTAATTTTATAGGATTTTATAGGAATATTAATTCTAAACAAAAAGTTATATATGAGTCGAAAAATAGTTCCTTAAAAATCTCTAAAGAAACTTTTTGTTTCTCAAAGTCTGGCCGGAACGTTTGGGCTTATCCTGTATAAAAATTGAGCCTACTTTATATATCAAATAGAATAATAAACAAATAGTTTTCTATTTAAGAAATCAAAAGAAGAATTTTTAGCAAAATTGTAGATCAAATTAGTTTCAAAATAGAGCGATGATGACTGTTTAAATAAAGTATCAAGATAGCTGTCAAATTAAAGAGGTAGGAGAAAAATCTCGACCCGAGATGTGCATGATGGGCATGTGATTTTTCTTACCAGGACGACACAGCGCGAATGTATCCAAAATGCATAATTCGACATCATCGAGTTGCAGTTTTGCAATCGCGGTGCGCGCCGCGGTCAAGCATGCTGTCGCACCGTCGTTATTCGTCGTATCTTGTCCTCGTATGTTCATCAGATCGATCGGCCACGTGGCCGCGCGTAGAACGAAGAGAGCGGACCATCCATGACGGAGAATTTTATTTTGTTCCTCCACGTTCAGCATTAAGAAGTCTCGGTGTCGACGTGCACTTCGAACAGCCGCCAGAAATATTTGCGCAGATATTTCGTACTGTATAGCTGTGCCTAATAAAATCCATTCGATTTATTGTCCAACAATAAAATATAAATCGTGCAACGATTGCAATGCATTCAAAAATCAAGTTTTCTCTGAAACTACTAAACTCAATTCAATTTTGGGAAGGGAAAAATTAATTAAGCTTTATCTTTTATATTTTATTAATAATTTTTTCAATAAGCGGTTAAAAGGTTTCATAAAGTATCTGCTGCGAATTAAATATATTACATATTTAACGAAAAAAAAATATTACCAGGCGATATAATTCTTGTCGGTTGTATATGACGTGACATAACAGGTAAGAATATATTCTCTCCAGTTTCAGACTCGTGTAATGTCTTCATCATTAAAGTGTTGTTCAGTGCAGGATTTTTAAAGGGCAAGTATATCTCGGAATTGTTAAAGCGTGCACAAAGAGTCGTCGATGAATCGACTGTAGGCTTCCAGGTGAGACTAGAATTATGCGGATTTGAGAGTACGTTACTTCGAACGCGAGGTCCTCGTTCCTCCTGTACCGCTGTAAAAATATATGCTTTAAGAGTTTAACATTATCTCTCGTAAATAATTGTTGTGTTAAAAAAAAACTGATTTTTTGCCGCAACAATTATTATAATTGCTTTCGAAAGAGAGAAATAAAATAAACAAATATCTTGTAAAGATACAACTTTTCGGATGGATGTTAAATATTTCTGAATGTTTTATGAAAATACTAAAATTTTGTTTTTTAAATTGCATAATTATTTACGACTGACTTTTGTTACGTTGCTCGTGCACTTATAAGACTTATATTATCAAAACAACATGTTATTTTCATTTATAGAGAAAAAGATATTTACCAATTTTTTTTTTATATACTTTATGGCAACAGATTCGAGATTAAAATATGAATGTTTAAATTATTCAAATATTATGTACTATTCTTTTATAAAATAATGAGGATTCATCCGTGAAATATATTTATTGATTCTTTTATTTCGTTACGTTTTACTTGCACGCCTTCGTTATAATCGATACGAAGGCGCACGTAACAATGATGTAGTCGAACAATTTTAGCGGGATTGCTTTAATTCTCCGATCACAGCGTACAGGCTTTGTGTACTTAAGAGCTGACCACCGGAGTTGACACTCGATGTCGTTTCACATGACACGTTATCGCAATGGCTACCACTATATTATTTATAAGACTAAATCCGGAAAAAGTTGACTAGAAAGACAACTATCGCATCCTGTGTTGATTTACTTATATAACTGATTTAATATTTTTCTTAAAATTCTTGAATGTTTTATTTCTGAACGTTAAAGTTTAAATTGTATTGAAATACACAACATATAACACAAGACTATACAAAAAAAAAACATTAGATTGACATGGATTGTCTTGTTGCAAGCCCGCTGTCAATTAATTTTTTCAGATAGCGGTTAAGGGTGAAGAGGCACGTGTCTAGCATACGCCATTGTTTGCATCTCGTTGAGTTCGTTAGCACCTGCTCGACCTTACTGTGCCTACTTGTCGGCGGTGATTTTATGTTTTGTCTGAGATTTTGTATGCACAACACATCATCGATTTAATGTTATTCGGCACGGAAAAATAATAAATAATAAAGATCGATTCTCGGTTGAAAATAAATGCATATAAATTATTATTTATAAAATTTTTTTGGAAAAAAAGATTTTAATTAAAATTTTTATTTTGCAGACAAATGATGACATGTATTAATTTTTAAACGAATATAATATATATATATATATATATATATATATATATATATATATATATATAATGTATGAAATTATTATTGTTGCATGTCAATCTTAAAACGGAAACTTGATTTCTCTAGCCAAGTGCATACCAGAGTGTATAAAAAATATTGGTTTTTTTTTTCTACTTACCTGCTGTATTCATGCCAACGGAGAAGCATTTTTTTAGACGGCAATGCGGACACCAATTTCGTCTAGCTTTGTCAACGGTGCAAGAGCCATCGCTATCTGAATAATTACAGATTCGATTATGATATATGCATGTATATATATTTTATATTTCGATCAAATTCTATGATATGCATACTAGGTGATATTGACACGCGGCATATTTTACTTTTGTTAAAAATACGTATACAGACTTGTGCAGGTAAACAAGGCGCCGCGACGCACAGATCTCTTGAAGAAACACGAGCAACCATCGCAGCAATAAACACCGTAATGTTTACCGTATGATCGATCACCGCACACTTTGCAAGACACCGGCGTGGGCAGAGTTCTTCCTGTCGCAAAAAATATTATCGTTCATCAGATAGGAATTCCAGGAATACCGAGATTTTAATTTGCGAATTTTTCACAACTATTTACAATTGACTTTCATTATAAAAACGTTATTTATATTGGACTTGTGCATTTGTGCTATCAAAATATAATATGTTATCTTTGTCTGTGATTGAATATTTACCCATTTTTTTTTATATTACACTGCAACAGATTCGAGAAACTGCAGAATAGCAATCTGGCCTGATTTCGACGGAATGTGAGAGTCGCGTGATGATCGCAACGAGCGATCGTGCGCGATCAGGCTCGCGAGCGAAGAGAAACTCTTTCGGAACGACGTGTGGAAGACGCTCCCCTGTCCGAGGGAGGTTTAACTCGCAATGGTGGTGGAAACAAACTTGGGGATGAGTTGGATTTGTTCGATGTGTCACTTCGAACGTCAGAACGCGGAAGGATAATATTTGCAGTGGACTGGTCGAGCGTAACCGATTATTGTTCGATCGTAAAATTATTATTTCAAGATAGACGCGAGGAAACGACTTTATTCAATCCATCGACGTCATATACGATGGAAAAGAAGCCGACGCTTTATTATAATTGTCCGAAATTTATTTGGAAGAAAAAGAAACGCCCTGATATATTTAGTAGTCTACTCTTCAAAGGTAAGAGATACACACAATCTTTTTATTGAAAAAAAAAAATATTCTTTTTTTTCTCGATTTACAATATTCTCGTTTGATGTGGGTATATAAAAATATGCTAAATAAAAATCCACAACCCAATCTCCTATTTCTCCAGTATTATTATAATTTGTCTCGAAATTTAATCAACAAGGTGGTATAATTTTATTTTCTTTTATTTATCAGCAATACAATTAAAAAGATATGTCAGAAACGCATTGGATTTTACAAATAATATTACGTGCGTTATTGTACAAAGTCGTTTAAAGTTATGCTTCTAACTTTCGGATACATATAAATAATTGAGTGTCCTCGTTTGCCTTCGAAGAAATATCACCATTAATTGCGTATTATGTAATTATAGCACTGCCATATTGCTTCAATAATTTATTTGTCCATATATAAAAAGCTCACATGTGTGGACAATTTGCAGAAATTTTAATCACAACTGTAGAAGTACATCGTAATTGTGATTTATACTTTTCATTAACTTTTCGCGAGTTTATTTCAAATAGATTTTCTCTTTCCCCAGTTCGGAAAGAAACGCAGCTTTCCTCGTCTTAAGTGGATAAAATTATTTATTGCGCGTCGCAAAAGTAAGTTATAGAGGAACTATACACAAAGATTCACATTCTCTTGATTAACTAAACGTATGCTTAAGGAAACCGTGGCAGCCCTTCGGGCTACGCGAGTCAATAAATTATAAGAATGGCTCATCAGGCTTCTTCTTTTTATCTTTCAAAGTGAAATCGTTATTGTATTTGTGCAAGGATTATTATTACGAGTCTCATAACATTATTGTATCTCGAAAAATCGATTTCGCCTCTGTTTCACTTTTTCCTTATGACTTTATAATTCAATGTTTATCATTGTCGATAGATAGGATAAACTTTTGAATATTCAAAGAAAATAATTTAAACAGGATGATATATTTTTGTCAAAAATGGAAAGATATAAGCAACTATCCTGATTCAGTTTCACTTTAGTATTAAATAAAACGATAAAGAGTTACTGAGATTGAAAAAGATCTATTTCTAACATTGCGATAAAGTTTATTATTGGGGATTATTTACAATTAAGTACTCTGTGGATAGTGCATGCAGCGCGCATTTATTGTGTAACGAAGGAGGAACTATGTTGAATAATCGGCGTAAGTAAGTTGAAGAAACTATTTCGACATTTAAATAATGGAGGCATCTTTTTCATCTAATCGTCAATATATAAATCGAGATATACTACTGTTCGATTAGAAAACTGAAAAATAGTCGTATATCTTTGCGCTTTTGTCAAATCAGGAAGCACTCTCTCGCATTAATTATATTATTTTATTATAACTCAGCTATTTACACGTGTGTCGGGTATTGCGAATGAACGCAAGAAGCGCGTAATAAAATATGTAAATGTGCTGCGTCTCATTTTATAGTTAAATTAGCGCGGAGTGATTTTTAATATCGTCGTCCTTCAAATAATTTTTTTATAATCCCTGTCATTGACTAGAGATCCAATTCTCCTCCTGATTAGAACATATATGTCTGTTAATGACACGCTTAAAATCGAAATCTTTAAGACACATCCATGATATTTAATCTCTCCTCGAATCGTTTCATCGGACATCAAAGCATCCGCATAGCTTTTTGTACATGATGTAACCATTCTTTTGGAAAGTTTTATATATATACTTTTTCGAGGAATAATACATTCTCCTCCTGAGTTCACAATGTTCGAAAAAAGGTTTTCTAATTTTAAAACAATTTGCGCGTCCGTCATTGACTAGTCCTGCGTATTATTATAGAAAAATCCTTCCATTTGTCTTAATCGTTAACTTTTTTATTCTCTCTTTTAATAGATTAGTTCAAGTCAGATCATTCCATTCAATCTTCAATCTTAGGTTCACCACCACAAACTTCGTGACGTAAGCTTGTCAGCGAATACTTGGCTAGTCCGCGTTGCGGAAAAGTCTTCTCTTCGTCGCTCAATGCGTTCGAATTCATTTGCCGAGACGATTCCAGGAAGCGAACTTTGATCGCTAAACAATTACGAGGATGCGAGTAATTTCGCCGTAGTGGTGACATGATGCTGATGATGATAGGACGTTTCCTGGGTGGCGTAATAGCTCTGCTGCTGATGCTCGCTCGTGGTGGCGAGTTGATGCGGATGCTGATAGTAAGATGAATACGGCTGGCCAACGACGCCATCGCAGCTTCGCGGTTCCGTTTTCACAGCAGGTATACCGGTACTTCCGGTGGCGAGAAGAGATGTATGTCCAAGGTAAACGGGTCTATCGATCGATGTAGACGAGCCCGATGACTTTGACTCGCTCTGATGTTGTTGCTGCTGATTGTTCTTTAAATCTAAGACATAATCGCAAAATAATTGTGTTAAATGAGATATCGAATGATGGCCATTCATATTATACACATATTATTTATCTAATAAATATAAGAAATATGAATAACTAATTTTATTAGCATGTAATAATTTTAATTTAATATTAGAAGGCAAATGAGGGATGAATTATACCTAAAATTTTTATTTATATTAAAAGTTAGATGAATATAAAATTTATTATCTATATTTTAGAATTTTATATTTTTATATTTGATATGACGTATATAAGAGACATATATTTATATTTTATATGATATATATATATTTTTGTGTTATACGCAGAGAAAAAAATGTAACATCTCTACGGACCTGTGGAAGGAGAGGATGTAGTCGAGGCGCTGGTTTCGTGGTCCCCCGTAGACGATCTGGTATTCGGTTCTGGAGTCTTCTTCGGCTTCCTCTTCCTCGTCTGTATGCCGTCCTTTCGCATCGCCAGTGGCCTATTCACCCCGTGCAATTTGAAATACAATCCGCAGGCGTTGCACACCGGCTCGCCCTCGTTGTTGCGCCTCCACAACGTCGTAGTGCGAGTGCCGCAGTTCGTGCAGCACAGCCCCAGTCGCCTCGTCGCGGTCTGAAATTCCGACATCTGTCCCATTTGTAACGCACTTGCTGATGCTTCTCGAGGTACATTCGTTGTTAAACAAAGTATAGAAGAATTGAAAAGATTTTTTTTTTTTTAGTGTATCCTATTAAAAATGAGCGAACTAATTTTTCTAATATATTTCTAATATATTTATAAAAAGATATTTGTAGATATATTTTGATAGGCCTATATGATTGTTCATTTCTTTCTCAAAGTCAAAAGTTTGGTGCCAGATGTTTTGTGGACACTCTATATATAACTTTATCACATTACTTTTTTTTTTAGCGTAAAAGAATAGCTCTCTTGACAAAAGTGAATACACGCGTGGGATATTGATGAAATTTCGTATGATCATTTATGGATGAACTTACCAGGCGTTTCGAGGGCTTGATGAGCGGCCTGTTCATGCCGTTCATCTTATGATAAAGTCCGCATGCGTTGCAGAGATAATGGCCAGTGCCGTCCCTTCGCCAGAGCGGCGTCGATATCGCGCCGCAATTCACGCACTCGCGACCCTCACCGAATTGAAAATCCATCGCGGTGTCTGCAATCATTTTCAATTGATTAACGTTAGTATCATTAATTAATTTCATATATTTACCGTAAAACAGTCTTAACCGCGATTGACTTTTCTTTTTTCTTTTTTTTATCAAGCTCTGACTCTGAAATTTTTATTTGAAATTGAAAGAAATTTAAGAGAGCGTCAAAATTGCAAAAAAGAATTTAAATATTATTCTATATTCGACGTAAACTCTATCATTGACTCTGCTTTTCATTCTAATTCTACTCGCCCTTCTCGTAAATCGGGGATAGTCTTAGTGGCGCGTCGGACTGATAGGATAAGACCGGCGCTCTCTTGCGTCTTTTATCTAGTCTCGAGGATATGCTCGCGGCGGATTTAAAGTTAGACAGAGCCGACAGTGCGACGGACGCGATTCTCGCACTTCCTTTCGGAGAAAGCAGCATCCGCGCGCTCTGGACCGATTTCCCTCGCCGCCACTACCGTAAAACACTTGACCGCGGCATCGACCCGACCAACTTCAAAGGCGCCGCTATCACTTATTCATCGCACATGGCCCGCCGCGTGCGTGGCGGCGAGCACAGCAGCATCCGCGAGGAAAGTAGTTTCTTTCTCTCGGCCGTTCTTCAGTATGCCTTCCTTCCACCACTCAACTTCCCCCTCCCCCATTTTCTGTTCCATAACGGCGCTATCAAGGAAGTCGGTGTTAATCATACGGCATCAAACGCTTCTTTTCACGCGCGCGTTAATTCGATTTATTTCAGGTATCGTTTGAAAATTTGTACGCGAGTATGTATATTTAGCTATTAGAGAATTTTTTTCGTAAATAAGAGAATAGTTTGGGACCAAAGAGATTTTAAATCGCGTCATGTATAGAAATGGTCCCCTTGAAAATTCCACGGGTACCATCTCGCGCGTGTTATCGTCGCGCTCGCTCGCGATATCGTCTGCGGTTTCGATAAACTAATCGTCGCGCCATAGGAAATTGCATGCCTACGTATCTTATCGCCCTGGCATATACGGGCAGTTCACATAACTTTTGTTTATCATCGGGACTTTACGCGTGATGCACGCCAACGAAAAGCGATATACGTTTTCATGCGATGGACTTGAAGGTTCATGTAATTCAGCCGCATTATAGCGGTATTCTTTTACGTATAACATATAAATAATTTTTTCAGTTGGTATTATTATTAAAAATTTTCTATTCCAAAAATATCTATACCGGTATCATATAAGCCGAGAGGCGGCCATGTGACATTTCTCTTTGTCAACGATTTTACAGAATTCGCGGTGTAGAATATTTACAATACAATATATCGAAGAGCCCTTGCACGGTATACGCACCATAAGGCGAGGCGCGTTGGAAGCCGGCACCGTCGTAGGCGCGCCACGAGGACATCATCGCGACGTTCTGCGCGTAAAACGGTGCGGCCGCGGCGAGGGACGAGTGCGGATGCGCCGCGTGCGGATGTCCCGCGTGCGGATGACCCGGACCGGCGTGCGGACCCATCGTCGACGCGGTTCCACTCGCGTGACCGGCGAGCGCGTGATGCGTCGCGTATGTCTCCACTCCGTGCTGCCAGGACGCCGTCTTCTCCCTTCGAAAAAAATCGAGAAGAACGTTAATCTGCTATAGATATACATTGTAAAAAAATTTCAAAGTGTCTGAATTTTCAGATAGAATATTGTCTGAATTTATAGATACACAAGCTCTTATGAATTTTTAGAAAAATGATTTTAATGAAGACCCTGATTAAGACAGATTGTCTGAAATTTCTTTCGGATCTGAAAATTCAGAAAAAAAATGTGACTGAATTCTTAGATAATTATTTACAGTATACGTTTGAGATTTTTAAAAATAAAAAATGTTGATGTATACGTTACATACCATGCAGGCGAGGGCGAGGTGGGGAAGGAATGATACTGCGCCGCCGTGGACGGGATCGCCGGCCTCGACGAGGGAACGTAGACGGGCGCCTGGAGCTGCTGGCCGTGCTGTTGCTGCTGCTGCTGCTGCTGCTGGGACTGCTGGTAATCGGAACTTGCGCCGTACCCACCACTTCCGCCCCCGTGGAACATCCTCTCCCACCGAGAGCTACCACCACGGCATCTGTCAAAAATCGAAGAATGTTTTTTCCAAGATTAATGAAACCTCCTTGTCTCTTTTTACCACTGGAAGCTTCTCCGATTCGCGCGACAAATTTGTACAAGTTACGTACTATTGAAATGCAAGCAATGTCTTTTGATTTTAAGTAATCTTTTCAATCGCGATGTTGATGACAACACTAGATAATACGGTGCGATAATACTTTGCGCGCTATAAAAGGGTTACCGCCTGCAATCTCGTTTTGCTACCGTGGGAAGATATATTGTTACACAAAAACGAGTAATGATATGGAAGTGGTAATAATACATACTGCGCGGCAGATAATGTTAATGATCCCTTTGACCGATAAACACATTGAGATCCCGTCGGATGTACGACGATGAGCAATCGCGGCGTGGGATCATGAGACCAAGGATAGTCGTGAAAAAATCTCGTCATGGTCGCCGACGGGGATCTCTCTCTCTCTCTCTCTCTCTCTCTCTCTCTCTCTCTCTCTCTCTCTTTTATCTTGCCTGAATGATTTCGTGGTCGCAAATCGGAAAAAGAACTAGAAGTCCTTCGACTTATTCACGAGTAAGTGCCTTTCAAACTTCAAAGCGTGAAGCTTATGCTGTGATGTCAATGAGAACGTTGACCGCGAGGTTATTAACTTTGTCTGTACGTGACATGTGAAATATCTTGTTTTGCTATATAAATTATTTATAAATCTGACGAATATTTTTTTTCTTTGCTCTCATTGATTTTAACTAGGATCTCTAAAATTGCAATATTTTTAAAATTTTATTAAGTACGATTATATTCCTTATCGCTACAATATTTAATTTAACAACTTTTAATTTAAACTTTTCTCTCATTTCTCACATTATTGCAAATAGCATTGATATAAGATGATTAAGCAAGTATATACTATACGATAAGTGCATTACTTGCGATAATTGACAATTATAGCTGAAAGATAATTTCCATTTACGCGCACGTGTTAAGCTCATACGATTTTATGATGCAATATGGATTTAACGATGATATTTTACTATTAGCGTTATTCAAGCGCGGCGAGTCAAGAATTTATCTCGCGATATTGTTAGAAATGAAAATGGCGACATTTCCTTATCTCTCTTCGCACACCGAGTCCATTTCGGTACGCGAGTCTTATACCGCCCACGAGTCTCATTGTCAGGACACGCATCTCTTTAAGAATACGCGCATATCCGCACCGTATCTACGCGTTCCATTTGAGCTCGATGTGCATGAAACGTATTTATGTCGAGAAATTTAAATAAAGCGGATGCACTGCTAAACATAAGATATGAGACGAAAACGCATTTAATTTCACTTTTTTTCTTTTATTTCAGAATGTTTTAGCATCTTAATGTGTTTTTATTATATAGCGTTTTTTATCATTATTCGAATTGTTCATGTGACACAATTCGCTCTATGTCTTTCTTTGAAATGTAACATTTTTTTTTACGCACAATTATCAATTTGTATGATTGACTTCAAAATTCATAATAATATATTTTATAATTTATTTTAATTGAGACCGTATTTTGCAGTGAAGTATATTGGTGGCGATTGGTGCTTGTTTTTTTGGAGCTTTTATTTATTTTGCATCAGATTTTTGCACGATAAAATCCTCCCATTGGGTACACCTTGATGTTGGTGGAAGGTCTCAGTATCCGGAAGATTTATCTCGAAGGGGAAGCCAAGTACCCAAACAGTTTCCGTTCGATATCCGTGTTTTCGTATTTTAATTAATTCGAGCAAAATATCGCGTATCCAAGGGAGTGTTGGGAGTTCGGGAGTACCATAAAAGGATCGCGCGTCTATTCTATTCGTCTTAATTTTTAATTTCATAAATGCCGTGAAAAGGCATTATATATCAGAATGTATTAATTCGTGATCAGAATCTAGAATCCGCGAATGGATCTCGCGCGTCTATTTTTAGATTACCGCGTTACGAACGATTCGCGCATAATCGTGATTAATGATCGCTTTCTTTCATGAGTGCAATGCAACCTGAGGAGAGGAACAACCTGACGATCTGAGAGGAGGAAGAGATATTTAGTCAATTCTATTACATCAATCTGTATTACGAGTAAGAAATTTTTATCTTCTGATAAAAAAGGCCAAAATCATTGATACTTCTCTCGAGGATAAAGATATGATCTTTTTCTCTTAATGTAACAGCAATTCTTATTTGCAATAATATTTAATATAAATTATATTGATACATAATATTGATACTGTAACATTTTGATATCGAGTGAATGCGAATATCGATACCTGATGAAATATAAGCGTCCCTAGATATAAGATATCTCTGACGACAGGATGGTAGATATTAAATTTTCATACACTTTGCCACCCACGGTCATCCCATTGTCTGAGACACCCGTTCTCTAAGGGAACAACTAAAGTAACCGCCGTAGTCGGTACTTTTACAAGTCGGCCCTTCGCCATAGGTTCCAGAAACTAGCCTCCGAAGGGAATGGATAAGTAATTTATAGTCGCGATGTACAACTGCGATAAAAGTTATACCGAGATGCATTTGCGTAAAAGAAGAGTGCGCAGGAAAACATTATTCGCATACTTTCTAATCGATTCCAATTTATTGTCACGCAATTTTCCTATTCCGCAAATTTTATTTTATAAATTATGAGAGATGTTATGTCGAGAATATCAAAAATTTTAAATTCCAAAATATTTATCAAAAATCTCTCGAATTTCTTAAATATTTTTATTAGGACATAATACAAAATCAATTTCTTTTTTAATTTACTAAATCAGGATGCAAAAATAAACACACCATAAGTCGAGAGTATCAAAAATTTCAATTCCAAAATATTTATCAAAAATCTCTCGAATTTCTTAAATATTTTTATTAGGACATAATACAAAATCAATTTCTTTTTTAATTTACTAAATCAGGATGCAAAAATAAACACACCATAAGTCGAGAGTATCAAAAATTTCAATTCCAAAATATTTATCAAAAATCTCTCGAATTTCTTAAATATTTTTATTAGGACATAATACAAAATCAATTTCTTTTTTAATTTACTAAATCAGGATGCAAAAATAAACACACCATAAGTCGAGAGTGGGGTGACAAGGAGGGAGAGGGAGAAGATCAACGAGAGTTTGCGAGAGAGAGAGAGAGAGAGGCAGAAACAAAGAAGCGCGCAGGTCCGAAAAAGGGGGAGATCGGAAGGCGTTGTAGTGGGGATCAAATGATAGTCAACGCATCGGAGAAAGAGAGTCGCACTAAGCCCGGCGAATAAAGGTACCGCGGTAGGAAGAGAGAGGCACCGGAGACGCGCAGACGCGTCTCCACCTTCGGTGCTTGGCTCCGACCGTTGAATCAAAGATACCGATAGCGGCCATCGCGGTCACGAATGAACCCCCGTGTAGGCGGGTCTAAAGCTTTCGTATATGCGTGGATCGTGCGTGAATACGCGCACACGAGTCGACGTGACGTGCGTGTGATCGCGTTAATCTGCTGCATGGTTAATGATAAGTGGATAGTGATCGATCGGATCGAATTCAAGGTTGATCGAAGAAAAAGTGAGACAGGAACTGTATTTTATTTGAATCAATAATTTGATTAATTATGCTAAACTTATATTATTATTATTACACTTATATTAAACTTCTCTCTCGTTTGTTAATTTCCATTCTTTTTCATTGAAAGAAGATGGATTTTTCATTCATTGATAAGAGGCTTTGATATTTTTTAAGATCAAAATAACATGTTTGAAAATCCAAATAAATTAAAATAAATAAATAGAAATATAATATTCAACTTAGAATTTAGTTCTTTAAATTTGTGATAAAATATCTTTACAAAGAAAGAAAAATAGATATCATTGCGTATCATGTCAGATTTGATCAATAAATGGAAGAATTAATAAAAAAATTCGCGCGAGCTATTAAATATTATGTTACTGGCGATAAAACTTGGAATTATCACAGTATTTTGACGGCATAGTAATTTAAGTATTGATATAAATTAAATATCTGATTTTCCAACTACATACATACTGTAGATAGCATATTAATTTATCAAGGATAAGGGAAACATGAAAATTTCAGTACAGGTATAACTAACTGTCAATATACATATATAATTGTATTTGTTTTGATAATGAGACGCGTGGATTGTCTCGTGACTTGTGACTTTGTTTACAAATACTTATAACGTTGTAAAAGTTTCATACATATATTTGTAGCCTAGTATACAAGTCAGAATTTCTAAAATTTATGCAGAACCCATTTTTCAATATTGATTCTTTTTTCATGGCTCAATTTATTGGGGGAATATGTTAGGGATCTTAAATTTACAATTTTTAATTGTTTATCAAATGGAGAAGAAATCTAATTAATTTTTTTTTAATAACTATCATTTTTAATAGATATGATTACAGATCTTTCGATGGATATAAATATATTAGCATGCACTTTCATGACTGTTAAAAACGTAGATGTATTTTAAAGCAATGCGCTTAACAGATTATTCATAATCTTTTAACCGATCGCCTGCAATTCCCTGCTCGCTAGCAACTATGCAATTTTTTTCGCGGCTACACGATAAATATTGATTTTTTAATTGGCGTTAATTACGCTAGACGAAGCGTAACAAGTGGCAACGCAGCTTATCTCAATTTGCGACAGAAAAACGTATATCACACGCGTATTTTATAACGACAGTAATAAAATTAGCATATAACTTATCGATATCCGAGTCATTTTGATATCGCCTGACAACGTTGTGAGAAAACGTGCAACCTTGTAAACATGAATCAAAATCAATTTATTCTCGTACCAGATGACAAGTAAAGCGGCAATCCGTTATAAACGATGCGTTGATATCAAGTATCAGACTATGTGCTCGTGTTAATCGTTGAAGTAATTTTCTAATGTGCATACTAGTTGCACATTTGAAAAAATTTATATTTTTCTCTGTAAATTATAGAAACAGTTTCATTTCGGATAGAAATTAATTTAAAACATCGTGATTTTTTTATGCGATAGAAAAATTAGAACTTTCGAGAGATATCGCGCTTCCTGCACGTCGGGCATTTCATTATTCATTAAACTTTGCGGCGTAATCGGCGTGAAAGACGGCAATCATGTGTCACGCGATCCTCGATGGGAGCTAATTCATTATCCACGCATTGCGTGATCCTTCGTCTCCGTTTTTGCTTGCGTTCCGAGTAACGCTATCGTTAAAGAATATATCAAGTTCGATCGGGATAAGAATGCGATAATTGTAGCATAAACGCGTGACATCAATTCTCAATTATCATCAACAGCTGTTAATTCAGTTTCCACAAGACTGACTTTTTTGGGAAAGAAAGATCAATAAGGACGTATAAAAAAATTTCCAAATATATTAATTCTTTAAAAGCTTTTTTTTAGGATTAAATCGAAGAATATTTATGTGAGTTATGTATTCGATGTACAATTTATATATAATTATTATATATTAATAATCTTATAAGTCTTGCTCGCTATGGTGATGAGGACAAAAAACGGATACCTCTAATTCTAGTTGTTTAATTGATACATATTTAAAGGATAAACTTAAATTTCTCGCAAATGCCGATGCGGTGATCGTTATATTACATTATACGCGACGATTATTACGCGGTGGATGATGACGTTTGTAATTATATCGGTCGCGAAAGATAATCTTTCTTTGTCACTATCGCTATTATTAAAATATTATTATTGTTTATGTCGCGAGGCTCGGCATTAGCTCAATGAGAGTAATAATCCTGTCCGACGAGTTACAAGTTACACACACATACACGAGCGTTTGCCGCCGTTTAATTTTCAACGCGATTACCAAACGCTCATTATGTTGATAAAATACTGACCTTGCGCACTCTCTTCATTAACGTTAATTATACATATATTTATACAACGATACGGGGCGATCCGTTGCGCGATGTTTACGCGCCGGTCATTGCATCTCAGCTCGTATGTCGTTCCCCGACGCAAAACCTATTCGAAATCTTGATGTCGTCGGATATTTCGATCGCGAATATGTTGCATGAGAAATCGCGAGTGCGAAGAAAATAATTTATACGCGAATCGTAAATCAGTATCAACCGCATACATCTAATAATAAATCACCGAATATCTTGGATAATATCAAGGCGTTACAAATAAAGAGACGTAATGGATTTAAATACATAAAATGTGTTTTATAAAGAAATAAAAAAAAATATAAACAGAGTTGCTAAATGCAGCTATATTTATAATATACATATATGTTGTCCGAGAGTAATTGAGGAGGCGCCGAATAAGATAGATGCATTTAACGCTGAAATATTAATATGTATATTTTTCGGTCCGATGTGTCAATCAGATATGTCACTGTCATCTTTTCAAGATACGGAAGAATTATCGTTTAACGAAATTATTTATTATCCGTGCAATTAAACGCAATTATAAATTGTCCGGAGCGCGCATTCTACGGGAGCTCTCTCTCTCTCTCTCTCTCTCTCTCTCTCTCTCTCTCTCTTTCTCTCTCTTTCAAGCGGGGCGGAAAATATCGAATCTTCTAATGGAGACCGGTTGAGAAAATAATCGCGTTTCGATGTTAGGCGGCGACGGCGCCACATCAACGCGGCGCCGTACTTTTCATAGCCCTCGACGGATCACACGGAATTTAGATGAGAGCTTGGCGGAGAGTTGCGACGAGAGTTAGAAGGGTCCGACGCCACCGTGCCGATGGCACCAGGTATATATCGGTAATGGACGCTGATTAAAGGAGCCAAGTAGAACGGGAGAGACACGAGAGTGCCTCCCAGTGTTTCTTTACGATGCGTAGAGGACAGCTACTCTTATACATGTGATTTAAATTGCATACTGTTTAACATTTTCAAACATGTGTATTTATCAAAATTATAGAAACTAACGGAAGAAATTTATTTTCTAAATTTTGACAAAATATACATACGTGAATATATTAATTTTATTTTAAAAATGTTAATTCAATTCTTTTTGGTCGTGTCCGAAAAATTCCGATAAATTCTTATGCTAATTAATTTATTCTTGAAATTAAATACAGCTCATATATTCTTAGCTAGACAGAGAGAGAGAGAGAGAGAGAGAGAGAGAGAGAGAGAGAGAGAGAGTCCTTTTGATACAAATATATTATTATAATAACAAATGAGCAGTATTCGGCGTCGCGAGCGGTCGCGCGATCACGAGAAGCTTTAATCCGACGGCATTCGTGGAAAGGACGAGCCTCTGACGATTACGACGAAGTACTTTGGTACATCGGGAGGGAATGTTCTCTCATCTCGAGGAGGACCGGCTGGTGCCGAGGCGCCACGGCGCCGACCCGCGTAGAAGGGTTTCCTTGTAGGCCCTACGCACACAATCTCGCAAGCGTTCACACAGTCACGTGTATCACGCACGTTGCTCTAACGCTTTCTATCGTTCTTTTTTTCCTCCCTCACAATTCAGTGAGGTGACACAGAGAAGGCCGAAGCTCTTTCGTCCGGCTATCTCGCCTTCGTGATATCGTCGAATTATTTGTTACGTTGTGTTACATACGTAAAGGAATATCGCGTTAACAATGGCACGCACGCAACTCAATTTATTCTATTTTTTTAAATATATTTTTAGAGTCTAGACTTTTTTTCTCTCTCTCTCTCCCAACAAAATAATTACTTGAAGATTTTATCTGTACCTTCGCAGCAGTTATACACGAAATATAAATATAAATATAAAATTTCTTTTCACGTCATTATATCGTCGATAATTCTCTTGATCTTATTAGCGAATTGCGATTAAAATACAAGTATTTCGAGCAGCGCAATTGTTTGTCAATAATATCTGATATCTACAATAATATTCGCGCGAATCTTATTCTTGTATGCGGGTATGCGTGACGTATAAAGATGCGAGAATCGCGTGACGCCGTCCCGTATATTTGACACGCAATAAATAAATGGGGTCTCTCTCCATCTGAAAAGAGACTCCAGTCACGATCTATTGATCGACGAACCGGCAAATCGTGCCTTAGATGTCATGAGAAAACGGGCGCCGGAACTTCTTAAGAGCTCTTTTAATTTTCGCGCAAGTAGAGAAAAAAAATATATGAGATACAAAAGAACTAATTTCTCTATACGATGTACATATACGATGCAAATCCGTATTATGTGGGGACAGTATATTTATGGAAATGCGGTTGTGGGAAGAAGGTTATTCACCGCGGCGCGGTCGATCCGGCGAATTTTTCTGACGATTTGACAAACCACCGAAGAGCGATCGTTTTCGATTACACGCGCGGGTCTCTTCGATTCTCAATTCGAAAACCGCAGTCAAGGTGATCTTGTCGCGTGTTTTCCGTGCCGCTTCT
This sequence comes from Cataglyphis hispanica, assembly GCF_021464435.1. Classification (NCBI taxonomy): domain Eukaryota; kingdom Metazoa; phylum Arthropoda; class Insecta; order Hymenoptera; family Formicidae; genus Cataglyphis; species Cataglyphis hispanica. Next base: position 1,520,270 of record NC_065966.1, on the reverse strand, counting down.
CTTTGCCTCTTTCTCTTAGCCTTTCGAGAGAAAGAAGGAAGAGAAGGTCGAACGACCAGATTAAGCCAATAAACTAATTTGACAGGCGATCCATTATGTGACCAAAAAACAACTATTTGGCACAAATACTCGGTGTTACTCGGAAAATAAATCAGGCACGAGTATTACAACTGATTGAAATTAACGCATTAATCTTCTGGAATTATTGGAAAAAGAAATTTATATTTATATTTGAAATAAAATTAACTTAAAACGGAGTTCCTTTTTCGTTAAAAAAGATATATTTTTTAGAAAGAATATTAGAGAATTGTAGAAAATTACATTCGAAGTAGTAAAATCGCAAATAAATAAAAAAAAAGAATTCTAGTCTTAAAATAAAATTTTTTTTAAGATGAGAAAAAGTGTATAGAAAAATATCGACAATGCGGAAATTGTGAAGAAAAAGATATCGATCTATCCTCTCTCTCTTTCTCTATCTCTCAAGTCAATTAACACAGTTCTTGAGAAATTATGTGCGAGACGGTGAGAGGTATCATCCGAAATTGCCCCGGGGTGCCTCGGATCTGCCTTTCGGTAACCCGAGACCGTAGATGCAAACACCAGATAAGATCTCTCGAGGGTTTGTGGTCCAGTTCCGGCACGCGCCTTCTTCCTTTCGAGATCGTGTGGGAAACCCGCGATGACGCAGGTGCTTATACGAGGATGCTTAGTAGATATTTTGCCCATTGTTATTAAAGCCTCGATCCTTGCGTACGTAATCTTATTTTTTTCGAGTATTAAATTCATTCGCGAATAATCAACGCTTGTGATTTGTCTCAAAATGATTTAAAAAAAAAAAAATTCCCCACGCTTAAAAAATCTTCCCGCATTTCATCGAGACACAATCGAATATTCTATGAGCGCTTCTATGTCGATGACTTTAAATTGACTGATATAATGCATGACGTATAAAATTAATTATTAAATACACCGTATATATCGGGTGCATAACAAAAATACACGCTTGCTTGGATCCTTAAGGTAGATCAACGTGCAATTATAGTTTAATGTCAATGTACATTCGACTTAAATGCCTCGACGAGCTCTGTTCTCTCGTCGTTAGTATAAATCCCGTGAAATAAATTTATTCGCGTTTACGCCGCGAACGAACACGAACACGTAGTCATATAAGTGAAGGAAGAGGTGGGAGAAAGAGAGAAGAGAGAGAGAGAGAAGAAAAGGAATGGCGGGAAAGGAGCGGACTCCTCGCGCAACGTGATTTTTTACTACTACTTCGATCCTCTCTGTAGAAATACTGTGATATTTCTTCGTACAAATGGGTGCGCGAATTAATCGCGGATTAAATGTTTCAAGTATAAGTGTACCTCTTTAAGTACTGAAAAGACGATCAGGACTCGATGTGGAAACTCCAGTTTGCTGGATCTCAGAACGCGGATGAGTCTACGAAAAAAAAAGTTATCGCAGAGTGTAATCTGTATTAAAAAAAAAAAGATAGACATTTAAAAAATTTTATATAAAATTCACTGCAATATATAAAATTCCAAAGTAGGTCTTTCAAACACAGGTCTTCCATCACTCCGAATCTTTCCTCCGAGATGACGTTTCGCCGTGTTGTTTTTCATCGTCGTCATTTTAACGGTTTCGTGACTTATCTGCGTGCTCCCTTCAAACAATTAAAGTGTCGCTCGAACCAGTCGTGGACGCTTCGAATCTTTCCTCTCTGATTTATCGTCGCGTATATTTCGCTGAAAATACTCCCCGGTAATAACGATCTCTTTTTATCGCTATTTTTATTGTCAACCGCGCGGAGACACCGACTCCGAATCTAGCAGTAAATCTGAAATGTACGCGCGTGGAAGGCGCACTGTGTACACATGCGCTATATATGGGTGCTCTCCGGGAAAACCTATAGATATACCTATATAGCCGCACATTCGGTACGACTATAAGCGCTCAAGCCATTAACCAAAGTATTGCAAAAAAAACTCGTGTCGCTCTTATCGCGCGCGTTTTATCCTCTTCGCGAACTTATCTGGGACATCGATTTTTTCCGAGCTCGTTATTGGTCGGTTTCGCATCGCACAAATGCGTAAAAGAAACAATAGACCATGTTACGTAATATATTTGTATTAGAAATATTATAGGTGAAAAAATATTGATTTATTCGGATTAATATTTAATAATATAACGATCACGTATTTTAATTTATTTAATCTAATGCAATATATTATTATATTAATTACTTGAAAACTTGTTTTAAGCATTTAATGTAGCGAATAATAGATAAAAACGTTAATAAGGATTTATCAAATTCTACGTATACGAAGTCGTACAATGATCTCAGCTGATTCCGCCGCCGTCGCGAAAAGATTAACCTGCCTTAAAAAAAAATCTACCCTTTCTAAAGAAAAATGTCTTACCTCTTTCTGTCTCTCCCACGCGTTAACGATGTCAGGGAGCAATAAAATTGAAATCGCTTTCGGCGTTTCGACGACGACAAGTCGGAGGGTAGGCCGTAGATACCGAGATTGGCGCCAGGATCGTGAGGGGTCGGGCTTCGTTAAGTAATTTGTCGGTCTCGACATTACACGGAAAAAAACGGAGAGACCATCTCTACCTAAAGAGTTTCGTTCCCCTCCGAAAAGAGCAATATAAAAAAAAAAGAAAAGGAGCACGCTACACTTGACTCATCCGAACGTATAAGTTTCACGTTTCATGTACGGAACGCCGTGACAATATTGTTTTATTAAAATATATTTTTTTTTTCGTGAATCAGTCGACGAGAATCTCAGAAACAGAGCGTCAACATTTCAAGGAAGTGCCAAACATTTCCGCTCTTACGATTTTTGCATTTATCGAATAAATATACATATAAAGACGACGAATTGTGGTCATCGAAGAAAAAAAAAAATAATGAATAAATTATTTAAGGAATTACATAATATTTTTTCCCGGAATTCTACGATCTTTTTTGAATAATTTTCGTAACTTTATAATTTATATGTACGCGTATCATAGGTAACATCAAACGATTTCTCGGAAAGCAAAGAATACTCGCGCGATATACCGGGTCGAACAACTAAACCGACGATAATTCGCGTTGAAAAATAGCGTACACAGTGGAAGCAACGTATCAATTTATACATCCGCAAGGAGGCTGCAGGTTCAGTGTATTCGCGATGTCTATTCGATTGCCGGGCGCAGGTTATTGCCCAATTATTATTCGATGATACGACGATCCGTTGCTGCCGAGGATAGTGCATTTTACCATTTTGTTTCTTTTTTAAAAGACGACCCAACCGATCGGCGGGTAAAATTTCGCGCGGTAACCGCAAAGCAAGAAGGAAGCATGGACAAGCGAGTGAGTATAAAAACTAGCAAGCTAGTGTATATAGTAAATAAACTCTCTCTCTCTCTCTCTCTCTCTCTCTCTCTCTCTCTCTCGGTGCCCTTCTCCGTTTACTTGCTTAGGTACTCGTTGTTAGTTACGCACGCCGACTTTTCGCGCGTTCGGACTAAACGAGATCTCAATCGCGTATACGGAATAACGACGCGGACTCATAAGCACGGCAACCGGACGAGCAACATGTGCGTAAGTACGTACATATGTGCGTTTCTCTCGCACGATGGAAATCAAGTATGTCTCTCTCTCTCTCTCTCTCTCTCTCTCTCTCTCTCCCCCCTTGTTTATACTCGAGATCGAGGTATCGTCCAGTTATCGTCTTTCTCTCTCTCTCTCTCTTTCCTTCTTTCTCACACTTTTCTCAGGGTAGTGCGTTTTCGCGATTCCAAATGGCCTTGGGATTGCTTAGGTAGTGATCGTATTTGATATTCCGCAGATACGTTTCTGTAAAAGTATACGCGAGGAGGATTGTTTATGTTAGCGCTTTACATGAAGGTTTGTCTTGAGCAAATCGGAAATGGATGGATTAATTTTATTTTTTTCTTTGAAATTTTTTAAATAATATTTTAGATATTTAAGACATCAGACTTTTGTATTATAAAGAATATTTCGTTTTATTAAGAATTTATCGAGCAAGTTTTTGCAGTCAAGTCAAAGATATAGACCGGAAAAAGAGAAAATCGTAAAAAACAGATGTCGAGCGATAGATTTTGCGCGATAGACAAACCGGAGCGTCGAATTTTTGACGAGTTCCTGTGATTCGCGTGACTTTTTTTACCGAGATAAAAGAAAGCATTCGGACACCCGGTTTGCCTACTTACGCCTACTTTACACGAAACGTACGGTTGATTCAAGTCGTGAACATTCTCCGAGCGGGTGGCGAGATCCGATCGCAAAAGAAGAAAGGAAAAAAAAGAAAAAAAAAAAGAGAAATATATGTATATACGCGCGCGAAGAGAGGAGATCGAGAAAACGAGAACTTCGAGGAGACTCGTTCGAATCGTGTTGGATGCAGGAATCCTCGCAATCACGATCGTTTGTTCATCGCGAATCGAGCTTTAATAGAATCGTCGAGACGAAAGTTCCGATACTTTTCAGTCTGAAAGATACGCGCGTTGCATCTTCGATGAATAGAACGCGATTAGATAGCTGTCAAGTAACACGCGATATTTTTTCCTCTCTCTCTCTCTCTCTCTCTCTCTTCGAGAATTTATCGAGGTTTATGCTAATTTAGCGATTAATTATTCTGAATTGCGAGTAATTATTCGCAGCGAGAAGTGTGGAAGATGTCGCGTATTTAAAAAAGACTGTGCATTATGAAAGATTTATGAGAAGAATTATAGATCTTAATAGATATTAATAGAAATAATAGTTTAAAGAATCAGCTGCGAAAAAGGAAAGACAAAAGTCGACAATAAATTGTTCGGAATGATCGCATATCGTCTTTTATATGTGTGTGTGCATATATATATATATATATATGCGTACGAAATGTTAATGACTTTTGATAAATTAGAATCACCGGTGATTATTCAGTATATCTATTAATACGTTTAACTAGATCGTGAATTATATCGTCCAGTCCCTTTTGCATATCGGACGCGCGATTACGAACACGTTCGGCGACTTCGTTATCGTAATTTCGAGAGTTTTCCCACGTGTGATTATCGATATATTTATATCATCGCGTTTATCACGTCCCGCTCTCTCTATTAATCCTTGAAACCCAGTAGAATGCTAAATTGATTCCGCGTATACGAGGACAGAGTTGCAAATATGACGGGGATATCGATGTAATCTAAACAAATGTATGAGATTCAAGAATTCACAACGTATTACATTACGTATACAATATTGCATCAAATTATAAGAAATTAATAAATTATATAAAAATATAATAAATATATATATATATATATATATATATATATATATAATTATATATTAAAAGTATATAAAATTAACGAGTAATATAGTAATAGAAAAAAATAATATTACTTAATAAATACGATGCATGTTTAATCCGCAGAGATTTTCGTACGAAATTCGCCGATGTTTTCAGAAACTCACATCCTATTCGCGTATGCGCATATTTATGCTCTCTCTCTCTCTCTCTCTCTCTCTCTCTCTCTCTCTCTTTCTTGCTCGTAGAGAGAGAGATACATTACGTCAAATATATTACAAAATGCAAGGGAGTAAAATGCGCGCACAGCGTACACGCGCATATGTATGTATACTTTGATATAACATGCAAGAGAGCGCGCAGTTTTCTCTCTCTTTATAATACACACCGCGCTTAAATTATTTATGAATTACATCGTGAATCGCCCTATAGATTTCTCATTTTTGCACGATCAGGAGCCCCCGAACCAGGAAGCGCGACCTCTCTTCTCTGTATGCTACTCTCTCCTCCTCCCTCCCCCTCTTACCTCCTCTCTCTATTCATTCGCAAATGCTTGCGAGGGAGATTTATGCATCCAGCCGACATTCACACACGCAGGTGCGGTTATGCCGCCGAGGCAGCTCGTTAATAGAAATCTAATAACTATTCGAAACCGTTTGTGCCCCCGTTGGATTTTCCGTGTAACGGGTAAATGTTTAAAGTGGCAAGCTCGGAATTAAAACAGCTGATATCGATAGGCACATAGGCACATTGAAAGAAAAAAGGTGTTGATTTGACTAAATGTGTTCAATTGATTAGTATTTTTTTAAGGATGTATGTGACACATATCGAAACAAAAGCATTAAAATTTCATAGATTTTTCTACTGCATATTTGTGCAAAAAACTAAACACAATTCTCTTAATGGTTTGGAAGTTATTTAAATTTGAAGTTACTATTGATTAAAATCGCCTATTGTAGCACTCATTGACAAATTTGACAAAGAAAAAATATTACCAATGAAATAAAAGTTTTCACATATATTAAGGAAATTCTAATAAATATTTGTGCAAAACTTGATTTAGATTCACTAATTCGTTTAAAAGTTATTTACTACAAATTGTAGAAAAATATTATCTGTCTCTTTTTCTCTTTCTGCAAATTGTTCGTTTTTTGCAGTTGATTTCAGAGGATATTCACAATCAAAAGTTTTTGTCATAAATTAAGAAAAAAATATTAAATCCAACTATTTTCTTTTACAAAGACGTCAAAATTCATATTATTTTGTGATACTTAATTTTTTTCATAATCCAAATTTATTTTTTTAATTTTTTAAACAGTACAAACGTAAGAAACATATTTTCTTTTTAATTTTGACAATTTTTTGCTACTATTGTACATCCAGAACATCCTTAATTGAAATATTTAAGTATTTAAGTCAAATACGTCATGTTAAATTTAATATGTCGTATTTAACTTAAATACTTGAATATTTCAATTAAAGAAATAATAATCAGTTGAACACATTTAATCAAATCAACAACTTTTTTTTCTCAGTGCAGTACGCATTTAATCTCCGCACTTTGCTCGTATAGTTTTTTTATATTTGCGAGTAAGAATATCATAATGATTTCGGATTCACGTCATCGTCGTGGTCGTCCTTCCCATCTCTCGATTAGTAGGCGTCGGATTCTTCGGCAATTGAGATGATGTGCCTGCACGCGTCATTGTCGTCGAGAGATACGCGTGACAGTTGTTCCTCTTATATTCGGATTATCGTACGCTCTCGCGATCGTGGGCGGAAAACTTGAACGCGCGTTACGGCCGATATATCGGGGAGATGCTGCGCCCTCAAAGAAATAAAACTAAAATTGTTATAACATAAACAAAGATAAATATAAACTTTAAGATTTATGGAAAATGTGTCTAATTGTAAGAAATATATAAATTTATACTTTTATCTTTATTCGTTTCAAAGATTAAAGATTTCTCCAATTAAGATTCTCAAACAAAGATAAACGCAATTTAAATCCTCTAGTATAAATTGAGAATTATGAATATATAATTATGTTAGTCTAAAAAAAAAAAAAAAAAATTTATTCTGTACAATCCCGTCGAGTGACGTCACATCGAAGCGATCGATCAAATCAATGCGTCCGATATAGAGCGAGCCTATCGCGATGGGAAAACGGCTTTTTCGAAACTTCCGGTTTTAGCGTCGAACATGACTTTCCAATAAGGTCGATGGTGCAGCAGACGGCTGTCGCTGGCATCTGCAGCGATGTACATGTACCTTCGAGACGCCGACTCTTGAAGCGAAACACACAGCCCCTGCCAGGTACGAGCGAAGTCAGACCTCGTGACGCATCGCGCTTATCTACACGCAATATCTCGAACGTCCATCCATGCGGCACCGATGAACGACGGGAGGATGGGGCGAGGGGGAGGGGCGAGGGGGGATCATCGTAGGGCTGATCTCGAGTCCGATTAGAAGCCGAGAACGCGCGACCGGAAGTACACTAAAGCGAACTCGCTGTCGATTGATTGGACTCGTAATGTTGAAGATTTGAAGTATAAAAAATAATAATAATGTGAATAATTGACCATATTTTTTGTAGGAAAGTAGATTAATTTATCTATTCTAGAATATAATCTAAGAGAAAATTTGAGATTTTTTTTATATTCTTCTATTTTTTTATATTAATACTAATGATGAATATATAAAATGAATGATAGAATTGTGATCGCTTTAACGATGTAGGCGTTCCATTTGATCTCTCGGAAGGCAGGGTTCTATTATGTCAGATGTGTAACTGGCTATTACAGGGGGCCGACCTGTCATTAGTTCTTCCATTGACGTTGTGTATCTTTGATATAGCAGGGGATATAGTCAGTTATGGCGTTTCAGATGCCATAAGCAACAGCCATTTATAATTTCATAGAATACAGATTTATTATCGAAATTTTATTTTATTCATATACATATAAACATCACACAGATTTTTTATGTCTCTCCCTCGAAAGTATAATTATATTTTTATATCAAACTAAAAAAATATAAGAAGAGGATATAAGCTTAGATTCTTCAGATCATAATTGTTTTATGATAAACTATTCAAGAATGCAAAACACAAAATTTAAAAAGTAAAATTATTCTAACACTTGTATAAATCTGTTTACATTTTGCTGACTTATCTTGATAAATAAGAGTTCGAAAGCCTGCTAGAAGCTTCTTTTGCGTGATCAATTGCACTAATGAACAACTGCACTAATGAACATTAGTACTGAGGTTGCGTTATACCTTATTATTCATCATGTTACACTGATTCGAATACACTTTTTACAAGAAACTTTGTAATTCAGACCTCTATTAAGTTAAGATCTGATTTAATTTCTTAATTTGAATTTAAAATTTAATTGCCAAGATATTTAATGATGAAATGAAAAGTTTGTGCGATCCAGAATATTTATGGAAAAGGAAGAATAATTTCTCTCTCATTTACATAATTAATTTTGTACAATTTATTTTTGAAAAAAAAAGTGATTCTTTATAAAAGTCATTGTAGAATACATATATATTGTTAATGACATTTTAGATTTAGAGATGCTGCGGCGATTATACTTTCTTAAAAATGTCACATTCAATGTACGCAAAAGGAAAAGCGGAAGTCACATAATTTGCCTTCGGAATTTACACAAAACGAGCACAATATATTGGAATAATAGAAAAACATCAGGTGCGCATCATATCGTACCTTAATTCACTTGCATTAATGACTTAGAAGCGTGTCGCGTATATTATGCGGATTTTAATAAATGCGGCTAATCTGAGCGGCCGTCTTCGACATCACCGCGCGAAACGCACCTGTGCGTCTCATGGACGCGTACAGAGTACAGAGCCGTGCGGGTTATGCGTGCCGCTACCGCACATACTTTATCGCGATAGCCGCGATTTATTATATGTGGGTTAATACACCGTCGACTCTTGATACGAATGCATCGCGCGAGCGAATTCTTTCTCGATTAAACTCACGCGTTCGCGAACGATTTTAGTTTATTATCGCTAAATCTACATCCGACAGTAAATATATATATATATATAAACAATAAATTTCACGTGCTTAATGTTTAAACAAAAATTGAAAAAAATTTTAATTGGCAATAATCATGATGCACTATTGTTCTCGTTAAATTGCTGGAATATCACGAATTAAAAATGCGAGTAAAGAATACGATTAATGAGGAGGACCGAAAGCATTACTGTCACATAAGGGGATAGGTAATTATAATATAAAACTCGCCGCACGTCGTGTCGCCTTCTGTGTCTCATCGCGATTCCCTGTCCACTTCCTTCGGGAACATCGTCGGCAGCCGCCGTGCAGATGTTCTCAATTCTATCTGACTTCTTTCTTCCGTAGAATCTGTTAATGATATGATAATTGATATTCGATGTTATTCGCCAATTCGCGAATAAGTTGAAGAATTAAGAGGATTAGTAGGATGATTGACAGGCGAGTGATAGGCAAAGTCTACGTTTCTGGATCATCTTAAGTCGATATCTTTGAAAAAGAAGCTTGCTAAAGCTTTCTATAGCATTACTTTTAATCTGACTTGTGAAAACGGCTTTGAAATAATTTCTTCCAATTTAATCGTATCTCTTTAATAATCTCGCAGGCTGTTTGAGAACCGCTGTCAACTCATTGGCAGGTCGTGTCTCTATACCTTTCGACCGACCCGATGCAGCAGAGTGTTAGACGGTTTTACATTAGCTAAAAGCCCCGAAAAAAGTTGACTGCCATTTCTTTCCCCCGCGCGCTGTTGCCGCGAAATCCTGTTCGCCGGCTTGATGAAATATTATTGCGCCTCGTGTTATATTGGTCGCCACATGCTTGTTGTGGCCGTTCGAAAAACAGGGCGACGCGAGTGGCTTTTGACGGTGTGACACAGGCAGGCACGCATACGCGTGTGCGTCCGTCCGCGGGCTGGCGACACATGGGAACGGAGGGCGGCAACCGAGGGTCCTGATCCTCGTAAAAATTCACTTAGCTCCAACGAATTATCTGGCCGACATCGCATTCATTAAGTTCCATTTGCACCGAGGGACGATGGTGTCCGACTCGATCGCTCGTGCACCGTATTTTTAATGCACGGATGCGTTATATGGAATACGGATATGACCGATGTGTTTGTCAAGTGTTACAAAGAATATCTCATGCATCAATAAAAATATTTATTCATTCATATTATTATGTTATATTACATTATTATATATCATGTTATTATGTTTTGAAAAATTCCTTGTCAGGAGATATATTTTATGGATTTTACAATTATATTCAAATACACATGTGTACAATGAATACTATTTCGAAATAGAGATAAAGTGCAAACGAATAATTCACTTTCGCGCTTTTGAGAGATGACACACGTGATAACGCGAAGATTAAAAATCGAGGCACATCGATTCGCTTATATTATTGTCTTAATTCGCTGTATAAAGAGTACCTTAATTATTGAATTTATTAAAGTGCGATGTAATCCTTGTGCGAGGGCCGGTATATTATAATCCTGAGAATCCTTGCCGCGGTAATACGGTCATGTCCGAGCTAGGCGAGCGTGGCGACGCGTCCGCTCGCCGAGAAGTTAATTAGAAAACAAACAGAAAATTAACACGGCAGCGCGAATCCCCACGGGCGGCCGTTACTCGCGATTTATCGTAATCCGTCTGGATATCTGGTCTTCTCACGACGGCGACCGGTTTGCGTATACATCGGGAGATTGGTCGTCTACTTGATCGACGATCGAAAATCGCCGATGAATCCGTTTCTCGTATGCGACCGATCCGTAGTCAGAAAATTCCCAGGAATGTACGTTGTGCTGTGTACGTTGACTCTTTGGAGTCTAAAATTATTTGAGGATTTTTTTTTTTAACAGAGATATTTCTATCTTTCTTGCATTCGTTGTATTTTCATTCTGATAAGTACAGAGATTATTTTTTCCCGTTATTATTGGAGGATTGTATTAAATGAAACTAATTCAATTAATTAAAAAATAGTTGAGGAGACTCCTTTTTTTTTATTTCATGAACTTTAATGCAGTCTGAAATATTTATGATATTTTTGAACAAAAGTATTTTATTTAGAGAATCATTGACAATATCAAATTTCAAGAAAATCTTCATTTTCCCATGTAAAGATCCGCTCCTGGAAGGCTCGCTTCTCTTCCGCGACGAGAGACAAACCAGTTTCGTTGTTGACAGAAGATGGTAAGGAAAGAGGGAACGATCGCGGAAAAGCACGAAGAAATCATGAAATATCTCTCGATTGCGAAGACGTTTAACCCGTTAACGCGTGTAAAGAGAAGGAGGAGGGAGAGGGGAGGGGGGAAGAGATATTAATCGATCATGCCTTCCTAGGATTTCTTTTCTCTCATCTGGAGCGATTCGCGTTAACAGCGTATATACTGGGCAGTTATATGTTACACGAGTTTTTCAAAAAAACGCGGTCGCGAGACCGGACTGCGAAAATCTTCGCACAGCCGACCGTTAATCTTGATTTATGATAAGCGCGCGATTACGATATCTGGTCCCGGCGACCGATCGCGCGCTGGCTATAATTGGATTGTACACAGGATGCGAGCCGACAGATCTCTCACAGCCCTTTTTGGCTGGACGTGGAAATGCCGGCGGAATAGCAATTACGCGATTTGAAAGAGCAGAAACAGATTTATGATATTTCTCTATGCGAGTAATATATCTTAATATACGTTTCATTTTTGCGCCCTTTTCGGTTTCATCAGCGGAAAGCGCGATTCCGAACGATCGATGACGAATTCCTTTTCATTGCTGCATGTTTCGAATAAATTTTTTGTTTCGAAGACAAATTACTCGCGGAAAGCATCCGTTGTATTCGTAGCATTCAGTAGTAAAGTGTTATCTAGACAAATTTGCGATTTAACTTAATTCGATAAGCGTTATCCGAGCGCTATCATTTTGCTTATCAATCACTGATATACCGTTAATTATGTGTTTGTCGCTATATAGAGAATTTATGAAGATAAAAACGATGTGATAAATGTGAGTAGTACCGTTTTATTTCAATCGAATTAATAGCACATAGAACTTGATATAGTAATTAACACATATTATATTTGTATATGTCATATTAATGTGTTTATTTCAACCATTATTCATATATCAACTGAGATAAATTTCGAATTTATAAGACCATGCGGAGAGAAATCATTCAAAAATTCTTCATCTGCATATCATAAACGCTATTAATGTCGCTAATGTTATCGTACACCATCCCAAATAAATATTAAACAACAACGCGTTACCGCCGTTTCACTGGCAAAAGAAAACCACGCGAAAAAAATTGTCAGCGATTTTCCCTTTTTTTCCCGCATTATCGCTATAAATACACACATAAAATCAAGTCCACCCACGCCTTCCTTCCTCTTTCTCACTCTCCCTCTCCCCCCTCCTCCTCTCCTTCCATATATTTAATTCCATGGTTCGTTATCGTCATTAATAGATTGCACGGCCTGTTGGCGCGAAGAGCGAGTAAATCTTAATTAGGTGTCAGGCGCGCGCTGCTGTGTGACAAAGAGAGAAAATGAAGCGCGCGGATCCGTTAGCCGGTCGCATAATATATGCGTATGATGCGTATAATTTGAGAGAAGGAGAGATGGAGAGACCGGTCGCGGGAAGAACGAACGGATCGCCTACGAATCTCGATCCGTTTGCGAGCGATTCGAGAGTGAGACGACGAGGCGAGCATTTTGGCAAGGCTCATCTTGACAAGCCACCGTCCGTATTAAGGTCCAACGATGCACGTTACACTTTCCAGCACCGAGCGTTACACCTACCGGATATTTACCGAATAATCAGATCGCGAAACGCGCTCACGCGCGTATCTCGTGGAACCGGTCCCGAGATATGTGTGTATGTGTGTGTGTGTGTGTGTGTGTGCGTGTGCGCGCGTGTGTGTATGTATATGTGAGCCGGGAAAATAATCGTTCCGCTTAATTAGAACGATCGATTTGTATGTATACGTCCGGGTGATTTCCGCGATTAAGAGAGAATTTCTCCGAGGAATAAGGGCGAAAAATATCGGCGATCTCTAGATCGAAAAGCAAAAGTTGTAGACTTGAAATAAATCCATAATATATTGAATTAGATATTGAAAAAAAAAATTAAATATTTTATGCGCACGAAATTTCTATAACGGTATATATCGTCTGATTTTAAATGCTTTTTATATCGTAGACTTGCAAAAAAGCTACAACTTACCAGCACCGATATGCTAGGAGTTAGCAAGATCAGCGAGTCGGCGAAAATGTTTAACGATGTTAAGCGGGTGCAAAAATAATCACGCGTCTTCTATTCTAAATAACGGCGGGGGTTTCGCCGTTTTTTTTTTTTTTTATTTCTTTCATTATTTTTCGCCGCGACGACTCGTTACTCGCGGTATTTACACTTTACCGGGACGTATTTATAATGCGCGACTGCGATAAGCGTTTCTCTCTCTCTCTCCCTCCCTCCCTCCCTCTGTCTCCTTGTTTCTTTCTTTTCTCCGACCCTCTTTCTCGAGCGGGGACCTGAACCGGTCAAGCGCCAGATCGGCAGCGGCCACAGCATAAATCGCGGATATGGCGAGTAAGAAGATCCGCGGACGGCGCGCGCGACGATACTTTTACCTTTATCATCCAATTAACGATAAGGCTCCATTACGTTTATTCGCCCCGGCGGCGGATGATTATTATTGCGTCCCGACTGGGACGTTACGATTATTGTGCCCGGTAGATACGACCGCGATTTTATCGGCCAGTTCGTATGATATCCGTGCAGCTAATCTGCAAAGTAGTTAAACCGTCCGATGCGCGACTTTGATAAGTCCGCCTCGTTCGCCCTCTCTCTCTCTCTCTCTCTCTCTCTCCCTTCGTTTCCTTTTCTTTTTTTTTATTATCGCGCGATAACTTCATCCTGGACACGTGTTGCTCTCATAAGAATGTAACAGTACGCAGCAAATAAACTACTTGTTTAAATAAGAGATATGAAGCTATATACTTCAGTGGGGGAGGGCGGAGGGGGAGAGTAGGATAAAAGCGGTCGATTGGAAGAAGCGAGATTTAGTTTTGCTTTCAGGATTTAGTTTTGTTTTTAGCGTGAGAGAGAGATATATGATAATGAGTAGAGTCAAGTTCATGCGTCGGAGGAGATTAGACCCGATGCAGCTGCATTTGCGGTTAACATCCGACTCGAGATGACATTCCTCTCGGCTAGCGCACGATTGACAAAGTATGTATACTTGTCACACATGGCAGACATAATTACGGTCACTCGCGGAGCGATCGTAATATATACACATAAGCGGTTGGCCGATTTACATCTCGATGGAGATTTATTACGTCGCAGAGAAAATGGCTGATATATTGAAACAAATTGACATAATCGTGACCGCGTGATAATTTTCATAATTCGCCGTGATTACGATTTACAAAATGCGCCGATCCGATTTAATGACACACGCATTACTTCCAGTCAATTCCGAAAGTCTCCTCGCTCTTACGTCAAGTAAAAAATCCTTTACCGATGATGATCTATCTTTCGACCGTCACTGTAAATAGGATTTTTTTGCCTCGCATTTTTTTTCCTTTTACTTTATTCTATTCGTATACTAATGAGTTCAATAAATGTTCTTGCTACAATGTTCAAGAAAAAAAAGTTAATCTCCTCATAACAACTTGCAACTTGGCGCAAATGGCAATAGTGCTGTAGTGTTTCCGGGATATATTTAGCTACCGCAGGAGAAGCTCTATCGGATCGGAGTCTGCGTTTCGCTTGAATGCATTCGATCGCCGATCGTTGTTGCAGCGGCGGTGGCGGTGTAACGTTGCATCGCGCGCGCGTTGGATCGCGTGTCGATTTTTTTCTTTTTCTTTTTTTAGCGAATCGTAAACGATTTTACCGTTAATCGGCTTACGCAATCGCGCGATATATCGAAGCCGAGCACGCGAACACGCGTGCCGCGCCTCGCGATGCTCGAGACGGTTTTTGAAGCGATAGAGTGAGAGAGATGGATAATCATAGGACGCGTATTAACATATCATTTGTGACAACAAATTAGAAATATTACTAATTATGAAATTTTTGCAAGAATAATAAATAATAAATATATAAACACACGTGCGTGCGGGAAGATTATATCGGCGACAAGAGAGATATAAGCGCGATGTAATTATCTCTAGATGCATAACTTTAGATGGAGCGTCTGAAGCGAGAGAGGGAGACTGTAAATCTCCCTCTCGCATTTTTATCAAACGAAAGTCTCGGCCGCATAGCGAGCGATCCAAGGAAAACACTCGCTCTTACTCCGGCATTTGAATTACACGCGCTCGCGGAATCGGATAAATCGCGTGAGAAAAAAAAAATGCAGAAATCGAGAAAAATCTTGAATTTCGATGCGATCGTCGCGACGACATTCCCGCCGGCGAAGACG
This sequence comes from Cataglyphis hispanica, assembly GCF_021464435.1. Lineage (NCBI taxonomy): Eukaryota > Metazoa > Arthropoda > Insecta > Hymenoptera > Formicidae > Cataglyphis > Cataglyphis hispanica. The sequence continues at coordinate 1,504,484 of NC_065966.1, read as the reverse complement.
CATTAAGGCAAGATGGGAATCCAACGTGGAGTTTTATTAAGATTTAATGGAGTTATCGGGTTCTCTGCCGTGTCTCTCTCTCTCTTCCTCTCTGCCGAGACAAGGCTGTTCATCCGTGCGAATTTATGGTCCACACTGATGACTTACCCTCGGCCGCTGTGAGAATCCGCCTAAGGGTGAGCCAGACACGGTCGTGTAACTATCGGCCGATCGCACAGCTAATACCTCGTGTGGCGATACAATTTAACTTCTCGATATACACGGGCGCCGCGAAAGAAGGATACGTGCAAGGAAAAAGCCACGAGTTTCACTTTAATCAAAGAGACAAGATATTAAAGCTAAAAGACTATAAAAAATATCGTCCGATCTATTTCACTTGAGTCAGTTGAACACAAATCAGCTGTTTTTCTTTTGTTTTTTCAAATCTATAATCGAAAGCCTTCCTCGAGAAATTTTTTAATGAATTTTAGTTTTAAATATAATCCATTGAAATAAGTATACGATATTTTTGCTTCGCGTTAAAAGTAGGAAGTTTCAAATTTTTATACGATTTTTGGGAAAAAGTTTTGCGACGCTGTTGCATCTTCTTTAAAGAAAATTCTTATCCGATTTACATGTGCGATCCATAGCCTCGGGCTCGAGACCGCGCCGGTCTCCGTCGACGCGAAAACACGCGTATATAATTAATTAACGTCGCGCGTGATGGATCGCGAATTAATGCGAGCCGATGAAGCACCGAATAACGCGATAAGAGGTTTTTCCAAGTATAATACGATACCCTCGATTTTGTTAGAGAATCATAACCGAGAACATTGTTGCATCTCCTTTGGCGATTGATAATCTTGCTCGCCTTTCATTATCGAAGAAAGATTTTTTTTGCGCTGGATTGATGATCTCAATGATGAAAAATGAATATGACAATATTTTGAAGGAAAAGAAAAGATTTTGAATATACATGAAAATTAAAATCAATGTTCAAGGTATTAAGATTATATATTGAATGTAAAATATATATGCATTAATTCATGAATTAAGACGCTCGAATAAATCGCGGATGACGCGAATTCGACTTCAAGGAACTTGGGGCCCCCTCGACAATCGCTGAAGGACTGCTGAATCAAACGTTGACGTATCGCCGATATAACGAATGTCGGCATTACGGGGCGAGTGCGTATCGCGCTCATCTGCGTGCTCGCGATATCGCTGGAATGCGCGGCTTGATAACGTACACTCTATCGTATCGCAATCCCTATCGGCCGACTCTCTACGAGAGCGCTGCTCTGGAACTTGGTACACGCGGTCGGCAGGTTCTTTTACCTATACTCTGCTAGAGATACTTTTGTATGGTTCTACGACCCCGCTTCGAAAGGTGTCGACGAGGTTCCTCGCCGATTATGCGAACGATCCATACGCTTTAATCTTTCCGATATCTTAATCCCGTGATCGCTCGATGGCTGATCAATTTTCTCGCAAAAATATCACACAAATCAAAAATCTTGTATGTTATATTTTTTTTTTTTTTTGGCAAAAGTCATCGACTTCTTTTCGATCGTATATCATGAAACACGTTTAACTCTTATTTGATGCGCAAATAGGAATATTATTTATTCTAATAAAAGATTTATTCCAATAGTCATATCGTAGCTCCTGCAAACTATCGAGAGAAACGCCACGCAATTAGCGGTTCGCAATAATTTAAGCGGATTCAATTAATGCACGCTACTGCTAGAAAGAGACAGATAGATAGGCAAGAGAGGAGAACGATGCTCCTCTAAGGCTCTCTCCCCCGGGCGTTAATTAACGCCGCGATATAATCGTATCGTTTACCAGTTTGTTAAAGCGATGGAATTTTCTTGAAAATCTGGCTTTCCCCACGTGGAATTTTTCGGCTGGTCAAATAATTTTGGGAACCAGGGCATCGCGAGAATTTCTAAGCGTAGAGAAGAGGCCTCTGCTTTTGCAAACGAGATTACAGTAAATGCGATGCTCATGTTTAATCTCATCGAAATAACGATAATGGCCAGCCCGCACGTTACATATCTTATCCCCGCGATGTGGAAAACAGTTATATCCTCTCGCAGGACGAATGACGGCTTCTGCGGATTTATAGAAGGTAGAGGACGCGAGTTAAAATACAAACGCGCGGCTACACACATGAGTATACGTATATATATGATGTATATAGTATATACATGTAAACATGTATATAGTATATATATATATATATTTATATGCATCGTCGTGCGGCCGGCTCGCCTTCTCGGCGAGGAGGTGTTTGCATTGGCCTAGTGCGAAGGCGCGTTTGCAAAGCGAAATTAATTACCTCGTCCTCCGAACGTAACGGGTGTTCGGCCGATACCGGAGAGAGAAAGAAAAAGAGAGTGAGTGCGGAGAAAGAAAGAAGGAGAAAGAGAATCCGGCGCCCGATATGATTTTATAGAATTTTATTGCGGATTTACAGTTGCCGCCAGGGAAGCCAGGCACGCAAGCGCCGCGCTTTCGAGAGACACTGTCGGGATTAGCCGCGACAATCGGCCGTAAATCTGACGTATGACGCCTCGATACCGGTCCCCCTCCTCCCGTATGCGGAGGCGCGTGTGCGAATCGAATCAAGATCGCGAGGAGAGAACGTCGTAAATTCCTGATACTCGCTTCTCCATCCCGAGGGCTTACGCTTTGACGTGGTGTCCTGTAACGTCCTGGTAAAGTCGGTTGTGATATGGTCGGTTAGATTCCAATTCGCGATCACTCTACATTATTTTCTCTGTTTATATTTTTTTATTCACGTAATAGGTATAATGATCCTTTTGAATGTTTGACAGGAAACAGCTTGAAGGCGAAATAAATTCTCTGTCTCTCTCTCTCTCTCTCTCTCTCTCTCTCTTACATTAGAATCTCGTATTCGACAAGCGTGCTCACGCATACACTGGCGCACCGTGGGCGCATCCTCGGCTTCCAGCGCGCGAAGGTGTTGTTATAATTTTACGATTATGTCGGTTATATACACGCGACGCGTGAAGAAATAGCGCGTGTGCTAACCGGATAATCCGCGTCGGAAAAATCGACCTGCGGACATCGAAGAAATGCCGAACGTTTATGCCGCTAACGACGTCGACACTGAGGTCGATGGAAGAGGCGTGTTAAAAGGTCCGAGCCGGATCTTTAAAGTGATAATTAATCTCGCGGGTTAATGGCGATGCGTATGTCGTCCGAAATGTTTAGCTTTTTAATGGACTTTATTTTGGGGATCTCTGGAGAAATCGGCAGGACGAATCGTTGTCCTGTCTGTCTCGAGGGCGTTAAATTTTAATGGATCTCTCTCCGGAGATCAAAACCGATATATTGATGTGTGAGCAGCGTCGAAATCGACGTTATAGTTTGATATGTTTATTTTGGATATTATTCAAATCGTAAAGCGCTGAGATTTACTGACATGCATTTTATTGAAAACTCTTCAATTTATAAATTGATATTAAAACGATTGGGTTAAGAAATAAAAATTAATTCCTCCATTTCATGAAGATTTTTCATGTTATCATTGATATTAATGTAAACTTTATTAAAATTATCAAAATTAACAATTTTAAACTTATAAATACAATTTCAAGACATGAAGATTACAATATTAAATTAGACGTTAGAGTTTTCAGAAATCATATCGAAGAATATATATATATATATATATATATATATAATAATTGAAGAATAAGAATATATATATATATATATATATATATATATATATATAATTGATACTTTAAAAATAAAAACTTAAAATATGCCTGTCATATTTAAAGAAAAAAAGAGAAGTAAAAGATTAAAATATTTTCTTACGCCACTAGTCGACAGTTATAATGCGATAAGCCATTTGCATCCTTTAAAAGGGCTTCCTTAAGTAACGATCGCAAGTAACACACACTAACGTAGATGCGAGAGAGCAAAGAGAGAGCAAAGAGACACGAGAAATAAATAAAATTTATTTCGAAGACTTATCTTTTTTCTCTTTCTCGCTTCAGATAGACGCTCGTAATCATGGAAAAACTACAACTATATTATTGTATGTTTATACGTACTTGAAATGTGCGCTTAATGCACATTATAGGATATTTGTATGCCAGATAAATGTTAAATGTTACGCTCTAGAACGAATGACAGGAAACTCACACAAAAGCAGCGATAGTATTATCAATGTATGAGAGAAGGTGACGAGAGGCTCGACTAGATAATAGATATTTTAAGTGCAGAGTTGTAAATGAAAAGGAAAAAGAAAGACAAATTCTTTATCGCGTATTTTTAATTACACGAAAAATTATTTATTTACTTTACACTCAATTACATTTTATTAACATTTAATTTACGAACGCTTGATAATTGTTAGCATGAACGTCTCGCGCGTGTGAGAGAAAATTGATCTCGCAGCTTTCTCTCTCGAGTGTTCATTGACTGACCCGCTCAGTCGATTCGATCGCCTCACGAATTTTATGTCGCTAATACGGTACGTACAGGACGAAACCAGTTTGTCGGCGCTTTCGAAGGCGATGATGTCGGATGTCGAGGACGCCGGACAAGATCCCGGAAAGCGTCCCTCGGACCGGATCAAAGGGAACGTAAGGACGGGAGGGGTGAGGAGGACGCGCGGCGGCGAGCGAGCGAGAGGGACGGTCGCGTGAAAGAAGGAGAAAGAGAGGATTAACGGACAGCTCCCTGAAAATTACATCGCCGGCTAATGAGGAGACGCCGATGGGGCCCCGATCGGGCAACGGCAGTCGAAGAAGCGAGACGGAGCAATGAAACGGAGAGAGATCGACGACGCGACTTCGCTTCGGATAGCATGAGCGAAGGATCGTTCACTCCGTTCGCTCGAGTGCAGGTGTGCGTTTAATCCTCTCATCGACGAGATCCTTTCGTCGCTTTTGCTCCGTCCGTTAAGTAGCGAACGCGAGCCGAATTGCTGAGATACCGGTTTTAACACGCCTGTCGCGGTATTTACTCCGATTATTGTTTCCTTCGAGATCGCATTATTTTATTAAAAAACGAAGATACTTCGTCATTTTTCATATACTATTATAGTTATATCGTTACGTCATAGGATTACGCTATTTTGTTTAAGGATTACAACAAACAATATATAAAATAATATTTTAAAATACTCGCAATCTGATTCAATTATCTTGGATTGAAGAATGCATTTATTGTAAATTTAATAAAGAGTGAATTTTTTATCGCCCTAACAAATTATGCTGATTATCGCGAGACGATTTTATTGAACACTATTTGACAGACAGCGCGGCAACATTATTATTACAGAAAATTATCATGATCTTTATCGATATCATAAAACGCAATTAACGATCATTTTACGATCTTATGGTAAATATGAACGCGAATTAAACGGCACGATGTCGAAAGTCAATGTGGATTAATGTTTCATTTTCATAATCCGCTCGTAATTCCATTTTTATGATTCCGTTGTGTTAACATTATTTTCTCGAATTAACTTTTGCATCTAATACTATAATTAGTTTACTATTTATTGTTGTACCGAAATTTCTATGGGAACGAAGGCTTGATGCAAAATATAACAGATATAATTATGATAAAATGCTAAAATTAAAATTAAATAAAATGCAGATATATATATATATATTTTTTCAGATATAGTCATATTGAAATAAAAAGAAATCATATGCGATATTAAAAGAGATAAAGAAAAATGGAAGAATAATAAAATTTAATATGAGCTATACAGTATGTATCTGCAGTATATTAAATATGCCGGAATGATAAAGTCGATATGCAGCTCAACGCGAACGTGTAAAAATCGGCTAGAGATTCGCAAACATACTCACCATCTCTCGTTTCCTCAAGGACTAACGATCCAGTTATTCTCAATTTACTCAAATACCTCCAAGCATCTCTATCGCGCTACGCGGACGGAATCGCCGTTTAAATTCCCTCACCTTCCTCCGCGGAATTTTATACGCGCGTGTAACACGATCCGTTATCTCGCGACTTTATTCGCGGCTCTCGAGTTTCGGGAGCGAACGATCGCGGATCGGATCGTCGATACTCGCGAGCTCCGAGGAGATCTCGGTCCGATACATAACTTCTTCCGCTACCGGATTGCGTCTGTCCCTTCCTCGTGAGGACTCCGAGTGAGAAAATCGGGTAATATAATCCAGATCGTACCTGGATGGAACGACGTGGGCGAAGTAACGTGTGTGCGTGTGCGGGGGCCAAGTGCGTGGGCGTGTTGCACGATCTCAGTGAAATTAACATCCCTTTTGAAAATTTTATTAATATAATTGATAGGGAGTATTGCCCGACTCTTCCTCGAAGAATTACAAAATTTCCTATAACTACATAGGAAACATTACATTTTATATTAATAAAAATTTTATATCAATTTTTTTATATTAATAAATATAGAATATTATATATATATTTTATAAAGATGTATTTTAAAAAAGCAAATTCCAACAATTTATTGTGAAAAGCTACCTTTTCAACTTGTCTTGAATAAAATAATTGACGTGAAATATTAAAGTAGCACGTATTAATAAAAAAAATCATAACGTATATTAGAGAAAAAATTGCTGCAACAATTAAGTAATATATATATACAATATATTTTATATCTTACGGAAAAATCTATGTTTCGATACTTGTTATTTTACTTATATAAAAAAGAAGTCACAAACAAGAGAAAAGATACTTTTGAAAGTGGAAAACGTCACTAGTCCCATCACATCTGCTCTTAATAGCTTATACGGGAGCGAGCTTATTCGGCGAATACTTTCACCGAAAAATCTTCGAAATCCGCACCTCGATCTTATTATAAGCGATATCGAAGCGACACAGCACGCCTACTTAAATTCGCAGGATCGCGTCCTCATAACGGTTTCGTGTACATTCTTCTCGTCTCTCGGAAAACGCGCTCGAGATTCGCGCGCCAAGATTAAGGACGAGCAGAGCGCGCTTTGAAATCCTTTATTCGATTTCCCCAACGGAAACGTCATCTAAATTTTTTATTTTTTTTTTTTTAAACAGCCGATCGCGTGTGCGCGTTGGCAGCGAATTTCGATCGTTTATGTCCCGAGTAGCGTGCATCCCGAATCCTTTGGAATGCAATTCGATATGTGATAGAAAGTGCGCGCAATCTTACTACGTGCGGAGATTAACTCAACGTAGGACCCATGGGCGGTCTTTTTTAGAAATAGCGACGCACATCCGTCGCATATTTTTTTATATAGTGTTTTGAAGACGCGAAAAAATATTTTAATGTAGAAATAGATTAATAGACTCAATTATCTTGATAATAATTACACAATTATCAATTATCATAATTTGACATAGACGAAATATAAAAGTAACTTGATCATCGTTCTTTATGCAAATATTTTAAATAAATTAATATCTAATTTAAATGCAAGTTATTATTTCCATAAATTAATTTTTACAAATAATATCGGCATTAGTTTGAGGGAGATAAAAAACTAGTAGGAGCAGTTTCCACTATATTTCGACGCCCGTGTGCGAGACATAAAGTCAGTATTCATGTATCCGTGGGTTAATATAAAGTTGCACGACGCGGCCGTAATGTAACATGTCGGTTTTACGGACACGCACTTCTGCCGTGAAAAGGCGGCCCGATGTGGCAATGGCGCTTATTTAAGGCTCGCAGCACGTGGGTAAGGGAGCATCGAAAGTACTTGCTGTCGAGTATCTAAGTGGTTTATGGATTTGCGGCGACGTCGTCGACGATAAATGCAAGTGTGTAGACGCGTATGATTATCCTTAAAGATTACGCGATTGTGCGGCCGTTATGGTTCTTCCTCTTCCACGGAATCGCGAGTTTTCGAAGTTTTACATTGCTGAAAAAAAAAAAATCCATTTCGCATTTTATGTATATCGCGAAGAGAACTGTTCTTCTTTTCTTTACAATTTACAAATTAATATCTTGCAACACACAATGCAATAATAAAATATTTTTTCGAGTCCGTTAAAAGTTGATAAAATAAAAATCGATAAAAGAAGAAACAAAGAATGCAATTAAAAATGCATTTAAGCAAAAAGATCGTATATGATGATGAAGAAGGAAGAAGAGAAAAATTCTCGACGACGTCGTCTTCGATCGAGGTTTTCGGTTAGAAACGAGACGAGACGCCGGGCGATAACTAATTAGGCTTAAAAAGCCAACGATCGCTTTCACAGTGCACCGCCTTGCTCGTATCCACCTACGCGTTTCTCTGTATGCGTGTACATATGCAGACGGATGGACGCGATATATGCATCCCCGAAGACGTGTAAAGGAGTCTGGTGCCACTTCAAATCCGTGGATCAAGTGGTTTCCTTCTCCTTCTGAAAAGACCGGCACTCGTGTCGGAGCATTTTTTACTCCGAAGCGATTTATGGAAAGTTTAGAGATGTTTAGTAACATCTCGACGCAATCCTTCCTAAGGATTGCTCGTAGCAGTGAATTATTGTATAATTTATAGACTAAAATCTATGACTGTCGTCTTTTTCTCTAGCATTTTATAGAATTAACAATCTAAAAGATTAGACAAACTTTGTTAAAAGCAATATACAATTCACAGTATATATATTGCTTTTTTAAATAAATAATATCAAATAAATTATAATTATGTACAAAGGTAATTCTACAAGAGAACAGATAATTTATCAAATTCGAAAGCAAAATAGAATTATCTCTGATTATGCGAGTTTTTAACATTACCTGCGAAGGTAATGTTAAAAACTTTTAAAAAAAAATTTGTAAAAGAATTTTTAAAAGATTTAAAAAAAAGAAAAAGAGTAAAGTGCAGGCGGAAGGTGGGTAACCGACCAGAAAGACACTGATTACAGACGATTGTTTGAAGCGGATGTGAAATAATCGCCGAAGAACACCCGGTAATGCGATAACCTATCGTAAAGTAGTCGATAATAGTATGTTCTGATGGTCTTCCGTAACTCGGACGAATAATTTTCAAGAGAGCGATACCATTTGCAAACTAAATCATGATGAATAATTCTCTAGACTAGACATGTTGTACGCGTGTTTCGTTGTTTGCCGATGTTTAAGTTATTCTGTAAATTTGTTCAACATTAATAGAGATAAAAAAAATCGTCCTTATATTTGCTATCGTATTATTGAGCAATGTTTTTCGAAAAAGAAATTTTCTCGATAAACGTAAACATGAACTCATTACCGTCTGACGTTGTTGACAAACACAGGCTTAGCAATGACAGCGTCATTCTTATTTTATCAGCACCAGACATTGTAATTTTTACTTTCGTTACGATGAAATATATTTTCATTCGAATTCGTACATATTTTAAAGAGAGATAAGAGAAATGGCATATAATATTATACAAGGTGGGTTATATTATTTTGGTCAGACTATGAGATTTATAGGAAATTTAATTCTGAGCAAAAAATTGTCTATAAACATGAATCGAAAAATGCTTTCGCACCTGTCAAATGTTAACAAGTTTGATTATACTTATCATCGTTTCAACTCGGGTTTAACACTCCGCAAAAGGGTAAAAAGTAGAGTTTCACCCGCATATCGCGACACTTGTCTGAGCGTTGGTGAGACGATGAACGTAGGAGCGTGGCTTCGCGTCCTGATAAAAGGCGAGTCTGATACCGAAAGCGAGTGGTGTGTACGAAGTACACCGCGATACCAACGACAGCCATTGTTCCACCATGGTGAGAGCTTTATGAGCGACCGATAGTCGTACGTATGTCTACGCGAAGTATTTCTCTTATACAGGAGAGAAACGTATGGGGAAAAAATTTATTAGATGTAATATCCGACTTCTAATGTTTCATTTAGGCAAAGGAAATGTTGGTTTGACAAGTAAATAGTGTTATTGATTATATTTGAATATTAAAAGTTTTTACAATTGTTTTTCTACGCTATTTTCGTATCAATTATTTTATCTTAGTCGCTATCCACATATTTTTATCTACGTGACAACTTGTTTCACGAGATCAAAACATTTCTGCTTAAAAAAAAAAAATTTGACCAAATTTATTTGAAAGAGATAAAAGCAAAATTCTTAAAAGAATAGTGTTGGAAAAGTGACCTATTTGTGATCAAGGAAATTTCGACTTATATTCCGAAGCGAGTGACGTAGACATCGTTATCCTAGGGGAGATAGTGCTTCGAGCATAGACAGGACGACGATAAAGGAGTCGACGATAACTCCATGAATACTTATCGTGGTGCATCGAAATATGCCGGCACCGCCATTCCTTCCACATGAATTTTTATCTAAACAGCTATTTCCCGCACCGCGATACGGTCTGCCCGTGTGTTAACCGACAACAATAGCTTCGCCGACTAATTATCTATCTCGGCGCGTAATTTTTACGAGGCTCGTCGCGACTGTGAGCGGAATCGATTTTATGCCTGCTCGTTAAACGAAATTACCTTACCGTGTTAACATTTACCTCTTCATGAATATCATCAGATTTCACACGTTATTAATTAATTGCACAATTATCTTTAAAGAGTAATTAATCTCGCTCTCTGATCTTATATGGACGATAAAATTAATTTTAAAATTTTTTTGAAATTATATAATTTTTGGGGGCCTGTTTTGAAAAGAAGCTAAAATTCTATTAATTATATCGAAATTCTAAAATTGAGATGATAAGCTCGAAGAGCTGGGCAACTGACGACATGAAAAAGTGATTTTAATTGCCGCGCGTAAAATAAAAAGCGCTCTTGGGATGATGCTCGAGGGTAAGTAGTGGATAAAAAAAAAAGAGGCAAAAAATATTCAGGTAACGGGATGGTTCAGACATCGCGATGGCGGCGCTGGAGAGTATCTCGTGCAACAGATGCTGGATTATTGATGTCTGGCGCAGCATCTCGGTTGATAAATCGATATTTATAGGTGCTATGATTCCGCCAGCTGGATCTGTTTGCTTAATTTGATGATATCGATGAAAAATATGTTTATTTATGTCTATATAACGTATGATTGTTGTTATGTACATATATTTATTTACTGCCATACCGATTAAAAGTTAATCACGCTCGGTCGAAAAACAGATTATAAATTACGAGGCAAATTTTCGCTAAATTGAGTAATATATCTGTTCGCGCAAAATTGTTAAAATTTTACGCGACGAATATTTGTAATATCAATTTTTAAAAATTTGATAATATTTGCAATTGATAAATCTCTTTGTCGTGAAATCAAGAGATATTTTAATACTTTTGAGATAAACATATATATATTTTACGGAATTATCTTATATTTTTCGTTAACTTTAATTTGTATGGGTATTTTAATTTTAAATATTTATATATAGTTTTTTTATTTCTAATGCCATGTTTCGTATGTAATGTGGCAATCGTCGTGGAATGGAAAAGTCGTGCTCAGACGGAGGCATTGTTTCCAATTTCGCGTTTCAGATAACGGCGGACTAAATAACGAATTGTGATGGCTGCAGCTCGTGACAATCGCTTGCACACCAGATGCGGCGGTAATGTCATGCCATGCAGTAAAATGTTTCATATTCTCGATCGTAATAACCGTTAACCGATATTGCGGCACAGAACGCGTCGAGCAATTCGTGATTTATCGGCGACCGTCGTGTTCCTCCGAAGAATCGAATTATTTCCTCATCTCGAACACACACATAACGAAACTTGCAACCGTGAGCGAAGTAATAAACTTTATACTCGCCATTTTATTCGCAATGGCAATTCGTGATTTAGTCTTAAAATTCAACGCGCGCATGAAATTCGAGAAAATTATTATTTTTTTTTTTTTTTACTAAATTATTTGAAATTACATGTATTAATTTTTTTAGAAGTTGAAAAGCTTTTATTTTTTATGTAAATCAGAATTCAAAGACCCCAATGTATCGTGCATTTTATATACTATCTCTTATATCACAATACTTTCGGCGGCATCTAATTTTCATTGCTATTATAATAAAGTAAAATAAACGCTATTGCATTTGAGAAAATTTATGCGAAGATTATTAGTTTGATTTTTGAAAGTTATATTCTTCGCACTAATTGGCACAGACGAATAAGATCTATTAGATCTATTAGTTATTAAGTGCAATGTATATTAAATTAAAAGACATCTATCTTTTTGGAATTTTACTTAGAATAATTAATAGTATGAAATTAATTGATAACGATCTGCAACATGGAATCGTTATTACTTTTACAAGAAACTTGATGTCTGTCAATAGGCTGCTAATCATCTTTTTCTGGATCAGCAGTTTTATCAAGCGAATTCTTATCACTTGTCATACAAATAGCATTTTTTATGCCGCCTAATACGAACGGCGACACCGAGTATAATATTTTCTTCAATATATGCTTCAAAAGTCTACGCAAAGTAATATTGATAATTACCGAGGATATCAGTGTTTCGCACTCGCACATCGAATGCTTATCAACGTCGCAAAAATTATCAGCGCTGCATAATAATAACACAAGCAGAAATAGACGTAAATTAGCCTTTTTAATCGAGGACATTTAAAAGAGGCGGGCAAGAAAGTCCTCTGTTATAATCGATAACGGAAAGATGCGTGAAGAAAATCCAAACGTATAGAAAATCTATGATATTGATTGATATTAGATCTTGTAATTAAAATCAATTCACAATTCAATATCGATATGAATGTGATATGAGTGGAAATTTACAAGTATGGACGTGCAATGATGAAGGTTGCTAATACAGTTTCTGTATGTGAGCTATCGTCATCGTTATTATCGCTAATTACCATCAACGCGATAGAAATAACAAGAGAGAGAGAGAGAGAGAGAGACAGAGATTGAACTTATATATCCATAAATTAAATACATTATAATCGCGATACATAGCATGCATCCTGATAAGCGCGACGGTCATCCTTATCGGTCTTACAATTAGTCGCGCGAAATACAAAAATCATCAAAATTTCGCCAAAATCACCGCGACGTTTCCCCGATTACGTTACTTTTTCTTAGCTACGGGGCAATTAATATTAATTAAATTTACGGTCAAGATTGCTGACTCAAAGATATATATTTAAAATTTTATCGCGCTTGAATGGCGAAGATTGATTAATTAGATGAAGAGAAATATCTGTATTATCTTTCATTTTTTTCATAAAAATAATTTATGATATGCCGTTTTAAATATATAGTAGATATTTTTTTTTTTTTAAATAAAAAACTTTGTGTTTTAAAAATATTTCGTTATCGTCGGAAATACAGTAATACTCACGTATTATCAGTCAGCGCTTGGCATCCTCGCCTTATGGATATTTATTTGGCCCGGAAATGTTCGTAGCAAGACATATAATTCTATACAGCCTTTTCTTCGGCACTATAATATAATTTAATAGTAAGTATAATTTAATAGAGTACGACACCGTATCACTTTTCACTCTTTTCTTCTTTGTGGACTACGTTAATTAATTTCTTCTTTCGTTGAAAAAGACATATATATTACATATATATTATACATATATATATATATATATATAGCCAGCTACATTAATTATTGAACTCGGAAATCCTCGGCGATTTATGATCGGGTTGTTCCATATTTTTCGAAACTTCGATCGCGATCTTTGTGGGAAGAAACATGTGTGAAATATTTTATCAATTATGATAATTAATCAATAATTACTCACACAGTTTATTTTTTGTCAACCAAGAAACCAAAGACGTCAGAATTCGAAAAAATTCATTGACACACTCGCACTAATAATAAGTCATCATGAATTACGCTCTATCTGTTAAATTTCGAGATCATTATCAGTTCTAGATAGATTTCTCTTATTTCCAGAAGAGGACACTTGTTCTGTTGTATAAGGAGTTTTTATTTTTATCACATTATCAGCGAAAAATTTTCGATATTTGATTTTATCGTCGATATTTGTTAGAAATTTTACACAAGTAATAATTTTCGATGAGCACAATATACGACCGGAAGTAATCTGAATCTTTTTTTCTGATTCTCTTTCTTTCTCTCTTTTTTTCCCAAGACAGTGCATTAAGATCTATAATTGATTCAGATTTAAATTCTCTGAAAAATTAAATAAAATTTATGAGATTACCTTCTATATTTTAGATAATAATTTAAATTTCTATCGCAATATCGTAACTATTTTTTAATATTTTAAGTCCATTCACTTAGTCTTTCTTACTCATACTCTTAGTATCCCAGAAAATGTTTATATGTCATTTAATTCGAATGCACTATCGAATCTAAAAGATATTCTTCATCGCATTGCTCGTCACAAAACTTCGAAATTACACTTTCGTAATATCAGAATATATTATCACTTCCATTCACCCTCAATTTTCAACAATAGTCGAAAGCTTCCGGATGAAATTCAATAATTCCAAAGTCAATCCAGCTCAATTCAGTTACAAATTAATTTAGTCCATCATTGTCCGTTGATTCCTTTAATCTTCCAAGATCATGAACGACCCGGAGAATCCGAACGCGTTCGCGTCAGTATTCGTGTACATGAGGTAACACACAGAACTGCGTCTCGAAGACGTGGTGCAGCCGATGACTGCGTCTCTGAAACTGTCCTGGACAGTCACCTCTCCGCGTCGGCGCCGCGGGACGAGGGGTGATTGCGGCACGGAAAGGCAGCGGCGGTTGCCGCTCGAGTAGGATCAGCTTCTCCGGGAAGGGATGGGATCGCCGTGGACAAGGAGGGGTGAGAACGGGCATAGAATCCGTGGAGGGATCGTCGGATCCGTTGGCGACCGGACTAGGCGGGTACTCCGGATCAGATCGCGGTGACTCTCAAAGGCGGAGCGAATGACGCCCACGTGCGGAAACCGAGGTCCCCGCATTCAAGGAGGCGGCGACCACGCTCGAGATCGATTTTTATATAAAATCCTTTTTTTTTTCCCCTTTTCATTCGGGCCCTTTCCCTCTTTCTCTCCGCGTCTGTGTTTCGCTCTTCGTCTTTGGCGCTCCATCTTTCTCTCCTCGTCGACGGTCGCGCGTTAGCCTCCGTCTCCTTTCCACCTTGTCGCGCCTATAATGTCCGACCAGATCGGACGTGGATAAGAAGGCGCGCCTGGTCGTTCCTCACGGATATCTTCGGGTATCCACGCCGCCTTGAGTCTGACTTATGGTCTACCTCGGTATAGGGTCCGGAGGCTTTTTGGCTCGCTCGCCTCGCGAGATTCGTATGGGTATGCATACCTCGATCAGCCATGCTTGGATATAATTCTTGTTATTAATGAAATATTTTTTACTCTAGTCAGTATATTTTACGTCTATATATTAGAGCAGATTTGCTTTGCACTCAAATAGGTCGCTTGAAAAAATGCACATGCATTTCATAGATATTTTATAGAATTTTTCTTTTTTTTATAATGTAATCTATTTTTTTTAAACACTCAATTCTAATATAACTAAATTTTAAGTTTTAGTTGATTATTTTTTTCCAAACATTTTTAAGTGTTTCAATTTTTTCTTGTTTTATCTCTTTAAAATCTTAACTTGAATTTATAACAAGCTTAAAATAAAAATAAAAAAAATTGATGTCAAATTTAAAGTCACTATGAAGTCATTAGCTCACATGAAAACAATAGGAAAAAAATTACGAGAGAAAAACCACGTGACTCGTACCGTCGGGAACTGTCAAACCGCGCTATCAAAATTTTTCGCTTAAATCCTATAAAACCTAGACAGTAAGACTAACTTTAGTTTATTTTTCCGTCAACTGTCATCGCTACTAGATGATATTGATAATGTGGAGTGCATATCGGAGAGTAGTTACTAATCAGCCTCGTCGTTATTCGCGGAGATCGCAACGAAAAATACGATCGTGGCTTATTTCGTTAATTGGAAACGCGAAGTTAATTACAGGTGGATTAAAGCGCGATTACTCTCTCGTCGTTACTTATAATAAATCAGCTGCCTGCGCTCCCAGATAAACGCGCCGCGGTTTTTAGTAGTCATTGCTTAACCGCATCGACTATATACGCTTTTCCTTTCGTATCTTTGTCTTAGTTACGATTGCAATTAACGGGTGGGATTTTTTTTTTAATTAACACGCACTCGTGAAAAAGAAATCTGTCAAACACAGAAGACAACCGTGAGAAGATATTGCGATAGCAAAACGATTAGAAGAGACAATACAAAGATAGTTAAGTGTTTAAAAGCACATTACTTTCTTCGAGAAAAAGATTCATTAATTATGCTTACGGTTTTGTACTCACTTCCGAATTTACATGTATACACTTGAAAAGTATATTCACTGAAAAACACTCGGCAAGTACTAAACTCCGATCCCTGATAAAAAGATAACACGAAACAAAAGTCTTACGATATATGTAATGAGAGAAAAATCTGTTTATCTGTAATTGTCAAAACGCTTGGCATATATGCTTGGCATATATGAAATATAAAATATATCATACATATCTCATCGTGATATACCGCTCAAGAAAATACACACAAGAATTACAAAATCTTAAATTATTAAAATCTTATAATATCTAATATACAATTCGCAAACTGTAAGCAAACTGATAGTCGTTGTGTTGTACAAATTGAATCAGTTAAGATGTTTAAGTAATTAAGCAAAATATTATTTATTATACTTTATGTTAGTATAGTTTTTAATTATTTTTACGGAAGACTTATTATTTCAAGATTTTATATATAAATATAAAAACATAATTGCTATCGGACAGTAATGCAATTAATATATTTTTGCTGGCACTTTTTTAATTAATTCAATACCGATACGTCAAATAAAACTCATCATTACTCGCTTATTCCGGTGACAGAAAAAAAAAAACATCATCAAAGTATTGATAATAGCCAAGAAAAACATGTACACATTCATGTGCAACATAATAAACACGGAAACGTAACCACAGAAACAAATGGAAAGCGAAAATCGCAGAACAAATTAATCTACTCAGAGATATCTTGTCGTGCATTAAATGCGCGATTGAAAATTCAAAAGGCACGATTGCGCAGTGTCATTATCGTAGGCGAGTCTCATCAAGATGCGCGGGCAAAACGAGACCGCACTCGAGAGACGCGACGACGAAAGGTTGACTAGATACTCGCGCTATCACCGCTCGCATTAATCAGCCGCATGTGGCGGTGGGCTCTTTATACAATTATAGTAACCGTCGCAGCGCGCGTAACATCGTGAGAGAGAAAGAGCTATAAATTTCAATAATTATTTTTTGCAATCAATTAAGAGACCGCGCACTGTGTACCGATCCCTTCTATCGATTCTGTTCGCCTTACGAAAGGATTCTGCTCTTATTACAGAAGAAATGCCGCAATAAAGCACGCGATTAATCTTTGCTTTTATAAATATCAAATAATTTTGATAATTTTTGTAACACAGTGTATTTTTTTTTTTATTATTATACATTTATTTATAGCTTCAATTCTTTCAACGCGAGATTGACGACGGGCACCGATTGTAGATTTGCTATATTTAGTTGCGATATTTATATAAATCATCTTATTGCACGCGAGATACTAGATCGCATAATTCGTATATGACGTGGCTTAATAAAAATACCCGGCGGATAAAACACTCGCGAGGGCTCGCTGCCTTAATGGAGCTGCCGAGTAATGTCACTGATCGCTTTCTACGTGCGCACGTCATCTGGAAAAAGCGAGGCAGAAACACGAGATTACTGCAGCAGAAAATCAAGAAATGGCTTGCCAAGAGTCTTGCGACAGCTGATACGTATCGTAATACTGAAAGTACATATATACGAAGAAATATCGATTCTTTGTTTCTCTTTCTTTTCTTCTTTTTTTTTTCGCAATCCTTTCTTCGAGGAATTAAAATTTTCCGTTTTTGATTGGAGTGCAAAATATCTACCTGAAAAAGAAATGCCACAGGCATCGACAGGAGTAAACGCCTTCTGCGTGTGGATATATTATTTTGAAACCGGTCTCTTAAGGGGATATAATTTGAGATGATAATTTTAGTATGCAGTGTATCTGCGGTTTTTCTCATTCTTGACGAATTGATGTTTCGTGGGGATTGTTTTTATTATTGACACGTTAATAGTTTCAATTTTAAACATAATACACAGGAGAAAAGAGTAATCTACACAGCAGTCTCTTCATAATTCCAAAGTAGTTTATTCCTATTGTCGACTTCTCGAAAGTATAGTTAATGAAGGATATTTCACTCAAGAGAACGCTGATAGTGATTTAGTCAAAAGAGGTTTCCTCGCGTCTCGAGTTTCCCAATACGCATCTAGGTATATAGTTTCTTAAGAAATTGTAAATCCTCTTAAGACACTTATCCTCTCCTGGATGATTAATGTGCCCTGCGAAAAATAAGCTGCATGAAACAATATCTTTTGTTTCAGGCGTAACCCCCTGCTGCTGCTGTCTGCATAACAATTGCCTGTAATGGAGCTATTTTCCAGCGGTCATCCGAGATTTGTGGTTTATCGTGACACGATCTTGGCTACCGAAACGTCCAGATATTATCGTTTTTCCATGGGTCTCTCATAAGTTTCTGTCACGTCGCTCCAGGGATTAAAATACTAATGACAATCGATGATATTAGCAGTGAGAAGGGTGGAGAAGGCGATTCGTCTGGGATCGAGATGAAAGCGCATTTCTAAAAATGCACTTTCGACCGAGGAATGCGAACGATGAAGTTAAGGTAAGAACGTATTTTTGAGAAAGAAAGAAGGAGAGAAAAAAATACACGCGGCAAGTTTATCGAAGTTTAGCCTGAATCGTGGAATGAATATACGAAACGGGGACTTTAATCCTTTTAGCCAAGAATCTTTTTGGCTCTGTGAAAATTATTCGACGTTTATGTGTATGTGTGGAGGTAAAAAAGACAATTTAATTTTTATTTAAGAGTGAAAAACTAAAATATTTTCATTATATATCATAAAGATTTTCAAAGCATGCTCAAATATCACTGATTAAATTGTTAAATTGATTTTATTGTTTGAATTAATTTGATTATTTAATTAACGATTAGGCATTATTATTCCAAAATTAAGTATGGTGTTTGATTAATTTTCGACTAAATGATATATCATTCAAAAATTTTGCTCTTTAAATCTAATTCTAAATTAAAATCTTTGGCAGTAAGACATAATTTATTTGTTTCTCTTTCTTTTTATGACATATTTTTAATTTTCTATATCTTTCGATTCTCGCTGAAATTCGATCACAGTTGTTAATCCGATGACTTTGATCGAATATACGACGATGGTATTTTCATGACGACAAAGTAACATATAATGGAGCTGTTTTCTCTCTATCGTCTTCCAGTTTTCTTTTTTATCTAAACACGATCTTGGCTACCAATTGTCGCGATACGATCTATACGAAATCCCTCCGAGCAGATACGCGTGGTTTCGTGATCTCCGTTGAAAAGAAACACCTACGAAAGCATGTCGTCGATTCCTTTTATTCGTCACAGTTCGAGTTTTGCGACTTGAATTTGTATTTTTTCGTCTCTCTCTCTCTCTCTCTCTCTCTCTCTCTCTATCTCTCAGCTAATTCAGCATCTGTATTCTAGAACACATATTCAATACATATTCAAATTAGTAATACTCTGTATTAAACTTTATAGGATATATCAAAATTTAAAACATGAAAATTGGAAGAGCTTAAGATAAAACAATATGATACGCAATTCATATATATTTCTTTTTTGAAATAATTAGTATTTAATATAATATTTAACATATAAATAATATAATAATGTTTTTTATAAAATAGAAAATGTAGCGTACATAATTGATGATGAGATATTACTTTTCTCGATATATCAATAAATACTGAAATCCTTTACTACAATCTTTCTTGGGCGATCAAAATGATTAAAGCACAAGTCAAGCGATCTTCTCTTACACTCTGTACTCTCTCGATATTATCGCTTTAACGTAATCACCGTGATTTACGAATATGTGTCCGCTTCGCGCGAGCAGGATTCACTCGTAAAGCTTTATCGGATCGTAAATTCCACGTTCGACTACCGAAATATTTCTATTCGGGTTTCTCGACAATACAGTATTATAATTATCGCTACCGTTTCTTGCAAATGACGCGGAATAAGCGAAAGTATTACACGTACACTTTGAATACGTTATTCTGTAAAAAATATCTACAGATATTTTTACAAAGTGTATTATGGTTATCGATAGCGGTACACATCCACTCACCGACTTGTTTCTGATAATATACATATATAAAGCTTCTATAATTTTTTATAGGTTTTGCCGGAACAATGATGATAATTAATATTGCATTCAAAATATTCACGCGCACGTGGCTCACTTTAGAGTTACGCAATAAAAGTCGCGCTTTTTTCGAAAGATTTCTCCTTTAGATGCATGCGCCTCTCCGAAAGAATAATGTAGTGTGCTTGCTTGTCTAAAATAAATGAACAAGATACTGCGATACTGAATTAAACATCGCAACATAGTTGTTGGGAGATAAAACATTTGTTGTTGAGATAAAAAGAGAAAATTGCATTCTCTCGACGGAGTTACAGTGTTCTTTCTCACAATAACCCGGCGACATAAAACCTTCCCGTCCCTTCGCGCAGTTATAGTGTGCGCAAAAAAAAAAAAATAAAATTCATAAAATATCACTAATTTACATCCCGAGCCGGAATGCGCAGGAGCGTCCGGACGATGGTTCCATCATGGCGGCATCGTAAACGGGGCGACTAAGGTATACACCGAGACCAGCGGCCAGGGTGTTCTCCCGGGGAGAGAACGCTCGCGTCGATTTCTTTCTCCCCGAGGAGGGGGGAGAGTGGCCAGACCGGGGGAGGGGGGGGGACACGGGAAGGGCAAGAGTGCACTTTCCGTGCACTCACACACCCCTTCGACCATTCGTCGTCCATTAGCGGTCTCGACGTGGAATGCAATTCCCCGACAGAAGGCGGGAGGGACGAGGCAAATGGGCGGAAGGGGGAAGTGAGGGGGAAGGAGAGGATAAGATCCCGGGAATTGAAGCTGGGGAAGCATGAGGAGAGAGAAGGAGAGACAGCAAAGAGGGAGGTTGATAGGAAAAATTTAGGGGAAAGAGACCGTACTGACCGTATGAAGAACGATAAAAAGGGAGGGAGAGAGAGACAGAGAGAGAGAGAGAGAGAGGGAGACAATTTATTTCACGACCTAGGATGAGGAGATAAATGTTCAAAGTTGACAAAAAAATTCTCTAGAAAATGCATAGATGAATTCACGTTTTTAAAGATCTAAATTTATGAATAATAATATAAAAAAATATATATATATATTTTAACGCCTTTATTCAAGGGGTCAGTTTATTATGCGGCTATTATACCACACATTATCTTTCTTTATTTGTATATATTTAAAGGAAACAGAAATATGAAGAGCGAAACTCGCGCGAAAGAGCGTCGCGTAACTAAAAGATTTCTGCAAGGACCACGGACGCATGAGGGGAATGGAAAGAAGGAATCAACGGTGGAAGGTGGATCGACACGGGAGGAGGACCGTTTCGGAGGTGGACGAGATGGGAGGCTGTCTCCTCCTGCGGTTAGAGTCCCGGCGACGGTGGGACAAAAATTATCTTCCCCGACAAGAGCGGGCAACCGCGCTTCCAGGAAAAGGCGATCCTTGTGTTGGTCATCCCGCAGCACGCATTAGCGTCGTCGTTCGGCCGGTTTTGTTTTTCCAAGTTTTATATTTCTCTTCGTCTCCGAGATTCTCTCTTCCTTTTTCTCCCCCTTCCTCTCGCGCGTCTTCTCTTTTTCCTCGTCTCCTCACATTTCACGTCGTCGCCACGGGCCACCGGATTGTCGGCGCCAATTAAGCCCGGTTCCTTGACTCCTTCGAGACGAGTCGTCTCATAACCGACAGCATTGTTGTTTCACGGTAGCCGAAGAATTTTGCCAGCGGGATTTTTTGATCGGATGCGAAACACCGAACACACTATCGATATAAAAAAAATATCGAAGATATTTCTCATAGTATCTATATATTTGTAAATATTTTAATTTGCGTTTCATCTCAATAGCTGAATCTCTTTATAAATCGTCAAAACAGATAATCAAGTTTTAATACATAAAATCGATTATTAGACATTTCCATTAACAGTTGATTCCTTGTTATATGATGCAATCGTCAACGTTAATTAGAGCCAATCGATTAGTCGAAAGCGTTGTAATGCCCGCATTATCTCGTAGGGACGTTAGGATAAAATACGACCGATGCAGCTCATCGTTAAGTAACGACGGAGATAGGCGTGGCGCCGATCAGAAAATTGAAGGGTGCAGCTTGAGATGACCGGGGGTGGCCGCCCTTCTCTGCACTTTGCGTCGCTGTCACTCCGAGTCATTAAGGATTCCGTCAATGTCATAGCATTACCAATTATTTTTTATAAATAATTCACTTGTCAATAATTCATTGCGCATGTATAAAAGCAATCTAGAATAAAATAATGTATTATTAAATGAAATATATTTTGAGAGAAAATTAGAAAAGTACTCTTAAATATGTTAAAAATTTGTTTTCTCTTTATATATTTTTTAGGATACGGGAGATTGTGTTGAGATATTAGAAATCGGTCAAATTATGTGATTTAAATATCGCTATTCAAAAACAATAATTATAAAAAAAGCATAATAATTGTTTGATAAATTCGATATCTTTAATGACTTGACTGAAAACCTAAGGAACTATAAATAAGAGATAATATACGAGAGAGAGAGAGAGAGAGAGAGATTTAATTTAAATATAAATTTGATAAATTAAATTTATCGGATATACAAGATAAATGTATATATAAAGCTATATATTGAGATATTTATATATATATATATATATATATATATATATATATATATATCATACGGACATGTTATAATGGACACAATGAATGTCCATGAGACGCATCTGTCAAGTGAAAAAGAGTAATCAGCTGGCACTGCGTTTTTCAGACAATAAATACTCCTCTATTGCACGCTGTTTTCAACAAGATTCGACTTGAGCATGATTTATGTTTCTCAAATCTATAGATTGCGGGCCTCTGATACCTTTCACTTGTGTGGACTGGCTGCATAACAACACAAATCAACCCACATACATTAAACATTACTGCAATTTACATATCGATAACGTGCGCCATGCATAATGGCGAATAAAAAATGTTACGTGCCTTGCGTAGCGCTCTATAATATGCGCGAATGATGCAGCGTAAATATCTCAATGCATAGCTCATATATACATTTATGTACCTTGCATATCCTTGTAGATTTAATTTATATTTTAATCAAATTTTTTTCTCTTATTATTTCTTACTTATAGTTTCTTGAATTTTTGAGCCACTAAAAAAACTATCAAATTTTCTAATTTTCACAATCTTCTAATTTTGATTAAAAATTTTTAGAATTTTAAATTTTTTGAAATCCGAGATTCTTTCTAAATATTGAAATTATTATTACAAAACATGATTGTATCATCTCTTTCTATAATTATTGTTTTTCGAAAAAGCTCTTAACTTTCATACTTGATATCGTCTTTACTCCAAGGAGCGCGTTCCTTCACTGCCATAGCTCCTGTCAATCGAGATACAGCAATTTAGAAGCCGCTTTCGCGGCAGCTGCACTCTCGAAGCAGTCTCTTCTCCCTCTTCCGATGTCATCTCAAGTCTTCGCGAATCCATTCCGGAATTAGCGGAGCCCGCAATCTAATCGTCAACGGGCGTCGTCGGCGTTCCTCTTCCTGGAAATCAGGCGCGCGAACGCGCGCGGCCGCACGTGTGTTGGCGGCCGTAGAGAGACGTGGGTGCATCAGGATCGACCGTAGGTCCTGGTAATAGCCCTGTGGGCGAACGAGTCGC
Source organism: Cataglyphis hispanica (assembly GCF_021464435.1). Classification (NCBI taxonomy): domain Eukaryota; kingdom Metazoa; phylum Arthropoda; class Insecta; order Hymenoptera; family Formicidae; genus Cataglyphis; species Cataglyphis hispanica. The sequence goes on along the minus strand of NC_065966.1, from coordinate 1,480,649 downwards.
CACGAGTTGAAAAAAAGAAAGAACTCGGCGATCCCCCGGAGTCCGAGTGACGGAAGGGGACGAAGGAAATAAAGCGCGGAATAAAGTGGAGACGATTCTCGGCGCATCAAGATGGGAGTTCTGCAAGAGAATGGCAGAAAAACATTAGGGCGAGAGTAGAAGGGAAGCGTGATGATGAGAAAAGATTCAAGGAAGCATTTCTCTTAGAAAAGAATTGGATTCTGAAGAATTAGATATTAATATCGAGAATTTGTGCAGAAATTAGGACTTTAAAAAACATGTTTTTTGTTTTTAATTTTATGAGCAAAGCAGAATAAGACGATTAGAATAACAATGCTTCATAAAATGCAGCGGAACTTATTTGACATTTGAAGCATCGCGAAATAAATTTATTATCCGATGATGTCTCTCTCTCTCTCTCTTTCTCTCATTTATTATTCTTTATTATCTATTATCGACGTTAATAAAGGGATATTTCTCGACAGGCGGTTTCCGTTTTTTTTTTTTCACAAACATGTGCCCGCGTCTTTGTCATCGCTCTGTTATCGTGGATGCGCGTACTACTATCGTACTACGTTCGGACAAGAGCGTGGCCTTATCATCGCGCCAGAGCGCCGCTCGTTGAAAGTTAATGAATGCATCATCAGGTTTATCGAGAAGTGCGCGTACAGCGCGATAGTAGCGGTTTAATTTACAAAAAGCGCGGTACGAGCGACTCTTACAAACGATAAACATGTGCGGCCCGATCGCATTTTGGCGGGAGCGGCGCGATTAAATGTCTTCCAACGATCGAACGGCGTAAGCTCGATTATAAGAAGCTATTTTTCGCAAAGAAATTGCATCTCTTCTTCGCAACGCGTGATAAACATTAATAATTAATAATAATTGATGATAATATAATTAATAATAATTGATGATAAAATGGCTTCTCGCTACGTTTACTTCGATTCTTTGCGGATCAATCATAGCGCGATTGAAGAGTTTTCATTCGTCTCTATATATAAAATACATTTTTAAAATCTTATAAAAATTAATTATTGTTAAATATATAAACCAAATTTATCAGATTCAAAAGATTTGTCGTATTTGTCAAATAAAGTCGAAGAACGAAATTAAACGCTTTAAAAAAATAATAATCTTGTTCATCGAGATAATTATTGTGTTGGCTGTAAAATACATTTTTTTCTAAAAGAAATTTTTTTAACCTTTTTAACTTTACTTAAAACAAAAGTCGATGAACTTTTTATCTATCTAATAAATTAATGATCTAAAATATTTCTAAAAAATTATTAGATTACTGTAAGATACACTACTAATATTACGATTAAGAAGATCGAAATGAGAATAATGAAAGTTATTTTGCCATCATGCTGAGTTTTTCTCGTGAAATTAAAAAAAAAAAATTATTTCGACAGAATTGGAAGATAGCAAATGAAGTTTACAATTTATAATTATATGCAATTTGATTTTTAACGATATTAAGTTTGCCATAAAATTGCATGGCGTGGAATCGCAAACAGTCAAGTGTTATCATTTTCATAAATATAGCGCGCAATGTGTGATATTATTCAGACTAATATATTATGTTATTACATATCGTTACAATCTAAAAGCGTAAGAGTTTCAAGGAGTTACAACTATTATCACGCATATAATATTGCTTTTTTATCTTTGTAACATTATGGACTCGATATCCACGTTTCGCCAAATAATTACATTCATGATAATCACTTTATATCGGCATAAATATTTAATGTAATTTACATTACTTTAAACATTTATTACCTATTAGTACAGAATGAAAGTCTAAAAAAATATTCACTAAAGAATCGGAAACTAAAACAATGCTGGGGGGAATCCTTGATTCTATCGTTAGTGCCAATCTGCACCGACAAGCAGATGCAATATGTCATCGCGACCATGTTCTACATTGCGTATGCTGTACGTACTCCGTCCTTGGTGATCTCTAAGGTAAACTTGAGGCGATGATTAGAGGCAGCCATTCGCGACAGCGCCGCGGAGCTCGCCGACGGAATGGCGGCTTGTGCAGCCAACTTGACGTTTGTGTAGACCCATGATTCGCTTCCAGAATTATTTTAATTATAAGTACACGTCATATAGATTTTTATTGAAGACAGAAAGGCAATATATTGTGTCTTATTATAAAATTGTGTAACAAAAATTAAATTTGCATCTTTAGTCGCAATTAACGACGAGAAAATAAATATTCTATCTTAGAAAAGAAAAAGAATGGCTTGATGTTTTTTGAAATTAAGTTTATTGGAAAAAATTTAAAATATTTCTAATTGCTTATCACTCGAAAGGTATCTATCGATGCTTTGAAATTTTATCAGTCGCCATTTCGTCTTTAATTAATCCTTATATTTAATATTATAATAAATTTTAATTTATAATTAAAATCTGTAGATAAATTAAAAATATAATTTAATGCGTTTTGTATAAATCTTATTATCTGTTGCAATTATTTTATTTAAAGTAGACAATGAAATTTTTTTCGTAGATATATCTTAATTGTTAATTTAATTAAACGTTGATTATCACACTTTTCACGGAAAAAAAAATATTAATTTTTTCGCAATTATATCGATTTAATAAATAGCTTATTATATCCAGATCAATTTTCAAACAAATTTGAAATGTTAGATAGAATTAATGAAGTTTATACTGTATATCAGTCAGAGCATCGACCGAAAACGAGCTCTCGAGGAAGCTTCATTGATATTAGCTTTTTACTTAAACAATCGATCGGAATTAAAGTTGCCATTGCACTGACGGACGATCCGTCAGTTTAACGGCCCGAACGAAACTTCTACGGCGATGCAGCACGAACGGCAACACGGAAATGGCTAAGCGACACGAATATCAAAGATGAAGATATCCCTTCGCCCTTGAAGACGCAAAATGGTCGACGTTTGCCAATCATCATACGCGCCGCGACAGTGTTGATCGTATATATTTCAAGAAGAATGAGAGGAAAAAAACAAATTGCCATTTTTTTTTCAACAATGGATTGCGTGTCTGAATGCGCCGCTCAACAATCATTGATAATAAAACGTGATAATTATAATAAAGTTCGTGCTGAATAAATTAAAACAATAATAGCGCGATAAACGGGATGAAACAACGGCCCTCGTATAATAAACTTATCGTTATTTATTGTTAAACCGTAGTTGCTCGAAATAGAGATTACACAAAATAATTTATGTAGCTGAAAATGTGTGTGTTTTTTTTTTATTTGTAATATGTTTATAATGTGATGATAATAATATATTTTTTGTTTAGATATTTTCATTATTAATATTAAGAAGATTTAACATTTATATCTAAAATTCTAAGAGATTACGAATAGATTATATTTTCACATCTTTTATTTTTCTTATCTTTCCAGTTTTACTTTTAATATTCGCATTCTAGCAACCATCTTGTCGGAGAAAAAAATTACAAAAAAACCTGTAGAATTTAATGGAGCATATAATGCGAGCATAAAATAATTTGTTAATCATGTTTTGCGTATAATATGAATGTTAATGGACAATGATAAGTTTTTATTACGAAGAATTCTTGGGCAGAATTTCTCGAAACAATATAAAAAAACTATTAAAAGAATAGTAATAATGTTTCTATTATTTTATGATAAAAATACTGCGTAGTTTTAAAAACCTTTCTCTAAATTCATCAAATAGAATAATAAACTTACGGAGGTCTTATTATAATATTGTAATAACAAATGATAAAATATCTGTATAAAATTAAATAGTTTTTACGATTAAATTTTAATAATATATATAAGTTTTTAAAATAATGCTCCTTAATAATGCTAGAAGAACATTTTGCAAGAGTGGCTGAAGCTCAATCATGGCGACATGTCATTTTCTGATTCATGTAAATGTGATAAACGAACAAATCATTTTTTCAAACAAAAGTTTATCCGTATTTAACTAGCAATTTATCTTACCGTTTGCTTTTTGCAGGGCAAATAAAGAAACATATCTGCGCGCCGCGCCCAGAGAAATTAAGCACTGCGTCTACTGCATTCCTGCAGTTCTCGTTTTGGTGGATCGAGATTTGTATGCATCTCGTCCTGTATACGCAGATACGCGTATACGCAGATACGCGCGTATATATGCAGATACGAGACCGACAGCGAATCCTGGACCAAACTACGATCGTACAATACTAGTCGACTACAAGATGCTCTCTCGATGTCGAAATGTTGGCGCCATCCTTGTACACGCGAGTCCACGCACATAAGTATATTATACATACATATTACATATATGTATACATTACACATATTTATTTATTTTTATTAATATTTAAAAGATTTTAATATTTTAATATCTTTAAAATATTTACGTAGATAAAAAAGGATGATATTTTATTTATTTATTGCAATTTTTTCTGCCTATATATTCTATATAAATTCTCAATGATAGATACAAGTTCCAACGATGAGTTGGAAAAAGTCTAAAAGAAATTTTTATTAAAAATCACAAGATTACGAAAGTACTATTTCGCATCTTTCACTTCTTTCTCTCGCTGATAACGGGTCGTGTGTGTATTTATCATCAATCATAATATAATTTCCATGTCTGTACAAAAGAGCAATATGCGCATTATAACATCCATTACGCAGCGTGTTTTTGCAGCTGCCTCTTCCCCCACAAACGCATCCGCGATGCATCGTGATTCATATCTCTTGCATAATGCATACATTGTTCCATCAATCGGACGATAATGCGTCTTGTAACGTCTTGTACCATTCGTACGTATGTGTAAATGAAAAAATATAAATATGATCGCGTAATCTCCGCATAACTGCCATCCGATTGCGCGACCAATGAGGTGACTCGTTGATGTCGCGATAATTCATGGAGAAATTTGCGGTTTTTTATTCTTTCATTGATTTTACAAGATCGACAATTTTTCCAAGATTTTTTTACATACAATATTTAATATTAGGAGGGCATTTCTTGTTGATATTATTTTTTCATTTCCTATCTCTATTTACTTCATACGTTTATCTTACATTTATATCGCGTCAATATAAATTTTCGATTTTCAGAAATAAAATCTTTGGAAATTTATTTGAATAACAATTTGAAGAACAAATGATAAAAGGAACACGGTTAAATTGAACATTATTTTGTTGTTTCAAACCGGAGTTATCAATTCTTGGCGACATTTTTGCTTTATTATACGCTTTCGCCGGCATTTATTTCTAATAAATATATCATCGCTTATGCACACACACACACATACATACAACAGAGAAAGCGAACGATATGTGCATCTAATCTCGTCTTTACTACTATTAAGAAGAAAAGAATTACATCGACGATGTGATTTTCTTCTTGGCCCTTACACAAAAAGAGAGACATAAGAATTTCCAATTTCAATTGTGGATCCATGGACCTCACCTTCTGTTTCTCTCCCGCAATCCCGCAACTTTGCATAAATCACGAACGATTAAAACGAGAGCTCGCTCGCCACATTATCATGCCCATCCTAGACTTTCCGCGAGCAAGATTTTTTTTACGCTCGCGAATCGCTGCCGACGATAAATCGTCATCTCTCCTCCTCAGCCTCCGCACGCCGAACTTCGTGGAAATCCGAGACGCGCATCAAAAACGATAAATTATACGGTCCTTCGAAAAAAAATATACGAAAGGGAGTCGATGGCGGGAAAGAGGGGAGGAGACGATTGGGAGAGAAACTCTCGGTGGAGGAAGAAGGACCGGACGAGAGTGTCCAAGATCGGGAACGATGGGCACACAAGTGTCTCTCGGATCGACGACGGGGAAGGGGATTGTCGAGAGGGCGGCGCCAGGTTTGCGCCACGGTATAAAAAGTCCCGGAGGGGAATAAAGAAGAGATGGAAAAAAAAAGAGCCCGACGAGAACGGCTAACATGGAATAGCCCTTAAGCCGGCACGATAGCCGCTCTTTAGGCTGATGGACTCTCTTTCCTCTCCCCATTTCCCTCGTGCACTCTCTGCCTCTCTCTTTGCCTGTCTCACCTTCCCGCTTGCGGTCCAGCTTTCTACCTTTGTCGTACTCCCATCGCATTCGCGTATCGTCGCCGTGTCTTTATGCGTGTATCAATGTGTATGTGTGTATGAAGTATTGTATTTTATTTAGCATGTGTTACGAAAACAAAATTTATTCACATATATATGCACATAAGCACCATTAAATATATTTTTAATAATTCTCCATTATAAATACACGCGAATTTTACATTTATTTATTCTTATATTCTGTTTTTATTACAATGTACAAGATATAAAAATTTGGTAAAGAGTTTATTGATAAAATATGTTTTATCCAAAGTAATAAAAGTATTTTCATAGACGTGACGTTCCTCTATGATGGAAGAACAAATGATACACGGTTTGAATAGCGATGGTGAATTTTGCGCGCTTTGTATTCGGCTTTATTGCTCGGCTTCATTATTTATGATGTATAAATTATTAATATAAAATAAAATGTACGGTAATTTTGAAATTAATTCGCGCATTTCTATTGCGACGATATAAACACTTGCGTCCTTATAAATATTTAGACTTTCGTGTAATGCGCATGTGCAATGTTAAATAATTTAGCCCATTCGCATGATAAATGCTCTAATTAGTAAGTTACGCATCACCGGGTGAATTACAGACGCTAACTTTTTGGGAACTTTTTGAGACACAAAACGAGCTACTGCCGGCTACTTTGCTTTGGCGAAAGAACTTCAATTTGTAATTTTTCAATCAGGAATGTCAAAGTGTAAACAGTATTAAAAAAAAGAAGAAAAGCTAAGAATTTTTACTATTACGTTTACCTGTTTATAATCTATGATTAAAGTAATTTGATGATTTATCGCAATCTATGATTTTACTTTAATGATACTTTCGACAAGACATACTTGCGTAATCAGCATACGATTGCATTACATGCAATATAAATATTTTTGATCCGAGAAATAGATTTGTCATTTTGAAAGGTATTATATTTAAAAAGGACTCATTTATGTGTATGTGTGCAGAAAATGTCTAAATAATATAGTTAGTTATATATATATATATATATATATATATATATATATATATTACTCTTTGGAAAAAATCAAAATATACATCTCTATATCTTATATATATTATATATATCTTTGGATCACGCGATGTAAATATATATTTACAAAATCGAGCTGAACCAGGCTACATGCACGTATCACGTATTAAGTACGAATCGCACGATAAATACAGATGAATCATTCGAAATGCCTGTACGTCGCATTATCGTAAACGTGGGGAAAAAAAATTAAGTCACCTTTACGAGAAAAAAATGCATCTGTTGTACAAATAGATTAACAGATAATGAATGGCATAATAAAATGTAGTTGGAACTAGAGTGTCTGTTTTTATATAAAACAAGAAATTCAAGTTAACTTTAATTGAAATTTAACATAATCCGTAGAGTTGATTATTATTTTGTTTTTTTTTTTTTTGTTTCTCGGCACGATAATTGTATCTTTCGCTTCTTCTAACAGGGAGCGTATCGGTTCAGGCATTTTCCGAGACGAAGCAGTCTACAATATCGGTAATCGGGAGATATGGTACACGTGTTTTCATTATTTTAAGTCGACATCATTAATATAAAGCGCAAAGAGATAATAATAGAATAAATGCATTATACAATGCCACGCTTCTTCATTCTTAACAAGCGCTGAAATAGACTGTTAAGTAAAACTAATACTTAACTAAATAAATATAAATATATGTATAAGCGATAGGAACACATATAATATAATTTTAATAATTGTTTCCTAGTCCCAAATTGGCGATAAGTAGACATTTAGGATACTAAACTTCTTCACTTCCCGTTGACACTGTATAACACGTTTAACACTGAGTTTCATTTTTCATATCGGATTATGATAAAGCTCGGATGATTTTCTTCAGCATTGAATGGTCTAGCGAATACGGACATTTATAAGTACATGCTATTTTTTTATATTTATATAGGCTGTTTATATTTTCGTCTATATTTTATGAGTGCTTTTGTCGATAAGCGACGATGCCGATAAGCAATGATAAATGATCGATATGCCTTTGTCAAAATTTTTTTCCACATTTGTTGCAGCTGCAGTCGGCAAGTGCTTTCAAGTCGGTAAGAACGAAACGGCTTTCTACGATCTCTCGGAATGTGCCGCCGTAGTGGACGTTATAACCGAGGTGAGGTCACTGCTGGACTGACTAGTGATTGGTTCTAGTGGTGGCACGCTGGAATGAAAATTAAATAAATATTAACAAATAATTTATTTAGATGGAAAAGAATTATTAAATTTTTGCGACGAAATATAATCTAACAATCAAATAGAATTATTCCTATTTGAATTTTTCATTATTTTTATTATTAAATTTTCATTAACAAATTTTATTCTTTTTTATTCTAAATTTATTCGATTTTCTTTTACATTTTATCAGTCAGTTTATTAATATCAATATTAATAAATTTAACGACAGCCCATCACACGCATGTACACATAAAGGCGTGTCGAAATAGCTCTCATGTGTTACAATTGAGATTCGTGACTTACGTAAGGGTGGTTTGGCGATTCAACACGGCGGCGGTAGGTAATGCGAGGGGCGAGTGTGCATGCCCTAATTGCGTCCCAGTTGGTGTACCTACGGGAAGACAGTGCTCTTCGACCCCTCCACCACCCCCGCCCCCGCTTGTGTACATTGCGTTCAACTGCAACGAGTCCACTGTAACGTCAATAAGAAAAAAGAGACGACATCGGTCACGATTACTATGTTCCTCACACTTCGCACTCTCATTAATCTCAATTTTTATCGCGTAATTGGTGTATATAAATTCTATATTGCAAGAAACGTAGACACTAATTTTCTGATAATATTCTACGGTACATTGTTTTCATCGTTCGAGTGTTTATGTTATTAATTTACGAGACTTCAAGTTTTCCTATTCTTTAATTATTTATTCGACATGTTTAGGTCATAAAAATTCAGCGATCGACTCTTATCAAGATGAATGTTGCGTCCATTGATCGACTTTTGATCCTTGTTTTGTCGCTCGTAAGAAATGCCCCAAGGTCGTGTGATTCTCGAAAGAGATAAACGCATGTATATGGCTCGAGTGGAAAATTCACGATCCGTCATTTTTGCGAGCCCGCGAACTCGAGAGATTATATCGTACAATAATACTCGTCAAATATGTTTAATGTAAATATAATCGGATATATAAAGTTGCGAATTTTTTTTCTCGATTGTTACTTTAATTAGAATTTTCTAGACGCGATAAAACGCCAAAATTGGCGTTAATTGCGCGATTTTTCGATTTTATTACGCTCTAATGTACGTGAGAAATATATATATTGAAGTGTCGAGGGTAATATTCCACGCTCTCTCCCCGCGTATTCCTCGATTTAATCCCCCATCGAGAAGTACGTTTCGTTATCGGAGAGCGCATCTCGAGCTTTGACCAATCCGAGGCACTATCGCGATTATTGTGTGCTCTCGTCGGACTGTCCCGATCCCCCTTCGCGCTATCACATGTACACACGATCGTATATTTAGTCGGCCATCGAGACTACTGATGGTTTTCCTGAAAAACGATACTCGCCCGCGAACAAGAAAATTAATTGATCGTTGTTATTTAACCATAGTCACGGTGAAAAAAAAAATAATTTTTTTTTAAATAATTTTTAGCCTCACATTCTAATAATTGCATGATGGTTTTATAATGTACATGATATTCATATAAATCTAACGATTGCTCTTATATAATTGTTTAATAATGTATTAAAGTATTTTATATGCGAATTTATATTCCTCAAAGTATATCGATCACTTTCACCTAATCAAACCGACTAAATGCCCAATTAACGTTTGCAAAAAAAAAAAAAGCGAAAATATATTAGGATATCAATATATCATAGAAAGAATTTAATGTCAATAATTTTTTAATGATAAAAATTGAGAAAGCTCACGAAGAATCGTGGCTTATTTAAGGGCAGAAGGAGTGAGAGAGAGAGAGAAGGAGTGTTAGTGAAAATAAACTGTATAATAGACTTGCTCACCGAAGACTCACCAAGTAGATTGGACTTGATCTCGGTCTTGTGGATACCACTGGGTCCGGGTAGATTTCCAGTGATAGATCCCGAGTGATTCTTTGGTTTCCGCTTTCGCGTCTGTATGCCCTCCTTCTTCATGCTCAACGGCCTGTTCACCTATAATCAAATTAACTATGTGCGCGAGTTGTATCTTTTCAGTCCTTCAGATTTGGCGTAAGAAAGTGAGGAAATGACAATTTAATGAACCTAAGTTTTGTAGCTTTAAGGTAGATCGAGACTCTCATATGATCGCTCATAAGTAATTTTATATTTCTTTAATTACTTTAATTTATTTTTGGCAGGGCTGGGCAAAATGCTTTTCGAATTGCATTTAAAATGCCAAATATAAAATACTTTAAAAAATATATTTAAAATGCAAAATGTAAAATGAGTTTTTCGAGTTTATTTTGAATGTAAAATGGGTAAGTAGGTATTTTAAATGGTTTATTTCAAATGCAAAATGACTTTTCCTTTTATGTGTAATTTATTGAAGTATTCATACATTTTATAGTTTTATTTGATAATTTGATAATTTTGTTGCTCGAAAGTTAAAGAACAAGTGATCACTCACGAACGTTAAGTTCAATGTGACTATAAAAGAAATTGTGTTTTGGCCAATCACGGGACTTGGTTCCTTTTATACGCTTAGAAAATTACATTTATCAATTTTAAATAGTTAAATGTATAGATATTTTTATTTTAAATGTAAAATGGAAATGATTTTCCAAAAAGCATTTAAAATACAAAATGCAAAATGACATTTTCATTTTAAATACATATTTAAAATGCAACCATTTCAAATATTACCCAGCCCTGAATTTATGTACAAAAAGTTTTGCAAATATAATAGAATTATTACTTATTATTAATATATATATTATTCGTAGTTTTCGGAATTTTATATTAAGATTGATGAAAGGAGTAGAAATGAAAAAAGGTTAAATATGTAAGATAACATATATTTTTTTTCGGCCGATTCATAGTACATCCGCACATCAATCTCTGTTTTAATTAAATTTACCGTCACGATCGTTTGCACAGATCCGCGCAATAATCTGCGCTCCTCTACGTCGTGACAGGGACGTCTCGTGCGTGTAAAAACAATCAAGTCACCGTTATCGTGATCTAGCGATCGCAAAAAGACTGATAACGATGCGCTGACCAGTCGTAATGAGATTGGTATATTAATTAAAAGTAATTCACTCCACTTCTCTCTTGGTATTTTTATATTGCGAGAGTGGAAGAGAACATTGTGTTATAGCAATTCTCAGAATATTACTCAGATACAGATTGAGAGAAAAGAAAATTCTGTTCTTTGTAAATTACGTTCTTCAACCTTAGCGATACAATTTGTCTTTAGAACTGCGTTCTTATTTATTTATTGCGTCGTTATTGCCATTTATTATTATTATTTATTTTTATAGAATGTTTTTATGGTAATACTTGAACATGTTTAACAAAATTAACAAAATTTTTGTTTAAATCCGGCTATAAGAAAACGTATATAATTTTATCACTCACATTATGCAGTTTGAAATAAAGTCCGCACGCGTTGCAAACTGGCTCGCCATTGTTGTTTCGTCTCCAAAGGGTTGTATTGTTTGTTCTGCAATTCGCACATTGCACCCCTGTCCTCCGTACGCCGCTCTGTAGTATAAAAAGTACTATTTTCATATAAACAAACGCATTAAATTATTGTGTTTGTAAAAATATCTATAAAAGATTTTATTAGAAGCGAATAGCACACAAATCTCATATTTGAAATATTTTAACTCTCTCTCTCTCTTTCTCTCTCTCTCTCTCTCTCTCTCTCTCTCTTTCTTCTCTCTCTTTCTTTCTTGCAGGAAACGGAGGGAACGTGAAAAAATACGTGAATAAAATATTTAAAAGGATATTTAATGATCATCTTCGTTATCTAATGGAGCATTAAGCAGAAATAAGTTACATATTTCTCGAGCGATGCACTCTCTTGATTCAAACAATTTATGTTATCATATTATATAATTTTAATTAAAGCATATGTTTTTTGTAAATTTTAAGTTCGCTCGAGAAAATTCCTCGCTCTCGGCGGAAGATGACGACATGAAACGCTGCGTCGTCGACGACGGGGTGTTTCAGGTATCAAGACTATATGAAAATGGGAGTGCTCGGCGCAAGAAAACTAGAGCAAACAACAGCCGCCAGTGAGTCCTCGTAGTGATTATTTGCTCGGCAAGAGATAACATCCCTCTTTTCTCTGTCTTTGGTAACGGTAGAGGGAAACGAGATGGAGAGAGAGAAAGAGAGAGAGAGAGAACGCAAGAACGTTACTTAATATCGAAGTCATGTACGTCGCTTCACGAGCGAGAAATTTATCAGGGTAAATATCGGTGGCCCCGTTTTGGCGATGGTCAAACGTATTTCGGCTGTCGAGCATTTGAACGCGAGAATCGCAGATTGTGTTTCAATCTCTCTTGTTTTTTACTCTTTTTTAAAAAATACATTTTAACGATATATTATAATAATGTATTAATTAATTTATTATATATTATATACTATTTATATATTATATTAGAAAATACTAGTAGAAACATGAAAATTAAAATAAATCTCAGCTTGAGAGAGCGTTGAAATGCCAAGTTAAACAAGTGCAAATTGCACATTGCATTATTCAAGTTGCACTAATTGATATACGCGTTGCAAAAACTATTACAGTAATATAAAGAAACTGAATTAATGATTGTCAAAAGAGATAAAATTTAAAATCGAGAGCCGAATTTTATTCTCGAAGAGTGCGCGATTCTCAGATTATTTAAAAAAACAAATATATAATAATTAAATTATATTGTAATAATAAAGATTCGCACAATGTTTACCGGCGGGACGGACTGCTTCGGCTTGGGGCATCTCATGGGTGGTCTGTTGACCCCGTTGATCTTGCTGTAGAGGCCGCAGGCATTGCAAAGATAATGACCGCCATCCCGTCTCCACAACGGCGTCACATTGGCCGCGCAGTTGGCGCATTCCTTAGGTTCCGTCGTCATGACGGTATTGTCAAAGGCGTCGTCGGTACTGGAAAGCGGAAGGGTCCACGCCGAGGGTGGTCCGCTCGTGGAAACGCTGTATCCACCGCCCGAGTACAGCTGCATGTTGGTGGCGTCGGCGACGGAGATGGCGGTGATGCTCGGATAACTCGGGACGTATTCCAAAGTCGGGGGCGAGGGTGTGCTACCGCCTGGCCAGTAAGGATCGCCCGAGGGCTGCTTCACGTACTGATACGACGTTGGTCCCGTGCTGTATAATGTCACCTGAGAGCCCGGCGAACCGGGTTGCTCGTAATGCAATGGAATCGCTCGAGTAGAGGTCAAGGATGATGTCAACGTCGGATCACCTTTCATGAACGCGCTACCGGGTGATTCCACCTGTTGGAACGTGGATCTTGTATCTTTCTTCGGTTAGAAGCAAAGATAAGAAGTTTTTATTTTTTTATATAATCGTCATTTTGAATGTTTAAATTTTTATATAATTAAGATTACATAAGATAACGAGATACGTAATTAAAATAACAATAATATCTTTTTAGATATTAATTTTTTAAATAATTTTTTAGATATTATTTTATAATAATATATAATTCTTTCTCTTCTTACCTCAGTCACTCTCGATCCGAGCTGCGTTGACGATGGATACGCCAGGATGACGGGATCTCCGGGTTTGGCATAGCTGTAAGTCGATGCCTGCTGAAACGTTTCATTGGCCGACAAATACTGCGTGTATTGAACGTTTTGCGTGGGTGGAATGGCGACCGTCTCCAGAGTAGTATACGTGTTCGGGCCTTTGATGGTTTCCGCAGGCGCGGACTCGGAGGGGTCGTATTTGACGACGCCACCGGCGTCGGAATAATTCGTCGGCACGAGATGTTGCTGCGATTGCTGCTGGCCGGAACGAATGCCGTCCATGGGCGGCGAATACGGCGGCGCGGGTGATCCCAGGTGGACCGTGGATCCCGGTTGCGTGACGATCGTCGTGGCGATCGTCGTGGCGATCGTCGTGGCGTCGTAGTCCTCTGTCGTGGCAGTGAGAACTGGCGATGTCTGATACCTCGTCTGATGATTGTCGTGCGGACTGAATCTCTGATGTCCCGCATGATGCTGGGCTCGCCGATGATCGGGTATTTGTACGGCGATGACCTGGTTCTCCCTTCGTATCTCGTGATTGTCCGAGTAAGACATCGCGTACCGGTCTATCTCGGTACCGTCCGGCGCGGGAGTCTCGTATCTTCTCATTTGAAGAGGTCGCATGTTTAAACATATTTTTTTTTTTCTTAACTGTAGAAGAAATCTCACGACTATTCTTACCTGGGCGGTTCCTTCACCGTAAGCGTGATGGTAGCCTCGGAATTTTCCGAGACTTCCACCCGTACCTCCTGACCATTACTAGTGGCGTAAACGACGCGTTGCTGATCCGCCGCTCGTTGTTGAACCTCGGCCGCGCCCGGATGAGAGATCTGCACGTAATGCGTTTGATGAGCTTGCTCGTCCTGATAATTACGCTGCTGCGCCTGCTCGTGTTGTCGCTCGTTTCTCTGCTGATGGAGATTTCCCGTGACCGAGTGGGAGTCCGGCGATTCCGGATCGACTTCGGCGATTCCTTCGGTTATATGACCGGCGGTAGTGATTGTTCTAACGTGTCTTCTAGTCGTTATCACGCTTTGGGGACTGGACGCCGCTTGATCTTCCGTTCCGGGAACTTGCGGCGAACTGTCCTCCGCATGATGACCTTCCCATTCCATCTTGATCTCCTGCTTCACTAGCGTCTCTTTCATCGCGTCCTAAATAAACCGAAGAGCTGTCATAGTTTAGGAATAAAACAACTACATCTATCGCGCTATATATATCAAAGTGTGTCAACTCTCTTCTATCGATTACTAGAGTGTCTTTAAATTATTATTTATATATGACAATCAGGTTACGTGGTCAAAAATAATTGAAAATTGTTTTATTTCTTTAAAATATATATATAATGTTATTATTTATTACGAATAATATGTAAATGAATATTAATGACAAAGCGATGCGGCCACGTGTGACAAATCGCGCGCGAAGACATCGGAATAGCGTTATCGTCGCGATAACGGAACGTTGCAGCAAAATCATCAGTCGGATTTTCAAGCGGATAAGACAGAAGAGATTGGTGTCTAGTTTGGTGATCTTTACCGAAACTTTTGCTTTCTCTCTGAAAACTTTTGTTCCGTTGGAACAATTACAGCGAGGATAATTCTCTCAAGAAATTATTGACATTTACGCTCTTTTGCGGAAACAATTTTTTTAAGAAAATATTGTTTCATCTTGATATTCAAGATTTGAAATAAAATGCAAGAAATAATTCAATAAACATCGGTATTCAACGTTATACGCATAATGATAAACAATACATCTCTCTAAAGAGGTAAAAAATTATGTCAAATGGTGGATTAATAAGGTAAAGACTAAAGGACTGTCGAACTATTGATTAGTCATTCTTTCAGGGGAATCCTCGAGGCACGCGACACGAGATCGTTTCGGGCAGAAACACACACACACACGGCGGGCTTAGTGAGGAGGGTGGAGGAGAGGGAAAGGACCATGGACACACCTCGTCCGTCTCGAGAAAAATGCGAGAGGCACTGTTTGTCCTGCGTCACATTTCCGCCCGGCAATGTCAAGTTTCGACTTCCGGCGCGAGAGCACGCGACGGCTCTCTTTCTTTGGCAAAGACCTCGCGCGACTTCCGCTATATGTCTCCGTCGGCGATGATCTCGCAATTTGTATCCCGGTGTCGCGGACGTCAAATCGGAATAACGCGACATGGTGAGTCATATTAAACTACGTTGATGGGAATGAATGGGAAGTCGATTATGGTAAAGTAAAGCGTGAAGCTTTTCGAAATGTAGTAACAGAGAAAATTAATTAGCGACTGTTTATATTTTGATTGAGTGAATTTAATTTTAATTGCAATATTTCCTGCGCAAATATTTTAATTAAAACAACAAACAAATGCTTTTTTTAAAAATCGAATTAACCGTCACATGTTAAAGAGAATAAAAAATTATTATTATTATTATTATTATTTTTATTTGAAATAATTAAAGACTTCATTTTAGACTCTCATCTTTCTGTAAATAAGAAACTTTACAGTTTATCAGTGACGTTTTATAGCGAAAGATGCTTTTATTATTATCGACTTTTATTATTATCCTTTACTTTAACAAGATCTATTTTAAATTCTAATTCAAATATCGTAATTTTATTAAATCCTCGAAATGGAATTTTTTTATTAACATAATTATTCGCTAATTCTATACTTCTTCGCATTTTAGGATTCATGAAGAATGAAAATCCATTGATACCTCGTTCGACGCGTGTCGCATTTGGAACTCGTTTACCGCGTCCTCGTTGTTTCCTAACGCACTTTGCAAATCACCGAACGCACTAATCTCGGATTAAACTGACGATAGCATGTATACAATGCGTATGCACTCGCAAGTAGCCGCGACGAGGATCGTTGAGAAGAATCGTTCGGGAGAGACGCTTCCTCCGCCGGCGAGAAGCCAACTGACGATGGCGAGAAGAGACGGCTCGTCCGCTTGTCGTGGTGTTCCACAAAGAAATGTGCGAAGGAAGGTGGTGGAACCGCAGCGAACCGCCGGTGAGTTTCGATAGCGAATGTAGCGATGTGCGTTTTCCTCGTCGTCGATGAGTAGCGAGGAGAACGAAAGGGTGAGAGAGAGAGAGAGAGAGAGAGAAGTTGCACATGTGGAGAACTTGCAATAGACAGTTTAGATGGACAGTAGCGGGAGCGACTGATTGGGCGGACCTTTGCATTTCATTGGTCAGCTGATTGCGAGATTCTTTCCGCGGTTATTCTTTCATGTTGTTGTTGCCATCAGAATCGACCGCGCTTCTCGTCCTTCAAAAGTACGTAAAAATGTGACGCGTGAAGGCTGCATACTTTATGTTTTGTCTCTCTCTCTCTCTCTCTCTCTCTCTCTCTCTCTCTCTCTTTCTCTCCCCAAAAGCCGAACGTTTATCTCATTTTAAATAAAAAAAGAGAATATATGGAAATGTGCATTCTAAAAGAAGAATAATTCTTCCAATGATGAAATTGTTTTCTACAAAAGTGTCTTGATAAAATCGTATCATTACCTCATGATATCTTTTCAAAACATTTCCTAAAAATTACAAAAGTTTACGAAATCGCCCTCGTGTCGACTAGTAAATGAAAGTATTTATATTATAGATGTAAGATACTGTAGATAAAAATAGACGATCAGATGACGATCAAAATCCAATGAAATCAAATTTCATGTAATTCTGTCCAGACGGATTGGGCAAATTACACACGCAGTACAAGGGGGAAAGGTCGCGGAGGGGTCCGTTTGTTTGCTCGTTGATAAGGCGCGATGTTACTGCGACGGAGATAACGAGGGACGTGCGAGGGGACGGGATGTGTCCACGAGATCTCGTCATCATCGTCGGCCATCGTTGTTAACGCCATTTTGTAGCGGTGACAGCTTGACCACGTAGATGTAGAGAGAGGGATGAATCATTCTCATATGCGTTCATCAGTCAGGGGAAAAAGCAATAATAAAGCATATAATAAAATCTCGTTTCAATAAACCAGAAAACAGATGAAATCTCTATCATAAAATCTATAAAATTTAATTATACGTGTTATATTCGTAATATTAGCTTGAATTTTTTATAAATATACATTTTCTAATACGATATATAGTGGATATCATAGTCCAAAAGCTAGTAAACCATCTTTTGTACGTAGATTTTAAGATCAATTAATTAGCGAAAAAATAGAACTTGTCACAAGTTTCCAACACATTTGATTATTGATTCTTTTTCAATTATAATTGTCACATAAACATTTAAAAAATATCTATTAAAATATATTAAATGGTATGTTTATAATGTTGCAAAATATAATTAAAATTACATCTATTTTTTATAGTACAAAAATCATAGTAATTATTATGCCAATAATGATAATATTAAAAAATCTTACAACGGAATAAAACGATTGAATCATAGATAATCGATGATGTGATACACCGCGCCGATCAATCATTGCTTAGTCTCGAAATTTAGTACAAAAATAGTATGCGTTGCTGAGAGAAAAAAAAATAGCAATTTTTTAATTATATCGTACGAAGCCTTAGCGTACACACCGCAAAATCATCTCAAGATAATGAATATTGCTTGCACCACATTGTACGCCCTGATTCATTTCTGCAAACGAAACGTCATCGAAACCATCACAATTTCGGTAATCAAAAAGATATGACACACGTAAAGTGACATACCTTTAAACATGCTTTACCTCTTTCGCGTCCAAATTAATCTTTTTCTTCCTACATCACCTTTGGCGATGTTCTAAATCAAGATACAAGATTAAAGACGAAAAGTTTATCAAAAAGGATATTAGAATAAAAATGAGCAGGAATTAATTTAGACTTTGCCACAAAAATACGCGATATATTTAATTTTCTAAAAATCAATTTCCGATTTTCGCTACTAATAATGAATTCATTAAAATTCGTCCTTCTTGAATTCCAAAATATATAAATAAATTAATAACGCGATCTCAACGAGAGACGATCGGGTGAATCGAGAATAGATCGCGGTGTTCGAGAGGCAAAAAAAAAAAATATCGAGCCGCGAAAAACCTTTGGACGCACATGAAATTGTCCGGAATGGCGTACGTGACGATGACAAATATTTCTACATGCGATCGCAACGATACCGTGTAAGCTCGTCCGCTCGATAGTAATCAAGAGCACACACATACATGCACGCAAACATACGTACACAGGTTTCCTCTCGAAGCAATATTCTACTGATAAGAGCGAGCTGTTACGAGCCATGACAAAAGGAAGAGAGGCGATTGTACACAATTGCAACACACCGAAAGTTCGGTGGAACGGATTAGTTGTTCTGTTGACTTTGTAACGCTTTTCCGTTGTTAAACTATGCGCTGAGGAAAATACCGGAGGATGAAAAGAGTGACATTTATAACACGTTTATACCGAGAACGAGAAACATTGAAACTCGCGCTCTATTCATAGTTATTATATAAGACGAGAATATATGAACAAAAATAAATTTGAAATCGTATTGGATATTGTGTTTATAATGCAAATATGAAAGATAAAAAATGGTGAAATTGAAAATTTAATTTCACATCAATTGATTAGAAATGAAATTCAACAAAATAATAAGATTGTTAAGAATTGAGAAAGTTTTACGATAAAATTTCAATAAGTAATATTTTTTTGTACACCTGTATTTCATTCTCTGTAATTAAAAAAATTATATCCGCAATATCTCTATTTTCTCATTATGTATCTTTCAATCCTCGCACAGTCTGTCCTCCGCGACAAATTTGTTAACCGCCGTCAATAAAAGTCATTATCGTAAAGCGTCGATTGCAGAAATGATGCGTTTTCGGCTGAATCATAAAAACTGATCCCGTCTTTTCTCTCGTCGCGCCTCGATAAAGCATCAACAATCCGATATTGACTCGGAAATTGAGTCGCATTCGCGCGGATTAACTCCCCGCAAGTCGCGTTAAACTAAACCTACATACGGGGCTTTTTCATAGGCGAAGTTTGGCGATCATTCGAGTTTACAATCGTGTTATGTCGCGGAATAAGCAAACACCACACAGTTCTCGGCAAACAAGAGGTAACTGCGACGCGTATAACGTACAATTGCACGAAAGATTTCTCAATGTCGTCACGATGATTAAATTTTCGACGGACGCTAATCACCGGTCTTTGAAGAATAAAATGTAAATTACAACTAAATGAAAAAAACTTGCATTTTTGTTAAAGTTGGTGGAAATCGATAATTTTGATATGCAATTTTCAATTTATGAATTTGAAGGATATAAATTTTGCATGTTTAATTTTATATGTTTTGTTTTATCCCAAATTTATTTTCGATAAATTAGATTTTAATTGATCAATAATGCCGCACTCGAATAAAAATCACACACTTAATTTAATAATATTGCCATGATTGAGAAAAAAATCTCTTTTTGACACTTGGAAACACGTGTTTCGCGCATTTGTCTGCGTTTATTTTCTGTCATAGTCTTATTGTTTAATTTGTGCGATAAATTTCGGGAATGCATGATTATGTAGATAAAGGCAAAGAGTAGAAGAGATGAGAGGAAAAACCACCCGAGCGATGATACATAAAAGGCGCAGCGTCAAGCTGAACATCGCCGATGGGGAGGCGCGCGAGGTGCCGCCACGCTGTCAAAATAAACGGCACTATCGCGATTTATCTCGTTTCCCATGATAATAAGAGATAAAACTGCATCCTTACATTAGCTAGTATATCAGCTAAAATGATAATTTCAGTCGACGGATTCGCCAGGAGCGCGTAGGGCCGTTCTTACTTACCTCCGATCGAACCGATTCTCGGCTTCGCGACGAGAACGCGGGTTGCGAAACGTAAATTTAACCCAAAGTGCATTGCGCGAGATCTGTAATAACTCGAGTGTACGGTATCTTTTTTGGACTGGTCTTATAGCTTTCTAAGGAAAATTGTTGAAACGTGTGTGTGTGTGAATAATCTCTAGAAATAAATCTTTCAGATTCTTGTAAAAAATCTACTATTTTATGTATTTGAGGATAAAATATGTAAAGTTTACACATTTATGATTAAAGTGAGAAGTAGATCGAAGAACCCGAGTATCTCTCGAAAAGATGATGCTCTATAATTGAAGTAGATGATGACATAATGTGCATCGAGAATAATACATATTATCAACTTTTGCCTGAAGATTGATTCGCGATGAACTTTTGTGTATTTCTGACGCAAAACACGACGGAAGCAAAAATTCGCGAGCGAACGCGAGGACGTCATTAAACGAGGCGCGAACGCGTCGAGGTCATTTTCTTTATCAGCCACGTAGAAACCCCTTATCATCGTATATGAGAAAAAAATCAAGTATTATGTGCGTGCGTGCGTGCGTGCGTGCGTGTGTAGAGATATTAGGTAGCATGATTTGCGCGAGCGCGCGCCAATGTACGTGAGAATCCGTATCATCGAGAATCTACGTGAAAATAACATCTTATTTTTGCACCTTGACATCATACAGACTTGAAAGAATTCTCATATACACGGTGTCCAAAAATCATCGAATATTCATTTAATTTACAGTTTTTATTCAACCAATATAACGCTTTTATGTTAATAAAAATATCAACATTCTCATCATTATTATTATACGTCCCTTCAACTTTGATTATATCTTCTTGTAATTAAGCTGCGCGAATTAAGATTTTCTCTTTCTTTTTCTCTCAAAGAATTGTACAACATAATAGTCTGGTACAGGAATTAACAACTAGTAGGGAAAATTCCCAAAGTATCATAATTTGATAAAGACTGATTTAACGATTGTTAAGAAAAATTTCCAAAGTACAGCACTAAGACTGACTTCTTGTATCTCATTGAATACAAAGAGGCCAATAAAACTTTATTACAATTTGTCATCGTTTTAATCAAGCACAGTGCACGCCCGTGCATCAAAATGGCGAGCGTTCGCAAGTCCTTTATGACCCAATCGGCGTGTGTTTAACAACGCGCTCGCGTCTCGCAACGCGTGCAAAGATGAGGAAGGTTTTACGGCGCAATTATTAAAATTTATAACGAGAGACGGAGCTGTCTCGATTTTAACGTCGACGGGATTAACGTCGCGCTACAACCGCGCCGTGCAAACAAATTTCACGCTCATTATTTTCGTCGCAAATATAGTGCGCTCGTTCGTCGATTAAATACCGAAAAATGAGCTCGGAAATATACGACGATAACTATAAGGTACAAAGTTATCCGTACTGATTTTTTTTTAATAGGTAATTAAATTGCCAGGCGCAAGAAAAAATTACAGAGGTTTAGGAGTTGCCTCCATCATTTCTTGAAGAGAAAAGACGAGCGCGTATACCGCCATGGCGCGATGTTTGCGTTTCTGCAGCGACGGGATCGAAACTTTTTATTCCAATATTTGTATTTCGATCGCCTGGCTACGAATGGAACGTTGCGAGACCTTGAAAAAAAATATGATTTACACTGGGCTCTCGCAACTTCGGAACTAAAGTCTGCGCCACTTTTTCCATCACCACCTTTAAAGGCGACAGATCTTTTCAAGTGATGTCATTGCTAAATCCCTATTAATCCGTAGAATGTCCCCATTAATATATATTATCTTGTATGTTGCTCAGTGTTTCAAGTCATAATTTCAAATTATAATTTTCAAGTAATTTAAGTTTACAAGATTTTAAAATACAATTGATTTGATCGATAAGAGTACGTTATTTTTTCATCAAATTTTACACGTGGATTTTTTCACGGAATTTAAATTTTTAATCGTGTGTTCTTTTATCGAAATATTCAACGATGCAAATAAAGAAGTTATTAAAAAAATTATGCATTCTAAATTCTCTTAAGAAAATATTTCACGCGTAAATATTTCGAATTTGTCAAAATATGCCTTTTAAAGAGAATTTCTTTCGGTTGTCATATCGAATCTTGAAACTTTTGAATTATTTGAAATAAACAAAAAAATCGCTAATTGCCATAATTTCCTGATTTCTGTGACATATTCATGAAGTTTATTTCTTTTTTGCAAAATAAACTTTCCCAATATTCCGAATAAATCGATCGATAATGGAGCAAAGAGCCGACGGCGCGGTGCGAGAGGGCCAATAATTAACGTGCACGACAAACAGTATTATCGTCATTGCCTGATATTATTCCCATTATCTTATATGTACGACGGCTATGTGCTTAATGATTAATAAAATATTATCTGCGCTCTCGGGGGATATCGCTCTTCCTGGCGATGGATAGTTTCGTGCCAGACATCGCAAGGAGCACCGATGTCGAACGCGTCGCGCCAATCTGCATTCGCAACAGGTGACAATGAGACTTTAATCTGGATCGATGAATCGTGTTTGTGTGAAGATCGAACGCGATCGAGAAGAAAAATACGTGCGCGATGAAAAATTATTTTGTTCTTATAAAGGATATGTATGTGCCGGCGTAGACGCGATTGATAGTGATTTCCAAATCAGCTGTGACATGTAATTGATGATAAATTGAAGAAAGCTCTTGTAAATTTTTGTAAAAATAAAAAATTGGAGGTAGTGTTAAGATAGAGATACATTCCGAGCGTGTAATAATTGGAGTATGAATAATTGAGAGAAATTTGAACGAAGGAGTACAAGATTCGGTCAAGAAACGCAATATATGCAATATGCGCCTAAATAAAGGACAAGTGTGAGTTAAATTGTGAGTGAGATTCTTAAAGTTTTATAAAGTTTATATAAAAAAAAAAAAAAAAATGTTACGATACGCCGCACGTCTTGTCGAAGAATATTTATTCATTGAAATCTTCCGTCGCGAGCACATCATTGGATTGACTTGAGTTATCGATTTAATATTTGCGCTGTCGACATTGTAATCGAACAATCTGGACATCGTCGTTTGGGATACGTCTCGTTCTTAAGTAACAGATGCAGGTAAATTAATTAAACATTAAAATAATTAATTTGCTCTTGAGATGAAACGAAAGAGAGAGAGAGAGAGAGAGAGAGTTCAAAAGTCTGCAAATATTTTTCATCGTTTGTATGAACTGGAAATTACGTATACTTTAATGACCTCATGTTTTATATAGCTTCAAACTTTTGAATACTTTTCGGAAGAATTTTTGATTGATTTTTTTATCTAATTAATCCTCTAAAAAATAAGGAACGATAAATTTTTGAACGATAGTAAAATTAATTTTCATTATAATATTCACCAACTTTACGCTATTTAATTCATCACGAGTCTAACTTTACGGTGCAATCATCGTTACACTGTATAATTATTCGCGTCCCCATAAGTATCTCATAGCGATAATATTGCTCGTACGACACGTTTTGGTAAAAACCGACGAATTAATGTGACGGTGAATCAAGACCTTGAAAAAGAGACGTTCAAGGAAAATGAAGAGGAAGAGAGACGCTAAGAAAGAGGGAAAGCGAGACGGACGAATCGACGAGGCTCGTGTCTAGATTTCGGGATCGCATTGACGAAGAGGAGGAAGCGGGCCTGGTACAAAACACAAGTGTCGTAGAGGCTCGAATATAAAACACAAGTGTTTCTTTCGTTGCTCGCTTTACCACGTTCACTTTTGGCTCCTCACGTGCGTTACTCGCTCTCTTTCCCTCTCTACTCCTCTTAAACGTTTTCAGATGAAATCGCGTTAGCCGATTTGCTACTTTTCGATCGACGAATAAAATCTCGCGAGTGTAACTTTAGGCTTTATTCTACCTTAATGTCTTTTTTATGTTTTAGTAATAAACGTCAGCCTTATATTTGAAGGATCTACCTTTGAAAGATTACAATGACGGCAATTCTATGATATTACGCGTTAATATTATAAAATTAATAAGGCTCATCGCTTTGATCTAGATACACGTAAGAGAAAAATTTATTTATTACATTTTAAAATACGTAGCAATTTTAATCGTCTAAAGCGGTAATCGTAATGTTTCAAAGTGTACTATTAAACATCATTCAATCTCTCCGATCAATTTCTAAATCATGCATATAGTTCACTAATTATATACAAGCAGAAGAAAAATTAATTCAGCGACAATTAATGCTTGAAATGCGGTCATACATAAATGTACAGATGCGGTGCTGCGACACCGGTCTCTGTCAGAGCGCGTGGAATCGCGCGGGTTCGAGCAAGAATGATAAGACTTTTGACTTACGAGTCGACGAAGATGAGAAGAAAAGCACAATCCTGATTGCGGCTCCTGATCGTCACAAGCTCCACGAGATACCCTTGATGTTATCGGAGCTCGCTTCTCGTTCGCGAGATACGGCGCAAGCCCTTCCGTTCGATTCTCGCGAGTGAGCCTGTGAGCGAGACACGCACGCGGCGCGCGCTTGACACAGGTGCGTTTCTACGTGGAGTGCGAGAGGAATGCCTGCCGCTCTTGTCGTCGTCGTCGTCGCCGATAATCGTCGTTGAAGCTGCCGTCTGGTAGCGCGAGATCGAAGCTTCGATTTGATCCGCGAGCCCGTCAAATATTGACTGACGACGATTAGGAGATGACTGGGGGGCCATGCTGGGCCCCCTTCTGCCATATTGGTATCGGCCTCCCCCGATCGTCCCCGCTTCAGTCACCTCTTCATCGCGCTCTCGTCGTTACGAAAGCTGCAGTGGTGAGTCGATGTCATAGTATTGTCTATAAGAAATAAATCGAGACAAACAATTATTTGAAGTACCGAGAGATAGCAATTGTTAATATTTATTTATCGATTGAATAAAGCATGAATCTCAATCTTATAAGAAAAAGAATGTTGGAATGTCAAAAAACGTTGATAAGATATATAATAAAAATAATACCTACGTAAAAATAATATCTGGAGCGCATGGAAAATCATGTATAGTTTCACAATCATTTTATATGAACAGTCTATGAAAAAATAATATTTCCTTAACAATATCATTAGTAGAATAACAGATAAAGTTTTAGAGGAATATTAAGTAATGATGAGATTTGTTAATGAGAAGATCTATAATTATATCAATGATTTTTTTCCAGCATTCAGCTCATGTGAAAAATTCTGCATGAGATTTTCTAGATAGCATGCTTTATATTTCATAATTATAGACTGTGTTAGACAATTATTATATAATAACTAATAATAAAAATAAAAGTCTAATAAAAATAAGATATTTTTATTTAGATTATAATCATTATTAAATTTGTTTATATCTATATCATTTATCTAAATTAAATATTTTAGTACTAACTGATTTCATTAAAATCTGCTATTTCTTCTTATTATTTTCTTCGAAAATTTTCGGTAATATTGCAATAAATACAGAAAACAAAAAATATAATGTAAAAAAATATTCAATAATTATATATCTAATTTATTTTTTAGAATTTTTAAATTCCGATTCTAATAATCTTTTTTCTTATTTTCTAGATATGTATTCTGTGAATATCCCTGAGAAACACAATCTTATCTCTCATGATACAATTAAGTGTCATTTACTAAAAATTGATTAATTGTATATTGATTAATTATAATGATGATAGCGAATTATTTTCCGATAGTTGTCGCAATCGCGTGTCGAAGAGAAATTTGACAATATACGAAACGTCTCGCATTTTTTTATTTGGGATTTTTTCGAATTATAATTTATTAAATAGTATATATGACGTACAGAAATAAATAATGCGTGTAGCGCGCACTTTGATATATATATGCTAATATACTTACAAAAATTTTTGGAATTTTTGGAATGGTGATTTTTGGAATTTTAATTCATGCCACTTTATTCTATTTTCCTGATACTTTTTCAATTTTCAAAAATTTATATTTTAGCGAATTGATAAATAATGATATCGGTGCAAATTTTAATTATCAATGGTTGATAATTATCAGAGATTTGATAATTTTAAACTGAAATATTAGCAGTTCCCCTATATAAGTATAAAGGAAAATGTATTTATATCTTGCGATTTTACAAGATGAAAGTTTTACCCTCGACGTTTTATCTCTGTCGCTTATTTTCGTTTATATATATTCATGCGATTCATTATTCTTTTATCCCAAGTTATTTTCGTATAGTGATGAGGGGATCGGTTTACCTTGCCGTGTACAAGCGCGCGTCCGCGCGATATCTACAGGTATACTCGACGGATTATCTCTTATCTCACCTGCCTGCCAGGAGGGAGGGATATGAAGCTTTTGGGGTGGAGGACTGTTGTCATGGTTACAAAGCATACACTGAGCTATCCACTAGATAAGCGAATCAGGTGAGACATCATTCTAATAAGGCGACAATTCAGCGTATGTTATTGCTCCAGAAGCAGCAATAGCGTAATCGTGCTATTTAGGGCATACATTGTGTTATTTATTCTTTATATGATATGTAACAAACAATTGTATATCTTCTTATTAAATAGTGAAATGTTTTTATTATACAAAAATAAAAAATAAATGCACAAGTTATGCTTTCAAATATTTTATTCGTTAATTTTTATTAATTTTATAATGTATTAAAAACAGAATTATCCTATTATATGGATTGGATTTAACACGTTCTACAAATTTAAGGAAATTTTCAGGAAGAATTTATCAGGAGATTTCGTAGAAATCATATGTAATTACAAAACAAATATGTTAAAGAATGATAATTTTTTTAATTAGATCTTGATATATAACTCTCTCTACAATGATTATTATAAAGTTTTCATAGTCGCGCTGTTAACTACGCCATTGCTATGAGAGGAAGCATATGTGACTCGCTCAGAGATTAGCCAAGATATTTTATTATCGCCAAAAATACACAAGAATGAACTTTCCTCTGGTCTTTCACTGACTCCTTAGTTCATCAGCTAGGTAATGTTTTTGTGTATATAACACAAATCCCGTGTTAATCATATGATTCGGAAAATCCAATTTGATAGTTCTACAAGTATATTATCTGGTTTTTAAAGAACGCGACGGATGCAAGTTTAAGGAAACAACATCAGCACGCTTCATATTACGCGATTGTACGTGATGATAATGTACTTCGTACCGGTCCTTTTTTTAGTCATATGTCGTTTTCCTTCTCATTATTATCTTTACAATTAACATTGTAATTATATAATTAAAATTACAACAATATATGTATATAAATCTTTAACTTTACAGTGATAATTTCAGTTATTTCTAAATTTTTAAATGTCTATTTTTCAAATGCAATATGATTACGTATAAATTGAAGGCATCGGTAAAGCTTCTTGGCTTGAAGGCTTCGTTTTTTAAATATCCCTTTTTATTTAAAAATAACTGATGCTTCGATACACAACATTCTAAAAATATATTACAGGAAATATATTGATACATTTGCACCATTTGCGATGCATTACTACAGAAGAAAAGAAATCATAATATATAGTCGCATATATTAGTCTTATGATGTCATCGAAAAAAGGAGAGGGATATGTTCATTCGTCTAATATATGCTATTATCGTTATATGCTTATTGTCTAGTTGTGTATTACATTATTGTTATTTTTTTTAACGCTTTCACGCGATACCGCTTATATCAAAGGCACTATATATCGTAAGATTCTTATATTTTTATCTATTTAGTCTTACGCTTAAACGATATGTAAGAATGCTTACGTCTAATCTTATGTATAAATTCCCATTTATATATATATATATATATATATATATATATATATATATATATATATATATATATCTATATCTATGTGTGTGTGTGTGTGTGTGTGTGTGTGTGTGTGTGTGTGTGTGTGTGTGTGTGTGTGTGTGTGTGCATGTATGTATATCTATATACAGATACAACAATATTTTCTGCAATTTGGTATTGTCTTAGATGTTGACTTGCAAGACTCGTTAGTCCTCTTTGGTAAAAAAAAAGATTGAATAAAAAAGTAACAGAGAACAAACAATTAATTTTCCTTATCAAAGGAAAGTCCATATTTTCCCAAAAAATTCAACTACTAAAACTCATCTGCTAAAACTTTTTAAAACATATATTTACAATAATTGTTTCTTTCTCGTTTTCTTATACACACGATTTCTAAAGATATATAACTTTCAATTTCGCGTATCACAATGCGCGTAGATAAGTAAGAAAAGCCTAATGAGATGCTCGTTTCGCTGGTTAAAAAGAAAAAGGATATTGTGCAAAAGACTATTGCATAAATTAAAACAAATTCTTTTAATATTAAGTTATGTGTGGATTGCAAAATTTAATAATATATAAATACATAATGCATATGATATAAATATATAATATATAGATATATATATATATATAAATGTATATACTATATAAATATATATTATATAAATATATATCATCAAATTTCTTAAGAAATGTAATGGTTATGGCAATCCACGGCTTCTCTCTCAACAGCTTCTAAGATGATATTGACACAACCGTAGACCTCTCAAGGTGTCCATTGTCCAGCATAATCTTAGGACCAGCTGGGCTACTCGATGGACTGCCCAGGGTGACAATATGCGGCGAGGTGAGCTGATGATGATCAGGTGATTGACCAGCTGAGACCATTCCGGGCGAACGCGTAGCACAAGGTGAAGACGGACACTCGATCTTGGGCGAATGAGTCTCCAGTAATTGCTGTTGCTGTTGTTGCGAATTAATCATGTCATAATACAGGTTTGTGGTCGTGGGCTGATAAGACACTATCCTGCTCGGAGCCTGAGCACTGCCGTAGATATTGCTCGTGTATGACACTTGCGGCACGCCGTGAGCCATTCTCAGGTCGTTGTAAGTATCTGTCAATAATAAAATAATTATCAAAAAATTGACTCGAATTACAATAGGCAGACTAAATACGATGAAGTAGATGGGAACGTTATGTTTTACTCAAAGGGTTTAGAAAAATTGTGAGAAAAAGAAAATTTAAAAAGAAAAAAAGAGAGAATATTTAATAAAAATTAGAAACTCTAATTATTTGAGATTTTTTAACAATACGAGAGCGGTAAATCGATAGAGATATACGCTTATGTTTGAGATCGTCTCAAACACAATAATATATTTTATAATTTTTATTAATATTTGATTTAATTACGCATTGCGACATGGGCTTTGCAAAATTATTAATATCTGAGAATAACAAAGTTCAAAGTCGAAAAACAATTACAATGCGACAAATAGTATTATTTTTCTGAGTTTTTCTATCGATAACAAATCCCATGTCGCAAATAATATTATTATAAACGCGAAAACAACTGACGGTTGGCCGTGCGATAAACGACTGCCGGTACGCGCTTATCTCGCGCCGAAATTTCGAGTGGCGGCCAATAAAATTTGGCATCGCTTCGAGAATTCGAACTGAACACGGTGGTTCGAATTAATTGGCCGCGAGCAAAGAAAGATATAAAACTATAACAGGACTATAACAGGACTATAAAAGGACCCGCTCTCGAGGAGCGAGCGCACTCGCTACTTACACGCAGTTACATCGCTTAGATACACCGCTTAGACAAACCGCATTTCGACGCTCGCTATTCTTTCTCGGACTTAGATTAACAATGACCGATTTTCTTTTATTGTGAACCGCATATTATTACGACCGTTTCTTTCTTGTAATTCGGAACTTTGTGTAAAAAGCTGTGTATTTGACTTTGTTAATTATTTATTTATAATTAAAGACATTTGTGACATTATTCGCGTGAATTATTTTGTGCTCCGTTTTTCTCATGCATTACATTATCCGTACGCCTCGTCTCGCGCTTTACATCGCGTTGCTCTCGAACAGCTTACCTGGCTCAAGTTTGACATTGTTGTTATTATTATTGTTGTTTGCGCATTGCGCGACAGTGCCGGTGAGAGGCGTGTCGCTGGTTTTCATTCCGCCCTTAGGTTTCCGCTTGCGCGTTTGAATGCTATCTTTTTTCATAGTCGACGGCCTGTTGATACCGTGCAGCTTGAAGTAAAGACCGCAGGCGTTACACACCGGTTCGCCGTGTGTGTTGCGACGCCACAACGATGTCATCGTCGTTTCGCAGTTGCTGCAAGAGAGACCAACGCGCCTCGTAGCAGACTGAAGAAATAAGAAATCATTATTATAATCATTCATTGCCTTCAACCGAGAGAAAAATATATCTTTGAAAATGATTCCGAGGGTCTGATGAAAGCGTAATGATAACGGATCGCGTTTTGCTCTTAGAATGGTGTATGATTTTATCTCGACAGAATCTCGCTCTGGTCAATACGAAACATTAAAATTTATTTATGTGATATCAGAAATATGAAAATACAGACGAAAGATACGAGAGAGTAACTTAACAGAACTGTAAATTTTAGAGAAAGCATGCTATATTATGCAAAGAAAAGAAAGTCGGAAAATATTTCAAATATTAAAATTTTTAATGGAAAAATGGTAATGATCAATCGCTTTCATCAGTCGAGCCACTAATGAACTCTGATGCGAACTCAGAAGGGGATTACCGTGACTAGAAAGCTTTCTGTGTGCAAGGTACCGCAGAGAGACCGCGGAGCAGAAAAGCGAGCCACCCTCCGAAGATCACGCGCGAGCCTGGAAAAACTCAACAAACATCACAAAGAATCATTCCGTGTGATTGAAAAATTGAACGAGCGACAACACGTATGTTAAAAGAGACGTGACGTACTCTATGTTTAATCAGGCTGCACGTGATTTTGGGGGGGAGGAGGAGAGTGCTCGTACCATGGGTATAGTGGCACCTCGGGGCTTACGATTCGAAAGTTGTGTCACCTGTTAGAAACGTGTAATCGACAACGAAAGCAATCGAGAAGACTGCTTTCGTCGACGATAATCGATTGGCGTTTAGCGTAATGATGATTGATGAAAGCGCGACGTTACACGAGATTGAAGGAAAACCAGGATGGGAAGAACATTCGACGATTCTTAACTGTTTATAAAAAAAGACAGTCCTCTGACATGTAATTTTAGTACTAGTATTTCATTCATATTAATTATAATTCAATTATAATTAATGATTCTTAGTAATTTTAATTGTTGATTCTTAAATACTAATCTTATCATTGATCTCTCGATTCTATTCTTACACGCATTTGATTGAATAAATAGCATTCTTTAAAAGCGTCAATCTAATATACATCGTTTAGAGATATTGATAAAGTGTTACTATTGTTAATCAATCGTTAATCAATCAGCAATTATTATACCCCGTACTTTGTCGCAGTAAAGAATCAACAAAAATTTATTAGCTGAAGAAAACAATATGAGAAGCGCGACGAATTGCGGGACAGGGAATGCTGATGATGAATGCTTAGGAATAGATGAAAAGATAGAAAGAGAAAGAGAAAGAGAAAGAGAGAGAGAGAGAGAGAGAGAGAGAGAAACACGAGAAAAATATCATTACTGATATACAGTACCGTTAGACAGAAAGAAAGGAAAAGATAGAGAAAGAGAGAGAATGCTGACTTGGGAGGATGACACCTACCAAACGACGGCTCGTTTTCTCCTCCGCGAGGACGCGACGGGCGCCACTATACCCACAGAAGAGAGAGTCTTTGTAGAAATTGCCCTGGTCCGCCACTGAAACAGACATGAGGCCATACGTTAGGGGTGTTTTTCGTGCGCGTATTAAATATACACGGCGATGCGACAAGTCTCGAGGGCCAAGTTTCTTTCTTTTTTTTTTTTTTTTTCATTGCATCGCCGATCCCTTCGTAGAATCACAGTCGGAGACGAAAGAATGCGATCGCTCGGATTTACGGAAGGACAGAACATCACGGGCGAATTTCCACATAGGCCTCCTGGACAGTAAACAAGAACACAAGTGAAAAAGGATCCCTTGTGTTTCTGTCTCTCTCTCTCTCTTTCTCTTTCTCTCCGTTCGTCTCTTTCCCAAAGTACCTTGCAGATTAATCCGATTTTCACGGGAACGGTATCAGAAATCAGAATTGTCCAGATTTCATCCAGGATTTCTTATTATAAAAGACTTTAAGGAAGATCACTGTGAAAATTAATAACGAAAATGACTTCGTCAAACCGTTCCGTTCCCGGAAATGAATTTTGGATCGCGATGACGAAGGGGCAAAGGGGAGAGGGACGTACGTCGCGCGAAGCCTTTCTTACCAAGCGGCGTGGCTGTTTAACTAGAGGACGATTCATTCCATTCATCTTGTGGTAGAGACCGCATGCGTTGCAGAGATAATGCCCGGTGCCGTCTCTACGCCATAAGGGTGTGGAAATCGCGCCGCAGTTCACGCACTCGCGGCCCTCCGTAAAGTACTCCGCCTCGATGTTGTGCACTGCGTTTCACATTCTGTGTTTCTCAGAACAACCAGGCAATCGAGTCGCACGCAAAACACACACACACACACGTATGCGATAGCATTTCTTTATATGTATATATTAATTTTTTAATAAAGCAGCTTTAATCGCTTTGAGAGTAATTAAACTCAGTTTGCCATAAACATATATATATATATATTCAATCGAAAATGAGTTTTAAATCTAATTAATATAAATAATATGAATTTATTTCGTTTGATGCTATTTTGGCTTTAAAGCACAAGACTTTTTGTCTTAATTAATCAAATGCTTTCTCGAAGTATTATATTGATTAATCTAATAATTTAAGTATCTCCTAATAATCCAAGACGGAGTTTATGACGTCAATTAATTTTTCTCAAAGTGATCAAATTTACTTCACTCGAAAACGCTATATATGTATATGTATATCGCTATTTCCTTGTATTTTTAATTATATGAAGATTTTAATATTAATCTTGAACCAGTTGCAAAAATCGAAAAATAATTGATTGTCAATGTGCTGTTGATTTTAAGATAGCATAAGGTCTCATCGACTAGTTCATTCGAAAAGATAAGACGATCGATAAAATTGTGTAATATAATATCTATGATTCTTAATGACGTAATATTTGATAACGTAGTTAGTGTTTAAGTGCAGTTAAATGATATCACATTATTAAGTGTCTAAAATATAATATAATTATGACACGATACTTATACACGCATACACTCCTCGTATTCTGTACATATTTTCTGAGAATCAATTTGGAATTAATTATTAAGTTTATATATATTTACATAGATAATTAATAGTCAGAAATTTAATTGGACATAATGTGTTGCATTAATTCGATTGTAAATAAATTAAGTGTAAAAAAATACTATAAAGACGTGCGAGAAAAAGTATCATAATAATCGACATATTCTTCCTTATCAGAGATATATAATCATATTCTTTGTCTCTATTTGTGAATACTTTTACTTTTATTTCTCTCGCAAAAGCAAGTATTCTTCTTCGCGTTAAAAGCAGACGTGCAAGCGCGGTGCGGAATAAATTTAGCAAGATACAGTGACCATTCGCTTTTCCCACGAATCTTTTCCTCTTCCATCGCAGAAGCGGGGAAAAAAAAAAAAAAAATGCAGCGCGTACGCACACGTGCTTCCGGCTCACAACGCGACGCAATTTTCGCGGCCAGGTAAAAAGAGCACACTTTTACACACGTGTCTCCGACGAGAGTAGTAACAATATCTGCGCGGTGGCCTCTTTTTACGTGACCACTCGGAAACAATTGTTTCGTCGGCTCTCGCGACGCATACCACCCCTCTTCCCCTCATTTCTACATTACGTGACTATGAATATGCATAGTCTGTCGGACCGCGAGCGAAACGTGGAACGCAAACTCCATTCCGGAAAAAAAAAATTGTAAAAAAGGATTTAGTTCTACTTATTTTGCTAGCGCGACAAAAGAACGAGAAATTAATAAAATCGTCGTAGAAAAACATTGTGAAAAAAAGATTAATACGTTACATAGGAATTTAAATTATTTTCTGTAATTTTCCAGTGTTGCCATGAAAAGAAATTTTGACCTTAAAGTCAACAACTTTACAACGCGGCCATTCTTAATGACAGCTTAATATATAAAGTGAAGTCATTAACGTTTTAATAATTTCTTAAAATCATCTATTATAAAAAAGTTATAAGAAGACAAATATCCCGTTTCCGAATTTATGCTCCGAAATAAATACACTTATCGTGAACGTTAGCTGTAAATATTATAAATCTTAAAGTATTAATAATTATCTAATTTTTTACGAGTTGCGATGCGGAATATGAAAGTATATATATATATATATATATATATATATATATATATATATATATATATATAAAATGAAAATAACCAGAAATGTGAAGAGTGGATCAAGGAACATGGACGAGCAAGAGGAGGAAGGATGCAGGAAGTATACAGACGACGAGGGAAGTATGGAAACGGACACGGCGTTATCAGAATTTCCGGCGTTTGCCGATAATAACGCGAGGCAACCCGGTATAGTGTCGCGCCATGTGCCGCGTTAAGAAAAAAAAAAAATGCCTACAAAATTATTTCTATAATGACAAAAAATTATTAATTATTTCGGAATGCAAAAGTTATCTCGCCATAAATGTGTACCATTTAAATGGTACCAAACGAACTTCGAAACTCGAAGAAATATGGGGAGGACGATATCCCTTTCGTTGTCTAAATCAAAATTTGCGAGATCTTCTGCAGAGATTTTCTGAGATTGATATAACCATCTACTAAACAATGTTTGTTTGAATCCGCGAGAATCCCCGCGTCTCATTCTAATAGAGTTCGAGCGAGCGCGTCACTCGATGACGGAGAAAAATAAGAGAATTAATCTCGGGTTACTCGATGGAAAAAAAAAAGGAAAAGAAGAAAAGCAAAACGGAGAAGGAGAAAGAAACGAGGAGAGGTCGGCGTACGCGAGCAGCACATCCGGCAGAAACGCCACTGGGAAGCAATCGGATATTGTATGTAGGTAAGCAAGAAGCTGCTGATGTTCGTCCGCGAGTCCTACGAACTCTCTCGTAGAGAGCCGTGTGTATCATGCACACGCGGGTCGAGTTGCATTCTCGCGCCTGCATGACGCCACCTTGACCCACAAATACTAGGTTATTAATTGTCGGATTTCATCGCCACTCTCGCGAGAATTTGCGAGTGCAAATCAGAAGGTTGCGACAATGATATCTTTCTTTTTTTATCGCAGAGACGTCTGCGGGAAGTCTTCGAAAAAAAACATACATATATGTAAAGTGTATGTGCGTATAGTGGAATTATAACAATGATCTAAAATATATAATATTATTCTAAATATTGTATACACATAAAAAAATATAAATAAAAATATATGTTACTAAATTAATATTTAATCGTGTCTCTTTAAGTGTAATTTACGACGATCGTGAAGTTATATGTTTACATGGAAAATTAGAACTCGCTTTCTTTCCATTAGTGCTATATCCTCTGAATCATTAAATTAGAAAATTAAATTCGAAATGCTCCGATTGCTCCGCGTCATTTCATGGTGTCTATAACTTGGCACGCTGTTCTCGAAATATAGAAGAGCGTCCGTAACTAGATATGGAAGGATGCGAGGAAAGCGGGAGAGAGAGAGAGAGGAATTAAAATGCGGGCATTGAGTTACCAAACCGACACGAGGACGAAGAGGTCAGAGGACACGAGAATCTTCTCGAGATAGGGAAGGAGGAGGGGGGGGGGAGGGAGGAGGCAGCGGAATCAGACTTGGCGAGCAATCGGATATTATGTAGCGAGACGTGGCTGACGTAGCCGAGTATCCTCTATATGGAATATCCTCGCTAAACGTACAAGGGTTCACGTTGCGCATTTTCACGCCCGGACGACGCCGACTCCGACCTTCGTGCGACCCCGTCGTGAAACGACGAGAGAATTCGCGCCGTTAATAAAAAATATCGGAGAGAAGTGATGAAGGAACATTAAAGGAGAGAAAAATAAATAATGGAGAAGTGACGCATATTATGCTTGTACAATATATCGCTTAAGATCAAGCGCGATAAATCGTATTGTGCCGTATTATTCCTCGTAGGCGAATTTAATTTCACAGTTAGACGATTATATACTGGCGCGATAATAACCACCGCGTTATCATCGCATTAACATTCTTGTTCACCTGCGCTTTTGTTTCCTTCGACCGCTCGCCAATCTGCCCTCGGCTTCACGATACTTGTTATTTCATACTGAGAAAGCTCAATCAATTTCCCGACGCAGTCTATGTACCTGCACGCCCCGTTTGCCACAGGTGTTCAGGCACTCCAATTGCCATTGTTTATTTATGACTCTTCGACCTTTCTATCATTGAATATCCAATCGTCATTATGAGGATTGAGAATTATTTTTTCGTCACGAAACTTTTGACCATTTCAACAGTTTTATTATACTTATATAAAAATTTAATTGAATTGAAGAAACGGAGACTGATAAGATTGCTACGTTAATTTTATATTCTGAAACGTGCCGATCGTAAATGCAGATGTAAGTGAAAAAAAGAGGTGAGCTGTATGGTTTTAAAAAAGAAAATTTTCAGATCAATCCTTCAGATTAATTTACGGACGGCCACGTGCACGGTCCTTTAGGATGATGCAGGCTCTCGCGCGGTACTCGCGGCACCGACGTTATAACGACGTATACGAAAACATGCCAAGAGAGATGCTCCCTCCTTTAGGTAGGCGGGGAAATACGCGTGTCTGGCGCGGTTAAACTTAAATACATGATGAACTCGCGGACTCGAGATACTCGAGGTCGCGGTATGTTAAAAGGAGAATTTCTATCTCTCTCTCTCTCTTTCTCCCAGTCTGCCGGAATAGAGTCCGCATGATGCGGCATGTACAATCGCAGACTCTAGTCCCTGAAGAACCACTTAAGGTCTTTTCAAATTCTCCCTCTTCGATACATCTTGGAGATGCGCATCTCGCCATCTCTCTTTCTCTGAATATTTGAATTTAAATATTATTTTCATCTCTATTGCATACAATTTTTGTTAATCATATTATAAATAAAAATGACATCATATAGAGGATCGTCATGGGCGATACAAAAATTAAAACAGAAACACTTGTCTCGAGCATGGGAAGAAACATTCGTAGACGCGGCATCTAATTCGTTTCCATGCGCCTTGAGTGTTAAAAAGAAAGCAAGATATATTTTTTGCGATAAAAAGAAAAGAAAACGTCAAAGATACTCTCGTCAAAGACACTATGAGTATTTCGATGAAGACAATTTAAGATTCGGCAAGATATATTTTAAACTTATACATTTACTCCTCTTGTAGCGAAACGAATTTTTACGTCACGCGGATAAAAAAGTCGCGACCTCCGTGAACCTCGGAGGAGCCAATATTTTATCTTGACGTCATTATTAGTATCTGAAATGAATTCAACGTCGCGAAGAGACGCGTTCAATTAATGTTACTATGTATTCGCTGTTATCAGGACAGCGAGTCTTAATTATTACCCGAAAACAGGGAAAAGAAGAGTAATGAGCCGCGCGTGATATCGTCCACTTGGTCGTGAACTTGAGCTTGCATAAGAGTCAGAATTAATTGCGAATGATAACGGAGGAGGTATTTAAAAAGAAAGCAAGAGATTTTGCATTTTAATCGAACTACTTATCCTCTACGTGACACGCCCGGCGAACGTGATATTTCATCGCCACGAATCCTCGATCGAAACAAGAAGACACACACATCGCAATTTTAATTTACATTAGCTTGAAAGAATGATATGCCTTTGCCGCGCTTATTTCACTGGATATTTTATAATCCGTAGTATTTCTCAAAGACAACAGTGAATCCAATAAATCTCTTCTATTTGTTTTTCTACAGATGAAGTCTTACAAGCAAGAGAACATTTTGGCAAAAAAAAAAAAAAATTCAATGGTAAAATCGCGATCGGATTATCTCGGAGAACAACGCGACGATATGCCTCTTCCATTTCCGATACTGTCAGTTTCGTGTCACTGACCGGTTTTAGATTAGATACCTAAGAGAGAGATGTTACGTCTGAGGAATATACACATTTATGGTGGAATTATCGCAAACCGATGCGCCCCCGCTAGATACAGCCCTATCATTATTACCACTTTCCTTTCGCGCGTTAACGCAACTAGATTAGGCCCGTTCGTACAACCTAGATCATGGTCGTATCAATGTTCGCTGCCTCCTTCGATAGCGCGCGTGACGGGAACAGGTGCCGCGGACGACGACGAGACTCGGGGAGGGAATCTGTATATCTTAGGACTCCTTCGCCGGCTACTGCGAAGCCCGAAATTGTAGACGATAAAGAACAGATTCGCAACTCGAGAATCGCGCGAGAAAAATCGCCGCCAGACGCTTCTATCAAGTGAAAGGACGAGAAATGCGCTCCGGGAAATTAATAAATATACATATATTACTGATTTCGAGAAAAAAAAAAAAAAATAGATATATTCCCCTATTCTACGAAAAAAAAATCCGTCAATTTACAATTGAATTTTTATATGAGATAAATTTTTATATGAGATAAAAATAAAATTTAATATTTTTTAATTAAGATGATAATAATACAAATTATTTTAATATTACAAATGATCGATTATATGAGTTAAAAAAAGAATTCATTGTGTTTACTAGTTAATCCATTTTTGACGAGCCAACAAGATACAAAAAACCGCGGATATCGCCGACTCTCGTATGTTATAAAATCGACAGGTCAGCACAGCCAGCATGACCGACCCGAGTGCGAACGATAAATCTTCGGTCTCTCAATAACGAATATAAATTTGTAAAAGATATGTACCACCTATCTCATCGATCATCCGATATTGATTTAACGTTATTCATAAATAATTACTACGGTGCAAACTAAAAAATAGACGCGCTCGAGAAATATTGCCAGTAGGGCTGACGTAGGACCAAGTAAGGAAAAACTGAAACGCGATATTCGAGAGTCTGGTCTGCTGGGACCGCCCTAATTTATTAGTGAACGAATTAGTCACAACTATGTGTGACTATCCGTGCCACCGGGATCGGGTGAGCCGATCGCTCTTCGATTTTTCACGAGTAACGAA
Organism: Cataglyphis hispanica; assembly: GCF_021464435.1. NCBI lineage: Eukaryota > Metazoa > Arthropoda > Insecta > Hymenoptera > Formicidae > Cataglyphis > Cataglyphis hispanica. The sequence goes on along the minus strand of NC_065966.1, from coordinate 1,440,998 downwards.
ACATCGAATCCTTTTACCTTATTATTTATGACGACAGCAACACGACACGCCGTCGATCATTATTGGAGCTTAGCTTAACGTCAATTTATCATGTGACAAAGAAGGAGGAATAGTTCTCATTGCCCGAAATTATATAAATCGTTAGAAAATTATGAGAACAGAGTTCGACGAACAAGATTATCATCTAGTAACAATCTAGATGATTCGTAGTAATACAATTAACAGGAAAGTTTTATCTGAAAAAAATTAATGATATAAAAATAAAATAATAATTGGTTGAACAAAGTTCTCAAATTAAAAAAAAAAAAAAATGGATAAGAAAATAACGTGTGTCGCAAGTGCGGAATTCGAGAGTTCGACGAAGCGTGTGCGTGTACACGCCCACCGATCTCACGCTTGACGATATCCACGCGCACGAAACCGAGAGCTCGCGTGTGTCGCTTTAGCGCCGGCGTTTCATTTATTTCCGTACGGACGCAGATGCGCGCGACGAAGGATCAGTCGCATCAAAGGATACCGTCCACTTTAGGGTCGCATGCGGCGCAACACGGCGACAGGGGCAGTCTCTGGCTTCTCAAGGACCACCATGGATGAGGGGTTGCTTACTGATACTGATCGGTCACTTGCAGCTCGCTTACGTTACCCTGCACTTTGCGGTTTCGTGTTACGAAATACTCGGAAGAAATTAATTCGAGAATGTGTCGGAATTTAGGAGAAAAAACGAGGAGAAATATATTTTAGTTTATGAATCTCGCGGATCTCGTCGGATTTGTCCTTTTATTGTTTACACTTTTATTATTTATCCTTTTGTTATCGTATTATTTACGATTTATTTAATATAATATATTTAATCAATTTATATTCTGAAATATTTAATAATGAACTAAAAATATTGCGAGTTTAATCATATAAATGCAAAAATATGTGGATTAAGAATTATTATAAAAAATTATTTTGTATTTTTAATAAGATTTTCAATACTTCATAAATGTAAATAAGAAACTGTCATGCGTGCGAGAAATATTTAATAAAAAAAAAATTATTCCTGGAGGATGGCTTAATGACAGTCATATTGATGTGCTATGAAATAGAAGATAAAGATTCGAACGTATATCACAAAGCGCTGGGATTACGCGTGAAAAAATGATATACATCCAGCAAACAAGTCGATGATTAATAAACTATGAAGAATGTTTCTCGTCAATTTCAACGAATCGAATAAAATCCAGCACACGTTCGCGTTATCGCGAAACTGGCCGATTCCCGCGGTTTTATTGCCGGAGACACGAACATCGCGATTTGATTAATCTAAGTCGTGAGAATACGCGGCGATCACTGCATACATCGATGAGATGAATTTTGAGAAGCGATACAAGTAAATCCGTTATCTTTGCGCGGATTTAATAAGGATTCTTCATGATCTCTTTCGTGACGAAACGAGATTATTAATTCACTTATAATGTTATGATGAAATTATACGATCCGCCTGCTTTAATCAATTTTTCTTATTAATCCTTTTAATGCCACGAGAAGAAAAAAAAAATCAACCTTCTATTCTCATAAAATTGTGTGATAAATAAAAAAAAAATTATTTTTCTATGAAAAAATAATCTCGCATTTTATTCCACAAGAATAGCACATTAAGAGGATTAATAAAAAAATTCTTCTACTAATCCTAATTTTAAATCTAATCTCATTACCTAACCACATCATAACTTCGCTCGATCGTAAATAAAAAAAGTATTAAATTGCGCCTTAATATTTAATTAAAGTATTAAAGAAAAAAAGAGGATAGACTCACTTGCAGTTAGGCTTGCCGCGGCACTGAGTTGCGTCGGCGCCGTCCCGGAATTAACTGTCTGCCGTTTTGGAAATGAACCATATTGCGTCGTCAGTGGATCGCTCGTGGGCGATGCGTACGTCCAGGAAGTGGCATCCACGACGGCGCCGGCGGTGCCGGTGGTATTTTGTTGAGATGTCGCGTAAGGTGGACTGTAACGGTACGATCGCGCGCCAAAGGGCTGCGAGAACGCCGGCAGGGATTGATGAGACACCGTACCCGAGGATTTGCTGCTGCCGTAATCCTCGGCGATGGAAAGACCGCTGCTCAAACCTGTCGAGAGAAGGAGACAAAAAAAAAAAGGTGTATGACGAACCGAAGATCGTCTCAAAGCGCTACGGGGTGTCCTTTTAATCGCAGCTTTTCTTCATCCATTTTTTCTTTTTTTTTTTTGGGGGGGAAACGCAAACTTTTCTTCTTTAAAATGTCACTATGGAAGTCTTATTTACTGCGCATCAATTTTCAAATGAGTTGTATATACCTTTGTAGATCAGATTAGGAAATTCTGTGTCAAAATCCACTTGAAATTGTCAGTGTTTGTGTATGATTGAACGATAAACAATTAATCATAACTAATCCTAATTAAATAAAATTAATAAAGTTATGATAATATATAACAATTTTGCATATATATATATATATTTCTGAATTCTGCAAAATATAATTTTTACCGAAATATGACATGTATATGCGATTATACGCGGAAAGATTTACAAGGAGAGAATGAAAATATTCTTTTGTATTCTAGCAATGAATCACTTTACAAAAATTGCAATCTCTTAAAAAAACTTCTAAGCGTCTCGATGACTCGTATGGAGGATTATCGTAAGGAATGCTGGTAGTCCGTCTAATATGGGCAAGGACGTAAACTTATCGCGTCAATTATCTCCGCAGCAGATACATACCTTGAGTGTTCCAAAGCTGAGGCGATGACGCCAGTTCCGTAGGACTGCTTGTCATGTAAGGGAGGGCGTAGGTACCCCCCGTGGCAGTCCCTATGCCCATCGTGCTCACGCCGCTCATCGGCCGATACGATTGGCTGTAACGAGAAAAAAACATATTATATATAAGACAAAAACATTCAGGCTGATCCTGACAAATCCGATGCAGAGTAAAAAGCAAAGTAATTAGTAACGATTATAACAGTAGCGAAATTTAATTACTAATGACCAACATTCTCTCGTCTGCTTAATAATGACAGTGCTAGGGATTTGAAGAGTTGTTGTTTCAAATTATTTACGAAAAACTGAATAAATAATTATGTAAATAATCGAAGCAACGATCTCGCTCGCGGCTCGTGCGCCTCGTGTTTCGCGCGTGGATCACGTCCCGCGCGAATAAATACGCCCCTACCCATGGGATTTAAAGCGGCGTGATCGAGACACCCCGGAGACTTACTCTTGCTTTTTATTGCGGGTCACGTGTAAATGTATTGCGTAATATAAATTACACGCGCTTACGTCGAACGCGAGTTTGAAATTAGAATGTCGTAAACACAAATTGAATATTGGTCTCGTTTCCTGAAGCGAACACGTGGCCGCGTACCGATGACAGTTGCCGGGCCGTTCCGCGTCAGAGACACCGGAAGGTGACTCTCGCGGGGGAGAGCGGAAGTCGCGGTTCGACTCTGCGAATGCGGGCGCGTGCCCGAAAGGGGCACTCTTCACCCTCTCGACTAGTTCTCGTTGCGTGTCTCTCTCTCCCCCTCCCTCCTCCTCCCCCCCCCGCTGCGGATGACCCCGCATATAAGTGGCCGGAACAACACGGCTACTCCATTACCTTTTTACCATTATGCGACGAGTTGTTTATACCTGGTCTCGGCTCGCCGGCCACTCGAACGCGGCCAGGGGTCTACCTGAAACGAAACGGTATAACGAGGCCCCCTTCTGGGGGCGCGACGAAGTGAGTTATGGATACCACTTAAGCATGCTTCTCTCTCTTTCTCTCTAAAGCGTATTATCTTGTCGGCGAAGAATGCGGGCGAGTCACCCAGACGAAGAACTACCCCCCAAAAAGTTCCGGCAAAATGACGTTTGCCCGGAAGCCAAAGTGATGACGTGTCAATTAGACTCGGTCTCATATCAACTGAAACGCGTTGTATTTAAACACGCTGACATCCTTATTTGTTTATCCACAGTGCTTCTGGCAACTATATAAATATATAATATAAAATATATAATTTTATTCTCGTTGCTCTAGCAATTATATTTTGATATACATTTTCTTATCGCGGTATCATTTGAACGAAACAATGAACATCGCTAGCCTCTTTGTTCGTAATGAGTAGAAATGTTTCTCTTTTTTTATTATTATTATTGCGTATATAATTATGCGCGTGCATCGCGCACGTGTACTTTATCTCCGGACGCGCATTAACGTGTTCCAAACAAGGTAAAGAAGCGCGGCCCGGCTTAAAACAAACGAAAGCACCGTCGTACGTTCGCCGTGTGATGTCAATACGGATGCGACCTTGAGCAGCTGCGCGGTACTCTGGGCACGTTTCTGCATACCGGTACGTGTCTAGAGGCACACCTTCGCGATGTCCACGATTCCCGTGATGCTCTCTTTCACGGTATCCTCCAAATCTGGCCGTCACTTAACAGAAGAGAAATATCGATAAGCGCGTACGCGCGTCGCAAGAATTTCGAGGCACGAAAAAAAAGGAGAGATGAAAGCGAGTGTGCACTATATGCACTATATGAGTATTATATATATACGTATACAGCTTAACAGAAATTTTAATAATCTAATGAAGATAAGAAATAGTAATAAAAATAATAATAGTAAAAATAATAATTTTTAGCTTAAAAGTGAAAAATATAAATTTTGACAATTTAGAGAATATAAATTCGATTAATATTGTAGCTTGAATTTTTAATTTGAAATTTCATGTTTTTTCTTTAGCATATGCGATTGGCACGTGAGTAACTATAGGAAAAACTGCGACTCGCGTGCAAAAGTGCATGGCCAGCAATCAGCAATATTATATACCGATTCGCCGGCAAAGTTGTACCGAATATAAAATTTGCAGCGCAACAACGAGGGACATTCGACACCAAATGTGATCTGACCCTCGCGAATTCTGCTTAGGCGATTTACATTTACGTAACATTGAGGCAGGTTATGACGTAAAGGTCGAGTATTGACGACGATTGAATTATAATATTTTCAGCGACACACGAATATAAAATATAAAGTAGAAGAATAAACGGAAAAAAAAACATTCATCAACGCGAGTAAAATAATTAAATTCTTCCAATCATTATATGACGAATACTTTCGTTTTGCATTCCGTAAAAATTCCAGCAATACACCGAGAAATCTCGCATAAGCGTAACTTATTTCTATACGCATTATCGTTAGTAAAAATAAGCGGTCGCGCGAGTACATTTTTTTTTTCAACGGCGATGCGCAAATACATGCCTCTAACGGTTTCGATTGTCTTAGGATGTGTCGTACATCTGACACGAGCTCGACGGGCACGAGGATGCGTCTTAAGTGCATCGTACTTAACGTGACAGAACGTCCATCCGATGCAATACGAGACCGTTCCTCGTGAAAAACTGGTTGCGCGTATCCCGGATGGTTCGCGTATATCAAGTGCAACCGGGTACTTTGTAAACCACTAAATACGAAAAAGAGAGAGAGAGAGAGAGAAAGAGAGAAAGAAAACGGTATTAGACGGGCACGCGCTGCGTGCAATTACACGCTCGGTGCAGCGATCCGTGCGATCCGCGTCCCGCTTAATGCGTTTCGCAATGTAAACGACCGACCGATGGCGATTGGTACGTGTTATATAGACGCAAGGAACCTTCCTCCGATAAAACTATAAAAGGTCACGTGCGTGAACAGATCAGAATAAAAAATATATACCGCATTTCACAAATATTATGGTATAAGCTGAGGTGTAATCAAAATTAATCGTGAATCTAGAAAACATACTAAAAAAAAATATTCGTGCGAAAAAAGGCAATATTCCTTGATGTGACGCGATTTAATAATGATCTCTCAATTAAGCGAGATGTAACGTCATCATTTTTAATTCCGATTAATGAAACCTCGATTGTTCTATGTCAAGTTAAGCAAGAGTGCGCAAACGAATGATTGTTTTTTTCACTGCGACAGGGAGAGAATTTTCTGCGACTTCTATGTATATTTTATAGGGCGGTTGGCAGGCAAGCATGATGATGGCCTAACGTTGAAGAAAGTAATGCTCAATGACGTAACGTCATACTAACAGGAATCGAGAGCGACTTTATGGCCGGCGCACGGACGTGTGCGTGCACGCATATTCTATGCGTAACGGCTGCACGGGGAGCTCAATAGTGGATCTCGGATTTCTTCTAAGAACCTCCGCCGCACTTTTATTTAATTATCGTTGCCGACCGTAATCTCCATCTCGAACTCTTCCTCTCACGCGAGATGTAACAATCGCCATGATTATTTAGACAATTGGTAAGAGATCAATGTGTGAGATCGACTTGGAGAATTTCTCTTGACAAATGATATACTAGGATTGGAAAAAAAAAAGTACAAGTCAATAATAAACTTATCGCTGTAGAGAGGAGTTAATTTGTTTCTTATTTTAATGAGATTTTTATATCTCAACTTTTCGATCGTTCCCGAAAGGAATTCCAGATCAATCCATCGCAATTAGCGCATAGCGCGGCAAGTTTATTTAATAAATAAGAGATAAATGCGTGGCAGATATTACGCCATTTGTATTTGCCACCGGAGAAAGATGTAGGGTTCCTCACGGTCGAGGAATGCGAATTTCGCGAAATCCAATATAGCGAGTTTAATGTCGACGGGGTTATAGCCCTGCTGCCGTAGGACTATCTGAATCCACCGAGCTGATAAGACGCTTCTCACGATGGCCTGCGAAAGAGCGGGGGAGAGGGGAGGGGGAGAATGTTGCAGGCAAAGATGAGCACGATAAATCTACGAGATGAGTAAACGCATCGGATAAAGAGGGTGAGTGCGCGTTTGTTCGACAGATATCGATTCGAAAATCAATACGATTTGGAATTCCTTGACACAAATCGATAAAATGTGATGAAGCTGAATTTTAAAGTGTCAGAAATTGAATTGAATGCAAAAGATTCTCCCATATTTTTATTTTTTTTTTTTAATTTTAGAAATAATGAATAAAATTAGATCTTAAGATAAAATGTCATTAAGATACTCAAGTGATCAAGTGAGAAATAAAATTACGTTAATTATTTGAATTGCTAAAAAATTTTAATCAGATATTCTGTATCAAAATAATTCTCTCATTTTCTCTTGTGATAAGTTCCGCTTTAACAATCAAGGCAGAATTCTATTTATATTTTTATGTTCTAGCATATATATTTTAATGTATGTATTCTAATCTATATTTTATATACAGTGTATATTTTCCTTCTTTAAATTGTTTTCTGTATTATACGACATGTAAGATTATAAATAGAATTCTATGCTGAATTCTGTCACGAATTGTACATTTTTTTAAAGCGAGCTTAACTCTCTGTTATAGAAAATACAGTGAATAAAAAATATTATATATAGGAAATATTTTAAGTTATATATATATGTAAAGATGCGTGTCGTTTCGAAAATCTTGTAACACGGTAGATATCTCGTATGACAAGAGATAAGAAGGGCAACATTTCTTATTTGCTTAGCCACATGAAGACTGGTTAAGATATCATAGCTGATCTTTTTATACGGTCAGGGTTGTATTACGGAGCATGAGAATAAATCACGCTAGTGTGTGAATTTAATATTTGCATATGTAAGATGCATATTTGCATATATATAAGAAAGTAGTGAACGAAAAACTTTCAAAAAATAAACGAGAGTAAAAATTCGAAAACATATGTGAAATGTATCTTTCGATATATAGAGACATTTTCAATTTTAGTTATTTGTAAATATAAAATTATCACATATGGAATTATCGACTAACGATTATGTGAATGCAAAAAGCTAAATATAAAGAGCGATAAAATATATATGTATAATCTCGCAGAAGAATCTTGTGGCATCTGTGATTTTACAGAAATGTTCAGCAAAATTTCAGCATACTAAATATCAATATCGAAGTTGTAAAATAACGCGATATTTTTTTCTTCACGTCGCATTTATTCGGCTGCAAGTTGCGCCAATTATCGGTTCGTGCTTTATTTTTATTTTAACCAGATGCGATAAAATGAAAGTTTCTCTCTCTTTGAAGAAAGTATATATGTAATCGATGGAGTCAAAAAAAGGAGTGTAAAATGGCAAACTGATTAGCCTATATCAAGTGCATGTATGTAATACATGTGCGATTATTAACAGACAAACAGAAAATAAATAACAAATTGTAATACGATTGACGTAAAAAAGCGCGCCGCGAGAAAATAAAATAAATAAAAATAATAATTTGCCATATAAATTCACGTTTTTATAAATTGATAGCTATTTGTGTAAGATATTTATTTCATCGTATTATTAGATACAATATTAAAAAAAATATATATATATATATATATATATATATATATATATATATACACTAAAAATTTGAAAAATAAATTATAATAAAAAAAGATAAAGTTATCACGTATAATTATCTTCGTAATATATAGCGGTTGCATAATATATCCCTTCAAATTTTATTCAAAATTTGCGTAAAGTATATGATCTTATTTTATCAGGATTCAGCTAATTCCATATCACGTTATAAATAAACAGCCCATACGAAGTGTCACTCGAGAAGATATAAAAATGCCGAGTATATGAGACACAAAGCGCATGCGTTATAAACCGTTTAAAGATTTGTCGAATTTCTTATTATAAAAAGACTCACTGCATCTTAGCGGGTGTGACCGGTCGAGATTGATATGCTCCGATATGTATCTCCTTTCCTCGTCTCTCTTCCACCGTTCGTCCTCCGTTCTTTCCGTTTCGCAAGAAATGAAGATGTCAAAGAAGAGAAAAAAAAATGATGATGACGTGAAGGATAAAAGAAAGTACCCGGGAAGCCCCGTATCTGTCACCGGGCAGACAAGAACTGAGCGCAATATAATCTAACGGCATGCACGAAACGTCGAGCCGAGTCGGAGCAGTCCGGAGGACCTCGCTCCGAAGGTGGTCAGGATTTTCCCCTTCCTTCCCTCCCCCTCCTACGAATCCCTACAGGTCCACCCGGTGGGGACCCTCTCCTGTCGGCGACGGACAATTATCCCCACTTCTATCATTCTTTTAACGCGCCTCTTCCCCTCCATCCTACTTATCGGAGATACATCGCGTCGGCGATCGCATTTCTCTCGCACTACGTCCCAACATCGTCTTCCCCGACCGCGCCTGTCACGAGGGCATCCCCACCACAATGTGATCGACCACTCGAGACGTCCCCCACTATCTGAAGGTTCTCTCCGTGGATTACGCCTCGTTTAGCGAACGAACGCTCGCTTTTGTCCTGCCCGGAGGGACCGCCGCCGCCGCGACGCCATGCACGTGCAGACGATGGACTTTCTCTTGTCTATTGAAAAAAATTCTTCGATATGAGTCATGAAACTTTTTCTGTTTTTCTGACCATATCGAATTGTTCTTTTTGTATATCATCCATCTCGTCTGTTTTGTTCAATGTAATTTCAATAATAAACATATTGACATAACATATTTTGTAATTCATTTTTTTTCCTATATTTTTTTCCTATGGACGATGTCTGAATTAATAAATTTATAAAATAAGATTAATTCTCAAATATAATTCTATAATTCGATAATTTCGATATGATAATCAAATATTAGTTATATTGAATATTATATATATATATATATATAGTTGGATATATATAAAATAAAATCGAATATGAATTATCCCGAATGACAAGCAATGCTTGTTTCAATCGCTTCGTTTCAAATGGAATCTACCACGTGCCACTTCCGCCGGCATGCTCACATCGAAAGACGACCGCACGTGGACATAGGCGAAGAAAAACAAATGCTGGAATCACCTTCAGATGTAGAGACAACTGTGTATATTGCACGCGTGTCTCGTGATACTTGTAATTGTTTTAAACGAAAAATTGCAGTTACGTATAGAATATTTATGTCTCTTTCATTAATCGATATTAATTTCAAAACTCTTTTGAGAGGAGAGACAAGAAACTATCCATATATCACAATTAAAATTATCTGGATATGAAAGAGTAATATGTCAATAAATGTACGCTGTGAAAAAAATTCAAAATAGAAAATAAATAGATTATATAATATGAGCTTGTTCTAGTACAAAGGATTTCATCCTAAGCGATTCGTAGAACTCGGTGGATGTATTTATGAAATGTAAACTCTCAAATAATCTACGCACACAAACTTCCCGCCACTATTAATGATTCGTTAGTTCTCGAATTTCTTTCTTCGTATTATAATTGTATAAATTATGATTTAACTGAGATTTTAAAAATTGATATTTCTTATGATTATAATTTAATAAAATTGAAAGATAATTATAAAATCTATAAGGCTACTTATAAGATTTTAAGACTTATTCCAGAATCTCTCTGTAACTGATGAGAGAGAAAGAGAGAGAGAGAGTTCAAACTTTTGCTTTTATTTTTACTATAAATATTTATTATCTATAATTGATTGATTCTATTAATATAAATTATTGCATTGTATAGGGGATAGTTTAAGTAATCCTGTATCTCATACTAGATTGTACGGCGTATTGTTACATTTTGTTAAATGATAAACTATTACAATAATTAAAAGATTGATGTCCAATAATAACGAATAACTTTTATTCGATGAATATAAATTTGAAATAAATTTACATAATTATACGATTGCGTAATAGGAACGATCAATTTCTCTACACTGGCGTAATCTTCTCACATCGGTCACAAAAACAACGTCAAAAAGAAGCGGATCGCGCGCGATCTGCACTGAACTTTCGATACCAAATTTGAAAGGTCACGGCCCCGTAACACGTGTACAGTGCGTGAGTAAATCGACAAGTACGAAATTCTTAAACGCAGTTCTCTCTCTCTCTCTCTCTCTCTCTCTGTCTTTCTCTCCTCTTTCTTTCTTCTCTCTCTTCCACTCCTCCTTTTTTCTCTCTCTTTCATTTTATCTTTCTCCGTCTCGATTACATTCGGAGCGATGAAAGTGAGCGCGGTCAGCCGAGCGATCTCTTTTCGTAGAATTGCGGAATGGCAATCGATGGGAATCTATCAGTCAATCGCATTGATCGGTCAATAAATCCTTATCGGATGCAGATTCAGCACATCAGATAAGACTGGCTATACTGTGATCGCGGGGAAATAAATCGCGGAATTGCGATAATACAACCGCTATGCATCGGGAGTTATCGGGAGTCACCGTATATTAATTAATATCGATAAATTCCTTGCGCGGAATTAATTTTTTTTTCTTTTCCGCGAATCGATAGTGAAGCGCTGCAAATTTTTTTTATTTACCAAAGGTGCGTTTCTTCCCTTGAAAATGCCCATTTAAACTCTGTCACTGCAGTAAAGATAAATCCAGCGGTCATTGTGTGCGCAAATGCGCGTCGATCAAGTGAATCAACACGAAACCTTGGATTCATGACGCACGATGTCTTCGATATTTTTGCGATGCGAGCAATCTGTCTCGTTCCCTTCCCGGAATCGGAGGATGGCAAACAATGCGATCCGTGGATCATTTCAATCGGTGAACGAACCTTCGTCATCGGCAAATATCGGATACCAAGAGAAAAACGCGAAATTCGGACACAAAATCATATCTCATAGTTTGTTATATATTTACCGCCATCAATCTTTCTTGGCACATTTTTCTCATTATTTAAATTTTTAAAAAACATTAAAAATATTTAATATTAATTATAATAATATAATTAATCGTATCAATTATTGTTATTAAAAATATTTTTATATATAATAGCATTAATATAGTCAAACCAAAAAAATATAATTCCAATGTGTGTATCGAATTTTTTAAGAAATAGCTTAATATAAAAAAAAAAAAAAAAAATTTTATCAGTGAGAATATAAGTAAAAGAAGGAAAAAAATAATAAATATTACAACAAACTAATCGACCAACGATCGAAATACTGCATCGCTCATCGGCTCGCGTTGGAATAGTGTCGAAGACGACCGTACACACATACACACACCTTAGGTCGTCGAGTATACCTAAATTCTCGAAGGCTCGTGCCCGAGATGAATCAACAAACACGGCGACGAGAGTGGGGACAACCTTCGCTTTCACATAGTTGTTAGCATAGGGCTGAGCGATCGTCATAGTCTTCCACCGACGGTCTCGCTTTGTTTCGGCCTTGTATCGCCTACGCACACAGCCCTTCGCGAAGCGAAACAGCCCTTAAGCCCGCGAGTAAATATTTTTGCGCGCGCGCGATAAAGGTCGCGTACATTTGTACGCAACGGCTTTAGCACGTTTCATCGTACCGCCACTTGAAAGAAAATTATTTTTCGAGGTTGAAATTTAAATCGCACGTGTGGATAAATCAGCCAGTCATCTCCGGTGATTAATTATTGTATAAACTAATTATATTCATTAATGCATTTTTTTTATAAATATTATATGAAAGTGCCGAGTTCATTTCCATTTATCTGACCGCAGGAGCAGACGATCGAAAGACGTATTGTGACTTTGCAGTTTCTAATTGAGATCTTATTTTATACACGAGATACGACGTGACACATACATCAGATTATATCGTCTCGTAGACGGCGGCTCAATCAATTCCCGGTAAATCTCGAGGTGAATTTCGAACGAAACTATTTTCTCGCGAAATAACTGTAAATCTCGTAGAAAAACGTCGCGACGATGTCAACGAACGAGATGCTGTGCACAATAATAATTTGACGATCTGCTCTCGCTTAGAATAGCAATATCGCGTCTCTGCGCTGCCTCGAAGAACTTCGTATTTAACACTGTCTTATTCACTGACTCATACCAATTATTTTATTTATCACACTTTAAAAAAATTTGTCTAGAGATTAAATTTTTCTACGACAAGAATCGTAGCGTCGTCATTGACGGGAGCTAGACGATTTTAGAATCAATTCGCTCACACCTGACATATTGTCATTATCCGTGACACCCGTTAACGATAACGATAAGGACTAACCTGGAAAGCGGACTGGGCGAGTGCGGTGCGGAGGAGCCTTGATCGTGCTGATCCTGATGATGATGCGGGGTGCCGGCGGTCGCGTGATGCGTGTAGATCGAGTCCATGTACAGCTGATCGGAGACACGCTCGGCCTCTTGCAGTCCGTGATTAGTCTGCACCGACGGCGGTGGCTGCATGGACGTGAGATGGGTGAAGGATTGCAATCTGCCCTGATCACTGGGGCTATAACCAGCTTCCTGGGCCTGTCGATGTGGTGAGGATAGACCCTGATCATCGTGCGGACTGTGACTGGAGGTCGGGGAGCCACCGACGGTTCTCACCGACGGCGAGCCTCCGCCGCCACCGTTGCCGTTACCGCTACTGGTCGCCGGGGTATTTCCACGAATCTGATGTTGCAGGTATGATTCGTCGGACAGCACGTCATCCAGATGATGCGCTGTGTGATGATGATGGTTACTGCCACTGTTGCTCGATGTGGCATTTGACGCGGCGAGATTCGTGAAGAGTACTCCCAGATAATCACCCCGCGCGCCCCTCATGGCCGCGGTGATGCCGCTCACACCTCGATCCACGTCCTCGTCGGTCTCTTGATGATGCTGGTGCTGCTGTGGATCCTGCAAATGACGGTGCGCGGATGATAGAGCGATGACAGCGTGCTGATGCATCTCGGACAAATGATGATGTGACTGTTGTTGTTGTTGATGCTGCTGATGGTGATGATGATCCGTCGTCGTCGGCGAGAGCGTTTCGGTACCGTAACGATGCATCGTGGAATGAGGCATGTGACTGCCGGAGCGGCGTCCTTCCGATGCGACGGAAACCTCCGTCGAGTGCCGGTTATCCCCTCCCTCGGGAACTGGGGCCTCTCTCGCCCCGAGCTGAACGTACTGCTGCTGCTGCTGCTGCTGCTGCTGCTGTTGTTGACGGTGGTGGTGCACGTCATGTTGCTGTTGGTGGTGCGTTTGGTGGGACGGCTGCGAAACCTGTTGTTCCTCTCTCATGTCGCCGCCCCCGAAACTTTGAGGATTAAAGAGAAATAGAAAGGACATTTCAATTAATGCTTAATTGAGAAAATTTCGCGACTTAATAAATTGGTTTGTCGATAAATTAAGACTCATCAAAATGATAATATTTCTTGTCGAGGTTTGATTTAAAAATACGGTTTGTACGGAAAGCAAGATTATTTGGCCTATAATATCTAAATATTTATATTTTTTATCATAAAACACGTGACACACTTTTGTTCACATAAATCTTCGAATATTCGATATCATTTTCTTGAAATCATAATACGAACGTTCCAGGAAAAAAGGGAAGAAATTTAAATACCAAACCGTTCTTCTGCAAGATGCCAATATAACGGGGTGCAAAAATGATGAAGACATCCATTCGTCCTAATATTTAATCAGGACATTTGCCCCGGCTCACTCACCTCTGGTGGATTATGTGCGCTGGATGATAGCCCAGCTCGTGGAGGGTGTAAGTGGCGTTGGGATCCTCGTCGGCATGACCGTCGTTGGCGACAGCGGCGACGGCGGCGACCGCAATAGCGACTGCTTCGGCACCGGTTGGCTGTATCATGACGCCATTTTCCATTTCCGGCTGTCCCGCCTCCAGCACGCCCACACCGCTCTCCTCTCCGGTCTCCTCGTTCGCCACGTACGTCGCCAGCTGTTGTTGCTGTTGTTGCTGCTGCTCCTGCTCCTGCTCCTGCTGCCGCTCGACTTCGTTCTCGATGACGTCTTCGCTCTTTATCGCCGTCACCGCCTGTCCCTCCTCCTGCTTGACGACTGCCTCCCTGGTGGACTCTGGTTCCGTGGCCCCGACATACTCGATCAGCACTACGCGCAAACGAACTTGTTGACTAACTTGGTCGATATATTATATGTTAATGTATTTGTCCTTAAAAAGGAAAACCCTAACTTAGACTACGTGTCTAAAATCCATATTTGCGCTAGAAAGAAAACAAGCGATATGAGTTTGCAATGACGTGTTTGTCTTAAATGTAAACAATGATATCAATAGAAAGTTTATCTTTATTGTTATTTAAAATCTTTCAAAAATATGAATTGTCAATATGTGTAAGAAAAAAAGAATTTCCTTTCTTTTCACTTTATGACAAAGGAAAATTTATGACTTACGTGAAATAGAAAGTTCAAGATAAAATAAAAAAAATAAAAAAATAAAATTCAAAATTATACTCATAAAGATAGAATTGACATTTTGCTGACGCAAAGTCTCTTCTCTTATGTTATTTCAATTAAAAAATGTTTAATGATAAAGATGAGAACGTATCATATTATCATTTCGTATTATATGTTTGGTCATAAATTGTCTATTTTGTAAACAAGTATATATGATCGACAATACGTGATCATATTACAAGATCCCGAAATCTAGATCCATATACACGATTTCGCGTACTATATATACTAAATATATATAATTATATATAATTATATATAATTATATATAAATATATATATATATATATACACTAAAATAATATAATTAAATGCACATCTCTATATACGATATCGTGAAGCATACAATTATAAACGAAATGTTTTAGAAAAACTCATTCAAACGCTTCGTCCACCGCGAGGCGCATCTTATCGAAGATCCGCGTCGCACTATCAAATATTTCGGAATCCGCTTGAAAACACTAATCGGTTTTTTTTTCATTCTTATCGCCTTTTTATTCTCAGCGTGTGATAATTACGATTTTACATCTGAATTTATCGTGACTTTTTTCTAAAAAAAATTCTAAGCATGAAGCCAAACATTGGAAAGATTTGAAAAGTTTTTAGAAATGATATATTTTCTAAGAAAAAGTGTGTTCAAACTGATTAGATAATTTGTCCTTAAAATTACCGTTTCAAATTTTACATAAACGCAATATTAAATTAAATATGAATATTTATTAAATATTAAATATCAATTAAATATTATATTAACATAAATCGATGTAACGTAAGACAAACAGAACATCTTGCGATTCAACCTGTCGCTAAAAATGGATGAATTGTTTCGACTGCAGGGTCCGTCTTCTTTTGAATGACCACGATCGCATAATCGCGCAATAAAAATCGAGAGCGATCGAGATTCGACAGAGGCGTAGGACACACGATACGATGACACCGAGAAACTGTTGCTAGCCGGTGCGTTACAAAAATAACTACATATGCTCTTATCTACGCGACGTTAATGGTGGCGCACGCACTCACGCATTCACGCACGGACACTGCTGCGTGTACGAAGAAGAGCAAGAGAGAGAGAGAGAGAGAGAGAGAGAGAGAGAGAGAGAGACAGAGATAGAGAGAAGGAAAAAAGAGGCTTAATAAGGGCAAAAAGAATGATTTCGCGAGCTGTTATTTCTTTTTCTCTCTCATTCTCACGAAGATAAAAATATTTTTAATCATCGAAACCATAGAGATCATAGCAGGATCAAAGAGCGTGATCCTAGTCTTCAATTTTATCAATAACACTGGTTTATATTCGATATGTACAATTTCCGAAAATCTCTTCTCTCTTCTCGTGCCTCTAAAGTTTAAAACTTTGAGGTATACATCGGTCGTACGTTTCAATTAATTAGAGCAGAAATGCGACACACTGCACGTACGCACTCGCGCTCTCAATAGACCATTGTCTGACCTCGAGCGATGCAATATGGGCCGATCGTGACGATCTGATGCGTAACTCGATTGTCCATGCGGCCGCTGAGTAATCGGTGTGTCGCGTGAACGTGCGGCACACGAAACCTCAGCAATATCACGTGCGCTGCGCAAAACCGATCTGATCTTAACTCGTGACTATATGCTCATCCGACAAAGTCCAGATATCATATAACAATAATGACTAATATATATGTATTTCTGTACTTAGAAACTTGCGCGAGGTTTAAAGAAAAAAAAAAATGATCCGAACTATGTTGTATGAATCAACGAGCATTCGGCCCACTCCGAGATTTTATATCTGAGACTCTGTTATTTTCTTTTCTTTGAAAAATAATTGAAGAGAATTATTGAATCTCTCTGCTACGTCGCCAAAGATTATCGGCTCCATTTAATTCATTCATTTCTTTTATTCGAAATCTTTCAGCGTAATTATTATACATATATATAATTTTTAATATATATTTAAAAAAAAAATTATATATGTGTGACTTTAATCGAGATAATAAAATATCCTGAGGAATTAATGAATCGATTTAGCGCGCCAAGTTCTCATTCAAATCGCAATATCATCCTTGAAGACGGTATATCGACCGTTTAACATTGAATCGACCTTATTGACATTACCTAATCAAATTGGAAAGGTCAGGCTCGTTTATCTGGCCGTTGCCGCTCGACGAATTTGATTAAAAAACATATTTTTGCGTAAAAGGTCCAAGTACAATTCGTTTCGACTCAATTAGATCGGAGTAATATAAATAAAATGTATGTACTAATACATAGGGTGATCTGGCAAATATTATCGCTAATATTACTCCGTCAGATTATTTTTTTAATATTTAAAAAAAAATAACAAACAAATTGTAATGAAAATTTTATTTGATTAATGAGGCTTTATTTGTAATAATAATAATATATTCACTTTCAATTTATTTGTATTAATATATTCACTTTTAATTTTCTTTAAATAATCAAAAATTTTATATTACATGCAAATAGTCTTATTTCATTGTGCAGTAATGATTAAATGTATTTTCCATATTTTAATTAATTATAAAAATTTTATTTAACAAAAATGCCAAATATTAAATGAAAAGCTGAATGTGGCTACGATGTATGTAAAATAGTGTGTAAGTATTATTCAAATGCAAAACTTCGAATAAAAGACTTTTAAAGAGATCGACGGAAAAAAATTAGCCGCCCCATATTATCTGCGGCGAGGAGATGCAGAGAGCCGCGACCCCGATTAATCATTCGATAAAGAAAATATACTCGTCGGGCCGACGACAGCGAGAGAAGGACCTTTCCCCATTATTGCAAGAGTAAAACGAGCAAACGATCAGCATCGACAAAGAAAGGCGACCGCGATCGGCTTCGATTCCGCAACGGTTTTATTACTTATTCGCGCATTTCATCTTATATACATACTTATTCATATATTCTGTATGAGATCAATATATGTCTCGTGTTTTATATACCTATATATAAAAAAATTTTATAATTAAAATGTATATCTCCTTTCTCACATGCTTTTCCGTAAGCTCTACGATCCCGTAAAAATATCTTGTAAAAAGAGACCGGGTGCCGGGTCATTCTTTATATTAATATTTCACAAGAGGTCTCTCTGTTATCTTATCTTTATATAACTATTTCAAATACTATATACTCTTTAAATACTTGCTGCATTATATATATATATATATATATATATATATATATATATATATATATATCTTCTTCATTTTCATCGTCTTTATTTTCAACATGCCGGAATTCATCGGAAATTCTGTCGATCGTTACAAGGTGCGTGCAATACGATGCGTTTGCAAATTATCGATGCACGGGAGACGGCGTTGCGCGTTTATTATCCGAGATGTATACACGCGATACGAGAATCGGCGATGTCGCTCCTGAACGGTAGCCAAGAGAGCGAGTTTCACAGAGTGGTATAGACGAGCGGAAGAGGTTTTGTACATCGAGGCCAGAGGTTGTCCTTATCTTTCAGACCCCCACAAAAACAGTCTCTGTTATCCGCAATACGAACGCAATGTGTGGTGTGTGTGTGTGTGTGTGTGTGTGTGTGTGTGTGTGTGTGTGTGTGTGTGTGTGTGTGTGTGTGTGTGTGTGTGTGTGTGTGTGCATATACATATATATATATATATATATATATATATATATATATATATATATATATATTATATGTATTATATATGTCGATGCGGTTTACGACGAGATTTTCAAAGATTGAATGGCCTCTTTATCTCTACCTCCCAAATCCTCATCTTCCTCCTTCTTCCTCCCGTATCTTTCTTCTTTCCCTGCTCGATGAAACTCGTAGTAGCTCACGATCGACTCTCTTAGATAGAGATAAGATAAAAATCGACGATAACACGTGGGAATCTTCGGAATTGCACATACTCATACATTTTGTCTTGGAATCGAAGAAAAAAAAAAAAAAATAAAAGAAAATGAAAGCAATTTTCAAAGATACATATTTCGCAATCTCGTTAATATATTTCCTTTCTATCCGCATATTGGAATTTGACAGGAAAGGTAAAGTAAGGACACTTTTACGTATCGTTTTAGGCGTATCACACGAAGGAACAGGGAGTGCATTGTGGGTAGGAGAGGAGATGAGACGCGGCCGTTGGACTAAGTATGACGCTCGGCTGGATGCGTTCTGCCTATTTCCGATAAGAGGAAGGCCAGGTGTTCTCGCGCACAACGTCTACAGGAGCGACGCGTTTTCCGCTCCGCAATCCGCATCGTTGCTCGCAAAAGCGATAATTTATAATTGATGACCGACTTTTGCAAAGCACAAGGAATGATTCACGACGATCGATTCGTCATTCCAAAAAGGCACGTATGAAAACGATGGAGAAAAACCAATGTGCCAGCACATGGTACAACCGCGGTCAATTAAAAAAATCATTTAAAATGATATTGAATTGGGAAGGGGGACCATCTACAGGATGGGCCCAAAATGTTTCGGCCAAACTTTGAGATAAGAAATTCAATTCTGAACAAAAAATGTTCTATAAACATGGGTGGAAAAAAATGCTTCCTTAAAATGTTAGCGCCCAAAAATCTCTGAAATTAGGATTATTTTATATATTTTTACAAATATCAGGGAAAGTATGCGCTTTTCAATAAAAGTATGAAAAAACACTTTTTTGTATATTTGAAGCTGATTATCTTAAAACCTATGGAGTGTACCATAATCATTTTGAAAATATTTTAATTTTCTACAAATTTTGATATTTCTTGATAAAAAAATTTTTTCACACTTTTCCTAATATTTGCAAAAATGTATAAAATAACCGTGATTTCAGAGGTTTTTGGGCGCTAACTTTTTAAGAAAGTATTTTTCCACGTTTACAAAAACCTTTTTTTTGTCCAAAATTAAATTTCCTACATAAAATCTCATAGTCTAACCGAAACGTTTGTATAATCAGAATGCCTTTACCCAAATCTTGTAAAAAAATTCCTTGATGTTCCAAATATCTTTGTTCAAAATTCCAAACAAAAAACTATTTTAAAAACTTTTTGGTGCAATTTCCTAAAATAAATTTTTATATTGTACGCGTATCCTAATGTAATAAAATTTTAACTCATACAAAGGAAAAGCAGTTATTTAAGTTTTAAATGCTAGGCTTACAAATGTACTGAAAAAAGGAACTAAACTAGATTTCGTTAAAATAAAAATTTTTAACTTTTATATTTTTGTTTTTTTATTACTAAAAACAAAAATAAAAAATATATACTGCATATTCAATATTTTATGTCAAAAAACAGAGAGATAGATATATATTTAAAATATATTTTAAACACACATAATTCACAACTTGGCTTATCAACGGATTATAAACATAATAAAGAAATGATTAAAAAAAAGATTTTTTTTTAAATTCGCCCACTCCTAATAAAATTTCATGAGTATTTCAAGTTTTTCATATTTATCCAGGGAATAGACACCTTAATAATATATAATTTATCCGTATCTCCTTCGTATATTTTATTAAACGTTATTTTCTTTTATCTCATAAAATTTACGAAAGAATATTTAAAAAAAAAAATTTTTTTCGTTAAGTATTTTCCTCCATTCGCCTTGTTGATCAAGAACCGTCGAAACCGCTTACGCTGCTATAACTCGCCCATCGGAGTCAGTGTCGTCGCGGTGTCTGCCGCTGAAATCTGCACCGACGGCCTGTGTGGCCGCAGTTGCAGATTAGGCTACTATGGGACTCTTAAAAGACGATAGAAAGCCCGCAATCGCGTACTCCGCTCGCGCGTACTACGCACGCTTATGATAACTCTGCACGCTACCACAGTAGAAATAGAAGATAATACAATCGCGCTGTATAATCGTACGTAGGCTCATTCATCCCGCGGCTCAAGATAGAGCTAATCTGCATAACGTCACGTTGCCTCATATCCTTAACGATTCCGTGTTTAATTTTTGGGGCGCTCGTAAAGTACCTATTTTATGTACACAATTAAAGGATTTGATAGAGAAATTGATTCGCTAATTTTTTTCATGGCAATTAACGAATTGTAATTTGATTATAAAATTTATTGTATCAAACATCGCAGAAAGTCAAGTTAAATTATTTTTATAGCCTTTAAAGATTTATTTATTTATACTTGTATTAAAAAATGTTAAGGAGATTATAATCGTTCCGTTTCTTTATCTATATCTAATTTTTATAATAAAGATTTTCATAGATTTGCGAACGTTTCCGAAAAGAAACCGAAAAAAATATGAAAGATGAAAAGAGTCCTTTATTCCTTTCACGAGGGATTCTTGAATATGAATTTGTGGGCTCGGCTTGTGAGACAGTCTGCATGCCCGTCATAAAATGTGCAAACATCCCCGTGTGTTCCTCAAAATGCGTGTTTAAATGTCTGACTCTCGAAGAAACCGACACGATATATATACCAGTATGTATGTAAAATATCGCTCTTATATAAGAAAAATGAAAATTGTGAAAATAACGTAAAAGAGCAAAGAATTTAACAAAATTCCTCAAAGTTCGATCCATCGAATATTTTTTCGAAAAAAATATCGCAATTCGATTGTTATGTAAAATAAAATATATTCTCTCTCTCGTTTATTATTATTATTCTGTAGATTTAATAAAAAAAGAAATCGATATCCGCTCATATGGCATTAAAACGACAAAATCGCGAACAGATCGTGATAAATCATTCACGTTTCGTGATCACTACGACACCTCGGTATCTTAACGCGGAGTCGTACAAAACTACTACCTCGACCCGATAAGACGTGATAAAGCTGATAAGGTGATACGAGACGGCACGCGACCACGATACATGTTTCTCGCACTTGCACGTGCGGACGGTACGAGAAAAAAGAAGGAATGACCTAAGACATTTTAGCACACCACGCCGATTATCATTGTCAATACATTTACATTCCTATCGAATGTAAAGCGCGATGATGATATTCTATCATGACGAATATGGATGAAGCGAAATTGTTGTCGGAACAAATGAAATACGCGAGCTTATAAGATATTATTGAGATACAAAAATAAGATTTTGATATATCTAATATTAATAAGAATAAGGAATTAAGGTGGCAAAATAAAACGCTTTAAATAATAACAAAAAATAATTCAATCCAAACATTTTTCCTATAATTCAGCAAAATTGAAAGTTTTTTATTTTTCTACCTTTTTTTTCCACATAGACATTTTAGCAAAAAAAAAAACGAAAAACGTCCCAAAAGCTTAATTTTGATATTGTATTTTTACACACACATTTACTAAGAGAATAAATTTCCGTGGATTGATGGGGATTTTTGATATATTATTCATAATTATTAACTACTGAATGAAAATATATATCAAAATTCAATTAGCGTGGATTTTTTTCTAAGAGAAATTCTAAAGTGACTGGACTAACAACAAACAATTGAAAAGATGCGTCCAACATGATTATTCTATGTTTTATATGATAACTCTTTTTTAAAGATTATTTATGACTTTTTGATGTTCTTCGATTCTCGCAATACTTTCATGACGCGCGGTGACATACGAGAATGCATAAAAAAATGAGACTAACCCAATTAACATCCGTCAGACGAACAATGAGCCGTGGCTTTATCGTGTCTGCGCGCAAACAAAGAGAACGATCGTTGATGCGAGAAATAAGAAGAAAGACGACGTCACGGAAATTTCGCTACAGTTTCGAAGACTGCATTATATGGCAAGAAGAGCACGATGACACGAAACGCGAGTATATTCTATTCTCGAGCATGCTGACCCAGAGCTGACTCTTGAACCACAACCGTTTTCCTCTCCCACATTTCGTTTGAAATGAATAGAGAAGCTCAAGAATCACGATCATATGTTATCAGATATTATTCGATGAATTGCGATCTAATTTGTTTATTAATTAATCAATAATTTTATTTTAATATTATCCAAATGCTTGAAAAAATAGAAAAAAGGAAAAATATTATTCGAGGAAAAGTAAACTCGAGAATTGGAAATGTCACTGTGTGTATACATATAACGTTAATATAAATTGCCTGTAATTAATAATTCGGAATAAATCGTTAAAAGATGAGATATTAATTCTGCTAATAAACTTGCTTGGTCACAACACGCATGTCAGCTATTAACTACCTGACGTAGAAAGCGTCAGGTTCGCGCTAATGAGTGTGAGTTATCTGAAATACGGTATGCGACTATATATGGAGTCAAAGATTGCCTAATTAAATCTTTTGTGAAACACTTGCAGTGGATTAGATTGATTGACCGATCAAAGATAACTCTGGCAAACGATCGATATAATTAGATCGCGACGCATGTCAGCGAAAAGCAAAACTTGCGAAAATGTTCTTATACAAAGAAAATAGCCACAGTACGCGAAATAAGAGTTGCTAATTTTTTACTGATAAGGCCTTTAGGTTCGATTAATACACGAATCCCGAGAGCGGCGTAATAAAAACATTAAAGTGATCTACATCAATTTAAGATATTTATCGCATTTACAATTTATTATAAAATTGAGGTAGGTGAATTTTATATTTTTAATTGGAATTATGCCGTGAATAATTAAGGAATTTATGTCGACACGAATTAGTGTCGCTCAATTAGAGGCAAAGACGATCGAAATTCTGACTTTCTTTAGAGTACTAAATTATGCTTCGCCTCAAAGTTAATGGGTAATAAAACGAAACGCCCATAACAGCCGTTACAAAACGGCTGCGGAGTATCAGCGGACTGCGACAGAGTCGACATGTTCGTCTCGTCTTCTTTTCCCCGAAATCCATTTGTATTTTTTCTCGGCGTCAAAAGGATTAACCGTTCTCACAAGAGAAATTTGGTCGGTTGTCATAGTTTAATCCTATATACGTTTTCTGATAAATAAAATTTCAAAAATTCTATCGAAAATATAATCGGTGATATACATATATACAGGGTGGACCCAAACGTTCCTGCCAGATTTTGAGATAGGAAATTTAATTCTAAGCAAAAAGTTCTCTATAAACGTGGGTTGACAAAATGCAATTATTTTTTAATTGAAAGAAAATGTGCTATCAATATAAACGTGAAGTGAAAACACAAAACAAGTTATGTGTTAGAGAAGCAAACAGTTTGTGATTGGTTCAAGGGAGATTTTGTTTCGAAGATTAATAGGTGTCACCGATGATTAAGAGTCGATTCTTCATTCGTGCATGGTTAAATGATAATGAACCGCCGAAAGAAGGGACTTAATATATCGATCAGCAGATACTCGCTCGCGGTCAAAATTAACACAGTTTACTACTGATAAATCGTTTCGTTTGAGATTGAGGAAAGCTCCTCGCGAGCGAGATGAAGAAATCGGGATACATGTATGTGTGGCAGGGGGAGGGAGGGAGTCACTAACCCCTATTTATCTCGAAGAGTATATACTTTCTTTTATCTCTCTTTCTCTCTCTTTGGATTTATTATAAACAAACCGAGGCCGCTGATTTATAGGCTGTTCCTCGCTCTATTTAGTTCAAGTACCTACCAATAACGAGTAGTTGAGATTCATTCGCAAGATTCTAAGTAAATATCAATTGACTTTTTGGAGCAAAAAATTTGCAATTAATTTAATTAATTTAAAAATCGCGATTATATTGTATATTAAAAAAAAAAAAAAAAAAGAAAAATTTTATCACTCCAGAGTCATCTTGTTTTTCCTAGTGAATATTAATTGTACGACTATTACGTAATGTTTTCTTCTAATAATATATAATGTCTCCGTGGAAATTCCCCATGGAATGAATTGACTGTTTTGTGCGTTTTAATATAATACTGCTTCAGGAACACGAAACAGGCACGGTCCCAAAAAAATCCCGCGAGTCCTCTTTGTATATACGATTCGGCGCAGGACATTCCGACGAAGGAAGGTAAGGCAAATATTGAGTGCGGCGCGCGGAAAAGAAGAAAGACGCACGGTTGGGTCATTAGCGACGCCTTACAGAAATAAACAAAGTCGACCAGGTGAGAGAGAAGGTGCCATAAATCGAGCCGGAAGCGAGATGTCGGCCGAGACGAGCCAGGATATTTGTCATTTCCTCGTGGACATTTTTTTCTTAATTGTCCTCGAGCGCCGCCACGTTTCGTTTGCTTTCCTCCGCTTTGTGAATGGAGGCAAGAATTCTGCGAATGAAAATCGCTTAGCGAAAGGAAACGCTACGAATACACTGTATGAAATATCCAGAAAAAATATCGAGAAAATATCGATTGCAATAAAATTAAATCGGGACCTTTATGGCGTATATTTGCTGCTTTGAAATTTTCTTTACAATAACAAAAATTACGATTCTCGTTCTATCTCCTTATGCTTTTAAATAATGTAAGCGCATGTCTGTCTATGTTATATACAGATGTCTAATATTCGTGCCTTTCACGTGGATCACCCGTTGCGTCAACTCGGGTCGGGGGATTTGTCAAAGAGACAGGTTTCTTTCTGTCTCTTGCCTCGTGATGACTTTCAGCCGTCACGAGCCGCGAAACAACGAAACACAGACAGCGTGGCGTAACGCGAGAAGGGCACAAATCGCGCACAGCGGGGTGTTTAAGTGTCCATCGTCGCTCTACGCCGGCACCTCTCGGCCTCTTTTTTTTTTCCCCCCTCTCAGATATCGCCGTCCGCAATTTAAGCGCCACTTCGAACGATTTTTTTCGAGAAAAATTATCGAAAACAAGCCGCCGCTGCAACGCGCACAAGCACATGATGTGTCAGGAAAATTTTTTCGACCATGTATAAAATTTTATTGGTAAATATTTTACTCTATTTTTGCAAAGGTAATAATGGAGCGTTTTAATTGTAATTGTTATTGAAAGTGCATTCTAATTGCTGTGAAATTAAACGTGTTAGGAGCAGACGGTTATCGATGGTTGTCGATCGCCATTATCGTTATTCTAGAGGCTCTTATTCGACTTAAGCGGAACACTTCTGAGAAATTAATGATTTCTCGATCGTCGAGACGCGCGACGTATCCTTTTCGCAGGACAGCGGGCAATATTTTCCGAGCATTTGTAAGAATCCGACGCGTCTTGAAGTACTTGAACTCTTAGTCGCCCATGCCTCTTTATCTGCCGTGTTCGATGAGGGCGACGAAAACTTAATAGCTTGCTTATGAGTCTGTTACGTTCTTAATGGCGCGCAGCGGCTTGATTAGTCGCGTTATCAGCGATTTTCAGGGACACGCGATGGATATCTCGAGTACTTGCCGCTCCTGGATTTTTATAGACCGCGAAACACGCAACGTCGAATAAATACTTTCGTCGTGCTCTTTATCACATTGCTGCTCCCATTCAATTATAATCGTCACTCTTTCATGCCTTCTTGCATCCAATATGCATTCTAACGAGTCTTGTTTTTAAATTGTCGAGGAACACGAATATATCGAAATCGAGATGGAAGAAGGAAGGCGCACGTGCTCGTATCGAGTCGGAATTAAACTAGGCCTGCGACTAATTTAATCTCGGAAAATTTATTCGGTCGATTGGATCCCGATCGATCCCGATCGTTGCCTTGAAACATGACACGCCGCGTTGCAGCCACTAATTTCGGGCCCTCGACAAAGGAGAGAGACACGACGACGAGTCGTCGAACCCGATCTCACGAATTCCCTCTGGAATTATCGAGCTCGAAAGAGCTCAATTTATATCGATATTCTGTAAGTCGTGCGTAACTCCATTTACAAAAATGCCCCCGCTACTCGAATGGAAAAGAGGGAGAGGAAAGAAGCGAAGAGGACGAGGGAAGGATCGGTTTCGGAGCGAAAAGAGAGCGGTAAATCAGTCATCGGGAGGTCATAGGTCGCGAGCGGTGCCCTACTATATGTATTCACATCTACCGCGTAATAGGGTATTAGACCTAGAAGGGACATTCGGTGCCCCGAAAGTCCAAGATCGCAGCTGAGAATGAGAGACCCTTATTAGCTTGGCCAGATATTATTTTACGTCACTTTACGGCTCCACGAGCGTCCCCGGGATATATCAATGGGGGTATAGCAAAGGGGGAGGACACTTGACAGTTTTCAAAATATATGTTGTCCCAAAAATATCACACCTGTATGCGATAATAATTAATAATGATAAAGATATTTATATAATATCTTAATAAGAATATATAATTCCCTATCACATATATCTTTTAATGCTGGACATTTATTGAGAAAAATTATTATCTGATTATAAAATTACGTTATTAAATAATTATTATAAAGTCTGATATAGAATAAGAAAAAAATTTTTTCAAATTTACCGCGTGTCGTAGAGAGTATTGGTTTTGATATTTATTGCAATGAAATATGCATCTTGGAAAAAGTCTTTTGGATAACGCAAACACTAAATATTTGCCTTTGGGGTTCTGTTGTTTTGGTTGCTTGCGCGACATGCAAAGTTCATTGCCTTTCGCCTCGGTAGAGAAAGCGGAAACTTTACTTTTTGACTGAAATGAAAGACTTCCTATTTTGACACTTTGTTGTTATTCCTACGGCCATTTCACACCATTTCACACATTCACTGATGAATCGTGAATGGACCTTGTCCATGCAAACAAATATACGCTGGCTCAGAAAACTGGGGCACTCAGACTCCGAGGCCGTCCTCGAGAAAGCTCTTCTATTTCTCCGTAAACACGATTTCGTATTTGTATTCGTAGCAAAAGGATTAACACACCTTTTAAAAGTAACTTTTGATATTTGGACACATCGAGTGTTCCTTTCTTCGAATATTTTTTCGAGCACTTTATATGTGATATAAGTTCGCGAAGTAAGATTTATATTAAATCTTGTGTAATTATTTATAATTAAATATTGCACTTTCAAAAGAAAGGCGTCATTTTATTTATTTCTGTAAAATGTTTATTGGTTCTATTTAATTTAGAACGTATCGAATTTTAAAATATCGAATTGCATATGAAACGTAGGGCGAAAGAACGAATGTGGCGTATGGATAGAAGGGTATAAGAAATTGGTGCAGAGAGGCAGAAGAGAGCAAGAGAAAGAAACGTATATAGAGAGGAACATGTTTGCGTCGCAAACAGTCGGGCAGGTTTACGGTACTTGCTGGCCTGCCAGCAGCTCTGACGTCACATCCTGCGCGGGCGGACATCCGGTTTCGCTGCCGGACTCCTGCCCCATAGCGATAACAAAATCTATGCTTGTTAAAAAAAAGGATAGAGAGAAAAAAAAGAGACAAAGAAAAAGAGGGGAAGGAGTGACAAGGGAAGCACGAGAAAGAGAGCACCTCCGCTGCGGCGATCCATCCCACTAATAAACCTTCCATGATACCATAAGATTCAGTAATAATTATCGTTTATATAAAAATTATTTCATAAATAACAATGTGTCTTCTATTTGTAGCTATATTATTAGTTAAAAATCTTTTTTAATAATATGAATAATACGTATTAATTAATTTACTTGTTTCTAAAGTTCTAGGAAAATTTAATAATATTTTTATTTAAATTTTTTAATATAAATATTAGCTAATTATATTCAATGTTTTCTTTTTCATTTTTGGCATTGTTCTTTCCAATCATTTCTTTAGATATTAGATATTATTTGTTCTTCGCCTGCCAAATCGCAAGTAAATTAATTAATTCTTAGTGAGCTTTCCCTCATCGGAGTTTCTTTTTCTAAGTGTGATATGGTTAATCCTTTTCGTGGGAAATTCGCGAAGGTACTCCCATCACCGGGACAGGAAATCATGACGCATTTATTTATCAAACATGTTCGTACGGAACGTGTTACGCATTTTTTCTGGTCAAACGGGTCTGACGGGGCCTCGTCGGGTTTTGCCGGGCATTAACCACGCTCGTTGCTTTTCGCGCGCGGAACACGACGAAAACATAACAATTAGGGCCCGCGTTATCATAGGATAACGCCGTTCCCGTTGCTCCGTGAACGTGTCTTCCGCATCACGAACATTCGATAAACCCCACGGCGGATGGATCGACCTACAGATAATTCAGTGTTTTATGACCGTGCACTGGTTTCTTTTCTTTTTTTAAGAACGCTGAGAATGCTGAGAAGCAAATTTGATAATCTAAGAGGACATTTTCGACGAAGAAAAATATGTCCTCAAGCTTAACGTCGTATTCACTCCCTATACGAGCTTGTACAAATTCTTTCATTAAGATTTCGTAGAACAATATGAACATCGATCTACGTACTGCGTCTTAGTAACTCGCTTAACCATAACACGCAGAGTGGAAAGATCCGCCGGGGAGGATTACATGAGGATTAGGACAGAGCGTCCTGACGAAGGCCGATTGGGCTTTACGGGGAACCTTGGTCTCTCAGTCGTTTCGTTTATAAACGCATAAGTTTACAGTACCCAAGCCGGGATGATTCGAATCCCCCCCTTCTTTCTCTCTCAAAGAAAAGCGACGAGATATTTATCCCAAATATTTGTCCCATTATTGTTTTACGGCGGTCCTTTCTTGTGCAGGATTAAAAATATATGAATCCATCATAAAACACGCCATGCGCACAATCCATCGGTCGCAAGGAATAAAAGAAAACCTACGCCACGATTTACGCAATCAATATTAAAACTACGCATTATTACAGCCGCAAAGACATAATTTCCAGCAGCGAAGATGATAAAGGCATCCTTTCAAAAATGCAATTTTAAATTGAAAAGGTCTTATATTGCGCCTAATAGGAAATTCGTCACTTTGCTCATTTCATTTTAATTATTTTTTATTTCAGGGAAGAAATTTGAAATATGAGAGTTATCTCGCTTATATTAAAGCGTATCGAGATAATCACAGACGTAATATTTAAATCAATAATATTTGAATCATGCTCTACTTTCAGTCTCACGAATGTAAAGTATAGAAGCGCGCGCTCTCTAATGACGCTTTGCCTACTTTATATATCTATAAACAATCATTAAATGTGTACGTTGTTATTGTATTTTACGTGCCGATGCAATTTCCATCAAAATAATCTTTGCTAATAAAAAAAACATATGTACATCGAGACTGAAAAAAATTTGCATATATCACGCGTTGTTCACGGCACGAATCACAGATGGCATTAGTTCGCAGAATACGCGTGCATCACGCGTACACGAACGCGTTCATGTGACGTCGCGGTGCGCGCGATGCATAGCGCGAATGCGGTCTCATGCAGCGGCGAATGCGAAGTGCACGTATGACCAACGGTTGTTAATCCCCTTCGACTTTGCAATCTTGTTGCGAAGAATTTTCTTATAAATATATATTCTGCGTATATTGTTTAAATATTTTTTAATTTTCTCCTCACACTGCACTTTACGCTCACCGACGATGTCTTTAATTCGCGGAAATAAAACGGGAATTACAATATTTTACACGAGTACAGTTTGTTATTAGTAAGCTGTAAGATTAATTATATTACATCGCGTTAATTATATTATAGGATAATTTTTTTTAAATCGTCTTGTGCGTAAAAAATGTTTCATTCATTGAAATAATCGTAAAACAAATATTATCTTCTATCAAAAAAAAAAAAAAAAAATATATATATATGTGTGTATATAAATCTTGAAATATATTATATATTTCTCAGAAAAATAAAACTATCATTTTTTATTGTATCAGGGATTTTTCCTTGCATTCCGTCGCAACGAATGAAAAATCGTAAACGCTAATGTAGAAGCACAACGAGAGAGAGAAAGAAAGAGAGGAAGAGAAAGCAGGCGCTTATTTTCCCGTCGGAACGATCCGTATTTCTTGCATTAATTACTGCTGCAAGTCGATCGCCTTTACACTGGTATTACACGCGGAACAATTGCGAGAGTCACGACGTTTCCTTATGGAACCCATAAAATATTGCACGGCAGTTTGTTATAATACCTCGTACGCTTTCCTACGTCCTTCTCCCTCGATTTACCGTCACCTTCGTGTTCTCCCGCATCAGCGATTCTCATTTCATAGCTTCGACGATGATTTTAATATCGCGTTCGGTTAAATTTTTTAAATATTTTCATAATGTTATTATCGCGAGATAAAAATTTTTAAAATGATATCATCTATTACTCCGAAGGCGCACGCAATATTATTTCGCAAAACTAAACACAAGTTTCGCATATTCATGCAAGCATCTATTTAAATGAGTTGATCAATTTCCCTGAAAGATGCACAAAGTTTGGAAGTAGGCTTTCAGAGGCTCATCTTGTTTATCGTGAAACGCATCAACGGCACAGACGTTTCTTAATGACTGGTTAACATCCCTGCGTGCAAGAGAAACGGTCGACTCGCAATGCGGTACGATATTGCTGATGTGTTTTGACAGACCGTACACGTCTGGCACACGCTGATAACCATGCGACTATTGGGGGCGTTTTCGGGGCGGCTTTAATTCCTGAGGGACCTCCTCATACGAAGAATTTCATCTCGAAACATGAGAGAAAAAGATAAAGAATGACATATAAATAAAAATAATTCTACATATGTTCTGAAAATATAAGGAAAAAAGTTTTACTTAGAATTATATTATTTTAGCTTTTCCAACTTTTTACTTTTTTTTTTTTTTTAAA
This sequence comes from Cataglyphis hispanica, assembly GCF_021464435.1. Lineage (NCBI taxonomy): Eukaryota > Metazoa > Arthropoda > Insecta > Hymenoptera > Formicidae > Cataglyphis > Cataglyphis hispanica. The sequence continues at coordinate 1,409,311 of NC_065966.1, read as the reverse complement.
TATAGTAATTTAATATATCGATTAAAATATATATCTATAATAAATCTTTATTTATTTATGCGTGTGTGTATATATACATAAAGGCATGATCAAAGTTTTCGAAATTTTAGTTTAGCAGAAAAAAAAAAGAGATTTTTAATCTTTTGACATAGTTTATACATGTATAGCTGATGGAAATAAATCTGTTTCGTGTTCGTATTCCTAATGACCCATTGTTGCAAACTGTCTGTTTCATGGGATCGGCATGTTTTTAGCCGAAAAAAGGAAAGGATTTGTTTTGCCAATCGATTATATGACATGCCCCCAGAGCAAAAGTTTTCACAAGGGACCTGTTTAGAACCTTGAAGAACCTTGGTTCATAAACATCCATTATGAATGTTATCCCAACATAATATACGGAACTATACAATGGGTAAAACAAATGTATCTGCGCACACATTATCTTTCTTGGAATAATTTTCCGAGAAAAAATATTAGCCACTATTTGTCTTTATTGAAAAATATCGTTCAAAAAATTCTTTCCTAATTGTTCTTTGAATTATCAATATATCGAAGAAAAAAAGCATATTTTGAGAAATATTTGTAAAACTTTCAAGTATAAAAAAATGACGCAAAGCTCTAGAATCTCTTAAACCGTGCTAATCACGGTACAAATATTCAGGGTTCTGTAAAAAAAAAAAAGGCAACGATCTACAAAATCCTTGGCTTTTATCGGATGCAGTCCACGTTTTCATTAGCATGAGCCGCGGATGTAACGTTCGCAAAGTGGGCCGAATCGTCGGCGAAGTACGTTTTGTGCGCGATAAAACCCGCATATGGGGGGCATTCGCGGTGCGACGTGACGTTTCCGTTCCGCTTCGACTCGTAGTAGTACATGGGAAAAGAACCGCCTTTTCACCTTTTGCCCTTATCACTGGCCGCACCCCCACGCGGCCCGACGCGGGTTGCTCAGCTGTCTGTTCCTCGAGAAAAAATAAAAAACCACGTTTGGAGAAGATTTACGCGCACCCCTCCCCCCCCCCAGTAAAACGCAACCAGGTGCGAGGCTAAACCGACAAGCCGCCAAAGTGCAGCCATCCTTCAACGGTGGATAAAATGAATATATTCTTAAAAATCTTCCAAATACAATTTCTCATTCTCTTGAAAATTTTTCCATAAAGAATATCTCTTAAAATTATAAGTGGAAAATATAATAAAATAATAGAAAGAAAATTTTTCTGAAAAATATCTTGCATATTTATATTTTTTTTTTTTCATAATATAACATAGAATTACTATATATTCATATATACTGTGTCAATAATTTTATAGTGCTAAAATTTTATGGTAAGCTAATAATTAGCATGATCGAGAATCATTGAGAATTCGATTAACGCAACGCGGATTGACTTTAATGATGAAAGACTGAGATTGCGAATTCTCAGAGATGCAATCTGAATCCTCCTGATGAGCTCTTACGTAGCACGATAGGCGTTATCGTCGTATTGATTAGAGTATTTCGTGACGTCATTATCGCCAGGAGCGAGGCAAGAGAGAGCGCGAGACTGAGAGCCTGCATCTCGCTAAGGTGCAGAGAAGGGGTGTTAACAATGCAGAGGTTTATCTCCGCGTCCTTGGCTAATCTCTCTGCCGCAAGAGAGATTACCCTATCAACGAAGCGCGAGTTATACCACGCTATTCGACACGCGCGATTATCACTCTAACATAAGGACCACCTTCTCACTTCTTAAGTGAGTGAGTGAGAAAGCTCGGCGTCCTTACGCGGTGTCTACGATCTCTTATCTCTCAGCGTCCACGGATTTACATTTTTATAATCTAAATATCTAAACTTTCAATCAAAAATAATATATAAAGTCTATTCTCAAATTTTAATGACAAGTCTTTTAATTAAAAATAGATTCTTCTGTCAAGAATTTTTTCAAGTTATAAAAATATTCGAAAGAACGCGCAAATATCTTATTCTCCATAATTAATTTCCCTCAGGATTCGTCTAATTGATTCCAAAAGCGATTAGCCCTGGAATCAAGGAATTGTAACATGACGATAATATGAACCAACCCGATAAAAAAACGATAATTTGATCATTCTCGAGAGAAATGCACAAGCTCGTCCAATTCTTCGCGCGTCACAGCATCATTCTCTTTCTTCCGCTCCTTCCTTCCTGCTTTGCATACGCGCGCATTTATGCCTGCATAGGAGACGCATAAACGTTTACGCGTGCGTTTGTAGGAACCGTAAATGCGTGACGATGCGTTACATCGGGGCCGCGTTGCGAAGCGCTATCGCGCGCAACGACCGCCGGCCCGATACCTTATCTGAACTAGTTGCAAGTCGACAGGGGCTCTCAACGAGTTGACTGCTAGCTCTTTTCTTCCGCGAGTCATACAAGATCTAAACAATGAGTATTAACATAGAATAAAATATCCTTGCTCCGCAAATAAAACTTGAAAATTTTAATCAATAAAATTCTATTTTTTTAGAATTAATTTATTAATTAAGATTTATTATTTTTAAGATTAGTTGCGGAAATATTTAAATATTTTCTTTCGATACTCTAATTTGTCAGAAAAATTTTGAGCGAAAAGAAAAATCCCAAGATACTTTTGGCGACCCCGTATATATATCATTGTTTTTATTCGCGGGAATTTATGGTATCTATTCGCAAGAAAGAACGCAATTATGATCCTCCGATGACGAGGTCAGAAATGATGAACGTTAAAGCTTCCGGAAGAGGGCGGATAGGGATTGGTTGCGAGAATTGATGTTACTCATGGGCGTATACGCGATCCGTAAACAGAGCGTAGGGATCGGTATGAGGAATCGTGTCGGATGTCGGGGAACCCGAAGAGATTCTTATCTAAGTGATAATATATCCCCGACATCCCCACGCGCGTTTCATTAGGCTGTCGTCACACTCGATCGTCCCGTGCATTCTGAAGTCTATAATAACGACTGCGTTAAAACTTCTCTCTCTTTGGATCAACGAAAAAATTTATTACTTCGACGGCAAAAAATTATAGAGAAAATGTCCCGGGAAATATTATCCTTCTTTTCGATTAGAGATTTTTTTCAGTAAAGTTGCAATCGATCCTTTGTTCAAGAAAATTTGTCCATCATAATTCTCAATTATATTTCAATTAATTATTTTCATAATTAAAAAGTTAAATGCCATCAGAAACATGTACGCGAATAAACTTCCGGTGTATGAACAAATCGATCGATAAATTTCTTACGATATACGTCTCGTTGGACATCGACAAAAAATCAGCTTGTTAAGAGAATTTAAAGCCTCAACCTATTTACATCCATAAACGTATCGCGATATATTCGCCAGCAGCCAGTATACGGTTATAGAAAACGCATCGACTTCATAAAAGCGACCACTACGGTCATCTAACTACGTGTAGGAGCCCGACTTGCTTTATTCTACAACACGCCAGTAAATCACAAGGCAATAATACACGGCGTGCGGACATGAATACGTAACGGTGAATACATAGTTCGCCGTGGTAAGAAGGAATAAATGGAATCAGCCGTGGTATATTTTTCCTAGCGAAAAAAATCGACACTGGATTTGACAAAGAATTTTAACGTCGTCTGTCTTAGACGATTCTTGGAAGATTAACGATCACAGCGGAAACGAGGAGATACGCGAAGGGGTTTTCCTTGACAGTTGTCAAAATGACTTCCGCGTCGCGGAGAAAGAGAGAGACAGACAGACAGACGCGCGCGTTCCGCCGCACGCGGCACGAAGATGCGCACTGCAGACCGCGGCTCAAGTCAGGTTTCATCAGGCACCGGTATATCGTGAGATAAGTCCTATCGCTCGCGCCCGCGGCTGGTACACCGGGGCCCGATAGAGAGCCACCCACCATTTCGCGCGGCACGCCACCAAGATAGAACGGAACCCAGTGCACGAGCCAGATATCGTCGTCGTTTAGTCGTTCTCTGTATATGCATTATCACGCACTCGGCATTTCGTGAAATCAGTTGTCGCTGGAGCCGCGTCGACGACGCGGCACGCGATTGGACCGGGTCTCGGATGAAAAAAAAAAAAGCAGCAGTGCCTTTTCTCCTTCATCTTCTTCCGAATCCGTTGCGTATCGAAGATCGTCCGCGACGAAACGGTCTCATCTTCGCAGGCGAGGAGGGAAGGGAGGAGAGGGGTGAGGGGGGGGGCAGGAGTAGGCTGACCTCCAATTGGGGTGGCCTGACTTCCGGTCGGAAACCGAGACGCGATCTTCGAGGTGGGGGAGAGTGTATACTAAGGGAAACGCGCGACGGCACGTATAAGAGAGATGCGAGATGCTCGAACAAGCGATTGCAAGAGCAGAGAGACGTGCCCCGGAATTGTCACTGAAATTTTCCACCCGGTGAAAATGCAGCGTCTAGTGAAATCGCGTTACGCGTGTGGAACGTTGTTCGAGAAACGGCGCGGAATTCTTTTCCTAGACGAATCGGCAAATGTGATATGTAATTCTAATCGTAGGAAAAAAAATTGGAGATGCAGTTCCTCTCGACACTCGATAAGGATATCGCTGCGTCTTCCTGTATTGATATCATTAATATTATTGTTGTTAGATGTTAAGAAAGAAAGAAATGCAGCGCACAATGCAAATGCCGTAGCGGAAATGAATCGACAGTGAAACAAGAAGGAACTCTCTTGAACAGAATTAGTAAAAATGTCATTTGTTAAGCAGTGACACAAGATTTCATCGATCTTCAATAAAAATATTCACACTTTGCTCCTGCGCCTCACATTCCACTGATTATGGCACTAAGATTTCACTGAGATTTGAAAAATCAGTAACAATCATTTTTTTTTTTTTTTATTTGCAAGATGTACCTTTTAATATTTCTCATTTATTATTACTATTTCTTAAGAGAAGTCTCTATATACATATTTGAAATAAAATATGAAAAAATAATATTCAAAATGACACTTTTTTCTTCTTAAAAGATGATAAATCTACAAAAAATAAACGAGACTCTTGAGAAAGAATTCAGATATTTCTTTAATAAAATATATTACTATATAATAAATTTATCTCGTAATATTATTTTATAACATATAAGATTGATTTTAAAATATCACTAATCGAAATAACCACCATTGATTTTGAATTTTCAGTGAGATTTCACTGATTTACTAATAAACTATTCATTATTTTTCTATGATATTAATTCCATTTATGAAAAAAATTGTTCGCTAAGTAGAAGTATCGTATCTGCGGAACGAAATATTTTCAAGATGAAGCAGATGTGGTTATATTTATTTCGTGCACTACGTTATCATCATCTTGACCTGTGTTACGAAATAGTCAGCTTATCGTCGATCATATATATTCAGTTAAAATTTCCATTGCGCGAGGGAACAAATAACGCGGTACATTCAGTGGAATATATTTTCTACTTATTTATTATAAAATATAATTAATCAAATATTAATTTAAAAACTATAAATATAATTAATCAAAAATTAATTTAAAAAATATAAAAATATAATTGATTAAAAATAATTTTCTCTAAATTTAAAGTTAAGACAAAAAAGAAATATATAACCACATGCTGTGTACGTTGCTAATACAGTGACATTTTGTCTCAAATGCGAACAATGTTATTCGCCATTATCACTGTATGTATATATATATATATATATATATATATATATATATATATATAAAATGTGTGTGTGTGTGTGATTCGTCTTGAATTCAGAGATTTGCAGATTAGATTTTTTTTTACAATGTATTCGCGCGGGAAATTCGCGGTACTAAATGCATGCGAAATGTTTCGCCGTTTCTCGATTACGCGCACGAGCGTACAGGTCGTTAAATACGATCGTATGATAACCTTGAACGAAAAACATTGCGTATTCATAAGCAGCCATTTTTACCACGAATTATTGCTTATACGCGACAAAAATGGCTAGTTCTGAAAATGAAAATTACGAAAAAAAAAAAAAAAAGATAAGCAGCGCCATGCGGAAAGAATTCCATTCTTAATGAATTTAGAATACAGCTTATTTGTCTCGAAATAATCACGCAATGAAAAACGGCGACCGATCCGTGTGATCGACTTTCCAGCGTCACCCGGTATACCTTATGGTATATGGACTTGTATCCGCGACTTGTCGCGCGAAGTGTTTTGTACTTGCACGAACTCCGGGCGCAAGAACCGTTTCAGGAAACTCGAAAACAATGCCTACGTCGGTTCCAAATGACGTAACGGCGACCTGCCGTGTGGAGCAACCTCATCGCTCTTGCGACACCAAGACTCACTCTCTCTCTCTCTCTCTCTCTCTCTCTCTCTCTCTGGTGCTAATGTCTTACAGGAAATACTTTTAATTTAACTGCTGAGATCATTGAGCCGTCACATTAATTCGTACTCCGATTATCCGCTTTTATACCTAATGAGAATTAAAGAGCTTTTATTTCGAAAGAGAGCTGTTTTACATCTACGCTTTTAATAAATGGGATTTATGAGCGTGACTATAGAAGTTTTTTTCCATAACCTTGAATAAAGAACTGTCCGTTTTAAATAAAGATTTTAAACGGTTTTATTTTTTCCAATTTTTTTCATTTTTTTATATTTTTATTTTTTATTTTTAATTAATTATTAATTAATTAGCAGACTTATATATCGTATACAATCGTTTATAATTTTTTCTTGCGTCAGTCATATAACACGCGGTGTCATTAAAATATAAATGGCAAAATAAGTTTGCATGGGTTATTTCCAATTAGCTATTTATCGGCAACTATATTGTTCAACTATATTATATTGCTGTTCTTATGTAACGAGAAGTATGTCGTCAAATTTCCATATGTTAAATCGATTCCTTGAACTAAATGACGCGGCTAGCGATTCCCGCGGCGGAGAACTGTCAAAATAATAATTAACTTCTCATAAAACGTCAATCTTATTCTTATATTCTACGAAGGCGTTATGTTAACCTAATGACAATTATATTTTCTCAAGCTTTGAGAGAGAGACGTGAAAAAAAAGTTAAAAAATTAAAATACGGATCATTTTGAAGTAAAACATGTGTTGATAATTCGGAGATTTTTATTACAAATTTGTTCTACCACTGGCTCGCGAGCGCGATGCACTTTTAAGAGCTTTATAACAACAGGGAAAATTTTCCACTCCGTAATCTCCCAAACCTAACGCAAAAGGGATTATAATGCGATACTTTCCCCGAAGAGTTTTCCGAGAAACCGATTTCCTTTACGAATTTTCGTTTTCGAAAATATGCGTTTAAAAGTCTTGTGTAAAATATAGTATTATCTTTTAGTCTCCATTACGGGGCGCCTGGCTACCTATTATGTGTGTGTGTGTAGATTCCCCGATGTAAGTGCAAGAGAGAGAGAGAGAGAAAGAGCGTCTCATAGGGTAGACGGCAAACAAGCATAAAATATGGTCACACGATAAGAGAGGGGCTGAAAAATATAGCCAGAAAAGAGACATCTCGCCCTACCGTGGGACGAAAACATTTTGATGCTCAAATTCCGGAGATATGCGTGGTATGGTCATTTGTTTTTGTTTTTATGGCTATTATGTGATCCTCTTTCGAAACTATACACGCCAACAAAATAATACTAGCACGATTCCAAATACAACTACATTGAAAAAATCGCGTTATGTATTTTTTGACAGAAATAAATTACGAATTATAATAATATTTAAGAGAAAAAATTGGCATAGATAATTAATTTATTAAATTACTAATATGAATGCAGTGTATATATGTAGAAGATAATTTGCATAATTTTATCAAACGTTATAATTATACTATGCTTTAATTGTCGGAGATAATTTTATGCAATAATTATATTAAAAAAAAATAGAATTAATTAAATAATAATGCAATTCTAGATCGTCATGGCGTCAATGCGTTTCATGTAATGAATCATCGTCATTTATACGAGATCGACATACAAACAAAGCTCGTAAAATGCTTGTCAATTAATCAACTGAAATGGGAACGATCGAGGTGAGAGTCGGTTAGCGAGCAAATTTAAATGAAGGCGGAGCGAACTAGTAGGAAGAGCTTGATTCCTCATAACGGACCATTCGCCTTCCACTGTAGCGGCCATTTTGGAGCATCCATAACATACCATCCTATAAACCCATCTTTCCTATCACCTTTCCATGATCTGACGTCTCGATACAATCGCGATAATGTCAGTTCCGATAACGCGATTAAACGATCTTATCCATTACCGCGTAAGGCTCTTCTTTACAAATGAAAAATATAGGTAATAAACTAATTTAATTTGTAAGATTAAGAAAGATTGTGATATTGCTCCATAATCGCGATAATTAATAAAACTCTCTATATTCTGCATTTTATCACCCGTGAATAAGATATATAAAATTTAAATTTAAAATATATAAAATTTAATTAAAATAGAAACACAATAATATGTGATTGATTAGATTAAATATTATACACTATAGAAAATAATATCAGCAATTACAATGTAAGGATTTATTAATATGCGAAGAGAGAAAAAAATATGAAATTTGGAGGAGTGACGGTAGTTCTCGGCATTGTTACATACTGTGACCATTGAACTATGAAGAAATTATGTTTGTGGGTAGAAAACGTCCGATAATGGATGGACTTGGATCCTCATATATATATATATATATATATATATATATATATATATATATATACATATATTTGTAGAGCGTAAAATACATATTATAAATCTACAGTAAAATTACGTTAAATATAATCTATTCGTATAAATAAAAACATCTTGCGACATTTTTTTTTTTTTTCCTTAGTATACTTTGTTATTTGCGAGTATGTGAAAACAACGCGCATATATTTCACAAAGTCTTATCATTGTTAATGCAAATTAATTTCTAAACGTGTACGTATGCAATGTTACATATGCCTGTGAGAGTGTCTACGAGAGGAAGTAGCAAAACGCGGCAGATACGATTATCGACAATGAAACGTGAATCACATTGCAACTAGACACAATCGGATATATTATTATTAGATTAATTTTTATTTACGTCCCGATATTCTAATTACATGACATGACGATAACTCTCTCGCTCGTTCATAATTAAGATAGAGACGCGTATCGATTATTCGGTAATAGACGAGAGATATGTTGTATTATCTGTTCTGTGACATACGATACTTGCAAAATTGCAAGTGTCACAGCTCGGCGGGGAGAAGACGATAAAATGCGATGATAAGGACCAATAACATAGCAGCGCGCATTTACTTCATCCGGGTTAATGATGTTATGTAGAGAGAGAGAGAGAGAGAGAGAGAGAGAGAGAGAGAGAGAGAGGAATTTTATTGTTGATAAAAAATTGTTATCGCAAGAAAAAATGCTGTTTATGCTGCTATGCTGTCAAAAGTAACTGAATCAGTTGTTAAGTAACTCTGAAGATTAATAATGTTTATTTTGCCTTTTTTTATTTATGTTGTGACTACTTTCTCTTTTTCGTAAAATTACGTAAGCATTACGTATGCAAAAAAATATGCATGTATTTTATTTAGAACATATTTATACAAAATATTTTAATTATCTGTGCCAGATTTCAAGATACGTTATGCGAAATTTTATCAACGATATTCCGCGTGCGGTCGCCGGTTGTTTAATTTACCATACACGCGGATGTGGTCTGCACTGCATCCGCGTTTCTCTATTCTTCTTTTTTTTATATTAAACCGTGACCTTAAAGCCCCTCTCCGCTATTGCGATAACACAATCAGAATAAAGATCTCTCTATTTAGAAGGATTTTAAGATCCCTAGTCGCATTTTATTAAACATACAAATCGATCAGCATCGCGCGAACTAAGAATGAGAGAACGAATGATCCCAAGGGTAATCATAAACTCACTCGAACAGTGGCTGTGACGAAGAATGTACTGCGCTCTGTTATCGAGCAATGTTAATTATTGCTCGTGCAATCGGCACAAAGTTATAACTCGATCGATTATTTCCTTTGCTATTGAGTGAAATAATTTTTCGTCACCTTATATAAAATAATTTTTGGTTCAAAAAGATTCTCTACAGATTACAGTGTATCTATTACGAGTCATACTTTTTTAAGTTATACGGTCCATTCTGTATAAGCGCATCCAACGATCGAGGGCGATGTGGCGGATGATGATGACGGCAACGACTACTATCGATATAACGATCACGATGATTTAATGTACATTGGTTTACATGAACCATGACTTTTGTGCGCCATCGTGACCTGGTCGTTTAACCCGGCTCAGGCACAAGTATAACGAATCCAGGCCTTCGACGAAGGCAACTCGATAGACAAAGATAACGATTACGATCGTCCCTAAATTTTCCGGCACCGAGAAAGCTTTACACAATTCCTCGAAAATTCCTATTCAAACTCGGATTATTTAAACATTAAATATTGAGATCAATCGCATAATTAGTGACCGTCCCAAAATTATTGATTATTTGAGTTTGAGTTTAGTTTAATAAAAAGAAATGAGCAAACACAAAGATTAAGAAATAATCTTAGTTTCTCGCGATTATATATATTTTCTATTTTTTACTCGATAAAAAATTAATATGAAATTTTTGTGCTTTTTAATGTAAAGGCTATCAGATAATTTTATCAAATTTTCGATCACAAAAATTTACTTCACAAGAACAAGCTTTTATTAATTTCGACATAAATAAATTATTGAATTAAAAAAAAATAAACTAGAGATATTGTAAAATGCAAAAAATTGAAAAGTTTATTGGATATACGTGTGTTAAATATTAAAAAGAATTTTATGTACAATCGAAATCGCGGAATTACATCATAGCTTATCATGATTGAATCATGACCTTCAATGATTTTATTAAGATAATTAATTCATGTTGATTATACAAGATTAATCTGCAAATTCTAATACTGGAAACTGATAAACATGTTGATGTGATGTTAAGATCATTCATCATTTATTAACGATTTAGTGATATACGATTTCTGTAAAATTAGCACTATTCACAAATTGTATATGAAAATATAATTTATGGAAATATATTTTATTAATTAAAAGAGAGAGAGAGAGAGAATTGTTAAATGTATTATTAATCTTCTATTTTATAATATTTTATGTATGTAATATATTTATATATATTTATTTATTTATATATATTTTATATATATCCTGATTTTTCAAAATGCAAAAATATGTTTGTTGATAGCTGCTGATTTTATGCCGATAATTTTCTAAAATGTCACGTTAGGACAGCATCGTCATGCACATTTACATTTTTAAACATTTCAGCGATTATTACGACGGTCTAACAATAAGCCCGAACAGAATCCATTATTTCGAAAATATTCAGCTTCTCAAATTATATTTTGAAATATTACGTTTCTCTCTCTCTCTCTCTCTCTCTCTCTCTCTCTCTCTCTCTTATATCGTGCGAAAAATTGAGAGATATTTTTTTCATTTTTTACGCGACGATTATTCGAAAGAATTCTACTAATAAAAATTGCACCAGATTCTCGTGCGAGAAATAAAATATTTTTTCGCGTATTTTTATCATCTGACCAAAACTGTAAAAACATCTCGCATGGACGAACTTGACATTTTGCACTCTCTCGACATATTTACGTAAAGATAGTTACGAAATGGAGCGTACAAAATCGCCTGACTCAACGCGATAAGATCTTTTTCAAAAGCTCCTCTTTTTCTCTATGTCTCCCTCTCTCTCTCTCTCTCTCTCTTCTTCGCATAAAATATTTTATATTTATTAAACTCGGCATAAATATTGCAAAGTTCAATAGCGATCAATAAAAATTAATACGTGTATAGAAACATTATTTCTTAATAAGCATCATTTAAGTTTTCGGCAAGTATAAAGTGTCTGACAAAGATAAGCGTAAAGATCGATATTATAAATTGACGAAACAACAAATATTGACGAGCAACGAAAGTATATATCTTCGATATTACGATAGTTTTATTAACTCGGGAACAAACGGGGGCCAAAGTTTGTCTTATTATATTATGGTATTAAAGACAAACGGTCGATTTGTATAGACGCACACATGATTCATAAGATCCCGAACGACAACTGATGTGACCGACGCATAACAATCTTTTGTTCGTTAATATCCGAATTGTTTTAAGCAGAAATCCACAAAAAATTTAACTTAATTAATTCGTATACTATAAATATCGTGAAAAGTAAAAAAGCTTGACTCATGAATATATTTGCAAAAAAAGTTGTAGAAATATTTTTTGCGTAAATATTATTTTTATACCTTAAAAAACAATCGTAAAAAACTTTTTTTAGTTAGTTTCTTTATTTTTTTTTTTACGTATATATATATATCTTTTCCTTCTTCGGGTCGGTGAATCGGATCAGTATAACGGGCGAAACGAAAGAGATGTATTATCGCGGACGAGAAACAAGTCCTGCGAATCAAAAAGCGATCGAAGGTGGCGGCTCATCTTTGAATGTCACAAAACGACACGCACTCGAATGACTCAGAAGACATGTGACGCAGCGAGCAAGTGTTTAAATAGAAATAATGGCGCGACCCTGACGAGATCGAGCCGATAAAATTCAACTACTCGAAGGAATGGCCAAAGTGACCGTTATAGGTGCTAGCGATGCACTTGTACTTGCACGCGGCAGAATATGTAATAGAATCGCTGTTACCGTTGTTCTAACAAAATATCAGAAAAAAAAATGTCGACAGTCTATCTATCTGAGAGTGAAAATAAATGAAGGAAAGTTTGTGCGAAGAGAAAGAGTACTACGCTTAAATAAAATATAGATAAATATCAACTGCATTTTCTCCTATACGCAAATATTTTGCTCGAATTATGTAACATATGTGTGATAGCCTGTTGCGTTAAGTAAATAAGTGAATATTTTGTAATTTACATATCAAATATTTTTGGAGGATAATTAAATTATTATATCTTATAATCTTATATCTTATAATCAGCAACATCAAACACATGCTATCTTATTATCTCTAGAAATGCGGTTTATTATCTTTATTAATAATTATCATGTGGTTTTGATATGATCGATAGTCGGAAGATATTCGGTAATTATTCCCTACAAACCGCAACTAAACGCAGTTGATTGTCATAAATTGCCATCATTACGCTACGCGTCACAAAAAATATTCAACAAATCACGTTAAAATTATCTGAAGATACGATCTATCTCGTGCCAATAATATCGGATTATAATAATCATAATAATCGTAAATTATATAGAAATTTGCTTTAAATAAACAGAAAATATAATAAAATATTAAAAAAAAATTAAGTTTTATATCATCTTTAAAATTAATCTTAAATTAAATTTAAATGAGAGAAAAAACGCGTATTTTATATTCAAAGATTTAAAAAGTTTATTGCAATTTACTTTTTTTTAAAATAATAATATATATATATATAATAATAATATATACATATACTTTATACTATAATTATATAAATAAAACATATATATATATTAAGATTAATTAAAATAGCAAACAAATAAATTATTAAAAAAATAATTATCAAGATTTCCTAAACCGTCTTTAGATTAGACCGATATTATGTACGTTAAAATAGCCGAAAAAAAGGGTACACATATGACATGCAACAAACTGATCGTTATCATCTTTTGTGAATATAGAGTTGAAAACACTCTTCTCTTAATCCAAAATTATGATCCGCAGTATCAACGTGAATCTCAAGTAATGTTTATAATACTGAGCTGTGGCGGAATGTCAACAACAGTTTTATTATTGACATTCCGCTACAGCTCAGTATTATAAACATTAGTCGAGATTCATGTAAATACTTCGGATCATAATTTTGAATATATATAATATTCAAGCGTATCGAGCACGTTAAAATTAAATGTTGCATTATATATATATATATATATATATATATATATATATATATATATATGTATATTCTTTTTGCATTTAATCTTTTTTTCTGAATTGTAAGATGGCAAACGCGAAATTGTTCTTTTTCTCTCTGTACATTTCTAAACATTTCTAGAGATAACAATAAAAATATGATTGACGTTCCGTAATGATGCCGGAAGGACACTCGCGATGGATGCAACGAGGCTGAATGCAACCGGTGGCTGTACCAGCGGTGTGTGCGTGTTATATTTACCGGCGAGCGTTATCGCGAAAAACTAGGGGCGGCGTTATCACTCTGATATCCAACATATATACATTCCCCACGATCGGCCCCTGGCCTCCAGTGACTCGCGGACCACCGGCCTAGTTGAGCGTTTCAGTGACACACCGTGTACATGCGATTCTCCTTAACATTGCATCCTGAAGCAGGCGATCGCGAAGGATCGATCGCGAGCGAACGTGAGATCGTAAATTTGATCGATCTGTCGAATCGATCGCGAGAGCTTTAATCTTCAATCTCGTTCGCCATATCCCCTCCTCCTCGCGAGGAGCGCGAAATCGTGAAAATGGAAGTGGTACTCACGGTATTCCCGATGCCGATATTTGGCTGCCGGTTTCCCGTCCTCGTCGCTCCTCCTCCTCTTCATCCCGCGATTACTCTTCTTTGGGTGTACGTTTGGTATACTTTTATCTTAATCCCGCGTCGTTTTTCTCTTGTCTCGCAGCCGCTCGTCGATCTGGAATTCGCACTACCCGTAAGAAGAGATTCGGCCACTTTGCACGACGAGGGTGACGACGCGGCGACTACGACAGCCTCCTCACCTCTGAAGTAATCACCGCGTGTTGTCCTATCGTTTCCGCGTTTACGCGTCCGGAATGTTAAAGGAGCGATCAAATAGTATGTGTACACCGATCGGCGACTAGACGAAAATTAAAGTCCGGGACTTTTGTGCTGGCTATACCGAGAGCCCGCGCCACTGCTCTATGATCGGGAGCGAGGCTCGTGTATATTATGTACATAGAGCAAACGGAGAAAGAGAGAGAGAAAGGACGGTAAAGCGCGAAAGAGGGAAAGAGAAAGACGGGGAGCGTGTGAGAAAGACGGGAAACGAGCGAGCAATTGCAACTCCGCGGATGGTCGGTCGGCGGCGATGCGAGTTCGTTGGCGAGTCGTTCGAATGGACGCGAGCGAGACGAAGACGCCGCGAAAACGAACGAGAGAGCGGTTAGAGACGACGAGAGGGGTTAGGGATAGGAGCGAGGTTGGATACGGACGCGGAGAGTAAGAGAGAGAGAGAGAGAGAAAGAGCGAGGAGAAAAAGAGAACGACCGATACTAACCGCGGCCGCGAGCCAAGTGACGGCTCGGGAGGGGAGGGTTGTTGCCTTAGTCGGAGCGCGGGCCGGTAGTGGGGGTAACGCGAATCATACTAGGGAAAAGTACAGGGAGTACTAAAATCGGCGCGCGCGCGCGGCGCGCTGGATTATTATCGCGCAATTTTTATACTCATCTATCACCCCACCCCCTCCCCTCGCCGTCATGCGCGGTTTCCTTATCAGCGACAAAAGAGGGAGAGGGGCCGGCTCTAGTGACCACCTTCTTACCCTTTCCTCGTATAACCGGGCGAGGCCGACTCCTGTGCGCATTTCACACTGCAACGTTTGTGACTCGCTGGAATTTATGTATCGAGTGCAATTTTATTGCACTTTTAACAACCGTATCGCGCGCGCTTCGGAGCTTGAGAAAAGAATTGATGATGACACTCTTAGATCGATTATGATTATATCCCCATTTATGTTTAGTTTATTCCCAATTCGAATTGTATCTTTTAATAGGGCACGTTTGAATCTTACGCGTAAACTTTAAATTCTATTAGAGTTTATATTTTGTTATGTTTGGAACTCTCTCTAATCTTACCTTCCTCTCTCTTCGATGATCCCGGGCCATCGCTCCGAAAATATACCTGTGATTAAGAGAGTGATAGATTACTTTGTATTATACCAAAAATTGTCTACGCCTAGATATAATAAAAGTTATGAGCGGGGTTTCGGGGGTTATTATTTATGTGAAGTTAGAATTACAACACACATTCGAAGTGTGTTGTATGTAAACATTTTTTCACAGCGCGATGATGTTTAATGGCGTTCAATAAATATATACAAACAATATATACAACAATATTTTTATTATATCATGTACAACTAATCTTCTACATAACAATATTCCTTTTAGCAAAAAAAGATATTCTCCTTTTTAAGTATTCTTTCTAAAATAAATACAGTTCGATTGTGTAAATATTCGCGAAAATATTTTCCGATATTACAATAAAATTAAAACGTACAAAAGATTTATTCGGCAAATGTAACGGCAAGAAGCTGAGCTTAAAGTTCAAAGTTTTATCACGTAAAGTGTGTTTATAATTAAAAATTAAAAATACCTTTTTCTCTTCGAAATTCAGATCGTCACTGCGTAAGGACATGACCCTTGTGATCGAGATAGTAATAGATTTTGCACTATACAAAAAATTCTCTATCCATAGATGTAATAGGAGTCATGAGTGGGACTAAAAAAGGAGTGAAATCAAGTACATATATTTGGAGTGTAAATACATAATGGAACATACTATGTCTAGGTACATTATGACGTAGAACTTCGTTTGCCAATTTCACAGCATTATGCATTCGGCGTTATGAATGCCGTGAAATTGCACCAATTTAGATATATGTGTATTCACATCTATAGATATTTGTGGATCATGACTATTGATTATATATAAAAAAAAAACTTAAATTTAATTTTTTAAATAAATTCCAAAATTTAATCTTTCTCGATTGATTTGACATTGTACGAATTGATTCATCTTTTAATCTTGCTTTTAATTTTTCTCACATATCAAATTATCAGAAAAAGAAATCTGAGTTATAATGCATAAATATATCTCGACATATCAAATATATCAAAATTGACATGTGTCATTTATTTAAATTTTCATGATGCTGAGTTTTTGTCATGTTATATGCAAATTTCTTAACGTATGTGCAGAAATAATTAATTTAAGAATATATTAAGAGTTTGCACAAAATGTGAATGTACAATGCGACTTAATATTAATTTACGATGTCTGAAAATATTCACATTGTCATGTAATTTGTATGATCATTATATGATTTAATTTGTATAACTTTTATCCGCTTTATACAAACATAAATAAATGATTTTAAGAGAAAGAGAAGAATTACGTAATTCTTCTTTCGGTTCTTTATAGATTTTGCCTTTAAGCCTATTTGAATGATAAATTAAAATCGGAGAAACACTCTAGATATAATGAGGACCTGTAAGTACATAATGGGAGAGGGAAGATTATTTACAGGGTCGACAAAGCTGAAACATATATGTATGTATATATATATATATATATATATATATATATATATATATATATATATATATATAAGCAAGCGGCTGAGCGACTGTTTCGAGAGTGCCAGGTTACAGATACTCGGCTGTCAAGGACAAGCTTGTCCATTCATTCGTCCGTTCCTACGATCGATCGATCATTCATTCATTCATTCATCCAATTGATTATTACTAGCACACGTGTTGTGTATATACGGTTTAACCGAGATATTTTTTTACCCAGATATTTTACATACTTTACTTTCAAGAGAACTGTCACTTCTGTAGATAGATATTTTTTTATACATATCGCGAAAAATTTAATTTTCGGAAATTATGCATCTCTACGTGCACGTATATTTGTTTTATAAACCAGATCGCACAATGCCTGCGCATAGTAAAGCATTCAAATCACTTCCAGCGATCGTAATCCTTCGGTACATAAACGCTATTCAATTCCAAACTAATTTCTCGTATGCCTAGTCATTAGAGAGAAGAAAATTCGCTTACCACACTTGATATTATTTGATTTAAACAATTAATTAAAATTGATACCACAAAGAAAGTATGAATATTTATTAAAAGGTAATGCCTTGAAAAATGTATTAAAGCATATGTAAACATATACTTATTTAATAATATTGTCATTTAGCTATTACATGCTAAGATGTGTAAAAATTAATTACAAAATTAATTATAAAAATTATTTTAGCTTATCTTTTCATAAATTTATCATTAGAGAAATTTTTTTTCCCTAATTATATCAGAAGTAATATTTCAAAATCTCCACTTCAAAGAAAAAATATCGACTAATATGTATGTATATTTTTAACGTTTGATAAGAATTAAAAGAATAAAAATTGCGACATTTGCAAGCCAACTTCGATACATTTGTGAGTTTGACTGTTTGACCGCTTTACAATCACATTCGCACACAACTCACCTCGGACTTTTAATGATCCCCGCGCTAATTGCTTATTGTTTTCTCCGAGAAGTAAACTCGCAATTGCGCGCTCTGACCTCAGGAACGCGATCTATCCGTCCAGAAGTATAAAACATACGATATATGTTTGTGTATTCCAGAAATATATATCCATACATTTTTCATAATATAAAAAATAACGTATATAAATCCTTTTTTTCCTGCACTCATGCTAGTTTTGTTCAACAATATATAACTTTAGTCTGTTATACTTACAATAAAATTGTGTACAAGCAGATTAAAGAGTACAAAACGACGTAGGTCTCTCCGCGCATGCTGTTGTAACTTTAAGATGGATCGTCGCCTTCTTTTTTTATTGCTTCTATTCATGAGATTTTACATTTTACAGAGGTAATAAACGCGTGAATATTGTCCATTTATTGCAACAAATAATTGACTCAATCCATGAGTACGTATATTGCAGGAGGATTTGTATAGCGTAATTATACGTGAACCGAATTTTCAAGACAAGTAGATATTGCTTCATAATGTCAACAGTCATTACTGTAATCGCGTGAAATATAACAGTTTATCATATTTCTCGTGATACAATTATTTACAATAATTTTTCGATAACAATCTCAACAGATTAAAATTTTAAATATATAAAAGCAAATATTCATGAATTCATCTTGAGTTAGCTTATAAGTTGCGGATATGTCAAAACAAAAAATTTGTATAAAATTAATGAACACATACATTCATCAATTTATACAGTCACAAAATATAAAGAATTGCCTTCATAATATATGCATTGCAGCTTCATGATACAAAGAAAATTACTATTTGAATAAATGCCAAAGTTATATAGTGGGAATCATGAATATAAGTACATATATACTTTATCTATTTGTTATATCAGTAAGAAAAATCTAGAAAGTTATGATCAGTATGTGAAATAACATTACATAAAGAATTTAAGGGAGTGACTCCCTTGCTTTGAAACATGTTTCTACATTTTCCATTATGGAGTGTTTATAACATTAATATTGGTTTAACATAATGAATATAACAAAAAAATATTTAATCAATTGTTATTCAATATCTTTGTTTCAATATTTCTGTACAAATACACACTTACTCATGTAGCTTTCGTAATTTGGTTGCTAGTCTGACAGAGATTGATATATTAATAAATTTAATAATTAATTTAGAATGTAGTCATTATATAAATAATATAATCTAAAAAATGAATTAGATTCTTGTAATAAGATATATATTCACAAAAATATATCGGAATTTTAATATGGATCTCAATTCTTTGAAAAAGATAATGTAGCATATTTACTATGTATTATCTTTTATCTCAATGACAAATTGTTGTAGATAAAAATAAAAAAAAAGAACATGGAGAGTATATTAAAACGAGAAATTCAGTCCAAAAATCCGTATAGATCTTTTAATCAAATTAACACGATCGCTTAACATGAGTTATAGTTTTAACGAAACACGACATGTCAGATGTTCTTTGAAATCGGAAAGGAATCGATACAGCATCGTGGATCTTAAGATTGCACGATTGTCCGACTGCACAAAAAGCGGAGTTCCCGATTTACTTCGGATCTGCATCTTGCAAATCGTATAATAGAGCGTCGTTCTTAACCGATGATTAGGCCGCAACCCAGTCTAAACTGCTGCTTGCTGTGATTGATCATACCGCTAAGTGCGAACGAAAATGGTAACGGTTGTAGCCTCTTTTCTAGAACTGCTCCTACTGTCCAAGTCGTATCTACACTACCTATAACACATTATAAATCAAACAAAAATTAAAGAATCAGGTAAGATTATGATAAATTTTATGCAGACTGATTTCGAGCACAAACATACCTTTAAACACTAAATCCGCTTTAGGTAAATCGACTTGATAAGCGATTGTTGCCGTCGATTCCTGCATGCGCGCATTGATTTCCAATTCCACGCCTACTTGTAATTGTTGACTAGCACGTTGGTGGAAACAGAGATGGCAAGCGGATGGACCTGAGGAGATAATTATTTATAAAATGTAGAGAAATTACATTGGAAATATATTATTGAGAAAATCAGAACATCACTTACTAATGCTGCCACTAAATGTGGAGTCACCGAGCGTATATCTTCCTGCAGCGGACAATAATGCGATTTGTCCACCTGGCAAACCAGGTCCACGTTGATATGCAAGCTCACCACCCAATGCGAGTGACGGAGTTAAGCTTTGTAAGTAATGTAAAACAAGTACACCTGAAAATAAATTGATAATATTTAATATAGAGATATAGAGTTGTATATATTCAACAATATTTTTTAAGTTATAAACTTACCAGAACAATTAAGGATGTCTGGATTGCCTAATGTTAACGAGCAGGTATATGCATCACCTCGATAATCAGCTGTCATTTGTATAGCGGTGAATTTATTTCTCTGCACTTGTGCTGCCAATTTTCCTTTGAGTTTTGAACTAAGCTGATGAAGGATATTGGCATTAAGATTTCCACTTGGATCAATGTCGCCCAACAATACAGGATATGCCTCTGTAGGTGAAATTTGTTTTGTACCAACATAAGTTGCACCAAATCTAAAAAATTAATTAAATGACATGATAAATTTATATGTTGTAAAATAAATAAAAATTATCAAAACAAAATATATATATCCATGTTGATTTACCTGTAACCAGACTGTATCACAGAACTCATATTAATGGTATGTGAAATATGGAAATGGTTGCTCAATCCTTTATTGACAACCAATTTTGCACCCTCAAAATTTATAGGAAATATATCTATAAAATAAATATATAAATGTAGTCAATTGTTAATTATACATACACATAAATCATAGTATAACAAAATAGCAAAGTAAGTTGATCAGATAATACAATAACAATATAACAAACTAATTTTAAAAAAATTTCATTTTCTAACATATATCAGAATAATAGACTTGTATCATATTATATAATCGATCATATATATCGAGCTTCTATGTTCTTAGTTATTTTTTTATTCTGTTTGTCATTTCTTTTAAATTATTTCAATTTTTTATTTTACTTGTTATATGATCACACAAATATGTACTGAAACATCAGTACAAAAGAAGAGTTAAACAATAAGAAATCAAAGAGAACATAACTAATATGAAAATATCCAATTATATTTTTCTTTTGTATTCTAATACAGAGGTGGACAATGTAGAAAGCTATCCAATTAAGAATTTTATGTTAGTCATTCGTAAAGAAATAATTTAGACAGTTTCGGAATAAATTCCGAAAAGTTTTCTGTGATAAAATCAGAAAACACGGGAGTCTACCCGAAGAGAAAATGAGAAGCGCTCGAGGACCATGACTCGTGCTTTGATGAAGTACCTTTACACTTTTTGTGTAGGTCCTCGATGGTACCAGGATTCTCGATCTGAGTAGGCGTCTCGGCAGGCGCGTACACGTCCGTGGACGGGTCCTGTTTCCCTAAATTCGGTGTCAGTCCGGGACCCGGTGGCGGATTGTAAGGCGGCGGAGGTGGAAGACGTGCGGATGCGGCCATCACGTTACCCATTATTTATACGTATTTATTAGTACGATTTATCGCTCGATTTGTCGCGCGCTCGACGTGATCGCGTTCCTTTCGATCCAATCAGTTTAACCGGTTATCAGCCGAGCCAGAAGTCTCAACTTTTTATTTCCACGACGAGGAAAACGGGCCGGATGATCCTTACAGGGTTATATGGTACAGCGTGTTTCACCGTAAGTCGCCATTTGTACAAAGGGCAAAGTTCCTTTCGCGAACATGATCGGCGCTAGTCGCGCGACGCAGGAATGCCAACGTATTAAAAAGATCTAGTGGAATTACTGTCGATGCTTCGTTCAAAAAAAAAAAATAGTAACAACATGGGATAGCCAATCAGATTCGTTGCTTCGTTCTAAAATCTCTACTTTGAAATGACGCCTGTCATCAATTTCCCACTTTATACTCGCTTTGATTAATTTTTTTTCTTCAAGATTGGCGACGTTGTTCGAGGCGAAATATACCATAAAATTTCAGACACATCGCCATCTGATCGTATCGTTTCGTGATGTACACGAAAATACGGTTATCGTGAGACTCTCGCAGACATTCGAAAAATAAATGAATTTGTCCCACAGCTAGTGTGCGATATTGTTTGTGCTATAAAAAAGCAAGAAGTCTATAAAAGAGAGGGAAAAAACGTGATTCCTTGATAAGACTGTCGTAAATACCTGAGGGTAAGTGTTGCGCGCACTCGGTTCTTACATATGTTATATATGCGCTCACGCTCTGCGAGATGTTTAAATTCTCGCGACTGGAGATAAACGTGTTTTTTATAATTATTTTAATACCTTCATTAACGAAACATTATCTGTAAAGTGATATAATTGAATTACAATAAACAGTATAGTAATAAATAATAATATAGTACATGTGTTGTCAATAAAGTGCAAGCGCGATTCACGAACATTTTTTTCTTTTCTAATCTCTGATATTATAAATTGTATATTATTAAATATTGTATATTATATATTGTACATTATTAAATTTATCACAATCTTCAATAATGATTTTCTGGGTTTTCAGAGAGCTCTATGGATTGTTGTGTTGCCAATCAATATGATTGTTTACAAATCATCACAGAGACATTGCCAAATATCTCGAGTCCAGAGATGTTTGATAGTGATACTGAAAGAAAAGTGGATAATGAAAATGTTAATACATTACTCAATGATAGTACATTGGTAGCGATTAGCCCTCAAAAGCCTTCTCAAATAGAGTTAGTTACAAAGTCAGATAATAACTTGCTAGCCAGAATTCACAAATTTTTGAGAGGTGTGCCACCTCCACCAAGGCATACAATATGTCAGAAAGATTGTTCTGACTTTTTACAAAATATTTATGAAAACCATCAATTTTTCTGGATTGAAAATCCATTATCAAATGAAAGTTTGGAGGTTGCAGAAAGCCCAAAATCTCAAAAGCAGATAACTGCAGAGAAAGAAATTAGGAATATTTCTTATCAATGTACAAAAGGTACTCCAAGAAATTTGTCAAATGCTTTTGATATTTGCAATGTACCAGTTAATTATGCAGAAAGTATAGAATTAGGTACAAACAATACTAATGGTGATAATAGTAATTTAAATATGCAGTATAGTATTCCTATGGGAATAAAAAATCCAGTTAATGCGATTAAAGAAACAGTGAGAGTTCCACCAATCATAGATAACTCAAATGTATCTCACGAACAATCTCTCCTTTATAATACAATTAGTGAAAAGGAGATTATGACTTTAATGTGGCCTCAGGCATATTCTCACAAGTTCCATGGCATACAGTAAGTTGATGTGCATTTAATTTATGATAAAGTATATACAAATCTATTCTTAATATCATTTTTTAAATTTTAGTTATAATAGAAATAGAAGTGTAGAAGAATTCGAAAATTTAACGGTTAAATTATGCGAGAGGTATATAGGAGCTGAAACACAGTCAACTTGTAATATATGGTTTTCGAAAAAAGCACCAGGAAGTGCAAGAAAGCGAGCTTTATTAGCAAAACGCGCAAACGGTCAAAGTCCAGAGAAGAAGTTGTCACATTTAGCCAGAAGACGTAGGACTTTTTGTAAAACTAACTTGCAAGGATTAGGACTCACTGACAAAAAGCAGTTAATGGTACAAATAAAGTATGTGTTATATGTTATATAATATAATATTTAAAAGAAAATAATAATTTTTGAAAAAATTAATTTATTTTTTTGAAATATAGGAAACCTACACATAAGAAAGGGAAAAGTCCAAGAGGTAAGAGTCCTCGAGGCAAAAGTCCGAGAAGTTCGACAAAGAAGAAAGCAGTTCGGAGATTAATGTTGGATGGACCAAGTCCATATAAAACCAAATTAGAGACCTCGAAACGTGCACTGTTTCAAAGCCCTCCATCAGATCATGCCGGACCTAGTAAATTAACTATAAATAATTCAGATTCTCAAAAAATCAAACGTGTTTTATTTGCGACACCAAGAAAGGATGAAACTGAGAATTTGAAACAAGCATCATTGAAAGAAGAAAGCAGGAAAAGAAAATGTGAGGAGGAATTGCAAGGACCACGATTAAAATGGGCTAAAAGCTTATCTTTCGACTGCATGCATGAAATAAAAAATACCTCGAAAGTTACATGGGACAGACACTCGTCGAGCAATGTTCTTTCAAAAAATAATACATCTTTTAATCAAGAGAGGAATGAACTTAGTGACTCACACAGAAAGGTATACATCATTTTTTCTATCTCAATAATTTTTGTGTGTGTGTGTGTGTGTGTGTGTGCGCGGGCATTTTAATGTAATAATTCTTTCTGGCTATATATACACATATATGTACACACGCATATACATATATCCTTATTTGTTTTCAGAAATTACTTTGGGCAGTTGCAGAGGCCTTACGATGCAAAGGTATTGGCATGAATCATCCAAAATTTAAACAATATGCCGCGAGTTTAGCACGCATAATAAAAAAATTCATGCCAGATCTCGAAAATAGGAATATTCCGCGAAAACCTGGTAGTACAACTGATCGCATGTTGAAATTGGCCAAGCATCATGTACTATTTCTTATCGATACTAGACCAATGGATTGACAGTACTCGTTGGTACAATTAGTCAAATTGGAAAAAGTTATACAAACATTTTTTAATGAACAGGACATTATTAAAATGACCAATATGAGTGCTTATATCTTTATCCGCGATGTATGTTTATACACACTGACTTTTATAAAATTTAAATAACATGAAAAAACAAGACGTGTTATAATAATAATAATGTAACATTTAAAAGTGGGATTGTATGTTGTTACACCCCTATTTGCAGGGTATTAAAATATTTTTTAATCTTATACATATATATAAATTTTTCTTTTTTTTTTAAATAAGCATAGTGTTTTATTAGCTTTAAAATAGTTATCTTTCACAACTTATATAAATAATTAATAAAAGGCGCTTTCCTGTGAAGTAAAACGCAATCTACACTTTATCGAATTAACGCATGTATACATATGTCCGTCATATATCTAAAATATGTTTGCATTTAAGACAGTGTGAAAGAGGACGATAAAAAAATAAAGACTAACCGCATCACAAACGCGATGTGGCGCGATTAGTCCTTATTCTTATTTTCATTCCGAGTTTCCGTGCCCAACCCTAGCGATAACCTCGTCCAGGATTTTCGCCAGTTCTTTGTTCTCTTTAGTTTTCTGCTCTACAAGCTCAGCGAGCGAATTACTCTTAAGTTCTGCTTTCCTTATCATTGCATGCAGTTTCACTGTTTCCGCCTCGTTTTGCTTTCGTATTCCGTCCAACTCCAAATTAGCTCTAAAAAAAAGTTATATGTATCAGAATGTGTCTATCTGTCTCATAAGAGATAATGTACATGTATATTACTTTTCCAATTGATTCATTGCATGCTCCTTTAATTGATCATATCGCGTTTCCAATGTCTTTATAGTATCTACATTTTCCTGAATACTTTCTTTTAATACAGTTTCATTATTTTTGTACACTGACACAACTCCTTTGAGTCTTTCATATTTTTGATGTACATCGTTAAATGCTGCTTCCGTATTAGTTAGGTGGTGATTTGCAGCTTGCAACTCTTCTAGCAATTTTGCCTTTTCTTGTTCGAAGTTTGTACGATCCCTTTCCCGTTCTGTGAGTAATCTACTAATCGATTTCTCATATTCTTCCACAACAACCCTAAAAATTGATTATTTCCATATTTTATTCACGATTTACAAGACTATATAAGTTTTATTTATTTATTTATATAATAAACATATATTTTAATAAATATATATTTTAATAATAATATATTTGAATAAATGACTTACGTCATTTGAGTTTTGGTTTTTATTTCTTGTGCCATTTGTGCCTGCATTTTATTAATTTTTTCCTGAAAAGCTGTTTTCTGTCTTTCCAATTCTGCTTCATGCTCCTTTTTCTGTTTTTCTAGTTCTTCTTCTAATTGTAATACCGTCGTTCTTACAACTTCAAGTTCTTTACTCATGTCTATATGATCTGCAATGAGCGGTGCATCGGATTTAGGCTCTTCTATAGGTTGCTCCTGAAAAAATTACGATATTGAAATTTTGATATGAATATTGAATTTATAACATAATGATTATATAAATATACACAGATATTTATTTACATTTTTTTCTTGAGCTTCCTCTAACTTTTGCACCGTTCCGCTAGGAAGAGGACTAAAAAAAAGCAGCCTATCTATAGCTGCTATGGCAGGATTACGTTTTGGTGTACCAATATCAGGCAGAGGCGATTCGCTCTTGCCATTTTGCTCTTCATTTATTGGTGGGGCATTACCTTGAGGCAACATGCTGGTATTCGATATCAATGGGTCAAATTTAACATACAAAGATTCTGTTCTAAGACGATCTGTATGCTTAGAATTACTTTGTGCTAACAAGAAGTCAAATGTCGAAGGATCTTGAAAAACTGCAAATAATATCATTCAATTAATAAATCTCACAAATTTGCGAACGAAAGTCTTAAAAATGTCTAATATACTATACTTACTTTCATCTGTTGCACTGATAAACTGATCTGTCTCTTCTACGAGTTCCTGTGAAGGATTGAGCAACTCATTAGTAACTTTTTCTACCGTGGATCTGAATTCTTCGAAATCTGGTTGGTTATTGCTTAAGAACAACGTAGTACTTTGTCGTTGAGGCTGAAATTCTTGATATTGTTCTTCATCTGATGGAAAGTTTATATTATCTACTTCTTGTAATGTAAGCGTACGATCAAGATCTTCTTCGATAGTCTCCTTTTCTTTAGCAGCATTCGTCGAAACTGTACTATTCACGATATTTTCTTCTTTTTCTATAATTATAGTTTCTAATAGATTACACTGTTTTTCTATAACATGAGTCTGATTATTTATTTCTTTTTCAGGTGAAAAACTCTGAGTTTTATTCAATACCACATTATTTATTATTTCTAAATCTTCTCTATCGACATTCGTTTGCAAGTTTTCTTTAACTTCCAATATTTTTGGCTCTATAATACTGGTCTTGTTTAATTGTTGTGTATTGTCTTCTTGGTTATCTGACACAACACAATTATCCAATCGTAATAAGTCTTGTTCCTTGGTAACTTTATTTTCTGGTTGAACGACAGGACTATTTATACTTATTTGGGATAACACACATGATTTTTTATGGGTATCATTAGAAGGTGATAACACTGTTAATGAAGTTTCTTCTTTAAATTCTGATAAATCATGTACATTATTTCCATTTGATTTATTATCGATATCTTCTAACGATAACGATATATTGGGTATACTGGATGACGAAGGGCCCTCCGTATATTGTGCTAACGAGGACGGAACAGAAACTTTGACAAGACACAATTTTGGATTTTCTAATGTTTCGAAATTGCTATTGTTTTCTACGATTTGTTCTTCATCGAATTTACTAACGTTGGGAATTAAATCGTCATATGAAATGTAGGTAGTTGTTACGTTCAGATTATCATCCGCATTATTCGTTGGGGATGAATCCTTTACAATATTACTTGCGATGCCACATGTCGCAGAATTATTAACGATATTATCGCTGTCTTGTGATAGAATATGTTTATCGATCAATTCTTCTATTTGCGATGCATGTTTATTCACCGGGTACGAAGCCACAAATTGCGAATCTTGAATAGGAAGCGTGCTCTTAGACAGCTCAAAAGTATTCGGTTGATTCAACGATACATACGTTGTCTCATGTAATACAGTATCCGTCTCGATTACTTGCGTCTCATCACCAGCGTTATTCGGCAGATCCTCGTTAAGGGAACAATCGCTTGCATGAAACGGCGTCTCATCTGTGGCCGATGCAAAAGTCTGATCCTGACTGAGATCTTGGGTCGCGTCACGCTCACTTTCCAGATGAATGTCGGCGTACGCAGCTATCAAATCCTCCAAGCCAGGTATATTGGGATTGGCGTAAGACGTGTCCGCGATGTCGTCTGAACTTTCGAGCGTCGAATCGGGACATATACCACTGCTGCTTTTCGTGCTTAGAGTGCTGCTAAGGCTGTGGAAACTGCTGGCTGACGAGAGACTCTCCGGAGCCGAGCAGATGTTTTCCGCGACCGATATTACATCGGCAAATTCACGGGCGAAACGGACCTTGACCTCATGCTCCGCTGTCTTTGAGACGTCGTTGCCGCTCTGAAAATAAAAATGTAAACATGTTAAAATGTTTCACGGAAACACTCTTTTCTTATCTCCTTTCTCATGACATTTTAAATGAGGTGTTTGCTTCGAATATTCAGCCGACGGGAATCCTTGTGAGAATTTTATAACAATACACAGCGCAAATTTTTCATCGGGTATACAGAAGTAACTTTCTTCGATGCCTTTTGATGCAAAGATAATGACAAATAATCACATCAATTGTGAGATTTTGATAGAAAATGCCTTCGAAAGTGTGCGCGACAAAATACCGTCTGCGTAGGCGAAGCTGTTCTCGTGCTAACGCGATGAAAAAGTTTATTGATATATTCCATGCCGCATCGATCGCAGCCGAGCGGTGTAATCTGTGAAATACTAACGTTCACTGGGAACATTGCGACTACGTCGCTATGATCAGCTGACAGTCTGACGATTTTTCGTGAAAGAAATTGCGCAACTATCTCGCGCCTCGCTCGAGCTAATTATAAAACATATCGAGAGAGAAAGGCTTTGGCCACTATTCGTGCCACAGTTCCGCTCGCCTTTGCAAGATAGCAACATGGTTACGGAAGAACAGCTGGTGCTGCACATCGAGGAAGGAGACGCTGGAAATCATAACACATTCGTCAGTTTGTGGCTTAGAATGCTCGGATATAACGGTATGCAGCGATTAAATACAGGGGAACGTGAAGTCACGCGATTGGAAGATCACGGGAATATGTATATGTATCTCTATATAAAAAACACCGCAACGTATCATGAAGAGACGTAAAACTTAATTAAATTTATTTCATGACTCGATCAAATTAACACTCATTTAGTTCTACTCTATTTAATATTAACTATATATTTATAAATTATATATATATATCACTACATAATTATAAATAATAATATTATTATATGAACTAATATCAACTATTGTGAAAATGAGCAGAGGAAGGACAATATCCTTTTTTGATAGACAATGCAAGATAACAATGGGCATTCTAATGGCAGAAATCATATTTGCGAGTGATTTTATCTCACGTGGTAATTAACTGAGTATCCGCGCTGCCGAGCAACATAATTCTTGCGTGATGCAACAACGAGATACATAAAAAGAAATAATAATGAAACACTTTGTTATACATGATACATGCAAACTTGTACCTTTGAGAGAGGATTCCCCATAATAATTTCTCGCAAGTGGACTTCCACTTTCGGCTGTCACTAACGCGCAGCGTGGTCCCATATTTACTCGCGAGTTCGAAGAACTCCACGGCGAGACGTTTTCACTTCCCCTTCTGTGCTTTTACCCTTGACACAATTGTTCTCCATCGAAAAAAACATTACCGCGCGTAAATTATTTTGAAAGATTGACATAAATATTATTATTTTAGACGTTAATATTTTCAATACTCGGCCCACATTTCTATTTCACGATTGCATGGATATTAGTACCTTCTCTTTCTCTATCGTAATAAATACCGAATATAATTCACTATCATTAACAAAACTTATCTGACCATGATAATACACGAACGTTTTACTCGCGAGGAAATTTTTTAGTATTATTTTATCAGAAACGAAAAACTGAAGATTGGGAACGTGAGGCGCACAAGCCTACCTTTTGAAAATGAGGTCAATAAATGACAAACGTAAGACGTAGATGACAAAGATGAGTTTAATTCGTTACGAAAAACATGAATTCTCTCGCGCTCCTTATTCGGCGCGCTCTTGACATGATCGAGACTGCAACGCAACCGTCATGCAATGACTCATTCTCATTTGATCACGCTTATGGAGGCTCCAGAACTATCTCGGGGTGTGTCTCTCTCTCTCTTTCTCTCTCATCCCTTAAGATGAATTACCCTCTCTAGCTCAGAGCATGTATTTAAGCGTGCCTCTCTTAACACTTCGATATAAACGATAGTGCTTTTAAGCCACATTAAGTGATTCAACCCAAATGTGAAAATACATAATTCTTTATCACAATTACAGCGTGTTATTAAATTGGGTCGGATATTGACCTTTGTAGACACAAAAACATATCGATTAATAGAGAGAATTACTGAATAATTATATCGCGCAAGATAATACAAAATTATCTAATATATTAGCAAGAAATAATTAGAGAACAGTCCAAAAACATATATAAATTGTGAATTTATGTTCTGTATACAAAATCTGTCCGATTAACAAAAGAATATATTTATTAAGACTCTATTATATCAACGAGAATGAGAGGAGGCGGCAATGACGATAAAAACAGAAATAATAAAATAAACAGATAAAAAAATATATATAGTAGAAGTAGTAGATAAAAGAAAGTGGCTGATAAGATTGTATGATGCGGTAAGTGTCAAGTCAAGTCCTTCCTGACTAATTCCAAACACGACGCTCGTCGCTCTAACGCATCCTTAATGTTCGGAATCTACGACGTGATTGAGCTTCGTAATACGTAACGAAATGGAGAGGAATGTTCCGCGGAAACGGGCCCAAAATTAGGGCCCGTGGCGGGAGGTCAACGACAGATATCTATCTCGCGTCGAAATTCTAATATTAGCCCGACGCGTTCCTTAGTCGATACTCCATAAGTCCACTACCTCACTATCACCACCACTACCACCACTGTCGTCATCGGTCGAAAAGAATCGGCGGTACGGCGCACATACGTGCATGTGCACGCGCAAGGAATCGTCGTCGTCGAAAAAGAAGAGAAAGGGAAAAGGACAATAGGAATGGTCGTCTCACCTTTTTATGAAACGAGAAATCAAGATTAATCCTCAGCGCTGCGGAAAGCTTCACACGACGATGTCGTCGCGCGTCGACCGGACTTTCGGCAAAAGCTGTGCCGCGAGTATCATCGCCTCCGCCGTGATGCCACGGTGATGCATACTAAACTCTCGCACTGCCAAGCCGTACAGTACAGTAGCCGCGCACACGCCGTACGGGCATTATGCCGCAAAGATCACCAACTATGGAGAAAAGTGGTGGGAACAGGACTTCTCTGGTCATATCGAGCCGCGTGAAAGTCTCACGACCAGGGTGGCGCTATCTGGAGCGATACGACTATACTCGGTAACGGAATATGACGAGATAAGAGATAAGTACATCGTCGAGTGTGTAGTGACTGTTGAAGGAGCTGAATTCCAGACGAAGAGAGATCCACATCAAAAGAGATCCTCAATCTGATGAATAGGGATGAGACAGTTCGATGAAAGTGCGTGAGCGTATCTTTATCGCCGATTCATTAGAACACCTGTAATGTGTATTGAGTATTAAGCATTTAGCGCTGCATCGATATGTGTGTTTATATATTCTTATCAATGTGTGAACACATACGCATAGATGTAAATTTTCAAATTAAAATGTTCAGAAATACATTTACTTTTCAGTCTGTTATAAAGAACACATATTTTATGTAAAATTAAATCTAATCACAACATATATACAAACTATTATTACTGCTTTTGACAATATTCGATATCGCGTTCAATTATGATACTTATTCACATTCGTAGAGGTTTTACAGGTATATCACTGCTAATTAATTTGTCATCGAGTTTAGAATAAATTCAAATATAATAGCGTTAAAGACGAGAGGAGCATTTAGTTCGAATTCGCAAAATTCCTAATAATTATCAAAAGTTGATCGCGAGAAACAGAATGAGATTTGATTATATTTCAGAATATATGTGCTATATTCCAGATATCCCGAAGAAAGTGTATATCATGGCATAAGTTTTTCTGAATCGTAGAAAGTATTCGAGGATTTAGTGCCAAAACTCGAATGAATCCGCGTTCCTTTCTTCCGCGGATTCAAAGAAATGCTCCCCTATGGCGGGAAGCAAAACTTATTTTTGTTTCAGGGTACTTCTCTCTCCTGGAGATACGGAGTTTATTTATAGCAATACATTCTCCCCGGTCTGGCTATCAGCCGCGAAAGCGAAAAGAGAAGAGTGCGAAGAAGGTTGAAAGGAAGAAGCTGCATCGGCTCTATATCCGTATTATTTAATTCCATGCAAATAAATGTGGGATAAAAAGTAAGTGTCGCGAAAAGGCATGCTTTCGCCCATGCTTTCATGGAGAAATAAATTTCTTAAATAACATACAATAGAAAAGAGATAACCGTGCTAATGACAAGAAATTTTCATTAATAGTTTATTAACAGTACCTTTCGTCGAATAGGATAAACCGATGATGAATTATGAAGCGTTGCTGTTATTTCTTTCAATATGACCCTTGTGCCATCGCGAACAGGTCCTCCGATGCCCCTTGGGCTCGGCATTGTCGTGCTCTCTTCCATGTATCTTGAAAATTTATCTTGTTCAATCTCCTAGTACGAAATGTCATTTTGTATATATTTGAGCGAAAAAGAAATGTGTAAAAAATTATTAAAAGAATGACAGATAAAATATATTGTTTTCTTGTATATTTCTATATTATTTCATAATACATTAAAATAAATGGAAAATGTGACGCTTATATTCTTCTTTTTTTTGACTGAAAAAGATCGACGTTCTTCGTTATTATCCTTTAGAGAAAAATCGTTGCTTCGTGAATAATCGCGCCGGTGAAGCGTTATTAAGAGTTTCCTGTTATTCCCTCTTAAATTTATGCAAGAAAAAAAGAGGAAGGTCAAGAAAAACAAGATGAGTCTACTTACTGATGAGGGACTGATGAGATATACACGCACTTGAAAACGACGATGCACTCACACACACACACACTTCACTCGACTGTTTCTCGAGAACAAAGGGAACTCGTGCAGAGACGTGTTTACATTTATATACACTCGTTACTTCGATCACTCGGAATGTCGCAATTCGGCGAACACCTTCGGTCGGATTAAGTTTGTCGGACGTACTGCGTACTCGCGTGCGAATTCGTGCGGAGAAAGATCGCGATCGCTGGCTTTGACTAACGGCCGCGAGCCGTTTGACAAACTTGAATGCGAACGTAGCGACGAATCAGGACGCGCCGTTGCGTTTTGCGGCGCGATACCGCGGCGCCACACGAATCTTCCTGTCAATCGGTAATGCAGTATCCTCGAAACGCGCCGCGATATTCGATAATCGAGCTTCGTTCAATTTAAAATCGGGAGCCAGCCGCGGATCTTTCCCGCCTTGTCGCAGCTGTTGCGCCAACGTGCGATCGATGCTAAATCATGATTAAATTCCTTTCTTGATTATCTTTTGACAATATATTGTTTAAAGTATAGATTTGAACACGCAGTTTTATAATTCTCTCTGTCTCTCTATAAATAATACAAATAAATTAGTCTTTGAAAATACTAGAATAATCGTTTACATTGCCATAAATTTGCAAATTTATTTATTGTCAAACTCTACAAATATGTATAAACTGCCGCGTTATTATTACATGCCGGGCAGTGCAAAATTCACCACAAAATTTTAATGCTTACTCATTAAGGATTATTAGTCTTTTTTTTTCGTTTTATCATTACGCTCGATCCTTTCGCTCATCTCTCGCTCATCTCTCTTCACTCCAATTTAAGAGAGAAGAATAAAGATTTTTTATAATAGATTCTCCATAATATACATATACATAAAAATACATGCATCCGACACAATAAAGCGCTGCCGTAATACATTGCATTACAATAAAGCATGTCGTATAAAAGAATACTATTCACAATGCACTCTCTCTTTCTCTCTTAAAATCAGGTAGAAATATTTATTTAAGGGCACTTCTTCCAGGCACAAACATTTCTCTCTCTTCTTAAACTTATATTTGTAAAATAATAAACATAAGTTAATCCTACTGTTAATATAAAATGTGAAATTTCAGTGCATGGATATAATCACAGAAAATAGCCATGTATATGGCTCCTATTTTAAGTCCATAAATGTTTTTTGAAGAACTTTTATAAATACAAAGCCACTTTTTTAATTTGATATATTAAGTGATGTTAAACTGAGTGTGCTGTGTGGTGCACATTTAAAAAATGTTTGATGTCTTTTACTGAATCTTATTACTAAAATCCAATCATTCAATTGTAACGATGAATGCGATTAGAAAACATGTTATATACAAAAATATATCACAACGCCCAATCAGCATTTTCTCATATTTGCATGTGGCATTGCTTTTTCCAAAATACACTATTAAAAAATATAAATATAATCCTATATAAATCATTGTAACTGCTGAGTAATTGACGACCGAATATAGTAAACAACAATTTACCATATGTAGTAGAAAAAATGCTTGCAATTACTTGGTTATGTGTAAGGATGTAACTGTGGTGTAGGACACGATGACAATGGAGAATTTTTTTGATTACTAGATGGTGGAGTTAAAAGGCCACTCTCGTTCGGGCTTTGTCTACCAGATTCAATATTCGTGTCTGAATCGTTCGCATAACCATTCAGAACTCCTCCAACCAATCGTTGCTGGGCTCTTTCTAACATATTCAAATCAACTACATGAGTCTGTATACGATGCGATTCGTCCATAACAATATTAGGTACAGTGGCCTTCAATCCAGATCCAGAGTGTGATTCTATAGATGTGATTGTAGACCTTAAAAGAGACTGGGATTCCTCTTCTGCGACAGTAGTGGCAAATGCTGTGAGCCATTTGACACAGGGAGCAAGCTGTTCCCATGAAAGCCGGGATACTCTTATTGCGCACTCTCTTCCTTGAGTATGATAAATTGCTGCTGCGGCTATGTGACTGTATGGAAACTTTAAACAACCTTCATCCAAAGTTGCCAAATCTAATAATTGAGCCGCTTGAGAATATTGCAGTCCACCGTATTGTGGGTATATAAAAGTGTTTGGTTTGGACGAGTCGCCTGACTCAATTTGCATGTAAATATTGAGCCAACCTGGAGCAGTTATCGGAGACAAATTCCACCCAAGTCCTTTTAAGATGACTAACTCTTTTCCTAAAATTTCTTCCTCTGTACAGGCTCCATCCGTAACGTATGCAAATTCCGCGATTTTGGGTGGATATATTTCTTCAACCTGTAAATATATTATAAATTAAGCACTTTATTTCAAAATTGTTAAACATAAACATATTTTTAGATTGCAAAAATAAAATTTTATTTATATCATTTTCAAACAATTAAATAAGTTATGATAAATGTATGAAGGAACGAAGACATTTACAAACCTTAGATGCAATAAAAAGACAAGTTATTCCTATGAGTTGCAATTGATTCTTGGGTAAATCGCGATGAATAGACAGATATCTATCTATATAGTCCATGGCAAGGTAATAAGTTTCCCTATGTAGTTTATACACTTCGCAAACTTCAATTAACCAATCCAATAGAATTGCTCTCATCTGTGGCTGCAATGTTGGATGTCTTTGGAACATTTCTGGATCTCTCTGAATTAAAGTTTTCTCATCCCCAAGGCACATAAGAGACCATACTAGGGTGCCATCGGCCCATGGAAGAGATGGTAATGGACTAGGTCTAATAGATGTGCTATTAGAGGCTGATGGTGTTAAAAAACAAGTTGAAGTTCTTAATTCCGACCATGTAGCTGGTTCTTGCTGTTCTTTCAATGGGGATGTCTGATGTTGAGGAGTGCATGCAGTATCTACTGAATGTGTACTATGACAAGATTCCGTATACGAGACATGAGACAATGCTGCTACTTTAGCAGGTGGATATATGTTTTCCGAATCCTCTGAAAGTTCTGTTGTACGTCTCTTACGTTTTAAAGACTGTGCCTTGCCTCCTTGCAAGTAAGTTTGCAACGACTTTTTCTCCTGCAAACTAAATGTACAACAAAATTTATCACCCATTCTAAAATTTCTCCTAATAGTCTCTGTTCAGTTTGTACAAAGCAAACAAGATAAATCAAAATAAAGATATTTCCTACTAATGTACAAAAATACAATCGTCAAAAATTTTTTTAGAGCTAATATGCTGTTAGTTTGTAGATTTATATTGTAAGCAGGGTTATTGGAAAATATAAAAAGATACTAAATTATCGCCTTATTTAAGGAAAGTGGTTAAAGTTTCGGAAAAGAAGGTATGTAAAAAACAAAGGTTATAGGAGTAAAGTTCGAGCGGGAAGAAAAAAAAAAATATTTTTAATCAGATAATTGATACGCGCCGAATCGATTTCATCGTACGCTAAATGATCCTGTGCCCACGAAAGAGAGATATATCTTAATTTTTACACCAAATGGAACATCGATCACTCACCTAGTCTGTGGCATCTTGTCGCGTGATTATCGACCTGTAGGAAAAATATTTGCCGTCAGAATTTCCTTCCAAGTGTCCGTGATAGCGGAGATTCTCTGATGAAGCTTTCGTCCAATTTCCTCGATCTAGGTGCGACAATTTCGCTGGGAAAATGATGAAAAACGGAGGAGCGCGCGAAGCCTACACGCACCCGATCGCCATAATGCACATCCTCTTGTGCCGCCTTTGATTCGATATATCGTCTCACAATTTTCATTCGGCGACGATTTCGACGATCGGAAAATTTATTCGTCTCTTTTACAAGCTATTCTGCGGTACGAGCGAGCCGCGAATTAACGATATTCCGGTAAAAATTGAGGACGTGGATCTCGAAGCGCGGGAGTACAGCGCGCGAAATGATGACCAACCCCTGCATGTCCCGTAACGCCCTCTATATGCGCTACATAACCTCAAAGAGGGGGCAGATTTTCCAGATTTTTCTAACACAATTTCACGCGTAACAATGTCGTAATACCTGGATTCCTAAATACCTCCCTTTCCACGTGTAGGCTGCGATTTCTCTGACCGTCCGAATGCGATTCCACGATCGGCGTCCCTTCGACGAGATGCCACGCTCGATCAGCTCATACGGCCAAAATTACCCCTCGGAATACAGTAATCGACGTCGATTGGGTTAATAGATACGTGTCCTGATGTTAGGACGAGGCGCATCGGGCTCAAAGGGTCGTGCGCGGCAAACGGAAGGTGCAAAAGCCCGCCGAAGCCACGCAGCTGCGCGTCACGCACATGTGTTTCTCCTCTCGATCCACGTTGCCTTCGATTGCGATTTTCACATCGGACTTCCGTATCAAAGAATGCATTCACGGTCTTACGCACGTAGACGATTATAGAAAACTTGACAGAAGACGGAAACAAGGGCACGATTCTCTCTTCTTTCGCGCGAGACAAACTACTGGCGCTTGTGAATTGGCGTTTCGCGGGAACGCCGAAACGGTGAGCGCCTGGATGCGCTGCTATACTCGTCGCCTATTGGCTGGTCGGGTACGCGGCACAGCTGGCGCTCAGCTGATCCGTCGTACACATACAAACACGAGCCTATGCACACGATATTGCACTCAGCGACCACGCGGGAAACGTACGCGCGTAAATCGTTGCCGTTCGCGGGCTTTTCCTGCTTTCGGCTAGCTGTTTCGGGGGCAAGGAACGCGGCTCTTGCCACGTATCGTTCATTATATATATTATACCTGCATGCTACGCGATTATGCGGCGATAAGAAGCGAATTTTGAGGGGATTAATATTCATCAAAGCATTGCTTTTTTACTACAAATTATTCGATGTATTAAATTTTTATCCGACTATCTATTATGCGTGCATAATATGATATAATGACACCTATGATGCGATCGAATATTATGTGACTAATGATGTAAAGAGATAAACTTTTTAGATATGTGCACGTGTTTGCGACGATAATTGAATATCGATATATTGATATATGAAAAGAATAATTTTAAATAAAAGTAAGAAAATACAAAAAGTTTTGTAAATGTCAAAATATTTGTTACAAAAACAAAGTTTTTTTTAATCATTTGTTATTATTTGTCAAATCGAAATGTGTTAGCATATATTATTCAATAGTATTAAAAGATATATATATATATATATATATATATATATATATATATAATAAAAATATTGTGCCATGATAACAGTACTGTTTTACCCACAAGTGCATTTCACACAAAGGAGTTCCAAAAGTAACCACGATATGGTGCATCTGTCGCAGAATCGTCTCCTAAAAATCACCAATCATCTAGATCGCAAATTATTCAAGTTGCTCCGATAATGTCTGACATATATATAATATGTATATACAAAAGTTTTACATTAGTGTGCGTGCAATCCACGCATACGAAAAATAAACTTGTGACGATCACAGAGAAAGATAAACTCACATGACTTTTTGTTCCAATTTTCATTTTCCCTATAATTCCTGGCCTCTAATTTTTTTTAGCGAGTAATATAGACTTTGTCATTTACTTCATACGGTCGGTAAATGATAGTGAACCCGTATTGAACAGTATCAAATGTTTTTACACTTTCCACTTTCTCAAAATAGCTGTTAATATGACTTTTTCTTCGAGTAAAGCAAATCTTTGGCCGATACAATTTCTTGGTCCAGCGCTGAATGGAACATAATTATGTTCCATTATTAAGCATATGGATTCCTATATTTCGAATTATCCGCAAGAAAGCGATCTGGATCAAACTTTTTTGGATCTGACCAAACTTCCGGATTTCTATTCCCAATAGGACTGTAGTATCTTTCGAAAGCATATGATCACCTAAAATAAAATAAATTATTATAAACTTCTGCCATTCATAAAATTTTATATTGATAAACTTTTTAAATATAAATGTTCTTAGAGTTAGGAAAATTCAGGTTTATAGAGCATAATTATTGGTTTTATGCCAATCCATAAAACGAAAATTCCTATGTTGCTCAAACCATTGTACACGTTCTGTGGTAATTACATAATACGTGGTAAGTACATAATCAAATATTCAATATTTATTATACTGATTTTCAATAAATAACAAATTTCATGTTTTAAGTTTTTTGTCAAAAATATATAGATAATTTTTGTAAAAGTATATAATAGCAATATTTTATTCATAAAGTTTTTCACCATAATCTGCCAGTTTCAATATTCCAAATGCCACGCCAAAAGGAAATCTACCGACTTGAGGAATGTTTTTTAGGTTTCGTTGAAGAACATATTGATGATATATTGTCGATATAATTGCAAAGATTATTAAAAGAACGAACAATTCGCTTAGTATTAAAAAGATTAAATCCATTCTCGTAGCCTGTAAACAAATTAAACAATTTAAATTATATTTAAATATGTAAATGCAAATTACTACAGATTATTTTTAAAGTAGAATCACATTGAATTTTACACATATTGACAAATAATACATTGACACGATGTTAATATCATTATTATCTCTACTAACTGGAAAAATTTCATAAAAATACTTTATAATCAATGTTGGTGAGAGTATTTCGTCAGCGCAATATTTCTCGATTATTTTTTATGTAACTCATTCAAAAGTGGAATCTTTGCTCATTAATCAAGGAATTTACAAAAACCGTAATACATTTGTTACATTCCATTTTTCTAATATATTTATTGAAATCTTTAAAAAAATTTACTGCTTATAATTATTCTTATTTTAACAAAAATTTGAAGATATAATATATATATATATATATATATATATATATATATATATATATAAGTGTTTACAAATTTGAATCAATATTAAATTCCGAATTTTTGATCAAATTTACGCAATAATATAAGTACTCCGTCATCACTGTTTAAGTGAAATATATTTATATAGGTGAGCTTTGTGAAGAATAGATCGCAAGATTTTTAAAGCTTGTTAATTCGGCTTTTAAATAATTACTTGCTATTATTTTATGTAATGCGATTTAAAGAATCGAGTCAGTAAAAAGAAATATTGGTGTTTTATTATAAAATATCTGCCCATATTACTTTGTTTACTAAGTTTTTAATTAAATCACATTTTAACTTTGCTAATTACCTTGTGTCTTGAAAAAAGTAAAAAATGTATATAATATAACAATTTTCGTGTTTTTTATCTGCATGTGATTTAATGATAAAACGGCTCCTGAAATGTTCTACCTGTTACGACGAATGATTGACGAGGTGATGCGATTCAGATAGGCGTCTTATAGTGCGCTAAAGATTCTATTGCAAATGTAAATCTTTTCCTTTGGTATCTGTTGATGCAGCTTCCGTCAGTCTGCTTTCCAAAGTCCATCTCTTTTTTTCTAAAATTATATTCTTTTCACATGCACCATGTTTGTGATAAATCATACAGGATGTTTAAATAATCATTTCAAGTAAGTCATAGGTCAAAACGTTTTTTAGTTTTTTCGTAAGAAAAATATGCATACATAGCAAAATTTGTATTTGCAATAAAAATAGAATTAAAATATTAAACGCTGCATAAAATTAAGTCGCGAAGTCAACAAAGTTGTTTATTACGACGCAAAATCCCGAGCCATTTTAAGGAAAATCTTGAATCATGTTTGTATTCTTTAAGCCAAATGAAAACATTGTGATTCACTTCACTTTACATGAGCTTCAGATTTTAGATATCTTGATAATTTTTTGACATCAGCTTGTTGAATTATAATCGATTAATGAACGTCTATAATTTAAAGTCAAATAGTTTGCTGGTTTGACTGAATTTGTGACTTGTTGACAACTCGTTTTCATATACTCTTCTGTACGTTCTATAGTAAATATTTCTCATGAAAGTCTAATTTGAGATCCTGATATACGCTTCATAATTGCATAATGTTTATCAAATGTGTGCTTTCATGAATGATCAATGCAATACATTTTTATATATGTTTGTCTTTCATTCATCATGAAATTTTTAATTTG
The DNA here is from genome assembly GCF_021464435.1 of Cataglyphis hispanica. Lineage (NCBI taxonomy): Eukaryota > Metazoa > Arthropoda > Insecta > Hymenoptera > Formicidae > Cataglyphis > Cataglyphis hispanica. The sequence goes on along the minus strand of NC_065966.1, from coordinate 1,368,150 downwards.
TTGTAATAAAACAATTTTTATAACAATAAAAAAATTACATAATAAAATAACTTAAGAAATAATCTATATAAAAACGGTTGAAAAGAAGAATATAATTTTATTTACAATTTTTGCACTGATTTTTAAACGATTTTATCGCTAAATATTATCGCTAAAAAGAAATAACTATTTGATAAAAAAAAAGATATTTGTTTCCAAAACTAGAATTTATAATACCGAAACAAAAAATGTTATTGATCTAAGTGAAACGTAATAAAACTTTAGAATAATTAAATCTTGACTAATTTTAGAATTGATTTGAGAACTCATTTGAATTTATTCACCAATTTTGTTCAAAATTCAATGCAAAATCTAAATCATTTATGTTTTTGAATATATTTTATGTTTATTTAAATTAATTTGTAACTGTCGACCATAAGATCATATAAGTTCTATATAATTTCTTTAATATTTTTTCATTTATTCAAGCATTTTGTAGTATTTTAATATTATATATATATATATATATATATATATATATATAAATATTTAGAAAAATTAAAATTTAATAATGACATATTCTTATTTAACAGAAGATTTTTGCAACTTTGTCAAAATGTTTATATTGTAATTTTGCATTTACATGCTTTATATATAGCAATCTTTAATATCCACTTTAATATCAATTTAGTGTTGAGAGTATAGATGAATCAGATAATATAAATTCAATACTGAGATTTAATTAATTACTACAAAAAAATAAAGATTTTTTGATTGATCAATTCTTATTGAACAATCTCAATTTTTAAGGCATTATGGTATGTTGTCTTAAAACGGGTTTCAATTTATTGAGATATTTAACTCTTTGATTTTATATTCTGCCATTAATGTCGAAATGCTCCGCGATGGATTGCAAAAATTCAAATGGTTCTATAATTTTCGTGTTTGTCATTATTTCAAGATAAATATCTCGCAAAAAATAACAACAAATATCACATAAAATGCTTGTCTTTAATGCAAGTATAGATAAAATTTTATTATTATATACCAAATCCCAATTTCAGTATTTATAATCCGTTATGTCGTTCTTTGTGACGGCATCCAACAAAATGTTACCATATATATATTTACCATATACATATTAGTTACCATATACATATTTCAAGGTATACATAAAAGTATATAGAGTACACAGTACGATAAATTGATCATTTTTTCGGCGTGAAATGGATGAATATCTCTTCGCATGGTTGGTAAATAATATTTAGCCCATATTGAACTGTTTCTGTTGTTTTTACACTTTTCACTCTCCATTTTCTCAAAATAGCTGTTAATATCGTTTTCTCTTCGAGCAAAGCAAATCTCTGGCCGATACAGTTTCTTGGTCCAGCGCTGAATGGAATGTAGGCATATGGATTCCTATGTTTTGAATTTTCCGGAAGAAAGCGATCTGGATCGAACTTTTTTGGATCTGTCCAAACTTGCGGATTTTTATGCGTTAATGCGATTTCCAATAGGACTGTAGTATCTTTCGGGAGTGTATAATCATCTAAAAACAGACATGTTATAGATTGTATTCTGTCATTCACACACACAAACATAAAATTTTATATTCATAAAATTTTTTCATATAAATGTTCTATTTTAAAATTTATGAATGTTTCTCTCTTGTAGTCTAAGAATCTTGCAAACTTACAATATAATTTTAAATATACATTAGACAATTTTTATATGATAAATCATAACAAAAAATTTTTTTTGTAATAAAAACATTTGAAAACTTTACACTCACATGAAATATAATAAAATAATAGATAAAATAATAAATAAAATAATAAATAAAATTTTATCTTAGATTTTGCCATAAATTAGAGATTGTCTAAAAAGGATTTTAAAGTATTGATCTTTTGTTAAATTGTTTTTATTTAGTCTTTAATAAATAAAAAAGATATCTTTTTGAACACATTCTTTTCATCATTTAAGTAAAAAGATTATCGTTTCATTGCGTATTTTTCAAATTTACATGATAAACATGTAATTTACACGTAATTTACACGTAATACATATGAATATCTTAAGATTTTTTAAATTTTAATAATAAAGTTCTGTCATACCTATTTTTACATCTTCTGCTAATTTTCTTGTGATTATGGGTACACTTGGGAATATTCTGAGCGTTTCTTTTATGACCCTATCGAGATATTTTAATTGCGACAATTCTTTTACGCTGGCTGGTGTCTTCGAATCTTTGAAAACTTCCTCGAGTTCTTCATGAAGTTTTTCTTGATGCTCGAGATTATTGCCCAAAAGAAAGAGTGTCCAGGTTATCGCAACTGCAGTTGTGTCGTGACCCTATATCATTAGATTCTTACTATTTTATAACACTTAGTTATAATAACATTACCGAGTCTAATAAGAAGAAGCATTATGTTAAGTTTTAGAGACTTTTCTCTTACTTCGAACATAAATGTGTCGACTTGTGCTCTCAATTCATCATCAGTTAACGGCATGTCGGTCTTCTCATTCTGATCTAGTAACAGATCCAAAAAAGCTTTGCCCTTTCGCTTACCTAACAAATTAAAGGTCACAAAAAAATTTTTTAAATATTTACAAGCCATCAAAGCATATGTATAACAATAATTTAATAATTTATTAATCATACCTATATCAAGTTCGTCATCCTCGTTTTCCGATTTGGGAGAATCATTTCCTGATTGTCGTGCGATCTTTTTCTTACGTATCACCTGAAAATTATCATTTATTCTTTGCAAATTTATTGAATTTATCCCAACAAAAAGTAACGTAAATAATTAATTTAATAATCTATATCTAAATACATAATGTATCATATATTAAGGTTTTTTTCCGTATACCTCTTTCGTAAACGTATGTATTGTATTAAGCAGTGAATTATGTTCCTTTCCTGAAGGTACCATGTTGTACAACCAATCCATCCAATACCACGGTTGAATAAATCGATCAAGCATTAATTTAGATGTTCTAAAAATACGAAACGATAAATTGATATATGATATATTCATAAGAGTTTTTATTGGTTTATTTCGATCATATAAAATTTGCTATATTAATTCTAAAAAAATCTTTTAATTATAAATTATTAATCCTATTTAATATTTTATTAGCAATAAAACAATTCATGATTTTTTGTACCTATGTATTGATGTGGTGTATTTGGTTTCACTTTCTTGAGCATGTACATCCACACCCATTGCCGTTTCTGTGCAAAATAATGAATTAGTATCGTCATAACTCTCTCATAAAAGTATGTTATATTGCTTATAAATTACATTAAAAAAATAAAATTAATACTTATGATTCTCAAATAATTAATTTTGTTACATACAAAAATTAATATCAATATAAAATTTTGTTTATATTAAAAATTTATGAGAATAAGACATTATTTATTTGCAATTAAATTAAATATGAAATGAAATTCAATTTTTTTTTGCATCAATTTACATATGCAACATCGGAAATCAAACTTATTAAAATTATACTAGTATTGTAATTCGTGATTACACAAAAAGAAAAAATTTATTTATTTAGTACCACATATAATGTCGAGAGCAACATTGGCAGCAAACGGAAAAATATTAATAGCTTTTTCTGGGTTTTTTGCTATTTCCCTCTCGAGACATTTTGTCAAGATCTCTGCTTTTTCGGACATAATTACAGCAAATTGATTCAATATACCGAAATGGAACGTTGGCCCAATTAATTTTCTATCATGGTTCCACTGTTTTCCTGAAGCAATATCAATCAGCGATACATTTACATATTAAAAATATCATAAAAGAGATAAAGAATATAAGAGTGCATAAATAATTAATGTAAATAAAAATTAAAAAAAACATATTATACAGTTTCTTATCACATTTTAGTTCTTCTTACACGTTGTCATTGAATATTTACAATGTACGAGGGCTATTTGGAAATCAACCTCTGGCAGGTTTGCAAAATAAAATAAGGAACAGAAAATATATTTTATTAATTTTATACACGAAAGAAAAAGAGTTATTGGCATATATATATATATATATATATATATATATATATATATATATATATATAAATATGCATATTTGTATTAGAATGAAACTTTACTCTTTAGTTTTCTCGTTTTCTCTTTGTTCAAAATTGTTTTGCCAATAACTATATAACAAAGACATATAATTTAAGTGAGCTGCAATTTATTTTTCATCTTTAATGAGATATTAAAAATAGAATAGTAAAAGAATTTATGCGTTTACCTGTAGAAGTTAGAAGTCCTTTGCCTAACCAAGGCTCCAACAATTCATAGGGAAATCCTTTTTCGATATTTACAGTGCTGGGAAAAATAATCTGTAAAAATGTGTTTAAAAAGAATATAATATACTGGGCTTGTAATAATTTATTTTTATTCCATTTATTTATTTTTATAATTTATTTTTAAATCAATTTTTTTATTACGCTATAATTTTATTTTATAATTACGACTTACTTTTTCATGTATGATTAATTATATTTTTCCTAGAGCATCATTAAGAAAAAAAACATTCTATTTAATATTCTAAACATGAACATAATGACTGATAGATCGCTAAATTAATTTGAAAAGTATTTGATTGTCTCGAAAGGAGGATTAATTTCTTACCTCCAAAATTTCAGGTTTAAAAATACTAATAAGCGGTTTCATGCCAATCCAATATATGAAAATTCCATCTTTAAAATCAATCATACGTTGCGCATACCAGAATACGCGTTCTGTGGATAAACACATAATCAGATATTCAGTATTTACTAATTATTATACTAATTTAAAATAAACAAAATTGTTTTGACTTGTTTTAAGTTCTTTGCTAAAAATAATATTTGCAAAAATCAGAGTTGGGAATGTTACTTTTTAAAAATAACTCGTTACCATTACTATTCTTTTTCTAAAAAGTAACTCGTTATCGTTACTCGTTACTAATTTTAAAAAATAACTTGTTACCATTACTCAAATAGTAACGAATAGTTAAGTAATTTTCTATATTCTTTTTATATATAATACAAATTTTACATATAATTTTTTTTAATACAAGATCAAATTAAATACTAAAAAATTTTAAATATTATTTTATACATGTTACTGATCGTACACAATAGAAAAAAAATAAAATACTAAAAAAAATTTACAGTAGTTTTCATATAATGCTACATTCCAACACTTTTATCAATTTTTTCAGTTTCTTTGTATGAAAATTATGCCTAGTAAATTCTAAAATGTAACAATAAAAGTAACAGTTAAATTTATTATTCGTTACCAAAAAATGCATTTTTTTCCTTTGCAATTACCAAAAAAAATATAACTATACAGTAACGATGTTACGAGTAACACGTTTTACTTTCCAATCCTGGTAAAAGCATATAATAACAATGTCTTATTCATAAAGTTCTTTACCATGGTCCGTCAGCTTTAATATTTCAAATATTACGCCAAAAGGAAATCTTCCGATTTGAGGAATATTTTTCAAATTTTGTCGAAGGATGTATTGATGATATATTGTCGATATAATTGCGGGGATTATTAAAACAACAAACAAGGCGCACAATATCAAAGAAATTAAGTCCATTCTTATAGCCTGTAAATATATTAAACAGTTCAAATTATCATATATGTAAATGCATATTAATTAATATAAATATTTTTTAATGTAAAATTACATTGGAATTTTACACATTGCTAAATATTTCATTGACACAGAGTTTATAATATTGTTATCTCTACTAACTGAAAAAATTTTATAAAGATACTTTATTGAAGAAGATTGGATATAATGTGTATATATATTTATATACATATTATGTGTATATATATATATATATATATATATATATATATATATATATATATATTTACATATATCATCGATAAAAACCGAATATAAAATCAATGTTGGTGAAAATATTTCTCGATTATTTCTATGTAAATCGTTCAAAGTAGAATCTGTGCTCATTAATCAAAAAATTAACAAAAATCTCAATAAATTATTTATATTTTATTTTCTACCGTAATTCATTGACATCTTTAAAAAATTTTGCAGTTTAAAACGTATATTCTTTTTTTGACAATAATTTAAAGATATGACATGGGCGTTTACAAATTACATATTAAATCAATATTGCAATTCAAATTTTTGATCAAACATACATTTGCGCAACAATATAAGCGCTTCATCATCATTAATTGACATATGTATATAACCAAATTGCAAAAAATTGATTCGTGAAATTTTCAATATATATAGTGTTAATTCTGTTTTCAAATAATTATTTATCTTAATTTTAAATAATACGATTTAAAGAATCGAGACAGTAAAAAGAAATATTGGTGTTTTATCATAAAGTATTCGCCAGTACTTTGTTTCATGAATATTTTATTAAATCACATATTAAATTTGCGTGAATTAATTTGCGTCTTGAAAAAAATAAAAAGCGAAACCATGAGTTTTAATTAAATGATACTGAAACAAATGCAAGATTTTGATACTTACTGCTTGTTATGTCGGAGCAAACGATAATGCTTCGCCAATATTTGACACTTTTAGCAGATATTGCTGCGTTTCACTAATTATATAATATCATGCTTTATATATAAATGTAGTATAACTAAATGCAGTAAAATAATAGAAAAAAAGAGATAAGAAGAAAATAGATACTTTGAAAAAAATATTTTAAAGACACTTTTTTTAAAAAAGAGCAGAATATTAAATAATCACATCCTCTCGATTTGTGAATCGATCACAAAGTGAGACTATTAACTTAATTATTATCTTTATTATTCTCAAACCAGTAATATATAAATAGATAATGCATGCATAATATAATTACATAATATAATGTGCAACCAAAGCGGATTATTTATCTTATATGATTTTTCCTCAATCGTTTAAAATATTTAATTGCACGATTAAAAAGAATGCTATATTGAGTAAACTGTTCTTTGACAACAAGATATGAGACAAAAATCGATACAAACCATAATTAATTGCATAACAATTAAATAGAAACCGATACGTACCATAATCAATTGCATATATGTAGTATTTTAATATTTATTATAAAGATGTTATTATAAAAGAATGATGACGACGGTCATCGTTCTTTTATATATTATCTCGTGATTTTGTTTAATTTTGTTTAACTCGTTTAATGTTAAATATCTGATACAAAAAATGATTAACACAAAAGAACGACGGATGAAGAGATCTCTGACACATCTACACGCTTTCGTTTCTAACTCGCGACTCCCTCGGCCCACTCGCTCGTCATGCTCGTATCTCTCGAAATCGCGGCGCTATACATATAATAAATACGCACCAAGTACAATATCCTACATATATATAGTATATTTAAATAATAATTTTTAACCCACATATTTAAGAAATGCTACAATATGCAGATAAGCTTGATTTCAGTCAATATGTAATCTCTATTTTTATCGTAATGATAATATAACTTCACTGCAATTTTCTTGCTTATCATAATCATGATTTTCTTAATCAGTTATGATAATAATTTATAAGTATTTGCTCTTTATTTTTATTAGAATATTTTTAATAACCGATAATTATTGTTCCAGTAGTGAAACATAATTAATATACAAGACGTATATTATACTTTTACATAGAGAAAAAAAAATCTGGCCTATTTAATTGGTTATTATTTTTTTGGTTGAAATATTTAAGTATTTAATTAATACTATATATCTTCCTCTTTTGATAACTGAAGCGGCCTCTTTTATAATGTGCGATACGCAAATTTTTCCTCCTAATTCGTGTAGACAAATCTAGCAAAGTGCAAATGCTTTTCTGAAAGAAAATACTAATTACGGTTAACAAGAAAAAGCCTCTCTCTCTCTCTTTGAGCCGAATAATACATTTATTATGATTGCTTGATATAACGCATGCTTCAAATTTTAAGTATGCTTTTAGAGAATCTTGACTTAGGTTTACAGAATTATGACCAATTAAAAACGCCTATATCGAAATTATCAGAATATCATCTGATGAAAGAAATCTGATTAAAGTTGAATAGATCATTTTTCGTTTTGTGTGCTCTTTTGTGTGTTCTATAGTAAACATTTGGGAGTCCAATTTAAGATCCGGACATATGTTTTATAAATCCCCATCCTTTATTAAATGTATGATTACCTAAATAATTAATAGCGATGCAATATTGTTTTTATATTATGTTTTACATTGAGATTTTTAATTTATTGTAATAAAATAAATTTTTACAACAATGAGAAAGAAAAACAAATAATAAAATTACTTAAGAAATACTCTGTAAAAACAATTGGATAAATAAAGATATAGTTTATGCATTGAGATTTTCAATCTATTTTAATATTATTTATAATTGTATTTAAAATTATAATTAAAGAGCAATAATTATTTGGCTGAAAAAATAAATAAGAATAAAATTTATTTGTTTTTAAAAAACATATGCATTACATCCGATCTTTAGAATTTTCTCTAGCCTCTATAATATCGAGACAAACAATGTTGACAATTTAAGCGAAATTTAGTAAAACATTAGAATAATTAAATTTTGAGTGTTTTTAGAATTGATTTTAATTTTATTTATCAATCTTGTGTAAAATTTAATGCAAAATTTAAATTACTTATGTTTCTAAATATATTTTTATGTTTATTTAAATTAATTTGTATATAAGATTATTACATCTGTTTTTTATATATAGAAGAAAGTAAGATAAAATCATACTTTTGAATTTGACTTTCTACAAAAATTTAGAGTAAAAAAAATTTCTGATTGATAATAATTTTTTTAGTAAACCTTTTTTAGTAAACCTATATATAATAATCGCTAATTCTTTCGTTTTTTCGTAGTTTAGTTAAAACTTTTGCTAATAACCATATATGAAAAAGGCTTCTGGTGTAAGCTACAATTTACTGTTCATCTTTAATAAAGTATTAGAAATAGATATAAAAAAATTTATTTATTAAATTATTTATTAAAAATATTTACCAGTAGAAGTTAGAAGTCCTTTGCTCAACCAAGACTCCGCCAGATCATAAGGAAATCCTTTCTCGATATTTACGGTATTGCGCAAAATAATCTAAAAATATATTAAAAAAGAATATAACCGTGCGCGTAATAATTTATATTAATAATTTATGTTAACATTTATGAAACAGAATTTGTTTTACAAAACAAAATACCTTTTTTCACATTTTCAATTTTTTCAAAAATAGAGCTTTATATAAAAATTCTATTCCATATTTACAATTTATTTTTACATATATTGTTACATTTTTTCCGATATACCATTAAGAAAAAAATGTTCTGTTTTATCATTTTTATTTATATTTTAGATGTAATATCAACAATTAATTACATTGCTAAATTAATTTGGAATGTAGTTAGACCGAAAATGATCTCACTCAGGAAGCGATTAGTTTTGTTTACACAAAGATGTATGTATTACACAAGAATGTATTTTTATTAGACGCAGATTTGCTGATAATGTCGATCTTCTAATGTCGAAAACATTTTAGCACTATTTATTTGAAAAGACATGCTTACGATCTTTTACGTCTTGCATAGAAAGAAAAATTGTATTACTAACAAGTAACAAAATTCTTTTTCTTTATTACATCAAAGAGAAACTTTTCAATAATTTTTAATAATACGCTTATAAAAGTTTGCTCTATTTTACTATTAAAAAAAGTTTTGTTTTCTTATGATATTAAATTACTATTTACATATACATACATTTATTATCACATAGGATATAATAAGCGATGTTTTATTATAAGACTTCGTGCCATTAACAAGATTTTTTCATTCTTACCTCTAAAAATTTAGGTTTATAGAGATTAATAAACGGTTTCATGCCAATCCAAAATATAAAAATTCCCTTTTTAAATTGAAGTATACGTTGCTCAAATCATTGTACACGTTCTAAGCAGATAAGCACATAATCAGATATAATTCAGTATTTAATCAGATATAAATCAGAAATCTATCGAGGAATATTTTTTAACTTTCGTCGAAAAACATACTGATGATATACTGTTGATAATTGCGGGAATTAGTAAAACAACAAACACGGTCCACAGTATCAAAAGGATTAAATCCATTCTCGTAACTTATTTATACGACAATGAAATAATTTTCGCAAACATTTTCAATATAAGATCTTCATAAAGTATTAATTTAAGTAAAAAGATCTCATACAGAGTGCATTCATAAAAAAATTAAGTGTCTCAGTGCAATATTTGTAATTAAATTTCATATTACGATATTCGATATCTATTACATGTATGTGTTAAAATAAAAGCATCTATAAAAAAACGAAATAATTAGAATCTATCTCTTGCAGTAATATTCTTTACGCACACACACATGTACACATTATGCTATCAATTGACCTATTATTATTTTCATTCATCTTATTAATTTTATCAATTTTGTTATACATTATCTTATCCATTTTATTAAATTATCTTATTTATTATATTAATTGTCGATATTTTATATCATTTTTTTTTTCTCTTTTCTCTAATAAAGGAATCGTTGACACGAGTCGCGGGCGTCGCACCGAATGTTGCGACCCTGATCCCCGTTAGTGAAAAGGAAGAAAAAAACACGGGTATTCAGGTGGACAAGGCGAAACTCTTAGGTGGACGAAGAGCGAGCGGTGGTCGCGGGGCGCCCGCACATGCCGCCCGGCCCTGGTTTTCTGGAAATCGTCAGCGGTCCGGGGCCATTAAACGCGTTATATGTGTCTTGCAATTTGATCCCGCGGCGCTCGGCGCGGTGCCCCGATCGGAGAGTAATTTACGCGAATTCCTGGGCATCCGGGTCCGTGCGCGCGGTCGGGCCACCTGGGTTCCTTCAAACGCCCGATGCAACCGCCGTCCCTTCGCCCCCGTTGTCGCGGCATCATTCGACCCTTTTGTCGCGCCGTACGTCGACGATCATCATCAGGAAGACGGTGTGCGCAGCATTGTCTCGCCGATTCCTCGGTGAGTATTCGCGATGCGTCGCGCCGCGATTGACACGGCATGATATTTAATTCTGATTGCGGATTCAAGTGTCAACAGTGACAATGTGATTCGTGCTTGTCACACATAAAGGACTCGTGATGTTTCTAGAATCTTTTCGCAATTTTGCCCAGATGAATTCCCATGTCCATCTCACTTAACATTTTAATTCCTGAAAAATAAATTCCACACTTTTTACAAATATATATTTTATATTTATATACTTTATACATTTCATTTGATATATCTTGTTTAAAAAAAAAAATTATTTTGGTATGAAAAAAAACATGGCATGTGAAAACATAATTTAGAAATTATTGAGATAATATTGAAGGGGAACATTATGCTTTCAGAGTAAATGAATGCAAGTTTTTGAGTGATGCAGGGCATGATGCCAGTTAAGACAAAATCTCGCGTTCCTGAAAATATGGGGGTCACGGGTGGACTGGTAGATGCCCGTGCTAAGCAAGTTTTAAGAGAAGCTGTAGATACAGTTGTTAACAGCTTTGCAAAGCACAGTCAAGGTTATGGAAGAGGTATAATAAAATATCTTATTTTAATTTTAATATAATTGTACGAGAACATTTGTATGTATATATGTATATACACCTTTCTATATTACTTTTTTTTATACAGTAAATGTTGTGGAAGCATTACAAGAATTTTGGCAGATGAAACAAGCCAGAGGTGCAGAATTGAGAAACGGCGCATTAGTCATTTATGAATCTGTCCCTGGTGCTAATCCACCTTACATTTGTTATGTTACACTTCCTGGAGGATCTTGTTTCGGAAGTTTTCAAAATTGTCCCACAAAAGCGGAAGCGCGCAGATCGGCTGCAAAAATTGCACTAATGAACTCTGTATTTAATGAACATCCATCGAGAAAAATTACCGATGATTTTATTGAGAAAGCTGTCGCAGAAGCAAGGGCCAGTTTTGGAAAACCTTCAGCAACACCAAACGGAATCAATAGTCAAGCACAAGTAAATAAAATATCCAAATTAATTATTATAATAAATTATAATAAAAATGATTGTTTATGCATACATGTTTTCAGGGAAATGGAGATGAGAAAGAAGATCCAAATACAGGTATAGGTGCATTTCGCTTTATGTTGGAATGTAATCGTGGAAGAACAATGTTGGAATTTCAAGAATTAATGACAGTCTTTCAATTGCTTCATTGGAATGGATCTTTAAAAGCTATGAGAGAGAGGCAATGCAGTAGACAAGAAGTAGTCGCGCATTACAGTCATCGGGCATTAGACGACGATATGCGTAGCCAAATGGCATTAGATTGGGTAGCTAGAGAACATGAGAGTGGTGGCGGAGTTGTGGCAATGGAATTGGCTTTAGCCGAGCGTGAACTTGAAACTGCGCGATTAGCCGGACGCGAACTTAGATTTCCGAAAGAAAAGAAAGACATACTAATGCTCGCACACGCACAAGTTTGTCCGCAATAGGTTTTCCAAAACGGATGTCATCAAAATAAATAATGCACAAGACTGGTCTTTCGCGAGGGATGATAATAGTTTTGACGAAAATAGTTTCTTGAGGTTTCTTTTTTTACAATGATCGATTTTTATGGGCAATTTTACTTAATCCTTTTTAAGATACTAGCTTCGTACAGCTCAAACTCCGTCCTTTTTATGAAATATATTTCTTTGTAGAGCTTTTTTTTTATATAAAGCATTTCTGGTGATAATAGATCTTAAATGGGATATTTTGATATATAGGATTAATGAGTATACATTCAAATACTATATACATCATTAAAAGTTATAAAGATATACTGCGCAATAAAGCACTCGCATTTACATATCGAATATCTATATGTATATATTTCGGGATGCAAGGTTTTGTCTTCCATTGTCTGTTCATTATTTTGTACGAGTTTTGTTTTCTTAATTGTTGTCAGAGTATGATCAAATAAGATCATGTATGTATTCGGAATTTTAAAAAAGATAATAAATATATAAATTAAAATATTAATAAATATATAAAAATGTGTGCGCTTGCGCATGTGATATTTACAATAACAAAACTACAAACAAAATTTTAAGATAATGATTACACAAACACAGGGTATATATATGAAAAAACGATATATTTACTGATTTATAAGAATACTAAAATAAATTTGTAAATTTTAAACAACTTGCATGATTATATTGAACTATAAAACTTTTATAGAAGCAAACTTTTAACACATCATATATTTTAAGGTGAATAGGTTGTTCATATATTGCAAGTTATAGACACTTACTTTTAGCAACGTACCATGCTTATCTCTAATTATGAAGATATAACACGAAGAAAGAATATAGGTGGTTATATTATCCCCATATTCATATCCTGTTGTTATAAATTAGTATATTTTATATATATATATATATATATATATATATATATATATATATACCAAAATTTGAAAAAGGGTAAATATACTCCTACAAACACAGTTGAATAGAATATAGTTTATATAATTGTTTTACAAATAGTTTATATTATATTAAATATTGATAAATACACTTTTTTTAATGCATTTGTTAAATAACAATAAAACCGAACGTTTATACCTGTATCCTATCCAACAATATTAAGGTTTTGTCGTTGCACTTGCTGTATTCTCTATTGTCGCTTTTTTTGTAGATTCTTCTTGCATGGGATGAGCTAACACTTTGTCTATTATTCCAAATTCCTTAGCTTGTGTTGGATTCATAAAGTTATCTCTCTCCATACTGTTTTCTGTGCAAGAATATAAAATTTTATTAAAAACAAAAATTTTTTATAAATCCGTAAAAAAATATTTAGCAATATATATACCTATTTTTTCTAAATCCTGGCCGGTATGTTTGACATATAATTCATTGATTTGTTTCTTCAACTTAAGAATTTCTAAAGCTTGAATCTGAATATCTGTAGCTTGTCCTTGTACTCCTCCCGATGGTTGATGTGTCATGATTCTAGCATTTGGTAAAGAGTGACGCATGCCTTTAGTTCCTGCAGCCAAAAGTAGACTAGCCATAGAACATGCTTGACCTACACACCATGTAGAGACAGGTGGAAGGACATATTGCATAGTATCATATATTCCAAGTCCTGCCGTTACGCTCCCACCAGGTGAGTTAATATACAAATGAATCGGATTTTTACTGCTTTCTGATTGCAAGAAAAGAAGTTGAGCAACTACCGCGGAAGATACATCATCTGTAATCTGTAAAAAGACATTGAATACATTGTTTCAAAATCATAAATTAATGTCTGATATACAAAAAATTATATATCCTACCGGACCCATGAGACAAATAATTCTCTCCTTTAAAAGACGCGAGTAAATGTCATACGCGCGTTCACCACGTCCACTTTGTTCCACTACGATTGGTACAAAGTTTAAATTCCTGCTGCTCATTTTCTGTCCATAAGTCTATTAAAAAAAGATTATATTGTGCTGGATTCTTCATAAAATTATTACCAATTTTTGTTGAAAATTTCTTTATCTGAACAAGATATACTCACGGCAATTTGTAATAAGCTGTTCATTCTTCGCAACATTTTCATAGATGTAATAACTTTTCACGAAAAAAATATTTTTAAGAAGAAAACAAATTCATAGAATAAGATGGTAATTACAGTATCTTTAAAGCCAAGCACTTTTTCTCTTGTAACGCTGTAGAAAAATATAAAAAGAGCGCGGTGTCAAATATAACCTACATTCCCCAATAATCATCAAAGTAATAAATTTTTTGTACGTAGATTCACGGGAAGATAGTATACGAGTGTCAGAAAAAAAGAAAAAAAAAATATTCTCCCTTATCTACACTAATTTGCTTCTTAGCGTCAGATATTTATTGTTATTATTTATTCCGTATAGGTTATATTTTACACTTTGAAAGTAGTACATTTTTCAACGCAGATTTTTTTCAATAATTTTCTAATTTCAGCAATTTTCCGGGGAACAGCGCGTTAAGTTTCGCGCATTTTTTGCATTTTGTGATTAGATGAAAAAAATTATGAGATCTTTACAGCTGCGCCCTTTCTACCCTCCACGTACCATCACAAATGATTCGTAGCATTTGATTACTGATTGGCGTAGCTTTTAGATTTTTGATAGGTATAAAAGTATACACTAATCAGGAACAGCTGTTCAATGAGCAATTGTACTAAGTACATCCAATCAGGAGCAGAGATTGCTCTGATCCTGATCAATCAAATGATCCGAAGCATTTTGAACGTCAAGTGGAATAGAAATAGATGTATCAATCTAGAGAAATCCTAGAAAATTTTTAAATGCGAGCACCTATGAGCTCGAATTCATTTGTAGCGTCAAGTGCATCATTCATCATATTATATAGCTAATGCTTCTTTTTACTCTTCAAAATCAAGATGCCGCTCAATCAGCTCAATGTTCGTTTTTTTATGTCGTATTTTTCCCTCCTTTTTTCTATCCTTCAATTTATTCTGCATATTATTTTGAACTAGTTTTTACTTGTAATGTGAAGTGTATAGTATATAACGTTAATAGTTAATAAATGAAGATTATAAGAATAAAAATGAGTTTTCAAAGGTTTTTATTATATTTATATGAAATATATTTATTATATAAATAAATCTCATTTTATTTGGAAGAAATATAAATATATTAATTAGGATATGAATGTTATTTATTATTTTGATTATTTTTTTTTTCAAATTAATTGTTTTTTGTAGAAAACGATATTATTCACATTATGTTAGAAAAACATCATTTATAAACAGACAATGTTCAAAGTCGAAACTAAGAACAAAAGTTACAAATCCGATTCCAATTGAAACATATAAATCTACAGTGAATTTGTTTGCATCTAGATGTCGAATAAGGAAAACAGGCCGTACTACGGCAAAAATCTCAAAATATCATATATTAGAGAGTGGAAATGTGGGACAAACAATATGTCATGACATACTGAATACAGATATTGGACTTAATAAATGTTATAGAAACATTAATTTCAATGTTGTTACGCCTATCTTGTCACCGATTTTAGAATCATTCAGAAATCGGCATAATAGATTTAATTATTCAGAGAAACTGAAATGTATAATCGCAAGAGATAGCAATAAGTATGAGAAGCAAAAAAAATATAAGAATCAAATTGATCGACGTTCACTGAAATCTTTCTTTAATTTGCTATTAGATAAAAATATTCCTTTGCAATTATTTGGAACAAGAAAAAATTTTAAAGTTATAAAAAGAAGAATAGGCTGCCTTTTAAGAACTGTCCCAAAAAATAATATCATTATAACAAAAGCTTTTAAAAGAACTGTGAAAAGAAAAAAAGCTACTGGAGCATCATTAAACATGCAACCATTATTCAATAAATTTGATGTATGTTTATTTTAAAACAATAATTAAAACAATAATTTTCATTTTTATCAAAAATCATTTCTTTTTTCTAACAATTTAAAATATTTAATGTTTTCTGAAACATTAACTTCTACAGATTTCTAATATTGAGTGGTTGCATTTAATTAACAATGATACAATACGATGGATAATTGTTTTAAAACTGTTACATTGGTTCTTTGCACGATATATAATAAAAATTTTACATCAATATGTGGTATTGCTATCACTTAGAAGTCAATGGGTTTATATTGCAAAAGATGATTGGTGCAATATGCAGGAAGAATTTATAAAGAAAAAAATAAATACATGTGGTCTTATACCATGTACACCTAGGAAAATAGACAAGTTGAAATTTAATATACCTGTTGGAACATATAGATATATCCCAACTTCCTCTGGCTTGAGAGCTTTATTAATAACAAAGTATACAATTCTTTTATTTATGCTACAAGTAAATATAAATATCATTAACAAAATTTTATATATTACGTATCTTACTTATTTCAGATATAATATTAAAAAAGAATTTGATGATGTTGATGTTGTTTTGAGATTTTTGCAGCAATTATATGTCACATACTTTAATGAAAATGGAACTCCAACTACAGCAAGTTGCAAACAGACAATTTTTAAATTTCAAGCTTCAACCAAAAATCCATTATATTGTGTGCGTTGTGATATACAAGATGCATTTGGCTCAATCATACAAGGTATAATTTATTATTTATCACATTTAAAATAGAAGGTATTTATCAATAAGCATAGTTTATTTCCTATCTTGCAGAAAAATTATATGATATTATTACTACATGCTGTAAGGATTTAAAATTAAATTATGGAAATTATATTGTGTTAAGGAGATATACTACATCAAAAAATAGAAAAAGGATAGAAACAGTGCAATTTTTATCTCATTATTTGAAGAAAGCAATAAATAAAAAGGCAATTATGAACAAAAAAAAACCCAAGTTAGTTGAAGTGGGAAAACTGCTGGCTAAGATAAACAAATTAATATTTGAGCAGAAGGTAGAACAAAGATATTAAATTAAAGTTGTGATTAATATTAACTAATACCTTTATACTATAGGTTAAAATAGATTGTCAAGTATATTCAATAAAACATGGTGTGCCACAAGGTATGCGGATATCACCAATTTTATCTGATATATATTATGAAAATATGTTGAAAGAAATATTCTTTGTATATAAAAATAATGGACTTTTGTGCAGATATGTTGATGATATTTTATATATCACTGAGAATGAACATTATGCAACAGAGTAAGTTCAATATAATTTTATGGAATAATTATATATTGTAGACATTATAAATACAAACTATTTTTATAGGTTTCTAAAAACTATCAAAAATGGCGTACCTGAATATAATGTGAAATTTAATCTTTTAAAAATTCAGTCGAATCTAGGATTGCAACATAAAACAAAAATTAATTTTTTAGGATGGAATATAATAATATAATGGGATAATATATTGTATGTTTGTAATATAATACATGTACAATATAATAATATTGTAAAACCAGTTTCTTCTCCTTTCCCATTTCTATAGGATGTTAAAATCATGATTATTATTTATTTTCAACTTTTCCTCAGGTAAAAAATTGCAAAATGAATTATATATATAAGTATATCTGAAATATTTTTAATTTACTGTAGATATCTTGTTTTTTTATATGTATGACAGCTAATAATTTTTTTTATAACTATAATTGTATTTGTTTGATATTTGCACATGTGTATGCATATCGATTGTAGCATTTAAAAAAAGATGTTTCTTAACTAACAATTTAATTTATTTTTAGACTTTTTATTTTCTACAAATCTATTGACAAATAAACAATACTGCATATTTATAATCAAAAATATTTAGTACGGCGGCACCAAAGAGTTAGTTTTAGCGAAGTAAATTATTGCAACGATCGCAACATCGTAAAATACGATACTGATGTACGCACGATCTTAAAAAAAAATAAATAATATTAAAATTATGATATGCAAATATTGGCATATGATATTATTTTCAATTTTGATAAGATTAGTTTCTAATTATATAATTTGATTTTTCTATTTTTTTATAAATTAAGTATCAATTGATAATGAATGCTATTGTCTATAATAAATAATTTTTATTAAACACAAGTATGCAAATCTTACTGTAGAAAAAGTATCCATGGATATCACGAACATTTTTCCTGCTGTTAGTACACAAGGTTCTCGCGTTTTCATTATCATAAAGATTAAGATTTTCCTTGTTCGAGATGAGGTTTGATACCATGCTATATTCATTCTGTAAAAGAAAAGATGTTACTTATATCTGAGGATATTTTTATACACATACATGCACAAAGTTAAAATTAATTTTAAACAATTAAAATTTTATATTGTTTTTATATTTAGTTTTTAAATTAATAGAGAAACTTAATTTATTTTATTAAATATAATATTATTATATAATATTATTATAAAATTTACGCACATATAATGTCCTAAAAAAAAATACTCTTTTTTGGGATATTTTACAGATATATGCGTCATGTTATTATATTTAAAAATTTCTTAATAACAAAAAAATTTATACGTACAAACTAATTTGAATATATGCGCTGTGATCGATTAGACTCTGTGCTTGAAAACTCTCAAAAAATAGATGCACTAATAATGCGCACGCAAATGTTATCTGCCTTAAAAATTCTTCCGGCTTGTCCATATTTGTTACAGCCTAAGTAAGATTAAATGTAAAATAATTATGATGTTATAATAATATTATGATGTTATAATAATATATTAATATTAATATTATAATATTAATATTATAATATTTACGTTTATACATTTTTTCTAATTTTATTAAATTTTATATTGAAATATTGTAATACATTTTTATTTTTGCAATAAATATTCACAGATTGGTAATTTATTATTTACCAGCACAATATGATTAATAGCATCATTATTACAAATATGAATAAAATTGACATATCGTAACTCCGGTCATACTCATGATAAGCATATTAAAACCTGCTAGTATAAGAAACATCTGACTGAATGTAGCTTCGACGAGACTGGCGAACCTTTGTACACAAATATATACGCAAATTTTAGGTAAAAATATTTAAATTAAAATGTTTTAAAAAGAGCATATATATATATATATATTATTTATATCTTTAGTTTATTTATATTTAATAATTATACTATATCATTTAAGTACATGTGATATAGTTAATTTTAGTAAAAGATATATATGAAAAAATATAAAATAATAAACTTACTGACATATAACACAAACCTTAAAGCATTTTTATGCGCATGAATGCTTTTTACAATATTTTTATATGGTTCATCGTCTTTTACAGATGGTTTGAAATTTATTTCTAAATTATCTTTTTTTATTATATTTTCTAATTGTTGCCTAAAGCAATTGATATTATGGTTTTAAAATTATGATTCTATTTATATTTATTTATATGTACATCATAAATATTCTACATCAATTCAATATGTTTTAATACAAATAAATTTTGTGAGATTCTTACTCGATGATCTTAAATAATCCGCAAACATGCTGTATCATGATTACATACATAGTATCCGCTGCAATGGCTATGCTTACACAAATAATAGCTGTGGCATATCCATGGATTAAGATGGGAAAGTAATATTTGTTTATATCAACGTAGTATTCGACTCAGTGTAGTAATGGCCGAGCTGTATTATTTGAAGAAGAATGCAGCAACAGTGGTTGTAACAATGGTACTAGCATAAATAACGTCAATGCAGAATAAAAAGCACCTAAATAGATCAAATATTTTTATTCATTTTTTTTTTAATTTATATTGTGATATTAAAATAAATTCGCTGGTTTATATTTTAAAAGAGCGACGAAGAAGATTTTTTTTATTATAAAAATCGGTTCGTCGCGTACGATCGAAGTTATATGACGGTTATTTATCGAGACAAATATTTTGATTATAATTCTCACTTATACGTGATGATTTTCTTTTTTCTTCCAATACATTTATTTTACTTACTTGCGTATATAATTGTAAATGTTCGTCCATTTTGCGCATAATTATTAAGAACTTTAATGTGAGTTGATTTCTTTAGCCATTGCCAATCGCTCTGTATTTGATCAAAAATTGCTCTGATCTGACAATTTAATTTTATTTTTAGAGAAAGAGGAAAAGCTATTCTAAATTGCAAAATATTTTATGATTGAAATTTTATTGAAATATTTTCGCGATTTAATTGTTTAAATAAATGACACACAATTATATATATACAATTTTTTAATAAATTATATATATATAATTTTTTTAATTTTGTTAAATCTTTACGAGATAATAATATATTTAATTTATTAATATATTTTAATTAATTATAGAAAATATTTTAGTATACAAAACATCGTGATATCACAAACCTCCTTTGCCTTTAATATGCAAGTAATTAATTTTACTCCACATCCTATATCGACTACTAATGGTGAAAGAGAATCGATAAATATATCGATATTTTCAATTGAGAGTAAACCACATACCTAATACCATTTAAAATATTTAATATTTAAACTGTTTTTTATAACAACTAGCTGCCATATATATTAGACAAGTCATTTCTTGGTATAAAAAACATTGATAAACTTTTCAATTAATGAGTAATTCCACGTTTGCGACATTTAAATGTGTATATGTCGTTATACCTTGGCGATAAATTGCGTACCAGCTAAAGACACTATAATAATAATAATAGCGCTGCTACTCCTTTTCGTTTGATATGGCCATTGGCCTATGCACGATAGGAGAATTTTATTGATTCTGTAGTTGCGTCCATCAAAGAATTGCATTTTGCGCGTCAAAATAGAAGAATTGAACGTAGTGGAGCAATATATTCAGAAAGGACTGCACGGAACTGCCATTATCTCGCTCCTACGTACATCATAAGATAATTGCCTTTAATAATTGTTTAGATATGTCGGCACCATTATGAAATTATTTTAATTGCTCGCTTATAGCTGCAGTCATTAGATCAAACAGAAACATTATCTCATTGAACTGCTTTGTTCTTTGAATTGCAGTTCTTTAGTTTTTCATTGTTCTACGAGATCTCGGCATCTCCGCATCTCTTCGCGTATGACAATAATAAAAAAATTATCATCTTTGGAGTTATATACTTTAAATGTTAAAAGATATTTGATTTCTTTCTATGATGTTTTTCTTTTTCTTTTCAAAGCTTGACACTTTTTTATATTTGTAAAACTACTTTTCCAATTTCTTTAAATATTTTAATTCATATTTGAAATTTTAAGTTAAAGCTTTCATGTCCTGTGTTTATATATAAGAAAGAAGTGTATATATTTTTTTATATAAGAAATATTTAGAGGTGTTATAACTAAACAAAATTTTTATTACATATACGAACATCGCATTCAAAGTGTAAATTTTTAATAATTTTGAAAACGAAGCGAAACGTTCTCTTGTCAATCGCGCTCATCTGTCGGTTGTTACGTATCTAAGGCTTTTTTGGACACGCGCATTTTTACAAATGTCCCGTTGGTTTTAAACGTCACAGCATCTATTTGTATGATATATATTTTTACCGCTTTTTATTTCACGTGACAGAAGCGCGAAAAAGAAGTGTACCGTCGTTATTATGCTAATCCTGCGAGTTATTCTTTGAATGTGACACGTATCATGCGAAGAGGCCTCGCACGTTATGACGTAAGTATAGTGCAAAAAAATTTACTTGATAAATCAATAATTCTTGAGTTTTGTTTGCAAAAAAAGATCTTATATATATATATATATATATATATATATATATATATAACTATTTTTATCTCTTATTTGAAACTTTTGCAGAGGCAGTTCGATACTTCTGCGACCGCTGAAGACGAATCGTGTTTCTCCTCCGAACTTGATCTACTAAATCCAAAGTAACATTTGATAATTCCTTTATATTTTGAAAAAGCTAGAAATTATATAATCTTATATGTTACAAGAGTGACACAGTCTTGTCATAGTTCGCGATTTGCGTGTCGAGCATCAAAGAACGAAGAGAACGATCGATTAAATCTTCTCGAATTATCGTCGAGATCATCGTATTGCTATCAACAACCGGTCGTTAATAGACAAATCATTGAAGCAAAATTACGTAAGTGATGTAAGTGTAAATGAAATTCAAATACGCGAGTCCGAAACATGTTGTGGTTAGAAAGTTTATGTATTTCGTACGATGGAAGTGTATGACGGATTTGTTATGGAATGATTTTGAAAAAAGTTTAAAATTTTTTTCTTTGCCATGATCCATTTTTTTACACACGTGTCATTTCGTGGAGACACGTTTTAGTTACTAGAGAGGCCGACCAAGTTCCTACGTCGGAGCGTACCTCAAATATTGGACCTTCTTTATCGCACCTTCGTTTGAAAAAACATGAGGTAAAATAAAATAAAAAATATATTTATTAATTTAACTGTCAATATTTAGAATTCAAACTACTTTAAGTCAAAAGTGTTTTAACATTATAAAAATTGTCACATTTACACATACGATTATTATTTAATTTCAATCATAATTATAATCATTTTGTATACAAACATTTTTTTTCGTGGTAAGAATATAACATCTAAATTTTTTATTAAAAAGATTCCAATATTTTTTATTTTATAAAAAGAAATTCTACATAAACATAAGTTCGGTCTCTAATTGATTAAGATATAGTGAGTTAAATATATATATATATATTATTATTTTGGTGGACAAATATTTTTTAGCCGCAAGTAACTTTTGAAGAGAAGCATTCGAGTGAGGGTGAAAAGTTTGATTGTAAATTCAACGAGAAACTTTGGTAATTAATTAAAAAAACTTGAATCATTTAAAAATCATACGTTCTCATTCATAGTCGCCTTAAAATTGTGGCGCAAATCTCGTCTCATTATCTCATTTAAGGCACCTAATGTATTGTGCTGACAACAGGAAGGAAAATAGCACGCCAAGAATTGTAAGGGTCATTCGACAGAATAGCAGGAAAAGTAAGTTATTATGATAAAGGTAGAATTTTTAGAAATCTACTCAAATGGAAGATTTTTCCAGTCGATCCTAAAGCAGATCGATCGGCAACGTCCGATCAGCCGCGAGCTGACAATAGTAAAAACAGCGTCGTTGTGCTTTATCACGGAAGATCCAGCCCTTCTCCGTCTTCTTCGTCGAAGACTTTTGTGCGACTTTCGAAATCTGATAAAACAGTGGCAGAAACACCGCGCGTATTGCGATCGGAAGTAGCAAGTCCCGCATCACCTGACAAGTGAGTGAGTGAGTAGATCTTGGAATGCAGTAGAAATTAAAAAAAAAAATTATTACGTAAAATTATTAAGACAGAAAAATATCTTTATGCGGGGAATATTTTTATAAAAGGACAAAGGTCATAGAAACTCCAGAAAGTCTGTCCCCGAGATATCCGTTACGTCGACGAAGGACTGCTTCCAGAAAATATCATCGTGTGTCGAGACAACAGCATTCTTTAAATGTAAACATTTATCACGCGAATCGAGTCGAACGAATTGTGTCACCGCCGCGCCATCATCACTGGTCTGCATCTAAAAGGCAGATAGAAATAGATCCCAATTACAACAAATCGAAGTGTATAGCCGAGCCAAGTGCAGATCCTATCAAGTTGCAAGACCGGAAAATTATTTATTATACCAACGAGAACGGGACTAATCAAAGGTCACAAAAGTATATCGAAGAAGAGAGACTTTGGAAGAAACAATACCCGTTGGTTGAAGCAGCAGCATCGAAACTTATGGATCAACGTTCAAAGTAAATAATATTCGAGATAGATATTCGGATAAATAATAGTGCAATTGACTGAACTTTATAGACTAAAAGATTATACATAGTTAATATTAATTCAGGTTAACATTGCACGACTTTGGACCTGCTTCGCTTGTAATTTCGCAATACCTTGGTTGGTACTTTCGCAATGTCTTAGTTAGCTTGTATTTTCACAATATCTTCGCTTTCGCGCGTGGCTCGCTGTGTCAGCGCTTCGTCAGCACTTCGTCAGCACTTTGCTTTTTCATTACCAATTTAATACAATGTTAATCTGAATTAATTTTAATTATATAGCCTTTCGAGCTATAATACAATATAATAACTTTGTGCAGACAAGTGGAAGACATCAAAAACCAGAAGCAATCGTTGCCTTGCTCGAATGTAGATATTCCGCTGCAACAAACACAGACGTTGTTTCCTGAGAAAACAAACGTTAATTCTACATTTATCAGCTTGAACGAGAGTAACGAAGCGAATCGCGTGTTTCCCTTTCAAGCAACCCCCAGCGGTAATCTCAAGATCATCCCGAATCAGGTAAGAAAGATCCAGCAGATGTTACAACAGGAGATTTTTTTTTCAAAAATGTTGACCTCGAAGCAAACATAACATAGTTGTTTTAGGTTGTTTTCGAGTCGAAGAAATTTAGCGTTCTAGTTGCCGATCCACGACGAACGAAGGTTAATGTTAAGACTGAGCTTAATCGATCCGGTAACGACGTCGGCACATTTGCTTCCAGTTCCTCGAATCGGACGAAATATATCGACCTTCCGCCTGGCGTCTCGCCATCGACGATCGATCAGTTGCAAGTAAATTTTCTTTTTAATTCATAATTATTTAAAGCAATATAATTTCTTAATTTTATATAATATTGGGATAAAAAAAACTGGTTTAATAATGTATGAGGGCGTTTTTACAGTCACATTCTTGTCATATTTAAATATTATTCGATTGTGCAACAGGCTCAGAAAAAGTTACCTTATATCGAAGCAAGGTACAGATCACGAACGCAACCAAGTGCGAAATTTAATTTATCAAAAATGGAATCGGTACAGCCAACATCTTATCAATTACCTCCACTGAACGAAGTACCACTCTCTTCGTTAGTTTCCTTAAATTTGCTAGTTGTATTTATAGTCATTTTGTTAGTCATAATGTTTATTTTTTTATTAAATATCTCGTTTCTTTCCGTTTTGAATAGACTAGGGTTTACGAATGAGCAACCGATCATTTGGCACAATATAGTTCTTCCAGAAAAAACCGATTTGTATCAGGAATTAGCTAAACGTATCACGAACTACAAGTAAGAAAAGAATTTTAAATAATGAAACTTTTTAAATACAAGATTTTTTGTATTTATCGCGTTGTAGATGTAAATATTAAAAAAAAATAACTTTGATTTTATTTAGCAAAGAAAATATTTAGCTTATATAGTTACATTTATATTTAGGTCGTAATCTTAAAGTTTTCAATAGAATGTTATTTCATTAAAAATTAAAATAAATATTTTTTTCTCTTGTTTTGCCAAGAAATGCCGACTGCATTGTCCGAATTGATCAGGATGAGTTTTACTGTCATCTTCTTGTTCTGCAAAGTTACAGCACGTTTTTCGATGAGAAAAATTACAAGGATATTAATTTATCTGGCGTAAGATTTTATCTCAATTTTGTTTGATTATATTAAATAAAAGAAGCACTTTCAAAATTTATCTTTGGAATTTAAAGAAAGAACTTGACGTTTCAAATTTAGAGAAAATTTATAATATAAGCATGATTTTATTTAAGAAAAAATAGAAGATAATTCTATCAATTCAAATTAAAATTGTTAATTTATATATATATATATATATATATATATATATATATATATATATATACATAAAATATGTAGAGCAACGTGACTTCCAAGGCTTTCTCTGTTATTTATGATTGGATGATAAGTCCAATCAACGATAGTTGTCAATTGTTACGAAGAGATAATATTTTGGAAATTTTTATGGCCGCGCAGTATCTTGGCATTAAAGGTGTGATATTAACTTACATCTCTTTCATTTGTAAGATGATAAATCTTTTTTTTTTTTTAAATAGAGACAATGAGAATTCGATTAAATATATATAAACAAAAAATAAAAAAAAATACAATATACAACATATGGACGCGGTATTTATGCTAAAAATATAAGCATTGTATTTTATGAAGAATTAGAAGAACAATGCTGGGCATTCATTGATAATGACGAGCTTTTCTCCGAGGATACTGCATTCTTATTATATTTGGAAGCAAAAAAGATCGGGAACACCGCGGTAATGGAGCTGATGGTGCCGAGGATCATGAAATTTTTCTTGATGCTTGTTAGCACAAAGGATTTCTTGGAATTGTCAGTGGATGAATTGTGCTTATTATTGAAATCCAATTATATTTGCGTTAATAGGTATGAAAAAATTGCAAGAATATCAGTTTTAAATATATAAAAAATATAATTTATAATTTAATCATTAAAAAAAATGTTGATATTAAAATCTCATTTATTAAAGAAAAATATTAATATATAAATTTAAAAAAGATTTATTCTCAATATATTGTAGTAATAAATTGTATAATTTTAATTAAATCATCTTTTTCATTAGCGAAATAGAGGTTTTAATGTCTGCCGTGAGATGGTTGATGCACGATTGGAATGAAAGGAAGCAATATATGTTGGAAGTACTTAAGTGTGTTAGATTTGGGCTTATAGCTCCGTGGCAATTGGTAGATGTTAAAAGAAATCCTGAAAATCCAGAATTTATGGAATTGATGGCCTATCCTGAAGTGCAAAAAATGGTGGACGATGGACTCGCGTATGAATTCTATTTATAATTACAAACCCTACAAAACAATTTATATATAAAACGCGTATAGATTAAAGTGTGAACAAATT
Organism: Cataglyphis hispanica; assembly: GCF_021464435.1. Taxonomy (NCBI): domain Eukaryota; kingdom Metazoa; phylum Arthropoda; class Insecta; order Hymenoptera; family Formicidae; genus Cataglyphis; species Cataglyphis hispanica. The sequence continues at coordinate 1,340,958 of NC_065966.1, read as the reverse complement.
GGAATTAATGCCAAATTCTGCAGGTTTGTTATTATAAAATATTGGTACGGTAATCAAACGGAAGATTACTATCATTGGATCGATTTACTTGGGCTCAGCGAACCGATTAATCGTAATTGGGCAGGACAAGATAAAGTAATTTATGCTTTATTAATTTTATAAATAATATTTTATACTTCTCCAATGAGCAGGCAATATTTTTAAAAATATTTTAAAATCTTTGAGAATCATTTTTAAAAACATTAAAATAATGGTTTAAGCCTCCTTTTAATAATTAAAAAGATTTTTATGTTATATTAAAAATATTTTTAAAAACATTTTCAAAAATATTATCTTGCTCATTAGGGCAATGTGTTGTTTCGAAAATTATAAACCATGTTTAAAGTATAATTTCTTGCTACAGAATTATGTTACGTATCGCGAGTTTCTCTTGTATCTCGAAGAATATCAAAAAACAAACATATCGGAATTAAAAACGCGGAAGATAAGTACGATACCCACTCCTCCCAATTCTCCTCCTAAAGATTGTTCATTGTTATCGCCGGAAAGAACAGGCGTAGATTGCAATCAAAACCGTTATGTAGAATCGCATCCTTTAGGTATAAATTGATACAAATATGTGATCTGAAAATTAATGAAAAAATTATATCGTGATATGCACACATATGAAATTGATATCATATTAATTTATGTTTTTCTATCTCTTAATATTTGTATTAAAATCGTCGACTCTTACATTTCGTTTTAGAGCAACATAGTACGACACAGATTAGGACACCGAAAAAGTGCGTATCAAAAGTCGCAACCTCGTCAGGCATAATGATCCCACCCGAAATCTTGACGGAATGTTTTAGCAATATGGGTAGAAGTAATAATATAAGAGCGGTAAATTTCAATACGACAATTTAATTGAAAAATTCCAATTTTGTTTTACACCTTGTATTTGAAATCTTTAATAATTAATCATTTAGTACATATATATATTGTATATATATCAATTTACGGATTTTGTACATCATATATAAATTGATTATTATAACTATAATGCTATTTATATATATGTCTATATTTTTATAAAAGAATTGTCAAAGATAAATATTAAGTATGGCAATTTATTTACAATTAGGTACTTTTATTCTTCTACAAATAATGTTCTTTCTTTGTAGAACAAAACGCAATGCGATGGAAATAGAAATAGCACACCTGTTATTCAAGATTCGAGATATCGCGGAGCAGGTGAATCACCAAGAAAATCTTTAGACTTCTTAAAAAATGAAAAACATATGTACAAACATCATCAGCGCGAGATTTCGATGGTATGAGTTCTTCTGTTTGGCATATATACAAATATATCAACAACATTTTTTTTCATCGTGTTTAATGTTTTACGTTTTTCGTGCTAAAATACTGTTACGTGTAAGAAAATAGAGATCATACAACATATTTTGATATACTTGAATATACCTTATAGCTTTTCCAAATATGTAATATGTATAGGAATACGCTAGAAGGTGAAAAATAAAATTTTATATAATTGATTATTATATGAAAACAAGTAATAATAATTATATTTATAATAAAAATCGCTTTATAGCTGTTTACACTTTGTGATTGTTTATATTTTGCGATTATTATTTACTTAGATTACATGTGAAAAGATTTAATTTTTCTATTCATTGATTAAGCCAAAGTATGAAGATCGACAGGAGAAGAATGTTTCGGATGTTTATAGTCGCAAGCAGTGGGAACAAAATGCAATGTTATTATCAAAAAAATCACAAAAATTTACAAAAAAATTAAAATATACTAATCATGCAGACTCGGCCAAATCCGAAGAAGAAGCGGCTACAATGATACAGGCTACGTATAGAGGATACAAAGTTAGAAGAAAATTTGACGAAGTTAGTAAATGATTAATTGTCTTGATTTGCATGCGCTTTAAAAATACATAAAATAAAAGAAAATCATTAGATATTTATTTTTTATTTTTATGCCATACAAATAACATTCTGATTGTTTAAGATTTAAAATTAACGATATATAAAAAAGTTAAGATTTGATTATACTAATGACTAAAAAGAATAAGTTTTACTTTTATTATCGTCAATTATTATGATATAAGCTTATATATTTTACAATTTTGTAGATTAAGAAATCATCTTCGGAGGAAAAGCAAAATGCTCAAAAAGTGGCCGAGCTGTTATCTATGTCGACGAGCCAATGCGGCTGGTCACTCCATAAATCAATAAATCCAGTCAAAATGTGCAACAGTGTAACGAATCAAAGCAAAAATGTATTACATCATATTTAAAAAAATATATAAATATTGATTATGCAATGTAACAAATGTTTAGTAATAAATACGTATATTACCTTTTATAGAAAAATGAGGATATTTTTTTTACACAGATGAGTAAAAAAAATATTTTTTTAAATAATTTCTGAATATGTAATTTCTGAATATGTAATTATATTATGTCGCATTAATTACATCGACTGATTGAACTATTGTTAATGTACAAAATGTGATAAAATTCAAGTTATTAATTAAACTAATTGAATTTAGACGCACAGTACTGGGTATACATACATGACATATAAAATGATATCGCGGCTAAGATACGAAATATAAATAAATTTTTTATCTCTAGAAAATAATATATATTTCTGAAATATTATATTTGAGATGTAAATATATATTATATCAACAGAGAAATGTAAACTTTATGGTTTCGACTTTAAATTTATATACTCAGCGTTCCGTTGTATAGGTTATCAAATAATAATATATAAAATAAATTATGTCACGGTATAATATGTGCTTATCATTATTTCAATAATTTTTGCATTGAAGGTATATAACGAGAGGTATATAACGATAGAGTTATCTTGTATTCCGATATTATTGTCAATAGTTAAACAAGTTACATAACGTGAACTATCCGAAATAAAATCGGCAGTAATATACGACCTTGATAACGCGATTAAAGATAACGGATCTATATTACTCAGCATTATGCGTGCTGCTTTTGGATGACAGACAGTACCCAATATTCTGCCATGGAAAGACCAGTGATAACTGTGCAGCAAGGAAAACTGCAAGGAATCTTCGAAGATAATGTCCTCGGCTCTCGTTATCTCGCTTTTAAAGGCATACCTTTTGCTGCTCCGCCAGTGGGCGAGTTGAGATTTAAGGTATAACTTAACAAATTGCAAAATTATATAATCTTTTATTCAATAATAGCAGAAATTCAGAATGCAATATTAGGTGAGGAAATTGGCAAATAAGAGTCAAGGCGCGATAATTAGAGCGTAATTCTTTTCATTATATAATTCTATTAACAAATATATAACCGTGTCTCTATTTTCAAAATTATTTATTTCAATTATTTCATTATTCTAAGATTATTCGCTTATCAAGAAAGCAATAATAAATTACACGATTTGAATTATCTCAATCTATCGCAGTTATTGTGATACGTATAAAATGTCGTCTCACTCTCAATATAGAATCATATTTTACTGTTGTTTGAAATTAGGATCCCAAACCTCCGGCTTCCTGGGAAGGTATCCGAGATGCTTCCAAAAATGCTGATGTTTCTATACAATTGCAAACATTGCCCTTTTCTTCTATAATCGGCAGCGAAGATTGTCTTTATCTTAATGTTTATATTCCACACAACATCTACCGGACGACGCGAAATCCAGTTATGGTTTTTATTCATGGTGGAGCTTTTCTTGTTGGCAATGGCAATGATATTAACAAACGACCTGATTATCTTATGGCAAAAGACGTCATTCTAGTGTCCATAAATTACAGACTTGGTGCTTTAGGTAAGATTTTGTACTACAAGACATGTCTCTTTTTGAGATCAAAAATGTCTTATCGCGAGTTTGCATTTCAAGATATTTTGTAAAAAGATACATACAGGTATCGTTCGTTATCTCATGTACATTAGAAATTCTTTCAATTTTTCAAGGTTTCTTAAATATTGGTCATGAAGAAGTAAGCGGAAATCAAGGCTTGAAAGATCAAGTTGCTGCATTGAAATGGATTAAGGAAAATATCGAGATTTTTGGCGGAGATCCGAACAACATCACTATTTTTGGCGTTAGTGCAGGCGGTTTATCCTCACATTTGTTGATGATGTCGCCGTTATCTAAAGGTGTAACACACCTCTAATACCAATATTAATGACAAAATAATGAGAATTATTTTATCATTAATAATCAATATTTATTTAATTTATTGATTACGTTACTCGTATCTCTAGGTCTGTTTCACAAGGCTATTCTTCAGAGTGGTATGGCTAAATGTTTTTGGGCGATAGCAGAGAATGCAGAAGATAAAGCTTTTAAGCTCGCGTCAATACTTGGTAATGATTCTAAGAACCCCAGCGAAGTGATTAAGTTTCTTCAAACGATACCTGCAAATAACATTATCAAAGCTCAGTACGAAGTTTTCACTCCGCAGGTAAATTATTCGTTTTATATGTTTTTATTTTTATTTTATCTCTAATTATAAGCACTGAGCTAACTTGATGGTTTTACGATGATTATTTAATGTGTAAATATTTATTTATATCTTAAATTTTATAATAAATTGATGATATTATTGCGTTAAACACTCTAAAATATTTTGTAGGAAGCACGCATTGCTAATATACCTTTTGGACCTTCAATCGATGAGAAATCAACGAAACCTTTTCTGCCATACCCTCTTTCTCAGTTATTCGATAATGAAATTGATATACCAGTCATCGTTGGTTGTACTTCTCATGAATACATAATGTTTGTTAAAGGTAAAGATTTTAAAGATTGAATTTATTGACTTTTTACACTGAAACACATAATCGCATATTATATATGAAATTTTCATTACAGGTGTGATGGTTTTTTTTTCTCTTAAATTAACAGATTATTTTTTCCTTCTGCAGATACCACCCAAGAGACTTTAGATACGACATATGCGGATTTAGAAGTTTACGTAAAAAAATTTACAAACTTGGAAGACTCGAAAAAGATAGCGCGATTAACGGAGAAAGTCAAAGAGCATTATTTTCATAATAAGCCACCTACTAAAGAGAATATTCCATCTTTTATTCGATGCTTAAGTGATATTGCTTTTTCTATTCCTGTTAAGAGTTATGTGAATGATCAAAGGAAAAAGAAACGGGCACCAATTTACTATTATAATTTTTCCTACGTCGGTAATGAAATGAATAACACGAAATATATCTTGAACGAAATGCCTATGATTGGTAAATGTATAATTTGTAAAATTTTTAGATTGATCAAGATCGAATTTTTACTATATATCTGTTTAGTAATACATAATTTTTACGTAATTGATATTTTAGGAGCTTCTCATACTGACGATATGGCATATCTTTTTTATCAGCCAATTTATAAAGCCAATGATCTTGAGCCGCCGGCGATTGGTACAAAAGATCGGGATGTATTAGAAATTCTTACGACAATGTGGACCAATTTTGCAAAGACAGGGTACGTAAATCTTTATTTGTTGAAGAAATTGTATTTTAAAACAAAATAAAAATATTTCCTCATCTTCTAGAAATCCTACACCTGCTGTTGATGAGTATGTAACTACTATTTGGCCACCGGCAACAGCTGATAGCTTTAATTTATTGGACATCGGAGATACTCTTCAACTTTTAACAATTACTGATCATAGCATATTCGAAGATTCAGAAGATTTATAAAAGTTGTATAAACACTAGTAAGGTGAATGAGATTTTAATAGTTATAGATTTTTCACAATGTTATAATTAATTTAATATATTTCATATATAATAATAAATATCTTTGTGCATGTGTGTATAGGTGTATTTATTAATTTAATTCGAATACATAGATATATCCTTTATTTTTCTATGTAAATAACTTATAATAATACAATAACAGACATCGTCCGTCTCATCTTTGCAATACAACTGCAGGGATATGTTTGCAAAAGTAATTATTTTTGATTTAACAAGGTGCATTTATACTTCCACAGCATGAAAATAATATATATATTATACTTTACTGGGAGACATTGTTGTAATTCAATTATGTACATATGTATTTCTTAAAAATGTTTTATATATATACTATAAGGTATGCAATATTTAACAAAAGTATCGATTGTGTGCACATAAATATATATCTATACATGGCACTGATAATTCAAACTGAAATGTATTTTTAAAGCAGCATAAAAATATCTTTCCAATTTGCGAATACAATTACAATATTAGCTTTTAAATAGAAAAAAAATTAAGGAGCGAATTGCAGATTTTGAGAGCTGGATTTTTTTTTCAAACTCTGCGATATGATAAAAAATACAAATTGTTTTCTCATATAAGTTTTTTTTTTTTATAGAAATGATTATTCATTCTATAAAGTACTTGTCTCTTTGGCACATCGGTACGATTTATATATATATATATATATATATATATATATATATATATATATATATATATTGATACGATTAATTTATATTTATATTTATTTTTCAAACAATTTATATTTATTTTTCAATGTTAGGAGCAAGTAAGGATTATGACTTCAACAGATATATATTCAACAGATTATACATCACTACTGTACATACAAGTGCGTAAAGAACAATATTTCTATAATTCGTGATTTCTCATAAACAATGCATTTCTATATCGTTTGAAAATGGTACGAAGTTCTATCTACTTCGATTTATATTTGATTTCGGTGTCGGTATATTTTCAACAGATATCTTTATTTATTCCAAAACGCAAAAGCTTTCTGTATTCTTTCGTTGTGCGGCTTTGCTGTGACCAAAGCAGGACACGCGCGTTGCGGAATCTGTGAATTATCCGATTTCGATGTTCCACTCTCTCTTTCGAATATCTTGGCCGTGCGACTTACGTTTCCGGTTGGAAGGAATTTATCGCGATTGCGTCCGCTTAATATCCTTGCGTTCGTATTCTCATCGGCAACTGCAAAATTGTAAAATTTTAATAACATTGTTTCACTATGCGTGATAAATGGTTATCGATATTATAAGTAAACAAAATTTAATCGCGCTTACACACACCTTTCCGCACAGGATTAGTTTCACACGAAGCTTTAGTCACGTCACTCTTTGTAGCTACCTTGTCGTTGCTCGTAATAATTCCGGTATTGTAAGAAAGAGGATTCTTTTTATCCTGTGTTAATTTTGCTAACATGCCCTCCGTAGAATTTTGTTGATTTTCTTCCTTTCTCAATGTTCGTTTATTTTCTCGGTTGTGAGTCTCATGATCTACTTCTTCTAAGATAGTGGACTCTATTTCTAGTTCATCTATTTGTAACGAGGATGTCATCTGGCTCGAACCGCAATCACCTATTCCGGAATCGCGCGAATCGCCACGAAATACCCTGTGCAATGTTTGCGATTTCGGAATCGTGTCCCGTTGGTAAGATTTTTCGATAAACTCTTTGTCACTTTTCCCGTTCTCTTTTGACGTTAAAATTTCCAGACGCGTCGTGATGTCTTGTATTTTTGGAATTAATTCGATATGTAATTTAGATGTTTTCTTTTCGATCTGATTTGAAAGATCACTCATGCTACTTTCTTCCTTCGTCGGTGTCTTTTGTATCTCGGTATTTTTTTCCGTCACACACGTGGGATGCGTCCATGGTTCTGCCTCGGCAGAATTTTCTTTCACGCTTGTCACGACACATACCGTATCTTCATCGATAGCAGTGCGGATTGATTTAAGCCTATCATCGGAATATTGCATCTCGAATCGTTGTTCGAGTGTAGGTGAGGACTCCGCCGTTGCTGTGGGACTGCGTCTATTATGTGCGGAAAGAATTGCCATTCTTCCCAGTGCGCGAATGGCATTGCCTGTTTTCTGCCGAAATAAATAGCGCAACGCGTGCACACTCGAGATTTACACGTACATGCTGAGATTATTTAAAAAACAATATTTCAAACTACAGAAAAGCTAATATTATTAAATACTAATTGATGTTATGCTTAATTACTTAAATTAAGTTAATCGATTCTGATAAAGAAAAATCAACGTGAAAACATGTTGCAATTAAATATCAATTAAATTTTTATTGCTTCTTAATTCCCAATGGAACATGCTGTCCTGGTTATTTCTTGTTTTGGCAAAGAAATATTAATTAATCTCTTCATGTATATATTTGTTATGTTTTACTTTTCACTTTATAACGTTACACAAAACATTATATAATTTTAATTTTCAAAAAAATCTATTAATCCATACCTGCCATTTTCTTCGTATAATAAACTTCTTTAGTTTTTCAGTCGGCAAAACTATTCTGCTCATTGTCGTAATGTGTTGCGCTATCCAAGGATGTTCTAAACACTGTGTGGCTGACATGCGTAATCTTTGTCGAAGAAAACATAGATAAAGAGGAGATTTAAATTTATTTGAATCAGAGGGCTAAATATTTATTAAAATACAAAGATATTAAACACGTACTCTTTTCGTTTGATAAGTAATCCGCTAATGAAATCCTTGGCGTTATTCGATATGGCATCGAAAGCTTCGTCTTCTAAATCATAATCTGCCCGTGTGATGTTAGCGAAGGTCTCGGCATCGTTATCTCCCATGAACGGCGACAAACCGGTGAGTCTATAATAATGATCAATTAGTGTGATATATTATCGTTTAGATAATTTAATTTTTTTTTGATTATTTTTACAAGCATAATTGCTTAAAAATAATCAGCACTTACAGGACATAACAAATTACACCGACGCTCCACATGTCGGACTCGGTGCCGATTGGCTCGTAACTTATGATTTCCGGTGGAATAAATTCCGGTGTGCCAAAAAGCACTCTGATCGGTGTATCGGATTTTAAAGTCTGTGCCAATCCAAAATCGATCAGTTTAATCTGATGAGAAGTACGCGTACGGCACATTATATTTTCGGGCTGTAAGATAAAAGCAAGTTACTTTGTTTGTTAACTCATGTACATCGCAAATTAATAATTTACCATCATTCGCGAGAAACATACTTTTAAATCGAGATGTACAATTTTGTTCTTGTGCATATATTCGACTCCCTGACAAATTTGACGCATAAAAAGAATACTGTCCCTCTCGGTTAAAGTAAAATCGTCGGCGACCACCCTCTCGAATAGTTCTCCACCTGAAATACTGAAATAAAAAGAATTAATATTATAATTGTTGAAATTTAATACAAATAATTTAGATCTAATGATTGATATCTTACTATTCCGTGATCAGTATAGTTTCGCGAGGACTTTCATAAGCAGCAGCCAGTAGTAGAAGTTTAGGATGTCTTAATGCGTTCATAATTTTGATTTCTTCGCGCACCTGTTCGCGATCTTTCGCTTTGATTGTTTTGACAAATTTGGCAGCGAAACTCATGCCCGTCGCTTGTTCGATGACCTTTTTAACTATACCGTATCGCCCTTTTCCTAGCTCTTCAAGAACATTGTATCTTTCGCCGAAAAGTTTTCCCTCTTCCGGTTCTACTGTACGAGCTGCAAAGCTCGGTTCGAATTCGTCTAAAAAAAATAAAACAATTATTTTTTAGCAATTATTAATTACTTAATAATATTTTTACTACAAATCTCTTGAAATATTTTTTTAGATTTTTTTAAATATAAGTATGTATAATTTAATATTGTAAATTGTATCTTTCAAAATAGATTATTACCTTCGTCTTCCTCTTGCAACATTGTTTCTCCTTGTTTCGGGATTCTGACCGGATCAGACTCCATGCTAGGATTGCTAAGACCGTGAATATTTTCAGCTCGGACGCGAAAACGGTAACTCTCACCCGGTGTCACAGAATTCGTTTCAGCTGACAATACCGTATAACTCAGCGAATGACAAGACTCGGCAATTACCGTCCACGGGCTTTCACCGGTGTGTTTCGCTTCCACCGTATATCCGATCACCGTGCGACCTCCGTCGTAAGGTGGCGATCTCCAAACGATCGTAGCTTGGCCAGTGCTAAGGTTCACACTCGGTTTATCCGCGACTGGCTCGGGTGGACCTGAATGGAAACGAAAATCTCTCTTTTAGCAGATCTTCATCCTCGTAGAAAATAAATAATAAATAATATAGTTTTGGCACACGCTACTATATTTTATTAATTATTTATAACGCGCGTTTAATTCAAATTTTATAGTAACATTGCGAATCGTCAAACACTGACTCGGAGCGCGATCGCGTGCGTTTTGAAACAATTCTGCATGTCATTACGTTACGTCGCAGTCGTTAAGATGCGCATCGCGTACATTACTACTCTCTCGCGATGCACGCGTCTTTTCACCGACAGACTTATGTTAGACATAACGCGGTCTTGAGGAAAGAGGAAGTGGAGGTGGAATGTTGATGGAGGAGGAAGTGCGGGAAGGAGGAATTATTGCGTGGTGTGTCACGTGAGACTGTTGTCTGCCTTGTGCGCGAGGAAAGGAACTGGACCGTGCAACAGGCATTTACGCACGTGGAACAATAGGACGATGTGTCGTTCTAAATTACGTGTGCACATACGTGATTGTTTCAGAAAACGCTTCTGACTGAACATCGTTACCGATCGGCGACACCGACGCTCTCCGCGTAATTAAGCTTAATTAAGCCAAGGTCGAATCGAGCAGCGCCGAGTCGCGAAGCACGTCAGTCTAATGGCATGTTATAATTTTTCGAATATGAGTGCGCGAGAAAGCGAATGAATATTTATATACATACACAAATGACACATACCTTCCACAGCTAAACTGAAAAATCTTCGTTCCTTGCCCAATAAATTTTCCACTGAGACTTCGTATTTTCCAGCGTGGTCATATGTCACATTGTCTATTGTCAGGCAAGACGTACCGTTCCCGCTGATTATTTTAATCTTCTCATCTGGCTGCAGTTCGCGATTCTTAAATTAAAATTAAAATATTTTATCATATATAAAATGTATCAAAGGCATCAAAAAGAAATACCTAGGAATTAATGTAAACAGATAAAGTTGATTGACGGCAGCTGCGTACGTGGCTGTATTGAAGCGTGCAATGATACGCGACGCCCGAAATGTATGTATATATATATATATATCTGGATTGCTTTTAGAAGTTTACACATGTGTCCCACATTTTGGTGGGGATTTTATACATATTATAGTAAGAAATTGTCTCAGCAATATTTCTCGGGGCTAAAGATAAGCAAATGATCATCTTAAATAACTGACAGTATATTAATGTGTGTATAGGAGAGTTATGCTCGCGTGTTTATTCGCATCGTGGAGAGACTTGGAGATCGATAGAATCTCGCTTAGATTAATTTAGTACGATCGCGCTGATTTATATTGATAAGTAGTTTATATTATAATCACGAAACAGAGCGCTTATTGTGAGGAATAGTCGACTCTTTCATATACAAAATTTGCTCGCACGGGAATCAGAGAATTATGTGTCGTTATATTATTAGAATATTTCTAACGATACTAATCGATAAAATCGATAAATTACAGATGACGAACTTACCACTCGAAGCCATTTAATTGTCGGTTCGGGACGTCCTTGATAAGTTATTCTGACTACTGCGCTGTTTCCTTTAAATACTGTAACGTCAGCTGGATCTTTTACTATCGTAGCTTTCATCAACTCTTCTAGGAGTGTTTCCGCACGCTCTTCATTCGATACGATATTAGTATCTAAATTAACTTCCGTTTTCTTTGGTGATAATAAATTCATCGAGATATCCGTCTCATTTGTCTCGTTTAATGACGATGACAATTTTCGATCGTTCGAAATTTCTACGTTATTATCTAAATTCTTTTTTGTAATTCTTTGTCGCGATAGATCGCTTCCAAATCGTGATTTCTCAATATCAGCTGACGCTTTGTTAAGAACGCATTTTCTCGCTGGCAAAGGAGAAACATTCTTAGCGTAAGATACGATCCGCCGTGGAAACGAAGACGATCTGATTCGCGTCGGTGATTCCTCACGTCGTCGTCGATGTTTTAATGACGATAGCTCCGTGATTTTTTCTGGCATGCCTGTGTTATTAATGTTCGTTAACGATAGCTTAGCCTGTGCATGAGATTGAATATCTTCGGGCTTTGTCATTGCAACAACTGGCGGGGAGCTTCTGTCGTCCAGCGAACGTTGTAATCGCAGATTGGCAACGCAACTGATGGATGGACCCTTTCCGTTTACGGAAGCTGTGCATCTAATCTCTCCTGTATCGCGCGAACATATGTCGCGTATTCTCAAAATGCTGACATTGCCATCTCTTTCGATCTTTAAACATATAAATGATAATTAACAGCAAGCACTTATTTAATAATATATCTACATATTTTATTTTACATACCTTACACTTTGTATTTTCTCTAGCGTCTTTCCCGTTAATCGTCCAAGTAAGTTCCACGGTTTTTTCACACTGCGTTCGAACACAGAAACAAGCGGTAGCGCCTTTAACGCCGATTACTGATAGTGGAGTTTTTGTAAATTGTAATGCCAATTTGGGAACGTCTTTGTAGTCTGTTTCAAAACATTGACAGATAAAGCGTTTTAGATAAAAAATTTAATATTAATAATATGAAAATATGAGATGAAAACAGATCAGACCTTGAACAGCAAAGAGGCTACTGCAGGACGCAACACCGAAATCATTTCGCACAACGCAGGTGTATTCACCGGCGTCTTGCGGGCGAACCTCGGATAATCTAAGAGCAATGCCACCGTCTCCATATATAACGTATTTATAATAATCATTGTCAGGTAACTCGCGACCGTCCTTGGACCACGTGATCGCGAAAGGAGGTGTGCCTGTGAGACAAAAATAAATAACATATCTTATATTGTAGATTTTATTATTTTTCTCGAAAGCTTAGTTAAGTATAAAAATTAAAAAAATAAAATAAATTCTACCTGTGATTCCTGTCTGAAATTCATGACAATGATTTTCCATGACAATCGACTCTTCCGGCAATAATCGGAGAAATCGCGGTGCGTCCTTGTCCGCAATAGACGAATCGCGCGGATCTAATATGGTTACCTGAGAATAAATTGATGAAATAATGTAACGGAGAATCTCGAGGAAACTCTAACGACAAATTATTAGATCATAACGAGCATTCATTCACCTCACAAGTACTTCTCGTTGATCCAAGGACATTGGTCGCTACACAGGTATATTCACCCGCGTCACTGGCCTTTACTTTCGATATTTCGATTCTAGCCGTCGTGCTGTCAAAATATCTCTTTATTCTAGCAGATCGTTCCAAAGGTCGTCCATTTCTAGATAAAAATTTAAAGATAATATTTTGTTGCAAATTTATGTATCGCCTGATGAAATCTCCGCGTTTTTACCTGTACCACGTCGGCGTTACACTCGGTGTTCCTCTTATGCGGCATTCCAGCTGCAAACGTTCGCTTATTCTACTAGTAGTTGACAGTAGGCTCCGATCGAAGGAAGGATAAGTCCTAGGTGAAGCGCTTCTAGTCCTGATAGTCCGACTTGTCGATTCATATCGACCTTTTGCCGATTCGCAAATTTAATATAAAATTTATTAAAAAAAGAAAAAAATTTGTATAACACATATGGAAAGAGATGTACTTTTTCTCTGTTGTAAGATATTTTTACGTACTTATTACTTCAAGACGAGCGCTGGCCTCGATCCGACCAAAATCGTTCTCCGCCGTTACTCTATAGAGAGCGGCATCCTCCCGCATTACATCAACAATCTCAAGTATCTTAACATCGTCTCGTTCCTTGATGGAGATCCTCGCACTCGGTGTCACGATGCTACCGTTCTTGTCCCATCTTACCCAAGGCGTGGGATGACCGATCACCGCGCACTGGAAACGTACAGTCTCGCCTTCCTGGACCAGACGATTGTGCGGCACCGCGTAAAATTTCGGTGGGCAAACCTTCGGTCGTTTCGACGACGTGCCGCCTCGCGGCAAAACTTGCGGTGATCTGAATTCGCGTCCGTCTGAAAGCAATTCTCTCGTTTGATTATCTCTTCCACGTTGTATCATCTCGCTTAAGTTTTTTAGTTTTTTTTTCTTTTAAATTTTTATCTTACGTGAAACCGCCGGTGATAAACTCCTGATTGGCGTGGATCGCGGTGTCGATCTCGGCGTTGATCCTGACGATAGTAGACCTACTGGCCTCGTCAATCTTTGACTCAGTATATTTTCCTTTCCCTCGGGTACTGCGACACAGATTTATCGGATGTTTACGAATATTTGAGATTATAAATTCTGACTTGTACGTGTATCTACTGTGTGACACATAAGGATAACACGTATACGTTGCAGGGAGATAAAAAATTATGATTAACTTGCGTTTCTTAGTCATGCTTATGTTACGTAATCTTTGAATGTGAGCGCATATTAACATAACAAAGTCAATTCAGAGAAAGATGGTCACGATTGCGTCTTTATTTGGAAACGCTTTTGTAAAGCAGTCTCGAGGATTATTACCATCCACAACTAGGCACGCCGATGTATACGCTTTCCCAAGGTCGTTGTAAGCCACACACGTGTACTCTCCTTCATCCTCTGGATAGACGTGCTGAATACTTAATCGCGCCGTTTCGCCATCGAACTCGGTGGCGAAATCGCCCGTCATAGCTATAATCTAGCAAGAGATATTTTTTACATTACACAGTTTATCAACCGCCAGTGACATTAATAAGGCATTTTCTTATTACTTTGCCTCCTCGTTCCCAACGAATAAACGGCGGTTCCGGCGTGGCGTAAACTTTACACTCCAGAGAGACAGCGTCACCGTCGCAGCACCTGAGATCTCGCAGTTCCCTTTTTATAATCGGAAGGGTCATCACTTTTCTACGAAATTTAATGTTTTATTAAAAGATAGATAATATATCTACGTATAATTATATGTAAGTATCTTACCCGTGAGATTTTTGTGTTTGTTCCTCTTTGCCTTGACCTGAAAAAATCGTTGTTGATTGAATCTGCATAAAATAATATTTCATGTTCGGGTCTCACCTTTGGCATAAATTTGCAGGGAAATTACAGCTTTAGCTTCCCCATGACAGTTGCGAGCGATCACGGAATACGTTCCAGTGAAGTTGAGTTTGGCGTAAGGTATTTCCAACCGATATTGTGGTCCTGCGCCCACCAGCCGGAAATGAGGCGCGTCCTTGTAATAATCGGGCTGCAAACAGAACGTGCATAAGGTAATATGAATATTCAAGGTTCTAAGATTGCTAGAGCAAATACTTGTAGATTTAACCGGACTGGAGTGCCGTGAATCGCGAATGTTTATACTACTTCTTATCGATGCGCTCACCGCTCGGTTACCTCACGCGTAAGTTTTATCGCTGACGACAATAACATGCATAAGTCAACTGTTAGGGTGACATTATATCGTCGAGAATGAATATAAAGGAATGATTTAAAATAGCTTTAGGCGACGGTTTTAATATTGACGTCAAATGGACGTTTTTGCGACGTCATTGATGTCACCGACAGCATTAAACGAAAATCATAATAAACAACGAAGATGCATTGACTCGCGGGATGACGTTTACGGTTTCCTCGTGCGTGACGCATTGCGTGTAAGGCGTGTTATTGGATGTCCCCATGGTTCTCTTAATTCGTCGTATTGACAGACTTTGGATGTTAGTTCTTACGCAAGATTACGAGACGGGGTTAAAACTCAGCGTGCGGTACGATGCTGGATGCGGATAAGAGCGAGAGAAAAGAGAGCTGAGAGATGTCTTCGTCATGGTTCTAGCCCATATAGGGAGCGAAAGTCGAACAGATCGTTGCAGTCCGATCTCGTGGTTGTGCGTATTACGCGAGTACCAATGAGTATATTACCGTTTCTCGTAATACACTCCCGTTCCTCTCATGAATTTAAAGATCTCGATTTCCATTAATAGAGTCTAGACAAGCGGAAAGCCACACAAATTTTCACCCTTGGATTGGAAATCGTGACATAATGAACCCTCCGAGACACATCTATCTTGCATCTGTCGTATTATGGCTCGCCTACGTTTCAATTTATGCGGAGGATATACTTCCGATTGCGAAAGACAGGCGCCTTAAATTGTAGACAGTGGCAAGGTCTTTCGGCAATGCCATTATAAATATGTATATGAAAATAATTGAATATATAAAAAAAAAAATTATTTATATTTGTAAAATTTAAATTTAATTTACTTGTTTATAGGAAGAATCAATTTTTGATAATCCTTACAAACTTTCATGATTACTTTGCCCACATATTTGATCTATATTATTTAGTCAAATGCGAACTATATTTGCAATAATATACATATTTATTTGCATATGCAAGTTTCTAGTATAAGCAAATTTTTGTACATATTTAATAATTTATTTTAATTTAATTTATTTAATAATTTATTTTTAGTCTACGCCTCGCAAATTTGACCTGGGTCTTATGAAATTATTTGATTTCACTTCTCTCGGCTAAATAAACAATTATTTAAACGTTTCACTTACACTGTCGTATTCCACATGGAGTTGAATTTAATTCGTCGGAGTGAATATTGTTTAGATTAATTAAATGGTTACTTCTTCGTTGCTTGCCAGAAATTTTGAAATCTTATAGAATCTTATAGAATAATCAAATATATAATAGAAATAATAATTTACGTGTCATATAAAGTCACGTGTCACATAATATATATTGCGCGACATCGTATCGTATACAGCTGATTAAAAGTTAGAGCGGCTGTTCGTTCGTTAAAGTTGCACGACACGACTGTTTTGACGCTCGTACATTACAATGCTGATCCACCGACGAAGGAAGCCGACGATGAAAGTGGGGGGATACTGTATACATTTTACAATTATGCAGATATTGCGGAATAATGTGCGAATAAATGGATATTTCTTCAATAAAAAAAAAAAAAATGTATCACTTCCTATCTTGAATTCGTGTACGATTCATTGTACAGATTCTTTTCCCGAGCGTCTTATTCATTCGTTCGTATTAAAAAAAATAATATAACGTGCAACGCACGTTGTTACCATTTATGGAACCATTCAATGTCAATGCCATTTTCTCGGCGCATACGATACATTGTCCGCTTCTATGGGTATAATACGTTTTCTTATGTGATCATTTTTTTTTTAAATACTTTGATCCATGTAACACGCAGTATTAGATACACGTCACTTCATCATTTGCATAATATTAATTTTAATTACACTTGCTTATAATTTAATCGTGAATAATTAAGAGATATATTAAAATTCTCTTTATAGTCTGCTTTTATCGCCAATTATTATCGATCTTGTATTTAGAAAGTCGCAGAATGTCACAAATGCATTCAAAAAATTTCGTTTACCTTTAGAAAATCGCGCAGCCATATTACTTCGGGCTTAGGATCTCCGACGACTTCGCAGAATATGACGACCGTATCTCCCTCAACTGCTTCGGTTGATAATGGTTTCGTGACAAAAAGTGGCTCCTTGGAATATCTAAGGAAAAGAGGAGCGATTATATATTTTATAGCTTTGCGCTCTGTCTTCGAGACTCACGGTATATCCGGAGATGCACTCATAACGTTGAATGATCCATCAATGGACGATTGATCCGGAATTGCATCCGCGATGACAGCCACCCTGGTCGATGTCTCCGCATGACCGACTGCATTCGTCGCGGTGCAGCTGTAAACTCCGGCATCTCGCGCAGTGATGTTAGGCAGAGAGAATTGGACAGTACCGTCGTGGCTCAATGTCATTACGGCTCTTCTATTAGGTCGTAGTCGAATACCATCGCGATGCCTAATACAAAATAAAGAAATTAAGATAGTATTTTTTGTATTATAATAATTATTTGTATCATTGATTATAATTTAATCGTATTGATAAAATTAATCGAAGTTAAAGTAACTTTAGTATGTCCGAATCATCCGATTTAGTTGCGTCTCTCAGTGTCCGAGTTGCGCTGATTTATGCGATTTAACAGTCCCACGCAAATTTATTTTCGATATTAAATTTTTATGAAGATTTCAACACGCTTGTGCTAACGTGATTTACGATATGTTACGTGTAACTTGGCTTTTAATCATAATTGCTTACCAGACGACACCAACACTCGGATAAGCTTCGAGTTGCGCGGACATTCGCAGCTCCCCGCCAGATTGAATTGTGTAAGCTGCGTCGAGACCGCGAAAAAACTCTGGGGCAACGTAAGCTCGAATTCCCTTATCCACCACAAGATTACATCGACAAGATACCGAGCCGTTTACATTCCTCGCTGTCACCATGTAACATCCGGAATCGTCGAGGGTAGAATGAATTATTTCCAGGGTGTGGAAGTTTGAGTCGTCGTCCCAGAAGATATGACGATCTGAAAGAGGAAGTTTGGATTTTTAGAAAATATTTTCATATTTTGAATATTTTGAATATTCTTTGTATCGAGATAATCACCGTCTTGGGAGATCTTTGCTTCATTCTTATACCATGTAATCTCTGGAACGGGATGCCCAATAACTTGACAGGTAAGCCTTACCGGATAAGTTGTCTGCACTCGCCTGTCCCGTATTCTCATGGTGAATTGCGGCGGTTTATCTTCCGGTTCGATGCTCAAACTTTTAACGAAATTATATAATGTTATCACTAGCCTTGTCGTTCTCGCGATAATATATCTACTTACTTTGTTCTGAGTTTTATATCAGCCTCGATAATTCTTGGATCGTTAACGACGAGAACCCTAGAGAACGACGATACTTTACCGATCTTGTTGTTTGCCTCGCAAACATACCTCCCGGAATCATCCTCTCTGATATTCGCAATTGTTAAGAAACATTTGGAACCATTGCGATGTATCGCGAATCTTGGGTCACTGTGCTGATCTATTTCCGTTGTTTCACGGTACCATCGTACATCTATCTTGGAATCACCGCGAATCTGAAATTGACGTTATTCAAACGGGTATGTGTGAAGCAAGTTAAACATTGTCGTTACGATCTTACCTCACATTCCAATTTTATCGACGTTCTCTCGAGAGCTTTCAATTGACCCGGTAAGATTTTCGTGAATTCCGGAAGATCTGTACTTTCGCTCACTAAAACTGAATTCGTCATGGTAACCGGTTCGCCCCATCCGTAACGATTTCGCGGGGTTACGCGGAACTTGTACTCTCCACCCGGTCGCAAATTGAACGCGTCGAACGCGTTGATCGGCGTGATTCCCAGCTGCATTATATCAAAGATTTAAGTAATAAAATAATAAATTAGAATAATATGATGTGTACAATCGAAGTATTATTTGTCTCACCTCTACCCATCGTGCACCTCCGTCACTTCCAAGAAGCCAAGCGTCGACTTTATAAGCGATTACCGGAGCTGGTCCTCTTCTCTCTGCTTTACCCCAAGTCAGCGACAACCAATTCTTTCCGCCATCAACGGCGACGGGCTCGCTACTAATCGGACCAGGTACGTCTGATAAAAATCATAATAAGATCATGTATAATGTAAAATATTATTTAAATATTTAATTAAGCATCTTTTTCAAATATAAAATGTATTTTTAAAATATTGATAATTTGTTACAATAGTTATCTGTTTAAGCTGACCTCGATGTCCATACAGATATTCTAAAAAATCAATGATCAAACAGTTCTTATTGGTCCATGAACTTCTCAAACGTGAGATAGTGATATCGTTTCCATCGCTGACAACGATCCCATGATCGTGTGGCTTCATGATAGATTTTACTTTATTATATAAAAAATATTATAAAAATTTTGATAAATGTTTGATAGCATTTATGAAGAAAAATATTGACAAAATAAAAAAATGATTTTTCACATCCCGCGAGATATTTTCTTTTAGCACAAAATATCGTGAGAAAACTGAAAGTTTTGAATAGTAGGATATACGAAATGATTCACGTTCCGACGACGACTGAATTTTCAATTTATGATATTCGCGCAGTGTTGGTGGGAGATGAAAAAGGAAGACAAACTAAAATAACCTGGCTTTCGAAAGATGCTCCTCGAAAGAAACTTGGATGTTCTCCTATTGCATTTATTTTACACGTTACGCGAGTGCTATGCTTACATTTTGCGAATATATCAATTATAAATTCAATTGAGATCTTACATTTTAGAATATCGCCTCTCACTCGCTTCAAAGATCAATTTATGTTCGTTTAAGGAGATCTTCAAGCCAGTACATCAACTCGATGAATAATCAAACTAAATGTTGACGTCAATTCGCGCGACCGCTTATGTTAGTCCAGGCGTCAGAACTGGCGTCCGGCCATTAAAAGCTAACTATACCTTGCAGTTGGTGCATACTTGTTTGCCATTCTAATTTTGATTAGTTATACAATATTTATTTGATATTTGTATCAGTTTTAGAATCTATTGTTGTGACATTAAATGAGTTTGTTTTAAATTTAAATTTTAGCAAATTTAGGAAATAATATTGCAAAATCTCATTATTTATTTTATTCCTCTTTTTAATTAATAAATAATGGCAAGAGGGTCACTTACTTCTCACATATGACATGTCATCATCGTGCTCTTCGCCTGCGTCACGCTCGGTAACGGAATTCCAATCTGGCGATGGGGTCAATGACCTAGCGCGTTGCTTCACCTGTTCGCGAACATATTACTGATTATATTTTTCCTGTTCCAGATTTACCGAATATTCTCACCTTGATCGAGAAGAAGCTTCTGTCGCAGCCATATCTATTCTTAACAAGAATGCAATAGGTACCTTCATCAGAAGGTACGGCTCTTTTTAACGTTAATCTGACATAATCATCAATACTCTCCTTGTACGATCTCGGTCCGTCCGTGATGTCCGTTAATCCTTTCATCCAGTTTACTAGAACAATAAAAAATAAAATGGAGAATGAAAAAGAGACAGAAAGAAAAAAAAATGCAAATTGATCTCCTGTCCAAGAATACAATAAATTATTAAAATACAATAGAGTCGTATTGTTAAATTTTACCTCGTGGCTTAGGGGTACCGCTGACTCGGAAGGATATACTGACGTCTTCACCGACTGTCACGTCAATCGATTTTTTGGACGGTCTCGAGACGAACACCGCCGGTTTTCCGCCATCGATAGTGCTCGATGATATTACGTCTACTGTCGCCGACGTGTCCACTTGTCCGTAAGCATTGATCGCTCTACACACGTATGTGCCTCTTTCCGATTCTGTCGCCTCGGGTACAATTAATGTGTGAAGTCCACGCTCGGCGAAGGTTCTCGCCTTCGATATGGCTATCGGCTCCTTCCGATCACCGCGTAACCATCTTACTTCCGGAGCTGGTGTACCTGTACAATAAATCAATGGAAGATTCGAAAATTAATAAGTAAATCAAACGGCTTATTACCTTTAACTTCTACTTGAAGAGCAATGGTGCCCCCAGCGGGCACGTTGTAATCCTTTAATAGATTGGAGAATCGTGGTAGTCGCGTTAATTCTGATCCAGTTTCATCGCTCGATTTTAGATCGTATCGGCTCGTGGATCGCCAATCTAAAATCATATTTTAATCCCTTATATTATATTTGAATACTTCTTTCTTTTATTCATGGCATATAATTTCTCAATCACCTTCGATGTGAACCATATGAGATATTTCCTCGCTGTGCAGCTCGTTTACCGCACGACACGTGTATCGTCCATTATCTGCGGCATTAGGATTCGCTATCTCTAATCGATACACATCATCGTCGAGATAGATCTGCTCGTAACGCTCGCCCTCAAGAATCCGCCCCCCGTCTTTCAACCAAGAAATCGAAGGAGTCGGATGTGCTCGTACACGACATTCCAAGATGAGCTTCTGATCGGAATATCGGTAAGTGTCTAAGCGAAAAAAATTATGTTAATAAAATGCATGCGAAAATTA
The DNA here is from genome assembly GCF_021464435.1 of Cataglyphis hispanica. Classification (NCBI taxonomy): domain Eukaryota; kingdom Metazoa; phylum Arthropoda; class Insecta; order Hymenoptera; family Formicidae; genus Cataglyphis; species Cataglyphis hispanica. The sequence goes on along the minus strand of NC_065966.1, from coordinate 1,319,107 downwards.
AAACGCATATAACAAATTTGCGTACGTGCATACCTTTAATCGATTTTACAAATGTTGGAGGCGAATGCGTAGGTTTATAATCGGAGTAAACGCTCAAGGTGGATTCGGTGCTCGAAATGCCGTGTGTATTCTCAGCTACGCACGCATATATTCCGGCGTCTGTGGGAAGTGCGTCGTATAATTCCAGATAAGCCATACCGTTCTCGTATCGCGTTTTGCACCGACTATCTGATACATCTAACTTTTGGCCATCTCTAGTCCAGTAGACGCGCGGTTCCGGATTACCAAGAACGGTGCAGGTCAATCTTGTTCTCATGCCAATTCCTACGATTCTGTTCGTCAGTCTCGTGCAAAACGATGGCTTTTTTGGTTTGTCCCACGGAAGATCCTGCAATATATATGAAAAATTATTTTAAAAAATTTTGCTTTGTTTGTAAAGCATTAAGAAATAATTTAATATTGGACAAGTACTTCAGTTTGACCGAAGCCAGCGTAGCTAGAAGGAAATTCGTAAATGTCGAGATTGATACGTGGGATAGCTTCCGTTTTTGTGCGTCGGAAGGGTCGAATACGTCGAGTGCTAGGTACAATGGTAGCATCACTATCTCCGGTTGAATAGTCTTCGTATTTCAGCAAACTCGTCGATCTCGCGCGAATCATACGGTTTTCTCTTTTCTTGCGCCTTCTGTACGACGATCCTGTGTCGAAATAATATTTATCCATAAAAGAGTCGTGTAATTTATGATCCCAGTAGTCGTCGATTCTTGTTCTAGTTAATGACGTTAAAGAATCTCTCCAGCTGTACGATCTGGAAGTGCTAGAAAGCGTCGAAATACCAGAATCAAATCGTGAAGTATACTCTCGCGAATAATCGACGTCGAAAAACATTGCGGTCGATTTGTCGGGCTTGTATTTGGTTTCCAACATGTTTTTAAGGAAGCGATCGGATTCGTTTTCACGTCTTCTGGACCATTCGCTTTCTCTTATTTGCTCCTTTCTTCTTTCTTTATTCCTGAATATTTCTTCCTCTTGTCTTTTTCGTAATTTTTGTCCTTCTTCCCATAATAATCTAGCAGTTTCGTCTTCTCTGATTCTCTTTTCCTCTCTTCTTTTCTGAAACCTTTCCTCGTTTGTTCTAAATATATAATCAGTTTCATCTCTTTCGGATCGTCCCACGGCTTTTTTATTTTCTAAGCTTTCCATTTCCATTCGATGGAGTCTTTTATTATCATCTTTTCTCTGATGATCGTATTCGTCTTTACTTTCTGTGTCTAATTTATGTTTATCATTTATGTTAATTCGCTCCTCTTTTCTCGTGCGTAACCAATTTTCATCTTCCCGTGGCTTCCAGTGTCTCTGTTCTTCTTCTCTTATTGTTCTTTCTATTTTTTCAGATTGCGATTTTTTCTGTTCTTGTCGTTTTTTGAATATTGAGTCATCTTTTTGTTTTTCCTGATATTCATTCACTTTTAAACATAAATCTTTATCCTCTCTTGACTGTAACTTTTGAATTTCTTTGTTCAATTTTTCTTCTTGTTTTTGTTTTATACATGCCTTTTCTTCTAATTCTTGATCTTTTTTTGCGTCTTTATATCTTTGTTTGCTCTGATCTTCGATCTTATCTGATCGATGTTCGATGATCACTGATCTGACGCCGATGACTTCTGAGCGACGGATCTTGATATCCTGTATGATTTGATGCCTGATCGACGATCGCCGAAATCCTTTATCCCTGACTGGACGATCGCTGCGATTTGATTGACTGCCGAGATCGCGATGATTTGCCGAGATCTGAGTCGGAATCGAGTGATCTTGACCTGATCGAGATTCTTGATCGATCTGATTTGATGCGCCGATTTCGGATGATGAAGAAGCTTTGTCGTGATGAGCGCGGATGACGGATCTTTCTGATTGATGATCGATGGATCGACGCGACTGCGACGCTGATCGATATTCGATGCGACCGGATCTGAAACCGACGGATCCTGATTTCGATCGATGATCTATGATCGATCCGACGCGACGGATTTAGCGTGAGTGATGGTGAGCGATGGATCGCGGACGGAGTCGACGGAGTGAGTTCTGATCGCCGACGCGGATGGATCTGACGCGCGATCGAGCGGATGACGCCGAGAGATTTCGGATGACGATGATGCCGACTCTGATGGATCCGAGCGGATGATGAGCTGACCGAGATCTGGAGCGGATCGGATGACGGACGCGATGTCGACTTTGATGGACGCGAGCGGATGGATCGACGTGACGGATCTTTGAGTGCCGGACATTTGATGATCTTGACGATTTCGATGGACGCGATGCCGACTTAGCGATCGCCGATGGATGGATCGACGTTGCTCGAGATCTTTGATCTGCCGGAGACCGAGATTGACGGAGCGAGCGGATGGCCTTTGATCGGATCTCGAGCGGATGGATCTGATCGACGACCTTGAGACGGAAATCCTTCGATGACGACGGATTTGTCGACTTGATGCCGACGGATGGATCGACTGTGATCGGACGACTTTGATCCTGAGATCTTTGACGGACGGAGATTGATGGATGCGACGGATGCCTGAGCGGATCTCGATGCGGATGGATCTGATGTCGATGACTTTGAGTGCCGACATTTCTGACGGATTCTGATGACGAGTTCGACGCCGACGGACGCGAGCGGATGGATCTGACGCGAAGACGAGCGGAAATCTTTGATGACTGACGGATGCCGATGGATGCCGAGCCGACTTTAGTGATCCGGAGCGGATGGATCTGACGCGCCGGAGATCTTGATTTGAGATTTCGGACGATGTGACGGATGAGTTCGACGCCCGACGACTGACGCGAGCGATGATGATCTGACGCCGGAGACCTTTGCGGAAATCTTATGACGGACGGATGCCGATGTGTATCGACTTTATGATCCGAGCGATGCGATCTGACGATCTTTGAAATCGGACGGACGATTTTGACGTCGATTTATGACTTTGATGAGCCGGATGGACGACTTTATGATCCTTTGATAAGCGATGGATCTGATGAAACGATGATGTCGATTGATGGACTTTGATTTTCGATGGATCATCGACTGATGCTTCTGACCTCGAGCATTCAGCGGAACTTTGCTGAAAGACGGAGAAACGGACGCGGATCGACGACGACGGATGATCTCGAGTCGAGCGATGAACGACTTTTGAGCGGATGGATGCCGAGCTTGATGACGGATGGATTGTCTTCGATGAGTCTTCGACGTCGACTTCGATATTCGACGAGCCGGATCTGATGCACGAGTTCCGAGTGATTTTAATACTTTCTGATCGACCTTGCCTTTATTTGTATCACTGATTACTGTAGAGTCTGCACTGTCTGTCAGCTTAGTTTCTTCTATTTCTACTTTTATTGTTTCCTTTACTTCATCGTCTTTTTCAAAAGTTATTTCAATTTCAGATTTTTCTATTTCTTGTTTTGCAGATTTCTTTTGAGGTACTTTCTTCTGTTTTTCTATCATCTGAATCATTTCTTCTGCCAAAAACTGATCACACATAATATTTATGATAGATTGCAATTTGCAGATCGGTGTTTCGAGAATTCTTAATCCTTCTAATATTGTTTGTTTATGCCATAAAGTTTTCGCCTCTTCCATCGATTCTTGCAATTCATGCAGGCACGGTATTAAATTTTTTGAGAGAATACCGAAATTTGTATACTGCGGATCCGCTAACGGTTTATCGGCTGACTGCTGTCGTATTACAGTCACTGATTTCTCAAGACTCTGCAAGGTATTGATCATCAATTCTGTATTCGGTTTCTCTTGTATTTGTGCGATACACTGTTTAATATTCTGTAAAGGTTTCGTCAACATTCCGAGTGCTTCGCATTCGATACAAATCTCAATGACAGACATCTGTTGTTCCTCTAACTTGTGTCCGATAGATTCAATAGATGTGTTAATATTCGAAATAGTATCCGTTATTTTTGTCGATAATTCCAAGAGCTTTTTATTTTGTTGTATAGATATAACTGTTTCGAGCGCATCTTGCAGAAGTTCCAATGGTCTTTTTAAATCTTTTAGATAAATATTTGGTGATTCCTTTACGGTCACAATGGAATATTTTAGCTCGTTTAATGGTACATTAAGAGTAGTGGATATAGTAGTATCTATTTTCATGGTATTCGATGATTTGGACATTGGTTTATCGACAATTTCTCTCTTAACGAATGAAATGCATTTCTCAAGATTGAAAAGAGAATCAATAATAGCGTCAATACTGGTTTCCTCTTCAACAGCACTTAAATTATGTTTGTTTGTCAATAACATCAAACTCTCTTGTACATTAGTAAGTGATTTTGCCATTGTTTTGAGAACTTCAGTTTCGGTATAGTCATCTTCCATACGCAATATAGCTGTCTTAATATTTTCCATCGGTTTCGATAATTCTTCGACAATAGACCAGTTTGGCGTTGATGTTCTTATTTGTTCTTCCACGATTACAGTTTCAGGTTCCATTACTGTGCATTGCCGAATATCGGCTATTGATCTCTATTTCGTGCAGAGGAGCCGCTAAACATTCCGTGATCCAGTTGTTGCTCGTGTCTTCAGGCATCGACTCGATATCCGGCGATATAACTCGTGCTTCTAGAACCGATATAGCGCGCTGGAGGTCGAATAAAGGTTCGGCCAGTGCATCTAGTACAATATCATTCTTCGCTCGATCCATTGATGTTTCAACCAACATCTGATCCTGTATTACAGCGATAGAATGACACAATTCCTCAAGCGGTTCCATCAATGGATGAAGGGCGAATTCATTCTTACCTTCAATTGTGAATGAATGTTCATTTACTCGTTCCATAGCTGTCTGTTCTTGAATAATTACCGCTGTGGCTGCATCCTTTAACTCTAACAAAGGCTGTATCATCGTTTTCAACAGAGAGATATTTTCCTTCTCCGATAAAGAAGACGTTGTATCGCTCGGCGTGACTATTTTGCGCTCTTCGACGACCAGTGCAAGGCATTCTCGTAATTCAGTTAAAGGCTTTGCTAATGTTTTCAACGCGGAGACTTCGTCTTCTGATATCGATATCGCGATTTCGGCCGGAGATTCGATTGCGCCCTGATCAATCACCATCGGACGCGTGACTTTTGAAAGAGATTGTTCGTCGATTACATCTGCCCACGTATTCAAAGACGAAGCGTCTTCGGAAAAGGTATCCGCCACAGGCTCCATGATTATTTGTTGATGATTGCACATTGCTATACATTCCGATAAATTGTGGAGAGTTTCGGCGAACGTTTCCAATGCCGAGACATTGTGTTGCTGTGCCAATTCGTTTAAAGGATCAGGCGCAACTGCGGTTACTTGCTGAATAGAAGCGATAGAGGCTCTTAAATCCACTAGAGGCTGCGCGATCGATTTTAGCAAAGCGTCAGTTTCCGCTTCCGAGATAATTTGGCTATCTGCCTCTAATATCACGTGCTCTTGAACAGTGGCGATGGACTTTTGCATTTCCTCGAGGATCGGCTGTAAGACAAGTTTTTCTAAGCTCGTGGAAGATGATTCGGTTTTTAGATCCTGCCCATCATGTTCAATCACATGCTCTTTGCGCACCGTTGCAATGAAAGATTTTTCAAGCTGTTGCAAAGGACCAACTAAACTGCTCAACACGGTAACTGGTCTTTTTACCTCCGTAATATCCAAGATTTCAGATTCTTGCATTTTAGTTTCTTCAATGGTTAAAATTTGCTCTTGTAAAATTCGCAGAGGCTCGATGATACTTTCGAGGAGTTGCGTATCCGTTTTAGTCGATTGTTTTAATTCTGCACTTGTCGCGAAGGCTTCGATGACTCTCGGCCGCTCGACGACGAGGGAGCAACATTTTCTAAATTCCTCGATAGATTTTGCGAATGCTTGCAACGCGGACGCATTTTCAATCTCTACGATTTGTTGACCAGCGTTTTCTATCGCGTTTAATTGTTGCAAGACCACTGTCGACGTTCTCAAATTACCGAGTGATTTTGTAAAATCCTTTAATATTGCCAAATCATCTGTATTTGTTTCCGCGAATAAATCTTGAACAATCGTAGCTTGATCTTGAATCACCGCAAGAGATTTACTCAAATTATCTAATATCGGCTTGATTGGCATTCGTTGCAAAGATTGGGCGATCTCTTGATGAGATGCAATTAAGAAAGATTGCTGTAACTCTTGCAACGGTTGTACTATAGATTCTAAAGCAACAAGTTTTATTGACTCCTTTGTTTCCAATGTTTGAGACACCCGATCTTCGAGTTTCAATATTGCACTTTGTAGCCCTTCGATTGGAATAGTTATCGCTTTTAACAGAGAAGTTTCTCGCATTTCTTGTTGTATTATGTTTTGCTTAGCTATAGTTAATTGATTCGCTGTTTCTTCCATCGATTTTGCAAACCTTAATAAAGTCGATAATTTTTCAGTTTCAGCAACTTCATCGAAGCGATCGGCGATTTCTTCGATGCTTGTTAATGGTGATTTTAGGTTTTCAAAAGCTTCGTTTAAAGTTTTTATTGTTAGACTATCTTCATTGGAGACTGCTTGCTGCTGGATTACAACAATTGAGTTTTTCAGCTCTTCTAGCACGGGCTTTAAATCCGCACTCGCCAATAAAACTTGATTTCCGCTAAGATCTTTCGTAACTTCCTCTTGCGATACTGTAATCTGTTGCACGTCTGTGATTAATAATTGTTCTAATTTTTCCAAAAGATTTATCACCGTATTTAATTGAACAATCTCTTTCTTTTGTTCTGGTATTTCTAATAACTCGGTTTTTTGACTCTTTAATTCTTCAATTTGAGAAAGGGTTTCACGTAAAATACGAATCGGATCAACAATCTTATGTAAAATTTCTGGATCGAGCTCTTGTTCTTTTTGTTTAACGATTTGCAATGGTGACTCAGATTCTACTTCTATTTTTATCTCATTAGTAATAGTCATAAATTTTTCTCCAAATTGTTCCACTGATTTGGCAAGAGTTTGTAAAATTGTGATCTGTTCTGCGCTCGATAATTCCGCTTTTTGCTGAATCAATTGACAAGTTTTTGGATCGGATTGAATACACGCGATGGATATTTTTAAATCTTCTAATGGTTTTTCGATGGCTTGCATTAACTGCATTTTAGGTGTTTTGCTTGAACTGGCTTCGGCTACAATATTAAGTTGTACTTGCTCTTGAATTGTAGCGATTGATTTTTGTAATTCTTGCAAAACGTATGTAACAGATAATTTTTCTAATGGCACTGTGTCTTGCTTTATTTCCTCAGTAACTTCGGACGGTAATGCAATTTCAAGATTTAGCAACGGTTCTATCAGAGTCAAAAATGCAATCGTTTCCTTGTCGGATGATTCTAAAATTCCTATTTCTCCAATTTCGTCGAATGATTTACGTAATACTTGAAGAGGAGAAATGATCGCTTGCAAAGTTTCAGCTTTAATTTGTTTTTCCTGCATTTCATGTTTTTCAGATGCCTGAGTTAATTCTATTTTTTGCTGATTAATCGTTTCTAAATTTTGCTTTTCAACTTTTTCCAATGATTCTGTCATAGATTTTATCACTTCTTTTTTCTCAGTAAGTATTTCCCCGATTTGATTAGATGCTGGTACTGATGCCAGTTCTTGTTGCGATATTTTTACTGTATCTTGTGCCATTGAATCTACCTCTTTAACGAGTGTTTCATTTAATTGTGTTTCTACTTCCATTGATTGTAAGTTGTCAATACTTTTTGATTCGAGTGAATCGGCGGAAGGCGAACTAGATTCGTAAAGCGAAGTCTTGTCGCATTTCACCTGATCCTGAGAATCCATAATAGCTTCTATCAGTTCTTCGAGAGGTCGCGCAGTCGTTTCTTCGATATCATTTGTTTCCTCTTTTATTTTCGATATTTCTGTTTCTCTCTCAGCAATTCTAACAGATTTTAACATCTGAATTTCATTTACAGATTTAACGCTGTCTTTAATGCACGGCATTAATTCTTTTACAATTATAGATAACGATTTTCCATTTTGATCGACGTACTTGTCTCCATCAAACGTCTGACATATAGATGACAAAATATTTCCAAGAGCATCTAAGGGCTCGGCAATAGATTGTAAAGACGTCATAATGTTCTCCTTTAATTCTGGTCTCACTCCTGCGTCAGTCATAGAAATAACCATACCGATAGCACGCTCAAAATCAGCCAGGATATTTTCCATCTGAGAAAATTTATTATCTCCTAGTATAATGGACAAGGAAGACAATGCCGTTTTAATAGAGATATTTGTAGCTTGTAAATCATTAAGAATTTGTACCAATGCTGTTAGCTCTTGTATTTTCCGCTTGTTCTCCTCGGATTTTGAAACCAGCGAGGTCTCTTGCGTAGCAGATTTCACAAAATTGATCAATTCTTTTAACGGCTGTGTCAGACTATTTATCGCAGAATTGAACTTTGATATCTGTTGTCTTGTCAAGTCTTCTCGTTTCTCATTTTTTTCTTGATTCTCCTCATATTTTTTTGTATCTATTAAATTATCCTCCGTTTGTTCAATATGAATCATCGCTTCTAGATTTTCTATAACCGGTGTTTGTGTTATTTTAGGTGCATCTTCAATCGTCGATTGAGCAACCTCTTCAACTGCCGACGACGGTATTTCGGTGATCATTATTACGCTCTCAATTTCCTCTTGCGATATTTCTATAATTTCGGTGACGCTTTCTACTTTTGTGATGACCTCATTCTCTTTCTGTTCGACTATCTTCTCTATTGTTATTATGGAATCTTTCACGTGATTTAAAACATCCGTAACGGCAGAAAAGGTTTCTACGATAGGCGCTCCTATAGATGCGCCTCCTTGTACAAGTTCCGCTTTATGCGTCGACAAAGAAGAATTTAATTCTGAGATCGAATCGGCTAGTTCTTGAAACTGAATTATTAAATTATGTGAAATCGCTGATGGTACTTTCTGCGTATTTTCTTTAAGGATATTTAACGCCGATAAAAGTTGATTAGTCGGATAAAGAAAGCCTTCTATAATTGCCTCTTCGTCAATTGATTCATTATCAATCTGATTAAATTGCATTTGCGTGAAGGAAATTTGTTTCTGCAATGCCTCCAAGCATTTGAATAATATTCCATACGTATCTCTGTCAGCGTGTTCTTCCACAGCTATTATAGCTTTCGCTAAGCGATTCAACGTATCGGTAAGTCGATGCTGAAGAGGAATTTTGACGCTACTAGATCGACGCGAATAATCAGTCTTACCGATTTGCTTCTGTACTTGCAGAATCGCGGAATTAAGCGACGTCAAAGACTCATGGAATAAAGAGGCTTCTTCCATATTCGCAATCGTTTCGATAGTATGACAAACTTGTTTCCGCAAATCATCTACCGCTCGTAGGATAACGTTTCTTCTTTCGTCTAATAAACAGGCTTCGGGAACTAAACTTCGTCGACTGCTCTGTACCATTGAAAGGCAGGTATGGAATTCTAGCAAAGGTTCAAGAAGATTTCGTAATTCGTTAATTATTGGCCTTCGTCGATCTAGCATATCTACTTCTTGGATAGCGGTCTTGATATCTTTTAAAACAATGGCGATCGGCTTTCCCAAAATGTTCGCGACATCCGTCTCGAGGGTTTCTTCCGCAGCTTTTTCCAGATCATTCATACGCTCCACAATGCTATCTAGAGGCTTCGAAATATCTCGGAGACATTCCAGAATTTTTTGTCTCGATGATATTTCTTGAATTCGAGTGGGAATTTCCGCTTTAATATCTTTCAAAATGGATAAAAGAAATTCAAACTCTTTCTCCGTCTCTTCATTTTTATTGACAAAATCGATTGTTTGTTTTATCACGTTGTTTTCTATTACATTCAACAATGGCGTTAACCGATTCAATATCATAAGTTCCGAGACGTCTTGTTCGCACGGTCTGGAAAGCAATTCTTGTATATTTGTCAGCGGTTGTGTTAAATTAGTTAATATTAGAATTGTCTGATTAATTTTTTCTTCAGATGATCCAATTTCTTTATCATAAACGGTGGTTATCATGCGTATTGTAGAGATAGTCCTTCTTAATTCTTCGACAAAATTGGCTAATTTCGATTGGGGAATCATAGCAATTCGCGTTGCCGATTCTTCAAAATCTTCTAGAATACCAGTTATCTCCAATTGAAGCTTCTCCAAGGTCTCCGACAAGGCTGTAATTAATTTGCCCGCATTCTCCTCTCTTTTTTGCTTGTCAGCCTTTACAGCTTGCAAAGCAACATCGTCAACACTTATATTGAAAGTATCTTCTATTACAAGTTGTTCAGTAGGCAATGCAGTGGATCCGGTTTCAAATGGCGTAGACGCGATTTCTGTAAGAGTGCCTGGAATCGTTTCTGGGGAAGAGACTGTAATAGCTTCTTCTTCCTCTTCTACATTGAATGTTTTGACAGATTGTCCAAGTTCTTGCTGCTGAAGAGCACTTTCTATTGAAAGCGATATTTGATTTTCGATTTGTTCGACAATATCTATTACCGATTTCAGACACTCTTCTTCCGCATGTTCATGAAGAATGTCCGTGATAATTTGCAAAAGATGTTTCATAGGCTGACCTAAGTTCTTTAAAGTCAAAAGATCTTCCGGCCTGTGATATATAGAAATAGCGTTTTTAAGTTTTATTAATGGTTCTCGAAGATCAACCAATGCTTCTATCAAACTTTCATCATTTGGTGGTTCAGAATATGACGTTTGAATGGCAATTTGACTTACGTTGCTCTTTAATTCCTCGATTGTTAAACTTAGAGTAGATTCTATTTCGTCCTTTGTACTGTCTTCGGACGTGGATAACCATTGTTTAATAGGTTCTAAAGAACGGCTGATTTGAGTAGCGAGAATGGATTTTGAATTGCTTTTCTTTTCCTTATTTTCTCTTTGAGATTTGATAGCACTTTCCTCTTGAGATTTTTTCTTTGATATTTCTTTCGCTACAATAATTGCATCTTTCTCTATTTCTTCCAATAACTTTAGCATAGGCTCTATTAATTCGACCGAAGAACCGCTTTCCATTATGCTGTGAATTATCTCTTTCAATTTATTGATGGGATTTATCAAATCAATTAGAATTTCTTCCTCTTCTGGTTCATGTTTTTCCGTTAATAGATTTTTTTGCAGATTTAACAACGAATCAGTTAATTTATTAATCTCTTGAATTATATCATTATTGATTGGATTTTTTAAATTGGCTATTGTGATCGCCGAAGAACCAATTGTCTGACGTAACGCTTCAATACATGTAATTAAACGATATGAGCTTGCAGACTTTTCTTGCTTTTCTAAAACTGATGATAAAGCAAAATGCACGCTGCTTAAACTTTGATCAATGTTTAAGTTTTTCAGTACGTGTTTCTGTGCAACTTCCATTTCTAACAATTGCTCCATCAATTTTGATATTTGTTTATCAGTATCTTCCAATATCTGAAGAATTGTTTTTACTCGCCCAATTGTTTCGGGATTTTCGGAACCTTTTAGTATTGTTCCAATGACATTTTTCAATTTTTCAATGGTAAAGTTAATTTTTTTCAGTATCGTAATTTCCCGAAAAGATTCTGACGCTAAAACCACTTGAAGATCTAACAAGGGTTCTCTAAATTCCATTAAACTGTTTAATGTCTCATTTTCTTTCAATGTCATTGCAGTATGCGCTGTGTGGGATACGCACTCTCGTAACTCTACTAAACACGCTGCAAGTCTCGATCCTGTTAAAGCCTGCTGCGGAACGGCAGTTCCATTCATCGCGAGTTTCGAACATTCCATGTAATCTAAAATCGCATTAAACGCCGACTGGTTATCGATTAGCTGATCTAGAATTTCCTCGGGTATATTTCGAGTTTTGTCAGCAATTGATTTTATCGAGGACAATCCTTCCGTTTCGATAGGAATGTTACAAATGCGCTTGTTGATTTTTTTTAGAATCGCCAGCGTAGATTGTAAAGATGACAGTTCGAGATTTTCGACAATGTGTGACAACTGAAGGATCGATGGTTCAATAAAATTGCGTATAATTTCTATGTCTTCCGCTGATGTAATTTTATCAATAGCTTTCAGCAATGCATGCAAAGGTTCTTCGAGATTCATTAAGGTTTCAATTTCCGTGTCTTTTTCTTTTGAAATTTCCAATGTTCGATATACATCGTCGACTCGCTCGCGAATACTGGAAAATCGCGGTACTAAAGTATCGGGAACGTTTTCGTACGTTTCCAAAGCATTGCGCAGGATCTTTCTTGATTCTGAAAGAATATCTTTTTTCAATTTTCGAGTCTCTTCCGAAGTATGTACGTTAATAGCTTCCGTTACGCTTGCTAAATTATCTAACAGTCTTTCTTCAGAAAATGATTCCTTTATCTCCTCTTTTGTATCGATTCCATTTTCGTTCTTGATATCCATTCTTGTTTCATCAACCGATTCTATAGATTGATACGGTTCCATTTTCATGTCGGCTATATCTTCTGATTTACTTCTTCTACCCTCGTAATCACTAGGGCCGGAATACTCCTCGGAATTACTCTTGTCTTTTTTCTTTTTCTTACGTTGTTTCTTTTTTGGAATACCAGTCATGGAATCAAAGGAAGAATCACCACCGATTCCATCGTCCAAACTGGAGCCGGTTGATCTTTCAGTGCTCAAACTACGTTTTCTAGTATCTGTTATATCATGTTCCACTGTGATATGTTTTTGAACAAGACTCTCTGTGATGGAAAGATGCGCAGAAGACAAAGCGTCCGCGAAAGTATCGCTATCGTCTTGCTTCAAGGATGAGAGCGGAGACAACGGCGGTTCCTCCTTTTGTGCGCTGTGGAAGCTCTCGGATTCGATTCGTTGACTCTTCTCGCTTTTCGATGACGATATACTCGCTGATTTTTTCCGAGGTGGCTTACTAGGAGCTTTCTCATCCTCATCCCCGTTGTATTGAGCTGATCTCTTCAAAGAACCTCGGGAGTCGCGTTCAGGCGACGAGAGAACGTGTGTCACATCATCCATGATAGAAACATCCTCAAAATCGGCTTCTGTCCGCAAATCATCGCCTTCTTCGGCGCTAACAAAGTAATCGGGCGATACGTCGATTACTACGGCTTCCATCAGCAAATTACCGGAAGTAGACGTTTCTTTGACAAATCTCATTGGCGGTAGTTCGATCACATTGTGTTCTATATAAAAACGGATTATTTTTTTAACATATAATTATTATTTTTTTCATCATATAACAATATTATTACATAATTATATAATCATATATTATTATGTAAAGTTAAATAAATTTTTACCTGTTACATGTTCAGACAACTGATCAGCATACATTTCAACAATCTGTAGTGCCTCTTCCTCGGTGAGATCTGGCGTTTCATACAGACTGACTGACACTTCTTTGCCATCAAAACTAAAGGATACTTCGCCACGCTCATCTAAAGTGACAGAATGATCGGTCTGCGGTGTATCATACAACTGAGAAGTTCGTTCCTCATGTATTGTTGATAATGATAGATTCCTCGCCAGTTCGTGGCCGTTTGGCGTTTGAATTTCCTTTGTTTCTTTCTTATCTGCGAGATTACGAATTAAATTTTATTTTTGCTTAAAATGTTCGCAGCTTTACAGCACAACGTGTAAAAATTACACGGTCGCAAAAGGCATCTTCTTTTTTTTAAATTTTCGTAGAAATTACATTAAAATTTTATAGTTGAAAATTATTAAATGCAAAAATTTACCTTCAAATCCTAATAGAGATGCAGAACTACTGACTGTTCCCATGCAATTGGTAGCTTCGCAAGTATAAGTTCCTAAGCAGCAGGTGCCGTCTTGCCCGGAGATAATTCGATGTATGTCGCCGGGTTTGAGTTCGACGTTGTCTTTGTACCATTTTAAAACCGGCTGCGGGACGCCGATAACTTTGCACTCTAAATTTACAGCGCCTTCTTCTGACAGAATCGCGCGTAGACTCTCGAGAAATTTCGGTTTTTTGTAATGTTTGGGAATGATTAGCTTCAAGAAACAGGAGGTGACGCTATGACCAAAATCGTTTGCCGCTACGCACTTCCATTCGGCCTAAAAGAAAAATCATTTATAAGCACGACAAACAATAATTATGTATTTCGCGAATACTCACTTGATCGATAAATTCGAGTTTTCGCACTTCAAGATGGCATGTGCCAAGATTCTCTTTCGCCGCGTGATATTTGTCGGATTCCTCCACTAATGTATCGTCTCTGTACCAAGAAAGACTCGGTTCCGGTGCAATACTTACTAAGAAAAAAAAAAAAAAAATGACGCAATTAATGCGATTTAAATCTGCGCGTAATAGAAAAGCAATTGTATATTTATTTAATTTGTTTATTAAAAAAAAAGGCAAATGTAAAAATACCTTGTACTGTAAAGCGGAAATCTTCGTTTATCCTCGCCTCGCAACTTCTGAGACCTTTTATAAACTTTGGCGGCTGATTAGTGCTCAAAAGCTGAAAACGTTCTTCTTCGTTTAATTGATTCTGAATGTCTTCGATAGTTAATTCAGCTGTACTCTTGGCCTCGCCCATGCAATTTCTCGCGATACAGCAATACGAACCTGAATATTTTCGAAAGAATGCGTAGATACGTATAAAAGACAGAAAGGGAAATATGCAGCTAATTCAGCGACTACCTACCTAATGAATTAGTCCCGGTTAATTGATAGACGTCTCCTGGCTTAAGTTCCTGGCCGTCTTTGAACCATCTTAGCAGCGGCGTCGGAAAACCTACGACTTTACATTCGAACGAGACAAGACCTTCTTCCGTCAAGACTGCTTTCAGATTCTCCATGAAACGCGGTTTTCTATAGTTTCTTGGAACTTGTAACAAATGAAGCAGACGTTGATACGATTATGTTTCAACTAGCTGTTTATTTTTACAATACGTACTAGACATTGCTACGTAGCAGCTCGTGAATTGCTTCATATTTTCCTCGCTGGTAGCAACGCACTTCCATTCACCTTCGTCCATGGCCTCTACTTGCTTCACCTCGATTGAATATCCACCAATGCCATCTTCCATTATATGATATCTTTCATCGGGTTCGACACGACCTCCTTTATTGTACCAGGCGATTGCCTTTGGCCAGGGTGGTACTTGAACTGTATTAACAATGTGTTTTACATACAAATATAAAATAAATAATTAATAAAAAATTAAAAAGATTATATTAATTATCATCTACCTCGGCAGGACAACACGAGAGTATCTCCAATCCGGCAACATTCATCTTGGAGCATCTGTTTAAATACCGGAAGTGGCCCAGATGGTGCCAAGGCATCCGCTGGTTTCAGCGAACCTTCTCGGCTTCCTCTTCCGACTACATGAACCTGGAATGGAATAACAATATGTTTGAGGGTAAAAGCTGTTACAATTAAATTATTTAAATAATTTAATGGCGAGAGCATATACCTTTGAAGAAGAATAGGTTGTTCCCATGCAATTATTTGCTTCGCAGGTGTAAACGCCAAGGGAAGTCGGATCATCAGGATTGGCAGTCAAAGCGAAAACGTCACCAGCTTTAATTTCCTTGCTGTCTTTAAACCACCTTAGTACTGGCGTAGGCACACCGATTACTTTGCATTCCAATGATACGGTACCCGTCTCAGTGAGCAACGCGCGAAGTTCTTCGACAAATTCTGGTTTTTTGTAAGCTTTGGGAACTAAAATTTAATTAAATCTACGATTAATCAAGGCATATTGAGTGTTAAGATATCAATTGAACCCCGAGTGCAAGATTACCGATAACAGTTAGAGTGGATGTGCACGAGGATCTCCCGCTACGATTTTCCGCCATGCAGGTCCAGCATCCTTGATCCTCGACCGTAACAGGAGCAACATCGACGCAATGAAAATTTCCCTCGTGAACGAGGGAAAATCTAGCTCCCTCATGAATAGGTAAATCATTTTTATACCAAGATATCTGAAATTAATAAGTTTAATTTAATTGTTGTAAGAATGTCGTTGGATCAAAGTCTTGATATTAATTTATTTTAATACGCATACGTTAATTATTTGCTGTAACAAAACGCTATTAAGCTATTTCGCGTATGGCGGAAGAGACATGCGAAGGAATATCGGAATATATAGTCCCTGGCACATAGTATGCGGGCATGCGTAATAATAGTATTAATACGACGCACAAGAAAACGCGTAACCAGTTTCCTTTACTCTTCACCGTCTTTCGCCGTAAGTTCAGGTCATGGACCTCCCAGTGCCCGTCTTAGTTCGCCTTTCCCATTTCGTCTGGTACTGGGATAGAAGAAGGAAGAGAAATGCCTGACAATAAGTCACCGCTGGGGCCATCAGTTTCATCTTCCGGGTTGATCGCGGTATATAGTTGGCACAACATATTATCTGCCTATCTTAGGTCAGGACGTCTCTTACGTCATGTTACGAACATGGCCGTGTTGCCAAATGGTAAATGATTTTCTTAGCTCGTTAAAATGTACACACATACTCTTTATCTAATTAAACTAATATTCACAAAGAAAAATATAATCGCAGTGCAATATGTGTGCGATTAATTTGTTCTTTTTTTAGTACTTATCGCTGTGTATTTATCGTTATATTTGAAATCGTACCTTCGGAGTGGTTGAACTTCGAATCTCTACCAGAAATCTGGTTCGAGTGCCAACCTTAACTGCAAGATCGCTCAATCTTCTCAAGAAGATTGGGGGATCGCCCTCTTCGTAACTTGCTTCGCTGACGCTTAGATGAATTTTCTTTACAGCCCCTTTATTGTTTTCTTGTCCGAGTCTTGTTGCTACAAGAGAATAGTAACCCGCATCGTTTTTACGCGTTTGCTTCAAGGCCAATTGAACGACATTGCCTCGCATCGACAATCGATAACGATCCGATGAAATTGGCAATCCGTCTCGTATTCTGTAAATTTGATAAATCAAAGAATATTTAATTTAAACAAAAATAAGAAAAATGGAAGCATAATATAAGCATATGCGATAATTTTATAATTTATCAGATCGGCGAGGAAAAGTAAATTGTAGCAAAATTATTTAAATATAACAAATTTATTATTCATTTAATTCATTTATGAAGCACATTACGTTGTCTTTTGAGACATATGATGTCGTGATTTTTTGGGTGCTTTTTAAGGAAGCATTTTTCGATTATCGGAAACTTTTTGTTTAGAATTAAATTTTCTATAAAATGTCAAAGTCTGGTTGGAACGTTTTACGCTCACTCTGTATATATACATATATAATAACTTTTTAATTA
The DNA here is from genome assembly GCF_021464435.1 of Cataglyphis hispanica. Classification (NCBI taxonomy): domain Eukaryota; kingdom Metazoa; phylum Arthropoda; class Insecta; order Hymenoptera; family Formicidae; genus Cataglyphis; species Cataglyphis hispanica. The sequence goes on along the minus strand of NC_065966.1, from coordinate 1,301,825 downwards.
ATCTCTCGCGTAATATGTATCATATATATCAAAATTAAATGTGGTAAACTAAATGTTAGAATGAATGAAACAAAGGAAAGACTATTATAGTTTTACTATGTCGCTGCGATGACAATCTGTTATTTTGTTGTGTTCTTTATATGCGTATTTCTTACGTCTACGTAAAAATATGTTATATCGGCACGGCATATTTCGAGCACACAGAATGATCTAGTCTTGGCATTGCTCTACTACCCTATTTTTGTCATCTTTTTCGTTGGTTGACGGGAGCTTGTTTAGAAAAGAGAAAATCTAATAAGACCGATCTATTGATTCTTCTATTGTATATATATATATTTTTTTTTTTACAAAATTATCGTTTGCGGGAAAACATAAAACATATCCTAGAAATATCGCGTATGAATCAAGCACGCAACTTTATGCAACTCGGTGTGTCTGACGTAAGACCGGCGAGAATCCATTGACGCGACGCGACGTCGCATCGCGATATAATAAATTTTTTTTTTATTTATTTTATCTTTTAAGCACATAATATTAAACACGCATTTAATAAATAATCGATATATGTAAAGTGTTCAAGAACACGAGCGAGTATTATTCAGCATCAATGTCATAAAGATATAATTGTTTGTAATCTAATATTAGATCGGAGCGCTTTTTTTATCATCCTACCGGTATTCCGATCCATCGGAGGAGGATCCAGTAATGGCGCAATTTTTTTTACCATTAGCGCATTTGCAGCAATCACTTCCCATGATGAATCGACAAGGAGGGCTACACCTTCTTGTCAGAACATATCGGCGATGATGTAATTGCCATAAATTGCCCACATTCTTTTACAAACAAACATTTCGGCTCGGTCTATCTTTAAACATTTTTTTAATACCGTTTTATCCCTTTTCACATCTAAAAATGTTTCAGGAATATCAACAATCACGTGGAAAGACAGCACGTTTCTGCCATATGCTTCAGTTCTTGCGAGATATTCATCTCTGCCGCGCATAATCTCCGATCATGACACACTACAACGACCGTGTGAGCGATAAAATTAGCGAGGTATAGACGCACACATATATCGGTCGTACGACAATTTTGACAGCGCGATGGCGCTCTGCAAATTCATTTCATTAAGCTCGATCAGTATATATCTCATATTTATCGAGATTACATTAAAATGTATGGGAGTTTACTTTTAAATTGTACATAATTAAGTTATGATAATATAATGACAACTTGGCTCTTTGACGATGTCTAGTCTTTGTTTTTCTTTCGTTCTTTCATGTCATTATCTTCACATGGACTTTTATATTTTTCAGATGGTCTCTCATCATCAAAGGCAGAATCTGCGATAAAGAAGCGATTCCTTGTTTATATTTTTCATTGATGATTTAGCGCAATTATTTAGTTTTTTGAGAGAAAGGTGCACAACCGACATGATTGAGCTCGAATTTTGACAATCTAATCTCGATAGAACACACAAGCACTTTTTCTATATCGACGGATAGGGGATCGATGCACTAAATAATCAAATGATTTAACACCCCTTCTTAGGGGTTCGTCGGTCGTCGCGACGCTCTTTCAGCATCAGACTGATAGCGAGACGCTAACGTCAGACTGTCCCCTCCAATTTTCCACCTCCATGAACGATTTCGTGTATATAGTTTGAAGGAACCGCGTAAGCAACGGACTATTTCATATAGAAGCTAGCGAGAGCCAACCGTGGAATATAGTTGGACCGGGCAGAGGCATCGGCGTCTTTTTCGTCTTTTAGCGAAAATTTCGAGCGCGGTCGGAATTAGCTTACATAAAGTTACGTCTTTCCTCGAGGAGGGACTAAGAATTCAAGATTTTCCTAATTTATGCATATCATATGGTGACGTTGATGACAAACCATCTTTCGTGACGATTAAAATATCTTGAAGAAAAAATTTAACGATTGTGTGTCTATAGATACATGATTTTTTATGTTATGTGCAAAGTGCAATATAATTCGATAAATATAATATTTTGAGATGCATTTATTTCCACGATTTATTAATCTATCGATCGTAAAGTTTATCAGATCAAACTAAAAAATATCAAGTTTTCAATGAGTCTGAAATTTTTTCGAAATTTTTATGGAATTTTGTTTTTTAAATTAATGGTAGTTACGCGTTATTAATATTTACCAAATATAGTTGATTTTATTCAAGATTCACAGGTAGATGAAATCATATTCCTAGGTTTCTATATGACTCAGACTGAAGCGTACTGCGTCTTTTAAATCAAGCATTATTTATTATCGGTCTGATGATTAATATTTTAAGGAAACTATTATATTATGTTATAATCATATATCGCTCTTTACTGGCAAACAATTTTTTACAAAACTGAATATCGAATGTTTTATTTACGTTATCCGGATTGCTGGAATGACGATCCATGCATGAATATTGAGGGAAATTATACGCGGTAAGTGTAATTCGGTTCTCCGAAATTAAGTGCGCGACAGCTTAAAATAACTCGCGTTTGATCCTTGGCACGTCCCAAGGTCCTATATAAAATTAAGGCCGGTGTATGAGAATGAACGATAAGACGGAAATTTATGTTAAAATGTCGCAATACGAGAGCAACAGGTATATATGCGAAGCTGTTTACGTTTCATTCGATAGAGTATAACGTTTGTGCTGCACTTACAAGTCGAATTGTAAGTCATCATAACTTTCGGATGAAACCAATTTCAGTTCGACGATGATGTCCTCGCCTATGCATCCTTGAGCTGACACAATCTGATCTTCTTCGATCCATTCTGGCGGTCCTTTATTCCTCGACGTAAGATCTGTATAAGCATTTTATATTGTTTGTTGCAAATTAATTATACTCTTACACGTTTATAAAGAAAATTAATTATAACTTTAATATCAATGATTTTGCTCATACTTGAAAAAAATGCTTTATTCCCGATAATGAAAAAAAATTTATTGTTGAAAAGCTATCTGCTATTTCGAGATTCACGTGCTTTGCAAAATGGCTACAGGAATGGCGGTATAGTAGAGATATGCAAAATAGTAGCATAAATATAGATGACTATATTTCAGTAAAGTGTGATAAAGCGGAACCACTTAAGAAAATAAAACGTAACCGATCTATAAATCTTTACGATCGTGTCTACCTTCCGAAAGAAGCTGCTACTTCTAAATTTTACAATGTAAAGTGCGCTCGAAATTTCGATCTGATGCACCTACGCATGTCCAGATTGCACCATTAACGTAAATAAATATTTTTACATTTGCTTAACAAAAATTTTTTAGCAAACAACACCGTCGATATTTATGTTGAATCAAAACACTATGATTCCGCGAAGAGATCAATTATGATCTCGTTAAATGTATTTTAAACCGCGTAACCGCGATTGTGCGTTTTACATCAGTCGTAAAATACCGCGAGATACATGTAAGCTAAATATAAGACAAATTGACTAGCTATCAGAGATAAAATTTGGGAGAAAAGTAATAATTATAAGAATTTATATATATATATATATAGAGAGAAAAAAATTTTATTTTTAATAAGTATTATATATTGTACAATTTTGCAATTTTTCTACATTAATTTTTCTTATTAATGAATTCTTTCAAGTCGTTGATTATCGTTTGTAGTTTAGCTTGAGACAATACATTGATAGTGATAATGATTTCGACAAAGTTATTTCCATCGCAATATTTATTTATATACTGTGTAATTGCAATTGTGACAAGCTATCTCTTTTTCACTGGCAGGCGCGACTAAATATATAAAAATAAGCACACACAAAACATAAAAATTTCGCACTTTTCTTCCAAATTTCTCCGTCAAGTGTATCGTCTTCGATGAACCGGCGATAAATATTCACCACGGTTCGCCGATGCCGGCTGATACCGGCAAACGCGCTACGACAATTAAACTGTGAATCTTACCTGTTAAGGTCATCTCGTCTCAAACGTTACGTAGAACGGTCTTTCCGCGCATTGACATTACTCGCGAAGGGCCAACGTACGTAATGTACCACTCGGGAAGACCTGCACCGTTCACCACCACCACCGGCCAGCTTGTTCCTGTCTTGACCCTATATTGATACAGCACACCCTACGCCACGAGACGTCTGACGGCAGGAGGCCCTGCTCCGTTCTAAAATCGTCCCGACGCCGCGCTCTCGGCTTCGTCGTTTTAACGAAAGAAGCACATGCGCTGTTCGGGATCTACGTACCCTCGTTTTTCCACTCTTTGTCTCTCTTTCGCTGATGTAACTGCGGCGTTCCTATTTTCCATTTTTTCTTTTGCTTCCGACGCGCGAAACTGAAATTTAATTTGCAGGTATTTCGCAGAGATGCAAATTTTCGAATCGCGGAATTAAATGAATTAAGTAAGTGCACAATATTTCCAGAAAATATATAAAAAAAAAATTATTTATAATAAATTTTAAGATTCGCATTTCATATAAAAATAAATGCAGTAAATAAAATTTTTTCAAAAGATAAATTTCTCTAAAATAATGTAATTATTTACGTAATAACGCATGACGTGTTACGATAATGTGCCAAGTAACGGAATATTAATAAAAATACACATAATATTACAGTTTGATGAAAACATGTATTATTTATTAGAGATAAGGAATTTTGTAATATTATAAATACAACGGATAACAATAACGAGTATCAATTACATATAAAGGGTGTCATAAATAGTTTGCAACTCTCGATATATTATATCGTTTCAGCGTATGATATATTATTTCTTTGGCAATCATTTAGCATAGTTTGATTGGTAAACATGATGTACATAAAATATATATGACCATTTAGTTGCGCACACACACGTCGATCGATCAAGATTTTTTGGTGGATCGCCACCAGCGACGTGGCATCCATTCGTGTATTTCCTCCTGTATTCTTCTATATAGAAGCAGTACGATAAATGGAACCGCCAGGGTTTCCTTTTTGAAGAAATAAACGTACATTGCGGCAATCAGCAACGTTAGGTCGGTTATGTAGTCCACTGTCGATCTGACTGTGTTTTTAGCTTCCAGAGCTAATTGCTTGCCATCTGTTTGTTCGGGAGTGCTTTTCCCAGCAATTTCTTTGGTAACCTCAGATTCTTTTCTCATTGCTCGATACTTGTTACTCTCGAGTGCCTTCTGCAGCTTCTCAACCTTTGATTCCACTGACGCCGTCGTTCCAAATCTCTCTCTAGAGTTCGATCTCGACGAGGAACGTGAGGAAGAGCCGGAAGGTATTTTAGATCTACGAGAGCCTTGTTCTTTTAAATCGTTTTTCGCTAATGATCGATTGTTTCTTTCCAGAGAAGGCGTGCGATTCCGAGTTTTCGAAGATGATCTCGACGAAGTCGCGCCTGTCGTTCGTTCCTTTCTCCTCGCAGCTGGAGATTGGTCTCGGGAAGTCGGTCTACTTACTCGCTTCGCAGTCGTATCTCTTGCAGGAGTCGTGCTTCTGGAATTAACGCTTTCTTTTTTAATAACCGCTGGCGCTTGATTATTTTTTGTCTGTTGGTCGACTTTATTCTTATTTTTAATTTTTGATTTTAACGTTTCGTTTTGCTCTTGCTTATCTGTTAGCTTCGCCGCAAGTTTTTCGTTCACTCGGTGCCTTTGATCCGCTTGATCCTCGGAAATGGAAGATCTTCGTGAACTGGCTGCGCTACCATGTCGCGAATGACCCGCGTATTCCCGAACTATCTCGGTGTACTGATTCACGACCGCCATCCTGGCCTCTATTTCGGCTGCTTCCTCTTCCGGCGTCATGGACCGCAATTTCGATTGCATTCGACGATTTTTCGCCGCTTCCGCCGCCGATAAAATACTATCTGTATCGGATTCCGACATTGGAGGTGTTTTCAAAACCTCGGACATGCTTGAAAAATCTGTGATTCGCTTCTCAATATCGATATTCATTTTTTCGTCATTTTCTCGTTCATATGACTGCGGTGGTATCGCTCTGATTGGTTTTTCGGGAGCAATCGATCTGCCGAAATTGTCCGGAGGGATCAGTTCTTCCTTGGGTTTCTTTAAAATAGATTTTGGTACTACGTTGTTCAGCGAGACGGGAGTAACTGCTCTGACAGGTGGAATCTCCAAACTTGTCATTCTATCGTGCGAAATCTGTGGCAATTGCGGCTCGACGTGTGGAACTGATCTTCCCCTAGGATGATAAGTATCCTCTTCATCGATAACTCGTCTTGCCAGGATCCTTGATTTTAATAATTTCAAGTCCTCGCTATCCGCGCTACTAATCTCTTCCGACGATTCTTCGGAGACCTCGATGCTATCAATTTCCTCTTCTTCCACTTCCTTGGCTCTGTTTACAGTTATGGAGCCTACCATCCCCTCTTTATCATCCGCTTGTATCGATTTTTCTTCTTGTACCTCCTCCAACAGCGGTACATTCGCTTCGTGCCACCTACGCAGACGTTCTAAAGATTCATTTTCGTCGTTCCTCCTCCAGGAATCCGCCGTCATCGTTTCAGAGGGGAGATTCGGATCTGATATGGCCTCGACATCCGATAGCAAAACTGGCGAGAGAAGTTTCATTGCCTTCGGAGTCACTTCGGTTTGCCCCTCGCTCGATCGTCGACGATTCTTTTTGGCCTGCCACGAAACGATCAAGTTCTGCGTCGTGACGCTAGAATTGGATAGACGTCTTCGAAGTGACGATTGCCGAACGGATTCGTCATTTAATAGCGCCAATTCGCCGGTTTGTCTCTCAAGCTGCGTTTTTCGTTTTGCAATTTCGGATGCCTCTTCGGCAGCGACCGCGCGATAGAAACGTTCCATAGCACGTTCGTGAAGAAGCTCGGTAGAGCTGACCGCCGGTCGCATTACTTCTACTACTTGATGCCGCGCGCTGAATAATTCCGGAAGGGACAGTGACATCGGCGGCGGTATGAGATCGCTCTCTTCTTCCGTCAATTCGATCATGTCTTGTTTGTTACCTAAAAAAATAAATTTGTTTAATATAATTTAAAATGCAATTCTGTATTTTTTAAAAATCTTTTGTAGATTTTTTCTCGCGCACTTACTTGTGCCGCTTTTAATGCGAGTTTCATGCAACGTGCCATTCACGGTTTCCTCTTGCATCGTCTCATCCTCTGGATACAGGACCAGCATAAACTCCGAGCTACCATGTAATGCGTCTTCGTCATCATCTCGTGACATCTTTTGCAATTGCGGGCTACTTTGCGGTGAAGGTAACATGGATTCATTTGTAACGGCGGTCTGTCTTTTTAGATTTGAATTTATAGATGAAAAATAATGGCTAGTTGTGGTGCGATTCTTCTCTCTTTGAGATTCTTGAATTCTTGGCATCGAGAGCGGAGAGAGGCTTCTTCTTTCTTTTGTCGATATTGGACGCGGCTTGAAATCTTCTTCGACGACCGGAGAAGAGACTGTCACTGTTGGTTTCGGCGACATTGTTCTTTCTCTCTTTACAACAATATCTTGCTACATTGCAGAAAAAAATATATCTTTTATCTTCTAATCCATAGAATAAAATTAGTTTTTTTTTTATTTACCTTGTCTTTCGTATCTGCCGCAGTATTCGATTGATCTGCTTGATTTCCAAGAGAAACTTGTTGCTTCGTGGAAGTGTAGTCTCTAGATCTGGCTGGAGGAATTGGCGGTTGTTCCTTTTCTAAAGTGTCCGGTGCAAATGTCACTCTACTATCTGCTCTGGATGGCCTATCCAGCGTAGAAATCGGCATTGCTAGCCGTTGTGTTGAAGCTGATCGCTCATCGTATCCGAAGCGATCGCCGCTTTCGTCATCTCGTGTTCTAGCTTCTTCCCTTGTTAAACTCCTAGTTCTTTGTGCCGGCATAGAAGTGAAACTCACTTCTCGTTTGTCGCCGCGAGATCTAGTGATCTCCCGATGACTCTGCGATTTCTCGCTCAAAGACGGCGTTACAATTCTGCAAATATAAAGTTATGAATTTATTTCTGAGCAGATAAAAAAATAGGTCGAAATCGAGAAAGCCTATCGACGATAAAGTATACTTTCGCTTGAGGTCTGGAATGAAGATAACGTCGCTCTCTTCGCTAGGATCGCTGACTCCGTAAGGATTTTCAGCCTTCACGCGAAACTTGTATTCGGAGCCTTCGATTAATTCTGTTAACGTTGCGCTGGTGCATCTGCTAGTCGTTGCTTTAAGCCACACTTCCCAGCCAATCTGAAACAATTGTTGTCAAGTTTCCAAAAATTTACGAGAATGATAATAATATCATCGATCGCGTACTCTATAGTATTCGACGATGTAAGTCCCGATCTTGCATCCGCCGTCATCTTCTGGTTCTTTCCACGATAACGTCACTGATCTACCTAGAGTCATCGCTACGGTCACTTTTCCGGGAGCAGCGGGCCGATCTGTTGACAAAAATTAATGGCGCAAGGAACTGATAAATTATATTATACAAAATATTATAAAAAATCTAAAAAAAACTAATAACTAAATTAATGCAACGTTATTACGCACCTGTTACAGTGACTAGAAAAGACGCAACATCTTCACCCAATTTGTTCGTGGCTTTGACGGTATATTCGCCTCGATCATTTCGTTTGGCATCTGGTATTTTCAAAACTGATTCACCGTCCATCACCTCGAATACGTGTCTAGCATCCTTGGATATCAGCTCGCCGTCGTGATACCAGGTGACAGTAGGCGGTGGCTTACCTGCCAAGGATACCTTCAACCTGATGGTTTCATCTTGCTCAAAAAGCAGACCGTCTTCGTATTGACGCGGTAGTCGTATTCGCGGTGCCGCTAAATAAATATAAATAACGTTCAAAAATTTATCAAAATTGCAAAGAATTTATATTTATATATATTTTTGTTAGCATTGTCAGTTTACCTTCGAGAATTAATTTAGCTCTGGTAGCAACGTGACCCGCTCGATTGGTGGCGGTACATTTGATTTCACCCTCGTCGTTAAGCGCGGTTTGATGAATCAGAAGAACGCTCTTTCCATTATCCGTATTGATCCTGGTGCGTCTACTGCTAAAAATCTCAAAACCGTCCTTGAACCATGAGATTTTTGGCAATGGTGTACCGGAGAATTGTACGACAAATTCGACCTATACATGAGAAAAGTTATCATCACATTTTAATTTTAGCATATAGATACATACCTGTTCGTTTTCGAGCGCAGTCGTATCCTTGAGCTCCAGATCGAAATAAGGAGCGCAAGCTGCGGCGGCCCTTTGTAAGGTAACTGTTAGCGGTTCGGAGATTTCGCTCGGTCGCGAAAGTCCGACTGCATTTTGCGCCCTGACTCGAAATTGATAGCGCCATCCTGGTTCGAGACCGCTTAGAGTTAGCTCCGGAAAGGCGCACAGGCCGGAACTGCTTCGTACCCAATGAGTAGAGCCTAGTCGTCGATGCTCGACCAAGTATCCGACGATTGCCGATCCACCGTTACTCGGCGACCTCTCCCATCGTATCGCCACAACATCCGGCTGTGTTTCGTCTGTACCCGATATTAAGATAGGTTTGCCTGGCGGAGCTGGAAGGCCTGAGATCGTATGTCGAATGATTATAGATATTGCAACAAAATGTAAATTAAAGTGATAAAAATATCACTTGAGCTAAAATTATTATATTAATATTTATTTAATTTTCTAAATGTATATAAGTATATAAATTTATAAAATTAATATTTATTAATAAAGTTTTTTTTTATTTTTTATTTATTTTTATTATATATATATTTATTTTTATTTTTTGCAGAGTAAGAGATACTAATGTCTGCAAGTTCTTACTAGAACGATGATTAGGTATGTATATAGAGCAAATTTTCAACATCGGTACGTAAGTGGCGCTCCCAAAATAAAATGCGTCGCGTTTGGCAGTACATTAGAGTACAGAACCGGCGCACTGTCTACAAATTGAGCATTTAACACCATTATTTTTTGCTTGTTCTTGTATAACGTGTAATAATCGCGCACTTTTTTAAAAATGAGCACCGTATAACAATAGAGTATAATTATTAATCCAAAGAAATAATAAAATCAATGCGTGATCTGAACGTTCTTTCACTACACAGATCGAGTTAATAGCAATCTAATTTTAGATGTCATTTCGGTGTCAGAATTGTCTAATCAAATTTGATTTAACAGTGATTTGACATTGATAACGATCCCTCTTTATCGCTTAAATATACGCTATTAACTTGTCACAAGCTGTGTGCGTTAACTGCATTTATCAATAAGTATTCGATGCTTTTAAAATCAAGTAAATAATAATTTTGTTCTAAATAAGTAGAAAAAAAATGCTATACAAATGCGCTTTGAAATAGAGCAACAATTATCGAATCATTAAATTGATAAGGGCATCGGCTTTTTTTTTTGATATAAATTTAAGCGAAACACGAAAGTATCTCTCCAATTTTTAAAGATCACCGAGATCATAAAATTAAATAAGCGAAACGATAGATTGATCTACCTGGGCCATCCCAACGTGTCTTTCTCGAGTTGGTGCCGACGGAGATGTTCTTCGGATAGTCTTTCGTCGTGGCGTTGCCCATTATCGTGCCTCCTCTTTTTCCTTCTCGTCGAGCCTGGCTCGACGATCACTCCGTCCCTGGCCAGTTTTTCGATCGTTCCCGCACTTCGAGATGTCAAAAGTATCACATTGACAACATTATCTTTGCTATTCGAAGAATGATTGAATAGCAAAATGATGCTGATCTTCGATGATGACCAACTTAGAAAGAGGAGAAGAGAGAGAGAGAGAGAGAGAGAGAGAGAGAGAGAGAGAGAGAGAGAGAGAAAGAGAGAGAAAAAGAGAGAGAAAGAGAGAGGAAGAGGAGATGAGAGAAAGGGAGATGGCAGGAGGAAAGGAGAGAGATGGAATAAAAAAAAGAGAAAGACAGCGAATGTGCTTGATATAGCGCGAGGCTCGATGCAGCACTGGCGAACTTCCCCGTGGTCGTCGACTGTAGCGACGCCAAATCTCTTCAGCTTTCCTCGACGTCTATCTTTGTCCCATTGACATGTTCTTTAACTGTGATCTTCTTTAACTCTATATTTTTTTAATTTATTTTTTTTTTTATAATTGCAAAAAAATATTGTTTGATAACCTTTTACATCGGACTAACAATAAGATGAATTTATATATTATATTTGTATATAGTTTCCTGATTTGCATTTGAATTTGAAGATTTACATGATTACTGTACATAATGTGTATTAAAAATCTCATCTTATATGATCTCGCGTTCGCATCTTATATAATGAATCCACGTGGCTATACAGTACTGCTATGTAAATAAACTTGGAAGGCAGTATCGATATCTTGCCATTTCTTGCCGTATTTGAAATTGAACATCTTAAATGGTAAATGTATTTCTAATTCGATGAATTATTTAATTTAAATATATGTATAATGTATTTAAATAATTAGTAATTTAATAATTAAAAATTTAAAAGAAAATTGTATAAATTGCGCTAGTCTTTTACTATATTTTTATCCACATCAATTGTTTCGAAAAACTATCGAGAGAAAATGCATTGTAATGTCACAGAATTATATATGACCACGACTTTTCCTTGGATGTACGTTTTTTAAATGTATTAATTAGTAATAGATTATTTGATTAATCTCTTTAAAACGTATTTGCGCGCTCATACATTGAATATAACTGATTTAAATTTACAGTTAATTTATAATATACATCAATATCATTATTTGGATATATTATTTTGTTGATATATATCTACGAAAAATTACAGATATATCATAATTTGTTTAAATTTATACTGATTAACTGATTTAAAATATCTGTCGATGTTGAAATGCGTGATGTCATCAGCGTAACCGACATCTACGAAGATTCTTCTTATTTTCTCTTTGCAATCTCCGTTATTTCTCGCCTAAAATATTTCTGCATATTTCTAAAGAGAGATAAGGAGTAAAAAATGTGATACCGGTAAGACAGAGATGAGAGGAAGGGAAGGGCCGGTGTGCGTAAAGGAGGGGGAATACACGGTTAATCGGTGCCAAAGTACCGTTGTATCTGAATGGACCAGGGATGGCTTTCGGTTTACCTGCAGCCTCCGTTGCGGCTGCAGCTCCGCGCTGCACCTATCGCGCTCTCTGCACATTCTCTATAAATGCACGTGCGCACATCTATATGCATGTGAGAATTTTTTTCTTTCGTCGTTAACGCGAGACACGTGCCACGGCGACTCGTGTCAATTCGAGGCTCGATAAGTTCCCTCGTTGGTCACGTGGATACGCAGATGCAAAGCACCTGGAGCCGAAACAGCTGTTGGCTAGTTATTCCTACATTTCCGCTATAGATTCGAAGTGCATACTATGACGTGTGTTGCGCCTACGCAATGTTTTATCGTGACACTTTGCAAGTGATTCGGATCAGCATCACTAACTTGATCGATGATCGGTGAATATTGTTAATTACAGTTATAATTCAGATATTTGTGACTAAAATAATTCAAAAAATGAAAAATATATGCTTGACAATTGGACGGATTGTTCTTTTTTTCTGTGGAATAAATGTAGAATTTAAATGTATAAATGTTGGACCAAAATTATTTTTGACTACTTGAATTATTTACAAAAGTGCCAAGTGAATGATGATATATGTGTGTAATCAATTAATAATAAAGTATTTAATGAAATAATTGTGAAATTTATATATAATCGGCAAATGTGATCTTTTTTTCAGATTGATCAAGGAAATCTGTAAAAGATTATTTGAAATGACTTTCTTTTACAAGCAATTATAGAGATGTCTATGAAAAGTTTAAAAGCAGCAGATATCCTGGAGGCTTTAGAATCGAAGCTCGCATATATTCCAGGTGGTCGTGATCGTGACGGACGGCCTTTAATAGTAATTAGTGTTCCTCCAGAACTTGATCCAACAACAAAACCGAAACTAGAATCTCTTATTTTATATTTTTTATCAATTTTCAGGTATAGAATATCTCGATATCTCATTGTACATATTTACAAATATATATTATTAGTTTGTATACACATATAGGTAATATTTTTTAAATTTTATTAGTGAAGAAACGAAAGAAAAGGGCTTGGCTTTAATTGTGGACGCGCGTCGTGGTGCCTGGCGTGTAGCTAGATCCTGTATTAGGCTATCCACGAATCTCGCAGGATCAACAGTCGTTTCCGTGATTGTAGTCCGACCTGATGGTTTCTGGGACAAACGTGTCGATAGTTGTACCAAGTCGCACAAGGAGGGCGAAGTTAGTGAATTCAATCTGATAAATATATATTTATTGCAATTTTATTATGTAAAAAAACCTAATTAAAAATCTATTTTTATTTTCTCACTAATTTACATTTTAGCCAATATACGTTACTTTAACGAGGCTGCATGTTTATATTGACTTTTCTCAATTACCGTACGAGTTGGCAGGTAATAAGGCATACAATCACGTCGAATGGATTAAGAAACGTATGGTAAATTAAAGATTTTTATCACGAGTAAATATAAATTATAATTACTGGTGAGATATGTTAATCTCTTGATATATTGTGATTTGATTTTATAGAAAATAGAAGATTACTCGAGAGATGCGTTAGAATTAATATCAAAAATGACAAATTTACATCAAAGATTGAATACTCTTGATGGTATTCGTATGACGCAATCAGATGATGATATAGAATCTTATTGGGAGATTGGTACGAAATTATTATCAACCGCGCGTCATATACTCCAATCAGGTTTATATATTATTTTTTATCTTAAATTTTGTAAAAGTAGAATTATATTTGAATATAAAATTATATATATATATATATATATATATATATATATATATATATAATATCAGTAACAGATTAATAATTTTTTTAAACAAAACAATATTTTTTTTATGTAAAAATTATGGAAAAAGTTAGATAAATTTTGTGTTTGTTTGTTATAGGTAGAAATCTAGTCAGTTCTATGAGCAGAGAGTGCTCCAAAGATACTTTGGATATGATTAAAGAAATCCATAAGCTGCTCGATTCTATCGAATTAAAACAGGTATTTAAGTGTATTTAAAATTTATTTAAATTTGTTTTTTAATTAATTTAACATTTATATTTTTAGATGGATATTGAAAATTCGTGGATAGAAATGGAACGAAATCTGGATACTGCCAGAGTAATCGAAGATCTCGAGCAGGGTGTATCGAGCGTTACCGATTGGATCTTGGGTCCAGCGGATATGATGCTGAATTCTTGCTGTCAGGTTGGTTTCGATGTTTCTTCCTCTGAGGAACTGCGAAGACAGCACGAAAAGCTAGAGCTTCAATGCCGGGTAAACAAAATTTTATTATTTTTTTATTTTATTTAGAGAATCATGACAATCGAAGATGATCATAATGTATGTTTATAGGAAACTTATGGGCGATATGCGGAATTGCTTCATAAAATTGATAGTCTCCCGAAAAGCAGGCTACCAGAAGACTTAAAATCTCAGAGAGATTTCATGGATTTTGTTTGTCGTAGTTTTGCTTCACGACTCGAAAGACGTAGAAATGTATTGATCACTTCGCAAAGATTTTTTAGGCTTGTTTCTGAAGTAAGAAATAATTGATCGAGCAATAATATCAATAAAAAAAAACATTTTTTTTTGTAACGTATTGTCACTTACAGTACTTTGATAAGACGAGTGAAGTATTTGAACAATTAGTCATGGGTACCAGGAATTATAATTTGTCTCAGGCGAGCGTTAAGCTCTTAACATTGGAGAAAAGTCAAACAGTTTTAGGTAAGAGCAAAAGATTCATCACGATTCATCACATATTAATATTTTTATACGATTTTTTTCAACACTCTGGAATAATTTTCCAGACAGTTTAGAGCGCGAACTCGTAAAGGAGGGCGAAAAATTGTCGGATATTCTCTCTATGCCCGTGAAGGATGCGCTTGGACGAGAAGTTTACGTTAATTATAATGAAGACATCGTAAACGTAAAAGATATATTAGACGCAACAAACGCTAGGAAAAATATCTTTAACGATAGCGTGGAATTACAAAAGCTGTCGTTGAAACAAGTAGCCTTGATACATATGTACGAAAGCGATGCCGAACAAGTAAGCGCATAAGATGTAACGTAAAAAAAAAGTAATTAAAAAAAATGCAAAAGCATACGATATAAAAATTATATATTTCTCAGGCTGTTGAATGGTTGAAGGATCTTTTTGACGTATTACTTCGAAATCATATGGAAGTTGGATGTAACACAAAGGAGATACAATCGCAGAAAGAAGAGCACCAATCCTTTCAGGAAACTGCGAAGGTAAAGCACATGATTAGTGCAATAAAATTTATTTATGCTGAATTATTAAGCGCAACGTGTCAAAATAAATATTTACAGGGGACTTATGAGTACGGTGGTCAGTTGGTGAACGGTGCCCGCGTACTGAGACTATCTTGCAGAATATCTTTAGAGAGCAACGCTGGTATCTTTTCGAGATTGCGGCAAGCTTGGCGGCAGTTTCGATCTGTTAGTCAAGAGCAGCTAACTAGACTGCGAGTATGCGCTGTCTTTCACAGGAATGTTGAAGATGTACGCAAACATGAACTAATATTAAATGAATATGCGAATCCGAAAAAGTAGCTCAGGCTGGTTTACTTTAAAAAAATTATTATGTAGTAAGTCATGTCTTTATTTCTATAAATTTTCTCTTTAATCTGTTTAAAAAGCACTGTACCAGATTGCAACACTTGGTGGAAACGGTCACGATCCTGTATCGTGCTGCAAAAGACGAGGATGCAGAAGCAAAATCGCGTATCAGAGCAGACATAAGAGTCATTCTTGATAATCGAGAAAAACTTTTATTGGAGGTTGGTCGGATGATGAGGCTAGGTCGCCTTCTCAAGACGAGATTAAAAGAACCTCTTTATCAACAACCGTAAGTATGAAGAAGAATCGCAGAGCTGATTCGCATTAGCATAATTATAGTGTTAAGGAATTCCTATATTTAACTTAAACATCTAAAAATATAAGATTAGTTTGAATGAATTGCGTGAAAAACAAGCTAGTGAGGTGACAGAAAGTAAATCTACAAGAAATGTCATAAGACAAAGCACGAGATATAGTAATAAAACATAAATAGAAATTCAGAAACTTTATACTTTAAACTTTTTTGCATTTATTTTTTAAATATAATTGAAAAAAAGAACTTAGAATTAGCGAGACCGGTAATACGTTTGCTCGAACGCCTACGTGTTTAATAGAGACGGTGTGTCAGTCCATGGTCGGCTCTCGTCGAGATAGCTCCTGTAATCTAGGAACGGTACATGTAAGTTCGCAGTAAAATAATTAAAATCTCATAATGTCTTTGTTTGATTTGCTTATTTAAAGATTAATTGTCATTGCTTTTATTTTGTTTTTTTACCTTTATTTTAATTAATCTTTCTGTTTGGTTTAATCCTTAGTTGTGGCACATAATTATGCGACTTGTCAACTGACAGGCAGATATGAAGAATCCTCTGTTTCATAAAAAATATTATTTTATTTTAAGCCTGTATTTTGTAATAAGATTTATTTTATTATCACTAACACTTTTGTGTGAATATACACGCTATCGAAAATATTACAATATGTTCACGGATAACGAAGAATTGCGTTCCACAATTTGTTGGCTTCGTTCCATGGTCACATTGTAATCTAAAACTCGATTGGTAATGCGAATCCCGCCTTGATAATATTTTGGTGTGAAGGATTGTTTATCGTATTGCTCCAGAGAATTATTTCTATTAAATTCACATAATAATAATAATAATAAAAATATGCTAGATTGTATAATAAACAAATTTTTGGTATAAAAATTATTTTAAAAATTGCTGCATTAATACAGCAAATATGCAATAATATGAAAACATATAGCAAGCGGATTCTGCGTAGAACGGTGCGTGTTCTACGAAATTAGAACTTTGCTCCAAATCACGGAGGCCATATGTGTCGACGTACTGTCGATGCACTGTCAACTATCAATTACGTAATTCACTGAAATGTTTTCTTAACGTGGTGCTGTTTCTAATTCAATCATGGCCCCGATTTTAGATTGCATCTAATCGTATGGAGGAAATAAAATAAATATTGCGAAGCTGACACATGTGCTACACATGTGTGAATAAGTTCTGAGGCTTATAATTCGCATAATATTTTTTAATTGCTATTTTACGTGATTGCAAGGAAATCTTAATATTTGGAAGAAAATAACGTTATCGTAAATGTAACTCTGTAATAAAACTGAAATTGAAATTGTGGGTGCTAAGCAACCTTCAAAGATTTTTTTTTTAGAAGTCCGGAAAAACATCTCTATTTATAGAATATCGAATCGACTATAATAAATATCCGTCTGTCTTAGGATGTCCGAAGCCGAGGATACTTCGATTCTCGGCAGTAATCTGACAGCTGTGGAAGCTATCTCGGCGAAATTGGCGGAAGTTACGCGTCTCGCGGAAAAACTGGATGCGAGACTATGCGAAGCCGGAGCTAGAACTCGACCGATATCTATTCCTACCGCTGTGACGTCTTCCGCTTCGTCCTTGCTCTCGATATCTACTATATCGCCGTCAGGCACGCCCATCCGTACGACTTCTATCGCCACCGCACCGGCATCGGGCGAGACAGCTTCGACCGCGTCTGCGATCGCTCAAATACGTCCAGCATCTTCGGAAGCTACGACTGTGGTAGGCAAGTCTGTAACTCCTATGGCGGAAAAATCCGACGAGAGTGTACTTCACATCCCCCGCTCACATTCCACAGAAGATGTCGAGACATCGATTAAAGATTCCGGTACCAAGGTATGTCGTCAAATTTTATTATCGATTATAGCAAGTATCTATCTTTCTCAGTTAAAAATATTTCAAAATATTATAAACATATTTTTATTTTTGTAGGAGCTTATTGAAAATCCTCGTAGCGAAAATACGACAGAAGAATGCAATGTAGAGGGTTATACAACAGCGACTGAATGCTCAACAACTCCACCTTCGCGTTCCAGGAGCGAATCTTTTATAACATCGCCGGAATGCGAAGATCTTTCTACGACGGCTCCTGTGACGAGTTTCGATTCTACTTGGTACTTATGCAATCGTTCAATCATTTTACATCCGTAATCAAAATCAGATTTAAACATTTGAAAAATTTTTAAAATATCTTTCATTAGCTTTAAATATATATTCGAATATTTAAAGGTGGGCCACCGAAACGTCTAAAGTAACTACCACCGCGGAACCTCTTGTTGCTGCTTCGAGCAATGAAAACCAGACGCTGAAATTTACCGAAGCAACGTCGAATATTTGCGCTACAAATGGAATTAAACCAGCAACGCAGATTGAAACGATGGACAAAATCACTGACGTATGTAATATAATTTGATTGACAAAAGAAAATTATTTTTTTTTTGTACATCAGATTACGATAATTCAAATAACTATTTCAACTATTTCAAAAATTGATATAAATTGTGAAACTTGCCACATATTCTTTACATATTACAAATAATATGTTTTTTTTTATATAGGAGAGAGCAGGCAGAATTGTAAAAGAAGTAACCGAGACGACCGTTTTACGCGTGTCGCACGATATTCGATTAGGAGTAGCCTCTTACAAATTGACATCTAATGTAATTCAAGATCATCGACAACATATCGATGCAAAGAATCTTCAAAATGTAGAACGTGTGCTACCAGCGGAATGTCACGAAAGAATGGACGATACTCAACGTGATCTTGATTTATCTCACTATAGTCAGTATTTTAGTTTAATCGTCTGCATAGCACAATAATGTAAATTTATTATTGTATCTATTAGTTTATCCTTTAATTTTTCAATAGAAGAATCTGAGAATTATGGCGATAAATGCCCGAAGAAAATCCAATCGGATCAATACATTACAACAAAACTCATGAAGATCCGAGAGCATATGTTGAATGACAGCTCGCGCTCTGATTTGAGAGAGTACGAAGATATATCTTGGCAGGATCTTTTGCGGCATCACGAAGATAGTGGAATCGACATGTCGCCGATGAAGAAGGATGATAATTTGGAAGGCGAAGATTTTTTGGAAAGAGCGAGGAAAGTGAGTCTTGGATCAAGATCTTTTTTCATGATCGAGAGAAAAAGTTTGTTAATTATTTGCATAAGTGCAGTTTTTTTTTTTTGCAATCATTGATGCTTAATCGGATTCTTTTATTATAAATTTTAGATAAGAAGAATAACAATCATGTCATTGGTCAACTAAAAATTTCTCATTTGTCATTTCTTAAACACAATTTAGTTATTTGATGTGTGCTTAGTGTGATTTACATTTATTTAAATATTTTTAAGCTTGATATGACACGCATTCAATAGAGAGCTATGACTATTAATTTAATCCTTATAACCCGAAATTATTTGCAGCTTTGACGAAGACATTTGATATCGAAAATCTCATGAATAAATGTTGACCGATGCAGAATTAACGACTTCGTATAAAAAAAGATATTCGTATGCATGGACCATAATTTGTCTCGAGAATATTATATGCCACATTGCATCTGCATGATCAAAGGAATGAAGAAAAAACGGCATCATTAACCGCACACTTGTTACGTGTTTTGCTGTCATAAATTAAAATTTATGTATTATATATTGTAACACATTTTTACAGGAATTTCTTCTGCTATGTATATTGCATGAATTGTTTGTTATCTTTTTTTTTTTTAATAAATGATATTAAATAAAATTTTTCTGGCGGGACACCTATTCGAAAATATACCGGATGGTCTCTTACATTTAGACGACCTTCTTTTCTTTACAATCGTTACACTTTCGTTCGACGCTGGTCGGCGCTGCAGAGATCCGCTCAGTAGATCATGCTCGAGCAGCGAGACGAAGGTGAGCGGGAGGCGACCAGCCGGGAGGAGGCTTAACCGGAGGCCGCATCGCGGCATGCCGGTTCAGTCTTGGTTCGGCTGGTTACTGCAACCGATCGGCTGGTGACGTGATACACTCGTGACATGTGTCACGCGAGTGTTTCTGCCGTTGTTGTCGTCATTATTGCTATTAACGTTGCCTGAACGCCTGAATCGATTTTAGGTGATTGCCAATTAAAGATTATGCCAAAAAAAGAGACTCCGCATATCTAGAAAATTGTTCTTATAATTTCGAGTGCGCCACACAAAAATATCTTGTTGAATTGTCACTGTCAAGAAAACTGAGTTTGCAATCTACTAAGAAAGATGAGAAAAATGAGAAAGTCTCTTTCTTCAGATTTTTTAACTTAAATTATGTAATTAAAGAAATAAAAAAGCTGTCAAATATCTTCATTAATTTAAGCAGTAAAAGGATAATTCATATAATTACGTGCGAATGCCACAAATATCGAATATTAATAATGATTAGAGGTTTTCTTGAATAAAAGCCAATCAAATTATCTGCCAATATAATTGAATATAATGCTCTAATATATATAATATAAAAAAATTTATTTAATAAATTAAAACATTATTTTAAAATATATAAAAAAAATTTTGTAGCATAGTGTCTTCTTACTATTTCTAAATCATCTTCAGCCGTGGTTCTCATCATGATGTACTTGCCGTTGAAAGAACGCTACCAGTCAGTCCGGTTTTATTCTACCATTTGTCCATTCGTGTAGATGACGTCATCGTATATAAAGATATTTTTGAAGAATAAACATATCGATGTTGAATCAAAAAATACTAATGCAAATATTTCAGTATGCAAGATTACATTTTTTTTAAATTAATTATAACTATAAATTAATAAATTGCTTAAAATTTATTATTCTAATTTTTCGTGCAGTCAAAATATCTTAATAAGATTATCAGAAATATAAATTAATTTTGGCATTTTTTGTTTTAATAAATTGCTGCATATTAAGCAAGCTGAGTATCGAAGGATAAAAAAAAATTCTTGCGTAATATTCTTGCATTTGTCATACGTGCGATAAACACAATCGTCCCTCACATCGTATATTCACAGAATTTTCGCACCAGCGTTTTTGGTCAAGCGCCAAAAATATCAATCAAGGAAGATAACTGAGCCAACTGAAAAATATATAATTTTTCATCGGTGAAATCTCTCTATATCACTTTGAGAATATCGATGAGCAAGATGTTTATTGTGTCGCGTTTTAGATTGGTATACGTCACTGCGATATATTTAGCACCAGGCATTGAAATCACTGTCCGGTCAAAACCGTATGATATCACCGTATGGCGTAACATTGTCTTAATTTTTTGGCAATTTGTCCGTCGATCTAACTGCCCGATTTATAGCATATATTATTACTCGGTGTTAGTAAATATAATAATTTCACATCCGCAAACATAATTGGCAACCGCCTAATCGATTGACATTCAGATTCGAAACGTCTTGGTATCGCACGGGAGATAAGACTATTAATGATGATGGTGGACGGTCCTGACTCGATGGAGGTACACGCGCATCCCGAAGAATTCAACGAGATGAATTCAGGAATGATGATGCGAAGAAACGAGGAAACGCCGCAACGAACTATCCCTCCAACTACCACTATAAGCACCATAGCTGTGCAAAGCGGAGAAACGCGTATAGTAATTGCTCTGCTTCAAGTAAGGAAACGTCATTTCAAATCGACAATAATTTATACTTTCTATTTCTGACATGTGATCCTCTTCTTTCGTCATATATTTAAATTTAAATTTAAAAAAAAGTATATGCAAGAAATTTATATTTAACGATTTTTCCTCGAAGAATTCAACACAGGATCTGAACTGTCTTTTTTATCTAAGTTTTGATGATAAAGGATAAAATCTTTTGCCGTGATATCTCGTACATAACGCTATGGTGTAGATATTTCGGGATTTGGTTGCTTCGGTCTATAGCTATTTCCGAGTCCTCTCGAAACCGTAAGCGTTTTAGGTATCCGCTGAGCAAAACAAGTCTCCCGAAACTCCACGAAGGATAAATTTAACCGCTAGGTACAGTAACTCCCATTACACGCCACCATGATCAGATACACCCATCTCGATCTTAAAATCACGATCGCACAATCCGAATAAGCAAGTTACATTACTTACAAGCGTAAAGTCACGGTGTTAATTTCTTTATCGTTTCAA
This sequence comes from Cataglyphis hispanica, assembly GCF_021464435.1. Lineage (NCBI taxonomy): Eukaryota > Metazoa > Arthropoda > Insecta > Hymenoptera > Formicidae > Cataglyphis > Cataglyphis hispanica. The sequence goes on along the minus strand of NC_065966.1, from coordinate 1,279,711 downwards.
ATACTTTTCCAGCAAAGATGATTACAATATCTAAGGTGATAAAACCAAGTATATTTTTCATAAGATATTCAATTTTTATATCGGCTTGGCAAAAGATTATTTACAAGAATGTCTCTTCCAATATGTATACGAATTAAATTGTAAACTAAATTGTGTAAAGGGAATTCTGCAAAACGATAAATAGATAAATCAATAAATAGAGTGATCTGTGAGACCATATCGAGCCAAAGAGATCTCTTATATGGCAGAGATCCGCGTATATACTCTCGTATAATCTAACAAACCGGTATTATGCAGGAGAGACGGCTCGGGGCGGCCCGGGTTCAATCCGGCCCGGCTTGACTCGCGGCGTGATTCTTCCTTTTACCGCACCTTTCCCAATATATCGTACCTACGATCTAACGATACTCCGACTTCTACATCCGAAAAAGGAGAAAAAGATACGCGAGAACCCTGGACGCTTGAGATTTTTCTACGACGCCGTTTAATCCAAGTTTCATCTATTAAGATTTTATCGTTGACTGTCTAAATTTTCTAAACGTTCGAGTCTTCTTCGCTTCGAGTCTTATATTAAGTCGAATCGCGCAGTTTATTCTCTCAAATATCCGAATATGGTCATGTTTGGACATACCACTTATGCACGCATGACTTTGCGGGATCATGTTCATTTTGAGCCGCTGGCTATAAGATTCGCTTTCACTTCGATTGCGCGAATCACGAGTCGCATTTTTCTTATTTATCGATTAGACAACGTAATATTTTGCACGTTTTTAGCGAATGTATGTTCAAACATGCTTTCACACTAATTGTATTTCTTATCGTCATAACTCTATTCTAGTATCTTTGAGAAAAATGGTCTAAAAAGACTATTTTCATACAAATAAAAAAAAAAAAAAAACGATTTTGTGTTACTGATATATGACGATACCAGAAGAGAGAGAACTGGTCAATCCAAACGTGGATATTCGGCAGTGTGCCAAAGATGAAAATGGAAACATATCTTGCCCCTTTTTGTGACCCACACGAGGTCAATGAACTGAGGGCCGATCTCTGTCTACACTGTCTGTCTTCTCGTTTCATTTTTTTCCCATTTTTCCTCTTTTATAATATTGACGGGCACGCCATTTTAAATTTTATTTACAAAATTATATATTTATTGCTATTATAAATAATCCCAAAATTTTTTTAAAAATCTTTTCTATATGACACCGTGGACGTGCAGTTTTGTCAAACAGTTCTGTCTTTCTTGAGATTTTCCTTTGTCGTTTAACATGTTGTATCATGTTGTAAATTAATCATAGCATTGTATATAATATTCTGCAATAATTAATTAAAGGATATAATATATTCTGATCATGCAAATGACAATTTAATAAAGAGCGATATATCTAACGACATCCACAATTTAATTATGTTATCATTTATATTATGCGGAAAATTTACAATTTTGTTATTACCGTTTGTCCAGAGTGGCGAATGGTTGAAGCTGAAAATACTCGAGCTACAACCAGAACTAACGAGACTCGGTGCTTCCGCAAAAGAAGCCACGGAACTCTCTAACGCGCACGACCAAGTATTACATCGATTACAGGTAAAATTTTAAACTTATCTAAGCTGCATTTTGTAATTATTTTGTAATTATTTGTAAAATATAATTAAGCAGATTGTTTAAAGCCCCTTTTTCCGTTGATTAAAAAATTTTGCCATAATTAGAACAAGCAGAGTCCGGTGGAAGAATTGTTACGACAGGCTGATCAATTGATTGCGACCCAGAAATCGAAAGCGGAAGTATATGCAGCCATGGCAGAGACATTGGGTCAAGCGTGGCGCGATGTAAATCAACTTTTAGAACGTCGTAAAGAAATACTTGACAGAAACGTTTTATTTCAATGGTACAGCAATATATAATTGATTAATTATGCGTGAGATTCGCACTTATTATATTAATTATTCGGTAAAAAAATAATTTTTTTTTTTTTCTAGTCGAGCGACAGAATGTAGAGAGAGTATGGAGGCGTTGGAAATGGCATGCAATGACACGTTGCTTCCGATCGAGATCGAGGCGGTGAAAAATTTTCTATCCAGGATCCAGGATCTTCGCAAAGATATGCTGGAAGCGTTGATGGGTGCATTACGGGAAGGCAAGGCGTTGCTGGACAAACTCAAGGAATTGGCAAACGAAGGCACCTTAGACTCCAGGCCGGATACGATTAAAGACGAAGCTAATCACGGTGCGTTTATTTAATATTCGCAAATAATGATTTTGTACTTATCGAATCAAATCTCGCCTATAAGTTGAGGATTTACAAATATCGTATTTTCCGTTAGCCGTGCTACGAGTTGAAAGGTGGCTGGAGGAGCTTCACGACAGACGGCGGCTGATCGAAACGTCTTTTCGTAACAGAAAAACTCAATTGGAACAATGCCTCGCTCTCGCGTTGCTCGCGACCGATCTTCGCGATCTCGAAGAAATCCTCAACGACAGAATCGCCGCCTTAGCGAATAGCTGCGATCAGTTAGGAGATTCTGCATCTAGCGCCGAATTGCTTCTTTACGAACTAAAAAAATTGCAAGCCGAAGCAAAGGTATCAATAAAAAGGAATAATTTAACTAATATCGCTAAAGATATAATTGGATACGCTCAATTTATTGCATAAATAATTGCGATACGTATATAATTATATTATTATACTATTACTTCAATTTTTTTTAGGAATTTCAAGACAGAGCTATTAAAATAACTAAATCGACCGAACGATTAGTGTCATCGGGACACTTTGCTGGCGAACAAGCGACCGAACAGGCATACGCGATTCTTAGCGTCGCCACTGATTATGTCAACGACTTGGATCAGCATAATATATTGTTGAACAGAGCGATGATCTTTTTCGAACTTGCACGATCGGTGAGTGCTTCCTTTCTACTTTTAGAGTCTAGTCAATTAAGCGGTATAGCATTATATAATTTTATTAAGTTGCGTTTGTCAATTCGAGCTTAATCGCGAATATCACGCTATATGTATAGGCTATCACGAAACTGGATCAATTGGAAATTCAATTGATGACAACGGAGCATCCTCCTTATTCCGCGCGACTCGCACGTTTTCACGCACAAGCTGTGACTACGATAGAAGATGTGACTTCAAAGCCCTTGTCAGAAGGATACGCGCTACTGGATGTTACGGGAAGAGGAGCGCCCGGTGCCGAGGTTAGATCAATCGATTAATTAAATCTGATAATTAACCGTTACGTATTTATTATCGCGCGCATTAAGTCAAGCTGCCAGTGAGAGGTTTCTCTTCGTTTTTGTAAGGTAGCTGTTACTAAGAAGATATAATTGTGTAAATCATTCGTAGAATAATTTTTTATTATATGCAGATTTCATTATTTACCGTTTACATTTTATCCAAAAAGATATATGTAATGTAAAAGTGTTGAATATATATGTCATATTTAGGGTATAAAAAATACGGTAGAAGAATTGGAAAATCGCAAGATTCGTTTGATGGAACGGTGTACAGCTCATAAAGAGGAGAGCCTGGAGATTTCGAGGATGCTTGCCACATTCTTGGATAAGCACGATGCGTTACGAACATGGTTGACTAGCATCGTTGAAGCCTTTCTGCAGGGGCATCAAGATATGGGCAGCGATTTGACAATGGCACGTGATTTTCGTGGAGTTCATTGTCAATTGCTCTCCGATTTTGATAATAAAAGCGAGGAAGTGGATCATTTAGAATTGGAGATTCTTCCAATCATAGAACGCCTGGACGAGACACAGAAATATGAATTGCGATCGAAAATAAAAAATCTTGAAGACGAATGGACGAAGACGAAGATTGCGGTGCTGAAAAGAATTGACTTGGGTACAATTTACATACAGTTTCACGAGATTATCGAAGAATTGACTAATGAAATGGATTCTATTGATAACGAATTGAAAAAATGTGAAGTATTAGATGAGACCAGAATCCATAAAGTGGAAAGAAGATGGAAGTCTCTTCAACCTCTTTATAAGAAACTCGATGATCGTGCAAAAGCATTTCTCGATGAAACCGGCAATGTAAGTAACTTATAAAATACTCTCGGATTAAAATAGGCTCAAAGTTAATAAGATTTTTGAAGAAATATAAAAATTGTATTCTTTTTTCATAGATTGATGACCCTTATCTTGATATATCGCGAGCTCGCCTGTGTGTTCAGACTCTTTTGGAGAAATTTGCCAATCGACAATTGGTTGTGACAGAATCATGGGAAAAATGGCAGACTACTATTGAAATTACGAGACAAAGGCGAATTGAGTGTGAACGAAAAGTCGAAGAAAGTGCAAAGGTAATTTTTAATTTATGTTATTAAATTTTATATCGTTCTTTTTTAAGATTTCTATCTTTTAAATTTGTATTAAATTTATTTGCATTATATTAATTTTTAATTTATTTTACATTTGACAATTACAAAATAAAACACACATGTTGCGAAAAAAGTAAAATTATATTAAAAATATTTTTATTATTTAGGTAATCTTTTTTCTAATTTTAATTATTATTGATTTGTTTGGTTCATATAGACATTAGAGTGGATAACAAAACTTGAGACAATATTGTATCCGGTAATTACAACACGATCCTCTAGAATAGCTGATATTCTGGATAATTTAAAAGATGTTAGACTACGGAATTTATCTGAATTAAACACAGCTCTTCAGGAATTGGATAGCAGAATCAAAAGTATTCGAGTATTCATTGAAAAAGGTAATTAAAATATATTTACACATTACGTTGCATTTAACAAGATTTATTTAATTAAAAAATTAATTATATTATAGATGAAGTTAAAACAACTGAACAGATCTCAGAAAGACTTGTGCAAATGTACGAAAAGATAAATATCGTCGCCAAGAATTACGAGGCACTACTGGAATCTTTAATATCCATCTTTAAGAATCTCGAGGAGGTAAGAGATAGATTTTTGAATATGTTAAATATCTCATACAATTCATGTGATTCATATACATATATCGTATATAAATTATTTCATCGCTTTTTAAGATTGAGCGTAAAATTGATCAAGCAAAGCAAGAACTTAAACATATATTAAGTCTTACAAAGCCCATTGTGGATAGCGCATTAAATGAGTTCGACATATTGAAAACGTCTATTGCGAAATCTTTGCTACGGGTGCGTACAAAATCTGAAGAAATAATCGACAATATTAGACAACAGGAATCGCTAGAATCTGCGACACAAGATGTCGGAAAACTCAAAGGCGCAATAGACTCAGTGGTCGTCGAGTTCGAATCGTTTCAAAGTGAAACGTCAAGTCGTATCGATAAACATCGACGACATTGCATTTTTAGAGAGGATATCGAAAAGATTAACTCAGATTTGCGCGACTTAAACGAGCAGTTGAAAAACATGGACGAAAAAATCGGCGACAATTTGCCGGCGTCGAGAGCGGCACTAGCCGCTTTTGAACAATTTGAACAAACTATAATAGTAAGTTAATATAATAACCTCGCCGACATTTTGAGTGGTTTAATTGTTAATTTACATTTTTGTTATTAGACACTGGAGGAAAGAATTGAAACGTTTGTGAAAAAAACGGAAGAAATGATCGTTCCGTTAACGCCACAAATGACGGATGAGATTTCATCCCTGCGAAACAGATGGTATCATCTGAGAGAGTGTGTTAAAAATACCAAGAAACGGATAAACTTAAGCATTGAATATTTCGTACTTTTGGAGGAAGCGAAACAATGGTTTAGGGAAGGTAGCAAACTCTTGGTGATCGTTGCACGTAAGGCAACAACCGTAAAAGTGCCTGAAGAAGCCATAAATTTAATGCAAGAGATCGACGCTTATATAAAACCGGGCGAAGAACAGCAAGACAAAAGGATCGAACAGCTCAAACAATTATCGACTATAGTTTTCGGTAATCAACATACACTTGTAAACAAAAGCAAATATAAATTATAAAATATAAAAGCAAAATTTTCTTTGCAACATAATGTTTTAGGTACCGACAGACTCCCTCAATTCAACGAAGTGGTTGTAGAGAATCGACAAATGTTAGATTCTTTTGCAGTCGTTTCTTCCGAATTGCGTACTTTGAGTCAAAATTTGCAAAATGCCGAGGATCTGCGAGAGAGGCTGCGAATCGAAAAATTGGAAGCTGACAAGAAATTGCAGGCTGCTAAAATAGAGATGGCCGCGGCGGAAGCTGCTAGAGTGGAAGCTGAAAATGCGAGGAAACTTGCGGAACAGCTTGCCGCTGAGACCTTGGACAAAGTCGCGATAGAGACGAAGAAGTTGAAAGAAGAGGAAGCACGAAGAATTGCTTCTCCTGCTCTTTCTCATTCTGTTTCTGCTCAAACCGAGGAAACAGTAATTGAGGAAACAATTACTTCCGCCGTGACAACCAAAGAGATTCATATTCTTCAAAAGGTATTGTAAACAATTTAAGTATTTTGATTATTATAATTTTACAATCGTAATTTGTATTCATCATATTTTTAGATGGAAGTCGAGAAAAGTGTTCCGATAATTCAAAAAGAAGCTAGTCCACCGAGAAAACTTGTTTCCGAGGAAACACATCGCGCTAAAATGCACGATCACGCTGAAGAGGCCCAAGCAGACGAAGTAGTGTCACTGGCTCCAGAATTCATAGTTCCCTTAAGCGATGCGACGATTCAGGAAGGCAAGGAATTCAGTTTCGAATGCCGTTTGATTGGTCAACCGACGCCAGAAATAATCTGGTACAAAGATGGAATATCGATTTTGAATAATCCGGACTACTTAACGACTTATGCAAATAGCATTTGTACTTTGAAAATAGAAGAGACATTCGCTGAGGATTCGGCAAAGTACACTTGCCGCGCATTTAATATTCACGGTTCTGTAGAAACATCGGCCACTCTCACTGTCACAGGTTTGATTTGCTATTATTTTATATATATTATTTATTTTATTTTATATTTTATATGTAATAATAATTAAAAATTTTTAATTTTAGAAACTGTTACTGACGAGCAACCGAGCGCTCCTGTTTTCGTGAAAGAATTGTTACCTTCTTCCGCAAGAGAAGGAAGTTCACATAGATTAGAATGCACTGTTCAGGGAAATCCTCTTCCGACGGTGCAATGGTACAAGAACGACACTAACATTGATAATTCCCCGGATTATGTCATCACATTTAATAATGGGGAAGCTGTTTTAAAGTTTGAGGAACTTTTCTTGGAGGATAAAGCCTTATATACCTGTAAAGCAACGAATCGATGGGGACAATCATCTACTACTGCTTCCTTAGATGTAGAACGTAAGATTATCACTTTGTTATCTATTAAAAGAAAGAGAGAGTGAGAAAAGGAAACAAGAGAGAGAAGAAGAAAATCGTGCACTTTTTTTCTTATTTATAAAAACATTTTAGCCGCGCAAATTTCTACCAAGAAACCGTACTTTGTGACACCGTTGTCAAACGCTATGGTCAGAACAGGGCAAAGAGTGAAATTAGAATGCGAAGCTAAAGGAGAACCAATTCCCGAATTAAGCTGGACTCACGATGGAAAACCGATTGAGGAATCTAGATATCATAGGGTAAATTGTGAGGTATAATATTGATTTAGTGGAAAGCGTAATTATTTAACATTTCTTCAAGATTCAAACGGACGGTGCACGAACAAGCCTGGTCATCACGGAAGCATTTCTGAAGGATGCCGGATGTTACATGGTGATTGCTAAGAACGAGATCGGAGAAGCTACTGCATCTTGTACCGTTTCCGTGAAAGGACGTTTGCTTCACGAAACCAGCGAGTCCGATATTATTTGTAGCGATACAGAAACAATAATTCCGAAATTTCAATTACCTCTGCAGGATCTCAAGATACAAGAGGGACGATCGGCTAGACTAGACTGTGTAATTATAGGTCAGCCTGAACCAGAGGTAAACTTATTTATTCTTCAAATTATTCGTCTAGCGAATTCTTTTTCAATCGATTCGATGATTTTTCAGGTGATTTGGTATCACGATGAACAACCCGTAAAAGAGTCGTCGGACTTTCAATTACTTTTTCAAGGTGACAGATGCTCGTTAGTTATTCATGAAGCTTTTTTGGATGACGCGGGTGTATATAAAGTAGTCGCCATTAATTCTGGCGGTGAAGCTTCTAGTCAGTGTACATTAACAGTTACACGTATGTATGACTGTAGTCTTTTAAGATATAAACAATTAGTAGTTTAATATTGTACATAAATATTTTTTATTTTTATTTGTGAGCAGCTACATCTCGCATCTCGGATGTAATCGATCTAGTACAGGAAACAGGAGAAGCCCTCATTGAAGGATCCGCGCCAAAGTTCATCAGACTTCCGACAGATTTGCTTGTGGCTGAGGGCGAAGATGCGATTTTCGAATGTGCCGTGACTGGAGAACCTAAACCTGATCTGAGGTGGTACTCGGACGACGGTGAAGTCATTCATAGCAGAAGAATTCTGGCGAGTATTACATTTGGCACAGACCGCACACAATATCTTATATTTAATGCTTGATCAATAATTATAATATTTATATAACTGCCGCACGCAGATTGAGAAAAAGGAAGATGGAACAGGGCTTTTGAAAATTTTGTCAACGATACCGGAAGACAAAGGCAATTATGTGGCAAAAGCTATAAATATACATGGCGAGGCAAAAGCTTTTGCCAGGCTGGTTGTAAAAACTCTCGGTGATTTTAAGAGAAATGAAGAATTCATTCAAATGGAAGAAAAATTGATTCGGCCAGTGTTTAAAGAAGTATTTGAAGATAGAAAAATACCCGAAGGCATTTCGACAAAATTTGAATGCATCGTCATCGGTAAACCTTCTCCCAAGGTATATCTAAATATCATATAATAAAATATTCTTTTTTCAAAAATCGCATTTTTCGTTTAAGTTTTTATCGAAAAATTTTGCATACAAATATACAAACATTATTGTATTATTATGCTTCCAATTTTTTGACAAGATAAAATTTATAAATACTCTTGTATGCAAAGAAAAGAGCTAAAGAGTAAGATATTGAAGTAAGTTTTATGATGAAATTAATTTTTTTTATAATTATAATCAAGACAGATCGCTAATAAGTAAGCGATGTCAAACATCAATCATAAAAACAAATCTAACAAAAAAATATTGTATCGTATGTATTTGTATTCGCGTGCAAGCTTACTCCAAGCCTTGCACAATAAACGTAAATGAGAGAAATCATTTGACTCATGATTCCTGAAAATATAGTTATTTGAAAATTTGCGTGGACTGTGTAAACAACGTCTCGATATAAGAGGTTGGTCGGCCTGTCAGAACGGAGCGAGAATAATTTCGCTACCCCCGACGGGTTATATTTAAACGCGAACAATATATATCTCAAAGCCGCGATTGCAGTCGCGCCGCGAAGCGTAAGGTGGAACTTTCGACGCGGTGCAAAGCGCCGTGATTTTGTCAGGTACCACGAACTTTACTAGCACTTGTCTCTCTATTAAAAAATTGTAAATTATCGAATATAGCAAGAACATAGAAGATTTGTCCTTATATGCACGCGCAGTGCTCATTATGTCCTTTATGGCACTTGATTAATTGACAGCAACGCATTTTATTAGTGAGATTTCTCTTTACAGATTCAGTGGTTGTTTAACGATCGGCCGGTTCATGGAAAAGATTTCCTAGTTTCCGTTAGCGGAGATCGGCAAGTTTTAACAATTCCTGAGGTCGGTGATGCACACGTTGGTACGATTTCCTGTCTAGCGGAAAACGCGGCTGGTAGAGCGATTTGTAGTGCTAAAGTGGAAATTGGTAAGTTGTGTTTACACTTGCTTTTTTTTTCCTTTATATTCTATGTATTAATTTTTTTATTACTTATTTTTTTATTAATTATTTTTATATGTATAATAAAATTGTGTGCATTGGTTATTTCATTATTTTTCTATGATGATGTTGAAAATAATGTCGCAAAGAATGCACAACGGTGTCACAAGTTATTAATACTCTTTACCCAGTCAAATGTATCTTATTCGAGATTCTCAGCGGACGACAGATAAAATAGCCGTTCAATGAGAAAACAGATAATTGAGAGAAGGCACATTAATGCCAATTGCATGCCTTGAAATTTAATAGCATTGTTTGTATTTTTAAAATGCTATATGCTTTTGCTTTGACACTATTAAGCATGCATATACTTGACGACTTTCATATATCTATATTGCATTTATAGCAGTGACCTGAATATATAAATTTACGCTCCCTCTAGCTCTTGCGCGCAGAATGTAAAAGCATCGAGTATAGGTATAAGAATCTTAAGAGAGAAAACTGGAATAATATTTTAAGAAACAAATTTAAACAATGTTTTGAAAAACACAGTTACACTCGCACATTCTCTTTATCTATCTCTCTTTCTCTCGTTGTGTATACGCAGAAACCATGTTATTTTTGTCGATGCGAATACTTGACGCATAGTCTGGTCCTGAGTCGCTAACTTTAAAGAATACAAGTGCATTTTCGTAGCAGGGAGCATCGTTCTCTGCTTCATTGAATATATATCCTTTTCATCGAATAATTTTGCACAATGTACATGAGTATATTTATAACTTACAAAAATATTGAAAAAGATATATTTAGTTATCGGATTCTTTAAAATAATATTGATTTATTAACACAAAATTAGAACATTTCATTCAGCTATATAATTCTGTACGCAAAAATATATACAAATTAAAAGAAAAACGATATAGTCCCGTAGTGTTTTTCAGATTTATTAATTTTTCCAATTAATAATAAAAAAAACAAAAAAACAAAAAAAGTAGTTTACCGGATTCAAGTAATTTATTGGATATCATACATAATACGCGTGCATCAATAAAGAACGCAGAGTGACAACGATAAATTGGGACGATGGTCCGGGGTTATATATCGCAACTGAGTGCTCGATTCACCTATTACTAGGTGAACGATACTATTTCTGTCGTGGATCGTAGGCAAAGTATTTCGTTACTTCTCTGGGGGCACTTGGGCTGTGCATTTGGTACGCTCCAGCACTCTTTATCTCTCCAATATCTTGAATTTACACATCATACACAAAGTGCACATATTACGTGTCAATTGAAATAAAATATAATTAATATAGCGAAAGTGATTCGATTGTACTCGTATTTTTATTTATTTAATAATTTTATTAGTTGTTGTTTGAAATTCGATAGAATAAAAAGATGAAATATATTGAAATAAAAGTAATAATCACAAAAATTTTTTACAATAATATCAGTTTGATTGTCTTTAATAACGAATCGAATGTAGTTTCTTTTTTTTTTTAATTGTCGGTCTTAATGAGTATCTAAAGTGTATTTTTTTATCATTAACCACACATCAGAAGAATGTAATTATTTTATTGACATAACTGGATTAAATTCTAGATAGTGGATCGGCGAGGCAGACTGCAGGTGAAATCGAAAAAGTGCTCGAATTAGTTCCACATTTTCCTGCAGACATTATGCATCCTGCAAGTAGTAGCGACAAGCATTTCTCAAGCGAGAAGAGACATTATGAAGGCGGTAGCGAGAGTCAAGTGCTAACGAAAATGTCGTCTACTGTCACGCATTCCTCGACGACGTCCACGAAGAAGGAATTCGTATCGTCAACTATGACTTCCTCTTTATCGCAATCTGGACAGGAACCTAGCAGTGTTTGTACAAAAACAACTGTGCAAAGTTCGGAGCAATCTACTTCGGAAAACGGAGCACCACCTGTCGTACAGGTAAATACATTTAATATATTTGTATTATATCTGTACTATGCAGTATTATTTTGTGAAAGTTATTGTTTCCCCTTTCGTCTTATCATATCAAATATTCGTGATATAAACATTCGTTAATTAAGACCTGTTATCTTCAACAGTCTCACAAGATCGAAGAGTATGAAAAAATTATACAGGATCGGCCCGGCGAAGTGCGACAAGAGAAAACCGTTCTCGTATCTGAAGAAACGGATGGCTTGAAACGCGACCTCAAAACGAATCAGGTTCAGAAGCCATCTCGGAAACCAGTAGCGCCTAGATTCGTCTCACCGATTACAGGAATGATTGTCGACCAAGGAGAGAATATTGTTTTCGAGGGTATCATCGATAGTGAGTGCACAAGTAAAACATTACATTTTAATTATGTAAAATTTATATTTAAAAATTGCGTTATTTCTTTTTTATCAATATATTTATGATTATTTCTTTTATCATTGCTGCTACTATCGGTTTATCTCAGGTTTTCCACAACCGATGGTTCGATGGTCAAAGAATGGTCAAGAGTTGACACTGAAGGATAATATAAAAATCAGTTACGCTCATAATCACGTGAAATTGGAACTGAAAAATGTCAATGTAAAGGATGCTGGACGTTATACTTGCACAGTGAGCAACGACGTTGGAAATGCTAGTAGCACGGCCGACCTTGTTGTCAAAAGTAAGTGATATGTGATGAATTGATTAAAAGAAAGAAAGATTATATATATATATATATATATATATATATATATATATATTATACAATGTAAACTTATTCTTTATTTTAGAAACAATATTTCCTCCGGTTTTCGGCAAACGTCTCAAGGCTCAAGTAGCGAAAAAAGGCGACCGTGTTGTTATGGAAGTAGAAATCACCGGTATACCCGAACCGACGGTCAGTTGGTATAAAAATGATGTCCCGATCATTGAACGACCACCAGAACTGAGAATTATTCAGCAAGGAAATTGTTATACATTACACATAAATAAAGGTATGTCGAATTGTGGAGTAGTTAAATTTTTATCTGCTATTTTTTTTCTATTTTATATCTTTATATAATGGGGATCTATTATTGATTTCGCGTTATATCAGTCAAAGAGGAAGACGCCGGCAAATACATGGTACGTGCGACAAACGCTGGTGGCGAGGCGCAGAGCATCGCTGATGTTGCAGTTTTTGAACCGAAGCCCGATACTATGGTCGAGGTACATAAAACTGTCATCTACGAAAACATCCAGGATAAAAGTGCCGTCCAGGTAATTAATTTTGTTTCTCGTAAAACAAATTTATAATATTTTTTATAATATGAACAAAATTGGAATAAGTTTAATGTTCTCCACGTTAAAAAGATGGTATTTAATCGTTAAGAATTATTCGTAAAACTATAATTTATTTGCGGTTAGTCCGAGGAGAAGAAAGAAGAAATATCATCGGGTATTTTGATGAGCGAACAGACACCAACGATCCAACCAAGTACACTGTTCAAGCCAATTAAGACATTGGCATCGACCACAATCGACACCGTGCAAAAGATCGATGGGCCGGAGATAAAGGCTAGTAAATCGGAAACGATCTCGTCTATAATCGAATCTCACGAAACCGAAACGAAAACAGAACAGAAGTTTCATATGAAACTGGAACACAAAACTCCATCAATCATGGAGTCCAAGTCTCGAACCGAGCAAACATTTGCGATAAAGGAAGCTGACGAAAGGAAAGACCTGTCAAAGCCATTGATAAAAATGGAAGAGAAATCAACAATCGAGAATGAAAACATAGAGACTTCTACGATTGCGAAGAAAGATGCATTGAGCTTTTTCGAGTCTATTACGAAAGAAAGCGAGGCTATGCCTAAAGGACCGAAGGAAATGATTAAGCTAACAGATGAGGGGCAAGTTCAAGAAGCTAAAGTTGGAAAATTAACAAAAAATTACGAGCAAGCAACATTTCAAGAGGTAAAGAAATCGACGGAAGTAAGACCGTCAGAGTTTCAAACAACAAAAAAGGCCGTCCAGGATATTTTCACTAAATTGGAACAAGGACCATCACCTCGCGGAGTAGAAAACAAGCTATTCGAGTTTCCGTATGAGAGTCCTAAATCAACGGAAATAAAAAAAACGGCTGTAGAGGAAAAAATAATTTCCGATTCGTCTATTTTACAACTGCAAACGGAAAGCTCCGAAACAATGATAAAAAGTTTCAATTTAGTGCCGGAACCACCTCCCGAAATATGTTACATGCCAAAGCCAGAGGAGGCGAAAAAAAAACGCCCTGATGTGTTTGTTAAGGCAAAGCAGCTGCAGGAGTCCTTTGATAAGACGCTTTCTCCGATAGATGCTCCCATTGGAGGCGTAAAGATCTTTCCTACATCCACTCCGAAATTATCGGAACCTGTCAAACCTGCAGAACCCACATTTAAGATACCACCACCGTTTGAACTTGAAAAAAAAGAAGCCTTTGAAGAGACATGTATAAAGAGAGACGCATATGAAAAGAAGGAGAGTAAGTATTTCAAGGAGGAAAAAATGGAACCACCGAAATACACATCTGTATCTTCAACGTCTGTTTTGAGAAGTACTTCTCCTAGCAGACCATGGTCATCATCATCGGACGTGGAAACTAAGTCGCATGTATCTACGGATTTATCAGAATACAGATGTCATTCGGCCGCATCTAGTCATCAAGAAGTCTTGAGAGCAACTTCGCCTAAACCATCCGCGGATGCACTGGCGATGGAAAAATCTTGGGCGAAGAAATACGCGGATTCGAATAGAAAGTCGTGGCCACCTCAGCCCGATTCCGCTCAGAAACGCGAATGGAATATTCCCGTTGATGAATATAAAAGCTCCACGAGAGAGTTTACGCGGAAGGTCGAGGAGGTACCGCAAGGTGGAATAAAAAAAATTAGCACAGAATCATTTGCCGATGTGGAGAAACGTTCGTGGTGCAGCAAAGAGGAATTCACAGAGAAGATAGTGGAAGGGTCTTTGCCCACGCCAAAACTTGGTCCAATAATCTATAATGCCGAGACGATTAAAGTCGATCATACCGTAAATACTGCACAGGAGAAGGCTCTGTTCGAGAAATACATTAGTGAGTGCAATGTGGAAAAAGCGGAGACGATACAAAAATTTGAAGAATGCAGCTCGAAACGCTTGACAGAAGACAAAGAATTAAAAGCACCGGGTTTAGTAAAAAAGATCGAGCCAGTAAAATCGCTCGTAACGTCGCGTCATCTTACGGAAACGGGAATCGATTCGATCGTCCTCGAACCGGGATCTCCTCCGGAAATTGGATATATTCCGCCACCCGCTGTAAAGAAAGAAATAACATTGGAGCATAAGATAGAAAAGAGGGAAGAACCACCGATACTTCCACCGAAAGATGCGCGTATCACGCCGCCGCCTCTTCCAGCCAAGAAGCCTGTCAAACCTTCGACGCCGGTTCCGTCAAAATTCATTAAGGGTTCATATAGCCACGAGAGCGATTACGAGTCCGATTTCGAAGGTCGTCTGAAAGCAAAGTGGAGACCGTACGAGAGCGATAATGAAGAGCCGCATTATCGAAGAGTCAAGGCACCTGTTTTGAAACAACCGACGAGACCGAGGTCTACCGAGCCCGAGCCACTTCCGCCCTCAAAATTCGAGACACCCCCGCTATTCACGGGGCCGTTGAGACCGCTCGTTGCTGCGGAATCTTCCGAAAAATCAGTGAGAAAGACAACGTTTAAACGACACGAGAGAGAATCCAAGCAGCAGCAGCAAAGTTCGATTCCTTTGAAACCCGGCTCTCCACCGATTTACGTGCAGCCAACTACAAAGATTGCAGCGCCGAAATCTCCTTCCGCCAAGAAACCGGAATCTCCGAAGTTCAAGACAAAAGTTTTTCAGCAAGAAAGCGGTTACATGGCGGACACGGACGAGCCATTTCAACAAAAGGCTTCATCTACGATAACTACGACGCAGAAATCTTTTGGTAAACGCGATGGATCTTCGACGATGATTCACACAGAGAGTCATACTATGAGCACGGAGAGCAGGATGAAATCCTTCGAAAGCCACAGTTACGAAACTGATCACTTACGAAAAGAAGAGTCTTCTTTCGTTTCATCACCTGTTTGTAGTACGCAAACACCTCCTAAAGTTGTTCAACAGCAACGCAGCTCTCTCGAGAAGAGTTATTCCTCGACGACTAGCAGCGGTTTACGCAGATTCGAATCCTTGAAGGTTCGAGATTTTCGAGATCTGTGTGTCATTTTGAATGCTGTTCTTTTTTATGCTTGCCTAGAAAATTAAAAAATAACAAATAGAGCGATAAATTGTTATGGAATATAGCCGTAGATTTTAATATGTGTGCACATTAATAAATCGAAATGTGTCTTTAAAAATTGTGTATGACGTTTAATGTTTTTCGCAGCGTTACATGCAGAAATTAAATCTCTCAATGAAATAATGTTTAACAGGAAACTGGGCATTCCATGGATCAATTGCATAGAAAATTGGAACCAGTAGAAAAGATTTTGCCAATCTCTCCGAGTCCTTCGAAGTTCGTAAAAGGCGATTTCCGCGAGAGTGACTATGAAAGCGATTACGATCGCAAAACACCGCCATATCGTGCAAGCAGCTCTACGAAATTTAGTGTCATTGATTCAGGTATTGTGCTACTACTTTTTACTAAACTTAACGTTCAAATTGAAATATCTAGTATTGCAAGATTTTAATATTTATGTAAGTTTTAATATTTACATTATTTTAATATTTATTAATTTGAAGAAATATAAATATTTAATATAATTGTTGTTATAGAGTATGCGTATATTTATATTAATAACTGCATTATAAATTTTGTGCATGTTTAAATAAAAAGTAACTGGCAATTTAACTTTTGCTTCATTTTCCAGACATTAATCTTATAGTTCTTTTGATAAGCATTACTTTCAAGACAAATTCTTTATTATTTGCATGTTTTTCTTTTTTCTTCAGTGTTCCTTTGTGACACAATTATTAAATTTTCTTCTTCAATCATCGCATTTATTTCTGCATAACATCGATCTGCTTTCCCTTGCTTTTTAACCGGTTTCATCATCATGAGGTCGAGAAAATTCCGAGATGTCGTCGATATTTAATTGATAAACGTAATGTTCAGTACATATCATACTCGAAATTCGCCGAATTTTGACTGCTCGGTCTTAACGAGATTTGTGAAACCGGAAGCTGCTCCACTCTAGTAGTATAGAAATGTATGTGCTCCTCTGAGATGCGCTATCTCTTATCGTTGTGCTCTTTTCTCGAATATTTGTACTTGTTTCGAACTTTTTGGACAAACTTTTCCACATAGGAAAACCAGCAAAGCTGAACAAGTATCATACGGTAGCGGCAGCATCGACAAAGTCGAAGACGGTTCTCTTACCCGGCTCTCCGCCGGAAATCGCTTACGCGCCACCGCAGCAACCGCAACAACAATTTTACGAGGCGCGTGCAAGCGCACCGTTTACAAACGCGGTGGGTACGGAAACCAAGAAAACGGTGAGGATGGACGAGTCGACGGAGAATGCCAGAAGAGTCGTCACCGTTGAACAAACGAGCCGCGTCATCAAGTTCGGCGACACCGCGCCGATCCAGAAGCAGCAAACGCATTATCGCGTGCCTGTACCGAAGAAATTTGTTCAAGGACAATTTCGTGAGTCCGATTACGAGAGCGATGTAGATGCCGGTAGAATTCGGCCGAAGTGGGCGCCGGCTGACAGCGATACAGAGGAACCGTATTACCGAAGGGTTCAACCGCCCGCGGCGAAGAGCCCGAGATTATCGAGCACTCCGGTTAAGCAGACGCACATCGTGTCACCGATAGAGTTTGACACCGGTCCTCCAACGATGTCGTTGACCTCGCAGATCCGCAGAGAGGACGTAGACGGAACGATCAGCCATCAGAGATACCAGCAACAACGAACAGCTTCCGAAAAAAGCGACAGCATCTTGCAGCCTGGCTCGCCACCCGAATACGGATTTATTTCGAAGAGCGACGTAAAAAAAGCTGCGGATCGTAAGAGAAATATTAATATGCCACGTAATGCTTTCACGTAGACGATTATAGAAGCGCTGATGGTAGAAGTATATTTTTGATTTTCGACAATAGTGTGGATATAATTATACATAGATTTTCACAATTATCATTTTACATCTTAATTTGGCTTTAATTACTCTTTATTTGGTCGATTTTCTCCTTCCTTTTATATATATTTTTGTTCTTATATGTTATTTTTTATTTTATTAAGCATACAATTTTTCTTTCGTCTATATGCAAAAGGTGAATAAATCTTTTTTTTCGTAACACAAAACTCTGAAACATTCGCAGACATCGCGTCACGTCACATGAGTGATATGACAAGCAGCTTCAAATCAAAAACTAAGAAATTCGTGAGTGATATCCAGTCAGACTTGAGGCAGAGCAAACCGATTCTGAAGCATCCTGTCGATTCAAGGACGACGGATAGTGACGAGCCGAGAACTTATAGGGAAGAATCGCGAGTCTCCGAACACGGTAATATAATAATATTACCTTATTTTAATCTAAAAGACTAGATATATATAATTTTCTTCTTAACTGCTCACGTTATATGCAGTTGATGTAAAAATATCATATACACACACATTTACACCTAATACATAATTTTAAAACATGGCAATAAAACATTCCGTCTGCAATCTAAATGCGCTCATATTGCATGAATAGATTTATAAATATATTATATTTGAGATAATAAACATCGTAATACTCATTGGCGTAAACAGGAACAAAACAAATCGATCCGGACACTGGACTCATATATTTCAAATATGACTTTGGTTATGAATTTGGTATCATTTTGCCCGGCGAGGGTAAGAAGACGGTTGAAAGCAGTCAGAAGAGCATTCAAGGACAGAGACGCGCCAGCGACATAGATGTTCCTATAGTTCACGAATTTACCGAAAAGAAAGCAAATGGCTTTGCGAAGAAGAGTACGTTTTTGAATCGCCAGGGCAAGCCGGGAAACAAATTCGGCAATTCGAAGACTGTCAAGTGGGAGCCGACGTCGGAAAGTGAGTTTTCTGAAGCCGAAGACACGAGACATCTCAATAAAAAACAATCGAGCTTGGAAAGCTCGATGATGGCGCCTCCGAGTCTTATCATACCCAGCTCTGTATCACCGTCAAGATGGGATCGCATTACGCCTAGCCCGCTTTCTCTTAGTCCAAGTTTGCCGAGCCTATCTCCCAGACATAGTAGCGCTACTGGACCACCTAGCAATGTGGACTCTGCAGGTATAAGCCTGCCATCGCGACATATGTTGTTGCCTTTATTAATTGTTTCCAGCACTTTTCATCTCGCTTGGATCGTTCGCTGTATTATTTCTTTCTCTATCATTTCTCTCAGTGGATTCTGGATTGCAATAATTTCTGCCGTAATTTTCGGAACTCTTATGCTCTTGCTTTTCTGACTGCACTTGGATTTTTCTCGAGATTCTCTTACATCATAAAATGCAATTTAGGAAGTGTGACAATTGCAAAGAAGAAATGGTCTTTTTTAACATTGATTGCCAACGCTTATTTCCCTGCATGTTAATCGATCATATTTTTAGTCTCTAACAATTGACTCTAACAAATTCACGATATTATATTGGATTCTATATGAATCATGTTACTCTAAATCGCCTGATTGTCATATATTGTTCATTATTATATTTTTTTGTTAAATTTTATTAAACATCGTAGGTTCACCATGGCCGACTAGCAATGGCGTATCATCGACCAAAGAAGTGATTCAGCCTTATCTCGACATATTACCGAAAAAGGCTCCCATGTTCATCACGGTAATGTTAATAATATTTTTGATAATCTTCAAAAATAATTTTTTTGATTAACATCAAAAAAGAATTTCTTATAATTATATTTTAGCCACTGAAGGATATTGCAGTAGTGAGCGGACAACCGGCTAGATTTGAATGTATCGTTCAGGCTGAACCGCAGCCTAATATTCTATGGTCAAAGGATCGTAAGATCGTCGAAAATTCTACGAGCCATGAAATCCAATACAGAAACGGCGTTTGCCGTCTTACCGTATTAAAAGCTTTTCCCGGTATGATATAAGAGTGATTATACTATGTATTTATTTTTCCTCCATAATTTTTTAATAATTATAACTCCAATTTATTTATTTTTACATTTTAGTTAAAATTCTTATACATATAATTTTCTTAAGTAATGGAAATTATATATTTTTTATAAGATAATTATATATATATTTTTTTTATACAGAGGATGCTGGAACTTATGCATGCACGGCAACGAACAGTCTAGGTTCCACCGTAACTTCCGCCCATTTGGAGGTGCCAGGTAACAGACGACCTATATACACCCCTATTTCGTAAAGATCTGATTAGGAAAGGATTGAACGGAGGAGATCGAACGGGATAAAATATAAAGGTGGTGGAAAAGTCAGTTCTTAACTTCGGTCTGTGTTGGTTTTGGATTTGCGCATCGTATCATATTTGATTATTAATCTATCCAGTTCGCAGGCTAATGTGGTGGAGGAAATAACGACATACAATGCTCGGTATATTTCCTTTATGCGAGAAAAAAATCCTCTAAACGCTCGAAGATAAACGAATATTATAATTCGATATCAAAGTGCTTTTTCTAGCTTGCTTCTTTTTAGAGATGAACAATGATTTATTGCGATACAAGAAAATACGAATAAGCCGGTGTTAAAGAGTGACAGAGCAAGAGCAAACTAGCTTTGTCTCAATGCGCATAATTAATTTGTTTTTATATAGTTGTATATACGTACGATTTAATTTTAAAACGCAGAAACTAGTCAATTAAAAATCAGAGCTCAATAATAATAAAAAAAAAAACAAAACAAAATGAGAACAAGAATGAAAATACAAGAATTAAAAATATTATGCCATTGGATAAGTTAAGTAAAGCTTTTGATCACTCATATATCTACATATTTTATTTCTTGTTTATGCCTTATCTCTATTTCAATTATTCTTTCCTTTAATTAAAACATTATATTTTCGACTTTTCTTTCTATGCGTACGTTGATTGTTTCTTGCCAGCGTTGTTATATGCTAGAATCACGATACTCCTTTTTCAAAGCTAACTTTATCGAAGCTAGTAATGAAAAATAAAACATTGAATAGACTAGAGGATAAAAAACAGGTTCATATTTTAATTCAAATATTAATATTATTTTAAATCACTCTCTACTTGTGCATTGTGATATACTCTATTGGAACTAGTCAAATTATTTAAAAAACAAATTAATAAGAATATATTGTTTATTTATAAGCACTGAATATATAAATGTAGTAGGAGTATCCAATCGTTCTAAACGGCTTCTTCCTTTGTAGTTTTACATACGTTTCCATATTAATTGTCTGTATTTAAAACGCGAGAAATTAACGTTTTACAGCTATATGAAATATGGGAATCTACTGTGGAATATGTACGACTATGCTCTAAATCACCATGCTGTTAACTCCTTGCGTCGATATTATTTATTTATAAGTACTGGCACGGTAAAAATAAAATTCATGCATTTATAGATGTACATCAAAAATGATTCAGTCACAAAAAACAATAATTTTTTCTTCAGAGGAATTTTGTAAAAGAATAACATTTTGTAAATTAATTAAGCAATTAGTTGTCAATATTCAATCGATGATAGAAGACACTTTCAAAATAAAATATTTTAACATCAGCAAGGAGCTAACTATTTATTAATATTGCTGTTCACACACATAGTCACACGGATACTTATATACTATGTAAATAAAAAAAATGTGTGCTTTCTCTACAATATAAACTGGCTATGGTTTATGGGTAATTATTTCATATTCTTGCCTATGTTCCATCTTCCTTTTCTATTCTGCCTTTGTAATCGTTTAATATACTTTAAAATATTGTGATGTAGCAACATTATAACGGCGACAGAAAATCTAAAAGCTTCTAATCATGTATAAGATAACTAATGAAATATAAAAAAATATTATGTGCTCTTTTTTACATAAATAAATAACAAAAATCAGTATGAAGAAAGTTCCTCATAAATTTTTAATATTAATCGTAAAAATTATCAGAAACAATTTTTTATTATTTTTTTATTGAAAAAAAATCTTCTTTTGTATATAGTATTAATAATATGGCTATTATTATTGGTGAACCATATCTCTCAATATTTCATTATATACACTCCAATAATACTAGTCCACATTCTTTGATTTTGTTTTTATATACTTTTTATTGTTTTTTTTTTTTTTAATTTTATTTACGTATTACGTGTTTGCATTATGCAATGTTGTCGAGCGATCAATTGCCTATCTCATAGGCGATCACGGGTTTATTGACAAAAATTGATTATCTTGGCGATATCTGCTGAATCTCTGAAATTTATTTCATAGGATTTTAAATACTCTGCATATATGCATGTATGCAACTTTTTCATAATTTAAATGTTTAAAAAAACTTTTATGATTTTCTAATTTTGTATTTTACATTTAAATTATATGTATATTGTATATATTGTTCCGCCATTTTTTAGATAGTATTTTTATAACTTAAAACATTTATATCGTTCAAAGTTAGAAATTATTTTTTTATTAAAACCAAAAAACAATTAAAACATTATATCATGTTGAGCACATAAACGATTGAGTTTCACACTGTGAGAATTTCTTTTCGACAGTTTCTGAAAATTATAAAAAGTGATTCATCTCTTGCATGAAAAACGGATGATCTGGTATGAAAATAGATGGTAAAATAATCTCGCGGAATGTGGAGGAAAATGTGAGTCGATGATCCAAAAATATACGAAAGAAAAACAAGCGATCTTATATAGACAGAGAAAGAAAGAGAGTGTATAGGTGTTAATTCATTTTCTTTATAATACGGTTACATAACTGTATTACAACAATCATTATATTTTTCAAAAGTAGCATTACTATCTTTCCAGGCACATTGTCATCAATATATGGTATTTATTGTGATCCGAGCAAGGAATGCGAACGATTTCCGCGGGATGCACCAAAATATGTAGCTTTAAAAGATTTATTCCTATTGCAAGATAAAGACGTTACGTCCACAAATTGTAAACAACCATGCGAATCTTTTTATGATTTCGGATTCCCTACAGATTACAGGTAGTTGCATCCATCACTTAATATAATCCATCAAATACCATTCATTATCAAACTATCATTAAATTAATTAACAGTTTCATAGAAGGAAACAATCGCAAAAATGCGACTAGAGATTTCGATAGAATAAAGGAGGCAAATTACATTGGACATGAATTAGATACCATCTACACAAAGAACAAAATTGACATCGATGATTTACATTTGGACATCAAGTTCCCTTTATATAATCATGATGGAGTATACAATATGGAAAACGGTGAGTACTTGAAGTCGGAAAGTAATTACTTTGATCTTGAATGTCTAAATTTATATTTACGTAAAAAAAAATGTTATCACGGAAAAGAATATTTGATCGAGGCTATTCGTCTATTTGAGAAACTTCTCAAAGAGAGCGAGTATATATACAACTTTCAGATGAATCGCGATGGTTCTTAATGACATTTTGTGCTCCCTCAAAATAGATTATAACAAGTTTATGAAATAAAAAGATCGCATTGCTTTTGACGGTCTCGAAACACTCATTCGTGTTCAATATTTGAATCATAGAAATACGTAAAGACTTCTCACATCATCTCGACCGAGATTATTTCACAAAATCTCAAAATAGATGCGTCGCTATGCGGCATCATGGACGAAACGTGGTGATTCACGCGTGACCCACCTTCTTGATGTGATGATCGTACCGATGTTTCTGGCGCGTAAAGGTACTTCCTTCTATACATTGCGACCATTAACATTCGCTTTTTATTGATATTGACGATAATAAAAAGTTGATATAGATTTATAGATTAATTGCGATGCAAAAAAGTACATATTGCATGAAAAGATTATCGTTAATGAGTATGAATTGGTCAAATGTACCCGTCAACAAATTTAGTTATCGGTATGCGTTTTGCTCCGATTTGTCAAAATCTCGTTAGGCAGGGTCACTTTTATTGTTTATTCGAGAGACTACAATTATTTGGGTAAAGAAAGAATCTTTTTTTATCTAAGTTAAAAATTCTATACTAAATTTGTAGTAACAGCGAAAAAAATTGATGATTTTGATTACATTTTACATTAGTAATAAAAGATGCTCTTTACATATAGTATCTCGAGCGATATTAATAGAGTCTCAAAACATGCGAGTTGTTATTTACGTATTACGAGACAATCCCCCGCGTTGGTAGGCTCACTGATAGGCATTTGCATTTAGGCATATGCATTTAGGATGTGATTTGTATTAGTTAAACGATGTATTCTTAGAGTCGCGATCAAGGGTTGTTCACGTGACTAAATTTGATCAAATATGCAAATAAAAATATATATTTTTTATTATCAAATTTTACACCGAGA
Source organism: Cataglyphis hispanica (assembly GCF_021464435.1). Taxonomy (NCBI): domain Eukaryota; kingdom Metazoa; phylum Arthropoda; class Insecta; order Hymenoptera; family Formicidae; genus Cataglyphis; species Cataglyphis hispanica. The sequence goes on along the minus strand of NC_065966.1, from coordinate 1,255,400 downwards.
AAAAGAGAACAAACAGATTGAGGCCGAAAATAAAATGAAAACAGAGAGAAAAAATGAAAGAGAAAGAAGGAAAATTGCAAGCCAACGCGTACATAGTAAATTAAAAAAAAGGTCTGAATGTCTGTAGATAAAGATTCGATAAAGAGAAGAAACAACGAAGATCCACGCGAAGAAGAAGAAAGAAGAGCAAAGAAAGAAATGTACCTACGAGTGCACATTCAAGCTTAAGAAGTGCTCGGCTTCACGGAGAGGAACGACGAAAGAGAGATATAAGCACGGAGGGGGCAATAATGTGAAGATGCGTGGGCGGCTGTCAGTGAGCGCGAGAACGCTGCGTGAGACTTTTACCGCTCCTCCGATCAGCAATGTACAAACGGATTCTTCATAAAATGTATCTACAGCAAGCAACGTTTTGATCTTACATTTTATATTTTTTTAGTGCGAACTAATCTTAAAGCCAGTCGTTATCAGAAAAATATTAAAATCGTAATTTCTGCAATAAAAATATCTGTTATGTGCCTTGTCACGCAAATATTTTTATGATGCATTGCATGTTAGTATTTTTTTACTCATTCGTATTCTTAAACCGTGATGTATAAAAATTGTTGCAATCTTTTGCAATAAGCTAACTCTAGCGCACACGCGCATATTTCTCTTGTTCCTCAGCAGTAGTATCCTCGGACGTCCCCACCCCAAACCATGTAACACCCTCTCCATCTGCTCGCGTTTTAGCCAAGCGTCAAGTCGTAACCCGTTCAATTCGCATTCGACCGACGTCTTGGTTTAAAGAATCACGGGGACAAGACTTTTGACGATGACTTGATTTCTGCCGACTGATTGAACTGAACTGCGGTTACCAGCAGAATACTGCGCGTATTGCGGGGCGAAAGAGATAAGTGCGAGTGATTTGCTCCAGCCCGTCGTTTGTGCGTCGCGAGTTTGTTCGTTAAATCTCGGCGAGTGACAAAACGCGATATTTTGAAAAAAAAAGAGAGAAATACATTATAAACGAAGATCTCTGTAGATTCATCTAGATCTAGATTATAGTTAGTAGTTTATTAAGCCACGATTCTGCCGTTCGAACGATTCGTGACTTTGTCAGATTTCTCGATTCAAGATGAAGCGACAACAGTCTCAAGAACAGCAAAAGCTACAACAGCAACAACAAATCATGCAGGAACAACAACAACAACAATACATCCAGCAACGGACGGAAAGACAAATCACGCGGCAACAGATCACCAGTCAGCAGAGAGGTCAGTCGCGATAATGCATAATGATCATACTCTCGAACAAGACGATCTATCGAATAGAAGGAACTCGAGGAAGAAACACGTTATGAAATATGAAATATTTTATAACCGCATGAATTAAAAAAAAAATTACATTTTATATATTGCAATTTTTTACAAAAAGGTTCGCAAAAATTCTGATTTACAGATTGCGGCATATATTTTTACGATTACTTTTTTTAAATTTTTTATTGGAAAAGGAGCGATTAAATTTTTATATACTTTTGGCGAGCATCTCATCAACGTATACGTATTCTATTTCCGAGCAAGGAGCACCGTCCGTGCGAGAGCTCTAAAAATAGTTCTTCGCGCACTTCGACGTGACCGTCTCATAAAATTCTTTCACGCGCCCCCAAAGAAGGGTGACGTTACGTTACCGCCATCAAACAGAAACATGCATAATATGTTTTGGAGCGCAATTCATACAATTTTCTTCTGTTAACAATTTGTTTCGGAGTAATCCTCTAATTTCAATAGGTGGAAAATATTTTATTATTATTGCAAAGAAGGGAAATTAAAGGGAGCAAAGTTTCTATATTTAGCTTGATATATTGCCAAAATTAATCTTGTTATATTTCAAATATTATAATATGCTTAATTATTAAAAAGAAATAATATAAAATTTAATATAATTTTGTTTATATATTGAAATTTGCAAAAATTTTATTATTTCATCTTTTCTTAGGCATAAATTAATTTTTGATTATCCGATTAAAGTAATCAAAAATTATTATTTTGCAATTAAAAATCAAAGGTAGCATTAGACTAATCATGCTGATAAAAGTAATGTATTAGAAAATCTATAAAATTAATTGTAAAATTTTCTTTCGAAAGATATTTATTATGATCTTGTTGCGATACGGGCATAGTGCCAAATTTTCTAAGGCGATCAAGATAAAAAGGTGTGCTTGTTATGTAGTGAAAAAGAAACGGAACCATGAATTATATTCATCTAATAATATTCTCTTTGTGCTTATTTTTCTCGATTCTAATCTATACTTATTTATTAAAGTTTTTTATAATAAATGATTTCACACAGAAAATTTCAATTTCAAAGATTTTTACAGAAATATGAAGAACGATGTTTTTGCGCATTTTCTGTCTTACAAATAAATTTTTTTATATATATATTTTATATATATATATATATATAAGATTACAGATTTAGATTTCCGTTTTATCGGAGATAGTTTCGCTAGAGCACATTTGCCAACTGCGTTATACATTAAAGAATGGAGAAAATGAAATGTTGTGTTGTTGTTGGCTGCCAAATGACATAAACACTTACAAATTTATGAATCTTGCTTGCATCGATGTGCATCGAAATGTATAAGATTATATTTCAACGTGCGTAAAACTTAAAGACAATGAAGTACAGTAAGCGACTCCGTTACGCTAGTAGCGTTAAACTACCTGTCTTCATATATACAAAGAAAAATTAAATAATTCACGTGTGAGAAAACTTCATTAAAAATGTTTGCACAATTAATACTATTATGTGATACAAATATATTGTTTCACTTTAATTAATGAAAAAATATATATGTTTATCCATAAATTATATGGAATAAATATCGTAAAATAATCTCTTTCCGCACTTACGTATTTATCGTTATGTAAAATTCAAAAATTAGTTAATTTCTATATAATATTCGCCAATTTTGCGAAATTTCGACATTTTATTCGAAACAGCTGATCGTCTCAGTGAACGCCTCTCAATGTCATCAGTTCGAATTGTGACAAATAACAAAACCCATCCATCAAAAAGAAAATGACAGTAGGAAACGAGGAGAGAAGTAAAGAGAAAATAATAGAAGAGAGGAGACAGTTGTTTCAAATTTGAAATTTTGATATGCACTATATATTATATATATAGAACATATTAACGATTGTGCAAAGTGTATGCAGATGAAGAGGAGAGAGAGAGAGAGCATTAGACTCGGATTTTATTTTGGTCAGTGACTGTCTTTGCGTAACGAGAAACGAGATTGGTCCGGGCACGGTGTACAAGCATCGCGACGCTGCGCGTCGCGGCGCTCAGCGTCGAGCAAAGATAGTTGCGCCTAAAATGGCTCACGGTAACGTGATCCCCATCCGAATGCAAAAATACAATCCTGTATTCGTAGCGTTAGAGTGTACGTTACCTTACGTCTTCGCCCCCTTCGCGGCTTCCGCGGATCGCGAAGCGAACGATGCGTAGCTGTACATAAAAAAAAGATAAATTTTAATTATAAAGCAATTCATTAACTTATAAATTAATTAAATTTAAACGTAAGTTAAAAATGCTATATATAATTAAATATATATATATATATATATATATATATATATATATATATATATATAATCAAATTAAATTTTGCTTCAGAGATAATCTCTGCAAATGGTTCGTAAAGATGTAAACCATTTAGAAAGAAATATCTATTAAAATTATTTAAAATTATATTTTTTGTTATACATTTTTGTTATACCACAAATTTAATTTCACTCTTATATTTTTTTTATCATTCAGGAAAAAAGATATCTAATTGTTAGTTATCTTTCAAGATTCTCTTATTTATTGAACAAAATTATATACACTGTCGAATTTAAATCGTTCTACATAATAAGTTTTTATGCGTATACACACATCTCTTCCTTCTTCGTATATAATTCTTCTGTCGTACTTTCCAATTAGGGTAGAACGAATCGAGGAAACGAACCGTTGACGCCGTTTTTTTCCTGTCGCCGTTACGCGCGATGACGCCGCACTTTTTCATTAAGTTATGTCTACATCACCATAAATTTAAACCAATTTACTCATTAGCTCAAAAACGGACCATTGCGAAAATACGTGAGAGAGAATATAGTTCTGCGACTTGAAAAAAAATCAGATCGAATACACACGCAATTTTACATAGATTTGTTTTAATTATTATTTTGATATTTAATATTGGTCGCATTATTTGCTGGATTAACTTTTATTATTTTTTTCCGCAGTTCAAGGGGAGATTGTAATGCAAACGACGCCAACGATACCAGTGTAAGTATCATGTTATACTTAGTGATTATAATAATCTTAAAAAAAATATAATTGTTATTTTAATGCGGTCTCCTTGATGTAGATTTACCGGTAAACCTGGCGATCCATCACCGCCGATTTTCGAGCGAATCTTTAAAAATGCGAGATTCGCGCAGGGCGGCAACGCGATCTTCGAAGGCTGCGTCCGAGGCAATCCGAAACCAACAGTTTCTTGGACGCACAAAGGAATACCGTTGCTAGAATCGCGAAAGATTCGTATGTCTTATGATGAATATACCGGAATTGTCACACTCCAAATTAATCAGATTGGTCCAGGGGATGAGGGCGAGTACACGTGTAGTGCGAAGAATCAATTTGGTAAGGATTTCTTCTACCTGAAAATTCAATTTTAAATATTTTTTTTTTCCTAAGGTTAAAATAAAACGATGCAAAAATTATTGTTCTCTTCATTTTTTAGGAGAGGCGATTTGCTCAGTTTACATACAACCAGAGGGATTCGGTCCTCCAGCGCAACAGCTGACAGATAGCTATAAGAAGGAATTTACGCAAAGCGTTCAGTCGAGCGAACAGAAAATGCAGACTGGCAATCAGGTCTTCCAACAACGCAGTTATCAACAAACGGTAGATAAACGAAGTTACGTTAATGGCACGACTACGAGCATCGAAGATTTTAAGGTATTATAATTAGATGTTCTCGTTATTTTGATAAGGTTCTTAAGATAGGATAATGGTGCTTAAGATAACACTTTGAATATGCAGGTTGATACTTTTGAATACCGATTATTGCGCGAATCGGAGTTTCGGGAATCGATCACTCGCCGTTTCGTGGGTGAATCCGATTTGCAAATTTCTACGACAGTTGATCGTACCTTAGGACCGATTGCCCCTCCGCAAATCTCTCAGAAACCGAGAAATTCGAAACTCGTCGAAGGATCGGATGCCGTCTTCACCGCGAAAATAACGGGCAATCCTAAACCAAGGGTGAGTTTATGCCGTATTTCGAAAAAGCACATTACATTTAATTTCACACATTTTATTCTATAATTTAATTCTATATTTCTATACGATTTAATTCTATAATTCTTTTTATCTCCAATATTTTATATAAACGAAATATTAACTATTGTATAGTAAAATACTTAATATATGTATTATTAATTAATAAAACATGCTGGTGCAGTTAACATGGTTCAAGAACGGCCAAAGAATCCGAGATACCCAACGCGTGGAGACGAGTTATTCGAATCAGCAGGCTACCTTACGAATCCGAGTCGCCCTGCCGGAAGACAGCGGTCATTATACATTATTGTGCGAAAATCCCCAAGGCTGCACCGTTAGCTCCGCTTATCTGGCAATTGAGTCCAGCGATCAAGTAGATCAAGTTCCGTATCAAGTGCAAAGAGAATTCATTAAGACTCAACAAATGGAATCGACCGCTGAGTCTACTGACTCTGGCAAGGTTCTGCCACCGAATTTTGTTCGCACCATCACAGACAGAGAAGCTACCGAAGGCAAGATGACGCGGTATGTTTCAATTTTCTATCATTTTAATATTTTTTTAAAACTAAATATCATTTTATTCGAGATATTAAGTTATTATACATTATTTTCAGATTTGACTGTCGCGTAACTGGTCGTCCGTATCCCGAAGTCACTTGGTACATAAATGGTCAACAAGTCGCAAATGACATGACTCATAAAATCCTCGTAAATGAATCCGGTAACAATTCATTGATGATTACGAATGTGAGTCGTGCCGACGCCGGCATAGTAACATGCGTCGCTCGAAATAAAGCTGGTGAAACCTCCTGTCAGTGTAATTTAAACGTTATCGAGAAGGAACAAGTGGTCGCGCCGAAATTTGTAGAGCGTTTTGTCACAACGAGCGTGAAGGAAGGAGAACCCGTTGTCTTTATGGCACGCGCAGTCGGCACGCCGATTCCACGCGTCACATGGCAAAAGGTAAAATTTTTGAATTCTATCAATATGTTTCAACTGCAAATATCTCTGATTCCGATGACATTTGACAGGACGGCGTGCCAATAACGCCTGGCCCCGAAATACGTATATCGAGCGACGGTAGCGGAGCTTCTACTTTGGATATTCCATGCGCCAAGTTCTCAGATGCAGCTTGGTACCAATGTACCGCTCAAAATGTAGCCGGTTCCACCGCGACACGAGCGCGGCTCTTCGTCGAGACGCCAAAAGGAACGGCCCCGGAACCAAGACGCCTGAACTTACCCCGACCAACGAAAGTCATCGAACCAGAGTGAGAAACTTTTCGAGTGTTCACCAAAAATTAACAGATTATAATTAATGTTTTTTATTTTTTTTTCCGTCAAATTTTCTCATTCTGTTTAGCGATCTACGGTAAGGAAATGAAATAATGTGAATAAATATTTGTAGACCAGCGCCTGGCCCCGAAGTGATTTATTTGAGACACGTGGAACGTGCCAAGCCTTACTTGCCGCCTCCTGAAGAAGATAAGATTTATCCGCCGCCACGTTTCATTATACCCTTAAGGGACGTTCATCAAATCGAAGGTGGACGAATTCACTTCGAGGCCAGAATCGAACCGGTGGGCGATCCTACAATGAGGGTGGAGTGGTATGTCAATGGCAAAGCACTCGATGCGAGTGAGTATATAACATTTGTATCATCGATTACTTGACTCTCAAATCGATCTAATTAATATTGGCGCATATTTGTAGGTTCTCGAGCGACTTCCATCTTCCGTTTCGGTTTTATTTCACTCGATCTCATTAGCATCGTTCTTCAAGATAGCGGCGAATACTTGTGCCGTGTTGTAAGCTCTACCGGAGTCGCCGAATCTCGAGCCACCCTCAGCGTAACCCGTAAGTATAAGAAAAGTATTTTATAAATTTTTTTCGTAATTGTTATTTGCGTTATAATCCAAATTTACTTCTCGTTTGTTAGCACGCGCCACTATTGAACAAGCGAGCCAATACCCCGACAGTCTCCAGTATATCCAGCAGCTCGAGGATTACAACAAGTACCAAAGGCAGGAGAGCATGGAGGAGACCTCTTCACAGCGGCCGGTTTTCATCCGCCCGCTCCAGGATCTTGGTGAGCTACAGGAAGGTCGTAACGCCCATTTCGAGGCGCAATTGACGCCTGTTAGCGATCCCACCATGAAAGTGGAGTGGTACAAGGATGGAAAACCAATCACAGCCAGTGAGTATTGACATCCAGAGAGAAGCCCGATTATAATGGAATTATTAAAAATAAAATTGAATAAAAAACATTATAATATTTAATTAAATTTATTTTATTAAATTTATATTATAAAATTTTTAATATTACTTTATTTCGTTCTCTTAGGCTCGAGAATCACTAGCATCTTCAACTTCGGTTACGTCTCACTCAATATAATGCACCTACGGGCTGAAGATGCGGGTTCTTATACTGTTAGAGCTGTGAACCGCTTGGGAGAGGCCATCAGCACCGCGACTCTCCGTGTCTTCGGTAAGTTTTAATTTTGTGAAACAAAACGATCATTTTTAAACAGTGCTTTTTCCATTATTCTCAAATATTAAAATTAATCTCAAAATTATTGCATAGCGCGAACAAGCGTAACGACAGACTTGGGTATCCCCGAGCAATTGAGATACATCGAGGCTGCCGAGGAATTGGAAGCGTATCAACAGGCGATGCACCAGAAGTACGTGCAGGAGCAGCCTGAACCGACTAGCCCACCGGAATTTAAATCACCTATTAAAGATCAAAGCGGCATACGAGAAGGCGGATTTGCTCATTTTGAAGCGCGCCTCGAACCAGTCGGTGATGCCGATCTTCGTGTCGAGTGGCTTAAGGATGGACGACCTGTAGAAGCCAGTGAGTAACGTATAATTCAATTCGCATAACGCATGCCATTAAATCTCTATATTTATAAAACATTCTCGAAATTAGGTTCCCGAATTACAACCTTTTTCAATTTCGGTTACGTGGCGTTGACCATCAAATATGTAACAATACATGATGTCGGTGTATACACTTGCCGAGCTTACAACAGGGCTGGCGAAGCTCATACTACTGCTCAATTAAGCGTAATTAGTAAGAACGACGTTATTTACGACAGTCAGCATCCCACCGGTCTTCAAAAAATTCAATCTCTCGAAGATTCGAGCAGATATTCGCGACAGATTCAGGAAGAAACACAGGTTACGCAGGCGCCACGATTCTTAGGCAATCTTAAAGGCACGAATAAGATTGTAGAGGGTCAACGGGCGCATTTTGAGGCGCGCGTTGAACCTCAAAGCGATTTGACCATGAAGATCGAGTGGTACCACAACGGCAAAGCTATCACTGCCGCTAATAGAATTCAGACGTATCACGATTTCGGATACGTCGCCATTGACATCCTTCAGGTTCGTCCCGAAGATGCTGGCACGTATACTGTTGTGGCTAGAAACTCTCGCGGGGAAGCTCGTTTGTCCGCTACCATGACTGTAGAGAGTAAGATATACACCTTATAGTAATATTTATGCAGCTAAAATTTCTAAAAAATCAAAAAACTAATGAATTTTATTAACTTTTCCAGCGCGTTCTAGCATAGATACTAGCAGCATGCACCGCGGCACTTACGAGAAGACTCAACGCTTAGAAGAATCCAAGTTCATCGAGCCACATTATCATATTGAAGAAATCTCCAAATCAAAACCGATCTTTATCCAGCCGTTAAGTGATCCTAAGCCGGTTAGCGAGGGCAAGAATATTCACTTGGAATGTCGCTTGGAACCAATGGGCGATCCAACGATGAGAGTTGAATGGTTCCAAAACGGACGTCCGGTCACGGTTGGCTCCAGATTCAGGACTTATTACGATTTCGGATTTGTCGCGCTCGACATAGTACATACTACCGTTTATGATTCCGGCGAATATACCGTCAGAGCCACCAATCATCTGGGCACCGCGCATACTTCCGCTTGCGTGAGAGTCATCGGAAGATCCGACGTCGTTACCGAAACGCAGAACGAACAATCGCTCGAGCAGATACAAATGTTGGAGGACTCATTGAGGTTCGTTTTTATTTATTGCCTTGTAATTTATGCAATTTACTTGTATATTATTATTCTTATTTATTGTTCTATTTTTTATATAGGTATCGTAAAACTCAACAAGAGGAAGTCACAGTGATGCAAGCACCTCAGTTCACTCGACCTTTGCACAACATCGAAACAGTGGAACTGACCAACGTTCATCTCGAATGTCGTCTACAGCCTGTTGGTGACGCAACCATGAAAGTTGATTGGTTCGTCAACGGCCGACCAGTAAAAACTGGTCACCGATTTAGACCATCTTACGAATTTGATTACGTGGCTTTAGATATCCTCGGCGTATATCCTGAAGATTCTGGCGTGTATACCTGTCAAGCTAGAAATCAGCTTGGCGAGGCAGTTACTTCGTGTTCTGTAAGAGTTCACGCAAAAAAAGATTTAATTCTGGAATCTCAACATCCTGAAGGATTAGAAAGGATACAATACTTGGAGGATGCTTCTAGATACAAGAGACATGAACTCATTGACGAGGTTGTGAATGTAAAGCCGAAATTTATTACAAAACCGAAAAACCAGGAAAATCTTCGCGAAGGACAACACGCTCATTTTGAATGTAAATTGGAACCGGTAACGGATTCGAATTTGAAGGTCGAGTGGTTCAAAAATGGTCGTCCAGTAACGATAGGTAATTTCTTTTATCGTTAATAATTTACAATATCAATATCAATATATATATATATATATATATATATATATATATATATCCAATTATTTTTCTTTATATTAACAGAACTTTATTAACAGAATGCTCAGTTCTTTCTCATATATTTGTTAAATTATATTTAATCTTATGCATATAAATTTGCAGGACACCGTTTCCGTCCGATTCATGATTTCGGTTATGTCGCATTGGACGTAATTGATCTGATCGCTGAGGACTCTGGAACTTACACGTGTCGTGCCGTTAATCTGGTAGGAAGCGACGAAGTAAGCTGCATCTTAACATGTCGCTCGGGCGCGCAAATCTTAACAGATACGCAAAATGAGCTTGGACTTGAACAGATTCAGTATCTCGAAGATAGATCCAAATATCATAGACAAGAGATTATTGAAGAAACCACCACTCAGGCGCCTATTTTCACGACTTCGTTAAATAACGTCGAGATAAAAGAAGGCCAGCGAGCTCATTTCGAGTGCAGACTAATTCCAGTGTCCGATGCAACAATGAAAATTGAATGGTTTCACAATAATAATCCGGTGAAAGCAGGCTCAAGATTTGTCGAAACAAATAGCTTCGGTTTCGTCGCTCTCGATATTATGTATGCATATCCCGAAGATTCTGGAACATATACTTGCAGAGCTAAAAATATTATCGGAGAAGCTATAACTTCTGCAACCGCTATCGTTCACTGTAAGCTCTTGGTTATTTTTAAATTTGCTGGATTAGTTTTAATATCAGTAATCAAAATCATTAATTCATTATTTTTTATCTATAGCCAAAAAATCAATCTACACAGAGACTCAAAATGAGGAAACACTTCAACGTCTTCGCACCTTGGAAGACACGTCTCGTTATCAACGTAAAACAACAACCGAGGAAATTATTACGCAAGCTCCTGTCTTCACGTTACCGATAAAAGATCTCCGTGTTGCTGAGAATCAAGCAGCGCATTTCGAAGCACGTGTCATCCCAGTTGGAGATGCTAAGCTCAAGGTGGAATGGCTTCGTAATGGAGTTCCAATTTCAGCCTGTAAGTCTTGTAAATTTACATATTAAAGGATGTCATATTCTACAAATAATGAAATTCTTTATAAAAATATATTTTTATTACTCTTTATTATCTTCTAAAAGCAAATCGTGTAACAACCATGCACGACTTTGGATACGTCGCTTTAAACATGAAGTACGTTAATCCTGAAGATTCAGGTACTTATACGTGTCGTGCGACAAACGAGCTCGGAGAAGCGGTTACTTCTGCAACATTATTCGTTCAATGTAAGTCTAAACTCAATGCGCAATTCAGATATACAATGATATATATTTTGCATAATATGCAAATTAATTTATGGAATATAATCGACAATATTTACACAAATTATGCAAATTTTCTCAATATTAATGATTAATTATACTCTATAATTACGCTATTAAACTAAAATAGTGTTTGAAACATTTAACAAATCGCTATATAACACTGCTAATTTTATATTTTTATATTTTATTATTGCTTTATAAAATTGATGTGTTATTTTGCTAAACTTATTTGTTGGTATCTACAAATAAGTATTTACTCGTATGCAATATATCGTAATTTCACTAACAATGTGAACTTTTCTGGTTTTGCAAAAAATGAATTATTGAATTATATGCAATTTCCCTTTATACACAACTCGTACACAACTACACAAATTCTTTTAAAATGCAGCCAAGGCAGCCTTGCAGTTTGAATCACAACACGAAACTGCTTTGTCGAAACTCCAAGCTTTGGAAGATACCTCGAAATATCAACGTCGTGAAGAAGAAGAGATCGTGGTAAAAGAAAAACCATCCTTTACGGTTCAGTTGAATGGACCTACCAATCTAATTGAAGGTCAAAGCGCACACTATGAGTGTCGCATAGAACCCTATCCTGATCCCAACATGAAGGTGGAGTGGTTCCACAATGGCAAACCATTATCCACCGGTCACAGGTATAGAACTACCTGCGACTTTGGGTTTGCATCGTTGGACGTGTTGACTGTATATGCCGAAGATTCGGGCACATATACTTGCCAGGCTACCAATAAATTGGGATCCGCGAGAAGTTCGATTAATCTCGACGTGAAATGTGAGTAACAAAAGAATGCGTTTTTGCAAGTATCTTGTACTAGTCCATTTTGTTGTATTTCCCTGCTTTATATATGTATATACAACAAAAAATCAATTTTTTTATATTAATAATTTTACCTACACAATTTATATTTATAAACACCTTAGATATTTATAATTTCGTCTACACAATTTTATAAATTGTAATTTTTATATTAGAGAGCCATATATATTACGTTCTTTACTTTATTTATATTTTGCATTTTGAAATCTTTCTTCTTTATTTTGTTAAATCGATTAAAAATCGCTTTTTAGCTCGAGCATCGATTATTCACGATACACAGCATGAGAGCGCATTGAAAAAGATACAATATCTTGAGGACGATTCGAGATATAAGCGCATAGTCGAAGAAGATACAATTATCGCCGAGAAGCCTGCTTTTGGGCGACCGCTGAAAAATATTGAACATTTACCGGAAGGCAAAAATGCCCATCTCGAAGCTACATTGACTCCCGTAAACGATCCGACGATGGTCGTCGAGTGGTTTAGAGACGGGCGTCCCATTCCTCAGGGACATAAATTCAAAACGACCTATGACTTTGGATATGTCGCTCTCGATATTCTTTACGCTTATCCCGAAGATTCGGGTACCTACATGTGTAAAGCGAGGAATGCCGTCGGCGAGGCTGTTACTACTTGCATGATCAGCGTGGATTGTAAGTAATTTTATAGACTGAATCTATATTGTTTTAGCAAGCGCACCCGTTGCATAATACATCTCTTTGAAATATATTTTTTTTAAACAAATGAGAGAAAAAAATGCGAAACAATTATTCATACATTTCCATTTCTCAAAATTGATAAGTGTATAAACGAATTTGTTAATAAACTATAAATTTTTCTGATAAAAACACGAGCGCATAATTATCGATTATTTTGATTTATGCAAATAGCAAAACAAGGCTTATACCTTGACACATTGGATGCTCAACGTTTGCAAAAGATTCGAGAATTGGAAACTGTCGAAATCAAAGAAGAAGTCGAAAAGGAGGTTATTCATCAGAAACCTGTCTTCTTGACACCGCTAAACAATCTGGATCATCTCAAGGAAGGCGAGCATGCTCACCTGGAATGTCGCGTGGAGCCAATTAACGATCCAAACTTGAAAATTGAATGGTATGTTTATAGATAAAAAAAGCGTCATTTAAAATATATTAAAAGACAAAAACCAAAAATCATTGATAATTTTTATATAATCCCGAATAATTCAATTAATTAATTGATTAAATTTTCTCATTTAATAGGTTTGTCAATGGAGTTGCAATTAAAACTGGTCATCGCTTCCGCACTACACACGATTTTGGCTACGTGGCTCTCGATATTCTGTATACCTATCCCGAAGATTCCGGTACTTATATGTGTAAAGCAACCAATTTGGCCGGCGAAGCCGTTAATACCTGTACTATTAAAGTCAGTTGTAAGTATAAAGTATAATGTTAATTCAAGATATTAATTTTATGTTAATTCTGCATAATTGTCAGCAAGGAATACCCAATATCCAAAGTCTAAATTCCTATCCATGAAAAATTTGAAAACATTCATCGGCGTTAAACAAATTAATCAACGAGAAAGAGACCGTTTGTCAAATAGATGGCATCGCTTTTATAAAGAAGACTGTCGTTAAAATTTTAATTAATTCTTGCAAGCTAGGATGAGTTCTTTCATGGAAAATATTATATTATGCTTCGAAAAATCGCACGATGTCTCAAGTAATGACAAGTCTCACAGTATCAACTCTCCAAATCAAAATTTATTGTAGAATTGAATTTATTTCATTCAAGAAAGCGCATATACATAAAATTACTAATAATAAAAATATCATTAAAGAGAGAAACAAACCAGTTACGATTCCTTTTTTATTTTAGCACGACGAAGTATTCTTTTGGATACCCAACATCCGGATGGTTTAGAAAAGATTCGAGAATTAGAAGCTCAGGGTCATCCCGCACGGTTAGAAGTTGAGGAACCGCCAGTGACACCACCAAGATTTGTCACCGAGCTTAGAGTAAGTAATAATAATTATATTAATATAATGTAATTATATACATACAGTATATATAAATGATTATTAAATATAATAATAGTTAATGTATGAATAGTTATTAAGAACTAATATAACAAACATAAAAAAGTACAACAAATATGAGAGATAAATGTAATAAATATGAGAAATTTTTTTATAGGGCACAACTGAAGTATATGAAGGACAAACCGCTCATTTCGAATGCCAAGTGGAGCCTTTGCACGACGCTAATCTGAGAATTGAATTCTTCCACAACGGTAAACCTTTACCATCGGCGGCGCGGTTCCATGTGACCTTCGATTTCGGATACGTGGCATTAGATATCGGTCACGCCGTACCTGAGGACGCAGGACAATATTCTGTACGTGCGATAAACGCGCTAGGACAATGTGTGTCGTCCATCGAGCTCAAAGTAATCCCACGAGATAGTATTATTTTGGATTCGCAACGACCCGAGGGAATGGACAAGATCCGGGAACTCGAAGCTCAACAGCCATGGAAACGACCAGATGTACCGGAACCTCAAACTCGGCAGCGTCCTGTCTTTACTCAACCATTACAAAATATTGACAATATCGCTGAAGGTCATACCGCACATTTCGAATGCAGACTTATACCCGTAGGTGATCCCATGCTCAAAGTGGAATGGTTTAGAAACGAAGTACCCTTAGAGACAAGTAAGAATTGTTAAAGATATAAACTATCAATGCAAAACTTTGTTGATTCCACGAATACATTTATTTTGCTCTTAATATATTTGTAATTATCACGCTAAATTAATATTTATTATAATGTTTCTTTTGCAGGTTCGCGAATTACAAAAGTACATGACTTTGGCTACGTATCTCTGGACATCGCTCACGTACGTGATGAAGACGAAGGTGTTTACATGTGTCGCGCTTCTAATCCATTGGGTGAAGCGGTTACAACGGCTTCGATGAAGATTAAAAGTGGATATCTGATTTTATCTCGTTTATTTAATACACCAAAATAAATTTAATACGGTGTTAATTTAATTTGTTTATTCATATATACAGCCAAGGCCAGCATACAATTGGATACTCAGCATCCGGAGGCGCAACGTAGAATCGCTCAATTGGAAGCCAAGGAAGTTGGGCGACCCGAGGAGCCGGAAAAGGTCTTTGATAAACCGATTTTCACGCAATTATTAACCGGGCCAACGGAACTCTGGGAAGGACAAATGGCTAGA
This sequence comes from Cataglyphis hispanica, assembly GCF_021464435.1. NCBI lineage: Eukaryota > Metazoa > Arthropoda > Insecta > Hymenoptera > Formicidae > Cataglyphis > Cataglyphis hispanica. Next base: position 1,239,965 of record NC_065966.1, on the reverse strand, counting down.
TATGAATGCAGAGTCGTTCCTGTCGGCGATGCAAATTTAAAATTCGAGTGGTATATGAACGGAGTCGAATTAAAAATGGGTAAGAAAATATGATTTTATAATAAATTATCATTACAAGCATTTGATTTAATAAAATTGTTGGACATTGTTATTTATAGGTTCACGTTTTCACGTAAATCATGACTTTGGATATGTAACGTTAGATATTTTGAAAGTTATCCCCGAAGATTCCGGTGTCTATACTTGCAAAGCAATCAACAATGCAGGTGAGGCGGTTTCATCGATTTCCCTGAAAGTGAAAGCGCGTTCGGCTATCGCTTCTGAAAGCATACAAGCGGACGCGTGGCAAAAGATTCAATTGAAGGAAGCAGAGATGAATAAGGTACCAGAAATGTTTATCGACACGACACCACAACAGGCACCAGTTTTCACCAAGCATCTTGAGAGCTTCGATAAATTGGTAGAAGGTCAACGTGTTTACTTAGAGGCTCAGGTAGAGCCGCGAGCGGATCCCAACTTAAGAGTAGAATGGTTTAAAAATGGTATATCTCTACAGACTGGAACTAGACTTCGTAGTACGTTCGATTTTGGTCTAGTAACATTGTCAATCAACGGCTTGAGACCTGATGACTCCGCAATTTATACTTGCAAAGCAACTAATCTTTTGGGAGAGGCTGTGTCAACTTGTAGCTTAAAAATTGCCGATCGTCACTGGTTACTGGGAGATACTTTGCATCCGGACGCTTTGCCGAAAATCGATGCCTTGGAGCAGCCTCAGATAATTTCTACCGAACAACCGGAACCTACTTACGAGGAGCCCGTCTTCATCACTCACCTGAACAACGTGGAGTGCATCGAAGGTGATAACGCTCACTTTGAATGCAATGTAGAGCCATCAAAAGATCCAACTATGAAGATTGAATGGTTCTTGAACAGTAAACCTTTACCGACCGGTGCGAGATTTAAGAGCACTTACGACTTCGGCTATGTCGCATTGGATTTGACTCATGCTTACGAAGAAGATTCTGGCATAATTACAGTAAAAGCTACAAATTTGAAGGGAAGCGCGCAGACATCAGGTACTTTAAAATGCACCAGCAAACAAAACATTTATCTACAAACGCAACATCCTCAAGGAGAAGCTGGACTTGAAAAAGTGAAAGAAGCAGAAGATGCTTATCTATCAAAATACAAGAGACCAGAAGAAGGTCCTGAACACGAATATCCTAAACCGATCTGGACGGTGCCACTTAAACCTGAATTTAAACTGGGAGAATCCGAACCGTTACATTTGGAAGGACAAGTCGAACCAAAAGATGATCCCAATTTAAAAATTGATTGGTATTTTAATGGAAAACCTTTGGAACATGGTTCGCGCTTCAAAATGACTAGTGATTTTGGATTTGTTACTTTAGATTTAACGGATGTTTATGAGCGCGATTCCGGTATTTACACCTGCAAAGCTTATAATAAAGCGGGCGAAGCCTTTACATCGACAACAATTTATTGCTCCACAAAAGAAAATATCATTGAAAAATCGCAGCATCCTAAAGGTAAAGAGGGTCTCGAAGCGATCCAAGACTTGGAAGAATCCTTGAAACGACAAGAAGGAATTCCACCAGGAGAAGAAGAGGGTCAACCACCGATGTTTACGTCGCAATTTGAAAATCTAACTAATCTGTCGGAGGGAGAGATCGCTCACTTTGAAGCGTCTCTCATCCCTACTGGTGATCAAACCATGGTAGTTGAGTGGTTTTACAATGGCAAAGCTTTAGAAGCCAGTCATCGCACGAGAACTGTTTATGCTTTCGGTATGGTTGTTCTCGAGGTTCTCGGCACTAAAATAGAAGATTCGGGTACTTATACCTGTAGAGCCACCAACAAATGGGGTAAAGCAGAGATTAGCGTACAGCTTGAATGCATTGACAAGTCTAAAGGACAAAAACCTAAATTTACAACGCATATACAGTCTTTGGAGGGTTTGAAAGATGGGCAATCGGCTCACTTTGAATGTACTCTCATCCCAGTAGGAGATCCTCACATGAAAGTTGAATGGTTCCACAATGGAAAACCATTACGGCATTCCTCGCGTTTCAAGATGGTTTCCGATTTCGGCTTTGTAGTTATGGATATCGCCGGAGTGATGTCTCACGACACTGGTGAATACGTTTGCAAAGCTAGCAACAAGTACGGCGAGGATTATACAAAAGCTACAATCAAGTGCTTTGGCAAGAGCGGAGTTTACTTGGATTCTTTACAACCAGATTCGCTCGCTAGAATACGAGAACTCGAAAGTTACACTGCAGAACAAGCGATTACTCCCACTACACCCGTTGCCGAACCGCCGAAATTCATCACGCAAATCGTTGATATTACGAAACTGGTAGAAGGACAGTCTGCACATTTCGAAGCCAGACTGACACCGATAAACGATCCCGATTTAAAAGTCGAGTGGTATTATAATGGCAAGAAACTTCCTCACGGCCATCGATATCGTACCTTTCACGACTTTGGTATTGTTATCCTGGACATACTTTATTGTTACGAAGAAAATTCTGGAGTTTATGAATGCAGAGCCGTCAACAAGTACGGCGAAGATTCTACGAAAGCATCGCTCAAATGCTTCTCCAAGGCTAATCTTATTTTAGAGTCGCAACTTCCAAAAGGCATGGAAGGTGGTCTAGAAAAAATTCAAAATCTCGAAGATTCAATGATACGTACGAGAGATGAAAAGATTGTAGAAGAACGTGGTAAAGCTCCAATGTTTACTGTACCTTTAAGTAATATCGATGGTCTACGCGAAGGAGAAAGCGCGCATTTCGAGGCACGATTAATACCTACAGACGATCCAAAATTAAAGGCAAGTTTTATAATTATTTTAATTCTAGTCTATATATTATAGCTGTGTATATATTTATTTTATATTATATTATATGTTATATTACATTATATTATATTATTATATTATATTATATTATATATAACATTTATTATATTATTATTATTATATTATTATATTGTTTTTGTACGCACAGGTCGAATGGTTCTGGAACGGTAAACCATTGCGAACGGGATCTCGTTTCCGCACTTTTTGCGATTTTGGTTTCGTCATTTTGGAAATTTCTCCCATTTATCCTGAGGACTCGGGTGAATATAGTTGTAGAGCGACGAATGACTACGGTGAAGCGGTGACGACGTGCACTATGAAATGTACGGGCAAACGTAGTATTATTTTGGAGTCTCAGCTACCCAAAGGAATGGAAAGTACAATTGATAAGATCGCCGAATTAGAAGGCCTTGGAACCGCTCCGGGACAAGCCAGTCCTGAGGATGACACCGGAAGACCGCCTGAATTTATCACAACTCCTTCTGATTTGACTTTGGCTGAAAATTCTCTTGCTCATTTTGAATGTCGACTTCAGCCAATTAATGATTCTAGCATGAGAGTCGAATGGTTTCACAATGGCAAGCCTCTTCTCGCTGGCAGTCGAATCAAGACAATTCACGACTTTGGTTTTGTTATTCTTGAAGTTGCAAACTGCTATCAACGTGATTCTGGTCTATATACTTGCAAAGCAACCAATCGCCATGGCGAAGCCACAGTATCGTGCAAACTTCAAGTTCGCGGACGTCAAGGTATTATCTTGGAGCCACAATTACCGACCAATTTCAAAACCGGTACAGAAAGCATTCAGAAATTAGAAGAATCTTTGTATAAGAGGGATGAGATCCTAGCAGAAGAAGAAACACCGAATCCACCGAAGTTCACCGTCGAGCTTAAAGACATCGAAGTTGAAGAAGGTGGACCGAGTCATTTTGATTGCAGAGTTGAACCTGTAGGTGATTCTACTATGCGCATCGATTGGTTCCACAACGGTCGGCCCTTCGCGACCGGCTCTCGAGTTCATCAGATTAATGATTTCGGATTTATATCGCTGGATATGTCATATACATACGCGCGAGACAGCGGCGAGTACGTCTGCAGAGCCACTAATAAATGGGGCTCTGCTACTACCAAGGCCACTATCACTTGCAAATGTAAGTTACGCAATTAAATCAGATCTCTAAAATATTTCTAAATTAATATACTTTTATATTAAATACTTTTATATTAAAAAAAATTTGTTTTATATTATGATAGTACATAATAAAAACAATCTTTTTCCTTCGCAGCCAAGAAAACGATAGATTTCGATTCTCAATTACCAACGGGAATGAGCGGAGAGAAACTGAAGGAATTGGAACGAGGACCAGTATCTCAAGCTCCCGCAGAAGAAGCGCCACGACAACCGCCGCATTTCATCACGCAGATTCAATCAGCAACCGTCGATGAAGGTGAACCGGTCAGATTTGAATGCCGTGTGGAGCCCAAGGACGATCCTAACTTACGCATCGAATGGTATAGAAATAGTAAATTGATACCTGCTGGGCACAGATATAGAACGGTATATGATATGGGATTCGTATCAATGGATATCTTGTACGTCTACCCCGAGGATTCCGGTGAATATGTTTGCAAAGCCATCAATGATCTCGGAGAAGACACTACTCGAGCTGCCATATCTTGCAAAAGTATGTTTTCTATTTTTATATTTTCTATTTTAACCAGATTAATTATATTATAGTGTACTCATATTAAATTTCTGTTTTACAGAATTACCAAACATTATTCTGCAAAATCAAGTGCCCAAGGGTATGAAGAAATCTGAGGCCTTGATGCAAATGGAAGCGACAATTAAAAAGTATACTTCGGAAATTCACTTAACCGAAGACGATCTATATGACGCGGACAAAAAACAGCCGCCTCGCTTTGTCACGCAAATTCAAGATCAGACCGATCTAGTTGAAATGAATAGCACTAAGTTCGAATGTCAATTAGCACCAGTGGGAGATCCAAATATGAAGGTTGAATGGTTCTTCAATGGAAAACCATTACCTCATAAGAATCGATTTACGCCTATCTACGACTTTGGCTATGTAGCGATGAACTTTGGTTGGGTCTATCCAGAAGACAGTGGCGAGTATTTATGCAGAGCTACAAATCTTTATGGAATGGATGAGACCAGAGCTATAATTAGAACTGCAGGAAAACCTGGAATTATCTACGAGTCTCAGCTTCCAAAAGGCATGAAAAGTATCGAGAAGATCAGAGAAATGGAAGCAGCATGGCAAATGTAAGATTTTATTTTGTGCATTGTATATATAAAATTTCTTTTAATAACAATTTCTAACAATTTTAAAATTTATTTTAATTTATTTTAATAATAATTAAATTTATTTTAATAACAATTTCTTTTAATAATAACAAGGAAAGAATGCACACACAATAAGATGTGTAGCATTTATTTTTATGCCTAATATATGCATAATTTTAAATTATTATACGTATTCAAGAAAGATAAGATAAATCGTTTCCCGACAAAAAGATTTATTTGCCCATATTTGATTTGAAAATTGTCACGACAATGTGAAACAAATATTATTGAAAAAGTGATTTGTACTTTTTGCAGTGCACCTGAAGAAGAAGGTGAAGAAGAAAAAGTACGCTCGGCGCCTGTTTTCGTGAGCAAACCAGAAGCGGTGACCGTTGAAGAAGGCGATTGGTCTAGATTCTGCTGTCGGGTCACTGGATATCCAAGGCCTCGAGTTATGTGGATCATCAATGGCCATACAGTAGTTAATGTGAGTTGAGGAATATCATTTCTGAAATTAAACTAAATGATAATGTCGACATTTTCCCAAGAAATACGCTTATAATGTTACTATATTGACTTTATCCCTTTTATCTTCCTCAGGGATCTCGCTATAAACTAACATACGACGGTATGTATCATCTTGATATCCCGAAGACCAGACAATACGATCACGGCAAGGTGGAAGTGATTGCAAGAAGCTCCGTTGGCGAAGCACGTACAGAAACGACTCTAACGGTCAAACAGCGAAGTGACGACTATCGTGGTGTATTGAAAAATTCTCCAAGACGTAAGTTTACATTCCGAGTATTATACACACATTCGGCCATGAATTCTTCGTGTCACAATGGAATAAAATCTTACAAAATATTAGTATACGTAATAAGTACGTAATATAGCTGCATTCAACAGAGCACTTAGTATATGAAATATAAATTTATGGCAGATGTCAAATTTAATTAATTAATAATTAATTAATAATTTCTTTATTATGAAAAAAGCTTCATCGCGAAGAATTCATGCGCAGAATAACAACAATATTGAACGGATTACAATGGTACAAAAAAAGATCACACGTAAAAATGAATGAAGCGGTTGTAAAACTCCAATGACGATTCGCAAGGTGCGAGCGTGAATTGGAAAGCATTGAACAACCGAAACACAGTACATATAATATATATCGATACGACACATGCATTCCATTTGAATACAAAAAAAAACACTCTAAACCATTAAAACATAATCCCTCCACTCCCCGTTTTCCACTTGGCCCTCCAAAGCTATTGAAAATCATCGCGAGTTCATCAGCTTCTTCTGCTTCTCCTTCTTCTTCATCGTGATTGGGAATATCGACGAGAATATTAGAGCAAAATGGTCTTAAGTCAAAGGTATCGTATACTTGATTTTTCACATCGACATTCAGGATTCAGGTATGGAAAATAATCGGAAAAACATTCGTATTGTTTTATATTTTATTAATGTATTTTTTTGTTTCATAAATGTGATATTGTTGCGCTAGAGAAAACGGGTCTATTGCTCTCATAATATTGTAAGATTATTAAACCATTTTATCTATTTCTTTTATGTATTATATATGAACTTACATATTACATATTACATTTGTCATTTATTTAATATTTGCTTATTCATGCTGCATGGATCGTATCGCTTTCTTGTTGTTAAAATAATTAAAGTAATTTGTATAAGATATTATCTGTAGAAAGTAAACATTGAGCAAATTTCCCTATTTCTCAATATTGCGCAATCAATATAGTATTTTAATCCTATAATCATCTTTATTTAATCTCTATTTAATTTGTTTTTTTTTCATTTTCTGTTTTGAGATATGCATTTCCTCACCGCGTTCGTTTACTATCCTTTAACGTCTCGCACGAAAAATAAAGATATATTAAAACTAATTCATTAAAGCAAAATTCGAGTTATGCGATTTCAGCGATTAGACAAAATAACTTTGCAGCAATCTTTTTGTCCCTCTTAAATCTGAAACAAAACCTTCTCATAGCACGAAGGAAAGCACGTTCGTAAAAAGAGAGAAAAAAAATTTAATCAAACAATGTTTTTGATGATATGATCGCAGCAAAATAATTTCAAATATATGTTAACCACTTGAATTGTCCAATCCAGCTCGATCCCTATTATTTAGGTGTCGTCGATATGTGTTGCATCGTCATTTACGTACTGTGTCTTAAATATCGTGGAATTTCCGGTTAGACTTTTTGTTCTTTGGTTAAGAAAAGTGCAAAGTTTTACTTTACAATAGAGTATTTTAATTTTTCAATAAATTATAATAATTGATCCGCTATATCTTTCAGCAAATGTATATATACAAATACTAATATACTTGCACATATAACTTACCGAAGGACATTGTATTATATTTGTCAAGATCAATCAATCGATGTATCCGCTCGAAGCACGCGCATCTCGTTTATATTGAGTACGAGACACACTTATACACACAAGGACACAGATATAACATATTATTTCTTTAGCCTGGTACGATTATGGGCTAACACAGTACCAAACCGAGCGACAGAACACAGAATTGGAGCGCGTATTCGATGAACGCCATCAAAGCGTTTCTCAAGGCATCGAAATTGTCACGGAACATCTTGGTCCTAAAGTCATTAAAGAACCCGAGACTGAATGGCAAAAATCTGTCAAGAGCAAGAGGAAGGAAGAGGATTATTATAATAAGCTAACGAGCCTTGAAGAAGAACAAGTACTTAAAGAAACCAGATTAAGGGAAGCTTCGCATCAGTTTGCAATTCCTGGCGAAAAAGTTGTTGCACATTCTCTAGCAAAGGGAATGGCTCAGAAGTACGAAGAGAATTTGTAAGTATTGCAATAATTCAATAAGAAAAATGTGTTATCAACACATGTTTTTTTTTGGCTGTAATAATGCTGATTATTGATTTCTTATAACCAGGGAGGAACAACCTCAGCAACCAGCAGAACCAACTCCAAAATATGTAAAGAAACCATTTGTTACCGAAGTAGATATAGACACGGAACGCGTTAAAGCCGCTGGAAAATATCCTCCGGGCCCATCCGAATCCACAATTCATGGTCGCGAGGTTCATGTAGCTAAACAAAAACAGACGCAAAAGGAAGTCAAAGGTGACTTAGAAATAACGAGAAAGATCACAGCAACGGAAACTACAGAAGTAGAACACAAAGCGAAGACGCAGGAACGTGTGGTTCAAGGGCAAGTGAAACCTGCTAAACCACCTGTTTTCACGAAAAAGATTCAACCGTGCAGAGCATTTGAGCAAGAACAGGCGAAATTTGAAGTAGAATTCGATGGCGATCCACTACCGACCATCAAATGGTATCGCGAAGATTTTCCCATACAAAACTCAGCCGATCTCCAAATTTATACCTTCAGCACCAAATCGGTATTAATTATCAGACAAGTTTTTATGGAAGACTCCGGCGTCTTTTCCGTCATTGCTGAGAATAGAGGAGGAAAAGCCAAGTGCAGCGCTAATTTGGTCGTGGAGGAACGTAGAAGGCAACCTGGAAGAGGTGGTGCAGTGCCACCTAGTTTCTTATCCACGATACAATCTACTTCTGTAGCAACTGGACAGCTTGCCAGGTTTGATGCTAAAATTACTGGCACCAAACCTCTGGATGTTTATTGGCTCAAGGTAAAAGATATATATTTACTGCAATCATAATATATCTCACAGAAAGCAAGAAATTTAAACTTGAATTTAAATTGGACCTTCTTTATTATAGAATGGCAAGAAGATAACGGCAGATATCCGTTACAAAACTTTAGAAGAGGACAATACGTATACACTTCTGATATTAGAAACAATACCGGAGGACACTGGCAAGTATGAATGCGTTGCAATTAACAACGCCGGAGAAGCGCGATGCGAAGCAGAATGTATCGTTCGCGGACCTCAATCGCCGACAAAAGTTGCAAAACCCACAACGCCAACGGTGGAAAAAGCACCAACTGTTTTGGAACCATTAAGAGATCAAACTATCAAAGAGGGAACATCCGTTGCCTTCGCTTGCAGAATTACAGGAAAGCCTGTTCCGACTGTGCAGTGGAAGAAAGCCGATAAGGTATCCAGAGCGCTATAATAATAATTACAAATTTCAAATTTCTTTAATACGAAATTTAACTCAAACGCTTATCGCGTTTGCATAGGTGATTAAACCGTCAAAGTATTTCCAAATGCAAAAGGAAGGCGATTTATGTACTCTGAGAATTTCCGAAGCGTTCCCCGAAGACGAAGGTGTTTATAAATGCATTGCTAAAAATCCCGCTGGTGATGTAACAACATCCGCCAATCTCAGAGTTCTTGGTAAGAGAAAAAAAAATCAAGTTTATTTTTATAAAATTTCTTTTTATTTTATCTACTAAATGATAAAGAAATAATTGTTATATTATTTTCGACTAGCGCCCGATACAGCTGACGTTCTGCCAAAATTGACGCCTCTTAAGGATCAGATAGTCGTTGAGGGACAGCCGGCTCAATTCAAGACTCAAGTGACTCCAACAAAGCCTAAGCCGACGATTCAGTGGTATCGAGAAGGTGCTTTAATTCCACAATCGCCAGATTTTCAGGTAAGATAAGTCCCGCACTGTTATTTTTTTATCAAGTATCAAGAGAAATTTCGTTGGAACTTTTATAATACTCAGGAAAACATGGCGTATCACATTTTCAGATGATTCACGAAGGCAACAATGCGGTACTACTCATAGCAACCACATACGAGGAGGATACTGGCACTTTCACCTGCCGTGCTACAACTTCAGTCGGTACCGTAGAAACGTCCGCCAAACTCATCGTCAAAAGTAAGAACTGAATCAAAAATACCGATTCGATTGCTAACATGATACGCGATTGGACTTATAAATACATCTCCAACAACTGCCGGAGACGAACACTCGAGACTGTAGCATGACAAATTAATAACATTAGTAACTTAATTTGAATACTAACATCGTTTTAAATCTTGAAAGAAATGAAAATTTATTAACTCAATTATTCTATTGTACGCACCAATCAAATTTTAATTATTATATAGTTCTTTATCTTTCGATATTCACATATGTATGTATACGCAATGTACGATTTCGGAATGGTTGACTAGCTTTCAATAATGAAACAAATGTTAAAAGGTGTTGATGTATAAAGTTGATCATATCGGAAGAATTTAAAAATTTTTCTAATATACATTTGATCATTATTAACGTAAATCAATTGCCCCCTAATGTTCTCTTTCATTGCGAGTCTTAACATCTTTAGATCGTCTCAAGTACGGCCGTCTCCGCGCAGCGCGATTTGCCGCGTAAATATCCTCATATTCTATTTTTGTGCTTTGTTGTTGCCTCTTTTAAAAAACGTAACCTGTCGACATATCGCCATAAATTTCCTCACTTCGATAATCCTCTAATCAACAGTGTCACGCGCGTCCGGGGAGTTTGTACTAACTCGTCATGTTTTTGAGAATAGTTGAGCGAGTGAAACGAGGAGTAATTAATTAACAAACTTGAGGGGTTATATTGCAAAATATAATGATTCTCGTTGAAAAATATCGTGATATGTATCATCCAAGTGTATACGAAAGTCGCAAAGGTGGTGCTAAAATTGAAGTGCTGTAAAAGCAGTATATCATATAACAAAAATCGAAACTGTAAATGTAATGGGTCGGGACAAGCGCAGATTACTTGAGGTCAGCTTGAGGCAAATGCCAAGAGAGCAAAATGTCTTGTACAAGTGTTCCGTGTCCTCAATATTTAGGCTTTAAACTCAGGACAAAAATGTGAATTCACAATCTTATAACGAGTATTATCAATTCTCTGTAAATAGGTAATGTAGTAATATGAAATTCTGCGCGACATTAGTTAATATCATGAGATAAAAATGAGAAAGGATCAGTAGCGGTGCGACTGCGTTGAATACGTAACTCGTTTACTCGTTCGCTGTAATCTCGATATTTATTATAAAAAATAAATCGTGAAATAGAAAAAAAAATATATATATATATATACATTTATACATACATACATAATCTTGCTCTATATATATTTATATGTATGCCCACTACAATTATAAATATTCATTTACTAAAGAAATCACACAATATATACACACACGGATAGAGATACCCGATATCTAACAATTTACTAATCGAATATTTATTATTGTACAATGAAAGTCGCAATAAAACCGAATGTTGTAAGTACGTCCAAGTCTCGTTTGTTGCTATTTCGACGACCGTCGCCTAATGATAAAAGTGTCGTCGTAAATGACGATTTTATCGCGATTATCCTATATAAGAAAACCTTTGTGGCAATAGAAGATGATCAGAATCAATATGTTGTAAAATGTACATAATTATTAATGTTAAATGTTTATAAAGTTCGCGCTATGCAATAAATTATTCGAGATCGAATTACACTCGATACTCTTTTCATAGTGAAATAAAACCATATCTGCATATCATTGGATCTTTGTAACGAAGAACGTGCTTCCGTTGAAATCTCTGAGGTGTATCAAGAGGGGAAAAAACATAGCACAAAGTTTATAAAGGAAGAGAGCTGATATAATATAGAAATGAAAATTTGTTTACTCATTTCTCTTTGATCGAAAAACTATCGTGGAAGCATATAACCGGTTTGACTTGCGTTTGCATAAGATGTTTTTATAAATAACAAGTTCGCAGATATATACACGTATATTTATATTAACCGTTTCTGTGAGGCGGCACACGTTCCGAGCGGAAAAGCAGATGCAGTGTCGTGTGCACACTCGGCTAGGCCCTTTTCTTAAGCTATTTTTGAACACGTGATGTGTATTACATTACCTAGCTATATTTGGCCGCCGGCTTGGAACTCCGCGAAGATTCATCGACCACAACGAATCGTGGATTGTTCTTGCTTATAAACGCTTTAAAAATTGTTTAAAACTGATTTATAATCCGCATTAGTCTACCATCTTTATATTTTAAACTTTAAACCTTTACTTTTTAATATTACTCTATTAATAATTTGTAAGTTTATTATACGATTTTTTATATTTTAAAATGCATTGCATGGTATACACGAATCTTTAAATGGAGAGTACTTAGGCGTGTTACATATATTGCTAAAAATATCTATTATTCATCAGAAATTTATGTGAATTATAAATTCTACATGAGCATCAAAGATTTTGAATATTGGTTCCCAATCGTCGGAAATTTCACACATCAAATTGAACGAGTATATTTTCAAAAAAATAGACGCTTCAATCTTCTTCAGTTATTTCTAAATATTTAACTGGTGAAAAGAAGAATTCTCAAGAATTAAATTCAGTTCTTCGTGTTTTAAACGCGAGCCATGAATATTATGAGTAAAAAAAGTATGAACAGCTTTGAGCGACCTTGAAGATGGGACGATAGTATACTTTTCAAGAGAACAAATGGGCACGATGATTCATCAAGGAGATATTCTTTTCCGTGGTCCAGCTCTCTGTCTTTGATCCCAGACTTCTAGACTACCACCTTCGCTCAACGCTTCGTCAGCATGGTAATTTCAAAGGAAGAAGCTGGTCGAGGTAGTTAACTATTTTGGCTCCGTCCTCAGCCAGCTGCCAATGATTCAGTCATGCCAGAAATAATACGGAGAAGAGCGTGTCAGCGCACTCTGCAAAATAAGAGAAAATTATTTTTGGTAAACCAGCAACTCAGGAGTTCACAAGATATACGACTACGTTTTAATCATCCATTGCATTGAAAACTTTGCGATATTTAATTATGGTGTGATCATATTCAATAACCGTTAAGAATATGTTCATGAAAAGAATGTGAATCAATAATTTGTTAAATTCTTCAAGAGCTCTTGTCTAATTTGATTTGATTTATATTATTCAAGATGATTGTCACATGAATCAAGCGTTAAATTTGAACTAAAATTATTCATTATTTGCTTGAAGAATAAATTTTTACCATTGCTTTGCATTCTTTCTCGGTTTTTTTAATTAGAACTAAAAAATAAAATTTGTATTTACTTTTAAAAATATAACTTCACTGATTGACAATGTACTATTGTATGACATTTTAATATGATGCTGTATTACATTTACAATACTACAAATTAAAAATTATCTTTTTCATATAAATTTATTTGACGGGATAAGGAATAAAAAACGAACATATGTTTATATGCGTTTATCTCTCGCTATTTTTAATTCTGTACATAATCATACTAAAAAATCCATTTTTAGTAAATCATCGAATAAACTGTATGTCATCGTGTAGAAAGTAGTATATCACTGTCCCTACATTTTAACGCATGAACACAATCTTTTGAGCTTCAAATATTTATTTGTAGACACTAAATCTCCTAGCTTTCTCGTGACTAAGATAATTTTTCGCACCATTACATCAATAATTAGATAATATACATGAATAATTATATAGTAATGGATAATATACAGTCGCACTTTATACACAAACCTAAAATAGAGAAAAATTATAAAAAATTTTTATATTAATAAGGAAGCGCTTTATCTCTTGGCAATGAAAATAAAATCTGATTAAAACAATATAAAAATATTAAAAAAAGAATAAAAAAATAAAAAATACTTATAGACAAGTATATATATATATATATATATATATATATATATATATATATATATATATGTGTGTATATATATACACATAAATTATTAAATAATTAACCACTCAAAATGATGATATAGACAAGGACATTTCAAATGCACCACCTTTACGATTTTGCGGTAAAATGAATTCGAATGTGTCCAGTTCGAATGCGGCTGCACTTCGGTCGAGAACGTGGAAGAAATAATTAGTGCAAGGAATGTATTTTCTTGACCGAAGGCAGCAAAATCTGTCAAGATCTGTCACATATTTTCCTTTTAAATGTTCTTTTAAATTTCCTTTCAAATGTCACTGTTTCACTGAATGATACAATCACTACGATATCACCTAGAAGAAGCACGGTTTCTCTTCGTTCCTTCGTCTTCGACTTCCAACTGATTACTATTATGGCTAGATGTAGGGCGCGAAGTAGGGGCGTGCGTCTCATACGTCAAGACTCCCCACCGAGTTACTCTCGCGGGAGACTATTACTTGAGGGAAATTCACTTCGTGAATATTACAAATGAACGTTTCATAACTTAGGCAATTATACTTAATATAATTCATTTTCGCGATCTCGTGCCTTTATGTCTTGTTAAAATTAATAATGTCACAGTTATAATGTCACATTGCACATTATTGTCATCATGTGGTATTTTATTATCTTTCCGAGGGGAAACTCCTATGCAATCACAAAAGCCATAGCTACCAAATTTTTAGTTCATTTAAAAATGACGCAAAAAATCAATGGATCCATGGCGTCTTGCATTTTTACTATATATTTTTTAATATCTATATGTATAGTTGCAATTAATGTGTGTGTGATTAACCCGCCACTTTATGTTGTCAACATTTATGTGTATATTCTGTTAAATATATATAAATATTTTAATTTTTTTTATCTATTAATGAATGTTAAATATAAGCATTTATGCATTTCAATAATTTATTATTGTATTAATTACTATAATAAACTCATATAAAAAATACATTTTTATTGCTGCAAAATACGTTTTTATTGTTATAATATATTTAAGTAAAGGCTGATGTTAAGTTAAATGAAATATTTTACAAATTATTATTAATAACTCGAACAATTCATTCTTTCATGGTCGACAGATATCTGGCAAATTGCCTGATTTCTATCCAGGAAAGTTAATTCAGTCAGAATCTATTCTCCTTTACTTTGCAATTATGAAATAGATTTTCAAATAATGTTACAAATTTACGATTAAGCACTAAGTATAATTAATTTTACGGCATTAATATTAATAATTTGTTGCAAATTTATAAAAATGTTTTTTAGCGTAACATGCATGTATTACATATTCAATATAATATCAACAAAGTTTCTGCTTAGCTCAACACGCGTGATGTGATGTGAAACAAACAATCAAAAATATTCAAAGTTATTTAAAATAACTTTTCATAACTTACAGAAAGAAAAGAAGCCTATTATGAGGTTTCCGCAGAAACGGATGCCAATATAGAAATAGATGCAAAATTTCAGCAAGATTTAAAAGAAGATATTATTTTAAAATCTTTTGCTCTCGATGAGAATGGCTTACCGCTTAAAGTACCGCTTCAACCAGGTGATGAATCGCTACCCTGGAGAAAAGAGCGCGTTCAGCATCGACCTCGAATTAGTGACTCACTTCCATGGAGAAAAACAAGATCAAGAGATTCCTCTTTAGACAAACTTCGAGCTTTTGAAAGTCAAATAAAACCATGGACTGAGGAAGAAGTGACTTTGAGAAAAACTCCCAAAATTATCAAAGATGTAACTAAAGAAAAACTGGAAGAGGTTGAATTAAAACCGACGAAGATCGAGAAGAAAGAAATTCATAGACCCGATCTTGAAACGATCCAACTAAAACCTGTGCCTAAAGATGTAACAAATATTTTAACAACTGAAAAAAAAGATATAAGTAGCGATGATAGCACGATTGAACTTTACAGAGAAGAAGCAGATGCTACTCTGCTGAAAACTTTGCATCATTTAGATGAAATTGTGTCGAGAAAAGAGAAAAGCGAAAGAACAAAACCATGGACAGAGGAACAAATTACTTTAAAGAAAACAAAACCAAAGACAAAAGAAATTCCAGAAATAGATATTGTAGAAAAGATGGATTATATCGAACAGGAAGACACTTCTTTACTTAAAATTTCAAAGGATGAGGAAACGCAGAAAATTAAAAAGGAAAAGTTCATTGAAGAAAAACCAGAACAGCTTCAACCTTGGACAAAGGAAAAAATTGTTCTGAAGAAAGCAAAATTAGAAAGAAAAGAGATACCTAAGGAAACGCTCGAAACCATTACACTAAAACCTTCACAAACAACAAAAAAAGACATTGTGAAGCCAATCTTAGAAAAAGCGGACTTTAAGCCGATTTCAAAGAAAGAACCTGAAATAATTTCAGTAGAAGAAATTACACCCCTTGATGTTTCTACTGCCAAAGAAACGAGAAGGGCGAGTAAAGATGTGATAAATATAGATAAGTTAGATAAAATAAAACCATGGACAGAAGAGAAAATTACTTTAAAGAAATCTAAAGTTCTCCAAAAAGAAATAGAAAAAGAAGTAATAGAAACGGTGGAATTAAAACCATCTAAACCGACTAAGGTGACATATAGAAAGCCGAGTTTAGAAAAAATAGATTTAAAACCTGTCACAAAAGAAAAGCCAAGTATTACAGAAGTCGCTAAAAAAACTGACTACATTGAACAGAAAGATATTACATTACTTCAGGTTTCAACTGAGCACGACATTATCAAACTAAAACCATCAAAATCGCATACAAGCAAAAAGTCAAAACAAGAAGAAAAAGATGACCTTAAAACTATAGGAATATATGCTGAAGAAGAAGATACAACATTACTTACGTCGGAACGTACAATGTCGGAAACTACAATAAGTAGTGACAAAAAAATAAAGAAACAAGATGAAACATTACAAAAAAAGCCGCAATCAAAACCTTGGACAGAAGAAAATATAATTTTGAAGAAAACAAAACCAGAGCAAAAAGAAATACGCAAAGAAAGTTTTGAGGAAATATCATTAAAACCAGTATTAAGAATCGACAAAGAAAAAATAACAAAAGAAGATATAACAGAGAAAGTAGATTTAAAACGTGTTAAAACAAAAACTACGGATTCGACGGATATTAAAAAGGAACAAGAAAAAATAACATATCACGAAGAAGAAGATAAAATTATTATTGAAACAGATAAAGATATTGAGTCAATTAAGAAAGTGAAAAGTAAGAAAAAAGTTGCGGAAAGTGTACCATACTCAGAAGAGGAAGATATCACAATGCTTGCCATCGAAAGAACCGATGAAACAATCGAGAAATCTATGAAGAAAGAAATACCGGTGCCATGGATTAGAGGGAAAAAAGCAAAAGAAAGAAAAGAAGCTGAAGAAATAAAATCAGTTCAAATAACTAAACCTGAAACTGATTCGGAAGAAAATAAATCTATAGAGATTTCAGAAGCTCCTTGGCATCGTAAATCAAAACCTTCGGCGATTCAAAAGAAAATTTCGGAAGAATCAATAAAAGATGACACTAAAGAAGTATCTGAAATAATTTGGCGAAAACCTAAGAAAGATAAAACAATAAAAGTCGTTGAAGAAGAACCACAGGTTGAAGACTTTACATCCGTTGTATTAAAACCAGCACAACGGTATGAAAAACCTGAAGAAGTGAAATCAAAAGAAGAAGTTGTACTAAAACCAGTAAAACGAGTATCCAAACAGGAAGAAGTATCAGACAAAATCACTCTTAAACCAGTTATAAAAGAAAAACCAGAAACAAAAGTTTTATTTGAAAAAGTCGAAGAAATCATTAACGGAAATGTATCTACTGAAAAGGAAGATTTACCGTGGAAACGTGGAAAGAAACCAACGCAAACTGAAAGGAAATCTGAAGATGTACAGCTGGTGGAAAAACCCAAAGAATCGGAATCTAAAGAAATCATATTGAAACCTGTTAAAGAGCTTTCTAAGAAAACAGAAACAACGGAATCAATTATATTGAAACCAGTGAAAAAAGAAAAAATAGAGGCGAAACCGGAAGAGATTCGGTTAAAACCAGTGAGAAGAATCGAGAAACCGGAAGAACCAAAACCGGAGGAAGTTGTATTGAAACCTGTTAAAAAGCTTCCTAAAGAGGAAGAAACAAAAGAATCAGTTATATTGAAACCAGTAAGAAAGGAAAAAACAGAGGAGAAACCTGGAGAAATTCAGTTAAAACCAGTGAGGAAAATCGAGAAACCCGAAGAACCGAAATCGGAGGAAGTTATATTGAAGTCTGTTAAAAAGCTTCCTAAAGAACAAGAAACAAAGAAATCAATTGTTTTAAAACCATTGGAAAAAGAAAATGTTGAAGAAAAACCGGAAGAAGTTCGATTGAAACCAGTGAAAAAGATAGAGAAACCCGAAGAACCGAAACCTGAGGAAGTCATATTGAAGCCTGTTAAAAAGCTTCCTAAAGAGCAAGAAATTAAAGAATCAATTGTTTTAAAACCAGTGGAAAAAGAAAAAGTTGAAGAAAAACCTGAAGAGATTCGATTAAAACCGGTAAGAAGGATTGAGAAACCCGAAGAACCAAAACCGGAGGAAGTCATATTGAAACCTGTTAAAAAACTTCCTAAAGAGCAAGAGACTAAAGAATCAATTGTTTTAAAACCAGTGGAAAAAGAAAAAGTTGAAGAAAAACCTGAAGAGATTCGATTAAAACCGGTAAGAAGGATTGAGAAACCCGAAGAACCAAAACCGGAGGAAGTCGTATTGAAACCTGTTAAAAAGCTTCCTAAAGAGCAAGAAACTAAAGAATCAATTGTTTTAAAACCAGTGGAAAAAGAAAAAGTTGAAGAAAAACCTGAAGAGATTCGATTAAAACCGGTAAGAAGGATTGAGAAACCCGAAGAACCAAAACCGGAGGAAGTCGTCTTGAAACCTGTTAAAAAGCTTCCTAAAGAGCAAGAAACTAAAGAACCAATTGTTTTAAAACCAGTGGAAAAAGAAAAAGTTGAAGAAAAACCTGAAGAGATTCGATTAAAACCGGTAAGAAGGATTGAGAAACCCGAAGAACCAAAATCGGAGGAAGTCGTATTGAAGCCTGTTAAAAAGTTTTCTAAAGAGGAAGAAACAAAAGAATCAGTTATATTGAAACCAGTAACAAAAGAAAAAACAGAGGAGAAACCTGAAGAAATTCAGTTAAAACCAGTGAAAAAGATAGCGAAACCCGAAGAACCGAAACCTGAGGAAGTTATATTGAAGCCTGTTAAAAAGCTTCCTAAAGAGCAAGAAACTAAAGGATCAATTGTTTTAAAACCAGTGGAAAAAGAAAAAGTTGAAGAAAAACCGGAAGAGATTCGATTAAAACCAGTGAAAAAGATAGAGAAACCCGAAGAACCGAAACCTGAGGAAGTCATATTGAAGCCTGTTAAAAAGCTTCCTAAAGAGCAAGAAACTAAAGAATCAATTGTTTTAAAACCAGTGGAAAAAGAAAAAGTTGAAGAAAAACCGGAAGAAGTTCGATTGAAACCAGTGAAAAAGATAGAGAAACCCGAAGAACCGAAACCTGAGGAAGTCATATTGAAGCCTGTTAAAAAGCTTCCTAAAGAGCAAGAAACTAAAGAATCAATTGTTTTAAAACCAGTGGAAAAAGAAAAAGTTGAAGAAAAACCTGAAGAGATTCGATTAAAACCGGTAAGAAGGATTGAGAAACCCGAAGAACCAAAACCGGAGGAAGTCGTATTGAAACCTGTTAAAAAGCTTCCTAAAGAGCAAGAAACTAAAGACTCAATTGTTTTAAAACCAGTGGAAAAAGAAAAAGTTGAAGAAAAACCTGAAGAGATTCGATTAAAACCGGTAAGAAGGATTGAGAAACCCGAAGAACCAAAACCGGAGGAAGTCGTATTGAAGCCTGTTAAAAAGCTTCCTAAAGAGGAAGAAACAAAAGAATCAGTTATATTGAAACCAGTTACAAAGGAAAAACAGAGGAAAAACCTGAAGAGATTCGATTAAAACCGGTAAGAAGGATTGAGAAACCCGAAGAACCGAAACCTGAGGAAGTCACATTGAAGCCTGTTAAAAAGCTTCCTAAAGAGCAAGAAACTAAAGAATCAATTGTTTTAAAACCAGTGGAAAAAGAAAAAGTCGAAGAAAAATCTGAAGAAATTTGGTTAAAACCAGTGAGAAAAATCGAGGAACCCGAAGAACCGAGACCTGAGAAAGTCATATTGAAACCTGTTAAAAAGCTTCCTAAAGAGGAAGAAACACAGGAATCAGTTATATTAAAACCAGTGAAAAAAGAAAAAATAGAAGAGATACCTGAAGAAATTCGGTTAAAACCAGTGAGAAGAATCGAAAAACCGGAAGAACCAAAACCGGAGGAAGTTGTATTGAAGCCTGTTAAAAAGCTTCTTAAAGAGGAAGAAACAAAAGAATCAATTGTTTTAAAACCAGTTGAGAAAAAGGAATCCGAAGAAGTAAAGTTAAAATCCGCACCTGAAATAGTTTCAGATAAGGTGATTGATCAATTTCTTGAAGACAAACCATCAGAGATAACTGTGGCTCCTTGGCGGCGTAGTAAGCGAACGAAAAAAGTTGTTGATTTCAAAGAAGAAGTTACAATAGTGCCAATCGATCAAGAAGAATCGGTTACAGAGATTTCTGAAGAAAGGGAAACAGTAATAATTACAGAAGATACTAAAAATCAAATTGAAAAGAAAGTGGAATCTGTGCCATCTCGTGAAGAAGATAGAATAATTGAAGAGGCAATTGCAACAAGCGAAATTTCATGGAGAAAAACGAAACAAGAACAAAAAGTGAAAGACTTAAAACCAGAAATTAAACAATTGGAAGAACATACATTAGTTCTAATTAAAGACGAAAAATTACCTGAGGAAATTGAAGAGAATGCGATTCAATTAAAGCCGGTTCCAAAGAGGAAAGTAAAGAAAGAAGAAACAGTAGAAGAAATTAAATTGAAACCAGTGAATAAAGAAAAACTGACAGAAGACAAGCCTAAGGAAGAGACAATTGTTGAATTAAAACCTATAACGTTTGAGGAACAAATAACAAAAGTGAAGGAAAAGGATGAAACCAATATTAAAAGAAAATCTGAGAAAAGGGAAAAAGTGTCCGAAGAAATTGTTTCTATTATTGATGAAAAGAAAGAAGAAATTAGTATTACAACTGATGAAATCAAAGAAACTGTTGAAGATGTGAAGTTACAAATTAAGACAGATATCACAAAAATAGAAGATCGTAAGAGAAAACGTAAACCACGTACTCAAGTCGACATATCTATTATGGATAAGGACAAAACTATTGCTCCACGATTTATTCAAAAGTTACAGCCTGTTATTGCTGAGCTAGAAAAACCGGCCAAATTTACATGTACCGTCATAGGAAATCCTTCCCCCGAAATTTCATGGTATAAAAATCAGCAAGAACTTCATGCAAATGAAAAGTATACAATGACTATATTCGAAACAACAGCAACTTTAGAAATTACAAAAGTTAAAGAAGAAGATGCTGGAATGTACTCTTGCAGAGCGTCTAATCCGGCTGGGATTGCAACATCCACTGTCAATCTTGTGATATTCGGTAGTAGTATTATCAAACATAAAATGTGTTTTTTTTTTTATCTTAATGTATTGACATGGATTTAAATTTAATTATTTTTTGATATCTTTAATCTATTCCTACTACATTTCTATTAATAAAAACATTATAAAATAATACTTATAATTTTTTTGTATAATTTGCAACTGACACAAGTAAAATACTTTTTTATAAATAATAGTACATCTTTATCACATTCGCAAACATATTAAATTCTTCAAGTTAATACAATGTGTGTGCTTCATAAATATAAATAAATTAACAATAATTTGCAAGATGGAAACGAGTTTGTGTCTAATACTGCCTAATGAATTGATTATATCATTTTTCATTTCCTAGAAATTACATGATCTCATAGAAGTAATAAGAAGAATAAACTGTGTGCTCTCTATTTTTTTCTTTTTATTGAAATATTTCTTTTCTTTTTTAAATAACTTTAGTTTGATTGGATATTTATACTTTTTATACATTTACGTATAACATAATATTTATCTTTTCAGAAAAAGAAGAGGAAGGCGTAGCGCCGCATTTCTCGACACCGATCAAACCACTAATGATCGAAGAGCATACACCTGCTTTATTAGAATGTGTTGTCACTGGCACACCAATACCGGAAGTGAAATGGTATCGCGGTGAGAAAGAAGTAAAACCAAACGAAAAAACCGAGATTACTTTTAACCCAACAACTGGGGAAGCTAAGCTAAAAATTTTAGAACCAACACCTCAAGATGAAACAATATATCGCGTTCGTGCTGTGAATAAATATGGTCGCGCTGAATGTAGAGCTAATTTGGTGATCAGTAACATTGTTAAAGTAAGCAAACCGATTGTTCTCAAAGCACCACGAATTACACGACCTTTACCAGCTCTTGTAGCAGAGCGTGGCAAGCTTTTGAAGCTTTTAGCTGATTTTGAGGGTACGCCGAAACCGGAAGTCAAATGGTTCCGCAATGGTATTGAAATTACACCAACTGATAGGCGCAAGATAAATATTTACGAAAGTACAGCCGAATTAATAATATCTGATGTGACAAAAAAAGATAGCGGCAAATATGAGATAAGAGTTCAGAATGAAGCCGGCGAAGCGAGAAGTTCGAGTTCTATTAACGTCAAGGATCGCGAAGATACTACAAGCGAGGTGAAAGCACCGATGTTTGTAAAGCCGATTCAACCTCAACTCGTTGCAGAAGGAGAAGTTGTTATTATGGAAACGCAAGTGGAATCATATCCGACAGCATCCTTCCAATGGTTCCATGAAAGCAAACCTCTTGAGGTATTTTTTCTAAATTGCTTTCTTATTCTGTTTACTTAAAATAAATCTTTTATATATAAATATATATATATATATATATATATATATATATATATATATAGAGAGAGAGAGAGAGAGAGAGAGAGAGAGAAAGAGAGAGAGGAAGACATTATCCGGATTCTTATAAAATTAATAAAAAATGTAATTTTTTCGTTGCAGTCGACGCCGCAGGTGAGAATCGTGACTCAAGAGAATCGATCGATTTTAATGGTGAAACAAGTCACACCAGAACTTGCCGGTAGCTACACCTGTCGTGCTGAAAATGTTGGTGGCTCAGTCACTTGTACAGCCAGTGTTAACATTACAGAAACAATATGGGAAGAAGCAATTGAATTAATTTCGCCGACATTTGTTAAGAGACTTTCACCTGTAAGAGTTATGGATGGCGAGAGTGTTAATTTAACTTGCGTCGTTGAAGGAAAACCGATACCCAGAGTAGAATGGTACCATAATGATCAACCAATTAAAGAAGGCAAAGAAATTACTATTGTCCAGGATATGGAGGGTATTTGTAGTCTAGCCATTACCGAAGTATTTCCAGAGGATGCTGGAGAATATACGTGTCGTGCTGTAAATCCTGTTGGCGAGGCTGTCTGCACGTCATCGCTTGTTGTTGAAGGTATATTATTTGTTGAGAATAACCATAATTTATCAGCGGCCATCTGTCTTATTATCTGTGTTACGATTGGATTTAATTGCAGCTTATGAGTACGTTCCTGATTCGGAAATTGCATCTTCAATAGTCGCAACATCTCTAACTACAGGATCGGAAGAAGATCTTTTATCTCCGAAAGTAAGTAAAGCAACAGACGATATGTATCTAATATTAGTCTCTAATCTGCTTGTTAGACATTAAAATTCTGTCATTCTCTCTCCAGGAAACTCCAATCTTTGATAGTGACATAGAAGAATCCGCACCGGAGATAATTAAGCAGCTTCCTCAGTTAATTCCTACCAAAGACGGGGAATTAACTAGGTATGTTTAAAATATGTTTGACAAAAAATAATTGATATGACACGATGATTAATATGTATATGTATGTACGTACATGCGTGTATTTAAGCATAATTTTCATTTCTTCTTGTATAGACTGGAAGTAAAAGTGAAAGGTAAACCAAAACCGGAAGGCAAATGGTATAAGCAAGGCGTAGAAATCGTCTCGTCACAAGAATTTCAAATTGAAGAATTTGAAGATGGTACGTCGGTGCTGACGATCGCTGAGACATACCCCGATGATACCGGTGAAATTGTATTCGAAGCTCACAATCCGCTTGGTGTGTCAACCACTATGACGTATTTATCAGTAGAAGGTAACATTCTCTTCTCTATAAATTTCAAACACTTCATTAATCTGCTTAAATCAAGTTCTTTTCAGTTGCACTCTTCGAGTAGAGAAGTGTCATCGAAGTCTTGTAGTATCCTGATAAAAGTCTGTGATTATCCTACAGTTTATCCTACATTGTCCACACCAAAAACACTCGCAACATCCTCGACTTACACTGTCTTCTGTTTTATCTATTACATATTCTATGCAAATTCACGAATGTCTTTGGTCTCGCTCAAATTCTATTTAATGCTGACCAAAGGGATTCGCTATATATTCGTTATATGTCATTTATCTATCTTTATCGACTAGGTATTCTGGGCACAAAGGAGTACCGAAAACCAGAATGGGTTACACAGATGGAAAAAATGCAAGAAGCTTTAAAAGGTAAGAATTGCGTTCATCATATGAACGTGATCGATTGCATGCCGAGTGATACAGAGTGCAGTTTTTCAAGCGAGAGTCTGGATGATCATGCATTAAAAGATGAAAGTTCTCAAAGAGATAGCTCAACTGTGATCAGCGAATTTTCGTCAACAAAAACATTAATGAACATTGGTGACGACATCAAATTGTCTTTTGATGAGGATGAAGTTGCTTCAAAAGAATTTTTATTGAGAAGATATTCGGATTCTCTCGGAACTAAAGAAAATATTGTTTCAACACAGTATTCTTGGGAAATTGGTGTTTCTTACAAGGAGCAAACTCCGATGGCATGTCATTTATTACGGAAGAAAGACAAAGATATTTCTTCGTTTTTTGATAAACAAAACGAGGTAGCTTTGGAAGTAAAGCATCAAGAAAATAAGCAAAGTACATCGAAAATATCAATCGCATCAAATCAATTTCCAATCGAAACAAAATATACAAAATATATTGCCCAGAAAAAAATTAACGAACTGCTCGCAACTCTCGACTCTTCTAGTTATGAAGATATATTTAAGAAACAGAATAAAGTTATATCGACAGAATCCAAGAAAAAGAAAATTGTTCTCGACTTTAATGAGTTTCCGCCTTCAAAATATGACAGAAAAATTCAAAAACATTCAAATGCTGGAATGATCACTTCTCCAGACAATTCAAAATCGCCATCATCGATCGAAGAAAAAAGCAAAACATCGATCATTAGAAATCAAGACAATTTGAATACTGAGAAAAATAAAACCATTTTTGAAGAACTCATCATTAACCCAACTTATAATTATAAAAAAAAATATCATACATATCCTAAGTCTAGAATTCCAATCTTAAAATGCGCCAGAAAGCGACGACTCCAGAATTATACTATGGATCCGCAGATGTTTCCATTGGAACCGAGAGAAATCGATCTAGAATTTTTCCAGCAATTACATACAGCGGATAGCCAAGAAGAATTGCAGGAATTCTTGCTGCTTGAAAGCCAATGCAGCGGAAATCTTGGATTGGCAAACAATGCATTTACATCCGAAGTATTTTATAACGAATATTGCACCGACGACGAAAGAGACACGATGTCAGGTAGAACTTTACTTAAAACTAATATTAGAAATGTGTATTTAAAAAATAACCGTGCATGATTTTTGTGTGTTTTTATCTAATTAGACTACTGACATCAGGCTACGAGTAATCTTGATACCAAACATAAAATTAGGTAATACATTTATTTAAAATCATATTAAGCCCATTTTTTTTAAAGTTTTTAATTTAACATTAGCCTTTCATAATATTTTAGCCACGCAAGCTGTTCCACGATTTATACAAGAAATAACGGATGTTTACACAAAAGAAGGAAATATTGCTTTGTTTGAATGTATCTATTCTGGTAATCCCAAACCAGGTAATTGTTATACAAGTGCGCAAATGTTGCAAAGCTTGATCATGAAACTTTTAATTTACTTCTTTAATTTCCAGATGTTGTTTGGTATAAGAACGATAAACTTATAATGAATACGGAAAATATAAAAGTACGTATATTCGATGAAGAAAATAAAACTACTCTAACAATTAAGCGAGTCACCAAAGACGACGATGCTACATATGTTTGTAAAGCTACCAGTGAAATTGGCATGATAACAACTAAAGCTAAACTGCATGTCGATACTATAAGTGATTCGGGATCAATGCCGGATGACGTAATCAAAGAAGAAGAAAAATTGGATACAAAACTGAAAAAACAAGAAGAGAAACCGCATAAAAAGAAGAAGACCGAGCTAAAGAAAGCAAAAGAAATTAAAGAAAAAGTAAAGGCTGAACGTGTCAAGATTGAGAAGGAAGAAATTCATGAAGAGAAACTTGTACCCAAAGAACAAACGGAAGAGAAGTCAGTATTCTATATTTCGCGTTATACATTTCGTATATATGTGATTTTTCGATTTAATTTTTTTACCTATATTTTTTACTTATATTTTTTAGTTATATTTACTTTGTATTATAATATTTGTTTTCTGTATTTTCAGGAGAATTGTTGATGTCGAAGAAACTCAAATATTGGAAACTACAGAAATCATAAAGGAAAAACCCGAGGAGGTATTATAATACACAACTTTTATAATTTCTTCTAATTAGAACTATATTTTTTGTAGAATTTTACACAACTACTATTTTATATTCTATTTTAGATTTCTAGAGCACGAAGAATAGTACCGATCCAAGAACCAATTGTGACTGAAGCAACAGCTTCTTTGAAGAAAATTGATGATCAAAAACCGCGAGAGGATATACCTAAAATCGAGGAACATGCCAAAAGAATTGTTGAGGAGCGGGAAAGTGTTGTTATATCAGAAATCAAGAGCGAGGATACTGCTCCAGATTTTACCGTCGAAACAAACCTCGATCGTGCTCAAATTACTTCTGAAACTTTACAGAAAGTATCGATCTCCGAAATGCACGTAGAAACAAGTGCGCAAGAAACGAAACGTATAGAAACAAAGCAGAAAAAAGCGAAGAAGATGAAAGCGGAAAAAATTAAAGAAGATATTACCGTACAAGAAATTGTAGAACGACAGAAGGAAAGCATAGCTCGCGAAGTTGATGAAATAATGGAAGTACTTGATGCAAAAGAGTTTGGCCCTGGAGAGTCTCCTCTTCGAGAACTTGCGACAATTGGTTATCTGGTTCGACAAGGTGTTTCTGTGAATGAAATCAACGAATGTCTTTACAGGACTGAAATCTTTCCCGCTTTAAAAACACCCGATGCTCAAAATGCTTTGGTTCAACTGGTAGAAAGAAAAGGTCATGGCCCATTGATCACTCAAGTGCTTACCGAAGAAACAACGACTGACGAGAGCTTCGTCGCGGCAACAGTTGGTTTTCGTGCTTTCATGAAAATGGTCGAGCTTCAGCATGCTACTGTAGAAGAGGTCATCACACACTTTGCTCCGGAAGATTTTAGGCCACGTGCTTGGGAAGTTACGGAAGTTACTGAGGTAAGAATATGCAAATGTTATTTAAATTTATAATTTTAAAAATTTTGCTTTTTTTCTATTTCTCTCTCTCTCTCTCTCTCTCTCTTTCTTTTAATAACATACAAATAATATTTTTATGATTATTTTTCTTCATTTAGGTCGAGACTGAACAACATGCTACAGAAAGAGTGGATGTCGTTCGTAAAACGGAGGTTCATTTTATGGGTAAGTCGAAATTGCAAGTTATGCAGTTTTTTATAAAATCTTACAAATTCTTTATCCTCACAAAATTTACATTTACTTGAAACTTCTTCTTTTGACAGATTAGCAATTATTTTCTAAATGTGCTTGTAAGCATAGTTTCATTATGCAATAACATAATTCAATATTTATGTTACAAATTTTATTCATATGGCATTTTATATGTACGTTGTATATTATTTTTTGTGTTAATTGTTTTAAATTTTTCAAAAGAATAAGAATCTTTTAATTGCAGAGAGGAGAGACGAAAGGAAAGCCATTCACACGCAGGATATTCGAGAAATTAAAGGTTCGGAACAATAAATTTCTTGTTGAATTAGTGTTCGTTGTAATGAGCAGTGCTTCTACCATAATATAACTTCTTATAATTTCTATTATTTTGTTCTTAGCACATAGTTAAAACCACATTACAGATTCGCAATTTTAATTAATTTGACTTTAGATAAACACTCAAAGTGGCAAATTCCCAAGTCCCATTAATAGCATTTTGTATAACAAGTGATGCGCTTAAATTTATCTTTCAAATCAGAATTATTAATTTCATAGAGATTAAATTAAATTTTGGATTATAATTCAAGCACAATATTTTATATTTTTAAAATACTCTTTTATCTATAAAAATGTAAGAATGTTAGTATATATAAAAAAAGAAGCAAAGAATATATATATCATGATCATGAAAATCACATGAAAATATGTAGTATATAGCTATTGTAACGATCATTATTTTTACTATGCTTTCAGATGCATGAAGCTTTACTTGATCAAATAATAGCTATGCGATTTTTTCGCTTATGCCGCTATGCTTTCCACACGCTACAATCCTATTTCTTTACCTTTTATAATATTTTCCTTCATTACATTTTAATCAACTATTTTTCATATCAGCTTCGAAATCAACGCTTCGCAATGTTCACTCGCTACGTCGATTGTGATTTCAAATGTAAGTTGTATATTTTTATCATTACATCATTTGACACAAAACGATATGAAACATAAAAGTATAATATATAATTAAGATATATTAATAATGTTATGTATTCTATTAAATCATTTCCACATTTATTTTACACATATATGAAAACTCAAACAATTGTCACTTATTTGTTTATTAAATTTGTTCATATCGTAATCAAACACACGTTCTTTAATCGTGGCATGAAGTATGTGAGTTCCAAAGAGGAAGAAAGAGAGAGAAAGAAAGATATAGAATGAGGAAGTGTGTGTATATCTTTTTGATTGAGTGTGACAGGGAGAGAGAGAAAGAGAGAGAGAGAGAGAGAGAGAGAGAGAACAACCAAGAATTTAAAAAACATCACTCAACACTCACGTCTGACACAAAATTCTCACATACTTTCCACAGAATACGAGGACACACGGCAGGCACACACAACACTGCGCAAACGCAAAGATAGAAAACCAAGGGATCAGATCGAAGAAACAACACAAGATAGGGAAGAGGGGGTTCAAATTGTAAAATTTGAGGAGATCGAGGAGATTGAAAAGGAAAGAAAAAAGGATGCGGAAGAAATCGAGGAAGAAATTATTGAACTTGAACGGGATACAAAGGGCAGACTGATTCGTAAGCAAAAGCAAGACGTAGAAAAGCAGATAAATGTAGAAGAAGAGGAAGAAATGATTAAAAAGGTTAGAAAAACATTAATACCAAAAAGACCAGACATTGATAAAGACGAAATACAACTGGAAGAGATAGAAGAATTTGAAGTAACAAAGGATAAATCAGTGCCATCTATTCCTTTAAATGTGTCTAGTCAACGTAATCAAATAATACCTTTAGATCGTACGACTGAGCAAGCACCTGGTAAACCCGAATCAGAAAAAGCAAAATGTATTTTAGACACTGTTATTGCATTAACAGAACAGACAACGTCGGTACACGAGAAAGAAATTGATGAAGTGATGAGCGTCAAACCCACCAAACGTAAAGCGTCGATATCAATCTCGTCGATTGAACCATATTCTATTACAGAAACTACTGCACAGACATCTACTAAGGAATTTTCGGGCACTTTTAAAGCCGTTTCTTATGAAGCTACACCTTCTATAATAACAAAAGAAAGTCTTCTTATCAGCGAAACATTAACGCACGATGACGATGTATCGAATTTAACTCTGGCCAAATCAGAAATGAGTAGACAGGCAGATGTACAATTTACCATGCAGGAAGCTACAACTATTAGCGAGACTATAATCAACCAAAATGAAATACCCACTGATGATTTCGTGACACCCTTAAGCGTTAAGGCAGAGGATACTGTTTTACCACAGATAGAACTCTCGGTTTATGAAATACAGGAAGGTTTGAGTGAAGAGAAGTTGGAACCTGAGAAAACAATGCTTACAAAACCACGAATTAATATTAACGCGATGGAACCAATATTGGTAGAGGAAGTTCGTTCTGAAGATAAGCCAGGAAAATATTATCCAGAATTGATAGTGCCCACTGAAATCGCCACCAAAACGGTGATCCCGCAAAAGCAACGCGTTACTGAAGAGATGAACGCGCCCGAAAAGGAAGGAACGTACATTCCGGGTAGATTACCGCCGAGTCAAACTGCTCAGATCGGAATCTCATATGGGAACGAAACTGCTATTATTTATCACGATCTCGTACAAGAGCGAGAAGGCGAATACGTTCCCGATCGTAAAGTAGATTTTTTCGAAGCTATGCCAAACGTCACTCTTTTGGAAGGTGTTACGATTTCAACAATCAATGCGCAACAAAAAGAAGACGATTTAACGTTCGAAGAAAGTAAACAAGTTACGGCGGATTTCAATATTGTTGAAATTATATCGGCTGTGACAGCAGAGATATTGACTTCTGAAAAGGAACGAGACTATCGTCCCGAAGACAAGCCTGCTACTAAATTAGCTATTACATCAATATCGCCATTGGAGATTGGTTCTATAACAGATACGATTGTTCAAGAATCTGAAGGATTCTACAGTGCCGACCAAAAACCATTTGAAGCATTGGCGGAAGCATCGGTTAGACCAGAGGAACACGTTTTAATATCTCAAGTTCAAACCGCAGATTATCCCGAAGATCTAAAAGATACGCTCAAATACATTTCTGAGAGCGGTGTTATATCTATTCAATTGACGGAAGCAAAAACTGTACTCGAAACGCTCGCTCACGATCGAGAGGCTACTATGGAGAAGGATGCTAAACCGGAAACTCATACGGTTGAGATGGTATACGACGCAATTAGGGGTATCGAAATATCGCAAACTACTTCTATAGAGAAAGAGACCGAGTTGAAAATCTTTGAGATGCCTGAATCACATCGCGGCAAAACAGTACCTACTCATCCAATGATTTCACTCGAAATTCAGGAAACTCAACCAGAGAGTAATTTAGGTGAAGTAACAAAAGAAGCTTTATCGATTGCAACAGCTAAAATCGAAGCGGTTAGTCTGCTGGAGACAATTGTTGGCGAGACCATTACGGCAGAAAATGTAGCTCCGGCGAAAGAAGAGAAAAATCCCGATATTAAAACCGCCGTAGTTTCGATAGATCAAATTGAAGGCTTACATACCACGATGATCGTTGCGAGCGAGAAGGAAATCGAATATGTTGAAACGGCCAGTATTAAAGGTGCGTTTGCGAGTACTGAATATATAACGCAAGTGGCTCCGGTATGTGAACAAGTGAGAACAGAATCGCCAACCGAAGATCTAGCAAAAGACAAACCTGTGAGCGGAAAAGCATACACATCTCACGTTCCTATAGAAACTATCAGCGTTGCTGTACAAGAAACTGCGGAGAAAGAAGAAATTTATAAAGCAGACACAAAGCCCGAAGGAAAAATAGCGAATATTGAACTCACAGAGACAAGACCTGGCGTTAGCATTCTCGAAATAATTCCGCATGATCTCGAGAATATCTACATGCCAGATGTTGGACCAGAGGCTCACACAATCGAATCGTCCATAATTGGTCATACTGTTGCATCAAAATCAGAAATCTTAGTAGAACAGAGCGCTGGAAAAATAAAAAGCGATCTACCGAAATCAAGCAAAGCGATATTACAGCAAGAGGCTCTGGAAGAATTGATAGTGACCGAAACAAATGTTGGTGAAGCGGAACGAATCAGGGAAGAAGATATGCGTCCTATTAAACAGAACGCTGCGGTCGAAATATGTACCCAATCCGAAAAACCGTTGACCGTTACTGAGGTAATGACTATATTAAAGGAGGAGGAATTGTCAGTAGGGAAGTTACCAGATAAACGGAAAGTTGTATTAGACATAACCGGAGGTCATGAAATAGCCCAAACACAAGAGATGATACTTGCGAGCAATACAAGCGCTTTGAAGGAGGAAAAGCCGAATCAAGAAAGTGCCAATCAGTTGCAGAGTGGACTGGATGTTGTACAACAAATGGAAATATTGGTATCTGAGAAAGAATCTCCTTTAACAGCGGACATGAAACCCAATGCCAAAAAGATCGACATTACTTTCCAAGAAGGAGAAAGTTTGACGATTGCGATTACACATCCTGAAGACAAAGAAGATGTACTTGGTGAGAAACCGGCGCTAAAGACCGCTGAAGCTACAATCGATGTGATAACGCAAAAAATAGCCTCAAAATACGAAATTATTAGCAACGTTGCTCCAATTGAGTTATCTATTGCGTCTGCTCAGGAAGTGCATCCTAAAACGACATTATTATCATTCGAGACAGCTATCGCTGAAGAAATACAAACGAGAGAAACTGAGAAACCTCTTCCTTATATGCCAGTGCCAGAAAAAATAGCTAATCTTGAATTTATAATGGGCGAAGGTCTCGTTGTTTCATATATTACAGCGGAGGATAAGGAGAGCGTGCTCACAGAAATGGAAAAACCGGAATCTAAATCTGCTATATTCGATATTCCCGCTCATACAGTAGCGCAAGCTACAGAGGTAACCGCGACTGATAATATCAGCGAATTGAAGCACCAAGAGACAATCTCCGCAATGGCTACAACCGAACACATCACTCATCGCAGTATTGTTGCATCTGAAACATCAATTGGAGATTCAGAACAGCCAATGCTTGATTTTGTAAAGCCAGATAAAAAGAAAGTCGACGTGTCATTTGAGGAAGAAACGAGCGTAATGGTGATTGAAACAATTGCATCCGATAAGGAGCGAGAATACATGAAAAAACTAGATGTTCCCGGTGAAAAAGTCACTACAAGCTTCGATGCTCATAAAATCGCCGAACTCACAGAAGTTACACCAGCTACTTATCCAGGGAACCTCGATGTGAAAGCACCAACGAGCGCAGCTGCAAAAGTAAAACGTTTACCATTCGAAAGTATTGTTCAAAGCGAAACTATTGCAACAGAAACCGAGATAGAGTTCAAGGATAAACCTTTCAAAACGGACACGGCCCGGATATCTGTCGATGAAATTATTAGTGCCACTATGTCTACTGAAACTCTAGCCGAAAAGGAAGATGTTCTTCGAATTCCCAAAAAGCCTGCAGAGAAAAAAGCTGATGTTCAATTTATTGGACGCATAATCGCCGAGAAAAGCGAAATCACGCCAGATTCTAGCATGGGAGAATTGACAGATACAAAACCAAATTCTGTTTTAGCCGTATTCTCGAGTATCCCTTTGGAGGCAGTGGTACAAACAGAAACGCATTTAACAGAAACGGAGGCTGTACTTGGTAAAGATAAAGTACCATCAATGGCTCAAGCTGACTTTTCCATGGTATTAAAACAAAGTGTACAAGTATCTTCAGTAATTTTGGAAGATAAAGAAATGGAATATAAACCAAAGGAAACACCGAAATCGAAAACAGCAGAGAAAACACTAATCGAAACTTATGGCGTCGCCGAAACGACAATGCAAGTTCCTGATTTTAGTACTGGCGAATTTGCTGTCAGTGAAACACCATTACCCGCTGTCGCAATTCCAGATCACGTAGTTTTTAATCCACTAGTGGAATCACAACTTGTTGTTCAGGAGGGAGAGGAACAATTTGTGCCGGCGTTAATACCAGAAAATAAAACTGTAAATATTGACATGGAAGAAGGTAAGGCAATTGTGAGTATAGCGCATATAACAACTGTGGACAAAGAATCGCCATATGTTGTTGAGGAACAACCGCGAAAACACGCAGCTTTGTTCGGAATTGATGCCACCCACGGTATAGCTGAAACAATTGCAATAGATATCGAACATTCTATAGGAGAAGTTAAGATAAAAAAACCAGATGTTAAAATGGTCTCGTCTTCACAAGAAGAATGCCAAAGTCTTTTAGTGACCGAAAGCATGATTCAAGATCAAGAAAAACCTTTCGAAAGAAAATTTATACCGGAATCATATAAAGTAGAATGGTCTGTCGAAGAAGGTAAGCGCGTTACTTCCATCACAGAAATTAAAATGGCTGATAAAGAAGCTCCCCTCGAAACAATAAAAGAAGATAAATCTCGTTCAGCGTTGTCGGTTATTATTCCTGGCCATGAGGTCGCCGAGAAATCTGAAATAATTCTTAATTCGAGTACAGGCGAAATATGCAAGATTACAGCACCAACAAGAGCAACCGCACAAATCGGACAGAAACCTTTTGAGACAGTACAGTTGACCGAACAAGTTCCTGTGGAGAGAGAAGTGGACAAGATTCAGGAAACACCATTAACAAAAACAAGCGCGCATGTCGTTTTAGATGAAAATAGATTTGTCGCTATTACGGAATCTACTGTTACTCAGGATGTCGAAGCAGAATTTACCACAAAAAAATTACATCAAGAGGCAGCTAATCTTTTGATGGAAGGCAAAGAAGTAGCCGAACAAATAGAAATTAATTTACGCGAAGGACTCGGAGAACTGCCTGCACCATTAAAACCAATTACATATGATGCACATCAAACGCAATCTACCTTAGAAAGTATTGATATTAGCGAAACGATTTCTCAGGAGCAAGGTACAATATTTATCGACAAATTCAAGCCTGATAAACGTAGTGCCGATGTTAGTTTTGTAGAAGGAAAAAGTATTACCGTGGCTCATGTCGTAACGCAAGACAAAGAAGGCACAATGAAAACTCCAAAATATGAAGAGAATACAGCTAAAATAAAATTAACAAAGCTTGGTATGGATATTGCTCTAAAATCTCAAGTTTTTATCGAGCAAAATACTGGTTTTGTTAAACCTTTCAAGAAGATTGTAGCGGAAGCTCATCCACAGCAAGATGCATTGCAGCCTATCATCATTGAAGAAGTTCCAAGCGCGGAAAGAGAAGGTATTTTTGATAAATATCCAAAGACGATATCGAGTACAGCAGTGCCAACGTTTGAAGAGGATCATGGCGTATTTATCACAGAAGTAACATCTGGCGAAGTCGAAACGTTATTAGAGGAAAAGAGACACGAAATGTCACAAACAGCTGTCCGCACTATCGTCACTGAATGTGATACCATAGAAACTATAATGGTAGAATCACGAGTTGATGTACCTGAACAAATTTCCGATCGTATTTTAGCACCTCAAGTTGCTGCACCGATTCAAGACACGTTTGAAAGCATCATTGTCGATGAAAATCTTGTCGAAGAAAGTGAGAAGACTTTCGAAAGTCTTGTCAAACCTGCGACGCAAAAAGCGAGCATTGATATATCGGAGGTAAAATCATTACAAGTTTCAGAAACAATTACTGAGGACAAGGAAGAAACTTTAGATGTCATTTCAAAACGAAATGAAGTCAAAGCTACGCCTGACATCCATTTATTCCAAACTATCGAAGGTTCTTTCGTGGAGAGTATACAAAATACTCGAGATCTCTGCGAGAAGAAACCACTTTCTTCTCAAGCAACCATGATTCAAACCACGATGGAAACAGTAATGAGTTCTGAAACAATGCCAATCGAAAAAGAAGATATATTTGAAAGTAAACTTAAACCCGAGGAACAAAAAGGGAAACCGCAATTTGAAGGCCTTTCTACAGTTGTAATTACCGAGATAGCTTCTAATGAAATCGAGGATGTTTTACCTGAAACTGTTACACCAAAACCACGACAAGCGCAACCGAATTTAACTGGTAGAGAAACTGCGGAAACTTTTCAAATAATTACAGCGAGCACGATCGAAAAACTTGCAAAAGCTGCTAAATTAAATGAAGAAAAAGGTAAACCAGAACTTGAAGAATTATTGTCCGTCACTGTTTCTGAAATTATTTCCAATGAAGCTGAAGACGTTTTAATTAACAAGGCTACTCCAAAAGATCGCAAAGCTGATTTTAGCGTTTCTGGTAGAGAAATCGCCGAAACAACTCAAGTAACAGCGTTGTCTGAAATTGACGAGCTCGATATAAAAATACCAAAAAAGCAGAAAGGCAAACAACAAGTGGATGAATTAACTTCGCTGACTATTTCACAAGTAATTTCTAATGAAGTTGAAGAAACGCTAGTTAGCGCTGAGCTTCCTATAGAGAAAACAGCTCGACCAAATTTGATTGGTAGAGATATCGCAGAAACTACATTTGTCACGACAATGGCCAGCACCGAAGAATTTGTTTCTAAAAAAGAAATTGAAAAACAGCGAAGTAAGCCTAGTATTGAAGAACTTACGTCCTTAACAGTTTCACAAATAGAGTCACAGGAAACTGAAAATGTCCTCGCTAGTCCCGTAATACCAATCGAGAAAACGGCACAAACAAGTCTGTATGGTCGAAATATAGCCGAGACTACGGAAATAACAACTGTGTCAAATGTAGATGAATTTGTTGAAACTAAGAAGCCTGAGATACAAAGGGGAAAACCGAATCTTGAGGAGTTATTATCTTTGAATATAATGCAAACTGTTTCTAATGAAGCGGAAGCTTTGCTGCCTAGCCCAGAAGTGCCTACAGAAAAGATTGCACAAGCCAATTTATTTGGTAGAGATGCAGCTGAAACAAGTCAAATTTTAACGATGATGAGCGCAGAAGAACTTTTGAAACAAGTAACACCCGATGAGCGTAAAGGAGAGTTTAAAGTGGAAGAATTATCTTCATTGACTGTATCCCAGGTACTATCTCATGAAACTGAAAAAATTTTTCAGAGTTCTGAGGCACCCACTGTATTCACGGCACTGCCTATGATGTCCGGCAGAGAAATTGCCGAAACTTCTCAAGTGCTCACTGTTACGAATGTTGAAGAATTTTCAAGACCCAAAAGACCTGAAGAACAAAAAGGTAAACCACACTTGGACGAATTTCCATCCCTAATGGTTTCCCAAGTAATATCTACCGAAACAGAGGCGCAATTGCCGAACCCGGAAAAGTTAGATGAAAAAAAAGCCGCACCGTGTCTTTCAGGACGAGAGATAGCTCAGAAAATCGAAATTGTAACTGCCGCGAGCGTTGAACAAATACCCGAAGTAAAGAAAAAAGATAGCCAAAAAGGAAAACCAAATATCGAAGAAATGAGTTTTATTACTGTGTCTGAAGTAATTTCTACAGAAACAGAACAAGAATTGCAAAGCCAAGAGACTCCAAAAGAACGTATAGCTTTACCAAAAGTATCTAGTATAGAAGTCGTAGAAACTTCAGAAATTTTAACAGTGAGCAATGTCGAAGAACTCGCAAAATTAGAAATCCCTGAGGAACATAAAGGTAGACCAAATTTAGAAGAATTGATGTCATTATCAATTTCTGAAGTGGCTTACAGTGAAACGGAGAAAGGGCTATTAACTCCAGAAGAACCTATCAAACAAATAGCTGAACAAAGCATGCTAAGTATGAGCGTTGCCGAAAAATCTCAAATAGTTGCATCGTCAACAACGGAGGAGATAATAGAATCAGCTAAACTAGAAACAAAGAAAATAACACCGGAACATATACCGTTTGAAAGCATACAACAAATGGAGTCAATTCTTCATGAAAGTGAACGATCGCTTATTCTTGACAAAGAAGCACCAACTACAACGGCTGGAGTTTCATTTCGTGTTTCCGAAGGTGTTGAAGTTACTCAAGTAACCGCAACGGAAAAGGAAACAAAAGAGATAAAAAATCTTGATTTAACTAAACAGATAGCTGAACCGAGCATGCTGGGAATGCAAGTTGCCGAAAAATCTCAAGTAATTATATCGTCAATAACGGAAGAAATGACAGAATCTGCTAAACCTGAGATGAAGAAAGTAACACCGGAACAAATACCGTTTGAGAGTATACAACAAATAGAATCGATTCCTCATGAAAGCGAATACTTGCTTGTTGTCGACAAAAAAGCACCAAGTACAATGGCTGAAGTTTCATTCCGCGTTTCCGAAAGTATCGAAGTTATTCAAGTAACCGCAACGGAAAAGGAAGCGAAGGATGTCGTAAAAGGTACAGCAGAAATAACTGAACAGATAGCTGAATCGAGTATGCTAGGTATGCATGTTGCCGAGAAATCTCAAGTGCTTACGTCATCAATAACAGAAGAGATAAAAGAATCTGCCAAACCGGAAGCAAAGAAAATAACGCCGCAACAAATACCGTTTGAGAGTATACAACAAATAGAGTCAATTCCTCATGAAAGTGAACGATCGCTTATTCTTGACAAAGAAGCACCAACTACAACGGCTGGAGTTTCATTTCGTGTTTCCGAAGGTGTTGAAGTTACTCAAGTAACCGCAACGGAAAAGGAAACAAAAGAGATAAAAAATCTTGATTTAACTAAACAGATAGCTGAACCGAGCATGCTGGGAATGCAAGTTGCCGAAAAATCTCAAGTAATTATATCGTCAATAACGGAAGAAATGACAGAATCTGCTAAACCTGAGATGAAGAAAGTAACACCGGAACAAATACCGTTTGAGAGTATACAACAAATAGAATCGATTCCTCATGAAAGCGAACACTTGCTTGTTGTCGACAAAAAAGCACCAAGTACAATGGCTGAAGTTTCATTCCGCGTTTCCGAAAGTGTCGAAGTTATTCAAGTAACCGCAACGGAAAAGGAAGCGAAGGATGTCGTAAAAGGTACAGCAGAAATAAC
Source organism: Cataglyphis hispanica (assembly GCF_021464435.1). Classification (NCBI taxonomy): domain Eukaryota; kingdom Metazoa; phylum Arthropoda; class Insecta; order Hymenoptera; family Formicidae; genus Cataglyphis; species Cataglyphis hispanica. Next base: position 1,201,252 of record NC_065966.1, on the reverse strand, counting down.
TGAACAGATAGCTGAATCGAGTATGCTAGGTATGCATGTTGCCGAGAAATCTCAAGTGCTTACGTCATCAATAACAGAAGAGATAAAAGAATCTGCCAAACCGGAAGCAAAGAAAATAACGCCGCAACAAATACCGTTTGAGAGTATACAACAAATAGAGTCAATTCCTCATGAAAGTGAACGATCGCTTATTCTTGACAATGAAGCACCAACTACAACGGCTGGAGTTTCATTTCGTGTTTCCGAAGGTGTTGAAGTTACTCAAGTAACCGCAACGGAAAAGGAAACAAAAGAGATAAAAAATCTTGATTTAACTAAACAGATAGCTGAACCGAGCATGCTGGGAATGCAAGTTGCCGAAAAATCTCAAGTAATTATATCGTCAATAACGGAAGAAATGACAGAATCTGCTAAACCTGAGATGAAGAAAGTAACGCCGGAACAAATACCGTTTGAGAGTATACAACAAATAGAGTCAATTCCTCATGAAAGTGAACGATTGCTTGTCCTCGATAAAGATGCTCCAAGTACAATGGCTGAAGTTTCATTCCGTGTTTCTGAAAGTGTCGAAATTATTCAAGTAACCGCAACGGAAAAGGAAGCAAAGGATGTCGTAAAAGATATAGCAGAATTAACTGAACAGATAGCCGAACCAAGTATGCTGAGTATGCGTGTTGCCGAAAAATCTCAAGTAATTACATCATCAACAACAAAAGAGATAATGGAGTCTGCTAAACCTGAGATGAAGAAAATAATACCAGAACAAATACCGTTTGAAAGTATACAACAAATGGAGCCTATTCCTCATGAAAGCGAACGCTTGTTTGTTCTCGATAAAGAAACACCAAGTATAATAGCTGGAGTTTCGTTCCGCGTTTCCGAAGCTGTTGAAGTTACTCAAATAACCGCAACAGAAAAGGAAACAAAGGAAGTCATAAAGGATTTGGAGGAACCAGCTAAACAAATAGCCGAGCAAAGCATGCTAGGTATGCGCGTTGCTGAAAAATCTCAAATAATTGCAACATCAACAACACAAGATATAAAACAATTCGTTAAGCCGGAAGTAAAGAAAATAATACCAGGACAAATACCGTTTGAAAGTATACAACAGATGGAATCAATTCCTCATGAAAGTGAACAATCGCTTATCCTCGACAAAGAGGCATCAAGCGCAATGGCCGACATTTCATTCCGTGTTTCTGAAGGTATTGAAGTTATTCAAGTAACGGCTACAGAGAAAGAATCAAAGGAAGTTGTAAAAGGTATGGCCAAAGAAGCAAGCGCACAAGCTGATATAATTGAGCGAAAGGTTGCTTTAAAAACCGAAATTCTTCCGGAAAACATAGTATCTGATTTCATTATCACGAAACCAGAAAGTAAACTGGCTCATGGAATAAAAGACGAAAAACAGAGTGTAATTGTTACTGAATTACAGCACGCTGCTGAAATTGAATCAAATCTGCCCGAACCCGTAATACCACTAGCAAAGTTAGCGCGCACATCTATCGAAGCTGACTACTTGGAAAAAATTGAGGGTGAGTATTGTTCTTCTAAAGATAACATGATTATTTTTGACACAAATAAGACGCAACGTTTAAAGAAACTCGACTCGATGCGACATGATGACCGTAATCGGTAATACCTAACAAACCAAACAAATGTGACAGATTAGATTAGATTTTTTAATATTCTAAAAACAATTTTAATAGAATTATAGATCTTTGATAATTACTTAGAATTAATAAATTACAATCAACAACGTAACATAATAAAAACTGTCTCAGGTAAGTGCAGTACACAATTAAACACAAAGTTAAACATAATCGATATTTACAAAATTGAACTACAAACAAAATTCTTATTTAAATAAAAAAATATATATTTCTGTATCATGTTTAATTCTACTATGCTTAAAGCGAAGTAAGCTATCCTCGACATTCGAATGGTGAATAATATTAAATAGTTACAAATGTTTGATTTCAAATTACTAATACGCAGAGTAAAAGTCAAACTTTGCGATGCAAATAACGCAAACGGATTCACTAAATACACAACAGCTTAATCATGCCACAATTGTTCTGTATACATTTCAGAAATCACTGCAGCAACAGCCCAACAACATCATATCACAAATACACAACACATTACAAAACACGAATTAACACAACAACCATCGATTGATTCCGACACTGAAATAACTGAGGAATACACAACTAAATTTAGACGTGGTAGTAAAGACAATGAAACCGCAGCAGTAAAAACAAAGAAAACGACAATTAGAAAAAAGAAACCAAAAACAAAGGCTGATGAAAAAGTTGTTGTAATCGAAGAGGAACTTGAAAACATAAAATCGCAAATACCATCAATACCAAAAAAGCAATTTATGCACATCGAAGAAGTAACGGAAATGAATGGAATAGAAGAAATAAAACCAACAAAAATTGAAGAATTAGAAGAAATATCACAAAAGCAGATAGAATCAACACAGGCAATAAAGAAGCATGACACAAAAATACAAGACCAAGAGAAAGAAACAGAACAAATTCTTGTAATGAAAATTACAGAAAATCTTCCACAGGAAATTGTCGAGAAAAAGGTATTGCCTTTTCCACAACATAAATTTGACAAATTTACTGAAGAAAACATAAGAGAACAAATTACAGTAACCGAGGAAGTAGTAGAGGGTAAGGAACCAAAGAAAGTTACAAAGAAAAAAATTATAAAACGTAAAGGACAGAAACAGCAAGTAACGGAAGAAGTTACTGTGGAAGAAAAAGGACAATCTCCAGTGACAACGATAATGGAGGGTCCTCTGGAGGAAATTGTTGAAGAAACAGTGTTGCCACTTCCACAGCATGAATTTGCTAAACCTATTGAGGAGGAACACATAAGAGAACAAGTTACAGTAACCGAAGAAATAGTAAAGGGAGAGAAACCAAAAAGAATTACAAAGAAAAAAATTATAAAACGTAAAGGACAGAAACAGCAAATAACGGAAGAAGTTACAGAGGAAGAAAAAGGACAATCTCCTGTGATAACCATAACGGAGGGTCCTATGGAGGAAATTGTTGAAGATACATTGTTGCCTCTTCCACAGCAAGAATTTGCTAAACCTATTGAGGAGGAACACATAAGAGAACAAGTTACAGTAACCGAGGAAATAGTAAAGGGAGAGAAACCAAAAAGAATTACAAAGAAAGAAATTATAAAACGTAAAGGACAGAAACAGCAAGTAACGGAAGAAGTTACAGAGAAAGAAAAAGGACAATCTCCTGTAACAACGATAACGGTGGGTCCTATGGAGGAAATCGTTGAAGAAACAGTGTTACCTCTTCCACAGCATGAATTTGCTAAACCTATTGAGGAGGAACACATAAGAGAACAAGTTACAGTAACCGAGGAAATAGTAAAGGGAGAGAAACCAAAAAGAATTACAAAGAAAGAAATTATAAAACGTAAAGGACAGAAACAGCAAGTAACGGAAGAAGTTACAGAGAAAGAAAAAGGACAATCTCCTGTAACAACGATAACGGAGGGTCCTATGGAGGAAATCGTTGAAGAAACAGTGTTACCTCTTCCACAGCATGAATTTGCTAAACCTATTGAGGAGGAACACATAAGAGAACAAGTTATAGTAACCGAGGAAGTAGTAGAGGGTAAAAAACCAAAGAAAGTTACAAAGAAAAAAATTATTAAACGTAAAGGACAGAAACAGCAAGTAACGGAAGAAGTTACAGTGGAAGAAAAAGGACAATCTCCTGTGACAACCATAACGGAGGGTCCTCTGGAGGAAATTGTTGAAGAAACTGTTTTACCACAGCCTGAAATTATCAAGCCTAGTGAGGAAGAAGAGATAAGAGAACAAGTTATAGTAACCGAGGAAGTAGTAGAGGGTAAAAAACCAAAGAAAATTACAAAGAAAAAAATTATAAAACGTAAAGGACAGAAACAGCAAGTAACGGAAGAAGTTACAGTGGAAGAAAAAGGACAATCTCCTGTGACAACGATAACGGAGGGTCCTCTGGAGGAAATTGTTGAAGAAACATTATTGCCCTTTCCACAGCAAGAATTTGCTAAACCTATTGAGGAGGAACACATAAGAGAACAAGTTACAGTAACCGAGGAAATAGTAAAGGGAGAGAAACCAAAAAGAATTACAAAGAAAGAAATTATAAAACGTAAAGGACAGAAACAGCAAGTAACGGAAGAAGTTACAGAGAAAGAAAAAGGACAATCTCCTGTAACAACGATAACGGAGGGTCCTATGGAGGAAATCGTTGAAGAAACAGTGTTACCTCTTCCACAGCATGAATTTGCTAAACCTATTGAGGAGGAACACATAAGAGAACAAGTTATAGTAACCGAGGAAGTAGTAGAGGGTAAAAAACCAAAGAAAGTTACAAAGAAAAAAATTATTAAACGTAAAGGACAGAAACAGCAAGTAACGGAAGAAGTTACAGTGGAAGAAAAAGGACAATCTCCTGTGACAACCATAACGGAGGGTCCTCTGGAGGAAATTGTTGAAGAAACTGTTTTACCACAGCCTGAAATTATCAAGCCTAGTGAGGAAGAAGAGATAAGAGAACAAGTTATAGTAACCGAGGAAGTAGTAGAAGGTAAAAAACCAAAGAAAATTACAAAGAAAAAAATTATTAAACGTAAAGGACAGAAACAGCAAGTAACGGAAGATGTTACTGTGGAAGAAAAAGGACAATCTCCTGTGACAACGATAACGGAGGGTCCTCTGGAGGAAATTGTTGAAGAAACATTGTTGCCCTTTCCACAGCAAGAATTTGCTAAACCTATTGAGGAGGAACACATAAGAGAACAAGTTACAGTAACCGAAGAAATAGTAAAGGGAGAGAAACCAAAAAGAATTACAAAGAAAAAAATTATAAAACGTAAAGGACAGAAACAGCAAGTAACGGAAGAAGTTACAGTGGAAGAAAAAGGACAACCTCTTGTAACAACGATAACGGAGGGTCCTATGGAGGAAATTGTTGAAGAAACAGTGTTACCTCTTCCACAGCATGAATTTGCTAAACCTATTGAGGAGGAACACATAAGAGAACAAGTTATAGTAACCGAGGAAGTAATAGAGGGTAAAAAACCAAAGAAAGTTACAAAGAAAAAAATTATTAAACGTAAAGGACAGAAACAGCAAGTAACGGAAGAAGTTACTGTGGAAGAAAAAGGACAATCTCCTGTGACAACCATAACGGTGGGTCCTCTGGAGGAAATTGTTGAAGAAACTGTTTTACCACAGCCTGAAATTATCAAGCCTAGTGAGGAAGAAGAGATAAGAGAACAAGTTATAGTAACCGAGGAAGTAGTAGAGGGTAAAAAACCAAAGAAAGTTACAAAGAAAAAAATTATTAAACGTAAAGGACAGAAACAGCAAGTAACGGAAGAAGTTACTGTGGAAGAAAAAGGACAATCTCCTGTGACAACCATAACGGAGGGTCCTCTGGAGGAAATTGTTGAAGAAACTGTTTTACCACAGCCTGAAATTATCAAGCCTAGTGAGGAAGAAGAGATAAGAGAACAAGTTATAGTAACCGAGGAAGTAGTAGAAGGTAAAAAACCAAAGAAAATTACAAAGAAAAAAATTATAAAACGTAAAGGACAGAAACAGCAAGTAACGGAAGAAGTTACAGTGGAAGAAAAAGGACAATCTCCTGTGACAACGATAACGGAGGGTCCTCTGGAGGAAATTGTTGAAGAAACATTATTGCCCTTTCCACAGCAAGAATTTGCTAAACCTATTGAGGAGGAACACATAAGAGAACAAGTTACAGTAACCGAAGAAATAGTAAAGGGAGAGAAACCAAAAAGAATTACAAAGAAAAAAATTATAAAACGTAAAGGACAGAAACAGCAAATAACGGAAGAAGTTACAGAGGAAGAAAAAGGACAATCTCCTGTGATAACCATAACGGAGGGTCCTATGGAGGAAATTGTTGAAGATACATTGTTGCCTCTTCCACAGCAAGAATTTGCTAAACCTATTGAGGAGGAACACATAAGAGAACAAGTTACAGTAACCGAGGAAATAGTAAAGGGAGAGAAACCAAAAAGAATTACAAAGAAAGAAATTATAAAACGTAAAGGACAGAAACAGCAAGTAACGGAAGAAGTTACAGAGAAAGAAAAAGGACAATCTCCTGTAACAACGATAACGGAGGGTCCTATGGAGGAAATCGTTGAAGAAACAGTGTTACCTCTTCCACAGCATGAATTTGCTAAACCTATTGAGGAGGAACACATAAGAGAACAAGTTATAGTAACCGAGGAAGTAGTAGAGGGTAAAAAACCAAAGAAAGTTACAAAGAAAAAAATTATTAAACGTAAAGGACAGAAACAGCAAGTAACGGAAGAAGTTACTGTGGAAGAAAAAGGACAATCTCCTGTGACAACGATAACGGAGGGTCCTCTGGAGGAAATTGTTGAAGAAACATTGTTGCCTCTTCCACAGCAAGAATTTGCTAAACCTATTGAGGAGGAACACATAAGAGAACAAGTTACAGTAACCGAGGAAATAGTAAAGGAGAGAAACCAAAAGAATTACAAAGAAAGAAATTATAAAACGTAAAGGACAGAAACAGCAAGTAACGGAAGAAGTTACAGAGAAAGAAAAAGGACAATCTCCTGTAACAACGATAACGGAGGGTCCTATGGAGGAAATCGTTGAAGAAACAGTGTTACCTCTTCCACAGCATGAATTTGCTAAACCTATTGAGGAGGAACACATAAGAGAACAAGTTATAGTAACCGAGGAAGTAGTAGAGGGTAAAAAACCAAAGAAAGTTACAAAGAAAAAAATTATTAAACGTAAAGGACAGAAACAGCAAGTAACGGAAGATGTTACTGTGGAAGAAAAAGGACAATCTCCTGTGACAACGATAACGGAGGGTCCTCTGGAGGAAATTGTTGAAGAAACATTGTTGCCCTTTCCACAGCAAGAATTTGCTAAACCTATTGAGGAGGAACACATAAGAGAACAAGTTACAGTAACCGAAGAAATAGTAAAGGGAGAGAAACCAAAAAGAATTACAAAGAAAAAAATTATAAAACGTAAAGGACAGAAACAGCAAGTAACGGAAGAAGTTACAGTGGAAGAAAAAGGACAACCTCTTGTAACAACGATAACGGAGGGTCCTATGGAGGAAATTGTTGAAGAAACAGTGTTACCTCTTCCACAGCATGAAATTTGCTAAACCTATTGAGGAGGAACACATAAGAGAACAAGTTATAGTAACCGAGGAAGTAATAGAGGGTAAAAAACCAAAGAAAGTTACAAAGAAAAAAATTATTAAACGTAAAGGACAGAAACAGCAAGTAACGGAAGAAGTTACTGTGGAAGAAAAAGGACAATCTCCTGTGACAACCATAACGGAGGGTCCTCTGGAGGAAATTGTTGAAGAAACATTGTTGCCTTACCACAGCCTGAAATTATCAAGCCTAGTGAGGAAGAAGAGATAAGAGAACAAGTTATAGTAACCGAGGAAGTAGTAGAGGGTAAAAAACCAAAGAAAATTACAAAGAAAAAAATTATAAAACGTAAAGGACAGAAACAGCAAGTAACGGAAGAAGTTACTGTGGAAGAAAAAGGACAATCTCCTGTGACAACGATAACGGAGGGTCCTCTGGAGGAAATTGTTGAAGAAACATTGTTGCCCTTTCCACAGCAAGAATTTGCTAAACCTATTGAGGAGGAACACATAAGAGAACAAGTTACAGTAACCGAAGAAATAGTAAAGGGAGAGAAACCAAAAAGAGTTACAAAGAAAAAAATTATAAAACGTAAAGGACAGAAACAGCAAGTAACGGAAGAAGTTACAGTGGAAGAAAAAGGACAATCTCCTGTAACAACGATAACGGAGGGTCCTATGGAGGAAATTGTTGAAGAAACAGTTTTACCACAGCCTGAAATTATCAAACCTATTGAGGAGGAACACATAAGAGAACAAGTTATAATAACCGAGGAAGTAGTAGAGGGTAAGGAACCAAAGAAGGTTACAAAGAAAAAAATTATAAAACGTAAAGGACAGAAACAGCAGGTAACGGAACAAGTTACTGTGGAAGAAAAAGGACAATCTCCTGTAACAATGATAACGGAGGGTCCTTTGGAGGAAATTGTTGAAGAAACAGTGTTGCCTTTTCCACAGCTTGAATTTGCTGAACCTATTGAAGAGGAACAGGCAAGAAATCATGTTACAGTAATCGAGGAAGTATTAGAAGGGAAGAAATCAAAAAAAATTTTTAAAAGTATAGTTCAAAAACAGCAAGTGACAGAAGAAGATACTGTAAAAATAGAACAGTCTCCTGTGTGTTTGACAAGGATTGCAGAGGATTCTGTAGAGAAACATCAGGCGGTAGAAACCACAATTGATCTTCATGCAGACACTACACCGGAAATACACGACAAACTCAAACATAAAAGTTTGATTAAACATTTAGATAATAAAATAATGTTGAAAGGTAAGCTTTTAATGGTTATTATTATTTTTAATCTTTACGTCTAGTTTGATATTATTTTATATTTGTCATATAGAATTTTTGAACAAATTTATGCTGCATAAAATACAGGATAATAAAACTATTATTTATTAATAATCTATTATGTTAATATACATTAACACATTGTAATATATGCTGTAACATTATTTTTTGTCATAATATAATTATGTGTTTTCGAACAAGTTTAGTCAAATTTTATATTTTTTTTATTTTGCAGATACTCCGGGAAAACCTTATCAGGTACGCTAAAAAGTGTATTTATTTTAATATAGTTAATATTATATGTTATAATATTACTATACTTTTATAGCAACAAGAAGCAAAGTGGGAAATTCTAGAAGAAATAGTGACAGAAACAGCAGATAAACAAAAAGCTCGACTTTTGCTAGAAGACGAAGAATTGTTGAAAATAATGAGCGTAGACATCAAAGAAGTGCCAGAAAAAGAAGAGCATGTAACCGACATCGATAAAAAACCAATTAAAAAGATAGTTAAAAAGAAGAAGCATGCGATTGGAACTGAAGATGTTCTTGAAGAAGCTGTAGAGGATATCGTCATGGACAAACCAAAGAAACAAAAAGCTAAGCCTATTTTAGAAGATGAACAGAAAACTGTTTTCACAGAGCCAAAAGTACATAAAGCTGCTGTTAAGATGCCAGAGCAAGAAGTAAGTATTGGTGAAGAAATCATAGAAACTAAAACACCTACAACAAAGATTATCAAAAAGAAAAAATTGACAACAGACAAAGATTACAAACAAAATATTAAGAAAATTATGCAGGAACCAGATGAGGAAACTGAAATAATAGAAAAAGAAAAAATTGAAATAGTTGAGATGCCAACAACAAAAATTGTTAAAAGAAAAAAGGCGGAAACTTATGATGATAATGTGCCGGAAGAAATTGTTGAAGAAATTCTTATAGAAAAACCAAAAAAAGAACAAGCTCAAACTATATTATCTCCAAGAGAGAGTATTGAAGTAACTCAAATTCTAACTGAATCATCCATTTCCAAACTCGCAGAAGATAAAGCTAAACTAAAAGAAGCTGTAATATGCAAAAATGAAGAAGAAAAAGATGTTTTAAAGAAAATTTTAATAAAAGAAACTAACACGATTCCTATTCAGGAAGAAATAACAGCTGAAAATACTAAAGAAATAATAAGTGAGAAACCAAAAGAAGAACAAATACAATCGATTATCGTAACGAAAGAAGAACTCAAAGTAACTGAAACAATTTCAAGCACAACCACTGAGGAATTTTTCGAGAAGATAAAACCGACAGAAGAAACAGCAGTGCCAATTAAGGATTTGGAATCACAAATTGAGATAAAAGAAGTTACAGTACAGAAAACTCCTAAAAAGATTAAACCAATATATGTAAATGAGCAACAATTCAAAGAAGAAATTGTTGAAGAATTTATTTCAGAAAAACCCATAAAGGAAGAAGCAAAAAAGATAATAATTGCAAATAAAGAAATAGAGACTACCGAAATTATTTCTGAAATTGCAACTAGTAAACTTGATGAAAATAAAAAACCGCAAGAAGAGCAAGCTATATCCATAAAAGAGACAAAAGAAGATATAAAATTAACAGAAGTACCCGTAAAAAGGGCACCCCTTGTTAAGAAAAAAGCCAGGGAAATGAAAGAAGAACACCCGGATGAAATAACAGAAGAAATCAAATTAAAGGAACCTAAGCAAGAAAAAGCTAAAGAAAATGTAGCTTTACAGGAGAGTATCGACATTTCGGAAGTGATGATAGAAACGATCCCTGAAGAATTTGCCACAGAAGAAACATTCCCTGAGAAGAAAGCAACACCAAGTATTGCACCGGTAGAAAGTATCGAAATTACTGAGGTTACTGTAGCTATACCAAATGGTGAAACAATTGAAAAGGAAAAAGCAAAATCTATTACAGTTGAAGTCAAGAAAGAAAAGGAAAAAGTAATGGAAAAAATACTAATGAAACCTAAGAAAGAAGAAACAAGAATAGATAAAGTAGATTCTACAGTGGCAGAGATAACTATGGAATCTAAAGATATTCCAAAAGAGAAACAACCCGAAGAAAAATTAGTAAAAGTAAAAATGCAGCCCGTAGAAATAAAAGAAGTCAAGAAATCAGAAGAAGAAATTGTCCCCATTGCAAAAGAAAAATCTGTTGAATCTGAAATCACCGAGGAATTAAAAGAAAAGAAAGTTATCAAGAAAAAGAAAAAGAAGCCTGCCAAAAAAGATGATATAAGCGATTGGATAGAACCCGAATATGAAAGGCCCGTATTAGAACCAATGCCTGAAAAAATTCAGTGGGAACCAGCAAAAAAGAAAAAAGAAAAGAAAACATTACCTGAGACTATGCAAAAATTGATTCCGCAAAAAATTGAAAGAAAAGAAATTAAACCTACAAAACTAAAATATATTGAACCACTACAAGAAACAGTTCAGTTTGGTACAATTAAATTGAAAAAAGTAACAGTTGTTAAGAAAAAAGAAATTAACGAACCAACATTTCCTAAAATTATGTTACGTAGCAGAATTACATTTGTTGGTGACTATCCGCCAGAAATACAAATACCAAAAATTACATATATGGAAAAGAATATGGTGCAAAATGGCATTTTGTCTAGAAATGCAGAAGAAGCGTTACAGGTTTTAAAGAAAAAATATAAGAAACTGAAAATGCCAGAGAAAGAATTAACTGAATTAGAAAAATTAGATAAAGAATTTGAAGAATTGAAGAAAGTGCCATTAGAAAAAATAGATGATAAATCTATTTACGAACGATCACTTAAAAAGCCGGAAAAAACGCCTGAAGAACCGCAAAAACTTATTGTTGGAAAAGGTGAAATAAAACAAGAACCTAAAATTATACCGGAAGAAGTTAAGCTAAAGAAAACACCAGAAAAGAAATCGGAAGAATTAATAGAAACTAAAGAGAAACCAAAAAAGAAAAAATCTGTAGAAGATATGCACCAGAAAAAAGAAGAAAAACCTAAAGAAACGCTCTCTTATGATGAATTCAAACCACTAGAATTTGATAAACCAGAAATTGAAAAATATATACCTGAAGATATCGAAATAACAAAAAAAACAGAACCTGAACCTATTTCAAAACCATATGAACGACCTAAGAAAAAAGAACCTGAGCAAGATATTGAACAAATTCCGTTAGTAAAGGGAATGCCAAAGCCCCAAGAACACGAAGAAGAACCCAAAGTTAAATTCCGAATACCAACTTCAGAGAAACCGGAAGATGAACCTGAAACAATAACTCTGAAAGGTTGGAAAAAAGATAAACCTAAAAAAGAGGATACAGAAGAATATCCAACCAAGGAAAAAGATACTATACCAACAACACCCAAAAACGATACTGAAGAAGTTACATTGAAAAAGAAACCAAAGCAAAAAACAATTAAAGAAGAAACTGCTGAAAAAATTACTGTGAAGAAACCTATTCCAAAAGAAGAAGAGCAAATACCAGAAGAAGTTTCTGAGAAAATGGCAATAAAGCAAAAAGTTAAAAAGATGCCTACCAAAGAAGAAACTGAGGATGAAGTAACGATTAAAAAACCAGTCGTTGAGGAGAAAAAAGAAGAAATAGAAGAAATCATAGAGGATGTCACATTAAAAAGGAAACAAAAGGAAAAACCAATCACCGAGGAAACTGCTGCTGAAATAAGTATAAAAAAACCCGTTGCAAAGGAAGAAGAACAAATACCGAAAGAAATTTCTGAAAATGTGGCGATAAAGAAATTGGAAAAAGAACCTGTAAAAGAAGAAATTACAGATGAAGTAACGATTAAAAAACCAGTTGTTGAAGAGAGAAAAGAAGAAATTATAGAGGAAGTCACATTAAAAAAGAAATCGAAGAAAAAACCAGTCACAGAGGAAACTATTGCTGAAAGAACTGTAAAGAAACCCGTTCCGAAAAAAGAAGAACAAGTACCGGAAGAAGTTTCTGAAAAAGTGGCAATAAAGAAACCTAAAAAAGAACCTACCAAAGAAGAAACTGCGGCTGAAGTGACAATTAAAAAACCAGTTCTTGAAGATAAAAAAGAAGAAGTAGAAGAAATCACAGAAGAAGTCACATTAAAAAAGAAACCAAAGGAAAAACCAGTCACGGAGGAAACTGCTGCCGAAATAACAGTAAAGAAACCCGTTCCGAAGGAAGAAGAACACGTACCGGAAGAAATTTCAGAAAAAGTGGCAATAAAGAAACCTAAAAAGAAACCTATCAAAGAGGAAGCTGCGGCTGAAGTGACGATTAAAAAATCAGTCGTTGAGGAGGGAAAAGAAGAGATAGAAGAAATTACAGAAGAAGTCACATTAAAAGAGAAACCAAAGGAAAAACCAGTCACGGAGGAAACTGCTGCCGAAATAACGGTAAAGAAACCCGTTCCGAAGGAAGAAGAACACGTACCGGAAGAAATTTCAGAAAAAGTGGCAATAAAGAAACCTAAAAAGAAACCTATCAAAGAGGAAGCTGCGGCTGAAGTGACGATTAAAAAACCAGTCGTTGAGGAGGGAAAAGAAGAGATAGAAGAAATTACAGAAGAAGTCACATTAAAAGAGAAACCAAAGGAAAAACCAGTCACGGAGGAAACTGCTGCCGAAATAACGGTAAAGAAACCCGTTCCGAAGGAAGAAGAACACGTACCGGAAGAAATTTCAGAAAAAGTGGCAATAAAGAAACCTAAAAAGAAACCTATCAAAGAGGAAGCTGCGGCTGAAGTGACGATTAAAAAACCAGTCGTTGAGGAGGGAAAAGAAGAGATAGAAGAAATTACAGAAGAAGTCACATTAAAAAAGAAACCAAAGGAAAAACCAGTCACGGAGGAAACTGCTGCCGAAATAACGGTAAAGAAACCCGTTCCGAAGGAAGAAGAACATGTACCGGAAGAAATTTCAGAAAAAGTGGCAATAAAGAAACCTAAAAAAGAACCTACCAAAGAAGAAACTGCGGCTGAAGTGACAATTAAAAAACCAGTTCTTGAAGATAAAAAAGAAGAAGTAGAAGAAATCACAGAAGAAGTCACATTAAAAAAGAAACCAAAGGAAAAACCAGTCACGGAGGAAACTGCTGCCGAAATAACGGTAAAGAAACCCGTTCCGAAGAAAGAAGAACACGTACCGGAAGAAATTTCAGAAAAAGTGGCAATAAAGAAACCTAAAAAGAAACCTATCAAAGAGGAAGCTGCGGCTGAAGTGACGATTAAAAAACCAGTCGTGGAGGAGGGAAAAGAAGAGATAGAAGAAATTACAGAAGAAGTCACATTAAAAAAGAAACCAAAGGAAAAACCAGTCACGGAGGAAACTGCTGCCGAAATAACGGTAAAGAAACCCGTTCCGAAGAAAGAAGAACACGTACCGGAAGAAATTTCAGAAAAAGTGGCAATAAAGAAACCTAAAAAGAAACCTATCAAAGAGGAAGCTGCGGCTGAAGTGACGATTAAAAAACCAGTCGTGGAGGAGGGACAAGAAAAGATAGAAGAAATTACAGAAGAAGTCATATTAAAAAAGAAACCAAAGGAAAAACCAGTCACGGAGGAAACTGCTGCCGAAATAACGGTAAAGAAACCCGTTCCGAAGGAAGAAGAACACGTACCGGAAGAAATTTCAGAAAAAGTGGCAATAAAGAAACCTAAAAAGAAACCTATCAAAGAGGAAGCTGCGGCTGAAGTGACAATTAAAAAACCAATTGTTGAAGAGAAAAAAGAAGAAATAGAAGAAACTACAGAAGAAGTTACATTAAAAAAGAAACCAAAGAAAAAACCTGTTACAGAAGAAACCGCTGCCGAAATAACTATAAAGAAACCTGTTCCGCAGGAAGAAGAACCGGAAGAAATTTCTGAGAAAGTAACAATAAAGAAACCGAAAAAGGAATTTATCAAAGAAGAAGTCGCGGACGAAGTTACAATTAAAAAATCTGTTATAGAAAAGAAAAAGGAGGACATCGTCGAAGAAGTTACTTTTAAATCAAAGCCAAGAAAAACAATTACCGAACCGGAAGAAATATCAGAAGTGACTATTGCCAAGCCCATAGAGGAAAAGCAAAAACAAAAAGAAATTACAGACACATTTACGGATATATTATTAAAGAAAAAGAAACCAATACCAACAAGTGAAGAAGTTGTTGTGAAGGAATTAACTGTACAAAAATTCGAGGACATAGAAGAACCTAAAGAAGTAATTGAAGAATTTACATTAAAACGCAAACCACCAAAAAAAGCACCAAAACCAATTGAAGAAATTTATGAAGATGTTACTTTACGTAAATTACGACCAAAGAAAAAACCTAGACCGGATATCAAGGAAGTTACCGAAGTTGAAAATGTGACGTTTAGACCACGTTCTACAAAAACAAAAGAAGATGTGGAACAGGAGTTTAAAATATCATTAAATACATACGAAGAAGAAGATATTTCTATGTCCGGTAAAGTTCGTCTAAAGCCAAAGAGACGTCCGCTTACATATTCCGAAGAAACTGGAGAAGAAACAATAAAAATTATTCAAGAAGTTGAAGATGATTCTGGACCAGTTATTGAAGAGATCATTGAATCAGAAGAAGAAGGTAAAGAAAGATATAGCGTTGAAGAGCTTGACATTGACGAAATGAGTATACCCTTGAAACGAAAGAAAAAGAAACAAAAAACTCCGTATACTGTAGAAGAAATTGAAGAAAATGATGTCAAAGTAGAGTTAAAACGTGATAGGAAATATTCATATGAGGAAACAGATGTTGAATCTTTGGCGCTGAAATTGAAGAGCAAGAGACGTGTTTCTACGTACGAAGAAGGTTCGATGATGCATTTGTGTATTTTGCAAGCATTTATGCATTAGCGAATAAAATTAAATTAACATGCAATATACTTTCAGCTAAAATAACGATGAAATGCTTTTCTAATTATTTTAATCTTTTTGACAATGAATATATATATAATAATATACAAGGCGTCCAGAGTCGGTCGCATCACCCGTCGTTTGCAGGTATAGCAGACAAAACTAAGAAGAAAAGTCCTGTATCATTTTTTTCTATAACTCTTAATAAAAGAGTTATTATTGAGAGGAATCTGGCCAATTAGCACCGATCTTTAACCGGACACACGTCAGTGAGCCGCGCGTCTGGAGTGGTGTGCCCTGTAACAACTGAGCGCTCTCGCACACTACCAGGCGCGCGACTCACCGATGTGCACCCGGCTAAAAATCGGCAATGATAGACCAGACTTTACTCAACTCTTTTATTAAGCGTTATAGGAAAAAATGATAGGACTTTTCTTCTCAGTTTTATCTTCTCTACCTATATACGACGGGTGCAATCGGACACTGTGTATATATATATACATATATATATATATATATATATATATATATATATATATATATATATTCATGAATATATATAGTCTATTCCCGTGCTTGGTTCCCATGACTGTCTTCTCCTTAGCCCAATTCTGTAATTCACTTCGTTTTAGAAAAAAATTTTCTTTTGTCCTTAAGTCTCTCACTAATCCGCCGCGTATGAAAAGCATATCGGCAGCTATATTTTATTTTGTAATATAATCTACGAAATTTATAACTATTTAAATAATTAGTATAGAAGATATAGATGTAAAATAAAATAGCACAGACTGGGTAAATGAATTTTGCTTATTCGCTTAAAAAGTCTTTCTTGTTATGCTTTGATTGTAGTAAGCAATCGCATTATATATCGATATTTATTTAATATCTATAATATAATATTACAGAAGAAGCTTCTCTCAGTATTACTAAAGAAGAAGAAATCGAAGAAGGTTCGTTACATATATATGCTTCTTTTTATATTTGATAAAATATTTTAAAAAGTTTGTAACTTTATTGTTTTACTTTTAATAATGGTTTTTAGCTGACGAAGTCGAATATGTTGTCCGTGACGGTGATACAATGTTCTCAATTTGTTCTTATGTGGCTGAAACGGAGGAAGCTATAAATTTAGTCGAAGGAGAAAAAGTTTATATTATCGGTAATTTTAATTCTAATTTTTTTTAATATTTAATATTGCGATCATTATAATTGTAATTATTATATATATATATATATATATATATATATATATATATATATATATATATATATACAGAGAGTCTGATAATAATCGCTCCACCCGTAATGAATTATTATTAAGTAAAGTCTGGTCAATCATCGCTGATCTTTAACCAGACACACATCGATGAACCGCGTACTTGGTAGTGTGCGTGAGCGTTCACTGTCACAGCGCGGCTCACCGACATGCGTCCAGCTAAAGATCGGCGATATTTGACCAACTTTACTCAATAATAATTCTTTTATTAAGTGTTATACAAAAAAAATGGTAAAAGACTTTCCTGCTTGGTTTAATCCGCTCTACTTGCACATTATGGGTGGAGCGATTATTATCAGACACCTTGTATATATATATGTTTATTTCTTAAAATTTTATTTGATATTTGCTTTTTATAGATCATACCAATCAAGATTGGTGGTTTGTAAAGAAACATTTAACTGAAGAGAAGGGTTGGGTACCGGCGCAATATTTATTGGACGAGGTGCATTATACTGTTTACTTGCAACGAAAATTGCACGAAAAGATTGATAGATTGCCAATCTTTGAAAGTAAGTATTTATTTGCAAAACTGATTGAAAAACAGCGATGAAGTTTATCGATCAAACTATTTTTATTATATGCACCTATGAGATTTATGAAAAATGCAAGGCTTTAAAATATTAACATCAAACATTATATTTTTTCAGAACCAGCTCCAGGAGAAAAAGCTTCAGCACCAAAGTTTATCGAAAAATTGCAACCAATCCATACGCTAGATGGTTACACTGTTCAATTTGAATGCCAAGTAGAAGGCATACCAAGACCACAAATAACTTGGTTTCGTCAGACAGCTATTATCAAACCATCTATTGATTTTCAAATGTATTATGATGAAGATAATGTTGCTACCTTGATAATCAGAGAAGTATTTCCTGAAGATGCCGGTACTTTTACATGCGTTGCAAAAAACGCTGCAGGATTTGCATCCAGCACTACTGAACTTATTGTCGAGGCTCCTCTGTCAGATCACGGATCTGATATTACTGGTTTGTCAAGGAAAAGTCTTTCAAGGTATGCACTTCTTAAACTTCTCTCGAAAAAATTACTCTGATAAATATTATTGATTACCTTTTTAGTATACAATTAATGGGAAAACTTATTTTGATATTATATTGCAAATTATAAAATAAACAAAAAGCTAATTAAATTGTATAAAAATTTATTATAAATTTTCATTCAATTTTCACATATAATAGTTTATACATATATTATTGTTCTTAATAATTATTAATGTAACAATGTTCTTTTAGAGAATCGTCTCTTGCGGATATATTGGAAGGTATACCACCTACATTTTCTCGAAAACCAAAAGCAAAGTATGTGAACGAAGGTGATGATGTGATACTGGAATGCCGATTAGTCGCCGTACCGGAGCCAGAAATAATGTGGTACTATAAAGATGCTCAGATGGTTAACCAGCAAAACATCGTGGTCGCAACTGAAAGCGATATGCACATGTATTGCAGTATCGTAAAAATTACCAAAATTCAAAAGAGGCAAGAAGGAAGATATAAGATTGTCGCTAAGAATAGAGAAGGCGAAGCCACTATCGATATTCCCGTAAAAGTTGGTTGACAATATACAAAGCTATATTTATAAATATTGTTCTATATATATATATATATATATATATATATATATATATATATATACAAATTCTATATACATAATATGTAATATTAACGCATTTTTTTGCGAAATAGGTAAAAACTGGAAAGAACGAGCCTCCCGAAATTTTAGAGCCGTTGCAATCCTACATTGTCAAAGAAGGCGAGACTGTTATTTTATCAACTCAAATAGTTGGTAATCCATCACCAAAAATAACATGGTATAAAGACGGGAAACCGATAAAGGACATGCAACCAAAACAGGATGGACACGTCAATACGTTGAATTTGATTCAGCCTCAAATAGTAGATAGTGGAGAATATTCGGTGATAGCTATCAATGATGTGGGCAAAGCCGAGACTAGAGCAATATTGACTGTTGAGAGTAAGAACAACAACACTAAACATCTCTTTAATTGCATTAAATATAATTGCTTTTCTTAATTTGCTTTCTTGCATTAATTGATAACTAATATCTTTTCCATCACATTAGCTAATTGAATAATATATAAATTAAAAAAAAAAAACGGCTTGAGCGCATTACTGTTTCAATTAATAAAACATATCGATTGTCAAATATAATATTACAAAATGCTTTTTTACTAATATGCTTTCAGTTAACTCCAAGTCGCAAGTCACTATTAGCTTTCAGCAATGTACGAACGATAAACGTGTTTTGTTTATTAATGGTATGATATGTATTTGTTGTTGCTATGATATCAACTGTCGAATAATTTACATCTATTCTATTTACATAATATATTTTATAGAACAATAAAGTAATATAAATAATATTACATTTTTTTACAAAATATAGAAGTACCGAGTGGCGCTCCAGAACCTCCTTTATTCACTGAACGTTTCCAAGAGATAGTTGTTCCTGAAAAAGGTACCTTTAAGTTAATCGCCAAAGTAACTGGAAATCCTATCCCGGAAGTTATTTGGCTCAGAAACAACAAACCGCTCGACAAATCGCCCAATATCATAGAAAATTACGACGGTGAAAACATCTTACTGGAAATTAGAAACGCGGACTCCGAAATTGATACTGGAGATTATAAATGTGTTGCCAGTAATCCTGTAGGAAAAGCTTCACATGGTGCAAAAGTTACGGTAGACGTTGCTAAAGTCTTTTTCACGAGAAAATTGCAAAACGAAATTACAGTTGACGAATACAAAACTCTGGAATTGAGTTGCGAGACGTCGCACACCGTTTCCACGGTGTGGTGGCACAATGATAAAGAGATCAGCGGAATGGATCATCGCGAGGTGATTCAAGAAGGACGCGTACATAGGCTACTTATTAAAAAGAGTGGTCTTTCCGACGCAGGCACGTACAAATGTACGGTTAAGAATCAGGTGACGTCTAGCAATGTTATCGTTCGAGCCACCAAACCAGAATTTATCAAAAAACTGCAAGACTTTGAAGTAAAAGAACGCGACGTGGCAATTTTGGAAGTTGAGATCACGTCTCAAACGGCCGATGTTACATGGCGAAAAGACGGCGAATTATTAACACCGAGCAAGGGAAAATTAGAATTTGTGAAAGACGGTACCGTGAGAAAGCTTCTCATTAGGAGCACATCAGTTCATGACGAAGGGGAATATACATGTGCTCTTCCGGATCAAGAATGTACGGCAGAAGTTACGGTTGTTGAATTGCCACCGGAGATTATTACCAAAATGCAGGATATTACTATAGCCAGAGGAGAGAAAGCGACCTTTGACATAGAATTGACAAAAGGTGACGCTTTAGTACGCTGGTTCAAAGACGACCAAGAGTTGCAATTCTCCGAGCACGTGCGATTGTCGATCGATGGCAAAAGACAAAAACTGAAAATTTACGACACAGAAATGGAAGATGCGGGAATCTATTCTTGTCAAGTTGGCGATCAAACTTCGTCAGCTAGATTGACGGTTGAAGAGCCCGAAATAGATTTTATTAAAAAATTACCGGATGTTACTCTAGTGCCTCTCAACACTGATGCAACTTTCCTCATTGAATTGTCGCGTGCCGATGTATCAGTAACATGGTTAAAGTAAGTCGATTTTTCAAATATAAAAATATAAAAATATAATAAAGATTCTTACACACATATATACAAATTTTATTGATAATTTGGTGATTGAAACAAATATATAGCTGCTATATGTGTTATATGAAATTTATAGGAAAGGA
Organism: Cataglyphis hispanica; assembly: GCF_021464435.1. Classification (NCBI taxonomy): domain Eukaryota; kingdom Metazoa; phylum Arthropoda; class Insecta; order Hymenoptera; family Formicidae; genus Cataglyphis; species Cataglyphis hispanica. The sequence continues at coordinate 1,180,829 of NC_065966.1, read as the reverse complement.
GAAATAATCGATTGCGCACAATCTCCAAAATATCACATTATTGATGAAGGAAATATTAAGAAACTTATCATTAAAAAATGTACGACTGAAGATATCGCTGAATATACTGCCATAGTTGCAAATGTGAAAACATCATCCAGATTAAAAATTGAAAGTAAGTTTTCATTGCATCTTCTTTCTTGTGTCGTATAAACAGCTTATCTATCATTTACATTGAAATCGTATTAGCTATATTAATATTTCTATGTTTTCTTTTATACAATAAATTAAAAAAAAGAGGTTCGACGTAATGTATATCTGTTAATTGTGTTTCAGTTATTGAAACATCGCCAAAAATTAATCCTGATACGCCTAGAAGATACAAAACGATGAAAGGTGATAATATTGATGTTGTCGTGAAATTCACGGCTACGCCAACTCCGACTGACGAGTGGACCGTCAATGGCCGCGTTCTTAAAAAATCCAAACGGATTGTCACATCTATCGATGAATGTTCAGCCGTCTTGACAATTAGAGATGTACAAGAGAAAGATTTCGGTGATTATAATCTAAAATTAACTAATCCTCATGGGGAAGATGGTATAGAAATCAACATCATTGTCGTGCGTAAGTATTTATGTTCTTATCCATCATATTAAATACCCAAATAATTTCCAGAAAAAGACGCGAAATAAGAAATAATAAGAAAAAAAGTGAGCATTTAAATAATATGTCTATTACAGAGGTACCTGGAGCACCAGGAATTCCAGAACCTCTTGAAATAACCGACAACAGTGTTACTCTTCACTGGAAGAAACCAGATTCAGACGGATATTCTCCAATTTTGGAATACGTTTTAGAATATCGCGAAAGGACGGAATCTAAGTAATTTATGAATTTAATAAATTATTAATATAAATGTTTATTTAATTTTTTACAATTTGAATATGTAAAAAATTATATGATTTCTCAGATGGAGCAGAATCAACGAGATAATAAGTGAAACTACGTACAAGTTGACAAACTTGACCACAGATAAGGAATATACCTTCCGTGTGACAGCAGTCAACGAAGCCGGATCGGGTGAGCCATCGCCAAATATGCCATATCTAAAAATTTCCAAGTTATCGGCATCTGAACCGCCAACCATCCTGGAAGCGCTTAAAAGCATCGTAATCGGATTAGGAGAGACTGTTACGCTTTCTTGCGTAATCGGTGGTATACCAACACCACATATTACATGGTATATCCTTTCTTCTTACTTAAGCTAGATTTACCAAATAATATATTCTCAAACACATCGTTTTGGAAATCATCTTTTAGGTTGAAAGACGGTAAACCTTTTGAAGACAGTGACATCACATATGAAAACCGCATGGCCAAGTATACGATTCAAAGAACTACAGAGACATCGTCGGCCACATTTACGGTTAAAGCACAAAATGATGCAGGAATAGCGGAAACATCGTGTCAATTAAAGATTCAAGAATCTCCGAGAATTATTTGTGATGAAAACTTGATGAATCAGAGACTAACGGTGGGTGACAAATGGAAAGTCGAAATACACTTCAACGGTTTCCCAAAACCGAAAGTGGCGTGGACAATAAACAATAAAAAAATAACTGATAAACGCATTTCCATTGAGACTGATGAAGAAAAATCCATTATCATGATTCCTTCGCTGGTCAGAGATGATACGGCTGTTTACACAGCGGAAGCGACAAACGAAGCCGGTAGCTCAACCACCGAATTTCATCTCCGTGTTATAGGTTGATTTTTCTTTTAATAACTTTGCATATTAATTGATAATAAATGTTTTAGAAAATAAAAATAATGTATTTGATAATATACATTGTAGACAAACCGAGCAAACCTCAGGGACCAGTTGTCGCAAAGGAAATTAGACAAGATCGTATTACCATAGAATGGCGACCACCGATCGATGATGGTGGCGTAGAACTAGAAAGCTACACCATTGAGAAATGCGAAGCGAGTAAAAAAGTTTGGACAAAAGTAGGTGATGTCGACAAAGAAGTCGAAAATTTCTGCGCGCAGAAGTTGCAGCAAGACGTCGACTATCTATTTAGAATAGTCGCTAGAAATGCAGTTGGAGCTTCAGAGCCTTTAGAATCCGAACCAATTAGGACAAGGACTTCATTCGGTAAAAAAAGATTATAATGATTATGTTAGATAGAAAAGAACGCTATAAAAATTTAATTAAAAAAAAATAATTGAATCTTTATTTTTGATAGAACCACCGGGCCCGCCAAGAGGACCGTTCGAAGTTTCTGGAATGACGAAAACGTCGTTCACAATAAAATGGGAACCTCCAGAGAACGACGGCGGTACGCCTATTACAGATTACATAGTTGAAATAAAAGAGACATCAAAGAAAGCTTGGCGAAGGGTTAGTATTGTATTCATTTTCACCACATCACAGATACCAAAACCAAGATTATATATATATCTCTATATACTTTTTCAGATTGCAAGCACAAAAGGGGATGTCACAAATGTTATTATATCTGATTTGAAAACGGATACATCGTACAATTTCCGAATAACAGCTAAAAACAGCGTCGGTGTCGGTCCTCCGTACATAGTAGAAGAAGCGATTACGGCTGGCAAACAACCGAGTAAGTTGATTAGCTATTCTTTAAATATCTTTTTTGCTTATTTCCTCTCTTAATCGATTAACTTTCGAGATGTCGCTTAATTAGTAACGCTTTCGCCTTTGCTCAGAAATAGTAAAGCTCACAGAAAACAGCATATATGCTCTATTAGGCATATTCCCGTCTACGAAAATGGTCGTCGTTAAGAGTAAGTTGTTTATATCCCGCTCTTTTTGCGCTTCTTTTTGCTATAATTGTAAATAAAATATGTTTTATATAGATAAAACATATATTACGCAATAAACATATTTTATTTTTTTCTATTTAATTCTTTTTAGCACCACCTTCATGCCCTCTAAATGTCCGAGCGACCAATGTTACGAGCAAAAGCGTAACTCTCAGTTGGTCATCACCGGCTACCACAGGAGGATCAGAATTGACAGGTGAATTGACATGTGAAATAACACAAACCTTATAAGATATTTTTTGTTTCAATATTATTTTAATATTGCTAAATATTTTATATTGTTGCAGGTTACATAATTGAGAAAAGACCATTAATCGGAAAAGGTGCCCGATGGACAAAGGTTGTCACTTTGGACGCTACAACGAATCAATACTGCATAGAAAATTTGAAAGAGAGCGAATTTCTCTTTAGAATCTTTGCTGAAAATAGCGTAGGACTTAGCACACCGACCAATTCCGAGCCGATCACATTGAAAACTCATGCCAGTGAGCATCAGTTTATGCTATCATCAAATTATTACTATGTAGTAAATAATTGAACGATCTATTTATTAATTTGTTTTAAATTATTTTGTAGACGTTCCTTCACCGCCTACCGCTCCGTTAGAGATGAGGCAAATCGCGGCGAACACAATGGTAATCGAATGGGGTAGGCCCGAGTCAGACGGCGGTGCACCTTTGGAAAGTTATAAAATCGCTATTAGAGACGCGAAGAAGACTATGTGGATGGAAGTAGGCAGAGTGAGCGCAGACATTCAGAAATTGAACATTCGCGACCTACAAGAGAATCACGAATACCTCGTGAGAATTTTCGCACGAAACGAGATCGGATTCAGTGATCATCTGGAATCGGAAGAACCATTTAAGATCGTGCCGACCTCAGGTATAATCTCTCTACTATATCTTTTATTTCTTATTATTTTTCGCTTTTGTTATTTTGTCGCATAACCGATCTTTATTTTAAAAATATCTGTTCTTTTATTATTGCATTGTACAAATTCAATTAATTGTAAATCTATTCTTTCGACAGAACTATCATTCGTAGAACCGATCGCTGAAGCTATGGACAAGGGCGAGACTGCATCGATCAGCTTCAGCACAGAAAACACGAGTTCGTGGTTACGGGAACATAATATGGACGCTGATATACATTCATACGCGAGAGCGAGATTACTTAGGAAAGACGAGTACTTCTTTCGCATCTGGCATTATGCTAAACAGCTGTTCGAATAAGCATTTGTATATATATAATTCTGAACATTTATATCTCATAGCCGTACTGTTGTAACAGATATAATTGATCTTTTCCGCATATTCAATTTTTTTCTTTTCTTTGCTAGAAAGTTATAATAATGAATCCATCTATGCATGTATGTCTGTCAGCGCACGACAATGCCATTGATTAATTCCTCTATAAAATCAATTGTGTATACCAATTAGAAATTAAGATTCATACAGAGACTGGACGAATGCTTATAGAGTGCTAATCTAGTCAGGATGAAATAATCTTTTGTTTAATATCTATCAGAACACTCAGGAAATGTATTAAATATTAAATGTATACACGAGCCATTTGCTTTTTATTTTAATGCATTTCATTGCTTTAATAAAGTTTCAACATTTTATGCTCGTGTATTAGTTTCAGAAAATTTATATTTTATAGATTAGCAAAGATCCATTGATTTAGCATTATTAAAGTTTTATCCACGACTAGCGAGACAAACAACAAAGCATTATATCTCCATATTTAGAATTCTCAAAAACTTGGCATTCTACACTTAATGATGTACTTATAATAATTATGTGACTTACGTAATGTTCGTTTCTACTTGTATAAGACAAAGTCACAATTTGCGATGGTAACCTTAGTATTTATCCTTCAAGCATATATTTACTGTTTCCTGTTACTATTATCATTATGTACTTAATTCTGATAATATTGTAAAAATATGATCGATACATCAAGATTAATGAAATGAAGAAATACCACGCGTACTTGGTAATATGAGACGTAAAATATAGGTGCCAATAATATCTTTGCAAATAACCAACTACGTGTCGTATACTTCACGTTATTTTATGTTGTAAAATATTTTATTTATCGATTAAATTATCATGAATTATGGCTCAAAATTTCTTAAAATTTTTCTACACTTTCTAGTATAAGCATAAAAATTAATTACAAATTTACATACGAAAACACTGATTGATGAATATTATTAAAGAATTTTAATGATTAATTAATTTTTTTATGTTTATATAATCGTTCGATGATAGATATACTACTGTCAGGTTTTTACAAATGTCATACGCATAATGAATGTAAAAGAATTAATTAACACTGTTAACAATTAAAATTCCTTAAAAATAAACGATAGAGCACGCGTTAAACTATAGGAAAATATAATAATATTAATTATGCTTCTATATAAATTTATCTATAACAGCTTTTAAATATGCGTCGGTACACATTATACATTAAATTAAATTTATAAATTAAAAAATTAAATAAATAATATAATTAATAAAAAATTAATAATAAAAAGCTATATAAAAATTAAAAGCATAATTTAATATTGCTTAAAGTGCTTGATACTTTTGTTCCAACAATAAGAAAAAAGTGAAAGCATTTATTGTATGAATATATCTTTTACACATATTTAAAAATTAGGAAAAAAATTAAGAAAATTTATTTCATTTTACATGCGCATATATACATAAAAATACTTCAGTAACAACTTCAATGATAAACTTTTATTATCAGTTTGTAGTATATATCAGAATGACAAAATATCAAGCGCAGTTGATAAAACATTAATAAATCCATAATATTTCTCCGCATTTTTGATCCACAATTATGGATTTAGCATGGACATGCACCAGCCATTTTACCCGTGTATAGTACAGAAAGATGAATCTGGCCTTGTAGTTCCACTGACTAATATGAATCTAGTTGGCGTTACTGTATAGATAAGAAAAGCATCTTACGAAAAACAGCGACCCCTCTTAGGTTTCTTTCTGGCCACATGTACCGATTGGCTATGGAATAGAGGATTTTTAAGATTTCGAAACTTTCTTGCAGTAACAATCAATTAATTCGTTCAACAAAGCTTACCGTATGGCAAATATACCTTGAAAAATTTTAGATTTGATGTTTCAAAGATTTTTAGCTAGAATTTTGTTTCTTCTCCCGCATATAGTCGAAAAAGAAGAATCGAATAAATGATTCGATTTGCGTAAATCGATAATTGTCGAGCGTCTGGAAACGACTTGTTATAAGAAGCGATAGAACTTGCAAGATGGCGTCTTACTAAAAAAATTCGTGCATTCGTGTTCCAGATAGTAATAATCGTTGTAATTATTAGAAATTATTTGGATCGCTGGAATTATAGTGTGATTAGAAGTGATTTTGTTTGTTGTGCATCTATTAATTATTTACTAAACTTCATTATGGGGTAAGTGTATTGTGTGAGACCTCGAAATTTAGTATTACAGTATCAACACAGAAGAATCAGCATACCTCTCTATTTTGATATTTGTTGAAAGAATAGAAACTTATTAAGTCTTTTCATCCATAGAAAATTGTTCTAATAGAATATTTATTTTGGTATGTATTACAGTACGTCAGATTTGGAAGGCCCCGAATGTAAAAGAGAATCCTTAGGATTAGATTCTGATACAGATGGAATGACTGATCAAAGAAAGAAAAAGAAGAGGAAACATAAGCATCATAAGCATAAGAAAGAAAAGTTAATTGAAAGAGAAGATGAACGATTAGATAGGCAAGAAAGATTCAGTTTTAATATTACAATAAAGATTTTATAAATATATTAAATGAAATTAAAATAATATCTTTTTGTTTATAGGCGGAAGCATAAAAAACATAAGAGGCAGAAAAAAGATAAGGAAATAGAAAATGGTATAGATGAGAAATTAATTTCCAATATAATACATAAAGAAGTTGGTATGAATGGAAAAACAAAAACATCTGTATTAGAAGTTGTTTCTACAGAAGAAAGCGAAGATGAAAAATTAGTTGATTTAGATTCAGATGAAGTAGATTGTACAATCATAGAAGATGATATTGATCTTGAAGAGTTAATGAAACAAAAGGTACATGTGAGTTTAATTAATTGAAATAATATAATAATATTATGTAGATATAAGTTTTATATCATAAATGATATATGTTATATTTATCAAAATTACGTTGTGCAGGAACGATTGCAAGCATGTTTAGTACAATATCTCTCGGATGAATCTGAGAAAGGAGATAAAGAATTACAAGAAGAAGAAGAAACAAAAACAATGACAGAAACACCTGATGTAATACTGGTGGAAGATGATAGCGACACTAATGATGTACCATTGAAAAAACGAACCAGAAGCAAATCGGGCAGTAGAGAACGTAAGAAAGTGATAAAGGTCGAAAGACGCGTTATAGTTGATATGACCAGAGATAGAAAAACTCGCGAACAACATAAAGAAAAGAGAAGAGATTCTGATAGGAAAAGAGAAGAGAAAGTCCGTCCTAGAGAGGAAGGGAAAAGAGAAGAAATTCGAAAAGATGATAGAGCTCTACGAAAGACTAGCGAAAGGCAAAAGGAAGATACGAGAAAGGAGGAGTCCAATAGAAAAGCAGATGAAGATCAACAAAGACGTAAAGATATCTCAAAAAGAGATGAGACACGGAAAAGGGAATTGGATAGACGGTAAGTGAATATTATATAATTGCTTATCTTGCTTTACATTAATTACTATTATATCTATTGAAAATGGAATTATTAATTTATATTCATAACTCAATCTCAGTTAATAAATGAATGATTAATTTATGTATACAGCGAAGAGAATCGAAGACGAGAACCTACTCGTCACATTTCAAAAACTCGTAACAACGAGGCAAAAAATTCGGATAGCAAAAGTCGCGATAGAGTGGGAAGTCGCGAACGTCAAGACAGCCGAGATCGACACGTTAATCACGATCGACACAGTCGTGACAGACCATCGAGTAAAGAGCCTCGTCGTCACGCTAGCCGTGATAAGAGGGATAGTCGAAGTAAAGATCGGCATGGAAATAGAGATCGACATGACGAAAATCGTGATCGACGCGACAATCGGTATCATGACCATCGAATTGAGGATCGGTCTCGCAATAGTGCAAGAAGATCGCGTAGTCCCATTCGAAGCAGAATGGAAAGAGAACGAAATGATCGATATAAGAGATCTAGATCGCCCTCCCGAAGTCGTAGAGATCGGGATAAACAGCAGCAAAGCAGGGACCATGTCAGAGATCGTGAAAAGGATAGAGACAGACACAGCAAAAGAGAGCGTAATGATAAATATAAGGATTCTTTATCGGAAGGTCTTAAAGTAGAACATTCGGATAGCTCGAGTGAAGAAGACATCAAAGATATCAATATCGAAGAAGACGAGGACGAAGAAGCGATTATTGAACGTCGACGAAAACAAAGAGAAGAATTACTCAAAGTAAATTGCATAAATTACATAAACATTTCATGCATATATATTACTTCATTATATTCACCCACTATGATCATATTGGATATATATATATATATATATTAATTTTTTTTTTCTACAGAGGCTAAGTGGACCAAATGAGGATTCTAATATGTCTGCCGACGTAAATATCGCTGCTTCTCCAGAAAGCCAATCTAATATATCTCAAAAATCTATAGAAATTCCATCCAATAATAATGAATCTATATTGGAGAGCCATACTCCACCACTGCCTACAGAAAAACTAGAATGTTCGCCACCAACTAAGAAAAGAAAATCTAGATTTGAGGACGCATCACCCAGTGAATCTGACAAAACTGGGAACATCAAAACATCTGAGAAATTTAAACAAGAGGAAAAGCAAACTTCAAAAAAATCGAACGAATGGGACATGTTTGCAGAAGCAGATAATATCGGAGATTTTAATGTATATTTTCTATTTTATTTCTTTAAAGGTTAACTTAATTATTTCTTTTTATTTATTATATTTTCTTTTATCTTAATTTGTTATCCAGAGTCCGACAGTTGAAGGAAAACGTCAAGGAGGACCAGATAATCCTAGCTTAACGGATAACTGGGACGATGCGGAAGGATATTATCGGTTAGTGATATTATCCCTTTTTGTTTCATATTCTTTTTTTTTAATTTAAAAGAATAATGATTAATTTGGAAGCTAATAATTTATTCCTCAGTGTACGCGTTGGAGAAACACTAGATGCGCGATACGTAGTCTACGGGTATACAGGACAAGGTGTATTTAGCAATGTTGTAAGAGCGAGAGACAGTGCTAGAGGAAATTTGGATGTAGCAGTGAAAATTATAAGGAACAATGAGATAATGTAAGTACAATATTTTCGGTTTCTGATCGCGATGTATAATGCTACTATCTTTTGTTCTTATAGGCATAGAACCGGTTTGAAGGAACTAGAAATCCTTAGAAAGTTGAATGATGCTGATCCAGAAGATAGATTTCATTGTTTGCGTTTATTTAGGCATTTCTTTCACAAAAACCATTTATGCATGGTTTTCGAACCTTTAGCTATGAATTTAAGAGAGGTATGTACATTTATCATAAACAAAATACAATTAGAGAACGTTATTGCAATAATTATATTTCTTTCAAAATTGCAGGTTTTAAAAAAATATGGCAAAGACGTTGGTTTACATGTTAAAGCGGTAAGGTCGTATACGCAGCAACTTTTTCTAGCACTAAAGTTATTAAAACGTGCAAATATTCTGCATGCTGACATCAAACCGGATAATATTCTAGTCAGTGAAAGCAAGTTAGTACTGAAACTCTGTGATTTTGGTTCCGCATCGCACGCACATGAAAATGAAATAACACCATATTTGGTCTCAAGATTTTATCGTGCACCCGAAATTAGTAAGTACTTTGATTTATTGAATCAATCTAGAGTTATTACATATCGTTCCTTCTCTTTTATTTATATAACTTTATTAAAATCTATTTATTTATGAATAATCTCTTGTTTTGCATAGTTCGTGGAAACCATTATTGCTTACTGCATTTAACTTTTTCAATAGATCTATATATAAACATATTTTTTTTTTAACTGATTGACATGTTACTTATATTTCAATAACATTATATATCCACTGCATATGTTCTACTGATGATATTTATCTCGTAATATGTGACAAACAGTTCTAGGCATACAGCGACTTTACAAGCATTAGTTTAGTCTTCTTCGTTTCGCGCCATACTTAGAAATAGGTAGTTACGATGATAACAATACGTATTATATGCGCGCTCATCCAAGTATTTAATCTCAACAAGAATCTCGATTAAACTAAAATTGTTATATGTTTATATATTGTCATTTTGTAAAAAAAAAAATTACAGTGATATGTGACTGTTATATAAATCAGTTCAAACTTGCACAACATTAAAAAGATGGTAGAAATTGAATTTGAAATGTCTCGAACCGAAAGTAATGTCATTATTTTCTAGTTCTTGGTATACCATATGATTTTGGCATTGACATGTGGTCTGTGGGGTGCACCATATACGAGCTTTACACGGGAAAGATAATGTTTTCGGGGAAAACAAACAACCAAATGTTGAAGTACTTTATGGATCTAAAGGGTAAAATGCCGAACAAACTAATTCGAAAGGGGACATTTAAGGATCAACATTTTGATAGTAACTGCAGTTTCCTGTATCACGAAGTTGATAAAGTTACGGAACGGGTAAGTCAATACTTTGCAATTTTTTAATTCCATAACCCGCGCCAAAATAGCGCGGTAAGTAACGCTGTTTTTTTAGACGCGTCAAGAAATCTAATACATTGATTAATATATCTTATCGTATAATTATAAATTTTTCGCGTTATTGAAGAAATATCGCAGAATTCACTGAATAATATAATTTCTAGGAAAAGGTTGTCGTAATGTCGACACTGCCAGCGACTCGCGATCTCAGCGCGGAACTCGGTGGGAATTCTTTACCACCAGAACAAAATCGTAAAGTTGGACAACTGAAGGATTTACTGGAACGAACGCTGATGCTGGACGCGGGGAAGAGGATCACAGTAAATCACGCCCTGGCACATCCCTTTATACAAGAAAAAATATAGGTAACCCTATCTGGGGTCCTTTAGCATCGAAGAATTTATTGACATAACTTTGTAAAATGAGGTCGTTAATAATCCCCTTCCTATTAATGTTAAATATTATTTGATAGGGGAGAGCGCGCGGTACGTCTCTCTATTCTCTCCATCTCTGTTTCTCTTATTCTCGTTCCTCCCCTGCCTCCATTCCAAATACTTGTTTTTACACATAGAATATCCGTATTTGTGTTTTAGCAGGAAGAGGCGGTTCAATATTTTATAAATTATTTCGTATAATATATGAGAATTGCAATAAAAAAAAGTTATAATTCTGAAATATAGTCACGCTCGTACAGAATGCTATACACTATGAATCCAAAAATATAATTTAATTGTATGTGATGCTATTATCAGGTTAATAAAGTATAATATTTTTATACTCGACATAATCAATTGTGAATATAAAAATTACTGACTTGTTATACATATAGGTGTTCTCTAAATATATATTAGTCTGTAATATTTAATCTGGAAGTATGGTCATATTAATAATTCTCTTGATATGGAAAATATCAGTTTTTAAAATATATTGATTATATATTGTATATTTGTATGAGAAAATATGGATAAAAAACGACCGCCTCTTTCAGCACAAACTATATAATATCAGATATTGAAAACTTGATATACAATTGTAGTATCGTTCCCCTTTCCAATTCTCATGATTTGGAGAGAGCACGACATAAATCCTTATAAATAGCACTTCATAAATTGATTATAGATCGTGCGCTCATATTATAGATGCTTCATGAAATTGTACGTTCATATTTCCACGAAGCGAGAAGGATTTGTACATATAAAAAACTGTAAGCCCCTTATTGGACACACTCTTCGATCCGTTTAGAATACCTCATCAGCGAGCATACGTGCAGACACATACACACACACACCACACACACACACACAGCATTAGAAGCCTTAGTGACAAAGAAACCTGCTCCAATTGGAAGATAAAGTGTATAGCAAATATACAATAGCTATATTGAAAATAAAACGACACATGCTTAACAAAATGAGAAGAACGTCCTGTATTTTGTCTTTTCAGTCTTAAATCACAAGTGTGAATATAGTTAAAATATTTCTCACAGACGTATTTTTCTCTCTTTCATTATCTCTGTCTTTGTTTTTTTGCATTCTATCTCTAAAATTTAAAGATGGATATGTTTATCGAATTCCATTCTATAACAGTGATAGTATGGTAGATGTACATTATGCATATATATCTATACATATATATACATACATGTATATGTATATAGCGTACATTCAGTTTCTAATTGATAACATGTTTAATAGTATATCAATTTTAATATTTAATAGCATATCTCGATATATGACTATAATCATGTCCGACGGATCGAATGAGATGCTTATCTAATATTTCTATAATCATATATGTAATTATATATATTTGCGATAATGCTAAATAGAAGTGAAAGTGTATATATTTGCATTGCGACGCAAAATTTAAAGATATATAAAGCGGTATTGAGGTATTATAAGCGAAATAATGACAATTATCAAAAAATTATGTAGCAATTTGCATTAAGTAAGAGTCATATATTACTGCAGACGTGGCATTCTAATTTTATTTATAGCGTCCTTTTTATACTTTTTATGATCTTAGGATTAAACTCTAAAAGCTCGAAAATTTTCATATTCATTTAAGATTAGGAACGAATATCGATGCTGTTGTGAATGGTTCACGGCATGATTTTGAACGTGACAAGATTGTACGAGACTGCTTATGTTTCAGATGTGTCTTCGATTCAAATCATCGTTAAGTGCGGCCGGACTTTTCAAGGGCCTTTAGCGCCGATCCCGTTACAAGGTATTCATGGGGGATTGCCTGGGATACTTAATACACATCAACTTTTCAGTATATATGTTTAGTATAGTTTGTATTAATAATGAGGTCATGCATATAAACCATACAAAAGTATAATCCGAATTTTGTTCAAATAAACTGATAGGAATTATATTCGAGGCAAGAGATAGCATAGAATTTTAAATTGAAATTTCAATAGTTTTATATATAATTATATCTGAGTATTTACTTTTGTAACTGCAAATATTAGAAAGTAAAAAACATATATAATATAAATCGATACTAATACGCGATAAATGCACGCGTTTTAGTATTCTTGTTCAACCAAAAAGGGACAATTACACAAAATAAAGTATCAATAACATAAAAATGACGCGGAAATAAAAAGATATATGTTTCTCAATACTGAAATAAAAGTATACTATGAAACTATGATTAGTATGTGCTGTTCTAATTGGCAATTTGGTGATGTTTCACTTGTAGCCCTCCCTGTGAGGAGGGGAGGCAATGGAAGAAGTGATGATGAATACAATTGATGAGGAGGAGAGGAAAAAATGTGTGATATACTTGCGCCTACATCATGTCTACTGCGTAAAAATACACGTACACTGTCGCTAAACAGTTCAACAAGGTTTATACAACGGTTTAACTAGATTTATATCTGCGCGCTAAGGTTTCTCTTAAAGTTACTCGAGATCACAATTGAGGACTCGTAAGTATGTATGCAGGTAAAGTACATAGATATGAAAATTTCAAACACAAGCGACATTGTAGCCAAACATTTTAATTTACACTTGTACCTCTATTTTTCTCAAAATTATTTTAATCTCAAAAACTACATTTTTAAGCAACAAGAAAATGATAAATATTTGTATAATACTAATATTTGTGATTTTGAGTTTTCAGATATTTAAAGCCTATGCTCTCTCTGTGAAAGCGAAAAGCAGATGTGATGAATCTACTATTCTCGAAAAATTATCTCGCTCTATTTTTGTTTTTTTCTCTTTTCTCTTTCTTCTTTCTCTTTTTTTTCCTTTTCGTACATATTATCGGAAAATATGTAGAAATATTTTAATGTAAATAAACTTATCGAAATCATAAAAAGATCTATATCTATTTCCTTACAATAATGCTTATTTAACTTTACAAGATCTTGACTCGAACATGCGAAATAAAATGTAAGCTATGAATATAAAATATCAAGCTAAGGTATAGAAAGTAAAAGAGATTTATATGTAAAACATTAATATAATTTTTGCATTTTTTATAAAAATCGTAATTTATTACATTAATATATACAATATCATAAAATAAGCATATGAAGATAAAAATAATATTTCTCAGTCTCTTCGATATCAATGTATGTAATTATTTTTATATTAGTATTTAAGTGTAATAATTTCATATTGGTAAATAATTTAGTTTTATCCTTTTTTTATATAGATTTTTATCTCTCAATAAATCAATAAATATATCATTATTATACATATATTATACATATATTATACATACATACATACACATATATATATATATATATATATATATATATATATATATATATTGATTTTGTATATAAGTACATAAATAATTTATTACACATAATTGTTACACATGTTTGTAACACATAATATTTTAAATCATTTTACACAAAATTAAAAAATTGAAGAAAAATTCATAATTACATCGATATTTTTTTAATCTAAAGTAAACTTACATACCTTACAATTTTCTACATATATATATAATACGTCTTCAATTTATTTTTCTCGTTTTTAGGAAATAATATTTGCGTATATTCAATCTGACATGCAAACATAAATTCTTCCTCATCTTCAAAGTTTTTTGAAGCTTTTTAATCTCGTTCTGGATAATACTGAATTAATATTTTGGAAAGTTCTTGAGCTAATTCAATCGATGATGCGCATAATACCCTTCTGCTCATCACATCAAACGGATCTCCTAAGAACGTAAGAATAAAATAAATGATAGTTCACTGCATTAACTCAGCATCTTTTATACTGATTTATGCACATAATATTTTGCAATTGTGCTTACCAGCTGGATCTATCGTCACACCACCAGCTTCTCGAACAATAAGATCTCCGGCTGCAATATCCCATGCGTGTATACCAAATTCGAAAAAAACATCAGCACCACCGAGAGCTACCATGCACATATTCAAAGCTGCCGAACCAAGCGATCGTAGTCTACATGATAGTAGGGGATAAATGTCTTTAATGAAAAAAATATCTCTTTGTGCAAAAATGTAGCTCGTAAATATGTTTTACCCATGGATACGTGTTGTAAGGATCTTAATATTTTGCAATACTATTTCCAATTTTTCCGGATCTCTGCTCGTTCCCATTTCTATCATTACCAACGAATTACGTAATTCTGAAATAACAACGTCAGATAGAATAATAAAAATAGATTGTCAATTAAAATCGGATAAAATCATCGAGCATTTATAAGATTGCGAGGATTAATACTGTGATAATATTTTGTGTTTCTAGAAATAGAGATAGCAAATTTTACCCTTTTTATCTGATACGTGAATCGGAGCACCATTAAGAAAAGCGCCCTGACCCTTACGGGCGGTGAAAAGCTGTTCCAAAATCGGATTATATACTATTCCTATTTCCGCCGTTTTATTAATAAGTAACGCAATCGATATGCACGTGTGCGGTAAACCATGAACGAAATTCATTGTGCCGTCGATCGGATCGATTATCCATGTTGGCGCATTTGTTAGTTCTACCTTCTGGCCCATAGCAGTACTCTCTTCGCCAATAAATCTGTATTTTTTTTTTTTTTATAAATATATGTGAGAACATATGAAGTTTTTCTTCTTCTATTAATGCACCAATTCAAAAATCTAATTTTTACCTTTCTTTTTCTAGTTTCTAAGACATTTTTAAGATTTTCACTATTATGAAATATGTTTTTTTATACAATAATTATATTGTCAAATTTTTTATAGTCATATTTGCAAAGCTTATAATTAAAATCGTATATATGCGGGAGCGATTAATAAATATTATTCATTGTAATGAGACTCGATATAATTTTCAATGAAAAAATTATATATAGTGAATTGTATATGTGCAGCCCATATATAATGCGCATTAAAATTTAATTACTTACTTATGATCAGGATATTTGGAGGATATTCCGTTGATTAAAAGTTTTTCTACCTTTTGATCCCATTCTGTAACTAAATCAACGTCACATGATTTTGTAAGTACGTCTTTGTGTTGATGAATCTTTTCATTGACAATCTACAAACGAATATACGAATACAATGATATAATTTAAATTTTTTCTTATATAAGGTGCATTAAAAAATTCAATGGTCCGATAATAAAGCTTTTAGAGCCGTGATAGAGAATTATAAACAAAAATATACTATCGCTATATATATAATATTGAACATTTATATCAGGCAGTAAAAGATTATTTAAAAGGCATAGCTTTTAAAGCGTTTCTTCTTCAATTACTTGTACTTATTTCTCTCTCACACTGTATACAAATTATTTTGCATCTACAGTTGTAATCTATCTAACATGCCTTAAAAAATTGAATGATTTCGCAAAATCTTATAGGAATATTAAAATTGACAAAATTATTATATATATATATATATATATATATATATATATATATATATAAATTACTACTTTTTAATATCAAAATATAATCTGCTTCTGCGATTGCCATCAATCAATATGATAAGTCAAGTTAATATCATGACACACAATTAAAAAAAAATAAAGCATTCGATAAAATCGATAAAATCTATCTGCGTATTTTATTATCACATTCAAGAAAATAAGATTACTTGCATTTTAGTCCCTCGACTTACCGAACCAGCTTGTTTCACAAGCCGCAAAATCTCAATATAACACTCATCGACATCCGTAAACATGATTTATTAGAGTTGTGTGAGAAGCGACCCTTTATATTTATATGTAATGGATGGAATGCCACACCGCCACAGCGACACGCGCTTTACACACGAAATGGTTCCGCTGTAATTCTTGCCTGTATCGACGCTCAGTTGGCACTGACATCAAGTTCCGTTGAGCTCCGTAGCTTTCAGACTTTGACGTAATGCGTAATCGCTCGATATACACACTATACTATACCTTCCACCACCACGCCAGTCGCGTGAATCGATTCTCATACAAACACCGGAAGAGCTAAAATAAATAACAATACATTCACTAAAATAAAGTATCTGTTATTTCTATATCTGATATAAGGAGAAGAAAAAGGAGAGAAGAGGCAAAAAAAGAAATAATACATTCTTCATCATGTAACAGAACAATCGTAATTTTTTATAATGTATTCTTAACATATATACATATATGTCTATATATAAGTTACATAGTCATATCTGTACTTATGTTGTTTGTTTTATATATTTCTCTACGCGTACAATACATATACATTTATTATCACACCTAAGGTTGTCTTGTTCCGCAAGGAATGATATGTATGTGACGTAACTCCCAAAAAAGGAGCACGAGGCAACTTTCATTCAAAAGTACGTTCGTACATTCGTATCTTCTTTCAATCACGCTATACCTTGAATAGCGAAGAGAGAAGATTTATCTCCCAATTTCAAAAGCTTATCAAAGAATATGTAATTGAAACGAAATACAGTACATTAAATGTTACAGACACCCTGTGTGTATACATAAATAGAATTGTAACATATTATATATACACTAAATTGCAGGAAGCAGAATACCGTCTTTTTTGCAATATCCGTCCGTTACATATATATTTATACGCGTCACGTATAGTCATGTGCTATGCTCACATCTGTTAAGTAATACAGTTATTAGTATTTGTGCAATCAACTTTTTATCTATCGTCTACTATCGTGCTGTGTACTATGGGTTTCTTGTATTGAGCGTTTTCCTTGCAACTAATTTCAAATTTAAATAGCTTAATAAACGGACATTTATAGGCAACTTAGCAAGATGCTTACGTAAAATATGTATCGCAGTCGCAGTAACTCCTTGAGGAGAGCGACCAATAATTTAATCAATTAATTCTATTTATTCGGTAATTCTATTAACAATTTATCCCTTGGACACATCTCTCTTGTCTCTTTTGAAAAAATGGAAGAAAATAAAAAAGAGACGTGTCAAAAGAATAATAATAATATTCATATTTCTAATCACTCTAAAAACTGGAGTGACAATAGATAGAATTCGATTAACGAAAAAAAAGATAACAGTATCTTTTATACATTTTGTACGTTTATAATTATTAAATTAATAATTGCAATAAGATCATAAAATGCGTCTCCAATATTGTGCGAATACGTAGACCGACTTGTTTTTTTTAATGTGCAATCTAAATATATTATTTTTATTTTGAAATTATCCGAAAATCGTGCGTCATGTTGTCAATATTCATCGAAATTATGCGAAAAGTTTTCTCAAGATATTTTCATTTTCTTATAATAAGCAAGAAATACATATTTTAAACATTTGGCCTTAATTCCAAGAGAAGCTTGATGACAGTCTCGTCGGCCAGTGTAGAAGTATCTCCGACATTATCGTCGCCCGCTGCGATTTTTCTCAGCATACGTCTCATAATTTTACCGGATCTTGTTTTCGGTAAAGCTGGAGCATGCTGAATAACATCCGGTGAAGCAAATGCGCCAATTTTTTCGCGTACTATTCAAAAATTATTTCATTGCAATTTATAATTCATAATATAATTAAATCGATTAATTCTACAATAACTCACCTCTCTTTCTAAGCTCAAGTATCAATTTTTCATCAAACGACTTCCCGTCACTCGGCGTAATGAAACAATACAAGCATTCACCTTTAATAGCATGTTTTTTACTGACTACTGCGGCCTCAGCTACCGAAGAATGTTCTGCCAATACATTTTCAACTTCAGCCGTTGACATTAGGTGACCGGAAACGTTCAACATATCATCGATACGACCGGTTACCCATAAATATCCGTCAGCGTCGCGTCTCGCTCCTAAAATCACAAAAGAGATTGATAGTGTTAAATAAATGTTCAAAGTATTTTAATTTTAAAATTTTTCTATTATAAAATCGGAATAGAGTTGATGAATAGAGATTATATAATAAAATCTGGATTTTCTAGAAAATATAATATATATTTATCCTGATATATCATTTCGCTTGAATATATCTGAATGAGGCTACGAACATTGCATGTCTCGTTGTCAGGCAGTCTCATGAATTTGAACGTGCAGCATGTAATTTGAATCACAAAATTGTTAGATCATGTAATCACAATTGATCAAAACCACAAGATTTATCGTCCGCAAAATTCATGCAGAAACGAATAACGTCTAATTTAAATCGTCATGACATAACTTGAAAATTTCAACATAAAATGGCATTTCAGAAGATCAAAGCCCGTCAGATATTTGATTGCAGAGGCGAACCGACTTTAGAAGTCGATATAATTACCGATATCGGTTTGCTCCGATCATCGGTACCCTCAACTGTGCTGGTCAATCCGAATCAGGCGCGGGAGATTAGAGACGAAAACGCGGCGGCTTATCACGGTCGTTCGGTATTCAAAGCCGTCGATATTATTAATAATGTGATCGCTCCGCAAATAATAAAGTCCAAATTGGAGGTTTGTCAACAAGCCGCAATAGATGAATTGCTGATCAGATTGGATGGCACGAAGAATAAATCGAAACTCGGTGTGAACGCCATTCTCGGAGTCTCCGTAGCTTGTTGCAAAGCCGGAGCAGCCAAGAAGGGTCTCCCAGTTTACAGGTTACTATTAATTTACTATAGTTCCTTTCCGGAATTAATTTAATTAATCGATTACGCAAAAAAATTTTCCAATGTTTTTATATGGAATCTTATAATCTTTTGCTCATTTTTAAGATACATTGCCGAATTGGCTGAAAATAATCAATTATTTATACCTGTACCGAGTTTCAACATGATCAGCGGGGGACGATACGCTGGCAATATCTTACCATGTCAAGAATTTGCGATATTACCTATAGGTAACATGTGCAAAAATATACAAACCAAATATACAATCTTAACTTTCCGAATATTCGACCACTTTTCTTGCAAATATGCAGGTGCTGAGAGCTTTGCCGATGCTGTAAAAATGGTTACTGAAATATATCGAGTACTAGAGAAAAAGATCATTGATGATCAAGAAATACAAGGCCCGCTTCCAGTGAGCGACGAAGGAGCCTTTGTTCCTGATTTGAAGGATGATAAGGCCGCCCTGACTCTTTTGAACGCGTCTATTAAAGACGCTGGTTACGAAGGCAAGATTAAGATAGCATTGAATATGGCAGCAAACGCTTTTTATAAAGAAGGTCCCACTATATTTATATTTTTCTGTTTGTATAGATAATAGAGTACCCTAACATTTTCCGCGTTTATATTTATGTATAGGGGGATACGATCTAGCATTTAAGACAAAGGATTCCGATCCCGCCAATTATTTGGGAACTGAGGCTTTGCGAAACCGATATCTAGAATATCTATCTGAATTTCCAGCGATAGTGTCGATCGAAGACCCTTTTCATCAAGAGGATTGGGAAAGTTGGTTAACGATAGCTAATCAAAAGATTCAAGTGGTCAGTGATGATCTTACCGCAATGAATATCGAAAGAATCGAAGAAGCAATGGAGAGGAATATAGCGAATTGCCTCATATTAAGACTGTCGCAAATTGGAACTGTAACAGAAGTCATTAATTGTGCAAAGATGGCAAGAATCAACGATTGGGGCTATATCGTGAGCGCAAGCCAGGGCGAAACGGAAGATAATTTCGTTGCTGATATGGCGGTTGGACTTGCCGCTGGCCAGTTCAAAGCTGGAGCACCCTGCAGGTAATGCGATGTGATGAAATAATACTTAAAATTTAGAATTAATTTCAAATCCATTTATCTATCGCTGATCTATTTTTTCAATTAAATTTATCTTTATCTAGCGTTCTCAATTGTGGCATATAAAAATCATATCTTTTAAATGATTGCAGGAGTGAAAGAATGGCCAAATATAATCAAATTTTGAGAATCGAAGAAGAACTCGGCAAAGAAGCCAAATATGTTGGACTTAAATATCGAAATCCTTTAGCAAAATAACGTGAATAACTATGCGTTTTCAAAATAAAGTGTATGCAAAATGATCGTAAAAAAGTATAAATATACTTACCATCTCCCGTACAGTAATATCCTTTGAATCGCTCGAAGTATGCACTCTGAAAACGTGCATGATTGCCATAGAGAGTCCGCATCATACCAGGCCATGGTTGACGGAAAACAAGATACCCCTCTCCTTCGCCTTCTATTATATGACCATCTTCGTCGAGAAGTTCCGCCAAAACTCCAAAGAACGGAAATGTCTATATACATTTATTGTACGTTAGAAATAAGCTATTCATATATAGTATGTACAAGACAAAATTACATTAATTAGAAATTATTTACCGCGGAGCCTGGTTTCATAGGTGTGCAACCTGGTAGCGGTGTGATTACGTGGCCACCAGTTTCCGTTTGAAAGAAAGTGTCCGATATGCTGCATTTACCATGGCCGACGACATTGTAATACCATAACCAGGCCTCGGAATTGATTGGTTCACCCACTGAACCAAGGACCTGAAATAAATATATATGTAAATATAAATATAATAAACATAAATTTTCGTACTTTAAGATAATTGAGAAAGATAAACTCTTTGAGATTTACCTTAAGCGAGGCTAAACTGTTCCTCGTCACGTAATCATCGCTAAATTTCATTAATGATCTGATAGCAGTTGGGGCCGTATAAAATTGCGTAACTTTGTATTTATCGACAACCTTCCAGTATCGATCCTTGTCCGGATAGAAGGGTACACCCTCGAACTATTAACAAATGCAGATTTATCAGAAACAGAGAAAACAAATGCAGAAAACAAATGCATTTATTATTAAAAATAAAGAAAAAGCGATGTATGATCTATGTAAAAAAAATAATGTGGAAAATGCATATGTACCAAAACAGACGTTGCACAGCACGCCAACGGACCGTAAACCACATAAGTATGCCCTGTAATCCAACCGATATCGGCAGTACAAAAGTAAATATCACCCGGATGATAATCGAAAGAATATTTAAAAGTTGTCGCTGCAAAGATCATATATCCTGCGGTAGTATGAAGAAGACCCTTTGGTTTTCCAGTAGAGCCGCTATATACGATAGAGAAATGAAAAATAAATAAGGACAGAATTAAAAAAGCTATATAGAAGAGTTATTTATTTTATCGATTCTATTTTCTCTATTATTATTTGTTCTCTATTATTATTTGTTCCATGAGCAATCGTCATAATTCATGAACATATAATTCGTACCTCGTGTAAAGAATAAAAAGTGGATCTTCGGCAGCCATCCAAACTGGATAACAGCTCGGTTCTGCGTCCTCCATCTCGTCATGCCACCAAACATCTCGATCGTTGTCCCAAGAAACATTAGTCAACTCTGTATCACCATTGCTAGTGCCATTCACACCGTTCATTTTACCCTGAGGATGGCTGAGTCTTCTCAAATGCGAAACGACGATGCAGCAGTCAATTTGATAATTCTGTTTCTTGATCTTCTCCAAGGCTTCATCGCAGATATTTTTTAACAGAAGTAATTTCTCCCCTCTCCATACACCATCTGTAGTGATCAGGATTTTGGCTTTGGAGTCCAGTATGCGTTCCGCCAAAGAATCGGATGAATATCCTGCGAACTGCGAACATACATTGTCTTTTTTGCCGTACTAATTCATTATTTGCTGATTGTTTATTTCGCTATCTAGGGTTTCACTTACCACCACGCTATGAACCGCCCCTATTCTCGTGCAAGCTAACATGGCGATCGGTTGCTCCAAGATATTTGGCATATAAATCACTACTCTGTCTCCCTTAGTAATACCTTTTGACTTGAGAACGTTTGCGAATCTGCATGTTTCTTCAAGCAGTTTTTTATACGTCAGGCGTGAATAATCTTCTGGATCGTTTCCTTCCCTAATAATAATATATCTTAATATCGATGAATATTCATTGAGAAGAAAGAAAAATATAAACACTATTATTCGCATTATACGTAAGAAATCACGGTAAGGATCATCTACATAAATTTGAAACTTTTCGAGCAAATCTCATTTATCTTAACAATTTTAATTATCAAATAATACCTCATATTTTTTTAATAGTATGTTACTAATATGAATAGATTTCTTTTTGTCCTTTAAAAAAAGATTAAATTTGAAATAATATTATATAGTTAAAAATTTACTCTAGGTAAACCTTTACAAATTGAATCACAATCGCCTATTAATTTAATGTTCAAAGTGGATCAGATTGCTTAGAGTCTCGTGCAGTCTTTTTCTTAATATTATATTCTATTTTAAAAATATCTTGTGTACAATATCTTGATATAAAAAATCAAGTTTCTAAAAAAATATCCATGTCGTCGCGTTACATATAATTATATTTAGAAAAATCTGTGAGAGAAAAAAAAAAGAGATAATGATTATATAAATACAATGTGAATACGATTATGTAAATTTGCATTAAAAGCATTATCGTGAAATAAACTATTACATAAGACACTCAGAAATTTTGCAAATATGCGCTTATCTAATATTGTAGGTCGCAAATAATTAAAAGAAGATTAAACGAATTGACCTATAAAATAAAACTTTTGATAATATTATCTGTTACTTCATGTTATTTAAATAATAAATAATTATATGTAATAAAATTGCACGTGATTTTCTTTGTGTAAAATAATTGTTGCTAAATAAGAAATGTAATGATTAGCAAATATTTAAAAATACAAATTAACATTATATTAAAGAATCAATTAATCAATAATGTTTAATTTATTAAGCCAATATAAATCATGTAATGACAAAATCAATAGCGTTCATGTTTTTTATTTTTTGTAATATATATATTATATATATACTACCACAAGACTAAGCTTTTATGATTGATCTTATTCTTACAGATGTAGCTATTATTTCCCGCGTTTGTATTCTCTGTAATCCATATATGATATATATGTACAACCACACAAGACTTAAGTTCTTGCGGTTAATTTTATATAGTCCCATACATATAGATATTATTTTTCGCGTTCACATTCTTTCTACTCCATATACAACCGCAAAACTAAGCTTTTGTAATTTATTAGTCTCATTATCTTAGTCTCATATAGATATTATCGTTTAACATTATTACAATGCTTGAAAATGACCTTCATCTTTGTTGCCTCTCTAAATTCAGGGCTAAACGCAATCATTTATGGACATATGTCATTAACATATTGTTTTCTATTATACATTTTGTTATTCAGTAATTCAATTTAAATAATATTACATTTATACTATTTTCTTTGATTCTATTACATCACGTTTTCGTTTTTTGTTCTTTTTTTTATTGAAATTGCATTTTTAATGATTCTTTGGTGTCAATAAAATTATATTAATGTAAACAAATGTTATTAATTTTCACTCGCGTGACTGAATTATGTTCTTGCGCGTGAGAGTGATATGTAATAAATAACGTGATCGCGCGCGATGCCTCGCTGGCCAATGAAGATGCAGGTGACTATATATCAAATTTTTTTCGAAAAATAAGGACAGTGTCTGATTGTTTTTCATAAATACTTTCAATACTACATCGCGTTTAATAAATAAAATTGTATTGTGCATTTACAATTAAAATTTATTTAGAAAATAAGAAATACATAGAAAATTTATTTTTAAAAGTTGAGATTTTAAAAACGCCATATACGGAGTACTGATGTTCTCGATATTGTCGATGATAAATGATGATCCGTAATCCGGTGTAAATAGCTTAGGCCGGGTATTAAATATGTATGAAGCGTGATATCGCGAAACTGACGTTTCTTCGCTTATTATATGACGTTTTTCGTGGGTACAGATCAAATTTCTAAAGATTTTGGGCAAACCTGTTTTACTTGCCGCATTAAAAATTCATCGGTGCCATTGATAAATAATTATGGCGTAATAAAAATACGACGTACGATTTTACATAAACATAAACTTGGAGTATATATGAATGACTTGCGCCTTCGAAGATATCCTTTGCATGGAAATGAACTGTTGGGCGATTGGTTATTATCTACTTTAATAGATCATTATCAAATCCAAATCGTGTAAAAAAATCCATTTTTGAATTGTTATAATATATTCTTACCAGTAAAATGCAATTTTATCTCCATGTCCGCTCTTTACAGCCTTATCGAGCAAATTGAAGCTAATATTCGTTGTTGCTCCTTCCATCCATTTTATGAAAACATCACCTTTATCTACATTGAAATTGTATGAGAAAAACTTGTCTTCTATCGCTGGTGTTTCCCAGTAAAATTCCTTGGCAATTTCACCCCAGAACTTCACTGGATCCTCTACAGATCTATAAAAAAAAAAAAAAAACAAAAACAAACAAACAAACAAATTTGTCTCAATTTGAATTATCTCATTATTCTTCGATTGATTCCATGATACGTGAAAATTCAATAATTTCTTTATTGCTTATTAATATATGATCATTTTATTAAAAGTTGAACGTCGCTATTAGTAAAAACAGATAGATTCGAGTTTAACGAATCATCGATTTTCTTCTTTCTTATATAACAACTTTTCATTCTGTTCTATTTACAAATTTATACATGTTCGGTAACCCGCAAATTATGCACATTATTATTACACATTATTTTTGCATTAATTAAATGAGTTCACAGTCCAATGGAATAAATTATAGATTGAATAAACAGGTCGTAATAAGCCTATACCAAAATTGTAATCAGTATTTTAAACGAATTTTCTCATTCAAAAAGATGCGCATATTGCTCGCAAGAATTCTCATTATAAAATTAATCGAATCGATGTGAAACATTTGATTAACGCGATTGATCGAAAGAGCAACATTTTTCATATTTTTAATACTATTCGGGAAAGCGCTTGTCCCTTAAACTGAGAAATTTGTCCCACCCGTACACGGGATCGATACTGCGCTTTCTCTATTCGTGCCCTTTATAAAGCGTTTAGGTAAAGACTCGAGAGCAATTTCAATATCTAAAACACCGTCCAGTTTATCTAGCATGCAATTCTCATCGCTGTACGTACAAAAAAATGCAATATTTTCTTCCCCATAATTAACAATCTTGAACGTTCATCTTTGAGGAGCTTCGAGCTTACGGAGATTCGTCTCTTTACTGTTTATCGTTGATTCTAGTCTGAACAACAAATAAATTAACGATTAAACACATTATTCGCGATTGTCATTGCTTGTATACTTTTTTACATTTCGCGTCGCATTTTTGCATCACAACATTTGGCTTCGACTCGGCTTCAATTTCCGAATTCGATACTCAAGAGAAAGAGAGACAGAACGCTAAACAATTTTTAGCGTTAAAATTTCATTATTATTATACTCACTTCTTATGCATTTCCCTGTACTGTTCCATGCTACTGCAGTGCGATCTTTTCATGATCTCCGGATTGGGGTAGTAGATTTTATCCGCCATGTTTTTCACCCTTTCGTTTCCTTTCCGCTTGTGTCAAAATTCAATGAGCCGATCAAGGATGATCAAAGATAAGGGGAATATTATTGTCGGCGTTTTGCGTCGACTGTAAGAAATTTAGAATTTTTGTAACGAGATGACGAGGGCTATACAAGACTGTCCAAATTGTCGTAGACAACTTGTGCGCTTCCCACGACTTTACCCGCTCGGCTGATAAACTGCGACTGATTCCACTGTATCGCACACAACTATATATATATATATATACATGTATACTGGAATGAGGTCGACGCGATCCGAGGGAGAAAACTACATCGGTCTCGAGCTCTACTAATGAGCAGACAATATTTTTTTTAATCTATTTTTATATTTATTATTCATTTTATTAAATTTTAATATTTATGATTCATTAATTGTATTTTGTACAAGTGATTATAAAAATAATATTTATTTAATATTATGTTTAATTTTAAAAATGTTGCCAGTAAATAAATTAATAAACTAGTGTTTATACGACCAAACTGGCAATTTATTGTTTGATTATTATATCACGACGTTTCGACCATATGGTTTTGGTCCTTATCAAGTGAAAGTTATAATTAAAAAGTAGAAAGAGAAAAATCGAAATGTCAAACTGACATTGTGTCAACCACTATGTTTGGAATACTGAGATCATCAGGTTGAACTTTCACTTGATAAGGACCAAAACCATATGGTCGAAACGTCGTGATATAATAATCAAACAATAAATTGCCAGTTTGGTCGTATAAACACTTGTTTATTAATTTATTTAATATTTATTAATTATTTATTTTACATAAAATATTTGTTTGAAATAGCAAATGTTAATATAAACTCTTTTTTAATGATTAAAAGAGGAGTTAACCCATTATTTTAATGTTTTTAAAAATGTTTTTTAAAAATCTTTAAGAACATTTTCAAAAATATTATCTACTCATTGAGTCGTCTTTCTTTCGCGATTTCCGCGATATAAAAAGTTTAAAAAGTTTACTTTACGTTTTATAGAGATAAATATGCTTTATTTATATTACGACGATACTTGCTATAAAATTTGAACGGGATCTGTACAAAATTTTCAATATATGCGTTTAGAAAAAAAGACACTCTCTCTCTCTTTCTTTCACTCTTTCAGATCACTCTTTTTTTACAAGGTTAAATGAAAAGTTTCAATTATGCTCCAACATGTCTAAAGTTCAAAAATATATATTGTATAAATATGACACGATCAATAAAATTATATGATATATAGTCATTAAATATCATCATGCTTTTTTTCTAGCTTAATAATTTAAAATAATTCTTATCAATTCATCGACAGCATGCTTTAATGCATTAAATTTAACAATTGAATAATCGAAAATTTCTCACTATCTTGATCGGTGATATAGTAAATTTGTCATTATTATATGCGTGTGTAAGTCCTAAAAGAGACGTAATTGACATGAATTTATATAATCGCATTTTTCTCAATGAATAAAGATTTATTATTTACATATACCTGCATAAAAAAAAATTAAAACAACCATAAACAATATTTATGTTAATTCTGTGGCTTACCATATCGAAACCCGCGCACACACCCGCGCAGAAAATATAAAAAATGATATACATTTTATATATTTTACTCTACATTTTACTAGTGAATTTTCAATAGCTACAAACATGATTTTGAACGATACAGAAATTCCCAATTCAACCGCTTACTCCATAGAACAAAGAAAGACAAAAATGAACACTGCCCATCAATAGCAGCCCCTCATTGGTTGTTCAATATTCATAGTTTGTTTTCTGATTGGTCGCTGCTATTTACCTGTGAATAGTAACACCTTGTCATTTTTTAAATCATGTCTGATTCATGTGTGAGATCACTTATACCTTTCCATCGGTTTTGAAATATTTTGAATGTCAGACACCAGTTTTCGCTGCTACATTTACAAAATTGAACGAAGACGAATTATATCATTGAATGTTATTGCTTGGAATTTTTAATATCAGAGACAAATTCGTACAGAGCTGAATTATGTTTAAAATATCGTAGAAAAAATATAATTGTTTTCAAAAACATTTTGATATATAATAACGTAATTCTTAAAGTAAACTCAAACATGCATTATCAATCTTATGATGGTGAAGAGGAATTTGAGCCAAGAATTATACCAAAACCAACATCAAAAGTCGACGTAAGTTTCGCCTAATACTATTCGCCTTTAATAGTTCGTTATTCTTATGTATATTTATTTACTTTCATGTAAAATTTAAAGATATCAAAAAAGTATAATAAGAAAATTTTTATAGTGCTTTGCAATGCCTACTGTGCCAGAAATATCTTTAGTCTTTGAGAAACCAATGGTTCAAAATCTGAATGATAGATGCAACAATTCATCACCAGTGAGATTGCTGAAACCAATACAAGTCCTTGATAATATTGACAATACTGTGGAACGCATTAATTCTACATCATCTATTTCACACAATCCTAACTCTTATGCAGCATGGAGAGAACAGAATTACACTCGAGAGGCTAATTCTAAAAATGCAATGCATGTTTCACCATTATGTAAAAACACTTACAGCTGTAATCATGCATTGCAATCAGATGTTTCTATACAAAAGCAACAAGAGCAAAATAAAATATGTGATGTGCAAAAACAAGTGGTAAGAACCAATGATGGAACATATGAGAAATGTGTAAAATTCACATGTCCTGATGTGGACAATTCTTATAATCTTCATGAAGATACTCATTCATTGCCTACAAGTAAGAGTCATCTCTCTTGTAATACTGTACAAAAAGCAAATGTTAATGTACCTGATCATAGCATGAGAATGCCTAACAAAAGTATTCCAGACACTTTGAAGGGAACTGAGCACTTACAAATGTCATATACTGGATATCAGCAATTTCATGCATCTAGCCAATCAAATTATAATGTGGACAATAATGAAACAGTAAAATCTTTATTACAACTTGTAAATAATCAGAGTGAACAGATAAAAAATTTACAACTGCAGATAGATAGACTAATAAGAATGCAGGAAGAAAGTTTTAGGAACAAATCGACTTGTTCTTGTTCATCGACTCTTGCAAATCAAGTACTGAAGTATCCACCGATAAATTGTTACGATACTGCCCTTAGTTCTTCCCTTGCACAATCTCAAAACAAAGATGTAAAAAGAAATGAGACTATACAGAATATGTCTGCTATTGAAAAAAAAGATTTAAATATTTTTGGTGAAAATAATAAAGTAGAAACAGCATTGTTAGAACAACAATCAAAGAAAACTTTTGTCGAACAAAAAGTTTCGATTGGTGTTATGACGAGTTTTGAATTTACTGTGCAAAATAGTCCATTTCTATTAGATTCTGAAATATATGAAAAACAGGATGTATGTAGAGAAAGTAATAATATTAATAGCAAAAATGCCATAAATGTACAAGATACAACAGAACCTGTTAAAAGATATAAGAATACATTTACACGCAAAACTGGAACAGCACAATTGGAAAACATAGTCGAAGATTCGGAAAGTTACTTATCCTCTAATCAACAGCAAAGTAGTAATTTTAATGTAAATTCTTCCACGAGAGATTCAGAGAGACATACTTTGAAGGAATCAGATATATATAACACGGCTAACGCTTCAGAATCTTCAAAAAAATTTCATTATCCTCCTACAGATTTCAATCAGAAAGAAATGCACAAAGGAGGATATCTGGAGGAAGTTGATAATACAAATGAGCAAGTTAGTGATACAAGAAAAATGTTTAACGCCTCCATGAATGTGGAATGTAGTCCTAGTGGGAGCATGAATTATAATAAAATGCTTGTTGTCGACAATGAAAATGATTATACTACTATAAATAGGGAAAAGAACGTTCCTAACATGAACACTAATAAACATTTATACAACACTCATTTGCCCGCAACAGATTACTATCAGAACTATAGGAATAAGAAACATGATACTAATACTAAACAAAATGTAGGTGAGAGCATGATACTCAGTGGAGGTGATCTTAAAATATTTGAAAGACCACCACCAACTCCAGAACCAAGTATTCATGTTGAGATGCAGGAATATACGAGCGATGATGAGAGTGATAAATTAAAACATACTCCGAAAATAGGCTGGACATTCTATGACAATGTTTTAGGGCAAGTTAATGAAATTTTACAAAATTCTACTGTTATGAATGATAAAAATCAGACTAATGCTAAAATAGTTCGCAAAAATGAACAAGAAAATGATATGGAAACTAGAACAGCATTGAATAATGTTAAAACAGCTACTTTGGAACAACTTCGTAAACTTGGGATTAGTTTAACTGAGAATAAGGAATATAAGGAGTCAAATTGTGACAATAAAATGTATGCCATTTTAATATATACATATATATTAATTATAATTATATTCATATATTTTTGTATATATTAATTTTATAATTTTATCTATAAAATTAAATTTGCATATATATAAATAATTTTAAAAATAAATAATTTTACACTAAATTTTTGCTAAGATAGTACATAATTCAGTGAACTCTATTGATGTTTAACATAAATTTGAATAATTTAGTAGTGGCACTAAATTAACTTATTATTTTTAATGCATGGAAAAAACATATAACATGATAATTTTTTTATTCTTTCTGAATGTAATTATGTAATTTCCTTCCAAGGTTAGATTTTGATTCATCTTTTTATCCTCGCTTGGATCATCAAGCAAATATGATACATACAACTAGCGTTGTAAATGAAACAAATACAAGTATGCATATGAAAGCTTTAGCATTAAAATATTTGAGCGATGAACAACTGGCTGATATAGCATTGCATAAAGAAGAATCATCTTCATTAAAGCATCTCATGGTCAGCAATATGCAAGGCACCAATATGTCGCTTGCTACAATGCGTTATTTAGAAAGATATAAAATTTTGCCAGGAAAAAACAACATTCAAGAAGAAAGTGAGTACTAACGAATTAAATTAAGGCAAATGTTATAATTTAAATACATATAATTAAATACATAACATATTGTATAAAATTATATTATGAATTTTATAGTGGGTGCTTTCCATTTAGTGACTCAAGTTGACACAAGTATCATTCTATCTTCTTTCAATAGTGAACAATAAAGCTAGAATGATACTTGTGTCGACTTAAATCACTAAATGGAAAGTACCCATTAATGCCAATTTATGCTTGTTTTCTATAATTATCATCAGCATTGTTTAATATGTAAAATATTAATTTTTGTTTGTGTATGCATGTTGCAAATATATTTATTTATTTATTTTGTAGATACTGACCAGACATATGGCGAAATGATATCTAAACACGATTTTAAACCGACGACCGGGAAAAATAATCCTACGCTACGTCAATTTCCTTTTGTACAAACACCTGGTACCTCTTGTCCTAGCAGAATATTAGATCTTTCTACTTTAAAAAGACAACCGAAATTATTATAAATTTAAAATTAACATATATCATGTAAGCAATATATTTATTATAAACGATGTACTTTTATAAAAATTTTATAGTTGTGTAAGAGGAAGAAAAAAAAAATAAAAGCCGGGTAACATTTTATATTTTATTACTAAAATCGTTTTGTTTTTTTAGCCCAGACTCAAACCTTGTTTAACGGAGATTCAAACCCCATCTGGTGGAGAGCCAAATCTTTTTTTCTCTTCGGAGTGTTCAGACTGTTCAGAGCATGCCATTGCGCCTATATTGCCATAAACGTTATCTGTTACTGTATAATCTTTTGGAAATAATAAAGCGATAATCTCACACAATCTCAAGGTAATTATATCTGACATATAAAAATCACATATTTTATAAAATTGTATTATTTGATGAAAAATGTTGAACTATATTAAATCTTTGGTTGGAACGTCATCGGACTATGTATTTTTCCAGATGATCACGGACGTACAATTAGCCGTATTCTGCAACATTCTGGGAGTTGCGCTATTTTTCTTAGTATTTCTTTTCCACTACATAAATGCCAATTATTCGAAATAAGGGGAAAGAAGCAGAAAATTATCATTCAAGGATTACTTAATGTAACATAACCTATGTTATTGGATTGACAACATGTATGTTTCTCCCACATTAATCATAATGTTCAATAAATGTGTTATTTTGCTACTTAAAATATTAGGACATTACATATACATATGTACGATAGATACAAAATTGTGCAATTTTTTTTTATATTTGAACTTCTAGAAAATAAATTCTATGTTTTCCTTTATTTTATCATATTTTCCCTTTCACGTGAATTTTATTTTTAAAATAGGCAAAAATAGATAAAAAATGTTCATCAAAAACAATGTTATATGAATATCAATTTTCTTCAGAGGTTTTTTTCAACAAATATACGTTAAATCTTGTAAACAACAATGTAGAACTCATCAATCAGTTTTA
This sequence comes from Cataglyphis hispanica, assembly GCF_021464435.1. NCBI lineage: Eukaryota > Metazoa > Arthropoda > Insecta > Hymenoptera > Formicidae > Cataglyphis > Cataglyphis hispanica. The sequence continues at coordinate 1,147,990 of NC_065966.1, read as the reverse complement.
ATTATTACTTCACAATATACTTTGAATACATTTTTCATGTCATTAAATTATCATATTTCAGGTTGAATGCTTAAAGAGAACTGAAATAGAGTTGCAGGCTTTTGCTTAACATATAACATGTGTGTGATCCAAACTTTAAATAATTTACCATACGTGGAAAAACAAATTTTGTATATCTTTTCTTATGTGTGAAAATGTAGATTTTCTAATTTAATTAATTAAAAATGCAATGAATTATACAAGCTAAGTTTGTACATTTTTTTCCTAAAAAAGGCGAGCAATTGAATATGTAGAATACAATATATGTAGAAGAAAAGAGGAAAAGTAGGAGTAAATCCCACCTTTTATTAACATACAAGGTGTTGTCGTAAGCCGTGGTAGGGGACCGTCGTAATACGCGTTAAAACAATACTCGAGCTTCTTCAAATGTGGATTCATTTGCGTCACGTTTGTAAGCTTCGCGGGCACTTTAGTTTTACGACATTAATCACGGAATGTCATTTAGCTTGAATATGTGCCGTTTATACATTGCAACGCGACTTTATTATTAAATGTGAATTTTTTTAAAATTAAGCATATTTTTTTGGACAATCCTGTGAAATAATAATCTTTTATAAAAGTATTTCACATATTTATGTTTATCTTTGAATGTGAACTTATTCGATTTAATAAATTATGCAGCTTGTCTGTAATCAACTGAAAATGAGAAAAGGGATAAGCGAAATGAAAATGAAGAAATAGAGAGTATAAGTTACTATCTTCATCCCATAAATTCAAGTTTTCATTACTTTTCATTCAGTGAATCTTGAATGGATAATGCGTACATCTTCTATCAGAGTTGACGGAATGTTGTTGATACTATTGTTATCTTTTTGTGCAATTACTATTCATGGGTTTATTTTACAACAAGCTCTAAATATTGCTGGATGCCTAGCGGCATGTAGAAATGTAAGTCCAATTACTTTTTTTTAATTTAAACTCTTGATACAATATCGATGTATATATTCGATTTATTTTATTTCAATGTAATATTTTTACTATGCAAATATATTAGATCAGAGATATTGCATAAATTTATCAAAATATTTAATTTATTTATTTAAAATATGTATTTATCTTATTTATCTAAAAATATTTATACTAGACTAAAAAATAAGATAAAACATATAGAGGTGATATTCTATTTGGTATATTTTACATATTTCAATAGTTTACTATGCAATTTGTCTATGAGTGATTTGTAATTCATTCATACTAATTTGCAATACAAAATTAGTTTGGAAAATGGTATCGGTGCAAATCCGACATCATATGTAACTTTATATCGGAAAAATGATAGCGTGTTACGAGAGTAAAAATTTATTCTGATAACAAACATAAAATTCAATGTATGTCGCAACGATATCAAGATGCGTATATATATGAAATGGCGAAGTATTCAATAAATGAGCTTTGCCGAGAGAAATATCGCTAGTCTAACTATTATTTCTTAAACTCATTGTAAAAATAATATACTTGATACAATCAAATATACATCTTTTTTAAAGAATACTTAAACTTTCGAGAAATTCCTTTGCTAGAAATTTCTAGACCTATGTCGAGCCTTTGTAACTAATATGTATATTCTTACAGATACGAAAACATATAAACATATGTTCAACAATACTGTACACATTTTAGATCTTCGTTTTGACACTTGTGTCAACATAACTGAAAAACTGAGAAATAACTACACGAGCGTACTCGATTCGATAAAAAGCGATATTGCATTACTCGGTTGTTTTTAATATTTAGATTAAAAAAAAATAATAATTCTCACATTTAATGTCATTGTGATAATATATTCGTGATTTTATATTCGCCTACAGTATTTCGCGATCGTATATAATAACATATATACACAAATAGTAATATTATATAAAAATTTGCCGTCTTTTAAGAAATATACTAAACAATGTAATAGTTTCAAGTTAAACACACTGCATCGTAAATATATATTGAACTATATTGAAAGAGAAAAGTACCAAAGCAACAGACAGTAGACTGCATAATGTATGAAGTTACTTTAAACATGTTTATCTCCTTTTTCGCGTTTCCTTTGCACTTGTGGAAAGTCATGCTTGTGCGAGCTAAATTAAAACTGAAGACAATCTAAAAAACAAAAAAGTATTTTTTTCTTCGTACAATTTTTTATAATAAAAATTAGTGATGTAAATTATAAGTCAATATTTCAACGAAAAATAATTTAAACTTAAAAAAAAAAATATATATATATATATATATATATATATATATATATATATACAAGATATTTTTTCACAATTATAAAAAAATGTTTAAAATAACTAAATAATTTTTTTCGAACTTCGAAAAAATACAAATTATTTTAAAAAACACATAATACATCGATTTTTCAAGTGTTTAAATATACTTGACTAGATGATAATGAACGCGATGATGTGCGTCAGATTTCTCTTTCGCGCGTACGCTAAACATGTGTACGAGGTAAAGTTTTGCAAAAGTTTCGATTTGCGTACGGACGTTTGTCGTGTTGACGACAATCGCGTATTGATATGTACTGTCGCTCGTATGTGTGTATATATATATGTAAAAGAAAAACAGACGCAACTTAAATCATACTAATGTTTACAAGCAGGATTCTGTGATTTGATCGCGACGTCCTGTGTTTTCACATCTTATTTATTTTCTCTTGCGTTTAAATTTAACTTAAAATATATTATAATGCAGTCTTCTGCGCGCACTACGTTAATTGTAAATCTCAATTTTAAACGCGACATGTAAATGAGACCTCAAACGGTTATCATTTTCTCGGAGAGGGGATTGCGATATATTTTAAGTGTCATTTAAAACTTTAGAATGTCTGCAAAATGCCGAGAACAATCGTATGTGGTGCATCCGATTGGTGTTCAAAAATATATCTCATTGAATATTTGCCAAAATCTTGTTGCTTATTATCGTGGTACATATATATATATCTTGAAATAGGTCGTTCAATAAGTAGAGAAAAAAATGCAATATTCAAAATTAAAAAATAATATCTTTGTATATTATTGCGTAACAGGTATAATTTTGTCTACTTGTTATAATTCGCGTAAATTATTTGTCGTCTTTCAGGAATCATGCCGAAATAGTTGTCCACAACCCACGGATGGATTAGAGCGTAAGTTAAATGAAATATAATATTATATAATATAATATTAGAATATAATATTATAGAATTACAAAACGATTAATAATTGACAAACAGTCTGAAATATCTCTTGCTCTTGTGAATATTATATTAAAACTATTTTACGATAGCTTATCCAGGAATAAACGAGAAAACTGGCGCAAACGTCAGTTTGCACTGCAGAGGAACGAACACGCTAATAATTAAATACACTCCTGGGATCTATGTTATTGAACAAAGTATTTCCATTGATACCTGGGGTGTACCTATAGTGGTAATCCTTTTTTAAAACTCTTAAATATATATAATTAATTAATTAATTATTTGATATATCACAAGTTTTATTTTTAACAAAAGAAATAGTTGTGATAACGTGTAGAAATAAATGTGTTAAATAGGTTTAGATATTTCTAATAATAATAATCTCTACTCGAGAGTTCTAAAACGTATACACTTGTATGAAGTATCAAGATAAGAGAGTTAAATTTATAATATACACACATAATAGATATGTTGTATAGTATTTGAAGGACGTATCTATTTATAGAGCAAAGTTTTACAGAAATAAATATTTTCTGAATTACAAAGCATTTTTTTAAGCATCTTGCCTCTCTTACAATCTTTTTTGTAGAGCAACGGTGGATTATCGATATTTTCGAATTTGACAACGGGTACGCTTTATCGTTATCGTTTACGCAGGCTAACACAGTATGGTGTTTCATTAGCCGAAACGTCGGATTGGTTTTCAACTTATGCAGGTATTAATTTTCTGAATTATGTCTTCATTTGCGCAATGCATTATTGCTACCCAATTCTAGATATTAAAAAAATATATTTATTTTACAATATTATTTATTTATTTATTCATCAGAATTAATTAATATTTGTAGTTGATTATCAACCACGCGAAGTTGATTATATTTCACTTTTGAAAATCGAAGAAGAAAGAAAAAATGTATATAAATTGCAAGCGGAAATTATTTTTGAGCCTGCTGAAGGTATACAATATTGATAACGTCTAATAATTTATTATGTATTTTCATATATACGCATACATAAGACATTGCGAATTATATCTTTTAGATCGAAGCTGCAATTATAATATATTATTTTGGTCCGGAGAACATAACTTGATCAATTTCGATTTAAAAAAGGTAAAAATTTATATTGATTTATATTGATATAAATATAAATCAATATAAATTTTATATTAATATAAAAATTTTATTTTAATTTTTTAACCAAATATTTGGATCAATATCAAATTGGATGAAATATATTATTCATGTATCTTTTTAGTCTTTAGATTTCCGCTTTTTTCTCAGACGCTTACAATACGAGGAAAACAATACTGTATCAATTCGATCGGGTAATGATAATTTCTCGAAAATCAGTAATGCAACGATATTTACTTTTATCACGCCATCGTGCTTGGAAATTCATCGCAATTTAAGCACCTGCGGTAAGCAAATTTAATCTCGTGGAAAAATAAAAACTCATTTCGAAAAAAAAACTAATTTAAATGTACAATTAATGGTTTTTCTTCGACTCTAGCACCTGAAAAGGTGAAAGGTTTACGAGCAAAATATGTTCGAAAACATCAAGGATTATACGACATCGCAGTCAGCTGGAACAAACCCATTTTACAACCAGACAATTACACATTACAGTTTGAATCGTTTCGATACGAACCCTATCTGTTGACTGTATCTGGAGTTAGTACTATCGTAGTAATGATTTTCTTATAATTATACCAAAATCATATAAATTAAAAATTTTTAATGATTTTTCTCCATAGGACGCACTCGAAGCTTTCTTCTTGAATGTCCAAGTAGGACCGCAATATGAAATCAGTATCGTGGCAGAATCAACGGGTGGTGTAAGTTTATTGTCAACTATAACAGGGAACATCGATGAAGTAGTAGGTAAATACATGGTAATCATTTTAATTGATTACATTAAATAAACTTCGGATTTATTATGCGACATAATAATTATAGAGTTACCTTATCGCGAGATTATCATAGCATTACCGACATTAATTATCATTACGGTAGTGTTTGGGGTAATTTGTATGCAGCATTGTAACAAGAAGAATAAACAGATTAATATGGAATATATGCATTTTGAGGTAAGTTCAATAATCGACAAATTATGTACAATCTCTTTCAAAGTTTCATATCTAACAATAAAATAAATTTCGAGATATATATTCAACCATTTCTCTTTTGAAAAAGTGTCGAATACATAATTATAGATTTTGTATCTGATTGTATCATGTCTTAATTAATAAATTAACATTAGAATTTTGAAATAGGTTTTTTGCTATTTTAATTAATCTCTCTTATTGAACATTGATGTATTTATTAAGATAATCTTCTAATTATCCTTAGAAATTTTTCGCGTTTAATAGGATTCTATAGATTCTCTAAAAAAACCTTTAAAGCGAGATTATGCGGTCGAAAATGGAGACACTCTTTTGCCATACGATAAATTTGAACTTAATCCACAAAAGCTGAAACTTAAAGGTGTATTGGGCACTGGTGCGTACGGTATTGTCAGGCTTGCCTCGTTGCACGATGAATTCGATGCTGTCACAGATGTTGCTGTCAAAATGATGAAAGGTATCATAATATAAAGATATAATATATACTATGAAATGTTTATATAAAACATATTTAAGAAATCTTAATTATAATGACAAAAGTATAGAATATATAGATAAATGCAATCTTATTCTCTTCATTACGCAGATGATCCAACGATAGAGGATATAAAAAGCTTTCATCAAGAAATTTCAATGATGAGGTCCGCTGGTCAGCATCCGAACATAGTATCTTTAATCGGATACTGCACTTTGTATAATAAACCTTTACTAGTAGTGGAATACTGCAGTAAGGGAGATCTACAAACGTATTTAAGAACGGTGAGCTGTCCAAAATCACATTATAAAATAGGAAGACGCATTAGCTTTGTCCAAAGTAATAAATAGTAGCTCCTGCTTTTTATTATTTACATGTAGAAAAAAAAGCGTGCCGTTGAATTTCGTTTTCAGGTTTGGCAGAATTTAGTAAATGCAGTATTCGAACATAGGACTCATTTGAAATTTGAACCGCTGTCCCTTGCCAATAAAGGCACACATCAAGGTTTTAGTACATATACATATATCTTAAATTATATATGAAAATAATAATAATCCAAAATATTTATCCTACAAAAAATTTTTTATCATGTATAGGAAAGAACGGATTTTTCTGTGAGAACACACGCACAATCACTAATCATTTATATGATATCCAGCAAGGTAAATCACATAGATAACTATGTTTAATTGAATATTCAGATAGCATACATGTGTATATATATATATATATATATATATATATATAATACAATTCTAATAATGTTTCTAATAATGTTTCGACAGATGTAATAAAATATACAGAAAATATTACTTCCGCTGATTTACTGAATTTCGCTAGACAAGTAGCTACAGGAATGGTAAGTTATGTCGATATGACCTAACAATTTAATAATGATTATAATAATCTATTAATAATAATTATATATGTTTCATAATTATATATACACGCTATACTTTTAAAATTAGTCTCACAAATTACTATATCTTACGAAAAAGATAATAATTTCATATACTGAAATCGATGATATTTACTTTCTTAACTTTATTATTTTGCAAAAATGAAAATGTTTAGGAATTTTTATCTTCCAATCGGATAGTACATCGTGATTTGGCTGCTCGTAATGTATTAGTGCGACCGGATAGAGTAGTGAAAATTTCAGATTTTGGTCTCAGTCGTGATATCTATCAAGAAAATGTTTATCGAAAGAAAGGTAATGGCAAATTACCTTTGAAATGGATGGCAATTGAGGCTTTGACGCATCAAATATATACTACTTATAGCGATGTGTATGTATTTTATTTCGTCAAACTATGATATATATTATATGTGTGCTATTTGTTTTAGTATTTATAATAAAAATTGAATTATATATAGATGGGCTTTTGGCATTCTATTGTGGGAAATAGTCACTTTAGGTGCCATGCCATATCCTGGAACTCCCACAAATAGAATTTTGCAACTTCTTAAATCTGGATACCGGATGGAAAGACCACCAAATTGCGGTAGAGAATTGTACGTATATATATAGTAACACAGTCTTCTTATCTAATAAAATTCTATGATTTTTAAATATATATATATATAAAATTTTTTTTTATATACAGATATAATATAATGTATTCGTGTTGGAATCTGAGGCCGCAAAGTAGACCGACTTTTACTGAATTGAAACAAAGTTTAGACAAATTGCTCAGTAATTATTCGGAAAATAAATACTTAAATCTGTATGAGATTCTACAAGAATCAACTGATGAAATTAACGGGCCAAAATCGCTCAATACTACATGTTAAATAAAATTAAAATAATAATATAATAATAATAAAAAAGAGCACAACTATATTAAATAATTCATCAAATCGAATGATTCAAGGAATTCGTATCATGTGCAAAATCATTTATTTTCTAATCATATGTATGATGATCTGTGATAAATTCTTTCCTATACATATATGTACGTATTTACAATATATTGCTCACAATTTTAAGAACTTTGTGAGATAAAATACATTAACTTAACTAAGGATCTTTCATTCGCAACTAAATTAATAAATTATTTATACACGATACAGTGCATTAATTATTATAAAGAAAGAGGTATTGCTCAGACGAGGTCTAAATGTAAAGATATCTAAAAGATGCTTTTATGTTTCCTTTTTCTTCTTTTTCTTCTAAGATTTTTGTTTAGATAATGTCTATTATATAAATATTTTTTTGGAAATTTTATATCTATAAATATCCATAAATGGATATTAATAAAGAGTCCTTTTTATAACATTATCAGATGTTATCGCTTTAATTTTCGAGGAGATCTTAGTAATTAAAACTTAAAATACTTCCTCGAAAAATCTGAGAATAAATAAATCGGCAAATAATTTGTTCAATAAAAAATATTCTGAAATTTTTGACGATTTGAATAGAACTTTATCTTGTATGATTGGAAAATATTAGAAAGGTCGTAGAAAAATTGACATATATTATATAATTATAATGATATAAATAGTATATATATTTTTAATATTAAAGTATACATAGTAATGTATATTTCAAGATAATAAATAGCAAGTATGACATCCAAAATTCAAGATACGTTTAAATCGCGATACCAAGCATACAATCGAGAATATCTTCTGATTTAAAAATATGTAATATCGTTTCAAGAAAATAATATGTACATTGTAAAAACGTTTTGCACAAATAAGTATAATTATACTTTTCAATCAAACTTTTTATTCTATAATATAACTTCAAGAAAAAAATTTTAACTTTTTTCATTATGAATGAATAGATAGAGATATTTTCCAATTTTTTAATATATGTTAATTTTTTCATAATTTTTAATTTTTTTCTTTCACAAGGACGTGCTCAATTTTGTATAAGTACATTTTATATTTTTGACTGCTTGGAATGTGACCAATGAAAATGTGTTTTTGCAATGGCGAGACTTAGAATGTATCACCATCTTTCATTATATGTATATGTCACAATTAACATGCTATCACAGAGAAAGTTGTTGCATTACTACATATGAATTCTTGTTGGTTTTCTTTTTTTTCTTTTTTTGATTTTACTGCAAATTATTACATAAATCTTACTCATAGTTCTCTTGAAAATTTTTACATGTAAACTCATGGTTAATTTAGTTAAAAAATAAACATCTCATAATATTCTGTATCATACATATATAGATATCTCTAAAGATATGAGAAATGGTTAAGATAGACATATTTCTTCATATAGTATATTAATTTTTCCTTAATAAAAATTCAAGTAAAGATGTAATTAACGCGTAATTAAGCTTAAAAGTTAGACTACAAAACTTAGTTGATTACATATAGGTGTGAAAACATGATTGTGTCAAAATCAGAAAACAAACTAACTTATAATAATTATTCTAAGCTAAATTAACTGATAATTATTCCTTCACTTAGATTTTTTAAATACAAAAAAAGTCGGTTAATGTCTTTGAATGCACCTCAGGCAATGCTATCGAATTATATTTTTGTTTCTTTAAATACCCTGCGCGGACAAATTTACAAATATAAATCCGTTTACCAGAAACGTAACAAAATGTCATATTATATGACGCTGCTAAGTATAAAATAAAAATTTGTCCGAAAACTTGTTTGATATAAGAAAGTGTATTATAATTTATCTATATATCTATACTTGTGGTATCTTAAAAACTGACAATTTAAGTTTTATTTATAGTTACATTACACACTACGACTCATATATAAATGTAATTAAAAAGAACGAAATATATTATATGATCCTATAATATAAAGATTATACAGCAAAAACAAAATTTGATTAATAAATTTCTTTCTTTAAGAAGCCAAAAATCACAGACAATGTAGTCTCTATATCGGTATTTTATTTACCGATAGGAATCTCTCTCACATACAGTACTGACATACAGTACTCCCCTCACTGTTTTTTGCACCACTTACGATGCTACCTATATCAGATGCTATCATTTCTATTAATTAGATTATCTTCTTTGTCTACCGGTGGTGGACTCGCGGTCAAAGTTGCACTTGGTCCTGCTGTTAAATAGCCAGCAGATACAGGCGTTGCAGCTAATAACAATCAAGCATTAGAAAATTTTAATTAGCAAAAAATATTCATTTTTATACACGTTAAAAGCTATTGGTATATTTTACCTGTAAGATAACCAGAACTAGTATTGTTAGAAATAAATAGATCATGTCGTTGATCCTTATATTCGGCCCATACGCTTGACTTTTCCAAAATAGCATTAACTTTTTCACCAAGAAGTAAACTTTTTGTCATAGCTTTTAAAGCTTTTACTATTTGTGCTTTAGTCGTGGCAGGATTCTCAACAATATCTAATCGTCCTTCTAATATATTTAAGAGATATGGTACCATTTCGGCATCCAATGCCTATATGTAGTAACAATTATTGTATCTAACATTTCTGAACATGGTAATGTGTAATTACACAAACGCTTTTCACACGTGCCTACCTGCTTAATAAGTCTATCTTCATTCGTTGAAAATAGCCTGTTCAATGTTTCACATGCCACTGCAATCATGTCTCTTCTCGATTGCATCGCATGCTTTAACGGGCTTATGCAATCTGTCTGACATATGGACGAGATACAAATCTATGCAAATATAAATCGAAAACGAGAATTAAAATCGTAACTATAATTATTATACATGTGTGCACACATATAAAATCAAAAACACTTACTTCGCTTGTAGCTAACTGATGCAGAATTAATATAGCTGTTTTATATACCAATGGCTGACTATTTTGAACAGCCATTTGTCGACAAAGTCGCGGTATATGTCCCAAGGATGGTACTTGGTCTGCCAAAGTAGGTTGTGCTTGCAATAGACACACGAGAGCCTGGGTCGTTAATTCCAACATATCCGTCTAGTTGTAAAAATATAAATACAAATACAAAACAAATACATATTGACACAAAATTTGTAATATGTTTTAGTATTGATCCATTTTATAACATTTACATCAGTCTTTTCCTTGGACATCAGTGTTAATGTAGTATCCATCAGTTCACTTAAAAATTCTTTTGGTTTCCTAAGCGCCCAAGCAGGACTGGCTATGAATAATCTAAGATATACACCACCTACGACAGGTTCGTTGGTCGCGATGTCGATATTATTCTGCGTATCAGGTAATTTTAATATAGCATTAGGATTCCGTCTCTGTAATGCATGATATCTAAAAAATAAAAAAACAGAATTAATTTCACATTGCCAAAAAAGGAAAGAAACGAGAATAAGATACATCGCAATTTTTGTTAAAAACTTACTCGTCTTTTAACTCGGCAATAATTCTTGCTACTCTAGCTTTCGCATCATCGTCCCATATCAATTCAGGATTTTCGTGCTTTGTTTCAAACATGTGTACACATTGCTTAGGTGCATCACGAATAGCTTCGCTGAATAATCTAGGCAAAAATTTCGATAAATCAAGTTTAACTTTTGGCCCAGCTAATTTATCAGATGACATTTTCGCAAGCAACTCAGCTGCTGCTTCTCTTATTTGAACGTTACTTGAATTACAAAACAGATCGAGAATATACACAACAGCTCCTGGAAAATATTACAAATACATTAGATCTGAATTATATTGAAAAGCCTCATCAATTTATAGAAATATACTTTCTAATGTTTACTTTCTTTTCATATATTCAACTATATTCTTTACAAACCTTTTGCTAATGCATCTTTTACAATTTTAGTCGAACTCATTAGTGCATATAAAGTTTCTAATGCAAGAAGCTGACATTCCTTCAGGCTGTGCAAACATAATAATAAATGCACTACAACTTCATTCGCGGCTATATCATCAACACATTCCTGATTTTTGGTAACATTACTGATTATTTCTAGAGCGCTCTTTTGAATTAATTTAAAGTTATTACAATTCAAAAGTCCGAATAGCAACTTAAAGTGCCCCATACATTGTAATTCAATTCCAGGATTATTTTTAATAACATTATTCAATGCTTTAAGCGCCATAACAATGTGTTCCAATTTTTCTTGATCCTTTTTATTTAGAGGAACACTTCCCAAAGATGTCAAATATTCCGAAGAGAATAATAGAAATTCGAGCAAATTTATTGTAAAACTCTTTGGATTCTGAAAATCAAATAGCTCGTTTAGATTACTTTTATCATCAATTATTTTAAACTAAATAAGTTCTCTATAGTTTATTCTATAATCTTATTTAAAAAAAAAAAGACATTAATTTACCTCAATTGGATATACTGGTTGTTCATTATATATTTTCACAAATATTTCACCAATTACTAATTCATTAGCATGAGCGGTATACTTAAAATCACTAAAATCATGTTCAAAGTTATCGCTATTATTTAATCTCTCTTGCTGTTTCGCTTCTAAATATTCATTTAATTCCGCTCTAGTTCCATTGTCCCAAATTAAATATGGATTTAAACAATTAGAATTTAATATCTTTAAAATCTCCTCAGGTTTATCTTTAACAAGCTGACGTGCTAGATAGGGCGTTAATAAGCTTTCTAGTGCGGCAACGGTAACGGGATTAATGGGCGTCTCGTTTTCTCCCTTCATGTAACCGCCTAATCTAGCACAAGCGCGAACTGCCAATTTAGCTAAATTATTGGCCACTTCCTGACGATTTTCATCCTGATTTCTTTCCACGCCGCCTTCCTCTAATGTGTAATCATAGTTAAACATAAAGAGCAACAGATCCCACAAAGCACCAGATTGTAATAACTGCATTTGTAATATACTATCTGTAGCAAGAGATGAAATACATTCCGTGGCAACCGCACATAATTTCGTTAAATGCTGTAAAGAAAAATAGGAAATCAAGATTGAAATACATTCTTGCAAACAAATGAATTAAATAAAAAGATATTTTGTAATTGTAAAAATACTTTTGCAGATACCTTAAAATGTAATATTCTGCAAAGATCTTTTACGAGTTGCGGTAATTCGATAATCTTATCTCTGCATCCTCGGAACGATCCAGCAACAGCGAAACATCTAGTGATATGCATACAAACTTGCACCGCTATGTCGGTGGGTTTACTCGAATTACTCAAAACAGACACGCATCGCGTATATGCTTCCAATAACACATCTAAACCACCCTCTCTTCGCAATTCTTCAGCATTTAATGCCGAGCAATGCACCGTGTGATACGCGAGTTCGCTCGCAGCTGCCAGCAATGGGGCAGATTTGGAAAATAATCGTTCATCGTCTGTCTCTAGCTTAATCGTCTTGATTAACTGGGGATAACCGGCATACTTATAAGGTCTAAGTTCATCTGTATATCTATGAAAAAGTATGCTCTGTGTTCTCAGAATCAAAACAATATTATCGGGATTAGGACCAGTAGTCGACCAACAACTGCGACTGCATAAAAATTCGTACGCTTGACTAACAGCTTCGAATTTATCCTAAAATTATCAAATAAATATGCTTTAACAATATGTATATATATATAAACAAAATATAAATCACAAAATAAAATATAAATACAGACTTACTCTCCCCTCAGGGTTTTTATCAGGATGATACATTTGAGCTAATTTATAAAATGATTTCCTAACAATCGCTCCATCATGTTGTTTTCCAACAGATAAGCCAAGTTGCTTGTAAGCCTCGTCCACAGTCATCAAAGGTGGTTTCTTTTCAACTTCTTTCTTCCATGCGTCTAATACGTCTTTTAATAATTGCACCTAATTAAATATTACACTCATATAATAATTATGACTGTATAAAGTATCGCTTATAGTATAAGACAAAGTCAATTGTCTAAACTTACGGGTTCTGGAATAGGCCACTGTGGGAATTTAACGGTATCACAAAGATGTCTGAGATAGAATATCTGGCAGAACAATTCATTCTCCAATTGTGGATATCTTACAGCAGGTATAGCAATATACTGATACCTAGCCATGGTATGACTTCGTAACTTGGGACTAAAATCTGCGATATGCGCAGCAATTTTCTCGATAAGCATTCGTCGCATCTCCGCGTTCCAAATTGCTTCCGGCGTATCGTAATCTCCGAGAAATATCTGTGCAAATTTCTCCGCCCCATGATTTTCCAAATAATTAACCATTGCATCGGGTAATAGTTGACCGAGAATACTTCGTTGCATAATATCTGAAGAAGTGGTCTAAAGAATATAATAACAATGTTATATGTATAATCTCTAGAATTTATATATTAAAGTATTATAAAAAAAAAATAAACTTACATCATCGTTCCTAAAGGCTTGTTTTGTGTGCGTAAGCTGTAAAAACCTTGCAATCGGTAAGACGTTAGAACCAGTATACATTAAGATGAAGTAAAACACGCCGGTAAGATAAATTTTCGACACATCCGCGTTATCTCGCATTATTTCACATAACAATGTGGCAACTCTTTCAACTAGAATCGGGTCAAACGTTAGTAAAAGCTGTACAATATGTGGCAGGTACTGAAGGTCGGATAATAATCGCTTTACGCGTGGCAACGGTCTGATCACCGCATCATCAGCGTCTCTACTTGGAAAATATTCGCACATCTTAATTAAGATATTCAAGATTAAATTGGCCAATTCACTTTCATTTATTACGGGAGTTCCTTTCGCAACGAGACTCCACTTTAATTGCGGCACTTGCGAAATTGTTTTCCATCCATCTAATCCCTGTGCCCAAACTTTTGTTTTATAAGTCACTTGATTCGAACTGTACAATTCTTTTAGATCTCTTAAACTTATCGGGCCTTCACGTTGCTCTCCGTTATTATAATACCATTCCTTTTCCATTCGTTCCTGTTGCGGGCCTGCCTCTATCACATTAGTTTGCGCTGGCACAACTGCTCGGGAAGTATGTAAATGCGCTAATGTCAATAAATCGACCAAAGTTCGTACTCCATTTTGATCCATTATATCTTTGACGTTTCGTCTATGTAATATGAGCTTATTTATGAACATAACTAGCCTATCGCGTTCTGTTCTATCTAAGCAACGCTCCAACATTCCCAGTATATATTTTGTATCTGAGAATGGACCAATGTCCTCGTAATATCGACCGTACACTATCGTCATTGCTTGCAAGCAAAGGCACTTCATTTCGATTTTCGCAGTCAATAAGAATCTATGATATAAATCATTAAAAAACTCGTATCTGTAATTAAAAACAAAAAAATCTACTGTTACAAATTATGTCAAAAGACAGTACTAAAAATTAATATCAAGCATAATCATAATATCAATAAACAATATCCTTTTTTTGTATTAATTATATATCTTATAAATGTTTCCTGTAAATGTATGAAAAATAATTACAGACATGTACTTACGATTTTCTTATCGGGTTGTCCGGAGTATCTTTTTCTAACAAAAGCCTCAAGTAGTAATCTCCAATTTTAACTTCATCTGAGAGACATTGATATTGTACCTCAAATTCTCTATGATTCCACGCGATCAAAGTTCCACCAGCCAAATCTTTATCTGAAGTAAATGCACGTATTTCATTTTCCAGCGCTATTCTTAACTCCTCTCTTGTTTTATGATTCCAAATCAAATTTGGCAGTGCGTGATCTTGATTAAATTTATAATAGAATAATTTCCAATTTGCTTCAGATTTAATTCGTTCCCTACGTTTTCTCAATACTATCGGACGCTCTTTAATTTTTTCTCTTCGCTCTATTCCAATACGAGCACCCCAATGTTGCAGAGCATTTTCTACATGCTTCTCAACTACTCGCATCTGACGTTCGATAGCAATCCATTGCGGGCTTTTTTTATTTCTAGATGCGTGATCTATTGCTATCTTTAAATTATCACGGTTGTTCAATCTTTCTTCTTCAACGAACGACTCTGGTACTTTTTCATCAGAGTCCAAATAATTCAACAAACCGACTGGCTACAAATAAAGCAATAGTTTCACATTATATCATAAATGTCTCTTATAGGGAATAGACACACATATAATGCACACCCATATATAAATTAAAGATAATATAATCAACTCACCATAATTCGTTTCAATAATCCCATAGCTGTGGGATGTCCCGTGACCCATAAACCTACTAGATGTCGGCACAATTGTCGATGCGTTAACAGTCTGCTATCACTTCCAACAGTAAATAAACTATTTAATAGATGTCTTGGTAGAGCCCCTTCCGCGAGTGCCAGCTCTTGCATCTTTGCTGCAACTTCTGGTGCACCTTCTTCAATGATTGCACGCATTATCAATCCAGCACCTTTGACCACAGCCAGCGAAGGATGTTGAAATAATTTAAACAAAGATCTGCCTCTTGTAGCAACCATTTCTAAAAGATTGTCAAAATGTTTACCATCAGTCGTTTCACTGTATGGCACACACAGGGCGAATGTTAAAAGATCGAGCATAGCAGAGACTACCAATGCACCTGTACCATGATTCTGTAATATTAACAAAAAAATAGCTTTATTGCAGCAATTGATTAAACATTTCAACATTTTATAGTATAAATGTATATCTTTTTATATTGCATTATATTTCTTATAAGAATTTCTGAATATATCACCCCAAAAAACTTTTTTGTTTTTAGGTATTTCATTAAATGAAATATATAAAATTCGCGTCAAAATGCAATCAAAATATAAATATCTCGATGATAAAAAGATATACATCATAAAATTATTTGAGACATAAAATAAGCTGGAGCATCTACATAAGTAATATAAAGCACATATGAGTTTCAAATAGCCTTCAGACACAAGCTGTGATTTTTCAAGTATAATAAGACTAAATATATGTGTAACATTAGATGTGTAATTTTAAATACTTACAATGTGATTAATCCACATTTCAAGCAAACTTTCTAAAAACTTATTACTGCTGAGCAAGCTACTTTTGTTCAATTGTTCTTGTCTTAAATCACAATCGTCATGCATTGGTTGCATCAGAGCACAAATACAATCTATGGCAGCTTGCGTTACACCAGAATTTTGTTTCTTTAAAGCCTTTACGACTTTTGTACCAACAGCTTCTCTAAAACCAGAAAGCGTTGTAAATGCAGCAAAGCCAATTTTATTAGCCACCAATCTTCGTAGTGCATGAAATTGTGCCTCAATCTCGCAGTTTGTCTCTAAATCTTTGCTGATTAAAGTATTCAAAGCTCCAAGGATAATCTTGTCTTTGTTTTCAGTAAAGATTCCCTGTAAGTAATCATTTGTGATACGATGTACTTGAAGTTGTAACGTTGTTACAGTCCATTCAAGCGGTACAAATTCCTAAACAGAAAATGTGTCTTATGTGTCTCTTGATATGCATTATCTATATATCTATGAAATATTTTTATTTTTGAAACTTTATAATTTTTATATGTATACATATGTTCTTTATAAGATATAAAAATAAATATTTATAATTCTTCATTATAAAGTTTATAAAGTTTCAAAAATATTTCAAACTCACTCGATTAATGTACTTTAACCGCTTCAATGTACTGTACAAACTTTTATGCATAAGTACTCAACTATATTTTCTTATTTATAATTTCATATACATGTTATCAAATAAAGAAATGCTTTATCTTACATCTTGAGTAGTGGAGTAATTAAGACCACTGTACGGTATGTTTGCATTAAATCTCTCCAGAATTTCAGCAAACGTACGTCCTCCAGGTGGTTGTTGAAGAAATTTAATGTGCGTCGTTTCGACCTCTTCATCAACAGATAGATTGAAAGGTCCGAGTCTTTTACCTCTGGCTATAGGATACATCTTTACATGGACATCTCTATTGCCGGATGCTCTTACACCGTCTAGTAAAGATGCTAATAAGGAATCTCTATTCGTCGCAGTATAACTGCGCGTTTGACCATTAAGATATTGTATAGTAAATAATTGAGGATTATCGTTATCACGAATCAAAGTAAAAATGTCCGCTAATGGCCTAAGAGTACAAATGTTGTATGTTTGAGGATCTCTTTCCAATAGGCAGGTGTCAGAAAGACAAAGCGTTCTTCTTTGTGGGTCCAAATGCCTAGAAGAGATTTTTTGTACAGTAAATTCCGAAACACTCGTTATATACTCATCGCCGCTAAACTTTCCTAATCTTTGAGCAATAAAGTCGTCGAGTTTTATAGGCTCCTTCAACATTTTTATATTAATGCCTAAATTATTTAGTGCAGCTTCCTGTAATTTTTTCTTTATTTCTTCCATATGAATAGAAGCAAAAAGATGCAGGCGACCAAAGCCACCACACACAATCACAAATCCATTTGGATAATCTTTCATTGTCAGAAGCCCTTCAAAATCTTTATAACAGTAGCTAGCTAATACCATGTTTGTTGCAGGATCTAATTGATCGAGACTGTATGGTGTTATTTCTAATACAATGGGTAATCTTGTGTCAGACCAATGATGTTTGTAAGCTTGGTATCTCTATAAATATAAAAATTCTTTATTAACGTTACATATATACAAAATTGTGTATGTTATACAGTGTGTAATTTTTTTTCTCTTTTTTGTTTTGTATAATTTTCTTCATATACAATAATATTCCATAATGCTAAATATATTTTATAATAATTTTCTAGATAGTCAATTAATCTGAGTAATATAATAAATATGTTTAATTATAAGAAAACTATTAAAATAGAAAAAAGGGAGGAAAAAAGAAAGAATAGAAACATATAACTCACCAAGGTTTCTTTAGATTTTTCAAATTGGTTTCTGTATTTAAGTGCTTCTGTCAGCAAGTGCGATCTATGTTCGGAACTAAACTTCATGGTATCATTTTTCCGCTCCTTACGTACAGTTATGGTAAATTCATGGGAGCCTAATTGACTTCTATTTATTGGCTGCACATTTATAAAATCGGAATACTCCCATCTATTTGTGACCTCTAATGTACCAGGATTATATGTTGTTATCCCCATGGAGCCAATGGAGAAGATACGTTTGTATCTAAAATATATTATTTAAATATAAATAGTATAAGTATAAATATAATATTGATATCTTAAAGAAAAAATATATTATTGTTAAAGATTTTATTATATGAATAACAAGAAAATATTTTTCTATTAATAGCCATATATAATATTTTTTGTTTAATATAAAAGAGTAATATATAATCAATTATTACTGAATTTATTTATATTATATATAACATAGTTATGTTTCAAAATCTTTTTCAAACAAGTTTAAAATTAGATTACAGTCACATAAGGAAGCTATTTATTAATAAGAAAAATGCACTTACTTCCCCTTCCATGTAGAATGCTTGGTAACTAAAAAGCATGCCACATCTTGATTGTCTTTTATCGGCATCATTGTTTCATTTCTTGTGGATGCAATCGTATCAGTTTGAACAAAATTTTAATAAACCGATGAGTACCACTTGCACAAGACAAGAGGCGTAGGATAACATTCGCGTATTATAAAATTACACAATCGGCATTTCGAAGAACAGATAGGGAAGAAATACGAACTTGAACCGCGTTGTCCTTGCTGCTGATATTTGAACGAGTGATATAGGCACACTTTAATCTCTTTCATCTAACAAATGTCACTTTCGACAGCTACATCAACCTGGGAGCGACCATGATGGTCGTAGACAACTGGGGGCGTAAGGGGTGTTAACGAACAGCTGTTTCCAGATGTCAGCACTGCTTACAATCTTACAATAGGATATCAGCAGAGATTTCCAAATCCCATCTAACCAATATAAAATATGGTTATAAAGATAATTCGATTGGCATTATCTATATAGTGTTAAATGTTCTTGCATGAATGTAATGAAATAATTTAAACTTAAGGGTGTGTAAATGAATATTTTAATTCTTTCCCTTTTCCTACAATCGAGAGTAAAATAGTGAAATTTTATTTTATTGATGTGCTCGTATACATTGTATTTTTTGTAAACAAAATATGGATATATGTGAGATGCATAGTGAAAGCGAAGAAGGAACAATTGTATCAGACTTTGAAGAAGATTTTACAGAAGAATTATGTAATTTACCTCACGTTTTAAAATTTATATGTAAGCTGCGTAACCATATTAAAAGGCAGCGGAAGAAAATTAATAAATTACGAAATAAACTCAATGAACAGGTACATATTAAATTTTTAATGATAAAATATTGTTGATATTTGATTATATAAACTTTACATTTATCATATGTATAAATACACATTAATATAGATTTTATAATATATTCTCAATATAAATTATAATATGATTTATTATAGAAGCATCAAAACTTGCTTTTGGAAAAAACATTTGTACACTATGGGACTCAGACTGATCTGCTTAATCTTGATAAATCATTATTGCAAAATTGGAATATTAATAATGATGTTAAATCATCTAGTATAGTAGATCAAGTAAAGCATGTAGCAGAATCAGCTTTATTACAAAATGGTTTTGTTTACGAAGAAACATCGGGAATGTATTATGATTATAATACTGGATATTATTATGATACGGTATGTATATTATATTATATTTAATATAAAAATATTGAAACTTATATATTATTTTTTATGTGGCATAAAAAGCATAATAAGTACAGAAAAAATATTATTTTCTAGAGGCAAGGTCTGTATTATGATGGAAATACTGGGATATATTACTACTATGATGAGGCTAGTAATACCTATCAATTCCACAGTCAAGTCAAAGGTTGTGTAAATGAAGATACTACTGTGCAATTTCCCATTTGCCGAAAGAAGAAAGAAAAAAAAAATGGGAAAACACATAAGGTTGCAATTTCATTTTACAAAATTAATTCCTGTTTATTTTTGTAAAAAAGGTATTTGTTATATTGTTTTCGTTTACAGGTTTCAGATGAAATAGATGAATTAATAAAGAATCTATCAGATATAAAAATTCAAAGATACAGACGACAGGCTTTAGGTAACTATATTATGCTTTTAATACGTATATATGTCTCTCTTGTAGGATAACATAAAAAAACGAAAAATTGTAAATGAAGAAGAAAATTCAGAAGATACAGAGCCGGAAGAGGGTGAATGCTCAGAAAGCGAAAAAGATGACGTTTCTGATCAAATTACTCCTGATATATCTACTAATAGCGAAAGCGACTATGAAGAAGAACCAGGTTTTTTTTTTAGTTTTATTTGTTATTTTGTAACAATTATTTGTTATAAAATATACGTTGAAGGTTGATAGCATAAATTTTAACAACTTTTATTTTACATTTGGTTATATATTATATATATATATACATATATATGTTTTTTATTTTATTCGAGATCATTAATTTTAAGATATTCACATAATTTTTCATACAATATGATTTATGCAAAAGACTGATGAAATAAAATTTTATACAGTTTTCAATTTTTTTTTTTTTTTTTTTTGTAAGAGCGCAGTTTGCCACGGAAATTTCGTTAGATTTTTCACTGCTGATTTCATCAGATAAAAATTTATTATATAATTCAAAACATAAAATGTCTTCTATCCAGCTTAATATACTTTTGGATTTCAGATTTAGCGAAAAGTTATCCACCATGTATGAGGATTATTGTAAAGGAAACAGATTTACCAAAATTAAAAGTGGGCTCCCTTTTTCTCGTGATCTGTACAGGAGGTTCGTTAGGTCGAGAAGGAGATCATTCGGTACTAATACCAGATATAAATGTTAGCAAGGTATATTATACATATATCAATATATATTTTATATTTATATATATATATATATATATATATATATATATATATATATATACATACATATATACATAATACATATATAATGTGATATAATAATACATATTATGCATATATTTACAGTATCACGCACGTTTTACATATGATGAAATTAAGAAACAGTATCATGTAATAGATTCTGGATCGAGAAATGGCACATTTTTAAACGGCAAGAGATTATCAGTAGCTAAGCAAGAATCCGAAGCTCATGAGATAACGCATGGTTCAATTATAAAAATTGGCGAAACAAAACTATTATGCCATATTCATAATGGAAATGAAACGTGTGGTCATTGCGAGCCAGGTCTTGTGCAACAAAATATCAGTTTCGATGAAAATAAAGTTTCCAAAAAGGAACTTCATAAAGAAGAGTTACGACGTCTGAAACACAAATTCGGATTTGTAAAGGATAATGTTATGTTTAATAGTCAATTAGGTTCAGGTTATCAAGATAGAGCGCTAGCTAGGAGACAACAAGTAGGCTCCTCACATCATCTTGTTAAGACTGAACAAAGTTCAATTCACACGTAAGTATATTATAATATTTAGATAAAAAAAGATATACACGTCTTACATAAATATTCCAAAGTTCTAACGAGAAGATATTTATTCGATCAGATCGATTGCAAAGGATAACAAAGGATTCAAAATACTTTCAAAAATGGGCTGGTTCGAAGGACATTCCTTAGGCAAGGACGGAGACGGAATAACAGAACCTGTGAGTGTTTTCCTTAATTTAAGTTTGATTATCAATATAATCAAATTTATCGTAATAATTTTTATTACGAGAAAAATCATTAATATTTATTTCAAAAGTTCATCATTAGCATTGATTATCAATATAAAAAAAGATAACGGAAAATGGATAGCTTGTGCGTATTATATAACAATTATTTAAAAAGCATACGGCGATAGATACGAGCCGATCGTTATTCTGTGATTCGAACTTGAAAGTAATGTTCAAGTATTTCTAATTTAACACGATCCGAACTAGACTCGCAACGTATATGTGTGTTCAAAGAGGAAAAAAATCAAGAGAAAAAGAGCGGACGCACAAACGCTCGTCTCATTAGCCGGGCGGTGGTCGCGGGAAATTCGTGATCTCTCCCCTTTCTTGCCTCCTACCTTTGATCGTACCGTATGATCGTACCGATCTGGATCCTGGGTCGCTCGTCCATTCGTGTCGCATTTCGACGTCGAACGAAACGAGCACCGTCCGTACGGAGCAGAGCATTCGTATGATAACGAGCGTAACTCTGCGAAATGTGGAATGGCGAAAGAAGAGACCGCGTAGATCGCGGATTGGGCGAGAGAGGGTGCCCCGGGGGGGTAATGAATGCAAATGTATTGAAATCCAAATCATTATTTTGTCTAGACGCATCGTATGCCCCATTGCATACAGTCGGCGGTGGTGCTTGTGCGCGTAAAAGGATTAAAGGGTGGGATAAGGGGACTGTTATTTTCTCTCGTCTGTACCTCTGTCCACTGTCGCCTCACCACCCATTTGCTCGTCCTGTTGTCCCAGCGGTCTCTTCCCCCGTCCGTCTTTTTTGTCAAATTTGTCCCCGCCGCTTTAACCGTTGCTTCCGCTAGATATAGAGAGAGACCACGCTCGCGCTTTTTGCTCGTAAAGCATCGTCGCTGTTAGATGCAGGTTGTATTTTCTATGTAACATGGTTCTCATGAATCTCGCTGATTTTCTTTTAAAAAACAAATATGTAGCAAGATTGGAAGGAAGGTGCCGAATAATAGCATATACATTTATATTCGAAAATTTAATTATCAAAGTATGTAAGAGACTAATTTAATTTATATAATTTTATTTATATATAACGTCGACACTGTATCGTGTTTAACAGATTACTACGCTCGCATCTGTCTTCATCGTCATATCATCTGGTATTTTACTGTTTTGCTGCCTCTACAAAACCTCTCGTTTTTTTTCTTTGGTAAGAACTCTTTTAACACACGTTCAGCCTTGCGTTCATCAAACGTAATGTTTCCCGCTAGGTTTTGCTCGTAAAACACTGCCACTTTCGGACGGGATATACATTGTGGGATAAACTTGTACATTATATAGCTTGTAGACTTTCGTTGGGGTCAACAATCTTTTTTTTAATACTATTAAATACAATGATAGTAAGCACAAAACGCAAGACACGAATATTGGTCTTAAAATAAATTCTGGACATTTATGTCGCGCGCGTGATAGAAATGTCATACATTTAAAAACTAGGGGTATTAATAAAGCCAAATCTCTCTTTGTTCAACAAGTAAACAGTAAATTCTAAATAAAATTTAAATTATATGTCGACGATATTATTAGTTTATTACTTTTATTCTTTTTCTCCTTCTTTTCTTTTCTTTTCTCTCTCGTTGCATAAAATTAGTTTGCGTTTGAAATTTCGGCTTGTCTACGAAATATCTGATGCAGTGATATTTTTTTTCTATTCTCTACAATTGCAAAAAGAGTAAGAACTAAAATCAATTTACGGTTTATTTTCGAGTTTTTTAATTTTGCTAGCATGGCGTCTCAAAGGGAAAGGGAAGGAATCTCGCACAAAAAAAAACTGATCGGAATAAGAATTTCGAGATCACTCTCGTTCGATCTTATCTAGTGCATTCGCGTTCGCCGTTACATTGCCATCGTAGACAGCCGTTTCGCTTCTACATTGAATTCGTTTTTTACATCACCGTCGTCTTTACGCGCACCGCTCACGCAGCGAGTTGGAGCCCCGAGTGCGTTTCACGGAGATGTGACCTATATCGTAAAGGACAGAGATGGAGAAAGAGAAGAGCGTACGAAGAGCGCAAGAAACGGGAAGAAGACACTCGTTGAGACGCTTGAGAGCCCGTAAACCAGACACATTGTAAAGCCCGCGAATGGCGATTGCCAGTAAACCGCGAGCTATAAAAGCGTCGCGGAAGAGGGCTACGTTACGTGGCCTCTACGTACGCAAGGCCATGCTATACTTTAACGGGGCTAAAATCTCAGCGGATTCATTTAACTGAGTGCTTCACCAAGCATCGAGTGCGTTCGATTACGGATTACAATGCTTCACCATCTCGCATAATACATTTATTCATGCAACATGCATGAATTGCCTAACATTGTTGCAATCATCTCTTATCATCTGCAGATGATAAACCAGTACGCATTTAAATTAAAAAAAAAAAAAGAAAATAGGCGACTAGTAATCTGAAAATGTTCAAGTGGATAACGAGATTACAAAGTTATATTTTTCTTGTGATTTTTCGTAGAGTAACAGTTCGTGTAATATTACGATCTTGAAAGTACATTATATACATAAACCACAATCAATGTTTGTAGCGAACACTCGAACCGTAAAGTAGTCGCGAGCTGCATCCGGAAACTCTGCAACGATTTCATTTTATAGACTTCCCTGAATATCGACTGCCGTGTGAGCCATTTCGCGGATACAATGCGAGCGCGTACATCTCCTTTCACGATTTACATCCATTTCCATACTGCATCTGTTTGCGGTTTACAATTCTCACAATCTGGCAGGAAAAAAACTTGTCTGATTAATGACGCGATAAATAATCTCAAGTTGCTGACTACGGTAATAAGGATTCTTCGTTGCTTCCGTAAATCTTCTATAAAAAAGGTATCTCTTTCTCTCATTTTTTACCGCGGAAACGTAAATCGTCGATGCATCGATACGATGAAAACAATATCTACGTAAGATGGAATTGACTAAATAAGGTAATGCGAGAGTGTAAGCTGTTTGTTGAGAGAGAAAAATTGTGCAAAACAATTTAGTCTACGATGAATCAGCGTCATACGAGAGATGGAATCAGTTAATTAACCCGCCTTAAGGTTTAACTTGAATTATAAGTTTTCTCCTTTAATTATACTTCTTCGTAGACGATATATCTGGCATTGATCTCGAATGGAAAGGACATGTTTTGCAAGCGTGCACTGCGAGTGCAAAAACAACGGAGACACACGGATTTGTGTCTCGCGAAAACTTGTTGCCACTCACCTCTTATTTCTCCGCTTATTTTCTTTCTTGCCGCGCCGGCTATTTATTCATTGCATCTTTTATTTTCCGACGAAAACAAAGATAGTGGTGAAAGAAAGGAAAAAGAGAAGAAAAATAAGAGAAAGAGAGAGAGAGAAGGATTTGCGCGACGGAAGTTGACCACGAGATGTACGCGGTTTTCTGCCGCGGGCGTTACGATGGAACGCAAGGTCGTTTCAAGTATTACGTAATGCAGAGAGGTAGAGACTGCAAGAATGCACTGAGGATTCAATCTGTCCTTCCCTGGATAGCTTCGACAAGTCCGCGATGGAACCCGAGATAAACGATAGACGGTCGAAAGAAATTAATTTATTTATAAATACTGAGAATATATTTTTTTTTTTTTTGCGATTTTTGGCGATTTTATTTTCGTTCATATTTAATATATTTTACGCGAACATAAAATATTTAACAGGTAATATCTTGACAAGTTTTAATTTCAGAGTGCAAAATTTGGTTGTTAGAAATTTACCTTCGTAGTTTGAATATGCTACATTTCATCTTCAAAAGTTATTATCATACATACATTTATGCATATACACTTGTTTTCATAAATGATATTAAACTTTAATCCAAATGGAAGTAGAATGTTTTGAATGCATTACTCGCGAAAACAAGGTGGGCAAACGAATAAGAGCAAATCGCAGATGTTGATTCCCATGCCTTCGATTACTTTACGATAACTTGTTGTTGCCATCCATCTCTCTTTCGTACCTTCCTTTTATTCTCTCCTCTGCCGTTTATTTGTTCGCCCTTTTATTTTGGCGACAACGAAAACAACGTTAAGAAAAAGGAGAAAGTAGAACTCGTGCGCGCCTATCTTGCGGGAATATTTGCTGTGTCAGAGTCTGCGCGTGGGTCCAAATAAAGACAACAGTAAACAAGTTGATTCCGTACATCTTCTCTCCATAATACACAGCTCTCGATATAATCTATCGAAACAAGGTTTATTTATTTTTTTTCGATTAAATATCGATAACATTCATCATTCGCAAAAAAGTATAAGATTTATTTTAGCTATCGAAAAAAATTATTATATACATACGTTCATGAAACATTATCAATATTCGCTTTTCACAAAATTCAATACACAACTTGTTTATCTAGATAGCTTTCTAATCATTTTTATTTGCAATAATTCAATTTCAAATATTTTCATTTAAATAGAAAATTGTAGAAAATGCAAGTATATTGTATAAACTTTATGATATGTAAACAGATTAAAATAAAAATATGAAGCTGATTAAAAAGAGAACGAAAGAAAAGTTTAGAGACTAAAAGATGGAAAAGAGGGAAAAGTGAACTTGGTAGTGGCACGTTCGGAAGAGACGCAGAAGGCAACAGGTGGGAATCTCTCTCTATAGTCTCACAAATAAATCCAACACAAATATCTCTACTGTCTAAAGACTATTTGTTCGTTGACTAAACGTAGATATTTGATCGATTAAATAACAGCCTTTTCCTTATTCTCTATTAATCTCCCTTAGTTTTTCACAATTATTTCTTCTCTCTGCATTCTCTTAAAAATTTCTTTCTATTCTTATTATATTATTCATTTTTTCTCTTATACAAGAGATTTCTTTTTCTTTCTTTTACCTCCTTTTTTCCTTTCATTTACCTTGGTTTTGATACGTAAGATAATCGGAGATGATCAGATATAAGAGAGAAATCCCATCTAAAATAGTCCGAAAGCGTTTATATTGATAACATCCGTGCAAGTATCGTCACACAATTTAGAAAATTCGAAGTATAATCAATTTTTTTCTTTAAGATTTTTTTCAACATTCCAATATTATTCTTGGATATGTTCAACAAGAAAGATTTGGCTTTTCAAAAAATACAGAATTCTTTTTCTCACTGTATTCTCTTATAAGAATATTACTGTAAATTTTCTTATGTCACTGTATCTAATTTTTAGAAATATCATATTTATACGGGATAATTTTAATTGCAATAAATTAAAAAGATTGGATACTTTAAGGACGTATATACAGAATTATAACATCGATGAGAGTAAGGATTCTGCATTTTCCGCACGCAATGCGAGATCTATCGGTACGATTCCCTCTGGGGAGAGAAACGCGTGTAGACGTAAACGAAATTAACCAGAGCTCAGCCAGGAGGAAGCGGATGCGAGTGCATAATTCTGTGCATACATAGGAGGTTCGTATACGCGCGGCGTGTGCACGTATCGGCTTAACAGTCGGCATCGCCGTCGTACACGAACGCATACACACGTACACCGTTTGTTTGTATATTGGTTTGTGCTCCGTATAACGTTAGTTAGCTAGGAATATACAATCCAGTCAGGAGCGGTCGATTGGTCTAGACGAGGTGTGTGTATATGCCCGTACAGTACACCCTGGCCGAATAATCGGTCCCGGTATCGACATACAAATATGTACAATGAGAGATTTATTAATTACAGCAGCGCCGGGGCGATGCTCGATGCATACACCTCTCGATCAAGGCGAAGCGTACGATCGAGCTTTGATCGGATCGGATCGGAGAAACGATGATTTATATTTCCGAATCCAATACGTCTATTTTTGTACAAGATTTCTTCTCATCCCCTCGCATTCTCGATTGATCGTGAATTGTACACGTGATATCTGTATTCCAAAGGCATCATCTCGAAAATACGATATGTAAAATAATTGTTATATATCCGATCGCTGAGCGACGATTCATTTGATTTTACGATCAAGTGTCGTTGATTTGCCATTTCACGCGTTACTTTAATGGTTTAAGTATGGAGAGCCGACATATATGGACCCATACATACCACACGGGAGACGTCGGTTGCCCTATCGCCGCCAGACGGCTTCCGTCTGGGTAAACACACCGATATACCGAGCACAGTCTGGCCGGTAGGGCTTACCGACTACCTAGAGACATCCATCACAGGATTATCGCGGGAGGTACGCTCGCGCGCGGTTAGGACGTGTGACGCCTGTGTGTGCGTACGATCGGTATGCATAAACCTCTGTTCGTGTACCTCGTCTGCATCGTCCACATCTACATGTACAAGCGTACAGCCGCTCTCTGGATGTGTGCGCCGTCCTGTACTATACTTTATTCGATTCTTACTTCCGATTCTCCAGTTAGTACTTCGGAAATTATGTTCTAATGCTTTCGTTCATACCGTGTATGATCATGCACCGAGTATATAAAGACATCACGTAATATATTTCGTATATGAAAAATCAACCCTCAGGAAAGCGATAATTGACTAATTGTGTGTTTGTCAATGCTGACAAACTTTGAACTTTATTATAGTGACTGATTCGATGACAGTTTTCGAAATTAAACATACGATAAGGATTTTAATCGCCTCGAGAGATACCACTGATAGACATATTTGAAACTTGCAAGACTTTCTGACAATTTAAAATAAATTTTTTTCTTGATAGAATTATATTTCTCCGGACATACGTTTCACATTTCGATTACAATGGATATGAGAAAGAGAGAGGAGAATGTGAGAGAAAGAGAAGCTCGACGTTTATTTGAGAGTTATTCTGCTCGGCGTGGTGCAGTCGACGATGTGTATTCGGAGGTGGAGGAAAAGGAAGGAGGTGGTGGCGACGGCGGCGGCGGTGGCAGACACACTGGCAGCGTTGTAAACGAGCAAAGTTTCGAACCCAATATGCTGTCTCCGCGCCGCCGGAGCCCATATTCAAGCTGTCAAGGTGCGGCGCACGTGCGTCCACGTCGCTTCCCGGTATGCCAGACGGGTAAACCGGGACAAACTTTCGAACTGGCACAGACCGTCTGGTACCCTACCACCATCGTCGTCGCGTCAGAGAAACCCGCGAATTCCTAATATGTTATTGTACGTGTCGGCATCGTTTTGTTCGCACGATCGACCACACGGTGTCTGGGTTCTCGACCCAGGAATTTCCTTCCTCCTCTTATTGAGCGTATATCGCTGAGCATTTTCCCTCCACCGTCAGCTGGTTAATCGCACGTAGCACGATTATTGCGCGCGAATCCTTCGTTAAATACGTCCCGCCAGATTCGAGATTCTCTGCTCTGTCATTTATATTTTTTCGCGGCCGCCAATTGACGCGTTGCCCCTTGCCCGAGCCGGGCAATGGAGTTTTGCGCGCCGCACGCACGTCCACGCACGCACGCACGCACAATCGATGCATCTTGACGAATCGGGGTACGCATATGCATTAAACGTGTCTGGGGTTGAACGATGAATTGAGCGAGAGGAGAGAGAGAGAGAGAGAGGGGGGGGGAAGGAGGGGAAGAAGGCAGACGTCGCGACATGTCTGCGTCGTCTAATCTGTAATCACGGTGCATTGCCTCCTCTCGGCTGCTCGTCGCTCAACATCCAACCGGTGTGGCCTATTTGCCTATTTTCTACCCTTCTAGCTCTCGCCCTCGCTTCAGACGAGACTGCCAATATACTTTGTGATGTATCGACATACATTATTAGATTTGGCAATTCACGATTTTTTTTTTTCGCTCGCAACTTTATACAAAGACTAAACAGAGCTTTAATCAGATTTTTCGTTATACAGTCAGCTTCTCAATTCTTATTTCGATCTCTTGATTTGCATAAATAATGAAACTGTAAATATATGCAAAGTATGACTAACATTATTACTAGGCTGAAAGCTATTTTAGTCTCCCCCTTATGATAAACTCACGAAATCTAGGTCATGTGATGCTGAGACTGGACAAAATAATTTAGTAATCCGACGGTGATATCCGACGGGAGACGTCGGATCGATTGTTTAATGAATATCTTATACCGGTCGTCTTTTCGCCATAGTTTCCTCCGCCATCCAGACCTTTCTCTCTCTCTCTCTCTCTCTCTCTCTCTCTCTCTCTCTTTCCCTCTCTCACATCATCGATCGATCTACGTTAACCGCAAGGCTAATAATTATCTCGATTGATAATTTCAAATTAACTTTAATTCAGACGCTATAATAAATAATCTAATAGACAATATTAAACTTCGATGACTTGTTGCCCCTTAGAAGATTGAATTAAACCAATAAATGCTTATAAGAATTTGTCGATTAATGATTGTTAACAATGAAAGCAATTAAAATTAAAATTAATCGATATCAAGTAAAATCAACGTTAATGAACACAATTCTCCTTAAAAAATGGACTTCTTTCTTTCGGACGATATTGACGGCGAACGAGAAGAGAAAATGAATTGGCGAGCGAGTTATAATATATATGCAAGTGGTCTAGACAGTCCAGACAGATGCATCATCGCTAGCATCATCAAGAGAGAAAGCGAAACTCACGAGTTGGGTCTTTTCGCTTCTCGATTCTCGCAAACTTGTCACTCGAATAACGATCGCGATCGTTTTACTGTAGTCGTCGCACAATTATCATCGGCATGAATTCTTAGTTTTCTTACAAGTCATCCTTGTTTATAAGGACACATTAAGAACAACAAGTAATTGATTCTGCCGCGCGCCAAATTAGACTAAATTTTCGATCAAGAAATACAAAAGTAATTAGTAAATATAAGTATGGACGAAAATTTGTCGGCTAATGAGACAGCGTGATAAAGTACTTTGAAAAAAAAGTGACTCTTTCCTTTCATTCTTCCTCCGTACTTCAATGTTTTTGTCTCTTCTTTTCTTCGCGCTAAGTAAGTCAAGTAACGACGTAGTAGATACGGGTCGTGTGTTCGCAGCTTAGATGGGGATGCCACTTGGCCTAAATAGAGTCAAAGAACGACGGGTTCACTGAGTTTTGGCAAAGAAAGAACTTGGCGCAAAATTAAAAATGTGATTTTCTCGTTGGCAACTATGTCATCTTCCCCCAAAAATTATGATAAAAGATTGCGATATTTTTTACAGGTACCTATCAAAGGCAATTACAACAAAGCGGGTATTGGATCGAGTGAAGCGGACTTTCCTAGTATCGAACTAGATTCTAACACGGAGAAGAAACAGATAATGTGGCGAAAAACTCAGGAACGTTATAAAGAAATAAAGGATTAATTGTTAATAGACATATTAATTCAAAGTGAACTCATGTATATATACAATCACGTGTATTGTAAAAAACTTAAAATATTTGTACATAAATTATATTTATAACTTTGCAACAAAATGCAAACTTATATATATCATTGGAAAATGTGAATTTTGTTAATGAATTGTGTTTGACAAATATAAATATAAATTGCTGAAAAAGGCTTTGGTTCATTAGGATATTCATTTTTTCATGTACGTATCTATGAAATAATAAAAAATATTATTGATTGTACATAAAACATTAAAACTTGAAATATTGAAATTTTTATTGAAGTCTATTCTTTGTGAAATTTATATTCTTAAAAGTAATAATGTTTTTAATGTATTTATTTTATTGTTTCTTCTACATAGATAAATGTGATTCCTCCTGTTCAAATGATATTAATTTTACGATTATGGCTATCACAATTAATGAAGGCGATTTTCTCGAGCCTTATAAATCAATCTATATAATTTGTAATAAAATATTCGCGGCATTCGAAGACAAAATATACGAAAGAGAATGAAATGTTACGTTTTGCTGCGCTCCGCAGCAAAGAACCTCCGAAAGAACATCGCTGTCTAAATTCCAGTCGTTCTTTCGTCTCTCGCGATAAAAAGTCAATTTTATACCATTGGATACCTGGACCAAACAGCGTCCATTCGCGAGACTCATTCAGGCCCGGCACTAAACTATTTTCTCCACTTTGGTCGTACGCAGATTTTATGGAGCTTATAAAAATGGCAGACCGCGGGCACGGTAGGACGAAAAGACAGGACGATAATCAGAAATCTCAAAGAAGTGAATTTCAAACTCTGAGTCACGAGTTCAGCTGTTACGGCACGAAGAAAACAGCGCGATTTTTGTTACCGAGGTAGAAATCGCAGATTTCGCAGAATTTCAGTTTAATTTACGTTCACACAAGCAACCTCAACGCGACAAAATCTCGGTGAAAGTCGTCTCGCGAGGTAAATATTTTTGGCTGCTTTTTTAATAACGAACAAATTATTTTTTTACATACTAAATCTCTTTGGATAATTTATATTAATATTTCCCATTATATAATCGAGATAATATAATAATTTAAAAATATATTAGTTACAATAAAGCGAATAAAAATTTTTCACTTTTTTTTCAAATTAATTTTACTTTAATAAAGTTTTAGTTAAAAATGTATAATAATATTTTTAATTGCATCAATAGTGCTGTAATTGTTACATTTTCATACATTAATTTTCATACAATAAAGCGTGTGATAAAAATATTTGTAATAGGACTCCAAAATTTCTGCAACTATATATACAGAAGTGGATGAGCAAGAAAAGGCAATCGCGCGGTGAAGAAAGAAAAAAAAAGCGAAAGAGCAAAAGGAGAGAAGGCGCACGGACAAACAAGAAGGCAGGAAATTGGCGAGGCTAGAAATAATTAGCGCGGTTATTTATGAGGCTCTCCTCGCCTTTCAATTATGCATTTCCGGGCGCGGGAACGAACTCACGGCGAACACAGATCGTGCGATACAACGTATTTTATGTTTCGAATGCAAATCTACTGATTCCAGTAACTTTAAATCGAGGAAGTAATTTTTCGCTCGGGAAACACTTTTGTGGATGTTTGAAAAGGATGTTTTAATCTTCAAGCGACTTTTCTTTACTTTTCTCCGAGATTTGTATCGAATGTTTTGACTGGTTTGCACTTAAAACGAATTCTTTTCCCTCCGATGAAATTGATAATACGCGTAAACCCGAGTATCTGTCGCAAAACGCGATTCTTCGTAAATATCGCAGCGAGGAGTTTACGGAAATGTACCGTACGAGTAGTAGAAGAGAATCCGGGCGGACCTGAATGTCTAGACACGGCGGTAAACGCCGGGGCAAATCGGTGCTAACAAATGGCTCTCGTTTGTTACCTGTCAGCCATTTTTCGGCCCTCTTTTACTAGTGGACAGGCCTCATCTGGCCTTGATGCATCTCTCCACTGGCTGAAGGAGGAAAAGATAGAGAACCAACTTGGTCTGGCCGCGCTCGTTTTTCCCTATTTTTCCGAAACGATCCATATTTATTCGCCAATTGTCGACCGCATCCATTATTCCCATACATTACGCCGTATATGTGTGTTATTTCGCTTGCTTAGTTGTATTATGAATTAAAATTAAAGAGACACCAGTCAAAAATAAAAATTATTCTAACGATATATTTGTAATGCAAGCGAAAGCGTCATGTTAGTGTCGCCCAGTTAGATATTATTAAATTTGTTTCGATCAATTTCGATGTATGGTTTAATACAAAAAAATGTTAATACACCTGGTTTGTTAATAATTTTTGTACATCACGAGACATGTATATGAGAACAAGAGAAAGAAAATGATTATATTACCCATTACGTGGCCGCATTGATGAGAAAACGGTAGTATTTTGACGCAAGAGTTAATCAGAATATTACATTCCGATGCGTGTGACGAGATAATACGAAGTGACAAATTGCGGCCGCTGGCTCGTCGTGTAATTCGAGATGATGTCTAGCCTACATCGTGAGACGGCGGATCAAATTCGCGCGCGAACTATTGATTACCATTAAGCGTATCTGGTGAACACACTTTCGTGCCACCTGCGTTTCAAAGCCACAAAACGCGGCCACAATCCAGGTTGCAATTCTATATAATTTCTATATGCCGATACTATCATCTGATATGATAAATCGATATATGTGTTGAATACACACATTATAATTAACAGTCGTAATTATTATCATATTATTACGTTGATGAAAATTTCTGCTATATAGACGTAACTTGTAATGCGCGTATATTTTCATGAATAAAACCATAATTATATTTAATGGGTGAGGCTTGATAAAATATTCTAATGACGAAATGACTCGACTTAACACGCATACAGACGAAAGAGGAAACTAGCGATACATAATTTCATATAGATAATGACCGATAATAAGGCGCGTTTCTACGATCCGCAAGTGTAATAATGCGGCTATCATATGTTGCCCGCGAGTAGGAATATTATGCTTTCAACTGCACGTTGCAAAATCTCAACGTTCGTTGAGGACTTTTTAATATTCGCCAGCTCTTAATTATATGTTAATCGAGAACAGGTTCCCCCGTAAAAATACTCAAATTATTCCTATATAAATTGCAGCAACATTGCACTGTCAATTGCTAAGCTAATTATTCCAAGTTTTGATTTACATTTCGCGGAACCGATATACAACCCCATCGTAAATTTTCTAAATATAAGAATATAAAATAAGGGAAAGTGTTATATATATATATATATATATATATATATATATATATATTATGTGATCGTACAAAAATATTATTAATCGTTAAAAAAAAAAAGAAAAAAAAAAATCGTTAAATACGATCGATGATCATTGACGTCATTTGAGTTGTGATTTAATGAAATCGAATTCCGTGCGCAACGGAATTGTCGCGCTCCAAGTGCGCACCGGGTACAAGCGTTTCCCATTCGAGATCAATATTGATAAAAGGTTCGAAAAGAGAGTGTTTCACGTGTACACGCGCGCACACGGTGAAAATGATACGACGTTGTTCGACTAGGCAAGCCGGATGTCGACTGTAGCACCGACAGAAACAACAAAGGGTCCAGTTCTGGCTGGGTAATAATGCGTGGTCGTTGTTAGCGTTTGTCCACCGAGAGCGTTCTAATAGACAAGCTCGCGTACCTATACACGCGCTCCGCATATATATATATATACCTTTACGCGGTTTGTAATTGAAGGGGCTAGGAATGCGGACGCACGCATGAAGTAGCAGCCGGTAGACAGTGCAGGATACGCTTTGCAGTCTACGCGTGCATTTATGCGTATATGTATATATGCCCCTGTTACACATCGAGGGGGAGGGGAGGTAACGTGCGCCCGCGTAGGCGGCCCGCGTTAATTAACGATAGAAAAACATGTGTTCGTCAATCTCTCGGTAGTTACGCCCGGCGTAACTTCTCGATTCTAGTACGCGCAACAAGATATATACATACGTACACGCATGCACGATATCACGCCGTATCCTGTATTTAGCGTCGAAAGCGTGTGTGCGTATATACACGAGTCCTATCTATTCCCGAGTTCAACCACCTCGCCGAGAAGGACGCGTGCACGTGTCCGTTATTACTTACCGAGGACACGTCACAACAATGATATTAGTAAATAGATTCTACGACTCGGTCAGTACCTTCGCACGGGGAACTTACTCCCATAGGAGTCTACATGCGCCTGCGAAAGGGCCGCCTAATCTATGACAAGTGGATCTTCCTGTTTTGTAGACTGGTCTATGCCTCGCGTCCCATTATATTGACCTCTCTTAAACTATCATATTGGCCCGAATCTTGCTCGGGCCCCGAAAAGCAGTGTTTCTCATCAAGCTCTCCTTATATATACTTTGATATATATTCCGATAAGCGGCGACATGATGTATGAGTTGTCAATATAATATACCTGCGTATATTATTAGACTATCTTTTTTCACTCGCAAATAATTTACAGCTATGACATCAGACATGCGAGAGCTCGATCGATATCGTATTAATATCCCGCAGCAATCCAAATCAAATATCAGTTAGTTGTGTCTTGGTCGTTTGTCGAGAGACAAAACATGTATGCGTATCATAAGATATCGATATTATAGACGTCAAGTCACGTGACTCGAGAATCGTATGCAATTATAATATATGGACATACATATATTTTTATCTTTTATGTTTCATTTTATAAATTTCATCTTTTTCTTTATATAAGTACATTTTAGCGTCACTGCAGTTATTAATATTATACTAAACTATGATAACTAATTGATTCCAATTTCTTTCATCAGCTTTACTTGTTAATTCATAAAGTAGCATCCGCAAATTTTTATATAAATCCTAGATATCGCGTTTGTAACTAATTGATAAAATGTTGATACAAAAACGCGATCATTGCCTGTAGAAATGTTCGTAACGCGCATAGATAATCCGTTCATTCAGTACATTACCAGAACAAGTCCTATAAATAGTTTCGCGCCGCTGAATGAGACGAGTTCGAGGAAGGCGCGTCCTCCAGGCGCTTGCGACTCGTCGGAGACAAGAATATCGCGTAGGTGGCCCAGAGTGACACGAAGAAGAGGACGTAGGGCAAGACGAGTAATGGCTAAGAAAATAGTAGAGTCAAAAAAAAAAAAAAACTAGTGTTGTAAAAAATTGCAGCGTAGACTCTCGATCGATTTCGACTGCTTGATATAAATTAAACCGAACAAGATCGCGCAATAAACTTGTCATCTTTAAATGATACTTGTTACATTAAATACGATCAAGTATGACGTGTTTAAGTATAAAGATTTACTCATCTAAATATTATATTATTTTAATTATCAATATATTTATTCTTTTATTGTTTTATTTCTCTTTTTATTATTTATATTTTTTATTTTATAATATAATATAATAAATATATATATTTTTCCTATATTATTCTTAAATTACTTTTGACACATTGATCCCCGTTCTTTTGTTCATAATTGTTTTTTTTTTTCTCTTTTTTTTCCTAAAATGATAGATACCGTCATTTTATGATTTATCCCGTGAAAGGGGATATAGAGATGCTTCGTTGATTGCTTCTGCCATCGGGATAAGCCAGCTTTATCGTTCACATTTGTATCCTTCGAGATGCGCAAAGCAATTCGATTTATGAACGGTAGTCCGAAAGGGAATTTCCTAGAGCATTCACGCGTATATCACGTATTTTTCGCAAAGATCATATACGCGGTAGAGTCCGCGCAGAGCGATAATTTCCGCTAGGTCATTACTGTTGCATTAGCCAGCGGCTGAGCATCGATCTGAATTATATATAAGTTTGTAAATTGAAGGAGCGGATATAATTACAGATTGCATATACATGCCCGCGCGAATATCATCGTCCATTTTAATTATAGCTAAATCGACTTATCAATAACTATATACGCGACGAGCAAAATAAAAAAAACCAAAGAAAGATTAAGGAAAAAAATTGAAAAGACAACGCATTCTTCTCTGGAATCCCGC
Source organism: Cataglyphis hispanica (assembly GCF_021464435.1). Taxonomy (NCBI): domain Eukaryota; kingdom Metazoa; phylum Arthropoda; class Insecta; order Hymenoptera; family Formicidae; genus Cataglyphis; species Cataglyphis hispanica. The sequence goes on along the minus strand of NC_065966.1, from coordinate 1,110,359 downwards.
TCTCGTTTCGATAATTCGTGGCCTTAATTCGTGCTGTCGACGCAGAAAAATGTCAAAGAATCAAAGACTTGGCAATTCGCCGAGAGCGTGCACGTGGATACAAACGCGTGTACTTTATGGACTTACGTGTGCAACGAGCGACCGAAAGCGACGCAACGAACCGATCTATGGAGTCGACCGCGTAATTAGCGGCGGTTACGTCAGCTGTGGAGCCAACCTCGGCGCGCGATTCGGCGTGCGAGTGTGTGTGTGTTTGTTCGTATGCGCGCCCGTAGTCGGCGCGCCAGCTTACGCACGTAGGTACCTATACAAGTGTGCGGGCAGGCGCGCATAACATATAGGTAATGCGATAGCTATGTAGCGCAGAGTTACGCGAACTCAATAATACGTCTGACGGCTGTCTAGACGGGGCTACGTGAATGCGGCACATCGCTGCTGGTGCGCGTATGCGTGTGGTAATCCCGCCGCACGCACGATCATACGCCGACGTATGTACGTACTTATACACGTGACCGACGCTCGTCGTCATCGTCGGTCGGGATGTAACGCCATGCACACACGCTGCGCTGCGAAAGCGAGTTACGTGGCACGGCTGCTGCGGCTCTCGCTCGCACCAGTCGGATATCCTGCGATATCACGGGGCATCGCGTCCATGTCCCCCGACTTGGATAGGTCGGATTAACTTTGCTCCAGTATTAGACACGGTGTGCACAATTCGCTTCCTCCATCGTTGCTTTTTCAAAAATTAATTGACTAATAAAGTTGATATTAATATCCAACACATATCCCCCTGCTGTTTTTTTGAATATTTCTTTTATTTTTCAAACAAAATATTGTATATTTTGAAGTTTCTATATTTCGATGCGCGTAAAATAATATTTTACATTTTCTCGCGTATCAAAAAAAGATTATCCGATATATCACGTTATCGCATTTCTCGTTATTGATTTCGCGATGTTCTAATGATATAAAATAAAGCAATTTCAACATTCGCGTGCAAGGTTGACAATGAATGCGGACGGTTAGATAAATAGATAAATAAATAGCCACATATCCGAATAGATATATGTATGGATTAGCGAGGAGAAGATAACTCTCGCGGATACATTTCGAGTTGGAGATGGAGAAGATGAGAGGCAAAGATATATTAGTTTTGCGCTCAGCGCAAAAGTATAAAAATAAAAAAAAAGAAAACGAGAGAGAGAGAGAAGGAAAGAGAGAATATATACGCCTACTTCCTCTCGCAGGTATCTGCAATGTCTACGCGATCGGCTACGTGCACTTGTAAACGGAACCAGGAGGCGTGAAACCAGTTCGCATGGAGAACTTCAACAGTTGTTCTTCTCACGCTACTTGGACAGTCTCACTGGCTACTCATAGATAGTAATCGTAATTACCCAGCGGACGTGGTTGGCTCTCGGTACAATCATTTTTTTTTTTCCTCGCCCCGTCAAACGTCATTCTTTATACCGCTACTCTTTTCCTCTCTTTATCGCCCTCTTCCCGTCGCTCTTGTCTCGTTTTTGGTTTGAAGAATATATTTTTTAGCTGTCGCCACGCGATCCTCACGCGATCGAAGGGACATCCTGCCAACCTGCATTCATCACGTCAAACGTGTGCGCTTATTATACGTTATGTATCCCTATCGAAAGAGTCAGGTGTAAATATGAATCGGTTATAAAAATTGACGATTGCCAAAATTCAAAATAAATAATTTTTAAAAGAATCTGTTTATTTTCAATAATTTATTTGAGATGATCGATTTATATCACTCAATTTTATTTTAATGATGGAACCTTCAGAATTTCTAAAAAATATACGTCACTGCGTATATAATATCTGAGTTTTTTTAAAAAAAGCTAGAAAAGGAAATATATATTTATTTCAAATTTTATATATATTAAAATCTATTCGCAGAAGGAATTTTCTTTATCAATCTCTTCCTCTTTTCAAGCCCTTAATACTACCATGAATATTAATAATCAATCCTTATGCAACGACTGAAAATGATGTCTGAGACGTAACGTGGCGAGCGCGTTCCCCGTTTGTTGATCGCGAGTTTGGTTTTAGTACGCTTGGTTTCGCTCATCGAGTGTACTTCTCCCGTCAGGGAGTGCGAGAGCACCCTGAGCCATAGCTGTAGACTAATGATTCCGTCTGAGTGGGAAATTGACCACTAGGGTGCTGAAAACCTTCGACCGCTGGTCGAGAGAAGGAGAAAGAGAGAGAAGAGGTCCATTGTGTCCCGCGGGCCTTAGCGAGTGCTTTTCAGTTTTTTAACGGCGCTACGCGAGGAGCTTGGAGAACGCATCCTCCATACCAAGGTTCTCGCACCAACGGACGATCGTAATTCCGTAAAGGCGATTTTATTTTACGTCACTCATATGCGTATGGTTAATCGGTTGAGTTTCACGAATAATCGCCAATTTACACTTTGCACTATTCGCAAACTAATAGAGTAAAGATCCTATTAATTAAATCGTTTATATTCGAAATATTCTTATCTATGAAGCAAGGGATTTGATACGTGTCACTGAACTTTAAGAAATTGCGAGTAGCTAGCAGTCTGCAAAGTGTCTGCCATGTAGAAATGCAAGTTTACATTATAACGAGTACTGGCTGTAACAGAGAAAGAGAGAGAGAGAGAAAGAGAGATCTGATCTCAGCGCAATAACCACAGGGCGTCGGTATTTACGCAAAGCTGCGCAGAATAACGAGATCTCTGGAAATGACTGGAGGCGCTCGCGATACTAACATAAGTGCAAGTTGCAAGAGAATGTGTTTAAAAAATACACACTGTTATAAGAAATATACAAAGAGAAACTAATATATTTATTATAATATTATTATATAAAATTATTTATATATAATATTACAATATAATAATTATATTTAAAAAAAAAAAAAAACAGTAATGGGGAAAGGAAAGTGAAAAAATTCAGTTGTCAATATTTTTGTTGACAAAAGATTACATTGGGTTGAGAAAGAATGCGGTACTCTGCAATGTTGAAAACATCATTTAAAAAACTTCGCGTCTCTCTCGTTGATACAAAACCTCAGGATGGCAAGAGATTGCATGACATTCGATATATATTTTTCAGTGTGCAGAATTGTATTTTCCTTCGTTATAGACTAACGTCGTCGCGCCTTATATCGTTGAACGAACACACATCTCGAGTGGACATGTTTGTCTCTTGCAGAAGAATACCGTGGAAGAGTATACGCGCATCGTTAGAGCTAGGCTGTCAGATTGCGCAGGTGGTCACAGTGGACGTGGATAGATGGTCCATGGCGTGGGCAGCAACGACCGTGGTCCCTGCAGGCGAGTTCTCCCCTGCGTGCGCTCCTCTCTCTTATTCTCTCTGTCTCTCTCTTTCTCTCTTTACCTGCCTTCTCCGATGAAAGACAACGCGTCGCAGTCTCTTATCCCCGCGTCACCGCATCCTTTTATCCTTGAGTCGTCGCATTGGCACGTTGTCCTCCTAGTTTCGCGTGCTTCTGTAGCACTGCCGTTCACTCTCTTCCTCTATTCGTGCACTCGCTAACTTCATTTGCCGCGCCTTTTCTCGTCGTTCTTCCTTCCGCCCTTCCATCTTCAGCATCGACGCGAGGAGGCCGTCCCGCTCTCTTGGTATATGTCAGTCATTCGGACTGGCCGCGCACACAACTGCCCTGTACCTTGAAAATACATTCTGCCAACTTGCGCATCTCGTCCTGGAATGACCTGTATGCATGCACGTATGCACGTACGCATTGTGAGCGGGCACGTGCACGAGCGTGCGGATAAGTGTAACGTTACCGATTCCTTGACGGCTCTCTCCGCCGACGGCATCTCGACGTTTAATATTTCAACGTCCGTTAAAACACGACCGTGCCTCTCTCCGTATCGAACCTGCCTCTCTCTCTCTCTCTCTCTCTCTCTTGCTCTTTGCTATTTTTTTTTCGAGACAGCAAAGATTGTAAATATCTAGAGTTTCTCGACTATTGCACGCGAGTTTGAATGCTGGCTGGGAGCTAATCAACTATGAGATAGAAATTTCCGTGTGCGCGAAAAGAAAAAAGATGGAAAAATATTTTATAAATTGTATCTTAATATAAAAGGCAGAAAATGGAATATTATAGAAGAATAATCCGTAAAACTTATGCCGGATTGCATTATTAGAAGAAAAATGTGCACGTCGATAAGACATATCGAGAACATCCACGGAGAACGAACTTCCAGGGGTCCATCCGTACTGAATGGAGCAGGGTAGAAACAATCAAGTTTTGAAGGGTTGACTCGGGCGGGGGGATCAAAGGTTGAACGAAGGGGCGCGCGGTTTCAACAGCCCCACTGAGTGGCTATTAGGCACCCCCAAGCCAAGCAGGAGCAATTTGCTATAATCATTACCATTCAGGATCTCCGAGCCGAGAGGGCCCGTTCGTCTCTCGCCCTCTTCGGCCAAGAACTCATAGCTTATGCCAGTGCCATTGTCAACGGCGAGTAATATCTGACCAAAGCGCTACGCCAAAGTGAAACAATATCCAACCGTAGTGTACAATTTGCAGAGAATAAACGATCGAGATATTATAAAGATAAATAATGTATGGAAAGCCTCTTTCGAGAGAGGAAAAGAATTTAGAAAAAAAAATAATTCTTTTATACATAGAGTACAAAATATTTTGCGCGATATTTCAAGATCGATTACTAAATTGTTTTGTTAAAAGAAAATGAAGGAGAGAAGGAAGAGATGGAGATAAAGCGGTAAGAGTCAGAGAGGAAGAAGGGACTAGAGGACGCATGAATGTGTCAGCAAGAACAATTGATGAAAAACGACGCGTGGTTGCGTTTCTTGGAAAGTCTGTCCAAGGCGTAGCGTAGAATGAAGGAGAGGCAGGTGTGTCGCGGATGCAGCTGGAAGGCACTGCATGTGCGCCGTCGTTGCGAGATACCTTAACGTCTTTCCTTAATATGCGTTCTCTCTTCTCTCATACTTCTCACTCTTTTATCCGCTCCTCGCGTCAGAAGCGAATTATCGACGATAAAGTTGCTCGAAGGAAGGTAGCGTGAGAAGCAGTCGAGCGCGCCAAGTACATAAGAATCTCTTAACATAAAATAATACTGCCTAGCTAAATAAGGTAGATTATAACGCGAATAACCTCGGGACGAAAATGGAAACTTTTGCGAGTGCAAGTATCTCGCATAGAGAGTGTTAACTGCAACCGACCTGTCGGTCAGAATCGGAGCGCGATCTGCTCGAGAGGATCCGTCTACCTGCTTGCCAGCTACAAAACACGACGTTTCGCGGATGTTCCGCACCGCCCTAAAAGTCCGTTCATTCGGTGACGTCGGACGGTGGGACTCGAGGACTCCGACAAGTCTAGACTGTCGGCAGACGTGGCAAAACGACGATATATTCAGCCTCGTCCCGCTCGCTGACCACAGTCAGCGGATGGCTGCCTTTGCACGGATACTACTTCCGAGCGAAAAGGCTGAACCGCGAGAAAAGAAAAGGATGAACGGAATAAATTATATTTGCTAGAAATTTACAGGCTCTCTCTCTCTCTCTCTCTCTCTCTCTCCCTCTCTTTCGTTTCTGAAATACATAGTCAAAGGTGAAGACAAACTATTGATACGCTCTTTCGCCGACATGCTTCTAGAAAATTACGATAGGTTGTTTGCGGTTTCGTCTCAGCGGTACGTTTCTGTGGTTTTGATTGTCTCGTATGCGATCTCGATCTATCTCGGTCTAGATTTATGTATAAGCTTTTCGGGAACGTGGACTTCAAACACAGGGATATACGCGTATATTCAAAATTTCTTTCTATAGATGTGCGATAAAAAATGTACGGCTATTACGACTTTTACTACAACATTGCCCGGTTGTGTTCTTTCTTCCACAGCTCTGATCCTTGTGGCCGAACTCAAGATCTCAGATTCTTTCTTCGTGAGCTTGCACGCGACTTAGTGCGAAGATGCATAATAAACGGTTATCATCGAGAGAGAGAGAGAGAGAGAGAGAGAGAGAGAGAGAGAGAGAAAGGGAGAATCTGTACCTATATCTGTTCAAGAGAACCTCCTCAAGTGATTCGTGTGTTGTAATAAGTAGCGACGCGGGACGAAGGGCATGGAGGAGGGATAAAAATAACAAAAGAACATTCGTTGGAAGCTGTTATTCCCATTACTTTGCCTGTCCGCTTCTCTGCAATGTTACGGTATGCATTATGCATGTAAACCTTCCAAGTTTTGCGTATTGGATTCGACGTTAGTTCAAGACTAACGTATCCTCCCATTTCTACCGATAACACGGACTCGTGTTCGTGATTGCAATTTGATTCTCTGACGTCAATCTAATAGACAGACTATGATACACATAAATGTTATCCCTATATTTCATACAAACTTATCTTGTCTTTCAGCTTATATTTATTATAGATTATTTATAGATAAAGATATATTTTTAATGTAAATAGATGGGGGTAAGCAGGGATACGAGAAAGGCATATTTTGTCGGACGGAAAAGATACCGAGCCGTTGAGAGATCTCTCGAAGCAGCAGCGCGATCTAAATAGGCAAGTCTCTCGTTATCTGTCAACGTGCCATCAAAATGAAATGGCTGTTTTCTCTTCTTTCCCGGTGTGCCGACAATCTGCATTACACATCTGCAAAGCGAGCAATTTATTTCTACAAGCATGCGCTTTGCGATTCGTATCTTACACATGCCTACTACGTCTATCGTGCCTACGTGTCCGCTCTCCGAGCGAAATATTCCGCTAGAATGTCCAAGTCCCGTCACGATAGTTGAATGCGACATCGTATAACGTATAAGCAATACTATATTTCTAATATATCAGTCACCGCATTGTTGCGGACGGCATAATGATGTTAAAGGGAAACGTGCGCTCGTGTTGTTTTCGTAGTCTTGCAAAAAGTCTTGCATATTCTTGTTGTCTTGTTACGCGCGTGCAGACGAGAAGCATCGGGGCGCGCACGTGTGCAGCGTAAATCTTTAGACATTACCGATGCGAAGACGCGGAGCGGCGAGAGAGGAGGCTGACGCGGATGTACCATCGAGAATGGGAACAGAAGCTGCGAGACATTGTTTCTTCGAGAAATCTCCGCATCCTATCAGCACGAGAGAATAGGAGAAATTAAATTCTCCAACTATGTTCGTTGACCGGTCGTTTGTTAGCATCGACTGTACAGCATCCGCAAGAAGAGATGCGCGAAGAAACATCGCCGTTGATATTTTAATTATTTCATTTAAATTTTATACAGTTGGAGATTTTTTGAAAAAAAACATTTTGCTTTTTCATAAAAAACTCGCCGAATTTTTGCAAGGAATTTTCGCGTTTTATCCAAAATATCGAAGCTTTCCATAAATAAATAAAATAAATTTTAATTTTAATTTTAATAAATAAAGTAAATGTAAAGAAAAAGTTTGCGCAAAACGTCCATCATGCTATAAAAATCTCATAGAAAAAATCTCATTCGAAAAATTCAATTCTCGATCGAGCAGCTCGAGGTTATTCTCTAACGCGCATAGTATTTTAGATGTGCATCCTGTCTACACTCTTAAGTGACAGAACGTTCCGTAGCACCGTCACGATTCCACGCAACCGCCGCAAATCCTCCAGGGAGCACGTAATTACGCAACACTATTGGCAGTACGGTAGCATAATGTTCGCCTCGGGTTACTGACGGGCCCTGATGGCAGTTTCGCCGATTATGCGCCGCCAATTCAACATGCGGAGAGTACTAACGCGTACATATGTATACGCACGAAACATCCATAGTTGCTTATCTATCAGCGACGAGCCGAATGCGCCTAGACGACGACGATTGATCACGTTCGTAGAAACCAATGACGTTTTCGATGAAGGATCGGATCAATTTGTTCACGCGGCGTTTCGTGCTATCGATATTTAGAATTGATGATATCTAGTCTCGATATAAAAAGAGAAATAAAGAGAGAAAGAACGACAGTGTAGTTTTTCTAATAGTAACAATCGTTGTATGCCCTTATCTACTAGTTTTTCAATTATTTTATCAGATTTTTCTGTTTGCTCGATTTTGAAGCTTCATCAGCTGATTCTCTCAGTTGTTAATCATTCGTAAACTTTCTATCATTGGCTCGATGAGTAATTCGTATATTTGTCAAAGAAACTAGGTTGAATCATATCTCAGAATATCTCCGGAATTATATCCGCCGTATTTCCGGACATTCGTTCAAATCGAAGAAATAAAATACTAGTGTACCGAATATTTTATGCAAAAATTATGTCGCATATAAATGTGATAAATATAATAATTTATGCGATTTATGACATTTAAATATATAGTGTTTTTTTACTTCTCAATGACAAATAATTATTGTAATTGCTTCGAGATTATCGCAGCTCTCGAGATTCAATTGTGAAAGAATCTCTTCGGTTTGCGCGCTCTCTTCTCTCTCTCAACCATGTGTTAAATCGATCAAATCGGTGACATCCGCGATTTATTTTGTTCCATTCCTGTTCCGGCGAGTTTTTGCGCTTATAGATTGGTAGATCGACTCCGAGACTATATCGAGTCGGCCCATCGTCGATGAGTCGTGACTTCCCGCCGAGTATGAATGGAGTAGTAAGTCGCGTAACGTCATTTCGTCTTCAAGATCCCCGTCTGTCACCGGGAAATCGCAAGAAACGCGATCGCCAGAACGCGTTACGGAAATCTAATAAACGGATATGGCGTTACGTAAGACGTTTTGCAGTATTGAAAATCATGAGAGGAGGAGAGAGATATATTCATTTTATTAAACGCCGTCATCCAAAAGAATCAAACAATTCATTGTGTGTGTGTGTGTGTGTGTGTGTGTGTGTATATATCATCGTTTCTTATAATAAAGAGAAAAAATATAAAATGAAAAAGATAAAAGATAATAAAAAAATATAAGAAAAAATAATATAATAATATATATTATTAAATCTCTCTATCATTATTAATTATACATTACCATTAATTATATAAATAATTCATTATTATTAATACTTTCTTTAATTAATAAAATAATGAAATTCTTATCAGCAGTGATTTTTTTCTTACATTTAATTCAGGAAAAAAAAACAAATTTATAATATATAAATTATATTGATAATGAAAAAATCTGGCTCTCTCTTTTTCGTACAACGAAATGTATCGAAAGATTACGATCGCGGCGCGTCTGAGGCGAATAGAGATGAAGCGCAGCTTCACGCAAATCGAATTTTCGTCGTTCTTACGACGACCGGCGCAAAGACAGCCGTTGATAAACGAAGGGCGATTCAGTCCGGTGGATCGTTTATTGAAGAAAGTCTAGACTGCATAGTAGTCGGACAACCCGGGTAAGTTCTCCATGCGACGCTTCCCGAGATCGATCGATCGATGACTTTTTGCCAGTTCCGCGGAAGAGGCGATCAAAGAGTGAGATCGTGCGAGTACGGAGGAAAGAAAATCTCGCCGCCTTTATCTCGGGCGGTATCTCTCTTTCTTCGCCCTTCCCATGATCGCGCCTCGCCTTTCCTTCTGCCTCACACCTTGCTACCCCTTCGTCCTTTTCGCTATTTCCTGACCTTTTTCAGCTATCCTCGATGATGACCGATAGATTCGCGCCACTGTTGTCAAAAGCATCTCCCTCTTCTTTCTCATTCTTTTCCTCTTACCTCGTACATTAATTATTCTGCTGTACGATTGTATTCATCTATCTCAGACTTTGTCAAAGACTATAGACGATAGACTTGGGTTCGGATCATATACAGACTAAACTCACTCACGTTTCGACTGAATCTCTCTATGAATTAAATAACGTTTAACCAGGAAGCCGCAACGTTATGTACGCTGTTCAAAAAGTTCAAAATATTTTTCAACATATTTTATTTATTAAGTATAAAAAACGCTATATATTTAAATATATATAAAATGGCGTGAACAGTTATATTTATCACATTCGTATGAATTTCTGCATAAAATATACGAACTATATTTTATCTCTCCGATTTGAAGGAGCGTCCGGGAATGGCGGATATAATTATAGATATTCCAAGATATGCTTCATGCCTAATCTCTTCGACAAATATACGAGCTCACTCATCGAGCTACTACTGATAGAAAGTTTACGAATGATTAACGACTAAAAATCGTTTGATCAAGTTTCAAAATCGAGTATGCGAAGAAATCTGATGAAATAGTCGAAAAACTTGTAGCTAAGGGGCAATTGTTATCATTCTATCAGGATAAGATACACCATCATTCATATCATTGCGCGAGCGATAGACGCAAAGTCTATACACGTACTTGGACGTGGCGTAATGATATCAATTAGTGCATCGCCGCGAGAGGAAGGATGGGAGGGTGCGGGCTTCCGTAGTGGGGTAGTCTAGCGGGTAGTTGCGACGGGGTGCGCTGCAAGGAGCGCATAGTATCCCTGGTGGCAGATCCAGCATCGTCACGTGTCCAGGGGGCGGTACCGCTTTGTCGGGGGTCGCGCCGCGCCGAGTCGCGAGGTATAAAAGAGACGTGGACCAGCGGTGCATCCACCAATCACCATTGCACCTTGTCGCCGGTACGGTGTGTATATTGCATTATCTTCACGTGCCGAAATTTTCTTGTCTCTCACGCGCGTCACTCGAGATGACTTTTACCACCGTCCGCGACTGACAGGCATTTCGACGGCCATCATCATCTCACTCATTCCCGCTCGCGCCGAACGTTTCAAAACAACCGGAAGTCGCTGCTTTAACGTCAACCCCCTTCGTGTCTTCGGACAGTGGCGAGATATGTAAGGCTTGAATGGTATCTGTCTTTCTCACAAGTACCTTTTTTATTCGGTTCCTACGAGATGCTTTGTCGATTGTTGCCGAAATTAAAAAGCTTCTTAATCGAGTATTGCGTTTTTAATACTTCCGTTCTTGCCTATATAATCCTCTAATAGATCTTATTTAATATTTCGATTAAAAAATTATTTGACAGTTGTCATTCACATATACATATATATTTATTGTATAGTATAATTTAATTGTTTTATATTTTTACTGTAGCTTTGAAATAATAAAATCTAATTTAGTCGCGTGTTGTTTACGCGGATGTGCTATTGTAAATAAATGTCATTATGTAAATATAATGTACAACAAAGTGCACTTTAAAATAAAATTAATACATAAAATCTATTGAAATATACAATTATTTTTACAATGAAAAAATTTGTAAATTACTATTTTATCCGTAGATAAATAATACTAATCGTAATATCGATGCAATCGAAAAAATATATACTTCTATTTGAAATAAATGTTGCGAGATAAATCGTGGGGAGATTTGGTGAAAATCGTATATTGTTGAATTATCCCGTGAAAATAAAACATTTAGAAAATAAATCGTTTAGAGAAATACTTTGCACCAATATGAATGAGGGGGAAAAAGTCGGATCCATCTTGAATTCAATAATATTTTATCACGTATCGTCTCGTATATACGCAGACGCGTAAAATATGCGTAAAAGCTCCGCGGTCTCGGCTCGATCGAGCAAGTCCTTTTGAACTCTCGCAGCCGGCGAAACCGGAAAATTCTCCGCTATAAACTTCCGCGCGAGGGACACGTAAAAAACAAAAGGAAGGAAGGTAGCCGAAGGGAGGGCGCGTAGGTGGATCCTGCAAACCATAGGCAAGACGGAAGAACACCCGAGGAACGCACGGATGCGAGAGGAAGAATGCAAAGAGTATGGTGGACGAGACAGAAGGATGAGGATGAGGACAAGAAGAAGAAGAAGAAGAAGACGAAAGAGAAGGAGGCAAAAAGAAAAAAAAAAAGAAGATAAGGATAAGGAGCAAGAGAAAAAGGAGAGTTGCAGTGGTAGGAGATATACAGACATGCAGGAAGGCAGGCGTATAGACATACAGACAGATAGTCGCCGTCGTCGTCGTGACCGTCGCCGCCACCGCCACCGCCACCACCATCGTCACCGCCACCGCCACCGCCACCGCCACCATCACCACCATCGCCACCACCATCGCCACCATCACCACCATCGCCACCACCATCGCCACCACCATCGCCACCACCATCGCCACCGTCACCGCCGCCGCCGCCGCCGCCGCAATCGCGCGCTCGAAGAAGGAAAGTGGGGACGACACGATACAACGCAACGCGGCCGCGTGTACAGGCCTGCTTTTGCAGAGCTTCGCTCGGCATACGGCGAAACGTTTCGCCTTGTGCTGCTGCTACTGTTGGCTCGCTTCTGGCTCTTGACTACCAACTGGCCGTCGACTGCTTGCTCCTCTCAGTCTGCCGGGCGGCCTCGCGCGCGCTTGGTTTCCACCGACGAGAATCCGCGTGTCGCGCGTCGCGAAGCGAACTCGCGGACTTCTCTCGCGTGGAGGATCGACGATCGCGTCGTGAATCTACCGAATACGCTGCGACAAAAATCGAGGAGTTTTTTTTTTTAAAGATATATCCGTCGCCGTTGAGAGGCGACTCTGAAGTAAATCGCGAGATACCACCGTTCGTGGTGGAGCCCCTCGGGGATTCCACGAGATTGGCCGCGCGAAGGAGGTGCAGCCGAGCGTGGAAGGCACGCGGAGGGTTTTAAGATCGTGCATCGTATCGAGGACACAATCGAGAGAAAATCCTTGTATCGCGACTCATTTGTGCAACGTGCGTTTCATAATACACTCCTGTATACGTACCACGTGTCGCGATGATTCGCGACTGGTGGCTTCAAGTGTCGTGCATCGATCGATGAATCAAGCGAGGAAGGGAGGCGTTCGCGAGGAAGGCGACGGGACAAAATAGCATATACGCAAACGATACCGCTCTTACGTTCGACACGAAACTTTCAACCATCCACAGGTGTTTGAATCGATCCATTTTCCCGTGTCCTCGTGCACGTCGCGATACGCAGTGCTCATAATCCAGGATCCGAAACATTTTTCTGCAAGATTCAATGAGAAAGGTTCGGCAAAATAAAAGAAAAAAGATCTTTTTTTAATCGCTTGTAAGAAAAACTCGTTGTCGTTTGCATGTGTCTAAATAAACAAGCAAGCTCGAAATGATAAGAAGAATTCGCGAGATGACAATTAGAAAGATCATTGAGTCTCGTAGTATTTAAAACAGAGAAAAAAATTCAGATACCAATTAGTACAAGCAAAAAACATTTAACATATAATAAGCGTGATATAAGTGCATATAAAGTAAAGTAATTAGTATAGTAGTAAAATAATTAATATAAGCGACTAATACAAATTTTTTCTCGTTAATAAAATCGTGAAAAAGATATTGCCAAAGGAGAAATAGTAGCGCATAATTTTTCAATTTAAATTTGTAACGTATCGGCCGAGAAAGCAATATTACAATTAACTTTGAAAATATGTATGTAAGCACATATAAGGAGTATATAGAAAAAAATATATACATACATAGAGAAAGAGAGAGAGGGAGGGAGGGAGTCAGAGAAGATTGCATTTCTTCAATATAAATTACATTATACGACGATACGCGTATCGTGATTTATTTTTTAATTCTCGTGGATTAATTATCGCGTCTGTTTGACAGAAAAAAAAAAATAATTTCCTGATGATAATTTTGATATTTTATGACACAGACGAGCATATGAGTTTGAAATTATGGTGACAGCGTGAGAGACAAGATTCAATTTTTATCGAAATCATCCCAAACTTGACACGAAAGGACAATTTGCATTTTCAGACGTTCAAATGAGTCCGTTTTCCAAAAAGAGGAATGTAAAACGCGTGACATACGGAAAACGAAATCTATGACATGAAGTCCCGTGAGCGTTAAAGGAAGAACAGTGAGATCGGCCACGCGATATCCTCTCCGCGTCCAATTTCCGCGCGGTGAAAACGAAGATACGTAGATCGGCCAAGAAATCGGCAGAATCAGGCAGATGAAATGTGAAGCACGAGGACAGCGCGTCGTAGACCTGGCGGGAACGAAGGCGGAAGTTGAGAAAACCGAGGTGAGATTCACCGCAGGGATAGCGGCACGTCGGGGGAGCACCTGGCGCGGGCCGCCTGAGATGACGGCCTTGCGACAGGATATCACGGCATCCCCGTATAGAACCTTTCTCCTGCTGTCACTGATCGGACTACTGCTGCAAATCCATTCGGCGACAGGTAAGTGTTACCTTTGGAAAATCCTTTCTTATTCGATAGAGCATCGCCTCGTAACGCGAATTAACAAAAGTTTTTATATTTATAATAAATTTATTATAAATCTCTTACGGAAATTGTGATCGATATAATGTGTGGGATTACTTGGTGGCTCGCGGACTTTTTTTTTTTTTTTACTTGTTTTCCTTCCAAATTAAATGACCGTTGCTCGTTGTGTTTTTGCACAATCAAATTGTGCACAGCAATTTGCAAACGTAAATATCGCGAAACGATGTCGTGGTTATATTAAAAACTTTAATCCATCATTTAAGTTATACTGAAATTTTTACATACGGGGAGCATTGTTATCAATTGGAAGCACGATTTCACGGAAAGTTGATTAAAAGGACGTTTTTCGCACAATACATCTCTCGGATCATGGAATGCGTCATTCTCTCTTGCGGTTTGAGAGATACCTTTATCGTCCAGCAATTCGCAACATTGTGATACCTTAGTATACAATTTGTAATTTGTGATTTCACAGGGCTATAATTTCCAACATTGCAATTTGCCGTTGCGGGCATTGCGGCTTAGTTTGCTACGTGTTCAATTTAGCGCTTCACAATGTATGTAATGAATGATTTCGTGAGTCGAGCGAAACGAAACGTGACTCTGTTTGAGCATTTGATCCTTTCATATTACTTTAGTATCGCATTTTGGGGTAGTTTTCTCATTGTCTATAAAAAGTTATCGAAAAGGGGAAAGAGAGAGAGAGAGAGAGAGAGAGAGAGGGGGATAATAGGGCTAAATAAAAAATAGACACCTCGATGATGTTCAATTTAAATCAATAATTTACAAGCCACTTTTCTCCTACATTTGCACTTCGACGCGAATCAAATATCACTGTATCGCGCATTATTTACGCACACCGTGCATCTTGACGAACCTAATACGCTGTTCGCTGTTTTACGTCCAATTAAATTATACGAGATTCGCATTCCCCTGCAACGATATCGCTGCAGTTGCAGCGAACAACGATCGTCAATTATCCCTACAATGCCAATTAAATTAGTCCCGTCGACATAGCTGATTACTCGTAGAAATACATAAAACGATCGTCGGCCATCTACGGACAGGTGATAAAGTGCGAATTAATTCAGCGTTAATTCAACGTTTTGCACGACGACCATCGTCGCAACAAACACGAGCTTAGCGCGGCTTTAAAACTTCATTAACGTCCGAATCGAGTCGACGATTTCGCGAAAAGATTATAGGGGATGAAAATTGTTTAAGCAGTGATTTTTTTTTCCGAAATTCAAAAGAGAGAGAGGAAAAGTGTATTTCGATAATTAATCTAATTGTGTGTGTGTGTGTGTGTGTGTGTGTGTGTGTGTGTGTGTGTGTGTGTGTGTGTGTGTGTGTGTGTGTGTGTGTGTGTGTGTGTGTGTGTGTGTATGACGATAAGCCTGATTTGATTTAGCGATCTATTTTTCTCATTTTTCACTAACATAAATCGTGTGAAATAATTTTACAAGACATTCGAGAAGACGCTGTCAATAAAAATAACCAAGTTTAGATTGATCAAAGATCAACACTCGATTATAAAAATTACACAGAATACAAAACTTTTTAGCGCTCTCGCCGAATCTCTGACTCTTTTAGAGACCGATCATTCTATACGAGGGAGAGGGAGGAGGGGAAAGAAAGGGGTGCGAGTCTGATATGGATGCGGAGAAGCTAAGTAAAAGGGACACGCTGAAACGTAAAGAGAGAGGAAGAGATGCACGTATGCAGGGGCGCGCGAGCGCGCACGAAAGGGAAGAGAAAGAAGAAATAAAGGGGTAAACGCGCGGGGAAGACATATACGAAGCAGGAGACAGAGAGAAAGAAGAAAAGATGGAGTGAGAGAAAAGGGGGAGGGGGAAGAAAGCCTGGTGTAATGGAGGAACCAGTTTGCGGGTCAGTGCTCCGCATCAGCGAGAGGCGCTTCAGCCTCTAGACGCGCGGACGATGCCACCGGGTGAAAGAAGGACGGGGACGGGAGACCCTGTGGATCCCGTGAAGGACGTGAAGGAGGAAGGAAGAGTCCAATCGGGATAGATAAAGGGAATCGTTCGAGAAACGCTGTGATTTCGAGATTTCAATCTCTGTGTTGCGTGAAAAAAATCAATTATCTTCAAACGAGAGAGCTGTGTCATATTTTCAATAGTCAGTCTCTTACCGTGTCGATTCAAATATTCAGATATTGTGCCCTACACAATTAAAAATAGTTTAAGCTTCTTACATGATGGGAGAATCCCTTCCCATCATAGCTCTCGTATAATATTGTAGTCTTGGAGAAAAGAATGATATGATAAGAAGAAAATGCGAAGATGGAGAGCGCAGCGTTTTTCGAAAATATACTCCAGTTTTCAGTACGCATAAAACTGGTTCTATTAGCTGGGCGTGTGTAGATGCATCGGATTAGCACCTCGAGTCCGTATCCCTTAGCATGGGTAACGTGGTAAAAACAGTTCGACGAGCATGACCGAAGGCGCAGCAGTCCGCAGGAGATGGTGAGCCCGCGATAAAACACTTGAGTTATGCGTGCGCGTGCGGTTGCCTTCATATTCCACGCGAGGAAAGATAGTATTTGAAAAACCGTGAGATATATTACTCGCAATTGTCACGCGCAATGTCATCAATGACGCACGAGTTCACCTCGTTTCGATGCAAATTAGACACATCATTCCCGCGGACGACATCTCAATCTAATTAATAATCGATAATGAAATCACACAAATACGTTTGCGATCGGAAGACTTATCATACTAGACTTCCAATTAATATTCAAAATTAGTTTGTTCATCAACAATTTTCATATCATTTATCTTAAAAAAAAAAAATCAGAGAAAAAATGAGTAACGTATCGCTATTACCTCATTGCAATCTATAAGAGCGTTACACGTCATCGATGTCAGCCGTTCATTCGGAGAAAAATCGATATCATGAGATGGAAAGAATCATGACATACACTATAAGGAATTAGCGATCAGTCTAGAGTTTTGAGAGTCAAAATTATCCGAGACGCGTATTCGAGAAACAATGTCGCGGATGACATTCGCAGTGTCTTTTTTTTCGGCGGATTTTTTGACATTTCTAGAGAAAGACGACGGGGAGGGGGAAAGGGGAGGGCAGAAGGGGGGGGGAAGCTTATGGTTTTGATCAACCGGTCGAGAATCGCCGCGCGCGCGAGCGCGGGGACAATCTCCGAGGCTTGATGACTAACCGCGTGCCCGTCTTGCCTGGACAAGAACTCGTCTCCCCTACGGCACGTCGCGAATACCTGCCCAGCGCTTGCCGAGGCAAGCGCCGATCTTTTTACCACCTGCTGCCGCGATCCCGCGACATCCCGTGTTATTTCGTCAGCGTGTCCCGGAACGTCCCGAGACGATTAGGGTATATCGCGAAGACGAGACGAGACGAGACGAGAGACGACGAAAGACGATATTATAAATATACAAGTGACGTTATTTTGAATAATATATGTATACGATATCTAATTATATATTTACAATAATTCTTCTCTCTTTCTCCCTCACCATTTTACTATATGACAAACATTCTCGAATTAACGCGATAAATTTCGAAATTTTTGGCGAACAGAATGTCTCGTTTCAATGATCATTAAAATCGATATCGACATCGCAATCGTCGTGTGAAAATTCAAATTCTTCGAGTACGACGAGAGTGCCTGTACGTGTGCGCAAAGGTTGCTGTGAGGTAGAGTGAGCTGCACACTGGGAAACGAATAGGCACTTTAATCGGCAGCTTATATCTCGCATGCCAACATGCCTGCAGAGAGTCTAGGCTGCTAGAACCGAGAGTCTAAAGCTATGCATCTTGAAGGATTCCGGTATGTTGAGAATGCATCCCGCGCAATATTCCTGTATTTTATGCCATAAGACGGACTATCAATGGTAGTCGCATCTATTTTCGGTGCCTGACGGCTATAAAGATGTTTTTAACTTATTGTCCTTATTGTATGTGCCCGTGTGTGTGTGTGTGTTTCTCTGTGATTTAAAGCATCACTATTGTCTTCTATTTCCTGTTTCGGAGCCCAGTAATGAAGAACAGCCTTTTCCTGTTCCGTTCTCGTCATTATTTATTCGAGGAAACTTTATTATATCACAACGTGATGTAATTATGTTTTAGTGAAATTTAAATAAAATAAAACGGGACAGAATTATAACGTCCTTAATGAATTTTTTTAATTTAACGCAAGATAATGCGTGAAAAAAAATTTGTCTTAAAATCAACGACGTAAGCGTAAGCGAAAAAATATATTGCATTGTCTTGATTATTGTTATCTTAAATCGAAAAATATATTTGAAATGAAATGCTGAAAAGCTTCTTTTCGGTCAATGCCATCTGCTTTAAACGACCCTAAAGCAGCCCGTTTCACAGTTAGATAGATACGTATATGAACCGCGATAACGAATGCCGTGACCTTGACAATGCTTTTGTCCAAATGCTTGTAAAATCAGGTAAAAAAAAAATCATTATTTTCGAGTTTGACATGATCATTTGCAGTTTGAAAAAAAAAAAAACATTTAATACGTCAAAGAAAATTTGACGTTTGATTTGATAAAATGGTCTTATTAAAGAAAAATAAAACTATCATTCATTTATAATTCTATTTTAAATTAATATCTATGGTATATTATATGGCTCTGAACGTAATTGCATTTAGAAACTGTAAGACAGGGACTTGAGTTTATAATGTGCATCATACAAAACGAGAAGGCGCGTCGCGAGGAAAGATTCTATAGATACTGCCGTGACGTAATCGCGGCGGGCGCAAGGATTAAAGAGGCGGTCTTGGAAGCTGAAACTTTCGTTCATCCGCGCGGACCATGCACGCGCGCGAGCCTGCTCTTTCCAAATAACAAACTCTGTGTAGACGGTATATACGAGCCGGAGTACACACACCTCGTGGCTCGTGGCTCTCTGTGAACTACGAGGGACTAGCGACGGTGATGGATCACGGTGGTGTGCGGATGGTCATACGTGGTATAGTGGTGGCGATGATGATGGTGGTGGTGGTGGCAGTAGATATAAGGAGACGGTGAACGCGAGGAGAGAACTTGGTGGATGCTGGGAGTGGGGTTTCAAGAACGAGAGGAGGAGAGGAAGAAGGGCGTAACTGGGCCAAACGGTGGCTACGTCGCGGTCTAGACACGCCAAGCCGCTCTTCTCGCTCTGCTCCGCGTCGCCTCTCGCCATCACTCGTCTCTCTCGCCTCTCCTCTCCTTTCCGCTCTTCTGTATACTGATCTCTCCTCTCCTCTCCTCTTCCTTCCTTCATCTCATCTCATCTCTTCTCTCTCCTCTCCACCCTTTCTCATGCCGCGCCTCATCTCGTCTCGCTCTCGCCTCGTCTCGCCTCGCCTCGTCTCGCCACGCCTCGCTTCGCCTCACCTCGCCTCGCCTCGCCTCGCCTCGCCTCGCCTCGCCTTACCGCGCCGAGACTGGGAATTAATGCTTCGAGTTTGTGCCAGACTTTCCTTTTCGCTCCGTAACAAGGTGGTGTAGTTCCGCCGTCTCCTTCGAGCGACGGCGCCGCGTGACACGCTTCGTCGGATTAATAATTGCGAGGCGGCGAGTAGAGCGATTCTGGATCGATGGATTTCCAGAACAGCAGGCTGGGAGGAAACAGCCCGCGAAAGAGACATTTTCGCGCGGCGTGTAAAACGCCGAGAATATTTACAAAATGATTATACTATGCAATATTAAAAAAGGTTAAACTCTAATTTCATCAATAAATATTCTATTAGAAAGAAAGAGAGGGAGGAAAAGAGGGAGGGAGGGAGGGAGGGATGGGGGGGGGGAGATGGCCATTTAATATAAATAAAAAAAAATATTGCTCGAGAAAATACTTTGCAAACACATGGTAATTGTACGGATAGTGAACCCGAACGCGTTGCGTTGACCTTACGCAACGAACTAACTGTTAAACTTTAAACACGTCGTGATCACGCGTGTGAATCATCATTCGTAATTCACGTTTGACCAGTTCGGTAGCGCGGGCATGGAAATGAACCAAGTCTGGCATCTTGCTATGCGTTATTACGGGATACTCAACTTTATGAATTTAACAGATTAACGCGCGTTTAATCGTGGCTGATACACTGCAAATTGTACCTCATCTCGCGGATGCAATTATTATAATAATTTATTGAATTTTATTTTTATAACATTCATAATGATATGATTGATAAAGGGAAAAGCATTCGTGTCTCTATATTATATAAAATAGCAATGAGTTTCACTTGAAGCTTCTGAATAGCTTCTCACAAATTAACTTTTTATCATGGATGATATATGTAAATTGTATTTAATCTCGCGGATACAATTATTATATAACAATTTATTGCACTTTATTTTTATACGCGTGTATAATATTTACAATGATTGACAAAGGGGGAAGCGTTCGTGCCTTTATATTATACGAAATACCGATGAATTTCTCATACTCGAAGCTTCTGAATAGCTTCGTTCTCACGAAGCACGAGCTGCTATATCAACCGATAGCGAAACTATTTTTGTTCCCGCTCGTAACGGGATAGCGAAAGAAGAACGTCGGAAGAATTTCGCGGCTATTTTGGCGATTTGGCGAACGTCGTGCACACCACTGTCGCTCTGCATTGCCGCATCCTCGTTACAAGATGTTACAATTGACGCGATTCACCTAAACTTGGCTTTCCCGAGAACTAGAGAACGTAAACACAAACGTGGTGCGATCATTTATCGTGAAAAGCGAAATATGGCTATTAATATCGCGAGGATGAATCGTTTTTTGTCAGTCGTCCGACCGTTCCGAATCGTGAGCAAATTTGTGAGCCAATTTTCCTGCGCTTAAGTTACCTCGGTGATTCCTATTTTAACAATCTCCTTTTCGCGAACTCTAAATTCGCTCGCGTACGAATCTTTACCGGGAATATTGCGCACGAGACAAATGAACGGTTTAACCTTCGCTAATCAAATGTCCACGATTCTCTAGATGTCTTTGATGTAAAACTTATTTTTGATATAACACATACATTTTATGGAACACATAGTTTATCACGCAAATATTGAGAGAAATAAAGATTTTTTGAGTATTAAATTTTTGTATTATAAATTGATGTCAAAATTTTTTTACACGAGTTTTCTCGCGTTTCTTTAGAGAATAGTTTCGAGAAAAATGACTTATATTAAAACCGACAATGTTAGATAAAAAAAATATATATATATATATATATATATATATATATATATATATATGTATATTTATATATCGATATTAAAAGACAAATCATAGCTATTTTAATGAACGCGATAAAAAATATTATCGCGATGCACATAACGAATGTGGACTATCAAGTGTATTTTCCTTCCGCGATAATATATTACGTTCTTATCTCACACGCGCTTGTGTTCTGTAACGAAAAAGAGATTTACTATGCGGCGCAAAGAGATAATCGTCGAATCCATCATCAGCTCTAATGCATGCGAGACGTTATTGTAAGTATGAGCTAGTCTTCGAAGAATTTCTGCCTAATGCTAATGCCGAAGAATTTAGTAAACAGTGTCGTTTATTCTCCAGGCCTGTAATCCGCGATTGTACAAGGTTTATGTGTGCTAATCATACATCGTAAAGTACTTCCGCGAGCTAAATTCGCGAAAAAACATGATTATGAATGAAAAATGCGTAGTTTATCTAGTAAATACATTGTCGAATATTTTAAAAATGATGAATATACCACTGAGTCAAGATACACTAGACATGCCATTTCTCTGACGAAACTAACGAATTATTCGTCGCATTACTTGTCAAATCTTCGCAATTTGTTTTGTTCGTGTTCAATCAGATATACATATACCTCACAATGAAAAGAGAGATTTAATTACTACTACTTTCATAATTACTACTTTCAAATAGGAGATACAAATAATACACATGCGTTTACAAGTGTGAAAGCCACATATTTTTTTTTTTCGCGGGAAAAGCAACGCGTCTCGTACAACGCATATCTATTTTCCACCGTATGTGTAGTGATTTCACATAGCAGAAGGCCTTGTTCCACTTTTTCGTAGCGCTAATCACGTGTCCGATGTTTGCTTTTTCATACGCAACTTTAATTAGAGAGCCCTACAAGGCGTTCCTTTTTGCCATACCCCATTAACGTGGCTAGCTGCCACTAGACAGATACAACTACATCGATAATCTGCTCGCTCATTTCAAGACATATCCACACGCATGCGACGCGCGTCTCGGTTAACCAGATGTGTCACGATAACTGAAAATTCAGAAAAAAAGGCTAATTTGTCTCAGTCTTGAGTATTCCAAGTTGTTGTGCCTTTTTTGGTAAATTAAATAAATTATTAACGAAATAAGGGAACAGAGAAAGAGAGAGAAAGATAATAAATTAATTAAATAATTAATTGAATCAAACAGAAGTGTATAGAGATAGAGAGGTTTACACTATATAACTATTATAAAAAATAGATCAATTTAAATCTTATAATCTACATAAATTATTTAAAAAATTATTAAATTATTAAAATTATTAAAATTTACATATGAATCTATTTATATAATAATAATATTCTTTTCTTTTGGTGTCTTTTAAATATCAAAATAGTATCAATTTAACAATGAATATATATTTTATTTGGTTCTATCTGTAGGTGGAATATGCTGGTCGTCTATCAGTAACGGCCGCTGCAAGGAACTTTTATCGCAAGGCGTCACGAGAGAAGATTGTTGCGCGTCTAACGCAGCAGCAGCGACTGCCTATTCCGAGGAGGATCTGGATAGCGGAAGTCTCTTCTTCTGGAGGGTTCTTGGTGGAGGTGTACAGTGTCGTCCTTGTCGAGGTAACATAATCAGACTACTCGCTATTCGATAATGGATTATTAAAATTTGTTTTGTTTCGAGAGGAATACAATCGAAGAGAGTAAAGAATTTTTGATCGCGTTATCTCGTATAAATGTGTACGAATTGCTTGTATTCGGCAGAGAGTTGCGCGGAAGTGAGGTGCGAAGAGGGAAAAAAGTGCGTGGTGCGTAGAGGAAGGCCGAGGTGCGTGTGCAGTCCAGAGTGCAAGGCACCGCGAGGCGGTGGACCGGTCTGCGGGACGGACGGCAAGAGTTATAAGAGCCTCTGCAGACTCAAAAAGCGAGCTTGCAAGAAGGGCAGCCACGAACTCGCGGTTGCCTACAACGGCCACTGCCAAAGTGAGTATGTATGAATAAGTTGATCGTCTCTCCCTTTCTCTCTATCTCTTTCCCTTCCTCTTTCTCTGTTTTTTTTGCTCTAATCTCTGATAAAACCATCGAACGTTATCTCTCTGTTGACGTTTCTTGTTTATCGTTTATTCGAAGGCCTATCGCGATTACTGCTAACTGGAACGCTAATGATCGGATAAAGAAACGCAACAAAATGACCTGAAAGAAACATCCGGTTGTGGGATTGGTCTCCCAATACGTCATTCGTCGGTATGGTAATTGCTTCGGTAATCGATCCTCTCGTAACGCGGTTTAATGAGACTGCGCGTACGGGGAAAAAATATTTTCATCTTGTAACATATCGAAATGTTTAATGAACCGTAACAAAACGCGTTTTACTTCCCACGAGTTTTACTTACCGAGTCGCGATTCTGCGGTCGATATTGAAATCGAGTTGCGTTTTTAATGTATTAAATGTATTTCATTAAAAATATTATATTTATGTAAATTTTTTCATTTTATGACGTCTTAAATTGCTCTTACATTTATAAATTTAATATATTTTCTACTGTTCTAATAGGACATTTTTAATGTATCGATTAAATTTATGCCAACGTATTTTAAAAATGTAGATAGCAACGCAGCACAAATCGCAGTATTTTAAATCTGATCGCTTTTCCTCTATCTTTCTGTCTCTCTCCATCACATGAGATCTCGCGATTACTTTAAAGACAGTCGAGCTGTGCATATCTAAACTAAGCAAAAATACACGTTCGGAATCGCACAAATCAAATTGCCGAACAAAAATACGAAAAATTAAAAATTAAAAAAAAAACTAAAGAAAGCGTCTGTCACGGGGGCGGTTTACGACTGTGCGTAATAACGTGTAAAGTGTCGAACAGGTTCGTGCGCACGGGTCCGGTGCGGCCAAGGTCGGAGCTGTCTGCTGGACCAGAACCTGAGCCCTCACTGTGTGAGGTGCGCCCGCAGGTGCCCCCAGGCGCCCCCGCACCAGGTCGCCGGCGCGCGCCCCGTCTGCGGGGCCGACGGAAACACCTACAAGAGTGCCTGCCACCTGCGACTCGCCGCCTGCCGCGCAGGTCGCGCCATTCCCGTCGCATATAAGGGCCATTGCAAACGTGAGTCTTTCTTTTTTTTTCTTTTTTTTTCCATTTTTTTTTTGTCAAATTTACCGCAAACAAAGTTCTCCTCCTTTGAGATTTATAATTTATATTAAATTGACAGGGATAAGTATTTAAGTAACTTGCGACATTTTTACTATTCGAAAATATAAAAAGAGAAAAAGAAGAGAAGGTTGTTAATTGCGTATATATAATTTGACAAACAAGATACCATATAAATGCGAGCATATAAAATCGTAGAAAGTAAATTCGAGTAAATAAAAACAATGGTAAATAATTAAAAAAAAAAGAAAAAAAAACGAGAAGAAGAAAAGTTAGTTTCATTGGCGAGCAGTTAACCGGTCGCTGCTTTGCATCAGAATGGGTCTTATTGTTGTCTGTCTTGCACGATCCCAAAACCTCTCGACAGGTACCATAAAATAGCCAAGACACACATTGTATCCTTAAACGGGAAGTTCATGGGAATAACAAAATTCACGAGTAGATTTTCAATCTGCCTGATTCAACATACATACACACAATAGAGTTCATCTTTTTTCGCTTCCTTTCTTTTTTTTTTCCGTTCACCACTTTATTCCCGTTTATCACCCATTATTTCAGTTTAGCTATTAAACCCTTCTCACTTTAATCCTTCCGCAAAAAGAAAATAGAAGATGAAATTCACGAGTCTAAGATTTTCTCGCAAAAAGAAAGAGCCGCGTCGACAAGATGCGTGAAAAAGAAAAGAATACGATGTCTGTGGCCGCGCCAAAGGCGAACGTAAACAGACGTGAACGGATAACAGAATGGAAAGGTACTAAAAATAATGGCGATTCCAAGAATTTCGAAAAGAAAGTCACTTTTACACATTGGATAAAATCCGATACACGTAAATATCATTTGCGTGAAATCTAATGTTGCTATTTTTCACACTGTCACATTGCATTTTTCCCTCTGTCTACGTGTTTCATAAAAAATTACACTGTTTGAGAATGATTAATATATGGGATAATTTATTCCACTTAAAATTTTCCATCTAAATATTTTATGATTTTTAATATTGTATCGCGCGCTATCAAACTAGAATTTTAAAATATCACATTTATCTTAAATTGATTTTTATTAAGTTTTTTTTTGCGTTTCTCGATGGACTGCTGTGAATTTACCGTGAATCGTATATTTTTTGTCGCGTTTTTAACTTGTATCTCGTGACTATAAGAAGACTATTCTAAAGCTATTCTAGCGCTATTCCGCAAAATCCATAATTGCGGTAAGAAACGGATAACTACGAGGTATGACTTTTGTCTTCGTGCTTCTCACGAGTGTCTTATATTGCAAGGAGAAGAGAAAAGGAAGAGGCGTAAAAGTAAAAAACATCAGAAGGCAATCGCAAGATCGTTCCAGGAAGTTCATCGACCGAGACGCGATCTGCTGGGCCGCGAAAGAGAACAAAAAATTATAAAAAAAGGGAAGAAGATAAAAAGATGGAGTGAGAGACAAAGAGGAGCATCGTTTTCTGTCCATTCCTCTCGAGAAGCTGCCATAAACCCTCAACTTCGAACACGACACGATCGCCGATTACCAGTCAGATTGACAGATTTTTTTCCAAGAACCCATCGGGGATCCTTCGTGGAGTATCACGCGATCCTCGCAACCACCTGGCATCCTGATTATTTCGGACAGCTCTTTCTCTCTTCCCCCTCTCTCTCTCTCTCTCTCTTTTAGTTAACGCACTTGAAAAAAATTTTACCAATTTTTTCTACAAAATCAATCATCTTGGCACAAACGCATAAAGAGGATCGAGTATAAGAAATAAAAAAAATATATTATAAAGAGAATCATTTTTTAACGGCTAACTATAAGTTTCTGATAACACGAAATGCCTGGATCCTTTATATTTAAAAACAAAAAAGTCAAATCTGTAATTTTATCGATAATCTTCGTGATATATACAATGTAACGCGTACGCATTTCTCGGTCGTGTGCATTTTGGTTGTGTCGTGGAATGTCGATGACGCGTAAGTCGCCGTCGTATACAGTTCGTGCAGGGCGTGGGCGCATTACGCTTTGGGATCGTCGTCATTGTATTTAAATGGCGAAGCTGCAGGAGGCAGCTCTTAACCTGTCCGCTCGGCGCAGCCAGAGACCAGCCGTACTTTCGGATAGGTAGGTGGGCAAGTTTCGCGCATATACGTGCGGGTTATTTTAAGCAATGCAAGCATACGTATTTTGCGAGGTGGTTGCACTTGGACCAGGCTCGCGCGAATGTTGTCGAGAGAGCGCGACGATAAGATCGTACAAGATGACGCGATTCGCCACCACGACTTCCCGGATGTATTCCGCGAAAAAAGCGCGGATATCAACAACAATTTTATTTCGTCTCATCACTATAAAAATGAAGCATTTGGCGCGCGTCGACATTTCCCTCTGTATATACTTCATTCGCCCTTTCTTGCCTTCGACTTTTGAATTTGCATTACGATCGAAGGACGAAATAAACAATATAGGTCAAGGTGTGTTTTGGTAAAAAAAAAAAATTAGTATCGCCGTACACGGGCGCAGATATAACCAACGCTCGCGTTGATGTGCTCGCAGACGTGCATACATATGTAAGGATGTGTCCTTGTAGCGTCCTTGCCCTCCGGTCATTCACCGTATGCACGCACGCATTCACGCACACTTTGCACACACGCATTCGACGCATGTAACGTAGCGCGCCCACGCAATCCCATGCATGTTGGAACGCGGTCCTTTACGACACTTACGATCCTTGTGATGTCCCCTCCCCCCCCCCTCGCTCCTCTTTCCCCTCTTCCATTCCATGTCCCCGATTGAACTAAAAATAACTCTCAGCTAAAAGAATTTCGGTGTGCATCGATCAGCATTCTCATCAGAGGACGAAAGTTCAATCGGTTTGATCACTATCGCGGTGTGGAATACGACCATGAGACGGGACCGGTTTGATACTAAAGCCACGAAAGGCGGAGATTTGGCAGTAATGAAGAAAAAGTGCTAAATAAACACACAGTGCTACGTAAAACGCAAAGAAAAAAAAAAACGAAAAAACTCGAAAAATATATACGTCACGCGAAATGAGGGTAAATTAAGAAAAGAGATGGCAGTTCTTTTTTTTTTTTTTTTCATCATCAAAATATCAATAGTTGCAATGTTTTAATTTTTCTTGGCCGTCTGGTCGAGAATATCGCCATGAACCCTTGAGGATAGGCCACTTTGAACGCTCGCAAGTTGTCATTTGAATATAGATAAACGTTCTTCTCTTTCAAGACAAGTTATCGACAATCATCATTATTTGACGATTATCTTTGAACTTGTAGTATTACATTCAAGACTTCTAGTCCTATCGATGCTTTACGTCGTGAAATTTGATTCAAAACTTCATATTACTTTATGATATGCATGGAAATATTCTGTGTTCTATATTGCAATCAATGGCAACATTACTTGCGATCGATAAATTAAATAATTAATTGCGCGAGCACGGATATATATTGATAATGTGTGAATGGAATTTTTCGACAAAATGTCATTCACAACATATCGCGAATATAATTGGAGAACCCTACATAAACGATTTCGTCAAAAATTTATTTTTCAAGTACTTTTATTCTTCGTTTCACTATCTATTTCTCGCGCGATCACTTCCGCGATTCAGCGTCGACGAAATCAGAGACGGGTCTATAACGGGAATATATTATACAAACGCGATTGAACGCCTCGTTTGAAAATTCCTCGCGGCAAAATCGTCCGGCTATCTCCCGTCTCTCTCTCCTTTCGTCTCTTCGTCTTCACCTCCACCTCACTTCGAGAGAACAGGTGGGTCGCACGACGCTAAGGTCGCCGAGGTCAGCCGCGTTTATCGGTTTGAGAACGGGGTAAAGGGGAGTCGGTTGGATGCAAACAAGGTTGAGCACCTTACATGAGAAGGTCTTGCGGCACGACTACACGAAGTATACCTACGTATGTATCGTCTTTCTGGTGCCCGAGAATGAGAGAGAGAGAAAAGGAGAACGTCGACGACCGAGGAACCAGAAGGGAATCGCATGCATCCGTTGCTCCAACGATGGAGAAGAAACGAAGACAAGAAGCGGCGAATGCGAATCGAAGAGAAGAGAAGAAGAAGAAGAAGCAGAAAGAGGAGAAGAAGGAGAAAGTGAGATGGAAAAATATCAAAAGAGAAAGAGAGAGAAAGGCATAGGGCGGACCGGGACGAGGCAAGGGTTTGTACAAGAGCCCGCATATACAAGGAACTCTGGCAGCAGCCCTCTACACGGGTCCGGACCCCGGTAACAGTATTCAGTAACACCATGCACTGTGGAACAGGCGCAGCCTGGCGTGGCCACGGCGTCTGGGCACACACACATACACACACACACATACACAGTGCCAAGCTCGTCCTTTTTTTTATTAGACTCTGGCGCAAGATCTTACCGTCTCTTCATCTCTTTCACTTTCCTTCTCTCTCTCTCTCTCTCTGTCTCTCTCTCTTATTCTTCTCATCGGCCAATGCACCGACATCGCTTGCTCCACCGTTTTCTTCCCCTCTCCCGTTCTCCTCGCAACCATATCAACGTCCGCGCGTCTCGACATCGACATTTACCGCCGCATGCCTCCAGTTGAATACCTCCTCGCCGCGAACGAGAGCCTCCTCGTCGTGGTGCCAGACG
Organism: Cataglyphis hispanica; assembly: GCF_021464435.1. Classification (NCBI taxonomy): domain Eukaryota; kingdom Metazoa; phylum Arthropoda; class Insecta; order Hymenoptera; family Formicidae; genus Cataglyphis; species Cataglyphis hispanica. Next base: position 1,081,202 of record NC_065966.1, on the reverse strand, counting down.
GCACCCCACCAGAGAGGATGCTCATCCCTCGCGACATATCCCGATTCTCTCTTCTTCGATACCTTCTTTGCGCGACATTTGGGGGCTTCCATCTATCTATCCCCGTCGCGGTCGGGTGCTCACGATATATTGTAAACAATCCGCGAAGCGAAGGAAACCCTTCCCCGTATGCAGACCGGATGCACGGCCGTGACTGCACTTTATATATCGTCGCGGATGCAACAAAACGATTTCGCGGACGATGCTCGCCGTGCGCCGACGACGATTAACATATATCGCGTTTACGTTTTCCAAAGTACCACGTTGTTTGTGCAGGCACGTGTATTTTGCTGGAGAACGGAACGTACGCCATGCCCGCATTCGGATTGCATGCCGCGTATTTCTTTTTCATAAACAATGGGTAATATTGAAAGGGACTGCATTGTGGGACCATGTAAGAAAAACGAAACGCAACCGCGAGTATTGCCATCTTTTCTCTTTTGTAAAGCCGTATCGATATCGCTTCGCAGTGAATAAACGCATACATATGTCGTGTAGAATAATTTCGAGTTAAAAAAAAATATATATATATATATATATATATATATAAAGAATGAACATGGTACACAGAATTATGTCGATAGTATAACAATATAAAGATAAAAAAAATATATATAAAAAAAGAACATGATATAAATTATGTCGATAGCACTACAATGCCTAAGATGTAAAAAAAAAAAAAATAACGGTTTGATGTCCATTTATAACTTCCAGCTTCTTGCTCCACGAGTTAATGATACAACTGTCGCTTCTTGCGCGCTAGTCATACGGTTGTTAAACAACTCGGTAAATATCGTTAATCATATCAATCGGACGAAAATTTACTCGTAATTATTCTCTTCCGTGTTACATGTCCTGTCTTGACGAGAACGAAGAAAACGCGATACCTGTCCTCGCGCTAATCATTAGGTTTCTTACGCGCACTTCTTTTCCAAGTACTCGTTATAAATGCTCGTTAAATGTGATTGTGAATTTCAGTGAAAAGGAACTATTACGGTTTTGTTCCTTTTTTTTTTTACTGCTATATTTTGTCGCCGTCCATATCTTTAGTCTCGATCTCTATCGCATTTGAGATTTAAACTCTCTATTATTGACAGTTTTTCTTAACGCTCGTGCGAAAACGTTCTCGCACGAATAAGAAAGAAAGGAAAAAAGAAAAAAAAAAGAATAGAAGAAGAGGAGAGTTAAAGACACATCGATGGAGGAGTACGGCACACACAGCACGACGGAGAGGTAAATAAGTAAATAAACGAGCCGGTTTAGCGACGAGGTGTCGCGATGCAAATAATCGTCTTTCTCCGATTCGAGGATCGCGAGGCGCGAAAGTGCACGCGTCTGTAAATATGCACATCGGCAGTATGTGCATGGAACGTATATGAGCTTTTCTCGTCTCGTCCTCTCATCGTCTTTTCTCGCCACCTTCTTTTCCTCCCCGCGACCGGCCAGTCCGGAATATCTTATACTCTCTCTCCTTCTCTCTAAAGATCTCTCTGCTCGATGCGCGACCGTTTATCCTCGCCACCGAAGGCGTTAAGTAATTTGCTTATTTTTTTCACCTCGCCAATGGCTCGCACATATATTGACACCGTTTCTCATCCGTCAATACTTGACAAGCGCGCGCGCGGTTTTTACGCGCCGCGTTGACTGCGGCGTTGATGCAGCGCGATGAGAATTATCCGGTTGTCGCATGGCAAATTATGCCTGGCCGGCGAAGACGGAAGTGGATAATGGCATAGAAGGACAACATTTTTATCGGGAAGGGTAAATATCGTTCGTGAGAGAGATATTGCCGTTATACCGTAGCTTCGTGTCGTCCGTGTATTTTTGCCAAGATCCTATGCAAGACGTATAGGATATATAACTGTCAACGCTACCGGCGCGGTTGTAGAGAACTGCAGAGAGAAATGTTGTGTGTTTGTTTCATAAATCGCGATAACGTTACAATCGACAGTTTATGACTTCATTATACGTCTTTGAGAACGCGACGATTGAACGTAATATTACAGCGAAATAGATAAAACGAAGCTGTCGATCTGAAATGCTCTTCGCTCCGTGTTATATCATCTAATATATATCTTGCAACGTTTTTTTTTTTAATTCAATTTAACTAATGGGAGGAGAGAGGGGGTGAGATGGGGTTGCACGATTTCCAATGTAACATTACCGCTTCGTATATTGCGCGCATGATGCGTAACCTAATGACGGATCATTTAAATTGTCGTGCTTCAATAAGTGTTGACGACGTTATGTCAATGCCACGTTAGGTTGAATGACCAATGACCCTTTCGTACATACAGCATTGCGTAACTCTGTTGCTTTCTTCCTCTTATTCAAACTTTACGACTGATAGTAAGATAGAAGCAATGTTAATTTTTCTAGGTTCATCAATATAAAATTATAAAATATCGATTTAAATCATTCGCGATCGTTGTAATTAATTAAATCCTTTTTATTAACGGAACTTTATGACTTTTTTTATTTTCGACATTAAACTTCTCGAGTATATTATCGCGTATTTAAATTATAATTGCATTAATAATATATCGTGCCTTTATCGTGCCTTGTTATCTTTTAAAGCTCTAATTATAAATCGACCCTGCTATCAAATAACATCTTATGCTTAGCATCGCGATATGCAACCTCATCTTTCTCCTAGCTTATGTCATAATCAAGTGGGTAAGACATCGCACAGAATTCTATACGATGTTTAAGCATTATGTCTAACAATAAGGATCGTGTTACGTAGTTGTGAAACACTTAGTGTTCTCCCAATAGAAACATCATTACACAAGTTAACGCCGCGTTACGATCGAAAGAATGCTGACATTGTATAAACGAGGACAAAAACATCACAAAGGATAATCGATTTCATGTAATGTTGCGTCTTCATTTAAACAAAATATATAACGATATAATTAATTTGAGATTTGCGCGAAAATAAATAGAGATTTAACATTCATCGTATGATTAGTTGCAATGTCTTTTACAATGAAATAAATCAATAATTATAAAACACCGATATTTTAACAATTTTAGAGATATTATAAACACATATTCATTAATGATTTCGAAATCTCTATTTTCGTTGTACAATTTTTACAGAGAGCGCAGACTGTACTAAGATACGCTGTCGAGAAGGCCAAACTTGTTTGTCCGAAATGAAATCTGGACGACCGCGTTGCGTGACCTGCACCTATCGTTGTCCCCGGAAGCGGGAGCGCGTGCGAAATCGGACGCACCGTGACAGGGATCGGGACCGAGATCCATCGACGACAATGTTGTGCGCGACCAACAACATCACCTATCCCAGCTGGTGTCACATCATCAAGGACGCCTGCGTTACCGGCTTCGTTCTCGAAACGCGGCATGCGGGCCCCTGTAACGCTTACGACACAGCCCCTCTTTATATCGGTGAGTTAATAGTTGTAAAAAAAAAACCTAATATACGTAATGTGTGTCACACACGCGTCACAACCAAATTGCGATGAGTTGGCGAACCGCCACGAGATGCTCGGATTTGCAAACGGTCAAAGAACATGGAGTATTGCCAGGAATTCGACCTCGATTTTTCGGACGGTAACGATCCGATAAAGAGAGATGGACAAATTGATTTTAACTTTGATGTCAGTAAATTCATAGTATGTCAGCCGAATATATCTCAGACACAACGCGACGCGACGCGAAACGATCTAGAGATGATTTAGGAATCAATCATTTTATATATATGTGTGTATGCACTGATACCTGCTTGTTAAAGAGCTGCTTGTTACATCAAGAGCAAATAAATAATCCCAGTAAAGATTGGATATTAGTTGTTTTTTTCGTTGAAATATTTCGCCATTGCATAATAAAAATGATAAAGTTTCTAAATAAAAAATTTTACCTCACACTTATACTGACAATAATAAATTTTCCATTCCGCGGCCTCTGTTAGATTGCGTACACGCAGAAACCTGTTGCACATTGTATGAAGACAGGAAGAGAGATAGTTCCGTTTCCATTCATGGTGCTTTCAGTGTGTGATGCTTTCAGTTTTATACGAATAATTCACGCTTTATGATATATATTGTAATTACAATTTGTTTATTGCAAGTAATATATGCATTTTTCCGCATTCAGTATATTAGTTAATTTCACGACTAATTTATGGTACATTAAAGTCAATAATTTATTATTATATTAATAGTAAAATCGGGAACATAAATGTCAAGTGACTGATTTAATACGTACTTAAAAAAAGTGTGATAAAAATGCAATATTCTTGTAGAGTGGTAATGTTTCGAGTTAGAAGCATTTTTTGCGATTGAAAAAAAAAATCATAAATTATTAATGACATTTAATCTAATTTTTCTATTGCAATATTTTGATTTATTTTTTCCTCTGCACGATAAATAATAATTTTAGTCAAAATATAAAAGATTCCGATTAGATGCTTAATGTGTTTGTGCCGGAATGCGTATTGATCTTAGAAAAATATTAGAAAAATAGCAAACAAGAAATTTTTAAAGCCAACAATTAAACATTCGCCAAATATCAAATGTACATTCGTTACAGAAGAAGATAATACCTCGAGCAACTATGGGGTTGACTTGGCGGACGAAGATACAAAAGCGGGTGATGATCGCGCTAAATCCCCATATGGCCTACACTCTTTACCGTTGTCGTAGCTTTAGCGTTTTCGTACTTCGAGAGACGACGTTCATTAACGATAGATGACAGCAATGATCCTACAGTCTAGAAATCTAGGTGCTCATCCCTCACGAAAGCCACGAGAAGTGGCGAGACCGTGAGTTTGAAGATCGACATCGATGTCGCGATGCATTCGTTTCTGACAGACAGATTAAAAGAGAGTCTACGCGAGACTCAACTCGGAATGGAGGAAAATCTAATGAAACGCGAAACGTCGCGTACTTTAGTCGCTTTATTTAAAAGCAGAAAAAAGAGAGAGAAATCATATCAAAATACACTTCGATAAAAACATATCTTATTCAGGATTCTCGAAAAAATGCACGAACAAAAGCTCGTTAAAGAAACTTGTAAGAATCGCTTTACATAAAAGGCGCATTTATTCTAACTCTCTAAAATCTCTTAAGGTGAGAGATAAATATAAGAAATATGGTCTAAATAAAAAAATCTCGCGTCGTTCAGTCCGAGAGAACTACTGGCGATGTCGTTCTTCCATTCATTAACAGATCTGATTCTCTCAAGCTAACGGATATATGACGCATTTCTAGATATATATCTATCATGTAATCTCATAACATAGAAAAGTTATATAGAATGAAAAATATAATACGCGAACGACCATGTAAAACGCGTGTGATAATATTCATAAGACACCCGTTATTACGAGAGACATTTTAAAAAATTCGGAAAACGAACAGCAATCTTTTGCATTATACATTAATAGGAGTGCAATATTAAAATTTTGTCAAAAGAAAAATTTTCGCACACGTTTCATGTGGATGTATGAAAAAGATATCGTTAAATCAATATTAGATACGTATTTACATATTGATGATTTTGGCATTGAATATTTTTTGAATAAAAATTCAAATAATATGTTTTTACACATATATATTTTTTTATATGCATTAAAATTTATGATTTAAAAAAAAATATCTTTAACAATATGAACAGAATTTCGTTACGTATTACTTTTTGGTTATTCAATTAATTTCGGTTATTCGAATAATAAAATATAGATGTTTTAAAGACGATAGATATTATTAAAGACTTTATTATTAAACTTTATCGTGTGTCAAAATATTTAGATAAATTATTAAGTATTGCGATGATGGTAACAATTAAATTTTCATTATAAAAAGAAAGATTTTAAAATCATCAATAAATTCTTATTAATGATTATTCAACACATTTTACGAAATATATTCCTCTATATGTCAATGATAAATATCACACGATCCAATAAATAAAAGCAACACTTTTTATCGATGGATATTTCGAATTAAATATAATAAGCTATCGGAAAAATATAATTTTGATCTTACTATCATAAATTGAGAGAGAAGCAGATATATATAATCGAAAAAATATAAGATCTCACATCTCACTATAATTTTATGGTATTTTATGATTGGTGCAGAATGAACAACGACTTGAATCTTTTATATTGTACACATAACTTTCACATTATATAATTCTTTATTTTTTCGAGATAAACGAGAAATGCGTCCTTATTCTAAAAGACGCACATTTATAATATCCTTTGACATCCGATTAATCGTTACATAGGGTGTCTGATAAACATCCTGTATATACATATATGTAGGTAAAACTTTCGATCTCGAGAGTGCGACAACCATTTATGTTCGGGGTGGCATCCGATTGCATCGTGTTATGGCGTCGTAGCATTCGGAGAAAAATATAATTCATAATGAGATTGTGTAAGATTATGTGGCGCACAGCGCGGCGATGTCTCCCAAAAGTAGCACATTAGATAGACGAGCAATTTGACGTAAGTCAGTATTTATTATTAATCGATTTCGCACGACGAAAGGTCGTTGACATGGCGAGTGGACGATCGAAGATGATTACGTCATGCTTTTATTAATTTCCCCAAAAAATCTTGCGATTGGGCATCGCATTAATAATTTAAATAATTACGTCCATTTATAATTATGTTAACTATTCTTTTTTATTTGAAATAGTCATCAGATGACAGCGTAGTGTTAGCGTTGAAAATTTAATGAATTTTATATTTAAATAGTAGATGTAAAAATATATAAATTTTGAGAAAAAACATTTTGATTTCTTATTTTTATAATAAGATTTCATATCTCTAACTTGATAAATTTGATGCTTACTTTTCCCACCTCAATTGTATCGGTGCACAGTATATATGTTGTTATATGCTGTGGATTTTACATTTTGTAAACTTGATTTTTATTGACTTGAGCATTATCGATCATCCAAATGCTTCCGTCCTAGCGTCAGTAGTATTCATGTAATATTTGTACTTAATTTATTTTAGTTTTATGAACAAATTCGTTTCGTGCTCTATTTAATTGCGCACGATCAAGCAATTTTAATCGAATGTATGATGTAAATTTATTGGGAATGAAAATCAAAGTGATCGATCTCCAGTATTGTTAAAGCTCTCAATAATAAATGGAAAATGAAAATGGAAATGAAAAAATATACTAATTGAAGATATAAGAAACCGAATGATTAATGTGGAAAAAATGAAAAAAAAATTATTAGTTGCATAGCGTAATCACTCCATTATCAATCAATCAAGACAGTCAATTTCAACGTTGTGTGTGGTTAGTCTATTTTCATTCCCAATATTGATAGAGTCGCCTATTACTTGGAGAGCGGTATGAGTGTTGCACGAAGCAATCGTGAGATAGTTGAAATCAGGCTGCGTTATGAGTATTATCGGCCACGTGACCACCGTATAATATAGATAAATAATAAAAAGTCAACGTGCTCCCTAGCCTAAAATAGTTGCATGCGATTGCAGCTATATTTATGGCTAGAAGTACGCACTGCGAATCGCGTGTCGCGAGAGAGAAATTATAACATGATCTATATGCGTTGGAAGGCATAAAGCAATTATAAAGCGTATAAACTCAAGACTCTGTATTTACGAGAGATTTCTCACAAGCAGAATAACCTAATATTTTTAATGTCTAAGTTTCAAAATGCTTTATCTAGGCAATAACAAATTAATTAACTTATAAATAGATGAATAAATATATAAAAATATAAATATAAATATAAATATAAATATATATATATATATATATATATATATATATATATATATATATACATATATATACATACAGGCTGTCACTGAAAAGTCCAGTCACTTTCGGGGAAAAAGTATATTTCTTATATAAAAAAGATGAAAATATTTTATTTTATGATTCTATAGAGGCTCGAGAAACGCTCTCTCTTTTCCGAATTATTCCCGGAAATTTTTCAGATATCATTAAAATTATAACAAACATATACATATATTGTGAGGCCGTTTCTTTTTACAAGATATTTTCATCATTTTGACATGAGAAATGTACTTCCAAAGTTTATTCTTATTCTTAGTCGGGCGTTCTGATGACTCCTTTGTACGCATATACTTATACAGGATATCTTGTCATTTTTTTATCTATATATTCATTGATTAATCTGGAATCTTTAAAAAAAAAGTTGAATTTTAAAGTTCTTTAATATAAAATAAATTTGGCATTTTATAAATATTAGATATTTTTTTATCTACTATTATTTTTAAAATAATTTATTTAATCGTCAACGATCTAATAATATAAATCTAATATATAATGATTTTTATAATCCCAAATTATCATTATTAATATATTGACATTTATTAGAAAAAAATCGATCCTAGATTAGTCAGAGAATCCTTAGAAAAATATAGTGGTAATTGTCGGGCAACCTGTATGAAAATATATATGTATTTACAGAATTGTACAGGATGTTGGGTAATAGGCGCATTTGTGTGGCAAACAACGATATTCCTTTTTAGAAGCTGAATTAATTTCTTTTTTTCATCAAAATTTAATTAAAAAATAATTATAAATTTTTGAAATTTAAACATTAATATTAATATTAATACAGTTATTTGTATTACATATTCTTAAAGTCCAAAACATATAATTAAAGCTAAGTATATATAAAATTTACTAAAAATTAATATTTTATTTATTTATTTATTTGTATTAAAAAAGCATACTTTGAAAAAATATTTTTTTATCGATTGCATTTCAAAAATTTGCAGAAAGCTTTTATTATAAATAATGCGTTCCAATTTTCTTAATGAGAAATATCGCTATGTCAACCAAATATTTCGTCTATTTCCAAACGCCCTATGTATACATATAAAATCTTGTATATTTACATAGCTTTACATATTTATTAATTATGCATATATACATGATTTATATGTATATATAAACTCGCAATTGCTTTCAAGACTGTGGACACACACATTATAAATGTATAAATGTTTAAATAAATTATTATAATGTGGTACTCAATTATAATATGTCATTATTTATAATTAATTATTTGAATCTTCGATGCAGATATTCAAATTTTACTTTTATATATTACATCAAAATTCATTATTTTGACTTGTTATTCAAGAATAATGTGCAATATCCATGTAGCAATTGATCAGAAAAATTAGAAATCCACTTACCTTATTCGACGATTATTTCGCTGTGGTTCCTACGTTTTCTCCTTTGTTAATAACCTTTCCTCTTCCTTTGTTTTCCTATCCATGATCTCGTAGACCGCCAATTTGTCCTGAAAGAATTTAAAAAAAAAAAAAACAACGATTCAATATCAGAACGTAAATAACGATTCAATATCACAACATAAACAACGATTCAATATCATAACATCCAACGTTTAACGCGTTAGATAAATATAATAAAAAATAATGTAATGTATTTATTCTCGATGATTTCATTAATACTTACTTTAACGATGCCGGCAGCTACAGAGTACCAGAGTCGCGCAGAGTCGGCTTGACGAGAAACGTGACGTCACACTTTTGAAATATCGACGCAATATACCGTATTTCACATAATACGACGGTCGCCCGAGACTTTTTTCAGCACTCCCGATATTATACGTTTATTTATAGGCATATTTATTCTCTTTAATTTAAAATTGGAAATCTAAAACCCCGATATAAGTCGAGCGACTCTTTATGACCATAATATCGTAATACCGTTACGATATCGTAATATAATTATGAATGTGGCAATCGCATTAGTTCACGCAATCAATTAATTACGTTCCTTCAATTTTTACGATACTCAACTGCAATTATATCAGAAATATCCCGAGCCACGATAATCACGCGAAACAAATCGAAAACGAACGCGAAATCGACAAGAACGCGAGATCGACTATCGAGTCCGTTGGACATTGTGGTCCGATTCCGATATTCCGAGTTCACTACACAATTCAAATATGGCTGTACGAATTATTTGAGCGCTAATTTCGGCGAAACTTTAATATATAAATATATATATATATATATATATCGAATGTAGAACACGAATATCTTTTATCACTAATTATTAATAAATGCATTGCAATTTTTATCAGTTATTTAATTACTTGTCATTGTCAATAGTATTACAGATCGCGTGATTTAAAATTCGTTCGTACGTGACACTGTACGAGCGAGAATCGCTTTGAACCAACCTTCACGACGGTCACGATATTAACGATATTAAGCGAGAGCTATTCGGCGAATTTTTTATCAATATCATCAACAAAGAATTTTTTATCAATACCATCAACAAAGCGATCAAATTCCCGTTACCGAGATGCCTCCCTCCCATCATTCTTCAAAATAATATTTGCCGTTTAATATTATCTCGATTGTCGCGAGGGTTAATCGGAATTTCTCGCGATTGCCGCTATCGTACACGCGTTACTCGCTCGATCTATTAATATTATCGAGAGCGACAAATCGACTATCAGATGAATGTTGCAATGCATCTGTCAATATAATTAGCGATGCAAATTATTATGTGATATTCGCGTATATATTCGATACATACCTTGCGACAGCCATATTTGATTTACATACTACAATTACTACAAACTCGGAATCTCAAAATCGGACTACATCGTGTTCCTTAATGGACGCTCAGTCAGTTTACAACGATCCAATAGGAGAGCGTTATTTTATAGGGATAAAAATGTCGTTGGTTAAAATCCACATTTTCTATTGGACATCAAATGTCAGATGTCAGATGTAATGTGAATCTTCCGTAATGGATGAAAAATTGAAATGTTTAGGTTATGACTAGTTTAGGTTAATGACTAGTTTGTTAGTAATCTTTGCGCTTGTCTAGTATTTGTAACATCGGGATGTTTGTAAAATAGGTTATGTGTTCTTGATTAATTTCTGTTAGTTTAGGTTAGATTTCTCCGCGTTTGATTACGTTTGGTTTCTCCGGTTTGATAGAACATTCGTCAAGTGTGTATATTCAAAATATGTGTGTGAAAGAATAAAATGTTTTTTAGATGACGCGATATATTTAATCTATGATAGTCGCTATAGTTTATACGATCGAAAAATAATCTCACATTGTATACAGATTTCATAAATCATCGAAATGTATTTAATATCTTATACGACGATACTGATTTCCTTTCTAATATCGTGCCGCACGTGGGAGGTATGTATCTCTTTTATTAAATGAACAGAATTTGATTTATCTCTTGTTAATATTATTTATTAAATTTAAAGATACCGGAAAACTTTGCGAAAACTGAACATTCCAATAATTGGGCAGTTTTGGTCGACACATCGCGTTTCTGGTTTAACTATCGACACGTTGCGAATGTTTTATCTATTTATCGAAGTGTTAAACGTTTGGGAATACCAGATTCGCAAATCATTCTTATGATAGCCGATGACATGGCATGCAATCCTAGGAATCCTAGACCAGCGACTGTTTTCAACAATATTAAACAACATATTAATGTTTATGGCGATGATGTAGAGGTTGATTATAGAGGTTACGAAGTAACAGTAGAAAATTTTGTTAGATTATTGACCGGTCGCTTAGCGGAGGAAACTCCAAGATCCAAGAAACTATTAACGGATGAGGGTTCAAATATCTTAATTTATTTAACTGGTCATGGTGGTAATGGATTCTTAAAGTTTCAAGATTCTGAAGAAATTACTAGTCAAGAGTTAGGAGATGCATTAGAACAAATGTGGCAAAAACGAAGATATCACGAAATTCTATTTGTGGTTGACACGTGTCAAGCGAGTTCAATGTATGAAAAGTTTTATTCTCCAAATATATTAGCAGTTGCTTCTAGTTTAGTAGGAGAAGATTCACTTTCTGTAAGTAACAAGTTAAATTGTAATTATTAGTACATGACTGTGTTAGAATAGTATATATTCTAATTCATATATAACAATATTTGTAGCATCATGTGGATCCTGCTATTGGTGTTTACATTATAGATCGATATACTTATTACGCATTAAACTTTTTGGAAAAAGTGGAACCATCTAGTTCTAAAACTTTGGGTGAATTTGTAAGCATATTGTTTTAACACAAATATAAAATTGTGTATCATATTGCTTTAAGGTTTAAAATTTTTAACTTTTTTTTTAGTTGAAAGTATGTCCAAGAGATTATTGTTTATCTACAGTAGGTGTAAGAAGAGATTTATTCAGGAGAGATCCAGATAAAGTGCCAGTAACAGATTTCTTTGGATCTCTTAGACCTGTGGAACTTACAACAAATATAATAAATGTTTTACCTGTTAAATCAAATCGTACAAAAATTGAAGAGCCAAAAGGAAAATATAGTTATGTTGCACAATTCCCTGATGTATCCCAATTCATATGAATAATAAGAATAGACAGAAGCTTTCTGCCATTTGATTTTAATTTATTACTTGGAAATTATAAAAAATAGGTATGTTTTTAATCCATACTATCAATTTGCATGATTGTTACAATAGAAAATTGCTATTCTTAACTATCTTCTGTACTTGTTCTCTTTTTTCTTTTCATCTTTAATCCAAGCATATATAACACTTATCTAAGAATTAATACTTATTTTTATAGACTTTAGATGAGAATGCATGTAAGAAGTAACAGTGAGTTTCCATTATCTTCTTTTACTAAATAAATTGCCATTTCTTTTCTTTATTAATATGACTATTAATATGACTGTATTCTCATCATTTTCTCTTTTTAATTTTTTTTGCTTTATATAAATAGATCATAGTCAAACAACGATTTTTTAATGTATATATATATATATATATATATATATATAATCATATTAATATTAAAAAATATAGATTTTATTTTTTAACTATAAGAGTAATGTAGTATGAGACATCTTCAACACTGTATGTTCTAGTTTTGAAAAATCTTTTATCGGCTAAGTTTTTAAATACTTTTCATTTAATTAAAATTTATATAAGCTTGTATAATATATCTCGATATTATCATTTTTCAAATAGATCATAGATATCTTTGTCTTGGCCTAGGTCAGTGAAATGACCTTAATACAAATCATTATCAGTCATGTTGTCATTAAATTAATATCTACTTCGTAAATAAAAAGCACAATTTGTTTATTCAGCATAATACAAGAATAAACAGTTCCGTGTATTGCGCAGCGAATGACGTAATGCGTTGCGCATCAGAATTTAATAGAAAATTGGATTTTCCGTTTTATTGAGATAATTATGTTTGCATATAAATATGAGCTTTCCGAGATCAAAGTATCAGTTTATCGTGAACGTTAGTCTTGTATGGTATACTTATATTTCTTACAATTTCTTGCAATTCTTCTAAAAAGTATATTTGTGTACATGTGCATGAAAAATACGCATATACATATTTACATTAGATAAATACTCTCCATACATTCATATAAAGTGAGTACATTTTTATAAAGAGATTTTTCTCTTGAATATTCTGTAACATAAACTATCAAATCAGATAGTGATAGTAAACTTTTGTTATTGCGATTTTAATATTATTATTGATATATTGATATATGTTACAGATGTGGCGCATATTTTTTTGTATCTTTTGTCTTCTGATATGTTCTGCACAAACATATGTAGCAAATCAAAACTTCATAGAAGTACACGAATTAAATTCTAAGGAGTCACCTCTAGATCAACTGGCTCCTATAGATCCTGCTTTACATACTTTTCCAACGATTCCAACGGTTCCTCTTTTGCCAAATTGCATGAAGCAAGGTTACTTGAGAGATCCATTTAATTGCGGCAAGTTTTATCGTTGTGAATACAATCAAGATGTACCAATGGCATACTATTGTGAATCAGGATTAATATTCAACACACTTACAGAATCATGTGATGATCCACAATATGTACAATGCTAATATTTAATAATAGAAGTGTTGTTATTTTTTTTATATTCTGCAATATATATATTCATACTCTATTGTAAATATCAAGAATCTAATTTTAAAATTTATATTCTCTATTTATCACGTTATATTTTATTAAATGCAAGATGTTTGCAATATTAGAATAAATTTGTGCATGATTATATTCTTTTTATTTTATGCAATAATGATTAGTATAGTATTGCCATGATTATTCTAATATACAATATATTATGAAAGTATAATGTCTTCTCTTTTATATTGTTTTTATAAACAACGCGAGAAAAAATAAGGGTGAAAAAATGTGTTTAATGATTATATTTATATAGGTAATACAAATTGTACATATATACGTATTTATTTATTATATGGCATTGTTACATGTGACAGCAGTTGTTATCATTAATTGCATCCGGCAACATTATTTTTAAAGTTGCAACCATTTATGCTGGGATCAAAGGCTAGTCCATTTGGACAAGTAAATCTTACTATTTCATAACTGCCATTAACATTTATGCATTGGTAGAATACGCTGCAGTCTTTTTCATCACGGACGTAACCAGGTTTCTTGCAAATACCTGTGGGAGGAGGAGTCGCTGGTGGTTGTGTCGGTTGTTCAGTTGGCGGATTTGTCTTATTAGGCCCTTCTGTCGGTTTAGGCGGCTCTGTCGGAACTCCTCCTCTCAATTTAATATTCAATGCTTTCAGCAGAGGATACTTTTCACCACAATTGCCGTTGAAGTCATCGGTTTCGATACTCCATAACATCGCACCACCGAGATTCAAGGAATTGATGTAATCCATCTTTTCGTTAAGGGAACTGTGTGAAATAATTATATACATACGTAATATCATTGCTATTGAACATTATTCTGTTCAATAAAACACATGGGAGAATATGGTAAATCGGAGAAAAATTCCGTTACTTGAATTATAGGGAAATACATTGTGAAAGAATTATCTAAAATAATGAAAAAATCACTTACGTTACATCGTCATAGCCAACCCATTGATCGCCCTTGACAGCGTATGGAACGCGTTGCTCTTCGTCGCGGATAACAGTCCATCCACCTTGTTTCACGAACTCGCAAATTTCATTGTAGCCGAGCATTCCAGGCTCACGAGTATACGGACCAGCAGCACCAGCTCCTCTGGCAGGAGCTCCAACACCATTCTGGTTCTTGTCGGCGAGAGTGAATGCCCTACCATAGAATCCCACACCGAGAATCAGCTTCTCGGGCGCGCAACCACTTTCCAACCAATAACGTACGCATGCATCCTATGAGAAAAATATTTTTTTTTTTTTTGAGAATATTTATTTCACACCTATCGATTTTAATATTTGATAATTTATACTGTTGCCAATGAGCTGCACAAAGAAAACAGATACTTACGACATTGAGTTTAAGTTCATTTCCAGACTCGCCTTTGCGCGGATAAAGCGGGGCATTAAGACCAGTTGTTTTCTCCCAGGCACCATGAAGATCGTATGCCATAATGTTGATGAAATCTAAATTCTTGGACAATTTGGGAATATCGTAGGATAGAGAAGCTGAAGGCTCGGCAGCGGCAACGGCAGCGCTGAGAATAAGCCCGCGTTTATCAAATTCAGGTCTCAGTTCCTCGAGTAGACGTACGAAGTTCTGCACATCTTCTGGCTTGCCACCTCGCTGATTAGGATATTCCCAATCGAGATCGAAACCATTGAAATCGTATTTCTCTACGAATTCAACGATATTTTTGACAAATCTTGAGCGAAGAAGCGGATTGCCGACGACCTCAGAATATCTAGAAGATCCTTCGTTCCATCCACCGATGGCGATGAGGGTCTTAGTTCCCGGACTCAGTTCCCGAAGCTTGTTGAATCTTTGGAAACCACCCTTGCCCCAATTATCGGTCAGATCTTGCCATGCATCCAAAACTTTGACACCACCGTCCGAAGTGATACCGACAAAAGTATAGATCATATGTGTGCAAAGCCACGGTGGAATGTAAGAAATGTCAAATTTGCCACCCGGAGGTCGGTAAACGGACCAGCTACCGAAGTAGCATACGATCTTCTCTGCGGGATTAGAAAAATATTATTAATAAATGTCGTAGAAGAGAATCAAATCTTCTTTTAATAGATCTTACTTTCTGAATTGGCAGCCGAAGCCAAAGCGGCCAAAGCCGCGAAAAAGAATATCCAACGATTCATCTGCAAATTAAATGTTGAAAAATGTAAATTTTGGTAGAATAATTATACATTTTTAGGAAAAAATTATACATTTTTAAGAGAAATTTTAAGAATATTACATAAATATTCTCGTGTAAATAAATGTATATTTAATAGAATATCCATTATAATTATCTCTGATAATCGTCAAGTTTTGCTCTTCGAAAAAATTGCCGATTTTTACAGGAGATAAATAGATCATTAGGAAATATTTATTGTTTTTACCTCGTTTTAAGCAGAATCGATTCCTTCGATAGTACCTAACAATGTACCAAAATTTCATTCTCGCACACGATATATATATGCTCTGTCGAAAGTAATAATGCGCGATTTTCGTCTGTTTAATCACGATTAATGTCAATATAATTCATTCAAGCGTGCAAGAAAAGATATATACATTATTATCGTGAAAAACTTTCGAAAACATACAGGTGCAACGTCATTATATATTTAATTTTGTTAAACACCTGATTCTACAAATCAATCCATAGATCTGACCTGAACACCTGTGTCGTTCGTCAAGTACTTTGCATAAGGGTGATTATTATTTATATATATGTATTTTTCTTTATATATCTTACATCTTTATTTCTCTATCTTTTTGTCTCTATATATCTTCTAATTCTATATACAAAGGGATCAACACGTTAATTTTTCAATCAGCATTTATATATATATATATATATATATATATATATATATATATATATCATTTTGTATTATATGTACAATATATCAATTATTTAAATATATTTTTAAAATTTCGTAAAATGATATATAAATGATATTATAATAATTGATCAATGCGTGTTATTTTTTGTGGATCGGGATTATACATATAATATTCGATAAGTAAATAATGGAGAACGTCTTTGATTTATTCCAATCAGCAGAGAATTTTGACAACTCTACTTACATAACATATATATTTAATTTTAAATCAAAAGCAAATGCATTATTTAAATAAATGCATTATTTATTTTTATTGTTTTTTCACAACATTTTACTTTTAAGACCTCTGCATCGTTAAATTATTATTACATCGTACAAATTCTCTGTTATCCAAATATTCCACAAGTGCGAGATATTGATTATCAATTAAATATCATTATACTCAAGTTTACTCGATCTCACATCATCGAGCAATAATTCAATAAATTACAAATCATATTTACAAGATACATTTACAAATGAAGCTATAGATCATAACGTTTGCAACAAAATGAAAAACAATGATAAAAGATATATAAAACAATTATAAACAGATGTGTATGATATTATAATTATGTATGTGGATGACTGAAGACGCAAATAACAGTGAATAATACAATTAACGCGCTTTATTTTAATTGAAATAAAATAACAATTTTAACATAAGATTAAGAAAAATTTTGAAAAAACATTTAAACATCCACACATAAATATATAAATTAAATATATAGTTTTTAATATAAATTTTAATGAAATTTAGATTTATAAAATCTTGATAAATTTTGAATCTTTGATTGAATCTCAAATCAATGATGATTCTTTGAATAAATAGTATGAATAATAAAAATTATGTAGAAATTAATTACCTTTGATTACCAATCGCCAGAATGTCGAAACGCGGTTCTTCTTTCATCGGATGTATCTTGATATCACTTTTAAATGATAATATATCGATTTTGACAGATAATGTTAACGCGAGCACAATATATAATCTGTGCTCTGCACACGTTTATATATAGAAAAATTCATATTTGCGCAATCTTGATACTTATAGTTATATCTTGGAGATCTTTAATTGAGGAAACAAATAAGCTCACAATTGGAATTATGATATTTATCATATACTTCCTTTTATGAGTGGTATACGGGATACCGCCCAATTTATCATTAATGACGAATTTATTTCTTGGGGCGTGACACTGATTAGAGCGAATAAGCTTATACGTATTTAAGGTGCTTATTCTTGTAAAACCCTTATCATACTTACTCACCTTTCAAATGAATCACTCATAGCAAAATAACAATCTTTTGCCTCCTATTCACTCGTGATAATAGTAATATATAATCTGTTGCAATTTTTATCAAGAGAATATTTTTTTTTGCAGAGGCCTTAACAAATGACAATATAATCTTATTTTTATTTATCATTTATTGCGTCTTTCATGTTAATTTACAATTTAAAAGTAATAATATTCAACACTGATAAAATTGTAATTATATATGTGTATAATACATATTTACATGATACATTAAAATTTTTTAGTTGCTTTTTCTCTATTATTCCTTTTTAATCCGAGTAATCGCAGCCTTCTCCAATACTGTTTTGTATTTGGATCTAATTCTTCCAAAGAAGGTGGAGGACCAGTTCTGATAGTCCATAACCAACTAGGATACTCAGAATCTGGCTTTATCTTGACATCTTCTCCCCCTTCTTTAAAAATATTTGTACCACATACATAAGTCAGGAGTCTATTAACATCTGTTTCTACAGGTAATACTTTCTTCTCTACAGCAACCATTGATTTTCTTGGTTTTTTCATTCCTGCCTGGATTACTAGAAAAAAAGAAAGAGTATTATTATAAATTGTATATTTGTAATTTAAATTTAGTGTATAATATTTAATGCAGTTATAATAGATAGTTACAAATAAATAATAAATTTTGTCAGTCTTTTTAAAATATTGTTGCAATGACAATTGGTTTACCTGGTTTAGCATAATTTTTAGTTTGTATTGTATATTGAATCGGTATTATAGAATTTCTTGAAAAATGAAAAAGCCGGTAAACTGTGGAAAAATTCATTCTGAATAATATTGTTTTCACTCTCTACATATAGGTTAAATAGATCACCAAATTTTAGAGAGCTACTGTGCAGATATTTTTCCCCAGTCACAGAAAAAGATGACAACTTGAAATCGCAATTTTAAAATTTCTCTAAGGAGCCATCGTCTAGTTCTTTTTTCTTAACCACAACAGCATGAAAAAGATTACAACTGTAAAAATTTTCTAGAAAATTTATCGACTTGCTAGTCCTAATCTGTTATTAGTCGTTATACGATCACAACCTATGTATAAATACGACTGCGCAATGACAAACAAGAAATATTATTTCTATCGACATTTTGGATCGAGGAGATTTAACTATGACTTGTAATTAATAATCTTACAATTAGACTAAAGACACAATGTGAAATATTTTTAAATGTTAGATATATACCATAAAATATACCATTCCATTGATGGGTTAATTACACTTTTATACTCGGTTATGTAATGCCATTGGACAATAATACTACAACGCGGGTGAGAATCGTTCTTTCAAAATATATAATTCGAAACAACTAATACTTTGAATGAACATAGTTCTATTAAATACAGACAACATTATTTTTTGGAAATATTTCTGTGATTATCATATAAAATATATGATGCATCACCTATTATCTGTTCGTTTTTGTTATGATATTCTGTAGCTATCTATAAGTTTTATTTCCTACAGACGAGAAAAGTATCATTTAATGTGAAAGGAAAATCAACTATTCAAGGTAGCATTCCAGAGGAAAATCAATTTTTGACAATAGCAGCTGCTTTGCCAATTTTACCAGGTGCACCAATACCTCCCAAGTTATCAAAACGTTCTTATAATTCACTTAGGTAATTAAGGACAGCAAAAGCAGTCAATTTCATTTAATGGAAATTAATTCTAAAGCATTGTAAATTTAATTTAAAACATTCCTATTTTTATATGGTTAAAATTATTGGTTTGACAGTTCTACTGGAACTCAATTTGAGATTGAACATGGAGAAACTGAAGGGTGCGATGTGGTTACATTACAATGGACAAGAGAAGCAAGAACAATTGTGGCATCAAGAACTCCTGCCGAAAGAGAAAAGAACCCTGACAGAATATGTCTCGATAGGCGAGGTTTGACAACATTTCCTAATGTGATTGGGGAGCCAAAATTGCGATTAATGTCCCTTCAGCATAATCTTTTGACTAAGATTGAAAGTTCTAATTTCTCTCAATTGACAAAGCTTGTATTTCTTGATTTATATGATAATCAAATTGAAAAAGTATGCAATCTGGGGCTTTTAGAAAATCTACGAGTGCTTTTAATAGGGAAAAATAGAATCAGAAAAATTGAAGGTTTAAAACAACTTTTCAAACTAGAAGTCTTAGATTTGCATGGCAATCAAATCCAACAAATAACTGGCCTAGAGGATTTATTATTGTTAAAAGTACTCAATTTAGCAGGGAATAATATTAAAATCATAGGTTGCAATGACTTTCAAGGCTTAACTGCATTAAAAGAGCTGAATCTACGACGGAATAAATTAAAAAAATTATTAGGATTTGGTCAAACACCACAATTACAAAAATTATATTTAAGCAACAATGATATTCATAAGTAAGTAACATTAAAGATAATTATGTATTTAATTAGTAACAAAAGTTTTATTTAATTTAGTTTTACATATATTTATGCTTATAAATTTTATTTTTGTATATTAGTTTTAAACACATATAAATTTAATATATATTATACGAGAAAGGCTTTGTTTCCATATTATTCTTTCAACATGTTCCATTTTTTGCACAACTAAATTAAAAAATAAAGAAAAAACATTAAAAATATTATAAAATAAATTCCCGAAAAAATTATCCAAACTATATTCTATATGTTCCATGCAATTTTTTTAAATCCAAGGGATATATTTAGATGTTTTATTTCTACAATAGTATATGTATAATACTACTAGTATATGTATAATACTACTAGATTGTTTTAATGTTTTAGAATTGAAGATATGTGTAGTCTTGCAAAAGCTTTGCAAATTAAAGAAATAACCATTGATGGCAATCCAGTAACTTTAAATACTGATTATATCTCTTTCCTTGTATCATATTTGCCAAATCTACAACTTTTATCAACAATGCAAATTAGTGAACAAATTCGGAGAACAGCAATGGCTTGGAGATTCTCTAAAGAGCAATCTAATTCAGCGTTTCTTGATCTTAGTGCACAGGTTTGCATGAATGTACGTAGAGAAGAAGTGATATCAAATGCTAAAACGAATTGGGAATTTCTTAGATCTAGAACCAAAGTTTCTCTTAATAATTCCAATAAAACAGCAAATACAAGCAACAATGTTAACGTATTACATATGCAAAACTCTAATAAATTTCATACTGTAAATCCAAAGAATTTAGATAAAGCTAAAATGAAAGGCTTTGGTAGTCTAACATCAATAAATGAAAATGTGGAAGCAAAAAAGATTCATATAAAAAAGAGAAGCAATTCCAGCGATAACTTGTTTAAATTAGAGGATACATCTAAATCATATCCTTTAGAATTTAAACTTCCACCCATATTAGGTTCGATAGTAGATAGTTTAACTAGTAATAAATTCGAGGATAGATTGTCTAAGAATGATAAAGAAAATATACGTAAAACAAAAATGCTTGGTGACATTGAGAACACATCGGATAGCGAATCAGACAGTTTAGAAAGTCATGAAAGTTTAAAAAGTGGTTTAAGAAGTCACTTGTTTACTCCAAACAATTATGGTTCGTCTATAGATTATGACAAATCTACTGTTTGTAAAAAGCTCACTTTAGCAAAAGATATCTCTTTGGTTACTGCAGAAAATTTCAATGATAAAGATAATGAAAATCATGCACATGATAAGACAAATAAAAAATCTTTCAAATGCAATGTAATGAATGAAAATAAAAGTGTAAATAACAGATTGGTTCAAAATATAAAAGTATTTAATAATCAAGATGGGCAAAGCGATTGCCAATCGAAATCAACCATAAGTTCTTCTGGATATTGCTCCTTAAGTTCAAAGACTAGTAGTTTAGATAGTTGTAAGTCATTGCTAAGTGATTCTAGCACTTCATCGATTCCTAAGAATACAGTTCACAAATCTCACGAATTCGATAAAGATAAAAGTAGTAGAATTAAAAGTGCTCAAGCAAAAAAAGTAGTATATTACAAAAGCAATAGAGCTGCGACAGCTAGAGCAAAATTTAGAGCCCTTGCTCCTCCGAGTCCACCTCCTCAACAAGTACCACCTAAAGAGAGGGAACAGGGTAGGTTAAGGCGATTTTTTCAATTTTTCTCAAAAATATATATTTCTTTAAAATGTAATATTACATAGAATATTTTTTAGGCGGAGATTACTTAATAGAAATTGTCGGTCGATGCTTGAACATTTATGGTCAAGGTGCTTTACGCTTTATAGATAAGACTTGGGACGTGTCAAAGGCTCAGGATGTCAATGTTGTAAAATTTAATTATGTACAATTTAACGACGTGGCAAAAATTTTAAGCAAATTAAAAAACAGATTTCCTCATGCAGAACATTTCACCTTTAAAGAAACTAATATTAGTCTTCTTGGTCAATTCAATGCTTTAGCTGAGGTACAGGGATTGACCAGTATACAGATAGATACAGGCAATCCTGTTATATCTAAGGATTGGAAAATGTATGCTATATTCCGATTAGCTCATTGGGGACTTGCAATAATCAACGGCAAAGAGGTATAATATATATATATATATATATATATATATATATATATATATATATATATATATGCATATTATTTTTATCTGAAATTAAAATTTAATATTTTTATAGATTACAACTGAAGAGATTGAACGTGCAAATCAAGAATATGCCGGTCTTATAGATATAGTAATGTGTTCACTGCCAGATTCTTTATTACAACCTTTATTACAAAGACTTCATCTAGAAAAAGTGCAAAGGCAAAATGGACAACAGATTACTGCCAAACAATTTCTGTTCAACTGTGACCCAGCATTTAGAAGTGTTGTTGCCAAGGAAGCATTACAATGGAGAAAAGGAAGTGTAACACAGGTAAGAAAAATATGTTACTTTATACTTTACATATTATAAGATTTTTTTATATTTAACTTCTTTATATTAAACTTTACAAGTTAAAATATAATATTTGTACATAATAATAATATTAACGCTTTAAGATTAGAGTATTTTTACAATATATTTATAGGAAGATCTTATCTGGAGACACAAAGGGAAAATGCATTTCCTAAATTTAATTAATCTTACTATAAATGCTATACAAAAATTACAGTTTCTAGAAAAGCAGTGGCCATGTGTTTTATATGAAATTATTTATAATACTTTATCTGACTTTTCTGAAATGGATGTATACATGAAACGTTGCAGCAAAACACTTGAAAGTAATAAGTAATATCATGTTTGTGCCTTAATATCTATTACGATATTGCGTAATTTATAATTTTTAATGGACGATACGCAGAATCATTAATGCTCAGTTTGGCCATATTAAAAAGATATGGAACGTACATATACAGCAGACAAATTTGTGTTGTTATTGCTATGAATATATTCAATATGTTTGCTAGAATGGGTATTTATGTATAAAACAATAAATTCTATTTAAGTATTGTTAAAATTTTTTTCTATATATATGTAGCCAATAAAAAAAATATTATTATAATATGCTAAAGAATTGATTATGCAGCATACATACGATTGTACATACGATTTGCACAATGTGCAAATTATTTAATAGCACAATTGTTTGACCTGTATATATGTATTTTTATCATCATGATTAACTGTTTGAGTACCAACAAATATTACTTCTTGAATTTTATTTAAATTTAATTATTATTCAGTATTATACAGTTTGTTGTCTTAAATGCATATATTTTATTAACAGCTATTTTCAATGTCCGATAGTCGCATTTTGTTGTCGTGTACAGAATGCTATTCTCAGATTAAATTAAATTATTCGAAAACCTATTAGCTCCTTCATATTACTCAAACAGTTAAAATGTACGGATATCGGAATATCATTTTGTACCGATAATAGATTCGACACTGAACGAAATTGGTGCTTTCTTTTCTAAACAAGATTCATTATTTGTAGTAGGACAGTTCTGCAAATCTCTCGTAGAAATAAAATTATTCAAGTCCCCATTCGCTATATACGATTGCGTTACCTCATTGAACCAGGGAATTGTTGGATATGCAGAATGGAAAGATTGTACTTTCAATGTGGGTTCAGCTTCTTGTTTTTGATCGCATCCGAGAGAGGATAAAGTCAACAAACGCGGATGTGTTGATACTGAAATGTGCAAACAATCTTTTGTAAGTAATTATAAAGATATTTTAAAATGTGTCTATCGATAATGCAAATATCAAAGTGAAAATATTAAATCTCTGTATATATAATCGAGCTTTTTATTAAATTTTTCAATATAAAATTTGATCGAGTTTGTCAGATAATTTTTAATCTTGAGAGCAGTTTTATATATTTGAAATGTCGATGTGTATATATATCGATGCATATCGATATGTATATCGATTTAAATATTTGAAAAACTTATTTTCGGCGAAATAAAACGTACAGAATTTATTAAAATATCGATGGGAATGAGATGTCTATGGAAATATAAATACTCACACGCGCTAGGTAAATTATGTACGGCATTTAATCCGTAGAATCCCTGTGTCACACTGATACTCGTCTGCGTGAAATGTAAATGATGCCTTTGAAAATTCTTAGCTTTTCTACCAAGACAGGCAGCGTCTGGCTCGTCGTATTTTGCTTTAATATAATAAGGAGGATTTGCGGTGTCTGTTGATACCTTATTCACCGAAGATAGATGAAGATCACCTTGCGCTTGTTGTTGTCTACGTAAAGCAACTTGCGCTGCCATCACTCTTTGCCTTTCGACGACTAACAAACAACAGGGACATCGGCAATCCTTCCACGCGCAGGATCTCTTGTGACCCTTCAAACCGGATATTACACCATGGTTTCGACATCTCGCGCACTTTGGACTTCTTAAACGTTGCTCCATGTTCGAATTCGAGCGATGATTTGAAGTGCCTCCGCCAGTTTTCATTATGATTTTTATATTATCTCTCGAATGACATATATTTAATCGTTAGAATATATCAGTTCTGATTAAGAATTATTTAGCCAACAATTAATGAAGAATATTAAGTACAGATTTTGCGCTCGATTAATGCAATCAATGTTTTAAACATAATGTTCCACACTGTGCGCAATTGTGAAAAGATAATCCAGGATATCGTGCGCTTAGTTTAAAAAATTGATCCCTCTTCTGAGTAAGTTGTATTTGAAATATTCTACATGTTATCGATTTTATTCCTCTTATATACGATGATTTTTTAATCGATCGATTTTTTATCATTCCATAATTATTTTTTTTTATCGATCATGCCGGTTTTCAAATAGCACAATGAATTTGCACATATCGATTTTTGCGCGAATATTTGTATCTTTTCGAGATATTTTTGTATATTTATTTTATTAACGATCCTCGATTAGATCGCGACGAGACACATGATTTCTTGATTCAAGTTAATTGTAGTTTATTGTATCCGTTTAACTCTTCTCGGGTGAGTCGACTGAGTTACCGCGACGTCCTACTCTGGATGAGATATATACTTGTAAGAATATTTCTTGTATCTCTCCGTGAAGGAGGTGTGTTGTTTCATCTCCTCCTACTGATTCAAAATGTATTTTTAGCAAATCGACGTGTTTCCATTGGCTCGAAAGCTCAAGAAACCCCGCCGCTTTCGCTGACTGCGAACCAATGAACCACCATGTTTCTCTTCGTTTTCTTGTTATGAGTAACTCTACAAAAGAAAAATCCTTCGTACTAGCTTCTTTGATTAGAATCTGCGTGATGGAAACGTATCAATGATATACTAGATTTGAAGTCTGGCACGTGTACGTACATAAATTATATATACGTGAAGCAAAGTTGAAGAATTAATTATTTTTAAATTAAGAAATCATTAATTTTTCAAGTTTGTCATCTTTTACAATTGCTTGGAAGAAGCTACAATCACATCGATATTTTTTTTTATAATAACAATTTTTATATTTAATCCAAATTGCTAATTAATCTTATTCATATTTATATATTTATTATGTTATTAATTTATTCTTATTGATGACAAATATTTTTGTTTAATCTTGTTTAGAGAGAAAAATGACACGATTAAGATATAGCAACCCGATGCATATCCTTTTAGAAATAACGTAGAGTACACAGGATGTTAACCAGGTGGTTATCGAGGAAGACCCTGGTGGAAGTCGGCGGTGTCATTCATACATTAAGAAAACATACTCGAAACTAATATTAACTGTGTGTTGGCAACATCCGAGAGGATCGTATTAACGAGCTCTTAGAGTAAGATCACAGAAAGAATGCCATATGGTTGCAGCTGCTGGCGCACAACGTTGTTGGTAGAACGAGATTGTCTGTCTTCTATTTTTGCAGTGAACAACACGATGTGTGAATAAAAGAGAACGAAAGAGATTGCACTATTATTTTGATCGTGTATATGACAGCTAATTTTGCTGAGTGATGTAAACATCTTTTAGTGTAACTAAATTGTATTCTTTCTTTACAGAAATTTATTTGACTTTATCACTGAAAGAAAATGCAAATTGTTTTCCATAAAATTTCTAACTTTAGTTTGCTCAAAAATTTTAAAAGTTAAAATGTTATGTTATTTTTTTAAAATTAGTTGTCTTAGTTTTCAATTAATAATATTAATGCTTGATCATGTTGTTCTCAAATCTACTGTAAATTGAACGATATATAAGAAAACCTTCTAACATATTTTTTTATGTTATTTTTTTTTTTTTTTGTTCTAAAATCGTACAGTTAGACAGACATATTTAAATTTACATATGCCAGTAAGCACGCGTGACACGTGACCGAGGAATTCATCCTAATGAGCGTGGAACGAAGGGGTGTCATCTCGTGGACACTTTTTCCTTTTTCCTTCGCTCCTGGACAGTTCAGCCCGAGGGTGTTGTCAAGACGGCAAATATGTTGACAGGTCATTCAACATCTTTCTCGCTTTAGTCTCGCCTTAGAGATCACGAAGAAGCTCTGAGAGGCGATGTTACACCTCCAAATATTCAAATCGACACTTTTGTCTTACATGATTCCTTTGAAAAGACATTGAGTACGAAACAATTGATCGGAGTAAATGAGACAATTCGCTTTTAATATAAAAAATTTAATAGTTTTGTTGTCTTTCCTTTTTACAGTTAAAAAGCTGAGGATTATAAGGATACGACATGCTATGGCTTTGTACCAAATTTTCGTTAAGGAAACGTCGCTTACAAAATGTTTCGAAATGACACAGAAATGACACTAAATGTTACACAGAACTTATACATCCATATTGCAAAATACAGATCGAATAAATCGTGTCTACAGTCTACAAAAATAAATTTGTTATGAATAAATTAGATAGCGCGTGAAAATTTTACAAGATTTTTGACACACGCGTTTAGAGGCAAATTTATCATTTGTTTCCATATAGGCTTCCATTAACCGCTTTATATAACATGGTTGAAGCATGAAAAAGTAAAATATAGATAGCCTTGTCTAAATATTGAAAAATATGTCAAGTGAATCGAGCTATTGACTCAATGATTCGAAATATTCGCGATGCCACACTGCACGACCAATTTTGCTTGGTATCTTGGAAAATTCATTATCGGTTTTACAGCGATACTATTTCTTTACGTCGGCCTCTTGAAAGAAAAGTAAGCTTCTTTAACATATGGGGCCGGACAAAACCAAAACGACGAATAATGATGTCAGAAATAATCCTGTTTTTGTCCGACAGTGAGAAAAGTTGTGTGTGCGGTGCCAGAATGAGAGAATTACTGAGGCAGGAAAGCGAAAAGTGAGTCACGCTAGTCATACACGCGCGTCTTCCTAAAGAGCTTTTATTTCAGTAAAACACTTCTTATGGAGTATGTATGTTTAGCGTATATCATGCAATTTAAAAAGCATGTAATAAGTATAAGCTTGCCGAAAAGTATCGAAAATCACATACTCGGCAATGATATCACGAGACGATGAACGCTTCGTATGACTATTGATACCATAATTAGGATATTATCAAAATTAATAATATACAATTAATAATTTCTATGTATTAGACGACCGGACAGATGTAGATGTGCAAAAGGGTAAGTCAATAAAATTCCTCAGCACTTAAATTTAAAAATATTATTCTTTCGTCTCTATAAAATATTAACATTAAAGACATAAAGATAAAAGCACAAAAGTATGTCAAAGTCAAATACTTGTAATCAATTGCATAAATTTTTTAATATACATATTTAATTTTTAAGAATTCCTCTATTATTATATCATTTTTTTTTACTTTTAAAAATGTTCCATATTTTGCAAATTAAACTAGAAAATAAAGTCGTAATTATTAAAACAACACTGTCATTTATGCTTTTGTGTACAGAATGCGAAATATACGTTATGCATGTGGATGCAACAAACCAATACAATTGTAAGTTTTTGTTACTCTTTATGTTAATTTGCATTAAACATAGGGATTAATATGTTTATAAATGTTTTAATGTGTAGAACATTCTTAATCATATTATATTATATATTATTTGGCGTGAATAATTACATTGATTATATAAATTTTATAATTTTTTAATAGGGCGCAGGAGGATGATTGTAGAGCACGGGTGATTACAAATGAATATAAGGATTATTGTGCGAGATGCTGCATCAGAAGAAATTCGAACTAAGAAACGGATAAAGGTAACGACCGCCTTTTGCAATGTGTGTTATTGTACGATCTCTCGTCTAAAACAGGTAATAATTTGTCCTTTTATTTTCTAGCGGAACACTTTTACTTAATCACCTCATTTAACTATCGTTAAAGCGTCAAAGAATAAACGTAGGAAATTATACGAAAACAAAATACAAAATTATTTACAATTGAAAATTTTATTTATGTATTTTCTATTTTGTTAATTATAAGGAAATGTTGCACACTGGTCATATATAGATCTGATTTTGAAAAATGTAAAAAAAGATACAATTGTATCCTAAACAAATATTTTAAAGTTATATATGCGAATTTGCTTTTAAAAGTAAGAGTCGCATTATTATCATAGCCAAAGAAAGAGATAAAGAGATATATATATATATATATAGATAGAAAAAGAGCTTCAGCCATGTACATTTCAATTAGAGCAATCTGCTTATATGTATCGATGATTTGTGGATTGTGTTGCCATTACGTATATTGCCATCATGCGTATCATGCCATTAAGCGCGATAGACAACAGTTACTCTCCATGTATAATTGGCAACAGGCGAGTTAGAGATTCTATGAATAAATTCGACATACTGCAAGAGTGACACGCCCGGTCGCACGCTCCGAAAATCTGAAACTCGATTAATACGCGTCCCATCTGTAGGTGAAGAGTCTATAAGTAGATCTTGCGCGGGCAGAACGTCAGTCATATTCATATATTATTTATACTGACCTGACTAGAGACACCTCTCGTTGCTAACGAGATGGATGCTTGGCCTAACCGATGCGTGTGTAATATATATTTTCAATCCCAATCAATCAGAAGATTCTTTTGACAGGTCTTATATTTATATATTCATTGAATAAAAGAAAATATAAAGTAAAATTTAAAAAAATACGCGTTCGCATTAATTAATTTGTTTCTTAATAGGAATATTCATTTTATATTATCGTAAATATTTCACATAGAGGGTACCTTCCTTTTTATTTGTTTTTTTGCAATCAAAAGTTATTTTTTTAAAGTAATCTAATGACTCTTGGAATAAAAAAAATCTATGAAAGAATAATAAGGAGATAAAATTAAAGATAAAATCAAATATCGATGATGAAAGTATATCTCTCGCTCGTAACTTTACGTATTTCCGATGTATGCATATCTCGAATCTTTCCGCGATCTTTCCGCGCTAATCTACGTGAGATCTCTCTGAATGGCAGGCTTTGTGAGAGGAACGTCGCAGCTGCGTCTCTTTCGCTTCGTATTTTGCGCGCATTCCGATGAAATAAAACAAGATGGGTAAGGGTGGCAGTCCGAGTCAAGAAGAAATATTTCGAAACGGGAAGATGTTAAATGAGCGAACTGTCCGACTGTCACTCCGCCTAGTACCTAGTTTCTCAGTGCTTCACGAAAATGTGAGTTGAAACGATTCCATGAATACATCGTAGATTTCTGTCGAAAATACACATGTAACATTTCTTCGTATTATGAAACTTTTCTTCGATATATTTATTTTTACGTATATTTTAGGTACATTTAATACATTTAATTAATTAGATAATTTGTAATATCACATATTTGACCATTTCGGAAGCATTCCTCGATCCATTTACATTTAACGATTTTTGCAGACCCTAGGTCATGTTTCAAATTTCCCATAGTATTATCTGTTTCGTTATCTTCTACAAAGACATGCGTAACAGAATTATCGATACCATCTTTAATTGTACCTGACATGAAACGGAATTTAAATTTAGCGCAACACGATTGGTTTTCGAAAAATCCAATTATATCTCTAAACAGTGAATAAGGCGACACATTCCCATTGAATAATTTCTTGTCCATTTCTTTTTCCTGCTCAACGCTAAATTGATTCGTAAGCTGAAAATGATTTATGCAAAATTAGATTGGGGCGATATAAAATTATTTTTAATGACAAATACTTTAGAAAATTACCGGTTTCCCAATCTTGTCGAAAGAACGCCTCAGAGTCTCTTCGTCCGCATCCACAATAAAATTATCATAATATTCATCATAGTTCTCCGCAAGTCGACGCTTTGTTATATCTCGACTGCATAATAATTCCCACGGTAAAAAATCACCTAATGAGATCACGCAATCGGATTGATTGGTAACGCGTTTAAACCAGTCTAAAGTAACAACGTCGTATTTTCCACTATTTACCATTTCTTTCCCTCGTATCTGAAAAGAATAGTTTGTGCGTAACTTGTCTTAATTTACCATGAGATATTATTCAAATCTAAGATGCGCGATAATAACAACTTACCGTTCTGTCATTGCCTACTATCACGCAAAAAGTTGTATTCATCGGATTCTGAACAATTCTAGCGCTGTGTTGCTGCAGTATTTTCTCAATTTCCTCCTTTGCCAATTCATCAGTACCATTTATTACACAAATTTCCTTTTCATCTAATAGTCGCGTAAGCGGTGTTATTCGCTCTTTATATACATTAGACTCAATTGGTTTATTTCGACTTATTGTCTTTGGTAATTTAGGTACTGGTGCCTCGTCTACATCATGCAAAGTAGCTTCTCGCTTGGTTAATTTTTGGATCATTTCCTTATTCTATAATAATCGAATTAAATTGTTATAAATTGTAAATAATAACAGTCGCTTTTGCGTATAATTATCCGGTAATGTATACGTACTTTGACTAACGACAAAAGTTCGGAACTAGTGCATGGATTGTACCATGGTTTATCCATTCTGATATTTACAACTCTAGGAAATCGTAAACTGTATCCAATGGGAGATTCACTACTGCGTATCATTTCGGTTGCTCGTATTGTCAGAATTATAGAATATTCCGGACGGATCCATACATCCGGCTGTTTTCCCTATAGGGAATATAATTTAAATAAAATGTGTATGTGTTATAGAAGTAAACACTGTAAAGTGTAACGATCGAGAAATATAGAATAATTCAAAGTGAATGTATTGAATAATATAAAATTATATATATACATATATATATATATATATATATATATATATATATATATATAATTAATTTACCTTAAAGCTCTTGATATTTACAGGACATTCTTTAATCCAATGTGGTTCAAATTTTGTTTGAAGAGTACGCAACATTTGATCCCCTATTCCACTGCTTACGGATGCTATAGCGAAAAAACGCGATGGGTATTCTTCTCTATTATTTGTTGGAGCAGCAACGCCTATCACAAAGCTTTTAATTATTCCGGTATATTTGCCCTCTCCGTAGTAACCGCCAAGTATAATCAGGTCTATATCTTGTACCAAATTATCAGAATACTGTAAAAAGAAGTAATGTTTTACTTTTAAATTTTATCTCTTTATGTATATTATACATCGATTATAAAATTGCACTTGATTCTTTCTTCATGAGAAGAATTAGATAAAAAGACGTTACATGTACCACAAAAATTTTCAATGTTTTAATTTCTAAACATACAACTCTTTAAAAATATTAAATTTCTTCTAAAATATTTGTGTAATGATTAAAACTGATATGTTTTACCTCTGCTTTAATCTTATAACAACCGCCTCCATCTCGAACATTCGGTTTATATTTCATATCGTGTTTCTTTATAACAAGTCCTTCTTCGTTATTACGGAGGCATTCGTTGAATGCTTTTATCAATTCCTCCCTTGCACAGGAAAATATATAATAATTATTTAATTTTTATCTCTTTTTCTTTGTTGAAAAAAGTAAAATAAAAAACTAAAAGCTATTTATTATATTAACTTAGTTCATATAAAGATACGTTTTCTTGGAAAAAAATAACTTTATAGCTACGGAAAGATTTTAATTAAGAAATAAAACTACTTAATTTATAAATATAATTTTCAAACATTACACTTACGTGTGATGTAAAATGATATCCTACCTATTCGAAATTAAAGAAGATCGACATATATATAAAGAACCTTCTTCTTCGGTGAATATATCATTGAGCAGTTTTAGTCGATCTTTATAAGGTATATCAACAAGTAAAGTGTCATTATGCAAAATAATATCGAATGCAATGAAACACGGTTGATGGCGACTGTTCACCGACAAATTCTTGACATCGAAATTCATACCTTTCGTGCCAAATATTCCTTTCTTTATGCCAACCCATTAATTCTCCGTCCAATATAAAAGAATGACAATTCGGATTTAAACGTCGCTTAAACACACTGGTCAAGAAACCTATACGCGAATATCAAAAATTATTATTTTTAGAGAAATAAATTTTACATATGTATATTATACATATAAAATATTTTTATTGTTCGTACGTTCTGTCTGATAAAGCGATTCAAGGAAATTACATGAAAAGCTCATGTTCAACTTATTTTTAACATTTGATTTGTCATACCCGAAGATTCGGTTTCTCCGTATCCAGATTTTTTTGTAATATCGTATCCTCTACGCGTAAAATATTTGAATTTTCCATCTTTCATATGAAGTTGCGACCTCTCACCATCGTATTTAGTTTGTACATAGTACAAGTCATTATCCCGAAATAGCTTTTCGATATTCTCGATGTCACATCTCTCTAGGAGCATC
Organism: Cataglyphis hispanica; assembly: GCF_021464435.1. Lineage (NCBI taxonomy): Eukaryota > Metazoa > Arthropoda > Insecta > Hymenoptera > Formicidae > Cataglyphis > Cataglyphis hispanica. The sequence continues at coordinate 1,047,836 of NC_065966.1, read as the reverse complement.
GGTTTGAAATGCGAAAATATTTGTATGCCGCATTTTATTTTCGTCTTAGGATCATGCAACTGGTTACAAATCTCACGCAAATCATTCGTCACGAGAAACTTTTCATTCGCATCCTCATGATAAACTTGAAAAGAACAAATCGATTAATCTTTATTGCGACATATTTTGTGTTACTGACAAAAGAAATTACGAACTGTCCAATATCTTTTTTCTTCCTATGCCAAGTCGTAGATCCTTAACTATAATTCGTGTTACCCATTTCATTTCGAAACCCGTGATTTGTCGAAAAAGTACTCTAAACGTTTCAATTTTGTCTTGCATTGTTGCTTCTTTCTTCGATATATCATCGAGAAATAAATTCATTCGTGCAATTGTGAAGCCAGTACTTGTTTTGAGAAATCTTTTATTTAAAACCCAATAAGCTCGGTCAGCAAAATCATTTCCTACGAATTTGCTTGTAGGTTCTCTAAAATATAACATCTTTATATTGTTAACAAAATTAAAAAAAAGATTAAAATTTTTTTACATATATATATATATATATATATATATATATATATATATATGCGTGTATATGTTACTAATACTTGTTCACGTAATATATTTTACTCTAAATTCGAGCGTTACTTCCGACATATTTAGCAACGCGCAATTTATTTAATTGATCATCTGACACAGAGTCATACTGACCGGTAATTTGCTAATTTTTTATAATTGTCACTGTTTTTTATAAAACCATGTATGTCAGCGTAAAGTTTTGCCAATGAAGCAGCTTTCAGATTATGTGGTCCACGCTCTCGATCAAGATCAGGTAATATCAATCTTAATATTGGATACAGTGAAACATCCTACAGAGAAACAAAATTAAAATAAATCATTATAATTCTATCAAATTATTTTGAAAATATTTACAGTATAATCTTGAAAAGAAATATTCTCATGTACATCTATATAGTTATATTGAATCGTCAAAAATTATCAATACAAGTTTTAACAGTATTTCTCGACGCAATTAAAATATTTTCATTAGAATTTATTTATAATAATTTAAATTTCTTATAAATTCATATAAATAAATTCCTATATCACACTTATATTGTCTTCTCTTTATAACATATTATATAACGGCTTAATTACATACCGATTCGGGATATTCAGTTTTCAGTTTGTTGCTAATATTTCGACAACTGTCGATAAATATTTGCAAAATTTGCGCTTTCTTTTTTATTTCTTTCGCCTTGATAACATTTTCCAAAATATCACACAATTCCTTAAATTCAATTTTAGCATCTAAATTAGCAGCCATTATCCTAAAGAAAAATCTTTAAATCAGCTGGACTTTGATAGACCATATATATTTCAAGATTGCATGATAAAAAATTATTTTGTTACGTTATGATCACATGTAGCAATAACAAAAATATATATTGAAAAATATTGTAAATTAAAAAAAGATGGAAGATTTTAAGTGTGTTCTTTTCATATCATACAGTATATTATTAAATTTTAATCATAAATGTGTCAGATTTTTTATAATGTTAATTGTATTAGTAATAGGTAGAATTATAACAAGAGCATATATTTTAATTATAATAAGAGCATATACATACTATATAAATAGGTACATATTATATTAAGAAAGTACAAATTCTATTACATTTGGACGACAAATTTTTACATTTTTTATTCAAATTGTGATATAATTTTCAAGATACATTCTAGCAAGAAGATGGTTTTCAGATTGCAGATAGATAAGATGTAAATTGAAAGCTGCTTCTTTTTTTAAGTCCAAAAGATTTGCGTTCTGTTTGACTAAATCTCCCGGATCTTCTTCCAGGACCAACTTATAAAAGTGAATCGCAGATGGAAATAAACCAATTTGATGAAATGCTCGCGCCATGTTGTAATAGGTTTCCTGTTTACCATCTTTACCACGTAGTTGCATATATTTTTTGAAAAAGGCTAATGCTAAATAAAAAAGAAAATTTCTTTCAAAAAATATATATAATATAATATATATCATATTATATTATATTATAATATTATATTATATGTAATATTAATGTATATTCTAAACATTATTTTTAAAATCAATGTTTCTATCACATTAATTGGAATATTTTGATAGATTCTGTGTATATAATTTTAAATAATTTTGGTAATCTATTTTTCTATATTTGATATACATGCGTGCACATGTGTAATTTTTTACCTTGAATTACAAGTTGACTTTTCTTAGCTGACATTTTTTGACATGCCATTTGTAATTGTGTAACACCTATTAACAATGCTAACAATGCACTAGGTGTTACTTTAAAGAGAGAAATATAACCATTTAATGCATATTTGTATGTTCCTGAGACAAGACAATTATTCGCATGCATGATATGCAAATACGAAAATACATCTTCTCTTCCAAGTAATCGCATTATGAATCTGTTATGCCTCAAATCTTGGGCTCTCTGAATAATTATATTTAATAAATTCCACGAATTGGTTCTTTGACAGACACGTACGATGTCTCGCACGATATTATATCCATAAAACGAATCTTCATTATGTATACAAGAAATTAAACATAAGAAAATTAGATGGGAGTTCCTCTTTTTAAATCTCTTTGTTGTCAAAGCAGTAAAACATATTCTTTGAAGAAAACCAAACTTTTTTAATTTATATGCTAGCTTACACATTTGTAGGAAAAGTAGAAATTCATTTTTTTCATTCGGTTTTGTATTATCAGCAAATATTGGCGCGTTTTCATCTTCTAATGTTTCCCCAGATGCTAAGCGACGAAGTTTTAAGCTCTCAAGACGTTGCCGAACACCCGTTGGGCGTGCAAGTGCATTTAATTCAATTCTTCTTCTTATATTAATACAATGCCTTGAAAGAAGTAACATCCCTGATGTAAAATATTCTTCATATCTCCCAACTTTATAAAGCAGTAATGTTCTTTGATAAATAACATCTGGATCTAATGTATCAGATTCAGGATCTTGATAGAGAACTTCTATTGCTTTATCATACTGTTCTGCTTCCTTGTAAAGTTTAGCTAGAGCTACTCTTGCGCCTAAATGCTGCGGTGACAATTTTCGCACAATTTCATAAGATTTTATGGCTTTATCTATGTCATTGCAACCAACCCAACATTCTGCATGTCTTAGCCAAACTGCAGCCAAACTAAAATTCGAACTTTCAACTAGTGGATCCAATAAAATTAATGCACGCTGAAATTCTTTCTTGTCCATTAATGCTTCTGCCAAATCCAAAAAGAGATCCCCAGAAATTTCTGGATTTTCATGTGTGTAAAAATTGGGTAAAAGTTCGTCAGCTAACTGAATATAACCCAATTCAATAAGAGTTATAAGAACTTTTGCTTTTAAGTCAACAACCACATTATCTGGTATATCACAAGATTCTATTTCGTCAATATTTTGATTTTTGGCTGGAGATGTAGCTTTTCTTTTCAAATTATTCAATTTTTCTTCCTCTTCAGTCTTTACACTATTAATTATTTTTTCTTGTTCTGTTTCTTTATTTTCCTTATATCGTATCTTAATATCTGTATATTTGACTAATATATCTAAACATTTATTGAATTGTTTCAGTACTATTAACAATTCAGTCATGATATTAACTTCTTCTAATGTAATGAGATTAGGACATTTAACAAAAATGGTCTCCATTGCTTCTAATGCTTGTTCATTGTTATTTTCTTGCATATGATGTTTGGCTAATATTTTTGCATATTTCAATATATATTCACCGTCGTCAGATTCCAATTGATGAATCAATCTTGTGTATCCTCGCAAATATGCTTTTTTATCTCCATTCTGTTCTTGGAGTTGTGCTCGTATCTCATATAAATTTATGTCCTTTGGACTTGCTTGAATCGCTTTAGAATAACATGTTATTGCTTGTTTTATATCATTACTATCTAGTGACATGTTAGCTAATCTTATCCATTGGTCAGCATCTTTAGGACTGAGATGTGCGGCAATTAGAGAAAATTGTAATGACTTTTCTGGTTGATCATTTTCATATATCATAGCTAATGTCTGAAACGGTTCTGGGGCACTTGGTACTTGTCTGAAGAGATAATCAGATCAAATATTTAATATTTTTAAATATTCTCATTTAATATTCTTAAATAATCTTTTGTAAACTTAGAAATGTATTATCAATATAATACAAATTATTGTCAATATAATATAGTAGAAACACTTGCCTAATAATTTCCATACATATTTTGGTTGCTAAGTCTACTTCTCCTTTAGCAAATCTTAAATTTGCTTCACCCATAAGTCCTTGTAAAACTGGTGGCAGAATACGTCTTTTCTTTCTCTGACGCACATTTGCTTTGCTTGTTTTTTGTTCTGTCTTTTGTACAATACGATCCATTTCAATATTCTTTCTGAAAATAGAATGGAATATAATTTTGGAATTCTATTGCAATATTTCTTTCAAGTCATACCTAGAGTTATCATTTTCTACTGTTTCCACATCTATATCCTGATCCATTCTCGATGAATATTCACTAAATGTTAACTCTCCATTTAAAAACTGTTTTGTCAATCGATCTTCCTCATCTGCAGTTAGTAACATATCCTGATCTTCTGTATCCATAATATCCTTGTTAGAACTACACGAAGGTGTATAATTTGGAATAACATCTTTAACTTCTTCTATTTGTAATGCTTTAGCTTCAACAAATTCATTGATATCCATATCCATTAAATTAATAGCGCTTTCATCCAATTCTTCGATTATCACTGGTGCTACAGTACTATCATCATTAATAACTATATTGTCATTGACAGTTGATTTTTCAAGTTCCACATCCATTGCTGCTTCTTCAACTATATCCATGTTGATAGTTGTTTTACTTGCATCACATTCCATTCTTATTCACTATCCCTGTGTTCTGATATTGTGTTCTGATTACTGCCAGTACTGAAAATCTATAATTTATGTAATGTACATTATAAATTTTCAGTACTGGCAATAATATCGAAACGCGAGGTATACGTTATTCACTGTATGTTTCATCAAACTTATGTGTTAAATTTAATATTGCATAAGTGTGTGTAAACTGTCAACTATATTTAACTGTAATGTTATTATTCATTTTGTTATTGCTACATGTGATGTATAATAGGATCAACGTAACAAATATGTGATGTAAAGGAATATATATTTTGCTACAATTTTTTTATACTTACCTTTTATACAATTGTTGTAAATTAATGAAATAAAGTATAAATAAAATTAATTAGTCAACAAATGTAAAAATGTAAAAACTCAAAATCGTTCAAATGTAACTTTTATATAAAACTTTTCCTTTTTTTTCCCTATTCACTGAATATTTGTGCTCGTGTCTCGTGTAGGAATATTTATCAACACAACTACTCTGATGAACATAGATTACAATAATAAATATTGCAAACTATTCGTAATTATTCGTCCCATTTGATTATGTTTAGAAGGCCAATCGTATCTTTCGGGCCTAGGGTAATCAGTACGATCAACCAATCAGAGAGTTTTATTTTGAAAAATGACATGTTCACTTCATTTGATGACAGATATAGAATTGATTGTCTAGAATTTATGTAATGTATGATTCTGATAAAGAGGTTAGATTAGTTTCACGTTCGATGACAGTTTGACATTTGGAGCGTCGACACATTTGCATCATCTCGCGCGATAAAATCTTTATTCTATTCCTAAAGATTTATAGCGTGACAACTAGCGCAATGGAATCAGACGAGATTGAAGCAGCCTCGAAATCGGGAATAAACATTCGAAATGACAAGAACACCGTTATTGACTACGACGAAGACAGAGTAAGGTTAGAATTTTAAGTTGTGTGAAATGTTGAACATTTATGAATATTTATGTATCTGTGTAATATTATATAAATTATTATATATATATATATATATATATATATATATATATATATATATCTTAAGCAGTAAGAATTTTGTTCTTTTGAAATACATAAAATAGTAAATCAGATTTTCTACATTCTTCATAACTTACTGATATATACTCAGAAATGTTCAATACTACTTGCGTTTTATTTATTTTACTTAATATGATTAATATATATGACGTTTATTGCTACACATGTATATGCAATACAATAATAATAATAATAATAATAATAAGAATACAAATAACTAATAATATGTAATAATAAGTATTTATACTATATGATTTTAATGTTTTAGTTGCATGAGATGACAGCGTCCTATTCCGAGATATCATTTGATTCACAATCATCGCCACCTATTTCGGAATTAAGATCGCTCATTGATTCTCCAGATATCGAGAGTGGAAAGTTTTTGGATGACAATCTGGAAAAAATAAGTGGAACTGGCCACAGACCGGATCAATTAAATTTGAAAAGTAGAGGCGGCAGTCCAACGGAAGATGACGATCTGGATCCGCCGAGTTATCACAAAGCCATGGGTTATTTACAATTGGAAGGAAGAGTGATGCAGGATGGCGATATGGTATTGTTTGTTACAGAGGATCTAGAGAATAAGATCAAATTATCCAGTCCTGTAACCAAGAAGGGAGAAACTCCATCTTTTCCGGGATCACGAAGCTCGACTCCATGCTTGTATAGACAAGCCTTGACTCCGCAATTGCCACCTCTCGATCACAATGTATTAAATGAATTAGAAATGGAAGCTAGGAAAGTTGCAACCTCTGTAGACGCGTTGACTGAAAATCTGGCCGCAATTTTACAAAATGTAAGTCATCAATTGAGATTTATTATTGCCATGACATATTATATGATTATCATATATATAAATAATTTATTATCGTTTCTAGGCATCAGCTCTTACAGTTGGTTGTTTGGAAACCTACAGAGATGCTGTATGTAAAACGTGCGATGCTGTAGATCACAATATAAAGTCAATGTATCAATTAATGGCTAAGTGTGAGGAACTATCTAAGTCGATGGGACCAATTTACAAGTTAGCAGAGCAAATGTAAGTATCGTGATATCTTCTTTTTAATTAAATTAAGATTTGCAAAAATTATCCTGGGAAAATTTTAATCATTATATACTATGATTAGCATTTTTATTAAATTTCTTGCAAAGGCGACACGATCCTTATTTGTAAAGTCAATCAACAATGTCTGATTAAATCTTATCCTATGAAAAAAGATTTTGCTTTAATCGAAAGCTAATAGCATGATGGGAAAGGAGAGGAAAACTTCCTGCAAAAAAGACGCTTATGTTTGTTAAAAGTTTAGTTTGTATATTTTGAGTCAACTATTAGTAGTAGCGAGAAAATACAGATAAATATTAGCAAAGTTTAAAATTAAAACTCGTTTTGTACATAATAAAAAGAAAAAACAGAAAGAGAAAGAGAGAGAGAGGGAAAGTAAAAAACTTTCTTTTGGCGCTTCTTTTCCTCTCTCTCCTTTTCTCTCTTTCTCTCGTACGTCTTTAATTTTCGTTTGAGAATGAATGATGAACTCAACAGGGAAATTCTATTCTTTGGATATTTTATAAAGTCTGTCATAATTTGCATTAAGCATAAATAAAAATTGCGTGATTTTTAGCAAAGAGATGAAGAGAATGCTGGAGCTATTCGAGAGCGCAATGAATTTGTAAAGCAACATAAAAGAGAAAATCGTCGCATTTTCTTAAAACTTGTAATTACGGAGTATGCATAGGAAATGGAGATTACATTCTGATAAATTATGATAAATTATGATTATTATGATTAACATCTTGTAATTTAAATATTTAATTTAAAATCATATCTTATTTTTAAGATTACATATTTAAGATATATATATATATATATATATATATATATATATATATATATATAATAGTTGATTTGAAAAAATCTATTATATTATAATGTTTGAAGAATAGTTTCACAATGTGATTAGTGTTACATGACATTTTATGTATTCTGCACATGTATACTATTGTTAATTTCTTATGCCATATTTTGTACATACGGTAAAAGCAATATATTAAATATAAAAAGCAATTTTTCTTAATATGATTTTATTATTCTGATTATCGTGGAAGAAATAAAAACATATTCAATATAATTTGCATTCATGTGTTTCAAAAATTGAAAATTTATAATGTAATAAAACCAAAGGTTAAAAGTCTATTTAAAAAAAAAGATAAAGATTGACAATTTTTGAATACAACTTAAAAGATGTATTGATGACAGAGAGAAAGAAAAAAAGTGAGAGCGAGAAAGGAAATTTGACAAGAAGTGAAAGGATGGAGTGGAAATGAGGGTGGAAAATGGCTCGGAAGGGTAGCAACGACGTCTACTTTGTAACCGTAGACCAATACAAGTCTACAGTGGAAGCGGCTCCGGATATCATATTCCAGGATGTGCATTAGAGGCACTGAGTCGCTCGCCATCGTGGCCGTCCCGTTTCATCCTGTACCTTATCGTCGACGGGCAACTAAATACAATAACGGGATGGATGACTCGGAGGTTGGCGCCGGGGGTTGGGGGTTAACGGCTTTCGCGACGACAGCGGACCACTTTTCAGTCGCCTTTTCCACAAAGTGGCGGGGAGACGGAATAGATCTGCCCCTACCTTCCTGCTTGTCCCTTTTTGCACGCGAGCATCTCTCTCTTCCGACGCATAAAAGATGGTATCAACGATCTCGCGGTCGAGGTGTTCCGAGTGCCGTGCATGATAAATGGAAATTGCGAATAGAGCCCATTAATCGTGACTGCGAGTTAAAAAATTGAGTGACTTAATGAAAGAATGATCTTTCCTAAAGAAAAAAACAGAAAGCTATTTTCCAGAAAAACAGATTTTTATTAGAAAATATTTATATTAATGTACTTTTATCATTTTCTGATTGTGATATTTAAATAATAAATATGAAATCATGGCTTCTATGATTCTATCGCTAAACCGATGAGAAAAATTCTATCCGATTTATATATAATATATTGCTACATAACATTATTAATCTCCAATTTTTATATTATTATCATAATATTTAAGTTCAGCGTTTCCTCGTCTTAAATGTTAGCATATTTTTTTCAATCTTACTTTATTTATCTCAGTTTTGTTATTAAGATATTTAACATTAAAAAATAATATCATTTATATATACATATATATACCATTATAATTTTATTAATAATATTTCAGGTGATTTATTGCTATTGTATTCGAGTCTAAAGTTGTTTTTTTTTTTCACGTGTTATATTAATTGTCTAAAGGGGTAATCCGATTTCAATTATGCTCTTTCCCTATATATCTTGCTCGTGCTTATCGCGAGCCCGTTCATTGTGGTTTCGCCGCGCGAGCTTTTCTCTTAATTTCCTCATTACGGTTTTGTACAATTGCCGGCACGACTTTTTTTCCTGACGCAACGTCACAGAGAATGAGAGAACGGCAGCATTTCTCCGCGTGTTCCGTTTGAAAATTTCGCGCATTTATTTATTCTCGACGGCACACAATGTCGCGCAAGCAATGGGTAAACTGCATGGGTATTCGCCACACCATGGCCCCCCAACCATGCCCATTGTGAATCCGGGCTGTAAATAATACCGGGTAAAAAGCCCCGACCCGGCGCGCGTCGCGACGCGCGCCTCATTTAACGCATTCGTCCGGCGGTAATTATTAAAGCCCCATCATGATTTTAATCCCGTGGTCGTCGGAGACAGAGAGAGGGAGAGGGGAAAAAAAGGAGCAGCGCGAGCGCACGATCGCGGTCACAAACACCTCGTTAATTTATCTCTCCGACTCGACGGCCATTAAGAGAACACGTGCATACACTGCCGTGGTGTAATCTCTACCACTGAAATGCTGAGGATGGCGCAATTTGCATTGAAGCCTTATGTAAAAGCGTAAAAGGGATTATTTGTGCATGCGGCATTTTAATTCGTTAGAATGTTCACCCCCTTAGAATTTCATCTTTATTCAATTATTCGTATTAGTCTCATACGGCTTTATTGAATTAATTAATATTTTTTAATTGGAAGCAGCACATTCTAAAGGACTTATTAACAAATATGTTGATTATTGACAGTAAAAATAAAAAAATTGTAATTGATGTTTTGACATATTTAACGAAACATAAACGGACCACGAGATGTAGTAGATTCCAATTCGCATGTGTTTCTGTAAAAAAAAAACATAATTTTCTAATTTATAATCATGCGTAGCAAAAGGGTAGATGAATTATGTGCATCGGCTAGGCTTTGGCTGTCTTTATAAATGCGCGGTATAAATGCGGGTCTATGAGAGAAGAAATTGGGTAGAGCTTTTGCTGAAGTAGCCGCTGGCGAGTGGCCGCTCTCTCTATGCCCATACATAGCAAGTCTTCTCTCTCTTCTTCTTTTTCTCTCTCTCTTTTTTTTTCTCTTTTTTACGCAAAAGTGGTGGTGCTGCTGCTGCTGCTTGTTTGGACGAGTCAGTGCATCTCCCAAAGGAAGAAGAGAAGAGAAGAAGATGAGCGTAATGACTAAATAAAAGATGGAACGGCAGATAGCCGCCCTGGCGACATTACGGTGCGTGTATGTATGTCGACCTGCTTGATCTCGTGGCAAAAAGCCCCATTTCACGCTCCGACGTCGCGTGGCCAGCGGGATAAAATCGCGACGAGAAAGACCGTACTGTGTTTCTTCTGTGTACGGAGAGAGCCTTATCGCGGTGTCGATGGCGAGTATCTTCGCACGTCGATGATGATATTCGATTAACGCTCTAATGTACGACTAAAAATGATATTTTTTGATCGAAAAGTTTAGACTTGTATTATATAAATATGTACTTAAATATTTTTATAAATTCTATTATATTAACAATCCTGTTACTTCTTTACAAGTGAAATAGCATTTGTGATTTCGATGGCATGTTATCTTTACACGAAAAGATGATATCTAGTCAACATTACAGCAAAGATAACATATCTTGATCAAAATTTAAATTTGAATTAATAGTGTAATTTTTACTGAAAAGTTTATCGCAACAATCCAATTTCTTTTTTAAATAAAAAAGAACTCATCTCAGGTTTTTTTTTTGTAGAAAATGTCATTGCGAGTCAATAATGAAGTTTGTTCAGAATTAAATTTTTTATAAAATCTCAAAGTCTAGCCGGAACGTTCACCTTGTTTATAGATCGAGAAATTGTCGATCAAGAAAAAGTTTGTTGTCTTAACGTGATAGAAAACCATAGCTCTCGCAACTGCATACTAAATCAGATAGAAGCAAAGCGGAGCTATGAACTGTCTCTCGATCACAAAGTTACTCATTTCCCCGCTTTGATCATTCACCGTTACAGTCGGGACTTTCTTAGCAAATTACTCAGAGACGATGCAAGTGTCCTCCCTCGGGAGAGATCGCCTCTCCGCCTGAATCATGTTAGGAAAAAACAAGGGTAGGGGATGAAATCGGGGGGCCGGATCTCTGAAGTCGAGGCTCGGAGGAGAGAGTTGTCGGAAGAAATGAAACGAATAAAGGAAACACATTATAGAGCGAGTCATACACGCGCGACTCTGTTCGCGCGAAGGGGTCGGGGAATCAGCTGTGTGGCAAGTGTCAGCGAGCGCGCCGCGACGAGAGAAACGAATGGAAAAGAAGGAAGGAGAGAGGGAAAAAAATATCGCTCGACAGATCACAGACTACTAATTAAAAAACTCGGCATCGCCGAGTCACCCTTGCTCGTTCCCGCGCGAAACGTCGCCCTTCCTTTTTCGCGAGACGACCGCGTAAGAAACCTTTCGCCTTCTCCCTTTCATCACCCTGTGTGTCATCGTCGCCCACCCTCCTCTCGCTACCCTCTCGAGAGCGCCGCGTATCTCCCTCATCTAATAGCCAATGAGAGATATATACGTCTCTTTCTTTCAACTGAATTTTCAGCGCGGTCCTTTTCTTTCCCTCCGCGCGTTCACGCAGAGGGAGCGAGGGTGCGAATATATAGGGATCCAGCGAATGGTACGTTATCCTTTTCACAGCTTCCACAGCTTGGAGGAGAGAAGAGAAGAAAAGGATTTTTCACTGGTGGATCCTCTTTGAAGGGAAATCTCTTAAACCGATTACTAATAAAAGTAACGCATCATTTTGCGTAAGATCTTAATGTCTATTTCAACTATCGTATATATATATATATATATATATATATATATATATATATATATATATATAGATCTTTAGTAATAAGATATTCGTACTCTAATCAGAAAAACATGTTGTCTGCAAAATTTGGAAGAAACAAGAAATAAAAAAAAATTATTTTTAACGTAAAGATATTTAGAGATCTAAATATCTGATAGCTTTTGTAATAAGATGCTTTCTCATGAAATTTTTTATCATCAAAATTTATTATCATAAATAAAATAAAAAGTTATTTAATTTTTGCAATACTAAGTAATATAAAATTGAAAAAAAAATATTTTTTGTCATTTATTTATTTATTTAAATATATGTATTCACAATGTGTTTTTAATTATGAGAACACATAGTGAGAAATTTTAATTTTCCGATATTCGGGATTCCGATAAAGTAACAATCGTATGTGTAATTAAAATAATTAAAACAACTTGCATCCCAAATGCTACGCATCGCGACATTCGCGCATTTTTTTAAACTAACAGTCATAGTGCATAAAATATCTAGATACGATACGCGTGTCCCGAAATATATCCCAAATATGTGCCTAATTTCGCATGAGACAAAAAAATTTTTTTTAAATGTTTTTAATATAGGTAATATACATTTCTTTGTAATGGCAGTTGGCACTACTGTTGTAAATCTAGAGACGTTGACGTATGTATGTATGCGAAGTACGCGGCGTGTGGTAGACGAACTTTAAGGAACCTTCAAGAACCAATTCAATCGTTATTCGTAAATTAAGTTCGATAATTTTGAGCGGATTCTTCGGGAAGTGGGCGCGACATGGAAGGGTTGATCCGGCAGTTAGGGATTGCAATCCGACGTAGCTCGAGAACTTTTCAGTCGCTTTTCGTACAACTTTTCTCGTTAACATGCGTCGCGCGATTACAATTTTTTTATCCAAAGCCAAGTGTGTACTTTCAACGGATATAAAGAATATAGCTGCATCTACGTAAAGAAGTTCTCAAGAGAGAAACTATTATCGTTATATATCGATTTGAAAATTGTTTGAAAGGAATTGAGGAAAGAACTTTTTCATTCAAGAGTAATTATTTTTAATAAATGCTTCTCTTATTAGTATCTTTATTATAAACGCTTAAACGTATAATAAGCGCAAAAAAAAACTTTATTCCTGACAATAACATCGTACTACGTATCACATTGCAGAGCTCGGACACTCGCGGGATACGCAACGCGGTATGTATACATTCAAAGAACATCCGCGCCGCAAACGAGAAACGGAGAAAAAGATGGACGGGGGAGAGAGAGAGAGAGAGAGAGAGAGAGAGAGAAAGAAAGAAAAAAAGAGACGAGGAAACACAGTGGTCACGCCGGGTGCATTGTAAAAGAGAGTCCCGCGCGCGATCTCCCCAACGCATTTTCCTCCTTTCTCCTGCTTCTCGTGTCCTTCGCGTCCTCCTCGTCTCTCGCCTCCCAGAGGAAGGTCCTTCGGTCTTTCTTTCAAGCGTCGACTTTGCCGCCTCGCAACCATCACGTTTCCACCGCGCCTTTTTCAACTCGGCCCCCCTCCTGCCCCTCCCCCTCACCTCACCCTGTTTTCCCGCGTCGCGACACGGCACATTTCCCGCGGCTTTTCCTCGCTGAAATTGCGGAAGCGCCGTCAGATAGGAAACCACATGTTGCGGTTTTTCTCATCCCGTAAACGCGCGAGATCTCCGCCCGGAGTAAAATCTAATGGAATTTTTTATTTCCCCGAGTTACGAGTCGGGGGCGGGTTTCTAATGAGAATCCGACAAGGGCTTTCGACACGACGAGTCCATCTTTCGAAGTCGCGCTCTTTTATCGGCGACATTGTCGTCGATCGTCATTGCTCTTCAATAAACGAGTATATCCGCGTTTTATTCGCGAGCTATTGTGTATATGCCGCTTTTTCCTCTCCATCGACTCTCTATCACGAACGAGAAACTAGATTACGATTTATTTGATTTAAGCGCACGCGTTTGTCGATATTCGTATATATGTAAAAAAAAAAAAAAACCGTTTATTCCTCCAAAAATAAAAGGGTTATATATTTTACGGAAAGAGAATATCAATTCTTTTTATATTTAAGCTATGAATACATATCGGTATTTCTTTCCTTTTCTAATTATCATGAACTAAACGCTATATATATAAAACTCGGTAAAATTTCTTAAAAGCGCGCTATTGTAGCAGAGATTGTAAGATGTATGCTCCCTTTTTCCCTAACTTTCCGTTCATTTTACTTCCATCAATGTAAAATATAATTTCAAATGTTTTGTCTTTCGCTTGAATTTATGCCGATTTCGAAATAATTCTCTCTCTCTCTCTCTCTCTCTCTCTCTCTCTCTCTCTGCGCACCACATTTGAACGGTTCGTGCTCTAGTTCTCTTTCTCACTCTCAAACTTCGCATCCATCTTTGTCGGGCGCGCGCGCTTCGGCCGGCTTGTGTTTCTCTCCCCTCTCTTTCTCTCTCTCCTACCATCATTTGTCCTTGTCAGCTGTGTTCGTGCGCTCTCGCTCTCTCCCGCTGGCGCGGCGCTCAGGCGCGCCTCTGTCTCACCCCCCCCATCACTACTCCGACCGGCGTTCACTTCAGTCAGTCTTCAGTCTATGCCGAGTCGTCGCGCGCACTAGTCCAAAGTTTTCGCCGGTTTCGAATCGTCGCGCCACGTCGCGTCGCGTCGCGTCGCTCGTTCGTTCGTGCATTCGCGCTCGCTCTTATCTCTACACGCGATACGAAATTCTTGAAAAATTCGTGTGAAAAACGATCGCGGCGACGACGATGATAGATCCTCGAGGGTGATGATCCGGCATCGCGTTCCGCGTGAGTGCGTTGCTCTCGATCCGGCGAAGAAGCGAGACGCGATAGTGACGTGTGTCGCGCGTTTGACCGTTATTGTACATCATTGTTGGAGATTGTGACTGTTTTGTTCCTGCGTCGCCTGCCCCGTCAATCTACTGCGCATCATTCATCCCGCCACGTACGGATACCCGGCATCCTCAGATCATCGTCGTCGGATAGGACGGAGGAGCCGCCGGATCTGGCCGCGACATGGACTTCGTAATATTAAAGGTAGGATTTTCTTCTTTTCGGAGGCACGCGCGACAACTTGGTACAGAGCATACAAACGATTCGCCGCTCGCTTTTACTCGAAGGATATTATCGCGGGTGTTTTTTTTTTCTCTCGGCGCGAATTCTCGGAAGCACGCGTACGTGCCTCGAAGCATTATACACACACACACACACACACACACACACACACACACACACACAGTAGAAAAAGTTTACTTCTACTCAGAGAATATTATCGTCATTGTCCTACTGTTTGGCTCGAGTTCTCGGAAGCGCTTCAACTTTTCGATTCGCGTCGAGTTCTCGGAAATGCGCGCACACACACACACACACACACACACACACACACACACATACATATATGCGCCAGCTTCGAAGCTGCTACACGTGAGCGTAAAAAAAGTTCACTTGTCCTACTACTCGGAGGATATTATCGTCATTGTCCTGCCGTTTGGTTCGTGACGCGAGACGCGAGTTCTCGGAAGCGTGCCAACTTTTCGTAGCGCGCTGTCATACGCACATGTATATATGCATGTATACCTACATAAGAAAAACTCGCTTGTTTATTCGGGGAATATTCTGCTATAGTGTGACAAGCTAATCTAGAGATATCGCAGCGTATAAAGAAATCATTTGTCTCGTTCGAAATATTTCCATTACCACATCGCTTGTCCTATTCGAGAGATTATTATATTATATATCGTATGATATATTATTTAATATACTAGATATTAATAAAATAAAAAATAAATATTAATAAAATGAAACATTAATAATATGTTATTAATATATTTGTGTGTTAATTATTTAATTTATAATCAATTATTATACATATATTACTATTTTTACTACACATAATGTGTCGAAGTAAAAGTTTTCCAAGTTTGTGATATTTGCGAGAAAATGCGAATCGTCGTTTGTGATCTTTCAACGAGCAGACGCGACACGAATGGACTTTCGTGGAGGGTAAAAAACACCACGTTGTATTCTCGAGTATTCATCGCGCCAAACGTGCCTTATCCGCATCCATATCATGGTTCTTGAGACGAGTCGTGCACTCGGCCTGTGTGTAGGAAGTTACGAACATGTTGCGCGAACAAAAACGAGCAATACACTCGTTAACTCGTTTGTATCGTGCCTGGCAACGCGATATCGAGCTTCAACTCGATTACTATCGCAATAATCATCAGTAAACTTTATTCGTTCATTCGATCATTTTCTTATGAATTTGTGTATGTGCGCCTTTTAATGATTTTATTCATCGAAATTTTTTGCATAACACTGCAGGAATATTAATACATTCTCATCTCATTCTTTCATTTTTAAAAAATGTCTTTAAAAATAATGTCTTTAAAAGTAGATTTTTATGATTAATAAATTTATTTAATTAATAATTACCTAATAATTAATTATTTTATTTATTAAAATTTTGTATAATATTGCAAAAATATTAATACATTCTCATCTTATTATATTATTATTATTTTTAAAGAACGACTTTAGAAATAATTTAAAAATGAATTTTTTTATATAGAAACACGATATGCGCGCAATCAAGGTACGATATTTCGTAAAATTAACGCGATTGAAAGGGAAATATATACGATATTATATTAAAAAAGTTGCGTTGGAGTTAATTGTGTAGGAAAGGACATTAGTTTTCCTATGATCTGATTTTGATAAAAATGACTCGCGATAAAAATGCGATTTACACAAATGGGAATTGATATAAATTGAGATGTACAAAGCGTTGCATTGAAATCGCATTAAACTACATAGTGAGTTAATAATGCTGTTTCCCGATCCCGTGTGTGTTAAAGGCCGGGCATACCGTAGACAAGAACGAAATCGATTAAGCGCTGATCACATCCATTTCCGTGTCCTCCGCCGTGTCGCGATTTGAATAACGGTCGTTGGATGACAATGTCTATTCGCCGAGATTACATTTTAACGCGTTATAAATGCTCGCTCGCGCGCAACGTTTACATTCGAAAGCGTCCCACCGGTCGACACATTACGATGCATTTACATGGCGAGTAATAATACACATGACGTTTATAGACTCGTGGTCCAGACGTAAATACCGCGCCATTAAGCGACTCGCTGCCATTGGGCGCGTCGAATAAGCTCCGAAAACGCGCCGATATAAAATGAATATTTGTACAACGTATTGCACAAATATCTCGTGTCGGGACAGCATCACGCTACGTGCCACGTCGGATCCAATATATCCGCGAAATTCTCGCCCGAGAAAAGCCCGAATACTTATTTACCTTTCGCGTGTTGAAAATTGACACACAGTCTGGTCGAAAACTATCTCTACATATATATATATATATATATATATATATATATATATATATATATATATAGCTATAGTTACGACACGCAGGTGCAGTTACACGTGCATGACAGAAAAATATCGGAAATTACTGATGTGATCGATGCATTCGGTGAAAATTGCAGAAATTCAAGGAAAAGCTCGCGACTCGCCGTTGAAAATGTCACATATGTCATACATTTTTCTACGAAGGGCAGCCTCTGTATAAATATTCTGTATAAATATCTTACATTGTGTGAATTCGAATAAATTTTTACGAGGCGCAATACTGTAAATTTTAAATCGCTA
Source organism: Cataglyphis hispanica (assembly GCF_021464435.1). Taxonomy (NCBI): domain Eukaryota; kingdom Metazoa; phylum Arthropoda; class Insecta; order Hymenoptera; family Formicidae; genus Cataglyphis; species Cataglyphis hispanica. The sequence continues at coordinate 1,030,019 of NC_065966.1, read as the reverse complement.
ATTCCTCGATGTCGATGCATCAAAACATTCGTGCATCGACATTGATTGTGCGAGTATCGATTAACAAGTTTGCAAAAGTTCTATCCGAAAGAGGTATATTAGAGATTAGTGAAGATACAATTTTTTTTATTAAATATTAAGATGCTCGATATATGATACGAGATGGTAATAAATAAATAGAACTTTTTGTGTATTCATACAGTTATTGATTCTTTTTTTTCTGTAGACTAAATGTAATTTTCTACAATTATAATCGATTACAATAATTATAAATTAATAACTGTAATTATTTTTTGATAAAGAGTTAATTAAGAGTTAATATATTAACGTATTTAATGTATTATTAAAGGCTCCAATATCTCATATCGTTCATTTTATTTCACTACGATCTTTAGGAAGTTGTTGAAGTTTTCAATCCTTGTTTCTTTTCTACCTCATTTCCGTTTTCTTTCGGACTGAAGATGCGGATTAGGTATTTGCTTCCTTCGCAAAAAACTAAGATGATTCAATTGCGGTGAATGGGTGCGGAGCATATTACTCGGAAAGGTTAAAGATCTAAAACAAACGATATATACAACACAACGAAAAAACAAGCTAATGAGATCCTAGCTCAGAAAACGCAGCGCGAATAAAAAACTCCTGCTCCAGATTAGCCTGTTTTTTTTTTTATTTATTTTTATTGTTTTTTCTTTTTTTTAAAAACGATTATTCGTATCGATGTGCATTGAAAGGTAAAAGTTTAAGGATTGAGAAGTGATTTTATATCGCGTTACAGGATTAAACATTTTCCGCTGAGAAGTTCAGATCGCTTACATTTTGCCCTCTATCTTATCTATTTATCCTTTTTTCTTTCATTCTTTCGGACACATCTATGTAATTACTACCGACCGAATGATGCAAATTTCCTTTCAAAGTTATCGCGTCGGAATTTTGCCATGGTGAACATCTGCATTTTTGCATGGCGTGTTTCGTCCTTCTATTCTCGCACTGCCACTGATGCGTATTTCATGGAGATAAAGCTGGTTCGGTCAGTTTCAGTGACGTTTTATAATTTTTTTCTTGTGCAATCTGCGAATAAAATATTTCTGGCATGTGAGTTTGAAACGGTGAAAAATTGTGCTGATTCTGTTTAAAAATATCGGGAGGGTGGAACATGCAGAGTATGACATTTTGAGTATGACATTTTGAGCCGAAATTTACCATTTACCATTTCATATTTAAATATTTGACAAAAATGAGATATTTTATTCTTAGGAAATAAAATAGTAATTGAAATTATATTTTAATATTCATATTATAGTTAAACCGTGAAATAAAAATTTATAATAGATTTTATTAATTAGCTTTTATAACGCTGTTTATGTTTAATACTTTCGTTCGTTACATATAAAATGTTAGATTTCGAGAATTTTAATTTTACCAAGTGTTCTTATAACGTACATAAATATTTTTTAATGATCAAGTATCATTAAAATGAATTCTTTTATACAAGTATATATACAAAAAAATCAACTATCAGATACTTTCAATTTTATGAATATTTTGGGCGCACGGAAAATCGCTTTGCGATACCTTCGTTTTCAAAAGTGCCGGATATAATCGTGGAAGTTGGTCGTGTCGTCAGCGACGATACCGCTTCGGTGAGAGCTCGCGAATCCTCCTGCTTGCAAACTTCTTCCCGTGGTTTATGCTTATGCTTGAGGACACGAAGGGAGGGAGGAATGCGCGCTAAACTTTTTAATAGCGTCGCGACGCGATATTTTTATGACATATTACCGCCCGATAAAATTAGGATGATATATGCGAATCGATTTATATGGGGATTTAAAGTTAATTTTAATATGATATAATAAAACAATATGCATCTCTTTCGAGTTCATTCTTTAAGTAAGATTTATTAATTAGATTTATTGTGATGTATTTTTTGAATATTATTTTTTATTGTATTATATTTTGATACTCGTTGTCACAAAGTAGATGGTAAAATATTCAGTTTGAGAGATTAAAGCCTGTAACTTGGCGCATGAAAGAGATGTGTACGATTTCGGATTAAGGATTCTGCAATGAGATACATAATTGATGCTGAGGGCCAATGCGAAGTGGCGAGTGGAAATTTGCAATTTCCGTTTGATTCAAGGAAGAAAGTTACGATCGTCTGATAGAGTTTCGTCGTTTTCTTCCTGTCCCCAAGATCCCCAAGATTTGCAGTCGCGATACTAGAATTTCAAAGCGTGTGCTCACTTGTGTGTGTGTGTGTATATATATATATATATATATATATATATATATATATATATATATACACGTACCTATACGTACCTATACGTAGTATCGTGTGGCACAACAATTGCAAATAATGTTGTGTGACGTAGTCGCGGCATCCACTAGCCGAGTGCATTTGCCTCGGTAAGTACGTTGGCATCATTATGGTTCAACCTACGCTTATCATTCCGAGAAACCAGGTGTACGATAAACAATGATAAACGGGTTTTCATGGAGCTGCTGGTAGTTTAATGCATATCAAGCCATTCGTCACGAAGCGAGATATAGGGGGACCTCTTTTTATGGGAATATCTTACCGCGTGTTTATTTTCGTCCTGATTATTTTCCCGGATCTCCACAAAGTGTTATTTAAATAAAATATTTTTTTAAATTATATTTTTTCTTACAATTTATATACGCGTTACTTTAGTAATTTTGTGTAATTATTCTAAATTTACATACGTACGAAATATTTTTAACTAAAAAATATACAGTATCTCAAGTATATATAAAGTAAATTTTTAATTGTTTTTAATATTTAAATTTTAATATTGAAATTGTTAAATATTGTGATACGATAATATTAAATATTTCGATTTATATTTTAGTATCTATATTTTATATATTCAATTTTAATTATATTTAAAATATCGGTAATCATAATTTAATATTAAATATCCGAAATTTATAAAATTTACATTACAAAGTATTGATTTTTTGAAAATATACCAAACAATTTTTTTTTATATTTAATATTTGAACAAAATACGTTGATCAAAGTAACTAAATAATAAGATATTTGTGACATAGGCACATATAAAAAGATAAGTTTTGCAATTTATACAAGAATATATCAATGGAAAAGAGAGTGATAAAAAATTCGCGATATGGAGGCCCGATTATTAATTATCTATAAAGTCTCAATTTTCCTAAATGTAATATAGTCGTTTACATAGTGCAGAAAGTAAAGCCTTTTCCGCGATGTGTATTCAAAGTCGGGATCAAAAAAATACATATATATAAGCGTAATTTATAAGCGAATATAGAGAGATATATAAATGTAGAATGAAAGAGAAAGAGAGAGTGTGTGTGTGTGTAAATGCGTAGTGGAGCGAGCCCGTACGCAGACACCCACATGTCACGTGCACACGCGCCTATCTCATTTATCTCCGACTCGATCACGAGCACATTTATCATGCGGCTTCGTGGCTGGTCCTTTTGAAGCATTTGTGCGCTAAAGTTTTGCGCAAACACGGAGACTTTTTAATCCGTACGCGGTCGCGGCCGCGCAAAATTTTTCAACGGTCGGATTTATACTTAAGAAAATTAACTAGTCCTTGTACTTAATTCTGAAATAGTTTATCGTTTAATTAATGATTTTAAAACATTATTGATTACAATATTATAGAAATTTATAATTATATAATTTCGAAAAATTTTTTTGTTAATAATTTAAATTGAATAACTCAACGCGATTATAACGTTAAATTTTTACATGACATATTTCGGGAGTTAATAAGTTAGGAATTAAGGGAGAAGTATATTACTTAGTTATTTAATTTCCATTTATGTGTTTTTATCAGTTTTTCTATTTTACAATCTATCAATTGGATTTGTTTGAACTCTTGATTTTACGAAAGTTTCGGAGATTCGCAGACGCGAATCGTGTGGAGGGCGAAGGGTAGGGGGATAGAAACGAATGACATAAATAAAATTCCCCGACGTTTCATAAACGGGTCAAGAGCGAAGTGCCCCGTGGAGCACCACCGTTGGCGATAAACCGTTTAAAATAAGTGCCTGGCAATAAATGCTTACCCTCATGTACAACCTTATTGTGTATACAGTCGAGTGTGTTCTCCTTTCCTTTCGTTTGCCGATGTGAACGCGTGAGAATAGCGTGCTTGAGATTAAATGAGTTTCATCTATGACACAATCACGATGATTGCGTTCGTCGCGATAACAACTGTTGTCGACGTGATTAGATATGTCTAATTCGCACAGATATTATATTATTTAAATATTTTTAGGCTTAAAATTATTTTCGCGCGCGTCAAAACTTAAAATGGAAAAAATGATATTTTTCACAACGATAATATATATGTAAATTAATTAAGCGATAAAATAAAAATTGTATTGTATTTGTTTGCGAATATCTAATGCTATCTACGCACTTGTATATATATTTTTTTTTTTTTTTACAAAATTTAATTGTTTAGATTTAATTTAAAACTTGACAAACTTTATCTTATTATATTGATTTTTTATATTGTAAAAATGGTGCCTTAGAGGCAATATTATTTATTTCGTAAAATGTGAAATCTTAGAATCTCTTGAATTAATTCAGACGCGTGTTTAAAGTCAACTGCACCGGGTTCTATTAAATTAATGAGGTTTTACTCGAACGCCTAATGAATGAAGCGAACTTATGCACAGTGTTTCGTAGCCGGGAGAAAAAATACCGCGTATCGTAACAACGGGATTACGTCTGTATAACGAGAGGGAGAGAAGCAATCTTTCGACCCGCGTATATAAAGTGGCCGTTAAAAATCCGCGCACGTTGTTCCCGAAGTGGTGCATAACAAGGCGAGAGAGGGGGCGCGACGGGGGACCAAGATGTAATGAAATGAAAATTGCCACACGCAAATCGTCGTCACTGCGTGCTGCGTGTACAAGAGTACACGTGTGTATGCCCCGCGTTTCGCGTTTCTTCGCCGATTCCGACAATTACCATCGTCATTTCCATAATAGCCGTCGTACCGATGATGATTTTATGACACGCCGTTCTTTTCGCCATCGTGTGTCGTGTCGGTCTTGTTCCACCGTCATCCGAAACCGCTCGGCAATGTTCGAAAGAGGCCGACATTCGTGTCAGAAACTTTTTAATGACATGGTGTGTTTTGCATAGCTTGATGCTCGCCAGTGCTCATCTTTAATACTTGAGCCTTCCATTGAGCACATATATCATCAAAAATTCTATTAGCGAATTATTTAAATCTTATTGTTAGAGCGAATTCAGAATGATGGCAATAAAGTTGTTTAAAATAGAAGGAAAATAAATAGATATATAGATTCATGGGATGTCTCTCTCTTATCTGAACTAACAATAAATCTGTTTGCGTTAAATAATATTTATAGTAATGATAATTATTTTTGGAATCATTCAATTAAAAAAAGTGTAGTAATAATATATTTTATATAAATTTGGAATTTTTTTTACATATAGTATATATAGTAAAAGTCTAAGTCAAATTTTAATTATTTAATAAGGAAGATTTTGTGAAGATATATATGCTGAGATAATTTGTACTAAAATACAACAAAGCCAAAGAATGTCGCGTATTCTACTTATTCTTAAAAATTTCACATTTACAAATTACTGCATCGCGTTCGCCCATTTAATAAAGCGACAGCGAATTGTGCCACGTTTTCACAAATATGACAATTTTTTCGCATTTGTGTCGGAGATGAAGCGGTACCGCACACGATCGAGAATGTGAACAAACATCTTTTTTTTTTCTCGGAGAATCTGGCGCACCATTGAAACGAATGCAAAAATAGAGAGAGTCGTCCATATGAGAGATGTTGTTGCCGTGGCTGTTAACGATTGAGTCTTGGCAATGAATAGGGCGTTTTTGCAAGAAAATGTGGCTTGTACGTGGCATTTTGTTTATCCATTTCCTCTGTCTTGTTTCATCAGCAGCCCGCCGGTTTTGCGAAGCCTTTTTCGTATTGGTTTACTAGCTTAATTAGCGCCATTTTTTTCTAATTATGTAATAATATTGTTTGCGTGAAATGGTACTTATAGTAATGATAATTCGAAATTATTGACAATTATTCATGGAAAGTCATTCAATTAAAAAAGGTATAATATTTTATATAAATTTTTGAAATTTTTTTACATATACAATAAAAATCTTTAAGTTTTTTTTTAATCTTAATTGTTTAATGGACAATTTTAACAGAGATTTGACAATATAAAAAAAAAACTATAAATACAAAGTCTTTTAAATTTAAAATCAAGATTTTCTTTTATCTTTTTTATATCTTTTATTTGACACAATTGATAAAAAATGATTATGTATTCATTCATTATTAAAAAAAAAATAAGATAATTATTTGATTAATAAGCCTTTGAAATTGCTGCTTTTCTATCAATCGTGATCATAATTTCGTGGCGCACCTCGATTTTGACGGGTATTGCAATAGGAGTTGATCGTGAATTTTAATTTTAATCAAAAAAGTTGTTTACACGAAGCGTCCACACTTTTCGTCTCTTGTTTCGCTCTGCGAGCGTTAATATAGCCCAAAAACGTGGCTATGAGGGGAGAATGAACTAGTAAACAAAAGATTACGATTCTGTTTTTCCACGTCGCTAAAAATTATTAGTCCCATTCACACCTCCGTCCCCTTTTCGTTGCTTACGAGAAGCTATAACATTTACCGCTACTTGTGCATACAAATGCGTTTTATGGATGCATTTTCGCCGATTCTTAGAAAGCAGGAAAAGGAAAAGGGGCTGGAGAGGTGGCGGGGAAGTGCATTAGCCAGAAATGTTGCTCTCTCTCCTACGGTAAGGAGTCGCACGTGACATCGTTGCATAAGAACAAAGAGATGTAATAAGCGCAACAGCGCGCGCGAAAAATCTCGTCTTTGTTATCGCAGAGATAAGCGGAAACGCATGAGATTTGCGAGGTCCTCGAGAGCCGCGTTTAATTTCTGCCAGACGTGTCTTTGAATGTAACGCAACCAAGCGCACTCATTGTCAACGCGACACTTACATTTTTAAATACCGCGCATATAAATTCTAGAAAATTAATTTCTTTTTTAATCTTTAACGTGCGTGTGAAAATGCGCGAAATGATAACGTAAATATTGAATTGGGCGAAATACATATTTATATACAGAAAACGAGCACATGGGGAGAAAAGTTATTTTTCCATTTATTATTAATTATATTTAATTTTGAATTTTTGCAAATTAATATAAATGCAATATATCAATAATAATATATAATATAATAAATATGATAATAATATAAAAATGATATAAATATGATTATATTTGCTGGAGATTTTTTTCTTTTTCAATGAAATAGCCTCGAGATTTTTACGACTTGTCGATTAAAAACTTTTGAACTACTCTTTTGCTCGCGCTTCAATTTGATCTCGCGTGGAAAATTGAAATTTACATGGATTTAATTTTCGCGAGCACAGACGGTGCTGCGCGTCGGGCAGGAATCTCACCGTTAATGAGATTTAATATCTCACTCGATAAAGAGAATTCTCCGGGGAGGGCTTGAAAATCATTAACATTATTTCCCGGCTTTCTCCACCGTTCACGGATTATTGCAACAAGTCAAATTTGAGACGCGCAAACTCTGTCGTTTCTGCGCTCGCGCGGATACACGTTGCACGTATTAAAACACCCAGTGTCTCCCAACTCTGACTTGTTGTTATTCCGCCGGTGTCTTCTGGGTGGTCCCGAAGTAGTCTCACAAATAGAAAGAATGTAACTTTATTACGACGCCACATGGCCGGAATACAAGAGCCGAAACGTGTCGTAGCCACTGTTCTTTTGTACATAACCCGCTGAATGCTCTCAAAATGGTCAAAAGAGCCGCGTTTAAGGATAAGAAAATTCATACATGCTTTGATGCACATGTGTATTGCAGCAGATAAGCCAGATAGAAATAGATGGAACCGGTAGAAATATATCGAAAGGAATTTGCAGTTTTCTCACGGTAAAATAATCGGATTAAAATACGATTAAATTTGTTGCGAATTGAAAATATTAATAAATCTTGAATTCTTAAATTAAATTCCTATTAATATTTATATAATAAAATTCAGATTTTTTTATCCAGTTACATCCAGTTGAATAAATCTAGATAATAAATCTTGGTCAAAATTATTTCCTTTGCTCACAGAATTGTCGTACTAAGATCATATATTATGCTAAATTAAAAATTATCTTGCGGAGTTTTTTTTACGTGAACTTTAATAAAATAGTATCTATTTATTTAAGGCCTACTCAATTGTTGCGTCGATCATAGAGAATAGTTGGCGCGATGAGAGACTCTGTTACGTGCGAGTCGAATATACACGTACACCAGTATATCCGTAAATTTAGGGCGCGTGTTGCGTACGCGAAATTCATTAGACGATGAGAGATCCGCGCGTTCGCTTTAATATCGAGACGCAATTTAAATGCATATCACGTGCCGCCGCGCCGCGTCTCGACGGCGGCCGCCGGGATTATCATAACCGAGCAATTATCGTGCGGGGAGTTTAGAGGACCGTTCGCTCCGCTGGCAGACGCGCCGGCGCCGGTTTACCTATCTCTCAGATATCCGTCCATGCCTGACCATAAATTCGCGTTGGCGAATTTCCCAAGTTACACTCAAGTTTCACGAATGACTAAGCACCGATAAATCCCCGTCGTGCGGCATTAATCCCATCGCAGACGAAAGGGCCACCGTCGTTCCCGCGATCGACGTAAACGGCTATACTATTAGAATTATCGCTGACAATTTATCGCCCTTTGTGTATCTTCGCGCCCGCGCCCCGCACCCTTCATATTATTATGATTTCGTTATTCTGGGATATTAAAAGGGGAGAGACAAAGAGGATATAGCGATAGCACGTATAAGATGAAGAGAAAAATTCATTCAATTTTTTAATTATATTTTTTACTATGTTTTCCTGTGAAAATTTAGATAATTATAAGTTGGGAGAATAGTTAATCTTTTTTTAATATAACATCATGATATAGTGAAAAAATATATTTTAATTAATTATTATTATTTTGATTAATATTTTTAGTAAAGTTTTTAAATATTTTAAATATTTTTTTATTCTAAAATTTTGACCACAAATGCATTTGACATGCACGCTTGTACAGCACAATGTATAGATATAGATTAGTGTTCGTGTTAGATATAACGGGGCAGCAAAGTGCCGCACGCCGGGTCATTGACGATCATGTGCAGCTGGCGTTTATTGTTGTTCTAATTATCGAGGGCGGCAATGTTAACGATGATTGCTCTCGTGTCATCTTGCACCGTTTGATGCGGACAAATATCGATGATGGTTTCGCACGCAAACGCCGAATATGTAATTTCAATTCGCGACGCGAGAGACGAAGTGACGAGCGTGCGCGACTATATATATATATATATATATATATATATATATATATATATATATATATATATATACATATACGATGGCGTAAACCATTGTTACCGTCGAAATTTACTCGACGCGACGTTGAGGAGCAGACGCAAATTTCGTGCATTTAACGTTAAACGTAAGCAAACGAACATAATCGAACGCCGTGAATCGTACACTCGAAATTCAAGTTCTCTTAATCCGGATATCTCTCGTTCAGGGAAATATGTTGATATATCTTCGACGCCCAATAATATTTTTTCAATTTTTTTTTAAATATAATTATTTGATTAGTTTTTAACTCGTTACATGTAATTGTATTGGATATTTAAAATATTTATTATGTTACGATGTATTTTGAGAGAGATTTTGTTGGCTTCATACAATTTTGATGTTTCAATTCATTAATTCTTTTTTACTCAATTAATTTTTTTTATTTTTATTTCATCTCTTCGATTAATCTGTTAATTCTTGAAATCTATTAATCGTTGTTATAATATTAACGATTAATCGGATTATAATAAGCGTTTTTTGTATTTATACTTAATACTTTTGTATGATCTTTTAAGATCACGCATGAAAGCATATATGCGTTGATTGGCAATCATCTCGTGTTTCTAGTATTTCTCACACACACGTTATATCCATGATTCCATTACTTTTCGTCGTTGCTATATATTCAGAAACACAGTCGAATGCGGACGTTGATGCGCAACGAGCGCACAGCTCGATCTGCAATTAATTTGCTGCTTGTCGTCTTGGGGATGTTACATGGTGCCGTAACAGACAGGATGGCAAGGAGACGCGTAAGGTTCGTTAGATCTAAAGGAGATGATGAAATGATGTGTTTTAATTATTTTTTCGCCAGACGCTCTTGGGACTCTCGAGCTAATTGCCATTTGCGCCAATAAAAGGGGGATCTTAGGGATCTTGCTTCTCATTTTTCTCCTCCCTGAGTTGCCTCGCTCTTGTCAGACTATTCGTTCATTTGTATCGACTAATGATCGCCTAATGATCTTCATATCTTTTCATTTTTTAATATTTTTTTAAGTATTGCTGATTAAAATAATGATATTGATAAATTTTTAATATTTTGATATGAAAAAATGTTTTTCTTGTGATATGGCCTTTTAGGAAAAATTTATTAAATGTATATTTATATTTTTTCACGTGATTAAAAGTATAATTAAAGAGGGTAAAATTAACTGTAAATTATTCTGCCTCTTACATTACTCAGACATAAATAGACTTTTAATAGAATTCCTCATAATTTTATGTACAAAATTATTGACTTTGAAATTATGCCTGCGGTGAGGCGAGATATTTCGTAATATATTTTTAATAGATGCCGATTATAAATGCCGACGCGAAGAAATCTAATGCCTTCTCTCGCCGAAATTTGCATGCTACATGGCATAAATTCCACGTAATTTCACTGGAAATCGTTAAATTGTGCGTGAAGCTTACCGTTCGCGCAACCGATATCATGGAACGTTCGTTTCTTTTACGATCGCGAATGTTAAAGCTTAACGTCGCTCTTTATCGCGGCCCATCGTATGCATAACTTTATTTTACAGTCTACCCGGAAGCGAAACTGACGAAAGTTCGACGTCGAGAGTGTAATTGCATTCGGTAAGATTCCAGTGAGGGAAGATCTAAATCAGCCGTTATCTCTAACTGGTTTTCTCGCCGCATTTATTTGAAAATTCGATGTAAGCGAGAATAAAAAAAATGTCGCACATATTCAGGAATTTTTTTTTCTTTTTTGAGGAGCAAAATTATTTTATGAGCAAATTTATGAAACACAATATTTTTTTTCTGTTCTTACGCAGAAAAAATAAAATCATTAAAAAAATTACTTTCTTTCCGGAATTTATATTTATGATATCAAATTTTACGTATAATTGTTTTTCTAAATTATTAGAATGGCAAGCGTAAAAGAAATAAAAAATTTTTCTTCGGATTAAAAACAAATAAATACAGTAGTCGTCATCATCCGTCGAGCATCTCAAATTGTCGCCACAGCGATTAAAGATTTCCCAGCATTTTCACGGATCTTCTTTTTCTTTCTCGTTCCCTCTTCGTGCTCCCTTTTTACTTTCCTCTGCTTCCGTCTGCTTCATTTCGACCAGGGACGGATGTGTGACAACATAATATCGTTCCTTTACTATTTGATTAATTCTTAATCATTTTCTCGATGAATTTTTAATGAAATTTGTTTCTAAAAGACAAAATATCTTCTCCTATAATTAAACTATAAAGTGTGAAAAGTTTAAATAAAAATTGGTTGTTATTTGTTAACTTTGTGTCAACGTAGTTTTTTTTATTCGGACGAATAAATTCATTTTTTTGTCCTTTCTATTTTCGATTTAGTGTGTAATTTAATTTTCGATTTCGCAATAGTGTCTCTAAAATATTCTATATCCGTTCCTGACTTTTGAACCCACGTTTCCTCCCTCGTGTCTAAACCGCCTACGGCTAAGTGCGCTTCCATCGGAGCGAAAAATTCAACCCGAGCTACGAAGGTTGAATCCTCCTCCTCCCGTAACTCTCGGAAGAGGATTCAAGACGCAGGGCGAGGCGGGTAATACATGTAATGACAATCGTTTTCGTCGTCCTTCTCGTTCCAAGATCGCGTGCGCGTACGCGTTTTCCACCCCTTTTTCGATGCGTCCATTATGTTATCGCGCGATGTTCTTCGAGATTTTGAATTTCGTTAAGATAGATCTTTCTCGGTGAATACTCGGGCTGCAATTTTGTAGAGTGCAATCTTCATGCCACGCACTTAACTTGCGACCTTCCCATATATTATGTATTCAAGCGGAAGCTTAATCAGTTGCTACTGTTAAATGAACTTTCGGTTTCTAAACCAAGTCCACCTAAAGATTAATAATGCCGAGCTTTAAATTAGGATATCTATCGAATTGATCGTGCATAATAAAACGGGGTATAATTACGATTAACTCGAATGTTAGCATATTTGTCTTAAATTATAGATTCCCTCTGACATGAGTTACAAAAAACGAACGAAAGTAATATCACACACAGCTACATTTATTCTAATATGGAGCTGTGCAAATTTAATAATAATAATAACAATTATATATAATTTAACAATAATTTAGAATATAACTTGAATATTAAATATGTAATAAATAATAATAAATGCATATTAAATATAATAATATTAAATATTTAAATATAATTCAACAATAATTTAAAATCTTCAGAACCGATTATATAATAATCATTAAAATCATTAATAACGACATTAAGACTGTAAGATATTTATAAGTATCTCTAATTATATTTTTAATAAATCGAAAATCTTTACAAATCCTTATCATCAAGAGCACGAGTGAAAATCATGATGCAAAGGGCAAGGGAGGGTTTGATCTTTGGAATGCGACAAGGTCGAAGCAATTTTGTGCGATTAATTTCGCAGCTGGATAGTACGTCATCATCCTCGTCATCATCGCGGACCGCCCGCGTTTGCTGATTAGACCTCGAAGCGTCGACCGAGATAAAGGAGCGCGAGGAGGTGCAGTTGGCGAGCGTCTCAAACGCGGGGGTATTAGACTACTTCCCTACTAGTTAGACATTGCCACCGTGTGCACGTACGGGATAATTACTAATTAACGTAACTGCTGCGGGGAGCTGTTGCTTCATTTCCCATCAGCCACACCGCAATGGCGGCGGCGGCGGCATCATCGTCGGATCAGCGAAGATCGGATGCAACCGCATCCAAAATGGAAGAGAGAGAGAGAGAGAGAGAGAGAGAGAGAGAGAGATGCAGAAAGCTAATTAGATATATTTTCGTATGATGTTCCCAATTACGTAGATTATCTGCCATTTACTGACCAAAATGCCAAGAGAGATTACATATAATGTCCGATCTAAGCTTCACTGATCTGAATTGCCTCGGTTTCTCTCCTTTATAATACCTGGAGGATAGAATTTCTATGCATGTTCTAGTAATATATTAATTTATATTGGTAGTATATTGTGAAATTAATGCAAATATTTTAAGCATACATATATAAATAGTTATTGTATATTTTAATCTATATGTTTGAGATATATATTTGTGTATGGAAATAAATTATTCTAAATGATAATTTTTCAAGATTAAGAAATATAAAATATTTTGTCTATACATCAAAAGATTAAGGAATATTAAAAATTAATAATTGACGTTTCTTATTAAACGACGCATATACATATGTAAACGATAAAGAATCTTTCGATAATCTTAATTCGAAATCTTTAAGTTTCTTAATTACTTTGCCGAATTGATATGAGTCAATTTTATTAAATCGGCCAAGCAACGCGACTCGGTATTTGAGAAACCGAGAGGAACACTTTTACGTCACTCTTATTACTCCCACATCTTTCTAAAATTGCATCGCACTAAGAAAAAATCGCATCAAGTTACACGAAACAGCAGCAGCAGCAGCAGCTTGTGCGCTGGTTGTGATTCCCTCTGTGTATCTCTCTTATTAGACCGCCGTTGTCGTCACATTGCCATCTGTACCCGCCCGCCACTTCCCATGAGATCAAACAACGAGAAAAATAAAAAAAAGCCAGCGAGTAAACACCACACAGTTTTGCTCTGTATTGTTCGTATCGCGTGTCCTATGAGTTTGCGCAAATCGTTTTCTTTCCCGATCTCTCTGTCACTGGACCGATATCGTATCTAGAAAATTTGTTAGACAAAAATAAAATGTTAACTTTAGTACAGGATTAGCAAAAATGCGATATTCTAATATCGTCAAAATATTTAATATCCCAATTATCCCAAAAAAAAAATTTTTCAAAAACGATGGAAAAATATTTTATCAAGGCATTAAAAAATTTGCGGAATTTTCATTACTGTGGTCACATAATATGATTTCCTTTTTTTTTTTTTTTCCGTTATTACATCCTGTTCACGTGATATGAATTCTTCCATCATTGGCTTCCCCCTGCTGGAAAGCGCGAGAGAAAAACATTTACAGCGTGTCACGAACGACAGAACGTGCCTTTCGCGCGCGCGAGTATATGTATTTGTACACATGCACCGCATGCAATTCGATATTTTCGGTGCTGGTTCGAGTATCGAGAGAAGAAGAGTGAGAGAGAGAAAAAGAAAAAGGACCAGGACGGCAAATTGTGGCGTGACGTTTCCAACAACCCCCTCGATGGAACGTCCGTGGGGGGGTCCGCGTTCCTGTAACCCCGTTTCGCGTATTGCCCTCTTAATCGTGTCGATGCTTTTTTTTTGGTGGGGAGGGAAGGGGGGGGGAGACATCCGGCTCTTTATCGACTGGCGACAAAGATTGGACAGAAATTGCGCGCGAGGCCCGCTTTTCACATTTAATGACATGTTACGACACTTTATTGCTGACGGCACGCTAAGAGCGCGCCCGCTTCATCCGGATACGTTGTAATTAAGGGACGGCGAGGGGATAACAAGAGGTCTGGGCGATCTCCTCGAAGGCGCTTGAATTAATCGCCGATCATGCCGGTTATTAGTCGTGGAAGCAATGCATGAGATATATGTGTACATGTGCATATATCGTGTTCCCTCCGGAGAAAATGTATTTCTTGGGAAATTTATGTTTAGTAATGTAATAATAATTTCTCTTTACATATTTACGGGAAATTTATTTATATATATTCATATTTATATATTGAAAAATTAGTTATATTCAATTACAAAGGGTTGCTTTTTAAATTAATTTTTCATCAAATAAAAATTATTAAAAAAATTTAATTCATTAATGAAGCTTTATTATATTTTTTATATTTTATATTTATTATATCTTAATTACACATCGATCATTAATTAATATATTTTCTATATTAAATAATATTCATTTTAAATTATTTTAAATATTAGAAAAAATATTTTTTTTTTTAACTCGTCTACAACTAAATAAAGTAAACACTTATTAAGTATAACATTAATAACAAACGCGATATCCTATGCTACGTTTCGAATAGAGCAAATATCCGCGCGATTTTTATTTTTCATATTTTAAAACATTTTTTTATTTGACATTCGTATTTTTATGAGGATAGTAGCATTTATCTTTTTTTCGCGAGCCGCATCTTAATTTTTCGGCGTCTGTCGGCGTAAGCGTAGCTGGGTACGGGAAAGCGCTTTCTGGACGAGAAAGAGAGAGAGAGAGAGAGAGAGAGAGAGAGAGAGAGCGATAAAATTCCTCGGAACTCGGGTTCTACACGAACAACGCTATCGTAACCTTACCTTAAGCGAGGTAAGCCGCGCTATCTCTCGACCGGCTATGTACCGGAAGCTAGACGCATCTCTGTCTCCGTCTGCCTGTCTCCCTCTCTCTCACGAGTGGAGCTCACCTTCTCGATGAAATCGACCTTCTCCACCTTCGTCCCTTTACTCTTCTCCGGGATGCTCTCTGCGCTAGTGTGTTCTGGTCTTTTTGCTATCTATGCTACCGTGTCCTTCCCTACGGCTACCTCCTTTAACCTCGTGGCACGCGCGCGAGAACCGCTCGAGGGCTCTTACACCCATCCCGATGCATCCATGACGCATTCCGGTGACGAAGGTTTTTATAGCGATGTGGCAGACACGATTGGTCCTACAACGATGTTTCTCTATTGTCCTCGGAATTGTTCACGATTAAACTTCACAAAGGAGCACAAAGGTCCGCTCTTGTGGAAATAGGATGAAAATAAAACTTGTATTTTTTCAGTACGATAAAAACGTGAGATTTTTTTTTAAATTTTATTTCTAATTTTACATTTTACTTGCAAGTGAATATTCGCGTTATTAATGTTATGCTTAATAATTGTTTATTTTATTCAGTTGTAGATGAGCAAAAAAAATATTTTTTATATTATTTAAAATGATTTAAAATATTTGATATAACATAAATTAGTAATCGATAGCTTTAAATAAAATAAAAAAACTTTATAAATAAATTAATTTTTTTTTAATTTTTATTCGTGATGAAAAATATGTAAAGTAATCTTAATAGAAAAAAAGTCGCATTAACTACAAAATATTCGTTTCTATAGAAATTTTATCAGCTTAAGAGAACAATCTAAGATTTTTTTTGCGTGAATTTTACGGATTTTTTGGAAATATATTTTTCAATGTTTGTTAGAAAAGTTTTATTGCTTTTCTCTTTCTTTCTCGCTCATTTGTGAATGTGCCATGTCTTGATGGCGGCATTTGAGAATTCTTGCTTTTGTCCTTTCAATGTGGAAATAGAACAACGGCTTAAAGTTCATAAGAAGCGTTTAAGTTCGTCGCAAAACGAGATTAAAAAGTCAAGCTGGTCTACGATAAGGACTTTAAGGTGCGTTATCTAGGCACTGTCGTGGTTCTTCTCTGTTAAAGAGAGTAATTAACAGAAAATTGACGAAAAGTGAAAAAAAACTTTTCTCTTGTTTACGCGTTAGCTGTGCACAAAGTGTAATATTTCTTCAGACAGAATTAATCTGTTCTCTTTGAAATATTATGCACAAAGAAAATTTAATATAATTAATTACTGTATTTAATGAGAAAATCTTGGAATTATATAAAGATAAGCGTGATTTTCTCACTGTCTTTCACCGTGCCGTTTTAAAGGAGTTTGCATTTATATCTCTTCATCGTTTATTTTCATTCTCTTCATGAACTCGCATGCTTTTTCATTCCGCCCGTGGCGTTTACGAGTCACGCTAAATGTCACTCAACGCTTCTTCATCCTTTCGTTTATCCTTTAATTTATGCTTTCCGCGATACGATAGCGTGCATAGCCGTTGATATTGACACATCATTAGCGTGAAATATTTCAAATTATTTCGCAAAAGTATTAACTCAATAAATTACGATATTATTTCATTACATATAAATAGTAAATTATTATTAGAAATTATATTGTCTTTTTAACGATGGCGCAGTAACGCGTTAAAACGAATTGCAATCGAACACGCGACGGGCTTGTGCTGTTAGTTATATATTAACTGCATAGCGTTTGCACAGTCGAAGACGTCGTTAACGGATATCGATTTTTCTGTCGTGCACGTCTCGCACCTATCGAGACGCGTTTCGTCGCCGGGGTTGATGCTCGTTAGGACATAAAAACTGGTTTAGTAGCGATAATAATGTGTACTGCGTCGATTGACGTTTGTTTGTTTTTTTTTTTTTTCTTTTTTTGCGGCGGAACGACGAGACAGTCTGCATGCAAACCGCAAACAATTGAAATTTTATTGTTCATGGATATCGATGTTTCGCATCTGTTCTTCCATATCAATTTCAAAGATTACAAAATTTTGAAAAAAATTGCATTTATTTGTTTTAAACGCGATAATTTTATGAGATGATGAGACAAAAAACATTTGTACAAGCATTTATACGTTAATTAATTTTAAGATTATTGAAAATTCTTTTACAGATTTTTTTTACAATATTCGATTTTCGTTTTGCTTTGCAAAATCATAATTTTTGAAATATTTTTATAATAATTTAAGAATTATAAGAATTTTATATTTTTTATGTTCTGTATATTTTTTCGTAAAATATTATAATAGCAATGGAATATTTTTACAAAAATAATATTAATATAGGATACTTTAAAATGAGTTTGTTTTCATTATTAGAAAAGCATGACACACATTGATAATTTTGCACCATTTGACAATATCGTTTTTGGAAATCTCTACGCAATCATCGAGTAAAGCCGACAATGAATGCACGTGATTATATGATCGCTATTCTCCCCGTGCATCTCGTGCCGCCATTTAAACATATCTACTCATTTGCACGCCTCTGCGTCGTCGCATCGAGTCGTCAAATTAATTTCTACGAGTCGTTCGTGTATGCTATTATTGAATATGCTTTCTCCTCGCCTCGCTGCGTCCGTCCCCCCGTACGATAACGACTCCTCGGGCAAGAAAAATAGAATATCAGCCGCGCGACGATTGTCATTTACAGCCGACGATTATTTTCGCGCCGTTGAATCGCGAATTCGTGAAAAAAAATTCAAGTTTGAAGCGTACGACGAGTCTTAGGAATTTCATAAATATCCAATACATCGATCGACTTTATATACGAGCTGTTTCAGTTTTATACATAATTTTCTTTTACTCCGAAACAATTTTTTTTGTTTTAGTTATAAAACTATTAAAAATTAAAGTTTTTTTTGGAGAATTAGATTTCGAGAATAAGAATAGCGATATAAGATTGTATTTTTTATTTAATTTTAAATGGACTTGGAGAAAAGCTTTACTTGAATCATTATTTAGATATTTCATTAAAAAATTTTTTTATTTTATTTATATCCTAATAAGAAATCTCACCTTTTGCACAATAGCTGCGAATCATTTTATTCGCGTTTTTCATATGGCAACTTATGTTGTTTCTAAAAATAAAGATTACTGACAGTTATCGTCGTCGACGCGTTTATCATGTCGTTGTCAATTCAGTTTGCTATGAATGAATGCATTATCTTCTTTACATTTTCCTTGTCAGAAGCACTGTGGTGAGTTGTCGCTGTGCAACATAATTGTTTCGATACTCTATTAGCATAGTGGATATTTACGAATAGAGGACCGTTGCAAGATGAGAGAGATACGCAGGCTTTTTTTCTTTCTGTCACAACACTAGTCACGGACGGTATTATATATCTAGAGTGAAAAGCGCGGAGAAGTAAAGGAAGGAAGGAAGGAAGGAAGGAAGGAAGGAAAAGGCTGGGGTGACTCTTCGCTCTGTCGTATGAATATTCAGTTCGCATCGATGCACCATCGCCCCTGCGTGTGCCTTCCGATATATATATATATATATATATATATGTGTGTGTGTGTGTGTGTGTGTGTGTGCGTGCGTGCGTGCGTGCGTGCGTGCGTGCGTGCGTGCGTGCGTGCGTGCGTGCGTGCGTGCGTGCGTGCGTGCGTGCGTGCATGCGTGCGTGAGCGTATGCGTACGTGCGTGCGTGCGATGCGTGCGTGCGTGCGTGCGTGCATGCGTGCGTGCGTGCGTGCATGCGTGCGATGCGATGCGTGCGTGCGTGCGTGCGTGCGTGCGTGCGTGCGTGCGTGTGTGCGTGTGCGTGTGTGTGTGTGTGTGTGTGTGTGTGTGTTTACACATGGGATGGCCCGCGATTCGTTGTACCGAACGCTCGCTTATATCGTAGACTAGTAGTTTTTTTTTTTCTACTTTTTTCCCTGTTCTTTTTTTTACGGATGTTACCGAATGAATAATTTGAGTATTAATTTTTTAATGATCGAATCTTTTCTATGAAAAATGTTTACAAGAATCCAGGTAATGAATTTTCGGGTATTTTTTTTCAAAATTATCATCGAAAAAATTGGAGTAATATTATTTTTACATTATCAATTTGCGATCAATTGTTTAATTCGTTAAACTTCGAACTCGAAATCTCTCTAAGAAAACTCTCGCTTATTTTTTCGATATTGCTTACACGATGCGTCTTCTTCATTGTTTGGTAAAGAGGCAGTCATGTGAGAGATGCTGCTGGCAGAACTAACGTAATTCGAAAAGGAGGTTTTTCTCGCGAGAGACTTCTTGTTCAGCGACGAGATAATGGATTCGCCTGCAGAAAGACTTCGGCAAAACTTGGTCCGGAAGAACTACGAGTCGAAGTTCCCTGTCGTTGTTTGCGCGGTTATTTCGCATTCGAAATTCGTGACGCGGAGAGATGAATAAATCGACATCGCCTCTGAAGAGCTCCGCGTGATAAGTATCGTGAGCGTTGGATTTTCTTTTGATCGGTTTTTTAGTAGATTCCACAGTGGACGTATTTTCTCAGACAGTATCTTTAGATTCGTATCGATTTCCTTTCGTTAAAAGAAAAGTAGCAAATTGAAATCAGTTTGTTATATTTACGCGATTATTTGATGTAAGATACACGAGAATGCGCGTAACGTATTTTTTGCATATTTTTAAACAATTTATTCTGAAACTTTCATGTATCACGATTTCAAATGAAAAAAAAATTGATCTGCGCTGATAATCGGCAGCTTTTACGCTGCAATGGATTGATTGACGCAATTTTTCTTTGTCTGCTTCACAAGCTTTACTTTGTATCGTCGAGATTTTCAGTCTACGTGTTTTTTTTATTACGAGATAGTTACATGTAAATCGTGTATATGTATACGTGTATATAATTAACAATGGTTTCATGGTAGACTGTTTAACAAACATAGATGCCTGTGGCTCTCGACGCTCGCAGGAATGTTGCACTAATTACAACTATTTCCCTCTGACGAGTTAATCAGCTACGGAAAATACGAGCGTGCTATTTTAATTATAATGTCTCGCACGTTTCGAATTTTATACAATTTTAATATTATCGATATTATTATGTGCAACTAAACGTAGGAAAATTGAGTATAGTATCTTGACCGAAAAATCATTTCAGATACATTTTATAATTTTTTCTGGATGACAGATTAGTTTTACAATGACAATTCAAATTTAATAATTTTAAAGGATAAAAGATATAATTGAAAAAATCAAAAGCACGTTCTCATGTCGAACGATCCCATCGCACAAGAGCGCATTAATATACTCGCGAGATATTTTTTTTTTTTTTCATTTCATGCAATTTACGTATAAATAATTTAGCCGCGTGACGCCGGCGTTATTTCCTGCCTGCGCGGATTAACTTCTCCCGCGATAGTCTCGAAATTCGCGGATCCTCTCCTCGTCCTGGAGGAGGAAACAGCGGCGCAGGAGGATCTCCCGGTGCACTTGGTTTGGCGAAGTGCTGTTGGAGATGGAGATAGAGAGCGAGAGCTAGAGCGAGAGATAACACGGGAGGGCTCCGTGAAATTCCGGCTGAGAGGATGGATAGGGACGTTCGCTAATCGGATTACTCGGTATATATGTGTGCGCTTCGAGTGCGACTGTTCCTGCACGGAACTCTGAAAGTGCCTTCGATCCTTGCCCCGCCAGACTTAACGGCATAGTTTATGAATTACGTTGTAATCGCGTTAACATTCCCGTGCCGTGCATTTCTGCGTGCATCTCGACGCAGCGTATGTGTATACACATATATCGCCGCATCGTCGCGTTCTCGACCCGAGTGTTTGGTATAATCAGATCAGGAGGATCGAGACTCGCGAACACATGCTCCGTCATAGGATACATCTCGAGGATACTTCGTTGCGTGATTTCCGTGTAACAACATTATCCTGATCCCTATGCATAAACGATCGAAAGTAATCGCTGTGTAAAACGCGTAACGCTGCGGCGAGGGATTTAAGTCTGTTGAAATGCATCGATGCGAGAACTTTGAAATAAGTCTGAAAAAGATTTTGTTTTTATCTACGAATATAATTTTTACACATTCGGGATGTCAGGATAATTTAGGACAAATTTAAATTAAAACTGATCGCAATTTATAAAGATGTATATGTAAAAGGGAAAAAAAATACGTGAAAAATTTTGGAAGAATATGCTGCTAATCTATAATTATTGTAGTATCTATTTCACATATAGACTTAGCTGAAATAAACTTTGCAGATTAAGAATTTAATCTACTATTATTTTGAATTGATAATGTAGTAACATTTAAAAAAATTATCTATTTAAAAAGAGAACGCGAATAGAAATTAAGATCTGATTACTTAATACTGAAATTTTTATAGAAATGTATGCTGTGTCTTTCAACATTAGATAAAACAGATAAAACTTGAAAGATGAACAGATAAAAATTCATAGAGACTTAACAACATTTTATCTTTTATATAATAAATTTTATTTTCAATTTTTAAATATTAAAAATGATGATCAATGATGAGCTTTAATTAAATTTATACTGAAAATCGATTAAATCGAAAAAGTTATGTATGCTCTGTATATCGCCATCGGTTTGGATTTATTGCTTGTTAAAACTAGCTTTTATCCTCGCGCACCTCGAAGAGTAACGGCGCGACTTAACGGTAAGCTTATCGTAGCGACCTCAAAGGTTGACCTCTACCTTTCCGACATGAAGCCTCGACTGAAAACTCGCTTTCGACTTGGCTGCCGCTTCCAAACCGCAGCCATCTCGAACCTCGACCCACTCATAGCAGAACTTGCGCCACAATTGAACCAAGAGTTAACCCAACTTATCCTGATCGAAGATCTTTCGAATCCTGAAACGATCCTTTAGATGTTTCGGAAATTTCTATCTTTCTCTCTTCCTTTTTCTCTTTTTCTTTTCTCTTTTATTAGTTTTTCACACTCAGGAATGATTATTGTATAAAAAAAATTTTCATTTAAGTATTATCACAATATTTGGTATCAATGTTACACAATTAATAAATGTCATTAACTGTCAGGGAAAAATATTAGTTGAAAATAAAAATAGTTGTTCATTCTTGAGATTTTTAAAAAAATATTTATTTCACAAAATTAAATAAATGAAAAAATATAGAGATATATTGAGATACATTGAAATATCGATACTTTTTATCACACAATATTAAAAGTCGTCTCATCTCCTTCAGTTTCTCCCTCTCGGCGGTCGAATGATGAAGGTCGTTTCGCCGCATGCGAACAACCGCGGTAATTTGTTTCGAAGGGCGACAAGTAAATATCGCCCCGACAGGACGGTCGGCCGAAAGTCCGCCATTTTTCGGACGGCAAAAAAATATGGGTAGGCGCGAACCCGGGTTTCTCTCTTTCTCACCCCCCCGTCATCGTCCAGCAAATCTCCTTCTCATTCGCGATTTTTCTCCTCCCGCGTTTGGGAAATTCGTGCGCGCCACCGGTTGCTATGGGACTGATAAATCACTGGTCGGTTTTGAACGATCACGAGCCGTGTAAAACACGATTTTTTCCACGTGACACACACGCGCACCGGTAATTCCGGTTTATCACGCGTGACGCCGCCGCGGTTCCCCGGAACGAAATATAACACGTGTCATATTTACCATTATTTCAAGACTTGACGTAAACAAGACTGCAAGTATCAGAAAGAAAAATTTAAAAAGAAGAGTTACTTTTTTAAACAATAAAAAGTTTACAAAATAAGAAATAAAATTTTATTTTTTTTTTTTTATGTAAGTAAAGATTTATCTTTGTATATGTTTGCTATTTTCTTTTTGACGCACTTTTTATCAAATTTTTTAATTAAGGAACTATAAGTGTCAGATCAATAATTTTTAATATTCTATATAATATAATGTATTTTTAATATTCTTTAATATAATAATAATTTCTATAATATAATAATAAAACACATATATGATAGAGAGAGACAGAGAGAATAATTTAAAGTTATATACTTTTATCAAGATTTTCTTGTTTAAATAAAATAATAGAAATTGTGGAACTTATGAGCAAGTCACTCGAGGTAAAAGAATTTTTGCCGCATGCCAAAGGCCTAGCTTCTCGGATACAATAAGTTGTTTCGGGGCAATGACCCGCGACAATTCAGACAACAAGCAGTGTATGGTAGCGGTCTTGATTGACAGTCGGAACATAGGAAAAACTGTGATAGACAGAGGGACACTTTTCACTTGTCAGTTTCCGAGGTGGATTCCGGAGATTCCGCGCGCATTGAATTCATGTCGTTCTTCCGTGCCAATTTATCTCTTGGGAACTCTTTTTCTATACATTTCCCTCTCTGTTTCTCTCGATTTTGTCCTACTTATGTTTATTCTTTTTTTTTTTTACGAGCACATATTTTGGACCAATCCAATTGCATCGAATATGTCTGCATTTTGCAGAAGCGACGGGGTGTCTTGCTCGTGGCCGAATACAATAGGCTATCTATGCATGTGAAACTTTAGATTCCTCTCGGGCACACAGCGGGTTCTCGAAAGTTTCGAAAAACGCTGAGAAGAACGCGAATGAACCGCTTGTAACAAGCCTGCCTCAAAATTTCTACTCGTGTGCGGTCTGAAAACGCGATGCTGTCCGAACTCGAGCTGTTTATTCGAATGCGTGCGTATATGCAACGCAGACGCATAACTTTTAAGCGCAACTTAAAGTTCCTCTGCCTTTTATTCCAACCAACGTCGAGTTACCTTCATTTTATACTTTTTAGTTTTGTAATAATTTTTATTAATTTTTATTTTAATAATAATGTGTGACATATATATGTTTGTCAAAATAATATAATGCTATAGTAATATAAAACGATATATGTATAAATATAGTAGTTATATGAAAATTATAAAAAAAAAGTGAAACCGAGATGCTTTTGCTGTCATATCAGAACCCAAGGAGTCATTTTGTGAATCTGATTAGAGGGTTCTTAAACGTAAAATTCTTGACACGGCAGCTGAATGGTGGTGGGAAATGGGGGAATGCACAATTACTGGGAGGGAAAGTATACGAGCCGGATATAACGTAGGATTTGGCTTCCGCCTGCCCATCGTCTTGAAGGGAGAAAGGGCGAGCGAGGTGAAGACTGACGCGCCGAACGAGATATTTTTATCGGATCTTATGCCGGGGTTGGTGCCGGGGAGCCGCTTCGTAATCTCGGTGTTCCCGAAGGCGCGAAAGGGAGAGCGCTGAAGGGATCGTAAAAGGTAATAAGGATGGCCCTTTAGGACCGCGCCGGCGCATTGCATCGTCTCGTCTTTGTAGGATCGGGGATACTCGGGACACCGAAGCCCTTGCAATATTAATTAACAGTAAAACACTGCAGACATAAATTTGTGAAGAGATTATGTAAAGATTTTTTTTTTTTTTTAATATTTTAAAATTATAATATTCTTTTTTTTAGAGAACTTATTGAAAAACTTAATTTTCTTATTTTAGAAATGAAAATAATTTGATTTTTCTCACAATAAAAGTTCCTTATTATTAGATTTATTTACGGTATTTCTAATTAAATGGCAATTTTGCAAAAAAAAATATAGAAAAAAAATGTCAAACAAATATATTCGATTTATCTATAATAGAGAGAGAGAGAGAGAGAGAGAGAGAGAGAGAGAGAAATTATTCAAGGAATATAATATAATAATAATATAATGTCATGATAGAGATAAGTACAACGAAACCTTTTTCTTCATAAATCACAAAAAGATTTTCTCTGATATTGTTTTTTACTTCGTCTTTTCCTGTACTAAAAGATGATAGTACTTTCACGGATATGCATATAGGGATGATATAGGAAACTAGAAAAGTTAGATCATCCGAGAATAATACGATGCTCCGTTAAGGTCTATACTCGCGACGACAATGAAGGTGTCGAACCGGAAGTTGGAAGGTCTCCTCGAGCGTATAAGTTGCTAGATTTCATGGATTACCGTAATTCCTGAAATATCGCGTCACACATACGGGATCTTGCGGAGAAAGGTCTCGCCGGAATACTCGTAATCTCGGGATCTTCACGGGAAAAAGCGGTAGATAAAGTTAGAACAGCTATTAATATTAATCAAATCGCGATTTGATTTTAATCGTAATACATCGTACATTTTTTAGATATCTTATGACAATCCCGAATAACAAATATTTTTAAAGATAATGATTTCTTTTCATTAATAATTGCTACTTTTTTATTGTTTTTGTTAAATTGATTATTTGTTATTCGGAATTGTTATAAGATATTTAAAACGTATGATTTTTATATTATTATTTAATAATAATATAAAAGTAATAAAAATAAATTTTTTATTTATTTCGTCAATAAAATAGACACACTTAATATAGGTACGGATACACTTTCAAAAGTGGATAAGCGTATTAATATTCATATTACAGATTATCATTGTCTTTTATTTTATAATCTTTAATAATAAGACTTTTATGTGCGATGGAGTATCGAACAACGTCTTTTTTTTATTCCGCCGAAAGCTCTTTCTTTTTCTCAGCTTGAAATATCGTGCGGATGATATGTAGGCGAGATACATAACTTCTCGGTGGAATTTCTGTTATTTTCCTGGCAGCGCGTTCCTTTTGTAAAAAGGGGGGGCGAGGTGTAAAACTCGCGAGAATGTCGGAATGTGCAATAAGCGCGCGCGATCTTTCGGCTTGCATCAGATTGCCAGGAGACGAGAAGAAGTATAGAAGAAGACTGAGAATAACCAACAAGAAAAGTTGTGTGAATCGATTCAGAATATTGCTCGCGATTTACAGTTTCCGGGCCGCGCTTTCATTTCTCCGTGTAACGGTTCGTGTAATGTTTTAAGTGTTGCGAGGATTAAAGAGATTGAATTGTCTAGCTTGGATTCTTCTTTGGACGCTACGAAATCTCCCCATTATTGGCTGAATGTTTTTATGCATTCTTAAATTCGTTTCTAGATTTCGTTTAATATCCGTCAAGTATTTTTGATTCGCATGAAATGCGAAACCCTGTTTACAATTAATTGGGAAACTAGTTATAAATCTTTTTCTTTTTTACAGTTTAAAGTGAGACAAAACAAGGTGCAATTGAGGATTGATAAGGTTTCCGCGAATCAATTTTAGGTTTAAAGGTACGGCGACCATGATGTTGACTAATTATTAGTTAATTCACACTCATGCTTTGGCGAAAAAGCAGATTTGTCGGAACAATGGCGTGCAAATTGTCGGCGAGCGGCGATAATGAAAGCTCGGTCAGTAGAATGGCCGGTTGATTGGTCGGTTCGTTGCGTTTCACCGTAAACGCGTGATTACGTGCTGTTTACATCGTGTCGTCGCTTGCATCCCGGTATATACGTCGCGTATATTCGTACGCGTAATTTTAGCCGACCGATAACCCTTCGATAATTACGTCAGAACGATACCGGTCATCTTGCTCGACGTCAGAGGCTAAAACGAGGCTCAACAATCGGATCGTGTTTGCAGAGTCGAAAATTTTTATATTTTATATTATATTTTATTCACGAAAGATTACATCTTATCGATACGGCGTATCTTTGATGATTATATCCGTGCTTGTGATATCAATTTTTCAATTGTTATCAGCCGCAAACTGGTTATCGCGTGGTATCGATTCTTTCCGCGCTTAGTCATTCGACTATTCGTTCGACCTTAATTGGCTATAGACGGCTTTTCACGGTATAGCCGCGCGTTATCCTTCCTCTGTCCATCTCTCAGAGAAGCGACCTCGGCTTTAATCGGGAATTCCCCGACAATGAGTACGGCAACGCACGTTCCTTCCTCGGGGAGATAGAAAAGCGGTAAGAAGGAGCTGTCGATGGAAGAGTTAATTGGCGGGGCTCGCGTCGGTCTTAGTGTGCATCTCCTTCTTCTATTTGCGCGTCTGCTCGCTTCTCTTTGCGCAGCGTTTTCTGTAATTTCCTGCTACCGTAAGGAACAAACGATTTCAGCCGCAGATAATAGAGCCCGAATCAAAAAGAATAGCGATCTCCGTCTGAATCTGTCAGTAGTTTTTGAGATATGGATGTTCCGAGTTTTCAATAATCTTTGACGCGATAAAAAATTGAAACTTTGAACATGTAATAAATTTTAACGCAGTGTAATTTATCTCCCTTATCTCATAATTAAGGCATTGAAAAATTATACGAAAATTTTTATAAGTTACTCAGATTTCTCTTCTAATGAATTTTTGCCATTATTTTAAGCGAAGTAGCCTTCTTTGTACATCGCGTCGAAAATAAATTGTATTTTCAGTCGGCAACAAATTATGCTAATATAATAAACCCAATGATTAATTTGCATTTCATTACGAATCATCGAGGACGTAAACGGATCGATAGCGGTGAAAAATTATTCAAAAATTACTGAAATTTCCATAATTTTAACAAATTAAAAAAAATAATATTCAGATTTCTTTTTTATATATAAGGCATTCTGTCCCTTATTTTAGACAAACTATTCTTCTTTTTGTTTGCCGCGGCCCATCGAAAATAAATTATGTTTCCAATCGGAGACTGAAAATTATGCAAATACAATAAAGCCAACGATTAATTTGCATTCCATTACAAATCATCGAGAGCGTGATCGGATCGATAGCGGTGTGATATCTTAAAGCGGCACGCGCTGCCAAAAACCGGCCAAACGAGATCGCTCTCTTGCGGTTTCCGTATTGACGTGGCGCGGTTACGGTCACTTAAGAAGGAGCCACACACTCGGTGGTAGTTGGTGCGTGCCCATCCGAGGAGCTACGAAGGGAGAAAAGCAACCCGGGACGAGACGAGTGAAACGCCATGCCTTTGAACGGCGTGCATTCAAGCGGCCAAACTCGTTTGAGAAAAAGGCGGAAGATTAGGATCGGCGTTCAGAATGGATTATGAATGTCTGAGAAATTTCCTTTTTCCCCTCGTCGAGAGGAGCGAGAGAGAGAACTCGTTCCTCTTCCTCGATTTGTACGGGGTCCAATTACACGTTCCGTAAAGCCCTAATGATCCACGACGAGCGTTTTTCAATCGCAGTTATTTGTGCGAAGAAAGATTCTCTCTTTCGTCGGCAGCTTTATAGAATTCGACAATCTATTAAGGAATTTTTTAATTACCCGATCAATGAGAGAGAGAGACGGTATAATAATGTTCCTTACTTTGGCCATTTTACAAAATTCCATCCTCGATAAAGAATTTTTTAATTACAGCGATACATCGAAATATTGGAAATGAAAACTTTTTATCGTTTTATACTATCATTTCGATAATGAAACATTGGTTTAGTAAATGTATACGTAAATATTATATTGTATACATATATGTTTTATTTTAAACAAATATATATATATATATATGTATGTATTTATAATCGATATATATTATAAATTTTGTCACACATAACTTTAAATAATTTAATTGTGTGCGTTGTATGCTACACTCTACAGAAATTATGTAATGCTAATACAAATAGCAATTTAAAATATCTAAAGATCTCTGCAACATAAATCTTAAATAATACCATTAAAAAGAATTATACAAATTGAAGCTCTTTTAGTATATCGATAATATTCTGTAATTTTTATCGCGCATGAAGGAATTATGCATATCGCGTTTATCACCAAGCTTTCGATATTTTAGTTTTTCGTTATAACGTAACGTTAGTATATAATTCACGTTCGTAAAATATGCGCGTATCAAATGTCAGTTCGTTCTGTCAATAATCAAGAATTTATTCTCTTCATGAAATCGTATAATTAAAATCTGTCAAATGCGTCGAAACAAACGGCAAATATTTGAGTCAATGTTATTTGCGAATTCTTCATTTGTATCCCCGTCGCATTTGAAATTTCCTTGGCAAGCGAAAGAGCGCGCGAAAGCGACGATAATTAAAACCGGAACTGTGATATATATATATATATATATATATATATATATATATATATATATATATATTTGTGGACGGCCATTATTTGCCACGCGTGTGTTTATTATCCGTCACGATTCGATTCATTTGCGAAAATTAGCTTCATTGCCGTGTCGCTCGACTGGCACCGACGAGTATAATTGAAAAAGTGAAACATTTTTATTCATAGATTATTTCTGATCCATTCTTTTATTAAAGGTTTTATGCGCTCTAATCGATACAATATTTTTCTGATGAAATAAAATACTTAAGAACATTACTTCTGGGTTAATATTTGTTCAAGCTCGAGATAAACTCCGAGTTTTTGATCCAAGATGATTTAATGTAAATACAAATTATAAATTCGTATAACTTGCTTTTTACAAGAGAGAGAAAGAATAAAATATTTTTTAATACATTTGCTTCACATTAAAGAAAAAGTTACAGGATAAAGTTACAGGATATTAGATATAGTTTAGTTTTTTTAGAAAATTTCTTTTCCTGATTATATTTTTTTGTCGTTGATTTTAGGAAATATATAATTCATTCGAATTGTGTGACACACTCTATATATTATTGAAGTTAACTTTTTCATAGTGAAAATAAAATTCTCGTGCAAAAGTCAGTAGTTTTTAACTTTTTTCAAAATTTTACACGTTATATTTTAATAATTCACGAATTTAAATGTGCTAAAGCCTTTTGAATTGAAATCAAACAATTAATAGTCCATTGTTTATGGGGAGATTTATTTCGAGAATTTCTTTGTCGTATATCTACATTCTTCGCTGTAGAATCAACTCGCAAAAATTTTTGACATCTTAGTGCGCGCGCACAGGGCAGTTGACATTACATTACGATTTACATATATTTGCAAATCGACAGCAGTGGACCAAATAGCCGTCCGTCGTTTCGTTGCATGCAATACTTGCGTAAGGGACGGGACGACGAGGACGTGCGTTTCGAATTGCAGAATGGGATGAGAGCACCGGGTATTAGTGAGCTAACGAGCGCGCTCAGTTATTTGAAAGGCAATTCGCGCGCAACCGATTAAACAATGCGACACGGCACCGCTTGACAATGTAATTGCAGAGTATCCGACCAATGGTTAACCCCTAGTTCGATCGAACTACAGTCATCTCCGGTTTCAATCGAAATCGTGCTGTACCGGATGATTATATCGCTGGCTCGATCCATTTGGCTTTTTATCGTCTTCGTAAAATCATCCTTTTAATTAATTAATTTTTTAGATACGACGTTCTTTCTTTATATGTGTGCAATATTATAGAAATTTGTGCGAATCTAAATGTGTGTGTAGAGCCGAGAAACCCGTACCCTCTTTCGAGAGACGTGTGAGGATTAATTGAACATGCCACCGCGAATACAACGAGACACCGTTGGTTTAATCCCGGAATTGTCTACGTTGCACACGTAAGTGCATTCGACACATGTCGATTGAATAGTCCGCCGCAGAACGTTAAGCGTGTGTGCGTGCACGTATGCTTACAGGCGAACTCTGACAGGCGAGTGCGTGATTTCAAGTGGCCCTGCCATAACATAGCCACGCATGAATAGTCCAGCCGCGATTAATTACGCGATTAAATCGCCTCGTTAACGAGATAAAAAGGTCTGACGTAAAGTACGTGATTTTAGCCTGCTTAACTATCGCGCGCTTATCACATAAGAACGTGGATCGATAAACGCACATTGTATACGTGACATTGAGTGGCATTATTCTCTTTGCCAGCGAAAGCTATTTTAAATAGGCGCATAAAAAATAAATTAAAAAATTGTAAAATTATAAATTAAAATTCTGTTGTGGTGAAATTTATTTTGAATTGAAATCAAATTAATAGTCTCGATTTATTTCAAAAATATTGGAGATGAGTTAATTGAATTTCTTTTTGCTTTTTAATGATTCTTGTTTTTTTTTTTATGTAGAGATCTCGTTGAAATATTTATTTCGTGATAATTTTCTGTCAGAATGTCGGGAATGCTGGAATAATGCTTCATTCAAGAGTTGATAACTTATTTATTCATCGGTCTTCAAATTAAGGATAGGTGGTCAAAGTGCGACTGCATTGTTGCAAAACGTTCTCGGTATCCCGCATCTTCTCGTGTTTATGACAAACGTCACCGACACGGCGCGGTAGATTGCATCGTTCATCTCATTGTTCCGTAGGCGCGCCTTCACTTCGGTCGCTCTTTGTTTAGGGAGTTTTGAGGGACCTGACAGTTTGCGGTTTAAGGCGAGGTCAAATATGCAGCGCGGTAACGTTGGATCTCGTTCAGTTCTCTTCTCGTCTTTTTAAAGATTCATGTCGGTGGACAGGACAACTGCTGCAGGGTGAGACAAAGAGAGATAAGAAAAAAAGAAGAATAGTAGGAGGAGAAAAAGAAGGAACCATATGATATTCTTTGCGGCATATTGTCTGTCGCATATATATTAGGCGTATAATATATGCAGATTATTCCATAATGTTATATAATTTTCATTAATGTAGTTATAATAAAGTTTAATAATATTTTAATTGTTATTTTTAAATAATTATTTTTATTAGCTTGAATATTTTCTGTTTTGGAAATCTCAATTATAATATGCAAAACTTTATAGTCGGTTATTAAAAGAACAAATATATATGAAATACGATATAACGTTAGAAAAAAGTGATTGTACGGTTATAAATTTTTTTTCTGCAATTCTCAATTACATTAAATCAATATTTTATTAAAAATATCTTGATCACTTTCATTTAAAATACAATTTCATAGATTTCAGAATGATAATTTTTAATCGTGTTAAAAATATTACGATATCTATTAAAATTTTTTTTTCTCTGTATTTTCTTTCTTCAATTTTCTTTCTTCAATTTTCTTTATCATTATTCCTATACTCCCAATGTATTTCACTCTTTTTTATCTTCGTTGCTCGACTAATGCAAGAATAAATAAACAAGATTATGCACGGTTATCAGAAATACAAATCGCTGATCATCCTCGTGGTACAAGTTTTCCTCATTCCTTTAAGAGCCCTTTTTACAATTTGCGATCCTGTTTCTGAAATTTCTGGACCAAGTATCCCGGCATTTCTCTTTACGAATCCTCGTCCGACGACATCTCGAGAAAACCGTAATCCCTCGTGCCAGTAATAAAATTCGAATTGTCGGCGGACAAAGCGCCGGATTTCCACCGGATAAGTTTTCCTCTAGTGTTTTTTTTTTTCTTTCATCATCACCACTGCTACCTCCTCTTCCTCTTCCCTCCGAGCGTTCTCTTTTCCTCCCTCCTCTCTTCGAAACTTTTCGCTTTTCCACGGATCCATCGGCCATTGTTATTCGCGGTACAAGTTATAACAGTACCTTCTCCTGCTGCGCCGCCAATTCTCAGTAGTTTCGCCGACGACTATCGGGGCCAATGCAGAGATGCTTAATTGCTTAGTCGTGTCGAGTTCGCGTGATTTAATTGATTGGATTTCTTAGGGAAACTTTCCTCCTTCGATCGGTCACGCTCAAATGCGATAATAATTCCTATCCGAGGTCGGCGGCCGTGATGATGACAAGGACGGCGGA
Source organism: Cataglyphis hispanica (assembly GCF_021464435.1). Classification (NCBI taxonomy): domain Eukaryota; kingdom Metazoa; phylum Arthropoda; class Insecta; order Hymenoptera; family Formicidae; genus Cataglyphis; species Cataglyphis hispanica. The sequence continues at coordinate 996,870 of NC_065966.1, read as the reverse complement.
ATGAATAAATTGCTCGGAACGGAGGTGCGAGAAATTTTCTAAGATACCGACGATTGTTTTTCATTAATCGCGACTGCGATCTCGATGAAATATTGATCGAGAGGCACGCGAATATCTCGGCAAATTATCTGCGGATCTCGATGTGTAGCTGCGCGTATTCTTATTCTTCGAGTCATTAGACAATCTTGGAGAAATTTTTTTAAACATTGATTAGATAAAATAACATAAAAGTAAAAACAAAGTAAGCTCTAATATATTTAATACAAAAATTCTCTTTAATATATAAGTGCATTTATTTACTGAGTTTGGCTCTTATTAGCTCTATTCTTTTCGAATTTTTATATTAAATATTAAAGATTTGTTGATAAATTAAAGTATTTATTTTTTTTTTTTTCTAAATAACCATGGAGTTTCATAATTTTTATTTTAAGGCATTGTGCTAAAATTCTCAGTGAATATTTAAAAACATAGCGAGAGAAGTAATATAATATACTTATTGACAATTTTTATTGTGTTTATATTATCCTCTAGATGTTTTCCACACGTTGTTTACATATTACACATACACTCGTCACTCTCTATTAGAAGGATTAATCTCGCTGTTGCAAAATGCACGTTGATACATCGCGAACGGCGTAAGAAATATGGGACATGCCGCCGTATGGGATGCATTACGGGGGATGTTCCGGGGGAAAGGACAGGGATCCGGGAAAAGAAATGAAGACATCGTGCAGCTTGCGCGCAGGGAGGATCGACGTCGTGAAAGCAAGAAAACTTGTATATTATATGGGGGATTAACGGCGGCAGTTTGTACCGAAATTCGAGCCTCGGTTGAAAAGGAAGTAACGTGAAAGGGAATTAACGTTTTCGTAATGAGACAGATAGCAAGGGTGAAGGACTTTAGTCACAATCGAAAAGAGGCACTCGTGGTACAATAATTAAACAATCACTGGAAAAATAATTGAAGCGAGTCTTCTTAACGAGTTAACTTTTCCGCCGTCATTGTGATTATACTCGTTGATTGCTCTGAGAAATTTTCTAATTAAGTTTGCAAGAGGTTTTTATAATTAATGGCATTACCACGGTTGTTTTACACGGTGCTTGCGATTAGATTCAATTAAGGTACTTGAAAGAAATATTCAAATGATCGATTCTTTATCATATATTTACATATTGATAATAATGTGAATATACGATAAAATCGATGATCGAGTATTTTTTTTTTTCGCCGCAAAATGAGATGAAAATGAATTCAGAGCATGTCACAAATCATCGTACGCAAAAAAAAACTCACTGTTTTCTTTAATATTATGAGTTATAAATTTTTTAAATATTTCTTTTTATATCTTTTATATTTTATGTACACTTTTTATATTACATATTTTATCTCTCTTCTCTAAGTCGGAGAAATTTGATATATCACTTTACCGTATTTTAAAACAGAATTTTAAAGGCCTGCGAGAGATCGTAAGTTTCCACCACGCGCAAAGTTAATGTTTCTCTTGCGAGACACGCGGTGGACTGTCACGAATCGCGAACGGGCAGCAAAAAGCGAAAAACATTTGGCGACAGTGCACAAGGAGTGCACAGGAGCTAGGGGCTCGACGTCGTCGGCTTTCTCCGCCCCGGTAACTCCGCTGGAAGGAAGAAAAGTCGTGTGTCAGGGGGATTAACTGCCGCACAAATCATCGGAGGCGGTTCGTAACCAGCAGCAGGCCTCTCTCCGTGGCAGGGTGTAAAACGGGAATTGTAGAGCAGTGGTACTCACAGCGATTGCTCCGCCATTCAGCGCGAGGCGCATCTCGGTTAAGGGACTTCCGGTATAGGTGAGGGCCCATCGGACTTGGGGGAGATGTACGATCGCGGTGGATGGTGATCGGTGCCCCGTACTTAGGTACGTGACCGCACGACACGTGGCCGGAATCGTCGAAATTTATCGTGACCGAGCGCTTCCTTCCTTTTGGAAAGATGGATATAATAATGTCGCGACGAAAGGTGCATTATCGGATATCGGAATCATTATTGCATCGCACGCGAAAATATCTTTTTTATTCTATATAATAAACGGTAAAAGTAGATGGACGGAAATTAAAAAGTCATATCGTGGAATTAAGTATCTTTTACATTCCTAATCATTAATTAAAGATTGTGTTTCTTTTTTCTTACTTTGAACTTTTATAGAAGAATCTGCGCGTTCAAGTTATAAAAATCGACATATTATTTTTTCTGCTATTTTTCATAAATTTTGATGTAAAGTCTAGCTTGCGCGCGCCGTGTCTCTAATGGTATTTTGTTTTCATTGGCTGTCACGTGTCGATTTTCCGTCGCATACTGCCCAGTTACAGGCAGAGGACTCGCTATTATTAGCCGAATGTTTATTCGCCCTCGTCACCCTCGCGTGTATGTATGATGCACCGCGACGCATTCTCTCGGAATCGTCATACTGCGTGCCACTGCTGTCATTGAACGTGGACAAGCAATGAGTGCAAATGTTTCCTTTGACAACAAAATTTAATCAATTTTAATGGTGTAATATTGTCATTGTTACTAACCGTACCAATTATTCTTATCTCTTAATTAATTCATATTCTTTTAATTTATTTTGAATTTGTAATTTTTTATATTAATTAACTGCAATTAAATTAGTAATTTTTATGAAAAAAAAATGAAAAAGAAAAAGAAAAATTTGATAACAGCATTTGATAGAATATTGTCTATGTGAAATGTATATTAGGTTGATAGCAGTTTTTTTTTTTACGCGAAAAACGAAATAATTTTTCCATCAATCCAAAACATATAAACATATATGTTATTATTGTATAAAGATTTTCGATCTTCCGCATAGATTTCTGCGTAAGTGTATACGGCGATTTTTCGCGCATTTTATTTCCGCGCGACGGAAATTAGCCGACGAAGAGCGGATTGTCGTGCGAGCGTTAAGTTTTACCGGAAAATATCGCGAGATTACGGCAAAGATTCCGATCTTGGGGGTACGAGAAGTCAAATTTGATTAACGCCCGGCAATATCTCCTCGCTCTTTCCCGTCTGGCGCGAGAACGGAAGCGTTAGGCTTAATCCACAAAGTTATTTCGTTCTAGATGCTTGGAACTTCTTGTTGATCCGATTAGGATCGACTTAATAGAGTCGCGATGAAGAACGCAGACACAACATCGTTCCCCGTATAACATCGCATTTATTATACAAACGATATTGTACGTTCTCCTCGAGAGAATCAATTTCAATTTAAAATATTATTATTACATAACATACAAAAAAAAAAACGATATGTAATATAATTTAATATAATTTAATCTTTGAAAATATTATTTTATTTATAATATTTTAATATTTTATATCTTTGTTAGATTTTGTGTCTTTATAAGCGATTACATAATTAATAAATGACTAGGGATAGAGATAGGATTTTTTAAAAATGATTTGCGCTTATACAATGAAAATGTATATATTACATTCTATATATTAATCCTCCGCCTCTTCCTATTTTGCAATTCAATCTGTGCGCGCGAGGTTTATCAAGCCGTGGCTTTGATTGGTAGGGACCAAAATACGTTAATTGGATAAAAATTAGCAGACATTAACACAATTATGCCGGGGATGCGCGTCGATACGATTGATCGGATTGAATGTTTGTTGTGCGAATGTAATTCGAGCGAAATGGAAAATACGCGTGTCCGGGCGTGTTTCATCACGCGATTATCACGATCGGGCGAATGTTACGAGATGCGAAAAATGCTGCAGCGTAATAGCGTGTGTCGTCATTGTGCGTTATCCATATGTGATGCTGGCGACGCGTTGATTGTTGAAATTGGAACTGAAAATGTCACGGTAATAAACACGTGGTAATAAACGGAGACTGATAATGCGCGCCGTCAAAATATTATCGCATCATAATTATCATTTTAATTTATAGTCAGTCGCGTTTTTATTTTATTATCTCGTGACGTTTAATCTAATTTTTGAATCGGTAATTCGTATTTGCAAAAATTAGCGAAATTTAAATTCTTCTCGAACATAATGACGTTTGTATTAATTTGAGCGTTATTGTCGCTATTTGCTAATATCGTGTGCGGGATAGAACATGAGTTTAGTGCTCGCAATCAGTCCCTTAGCATCATCATTCTCTCCTGTACGTATAACTGCGTATAGATTCCTAGGTGGACGCAATTCTCTCGGGACAATCTGCATACATGCAAAGATGCATATATGCAAATGCAGTCGGTTATTGTAGACACAGATGCTGGTTGTAATCAAGTGAATTAACGTATGCAACATACACACACATACATGCGATGATGTTTCACATGTAACATGTCATCCTTGCCTTTACATAAAAAAAAAACAATTTTCAAATAAAGAAATTGTTGGGATGGTATATACGTACTAAAAAAATATTTTGCTTTTTAAATCTTTATCTTGGAGGAAATTAAATTTTAAAATTAAATTCTCTCAAAGTCTCTAACATATCCGAGATTTATTTTTTATTTTTTTATTTTGTGTGTTTTGAGTATCAAAACTTTATCGTAAGATCTTATATTTTTAAATTAGTTCTTTATCAAAGTTACCGTTAGCTACGCGTCTTTTACACTATTTTCTAGACTAATAAAGGATATTTGCAGTCCAAAAATAATATCGTACGTTCGTCTCGGATTCCACCTGGCAGGTGCCTCGAATGAAAAAGGACCACTTGTTTCTCGATGTTCATCGGCAAATGCTGTTTTATGTTTACCATCTGATTGCGCGTGTATTTGCGTATCGCATCGGTCGCGATAGAGAGACCCGGAGGCGAAACGGGATTGCTCAGTTTTAGTCGCGACGTGGGTGGACTCTCCGAAGAGGGAGGGGGTCGGGGGCCGGGAGACTGCACACTTAACTCTGATTGCGAGTGCGTATTATGGACTCGTAGTCTCGCAGGGGGTGAGTACGAAACGCGCACGTTATGCATCTCGCACCATCCTCTCGCTTAACCGACACAAGAGGGTGAGCCTTCGCCCATGTCGACGACATGCGCGCGTGCAGTCACGGGAATATGCACGTGCCCGTCGGCCTGTGTACATATTTGGCACGCTCTCATCTGCGAGTCTCCCTTCCAGCCAACCTCGTGTAAGAACTCGTGTCCCCGTCCTCGTTTGCGGTATGGGCAAGGACGATGGTCCATATGGTCGCGGGGAGTATATTACGAGTCGCTTCATCGCGCGCGAGAGAAGGATAATGGCTCATCGAGATTGCCGATGGAACCATGAATTCGACAGCTCAGCCTTAATGTAACAAGTATCCCGTTACATTGAAAAATGATTCCGCTAAGGAATATCTTGATCGTCTCGATCTCCCGTTTATTTTAATCCTTTTTCAACTAAAAGTTTTAAAATGTTGGAATACAAGTATACATATATCTTAAACGAATTTGGCTCAAAATATATAATTATTATTGCATTATTTATTAAATGCATATTTCATATCTTTTGCCTATAGTTCTCGATTTGCTTCGCTTTGGCCCGAAAAGCCCATCGCTTAGCATAAACTTGTTTTTAATGAATTAAATCGTACTCGGTTTAAGGCTGAGCTTAACTTAATCCGAGAGCGTGTCCTTAACAAAGTTTTCTCAAAGTTTCGCTGTATAACTTTGTTGATACATTTGCGCATCCCAAATTATTCAGGTTTTACTTCGATCGTAATGGCATACATTAGACGAAAGTAAGTTGTGATAAAACGATTCTCGAAATGACACTTTCCGCGAGAGAGTACTACGGTTTTTATCAAGGAGCAGCGCATTCATAAATATTCAGTGTTGTCAGTGAATTTGGAAATCAGCTGTTTGCCGAAATACTTTTAATATGTCAATTTTAATACATTTCTTGTTTACGGAAAATAATATCAAATTTAAACAATTGTTACATTTTATATATACACATATTATTGCGCATAAAAAAATTCTATTTATGTTTGAAAATAAAATAATATTTTGTATATCTTTCTATTTTATGATGAATGATTTTACAATCACTCGATTAATTAGAGACTGCTTATTCGCTCGTTGAACTGTTTCCTTTTTATCTCGTCTCCTCTCTCTCTCTCTCTCTCTCTCTCTCTCTCTCTCGTTTTGTTTCATTATTCGATTGTCATACATCAGATTCGCGTACACACGCTCGCCTGGGAAAATTGTCCGCGCGTCCCGGGCGCAAATCACGCAGTCCGTTTTCACGAGATTAAATTCATTTTACGCAAATTACCGGTCGCATTCACTCGTCCGTTCGTTTTCATCGCGCCATGCCGTGCCGCGCCGCGTCGTATATCACCGGCATGCACCGCCACCCTTGGCAAGGGATGCACATTCAGTGCCGTACCGTCGCTTATCGTCGGGCAACAATAGCATAGAGTCCTGTAATGTAGACTACCAGATAAATTTTTACAATCCCGGCACAAGAGGAAATTAATGCCACTTTTAAAGAAACAAGAATATGCAAATTGTTGCATATTTTTTTAAATTAAAATGTACCGTGTCCGTTAGCTTACCTTTATATTTTTTTTTTATGTTGTCATTAATTTAGTTTCTCTCTCTTTTACACTGTCATTAATTTAGTTTCATTCTAAATTTCACGCTACAATATATACTATAATATTAAAATTTTAAAATATACTATAGTAATATTAATATAACATTCCAATATTTTAATATCATGTATTTTGTAATATAAATATAATAAGATTTTATCAAAATGTATGATTGCACTTAACATTATATGAGATATATATTACATACACACACACACACATATATTTATATATGATATTCTTTCCACAAAATATTTAATGTACAAGCTTTACTGCGATTCAGACACGATCCTGGGGCTATTCATTTACGTTTGTCATGTTTTTGCTGACCCCCGCTGTTATCACTTCGCGATTTTCGGGGGATGAGTTTTGTCGCGGTTTTCCCACCGATGGGATGACACTTTGAGAGTGCTTCTAACGTGGGAATCGCCGATGGGGGTAGCAGCGCGCGTCCTTATAATAGGCGCTTGTTTGCTTAATTTGGTGATTTACGCGTCGCGAGTTTGCACAACGGCCGTATTCTCACTGCTCACGGATCCTCCCGCTGACTTATTGAAAAGCTAGCCCAAGGCGTTCACATAGGATAGATTAACGGCTATTCTCTCCGCAGGGTTTCATAATTTATCTTGTCTGCATTTAGAAGATAGGTACTCGCGTTACATAATAAACCTCAGATTACAACCTGCTGATTTCCGTTCAAATACTTCGATGATTTATTATTTATTTTATAGATTTATTTTATTATTTATTTTATAGAAAAGAAGAACTCAAGTAGCGCACACTTTTTAATTTTTGATTGCTTATAATTTTAAAGATTACGAGATTGTTTTTTTCCAACATTCGAATAACTATTATTTTTCTTCTTCTGATTTCAGGTATGTACTATCCAGTATAAAGGCAACTACGATTTTCAATCAGAGAACTGCAATCTTCTGGTTCGTAGTACAATTAATTTATGCTTTCCTAATTTCGAGATTTTTTTACATTTTCTTATATTTTATCTCCACACTATTCGAGATTTCTAAACCAAAAGCGAAATTTCTCGCTTTTCAAAGTCCTTTCTAAATAAGAGCGCGGATCGAGAATGGCATCGATTGCACTTCAACGCACGCGATATGCACTTTGCTTTTAGAGCCGCGATACAAAGCGATACGCCGCAGACATCATCCGCCTAAATGGAAGGGTGGGGAAAGAAAGGGCGCGAAAGGTGCTCGTTTTATTTCTCGTTGACGACAGTTATATCACGTTTTCGCATTGTACGATAATCGTGATACGTATTTGCGTGTCGCGCGATCGAAATAGAAACGAGATTATTTTTTTTTTATCGAAGATGAAGATCTCTCGTATTGCGATATGAAAAGATACAAATATGTAATATGAGAGAAGGAAAGCGTAGTCTCTCTTTTTGCATAAAAGAGCAGTAAAAGCCATCGTATATTTGAGTTTATTGATGTCCTGTCGAAAGATCAAACGCGATCAAACGTAATTCAAGTTCCATAAACTTTATGTAAATAACAAGAAAAGTCATATAAATTTAAGTGATTTTCGAAGAGTTTTATGAGTATTTAAATAGCATATTTAAATTTTACTTTAGTTAAATTGATTTTTTATTTCATTAAAAAATTACTGAATTCATTTTATATTACTTAAATATGAACATGTGAAACTTCTATATAGGCCAATAATGGCGCTTCTATCTCAAGGTGATTGTTACAATAAACAGATAATTTGACACAGGTAAATGTTTTTGTACAAAAAATTGAAAATCATTTTGTAATACTTGTTATTTTTTTTCCATGAAACAAATAACGAATGTTGAAAAGTATCGACACGAATCGTTAAGTTTTATCATACCAAAAGAAAGTTTCCCTACGGATTAAAAAGACATTGGTTGCACTAGGCAACAGCGCCTTCTTCCATTTCTCATCGAAATAATCGGTGAACTCGACAAAGGGGGTGGGCGCCGGGTCGAAAGACGAGTCTTCACCGGGTCATGCGAGGATCTTTCGTCGTGGGGTAAGTTTCGTCGAGGTCGAGTAAGCCGTAGAAAGGGGTAGGAAGATGGTACACGTCGAACGAATGGCGGCCGTGATATGGTGATAGAAAACGCATTTCTCGACAGCGTCGTCGGAAGGGGTGGGAAGCGCACAGAAAGAAACTAGAGCATATTCCGTCGACAGATGAGACACTCATTGTCCCGAAGAATCAGAGGAATCATCCTCTCTCCCCTCCCTCTTTCCTTCCTTCTTTCCCGTTTTTCTTTGCACTATCTCGCTTCCTGCATCTACTTTGGTAGTTGCTTCTCTCTCACCTTTCAAGTATCCAGAGGACCAAGTCGCGTGTATCCGATATAGTTTCTTCACATATCCCCTTTCTCAATATTTCTTCTCTCGCAGTCTCTTTGTTTCTCTCTCACGAGATAGGAGACTACAAGAGTCGTAATTCCCAGAAGCAACCCCTGCTGGATATATGCGCGACTTTCTATCACTGCAAATAATTGAGAGAGAGGAGGGTGAGAGGTGAGAGAGAGTCGCGTTGATGACAAGTCCGGCTGGACAAAAGATATGGGTTACTGCGAGCAAGTGCTGCCGAAAGATTCCTCCAGAGTAATTCTTAATGCTCCCCGATTCATACCCCTCCTCTCTCTCTCTCTCTCTCTCTCTCTCTTCCCTCCATTCACTCCGACATGCCTGCGTGGAGAATGCGAACTTTGTTTGCTTTGCGAGACGAACGACGCGTTCACTCCTGAGAGCTCGCAGCAGTAATTAATAGTAATTTTGCGTTGCGCGTAGAGTTTGCGAAGATTTTGCGAAGTACTTCAAGCAGGAGCGAGAACAATTAGGCGACAATTATAATCTCTGAATTTCTGGCAATTTCGGAGACGAAAGCGGAGTAAATCGAGGTGCACTATGCGTATGCCATCAGTTCGCCAAATTCCTTTCTCTCGGAAATTCTTTAGTCAATCTGAAAGAAATTTTTCCTTAAGGAAAATGCAATTTTGATGTCAGCTTTTTTCACATTTAGCTTTAGACCCTTTTACAATTAATTTTTAAATTAAATATCTGAGATAAAAATTGCAATTAATTTTCTAAAAATTGAAATTTAATTTTTGAAAATTGAAATAATTTTTAAAAAATTCTGAAGTTTTAATTAACTCCCACATGGTTTTATTACTCGACGAGATTTTGAAAAGAATTTTTATAAATAATTTAAGAGAAAAATAATAGAATATAAAGACTCCTGATTTTTTCTATTATTATATTATTAGTTCAAAGCAACGTGCAGAAAAATATTATGTTATAGTTCTTTCTATATAATAGTTCGTTTCGTGTATACAATCGCGAGAGACAAACATCGTAGTGAACTCTTTCCTCTTGCGTGTTCTTTTATCGTGTATTACAATGAGAGATTTGCGATGATGATGAAGCAAGCTCGGGGTCGCCAGACAAAAGATGTGGGTTACCACGAACAGTACCTTCTGTAAACGCTTCTCGACGTTGCTCTATTCGTATACTTTTTTTAAAGTTAGACATTGTATGCGGAAATGTTGCCTAGCTATAACTTAGGCTTATTTTCCGTGGATTCGCCTTTATTCTTATATCGATTTTGACGATAAGAAGAAAAAAATAGAGTAGAGCAGAATGGAAAATATTTTTAGTATCATTTACTTTCTTTGGTTACTGATACATTTCTTTATTACTGCTTGGCATTTTTTTTTTTATTTTTATTTGTTTTATTTTTTAATATATTTTTGTTTATTATATTAAAATCAATTTGTAATAATCAATGAACATGTTGATGTCAAAATATGATGACAGTTTTTTTTTTACATGAGATGCACTTGGTGGAAATGCATTTAATCAAGAATTGTCGATAAAGAGAAAGAGTAAAAATGCGTTCAGCGAAAGAATAGTGAATCATGTTACCGAAGATTTATACTTCCGGACATTCGCGTCTCCGGGAAGAAAAATATTGCGATCGAAAAAAGCCTTGCTAACCTCCGACTCTTTATCCAGACACGCCCTAGTGGCTTTCCGTGATGGACAACGTACCCGTGTAGGGTTTGCCCAAAAGTTTTAAATTCGAGTTTAAATCTCCCCCAGTGTTCACTGAAGGATCAAAGGACGAGAAAGTGATATGTAGAGTCCAAAGTTAAAAAAGGTCTTACATTACTCGTGAAAGAGTAGTATAAAAAATGAGATACAGTTTAAGTTTAAAGAACTTTCGCCCATTTAACGCTATTTACATCAAATTATTTATTTCCCAAACAATTGATAGTTTTATATAATTTTTGATTGTTACATCTGATAAAGTATACGATACTTAATTGAAAACTGAAATGTTTCTTTTGCGTTATAAATATTAATTAATGCATACAAAAATTTGGTGAATTCATTTTTACGTTTCACGTTTATGCATTTGCTTTGATTAATTTGATTAAAAGCCGAATATTATTTTATATAAGTTCTGATTGACGTTCCACAAATCGACACGTGTAATCTTGTAATCTTTTTCAAAAAAAAAAAAAAATCAAGTTTTTTTTTCGTGATTGATAGTGTGGGATTGTATAAGTCACGTGAAAATCTAAAGTCAACTTTAAAGCCGCCATCTGTTTCAACAGATCAGACAAGACCGATGCGTTCGAGATTACGCAAATCCGATATTAGTCTTGGCCAGGCTCAAGAAAAGGGATTAATGTATAAAAGAGAAAAGAAAAGTAGAACAGAAAGATTTTGATTATCTACAGAATTATTAAAAATAATATATATAAAATATATTATTATACACACACACACACGGAATTCAAATAAGTATTCTCAAAAATAATATTTATGATAAAGAAAAAAAAATATTTTTTATTAAGATATTAATTTTTTAAATCTTGTCTATAATACTTTCTGAATTATGTACTAAATTGCTATATTAGTAATTAATCAAGTTTTATTAAATGTTTGCGTTAATAGTATAACCAATTTATACATGTCATTATTAACGAGCGATGCATATTTAAATATTTCATCGAGAAATGGAAAAGAAAATATTAACGTAAACAATAGTTTTCTACTAAAAGATTTTAAAAGTGTAGATTCTCGACGATTTTAAATCGAGCCATTCATATTTCTTTCAACGTCCACGAAAACCGAGTATTAGCAGTTTCAATAGAGCTTCATTAGGAATTCAAAGGGCGTCGGGTCAGAATCGGACCTCAATCAAGCCATAGTATAGAGGAACTTCATCCAAGAGACACAAGAGTACTAATAAAGATAATATTTGCCGGAAGTCAACGCACTAATAAAGTTCGATCAAACTCAAGATTCGCTTTATAAGAGATATGCGAAGAGATTCAGTTATCAGCGAAAGTTTGTATCAAAGTTTCTACCGCCTACATAGATTCGCTACTATAAAGTCATTCCTCCATTTTCTTTTTTTTTCTGTCATGAATAATTTTATAATATTCTTTCTTCAAGAAATTCTGTCGTCAACTCTGGTTCAATTCGAGAAAACTGTTCATACTCATTTCTGGTTTCAAAAACATTTTATTCTTAATTCAAAAATTTGTTTGTGATTCAAAAATTGTAAAAGTTGAGAATGAAGTTTTATTTAGAATTTTATATATAAAGGCATCTTAATTTACACTTTAATGACATTTATTATTCATGACAAATAAAATTCTGTCGTCTAAATTATACATCTAGTTGAATATTGAAACGTTTTTAGTTATTTTATTTTTCATAGTTTGTCTTTTTTTGCGTGCAAAAAAACATCATTTTTAGATATACTCGATAAACTGGAGATAACATGCAATCCACTATAAATAATGTCAATGTGTTTTCCGAGACATGTGCTTTCGCTATCCCTTCGTCAAAAATTCACAGCATGCTTTTGTCGAAAGTGGTGTGTGCGGCTTAGAAAGAAGAGCTCAAGTAAATCCGTATACAATTGAAAATGTAAAGTCCAACAAATACAATATCCTCGAAAAGTTTCCGGGCACTAACATAAGCAAATATTATACTTATCCTTGTATATGTATCCGTGCGCAATAGAGGAATCAATTCTAATTTTATTTATTCCACGACATGCAACTTTGGTGCAGACGTGTGAGAAAAAAATTTATCATAAAATAATCTCCTAGAAATAATCAATTAGACATTTTTTTCTCTACTCGTGTATGGTTCTGAAATTTCTCAGTGATAGTTTATACTGTTTATTCTGACGTAAGAGTCGATTCGAGATCTTTTGTCCGTCTAGTTCGCTCGTACATGCGTGCTCATAAATAGAATATCGTCGATCAATTTGCCTCCATATCATTCCGAGATCTTCGCAAAGTGTTGGAATGCCATCGCGAATCCCACGCCGAATTCTTCTGCGCGACGTTTCGAAACTTTGGCCCGTAGAGAGACATATCCGAAAGTTTCGGAGTAACGACTCGCATCGCGGAACTCCGCCGATTTTTCTGCTGCGCCAAGTTCTCGTACTATCGGCTGTCTGGAATAATAAATTCGGCAACGTTAGCAGATTTTTCTCCACGTTGGCTGGAGTTTCCAGTTTAAATCCAGCGGCCGTCCAGAATGATCTAAACCGGCTCCGGAAGGATGCACTTTTATTTGCCAAAGACGCGATGAATATAAAAGCGCCGCTTTTTGTATATCACGAATATCTCTTTTTACATATTAGGCGTAAGTGAAAAGATTTTGCTAGTTTTTTTTTTTTTTACGAATATAATTTATATTTTGCTTTTTTATATTTTTTTCTTATAAATCTTTTTTTATATTTTGCTTTTTTGTATTTTTTCTATTTGTATTTATAATTTTTTTATCTTTGTTGTCAAGATATTTTGTCAAATATCTTTTAAATATTTTTTAATTTTTGTCGTCAAGATATTTTGTCAAATATCTTGATAAGCAAATAACATGCGAGGAAAAATTAATTTGAAATTAGATAACAATTTTGCTACAGTTAAATATATCGGGAATTGCTATAAATTTTGAATGTATCTGTAATTTTCCTTCCTACGAGACGAGTTTTGTAAAGTGTTCACGGGCGTAGCATTTATATGAAGAGAGATATCGCATAATGTAAGAAAAATACATGAATTATGTAGCGGTGGACGCATTTTAGACGATGATTTTGAGAGAGGGATTAAACCGAAAGCCCTCAAATATTAATAGAAAAGCTGAGTCGACTGGATGAAAGACGTGACTTTTAGATTGTGATGCCTCCAGCATATGATATTTGCGATAAAACGGCACTCTGATATATATATATATATATTTTTTTTTGGTTACTTTTTCTTTATTCTCAGAATAATGCGAATTAATAAACAAAGATTATTAACAGAATATGATTAATAGAATATGAAAGAAAATTTATTAGATATATCTTGTGTATTAATTATTGATTTTTATATTGCTCATATATGTCATGATAAGATTGTTTAAGATGTATCTTTTTAGCTCTCTTGTTAAATAATTATTCCATTTCGTAGTAAAGAAATTTGAAAGCGCGCATATAAAACGGTCGGATAACGGGATTTTCGCAGACAAGAATTTGATAAATTTAATTGCAGTTTCGCAACGCTATTGCGTTGCCTCGACGGCATGCGATTTTCGCGATTTATCCATTTATCGTGTATGAACAAATGAAATTTAATAGACGAGCGTGCGCTGAGGCCCGCGTATCGATTATCAATCGGGATGCGCTTTGCAGCCATCACGGAACGCTTAGAGCATCATAACCGGCCTTTATTCTCTTGTAATTTTTATCCATATAATACGAACGGACGTACACCGCGAGTTAACACTTTGCTAGCGCGACTAATTCGATTCTAGCTCGCAAAATCGTTACGCGCGTTTCTCGCGTTCGCTTTTACATTCGATTATCGCGATTTTCTTTCGCGTCTCGCTCATTTATTCGCGTGGAAAATAAATGACCGACGAAGAATTTTTATCATTATATTTTCGTTGAAAAAAATGTAGCGTTGATCGCATTCGAAAATATATGATCGAAAGCAGGAAGCATCTTTGCTAAAGAATACGATAAGTCGAAGAAAATCAGCGCGTTTACAATAATTCGAGATATTTAATCTAAGCGAATAATCGCGCGAGTAATATATATATATATATATATATATATATATATATATATATATATATATATATATATATATATATATATATTTAGAGAATTTATTGTCGAGTTGATCGAGAGAACGAAAAAGGGAAACTTTGAAGTTCGAGGCAGGGCGGATCGTGTCGTATATAAAAAGAAGAAAAAAAATGAGGGACCGGCGAAAAATCTGGTGAAGAAAGTGAAGAAAAAAGAAAGGTTTAGAGGTGCGTGTTGTGACTGACAGCTGTCGGCACAGAACGCCAACAATCCGCGTCTCTCCTCCTTTTTCTGATCGTCGTGCAAAGGAAAGACGAGGAAGAAGGAGTCGGCTGAAAAGGATGATTAGGATACGCTAAATCTTTCTTTTATTGACTCACGTTTATTTTGCCGCAGCCAAACAGAACGATTCACATATTCGAGGTTTCTCTCTTGCGAAGCCAGCAAAATATGAATTAAATCGCACATTGCTTCTTTTATCTTGTTTTATCCACATTGTTTTCGCATTAATTTTCTAATTTTTAGATCTGTCTTAATAAATATTTAAAATACGGGATTTAAAGGATTAAGATAGATGTATTACGCGCATCTTTGAAAGAACCAAATTTGTCGACGATTAATTCGCGATCATCTTCCGTGTATTCGCGCGATGCGCCAATTTATCGTATTGTCGTCGCAATTTGCATGTGCATTCAAGCGCCTCGTTTGAAAGCCATAAGACACCGTTTGAAATTAACCGGCATTCGCGTCTAAATAACTCCGGACCGCGGTTATGGTGTTATGTATCCCGAGACACACCGGGTTTTGATAAACGCGCGGACTCTATTTTAGCGGCCCCGGACGCTGTACGCGCCAACAGATGTAAAACATACAAGTTTCTACGTGCAGCACGTGGCGCCCGTAATAAAGCAACGCAACGCATCGCTCGAATATGCGTGCGCGCACAGGGTGTCCCAGTTCTTTTTATCTTTGATCATGGGGATTCTTTGAAGCCGGCTTTTCTTCAATCAAAATGTCGAGGAGCTAATAGTTTTCAAATCACAAGCAATTTCGAATATCGCACAGGATTTTTTTCACTGGCATAAAAAGCTATTTCAATTACTTATTTGTGGATTAACCGTATACATGGGGCAGACATATATATTCAATATCAAAAATTCAAAATGACTTGCAAATAATTTTTCTCGCTGAGGAGAAAAATCTTGAGAAAAATCGAGATGCAAAAATAATGGTTGCGCTAATTCCATGACACTGTGTATGCTCGCTCGCTCGCGCGACCATTCCGCCATGTGCGGCGTCGATATATAAACGGATTTATAAATTTCTCGCTTCACGATTTTCCCAGCTTCTCGGCTGCACTCGAGCTGTCGTAAAGCTGTCGTTTCGGCACTGGATAACGGCGGTGCCGCGCGAGGCGAAGTGCGTTTGACACGCATCGCATTTAACGACCGATCGAAATGCGCGAGATGCGTCGTTGCGCTGAGAAGATAATAGATTTTAGGGAAATAATAATAGACACCCACACACACACACGACGCTGAGGATCGGAAGTTCGCACGAGAAACTTGTTGGGTCTCGAAAGTAAACGCGACGCGAAAATAAATAGAAACATTATCACATCATTTCGATTATTTTATGATAAATATTTTATGATTAATAAATATTTTAATAGATATTTAAAAAAAATAATAAATAATAAATGATAATATTATAGGATAATTTTAATTGTATCGACTTCAATTTAATATAATGGAGGAAATAAGCAGTTTTCTTTTTAAATAATAATTTAAAATCATTTGGAGCTTATTATAATTTTGTAACGTATGCTGAGTTATATGATTGTAATACTTTATGATTTTCTTTCAAATAATTATATTCAACCGCAACTTATAGTATTGAAAGATTAAAGAAATGAATCGTTAAATTTGAAATTCTTTTGCGTGCTTTTCACGGACGAGTCATGAAATGATTCGTGGAGAAAAAAAAAGGAAGGACCAATTATTCCCGATCGTTTTCGTATCAGGATATCGACTCTCTCGCAGAATCTCCCAGAATCGAGGGAACCGTCGAAGTAAATGGAACGAATGACACAAAACGACAGGCGGAAGTCGAAAATCTCGAGGAGAGAGAAAGAGAGAAAAAGAGCCTGTGCGAATAGTAGCAAGAGAAAAAAGGATGAAAAAGACAAAGAAGAGAGGAAGGATAC
Source organism: Cataglyphis hispanica (assembly GCF_021464435.1). Classification (NCBI taxonomy): domain Eukaryota; kingdom Metazoa; phylum Arthropoda; class Insecta; order Hymenoptera; family Formicidae; genus Cataglyphis; species Cataglyphis hispanica. The sequence goes on along the minus strand of NC_065966.1, from coordinate 979,988 downwards.
GGAAAAGAGGGAAGAAGGGAAAGGAGCCCCGGGGAAACCCGAAGAGGGAATTGGCGGGCGCGTATATAAAAGGGAGCTACAGAGATAAAGGGATTAACACGTCGACGAAATGCGGTGAGCTCGACGGTCGATCGTCGTCGAAATCGTATTTGTTCGAAGTTCTCCCTCTCCCTCTCCCCCTTTCTCCTCCCTTCTTCCTCATTTGATGCTGCGGTCCCTCTTTCTCTCGTTTACTCCCGTTCCAAGCTGTCCGTCGCCATCGACGTCGACGTTGGGATCCTCGGCGCTATTCGATTCCCGTTGCTCGACAGCGGTTTGGGGGCACGATTCCGCCACGCCAGACGAGATTAGGCTCGATATTGCCTAACGAGCGCCGAGAGCCAGAGTTCTATCCTCTCTTTGGCGCTGTGAAAATTAGAACGGGGAATCGCGCGCACGTGTATCGTCGGCTTAGTTTCTTACACTTGTCAATCTCTTCTATTTTCTATCCGTAAAACGTATCTTTCAAGCTTAGTATAATTTGATTTTTTTTATCGCAATTCTTTTATAATTACAATAAAAACGACCTTATATATATCTTTTTTTTTTTTTTTTAAACGCAAATGGTCAATGCTGTCTTTTTCAGACAAATTATGTGATATGAAGAAGATTAAACAGAATGCTATGTAGTGAGATATATATGTATTGCATATGCAAAGTTTTTACAACAATGTACATGATGTACACATCGATGTAACATCACGGAGTCAGTTGGTTTTCTTTTTTCTTCCGATTTCACGAACAAAAATTCGAGATGTGAAATTGGAGAGAATGCAATCGCAATAGGGAGTTTCATTGCGAATTGAAGCGTAATTTTTCTTTTCCGCGCGATGGTGCATTGATAGCGGAAATGAAGGGAATGGTTTCGGGGATTATTTCTCCTGGTTTTTTCGCGAGCCCTTGCCGGTATATTCGTACTCTTGTGCCCAGCAACGGTATACGCATTGTCCGAGCGATACGAATTTGTGTCCATTCACGTTACTGTTTTCTCTCTTTTCGCTTCTCCTTCTCTGTCATCGCCTTCCCTTTCCCCCTGATCTCTCTCTCTCTCTCTCTCTCTCGCTCCTCTCGTTTTTCCTCCTCTTTTTTTTCGTTTTTCTTTTTCGTATTTCACTCGGCGGTGTGTACAACGGCGTGCGACTTTATTAGAATTTTATTGGATTGCCGCGACCGCTTTCATTAAACTGGATGTTGCTAATTGAGCCGAGGCTTTAGCCGCGTCGATTCTCTTTCTCTTCCCCCGGCCCTTTTCGCTTCCTATCCCTTCGATACAAATATGATGCATAGCCCGTGCCCTCGTCGACGACGAGATGCATCGAATCGTTTTTCGTTTCTAACTCTTTGCCAGCATTATTTTCTTTTTCTCTCTTTATTTACTCGCACCTATGAGAATTCGCGTTCTTTATCACACATTTTTATCTTTCATTCATTTTCTTCGATTTTTCTTTTCCCGCTTTTCTCTGTTGTCTTTCTCTCTTCGTCACTTTCTTATCTCGAACTTTCTTTTCATTCTTGCCTTTCCTATTCTCCGTGATAACATTTAATCTTTGGGAGGGATGAAAGTATCGGATATATCGAATGGTCGAGGCAGGTTTGTTTTATGCGGTCGCGATATTTTTCGTGACTGCCTGTCTGTATTAACTTATTGGAATTGACAGTTTTCATGTTCTGTACCATTTTTCTCTTTCCTCTTTTTTTTGGATATAGCCCCTTTTCTATTTTTCTCTTTATTGTACAAGTTTTTTCGGAGAATGTTTGCTTCAAATTCTGAAACATTCTCAGAATTTATGATTTTCGGTTTTTGATTTACACTAAATATATATATATTACATTAATATCTTAGAAGCCTATTAATTAAAAACTATTAATTTTTTGTATTAAGAATTTTGAAAATTAACGCTTGCAAATTAAGTTTATTTAAATATTAAATATTTCCATCATTTTTCTTAATTATGCCATTTTAATATTTATGATCAAATGAATATTTAATATTTTTGATACAGCCTGTATCGAGAGCGATGAAAATTTCACATCTGAACGATAATGATTTCACATTATATTCTCATTCGCAGAATGGAAGATTGCACGGGGGATAATAATGATGAGGCGCGAAAACTGCATTATGTTAAACACGTTGTTAAATATTTATCCGCGTACGTGTTTTGGGACGCAATTAATAAATCTGCACCCGCGCTGCCTGCAGCCGGCATTATTAGCGTTATTACCCACTTCGTAATATTACTGGTAGTACTATTCAGCGTCATTACTCGTGTGCTCGATGTACGTAATGGGACTCGAATTCGATTAATCGAGTTGGAGGACGGCGGTTTTAAACACGCCGGTCACGTAACGATGAAGTGCTAACGAAGATAGCACAAACACGCGCTCAGTTTCTCGATCGTTAAATATTCCAATGCGCTATCTCGGTTCGTCGCAAGGGATACGTTATATCTATGTACCTAACCGGCGTCTCTCTCTCTCTCTCTCTCTCTCTCTCTCGAAATAGGGTTGTCCCCGGTATGATAGGGGAAATCAGCGCCCTCGGCTAACCCTTAATTAAATGCCTCTCGTTACCCATTGGCCCTATCATCAATAATTTTAGTAAACCGTAGACCGAATACTAATCTCATTAATTGTTAGTTGCCGTTCGAGAATTCCACTACACGTTTGCTTCGCATGTACGATATGTCAGAAGCTTCTTCGATCTACTGGAAGTCGCTATACGAGATTTAATTTTCAAGTGAATTTTGAGGGAATGCAAATTATTTTTATGAATTAATCGGAATTAAAGTAAAAATATATACACAGTTTTCTTCATGAGCGATGAAAGCGAAACGTATTGCCGGCTGAAAATATAGTTATAAGAGAAACGTGCAGAAGCAGCGCCTGCGTTGAAAGAGAATGCAGCTGCGCGGGAATTTTTCTGTTGGCGTGTGAAAAGTTAATGAAGTCGCGCATTCGACGGTGTTCCCGCATGCATTTCAAATCCGAGGTACACGTTGCTCCAAAAGAGTTTGTCGCTTTAAAAAAAACCTCGACATTGAACCCCGCTTCGCGAGGGGAGGCAAGTGCTTGTCGACCGCGTGTATCTTCTCGCGGCGGCCGCGGAGTTCTCCTCCGCAATAGCAGCTCTAGTAATTCCCGGGGGATTTTTCGTAATTGAAAAACTTTTCAACAGCCTCGCTAATCCTTTGAACCGGACGTTAGAGTCCGCGAGCCAGCCACAGGCCTCTCTCTCTCTCTCTCTCTCTCTCCCCCCTCTTTCCTTCTATCTATTCTCTTTAGGAAAACTTTACGCGAGTTTACTCAATCGTTTGACGCTCGTGCGAGAAAACGCGCGTCGTTCAACACGCTTTTAATGTCTGTCATATATATTTTGATAGTTGTGTCGAGAAAACATTCGCGCACCATTCACTGGAATGTGCATGTATAATGTTTAAAATATAACTAACATTAGCAAAAAAACTAGCCATTGTTGTGTATACGATAACTTAAAAATGATGTAATAATGTAAACATTTTTAATTAATAATATTAATTAGATAAGATATTAACAAGATTCTTAAAATAATAAATACGATAATAATTAAGATAATTTAAAGATAAGCTAATTAATAATAAAGATGATATAATAATCTGAATATTGTTAATTAATAATAAATTATAATTATTATTATCGTGATTTTAATTTCGAACATGAATAAAATGGATTATTTCACGGATAGTAAATAAATAATGCATGTGTCAGCTTTGCGGTTATAAATTATACGAGTATTATATTTTAATAAGTTACTAAAGACAGTAATAAAAGAGCCATTATAAAAATCCTCATAAAAGACGTAAACGGCCTTTTCGACACAGCCTTTCGCTACAATAAATTTCTAAAAGCACGCTGTTAACGACACGCGATACGTCGGTAGCGACTCCAGCTTTTTACAGCCCATTAAATCATTTAAGTGGACGATAACTGACATTATAAAAACTTTAATGATTATATGATAGTATTCATTTGTTTTTATAGTTTTTATAAAAAGATATTTGGTATAATTTGTTTGTAAATCTAATAGTTTAACTCTCGAAAAATTTTTATCTTCACATATATTTAATATGATTAAATCCATAAAATCTAGATGACTATCTTCCTTTATTTTTTATAAAAAAAAGCAATTTTCTATGTAGACTCAGGATGGTTTCAAAAATATATATATATATATATAATCAAATATTGGAAGAAATTTTCATCGCAGTGAGAAAAAATATTGCGATCTGCACAAATATAGATAATCTGAAACGTGATACTGTAATGATGAATCAGAGTTATTAAATCCTCCTGTGTCACGTAAACACTAAATGAGTTATGATTAAGATGAATAAGCAATCCCGGACGTGACGTGACGCTTCGCGGATAGAAAGGGTGCTCCAATCAACGATACCAATCAGAGTAAGGCGAGAGATTAATAATCCCAGTTTTCGAGGGGAGACGAAAGTCTTATAGGTCAATGATTCAGGCCTGCATTTTAGCACAATCTGACAATATTTTAAGGAGAATAATTTGCGAGATAGATATGGCCGTTATACAAATGTCGAATTAACGTACAACGTTCGATAATTCAAGGGATGAAATAGCTGCTTATCGATTAGAAATAGAGAATCGAGGAATAAAAAAATAAAAGAAGAGATCATAAAATTATTATTTAGTCTGATATTTACTAAGTTGATAGAATAATATTTTTTCGATTGATAGAAACTGTTCGGTGAAATATTGGAGCCGCAAATATTTTGTTTACTTGCAAAATATTGACTTCACAAATGGCAAAAAAATTTCTCTTTGCGAGCAGAAAGAATATGCGTTCGTTTTGATTAGTAAGTCATTCTAAATTTATTCGGGAGCAAAATGATTTTTTTTTTTAGAACAATTGCGAGTTGGTTCCACGTTTCCCTAATTAATTAATACTGCAGTGCTGATTATCTTGGAACTTAAACTCCATTTAATCATCATTAACTCGCCGATAACCGAGTATCACGATCGCTGGGAAGAGAACAAAAACAAATGTGATAATGGCAGTGCGGCAGGAATTATCCCTCTTCGCGATGCAATCGACATGGATAACAATGATAATCTCGCCAAGAAATTAGTAAATTACTACGAGAAATGGAGCGGAATCTCGCGGGAATGTTGCCTCTCGAGAATTATAAAAGCTAAGTGTGTGTCGATTTTTCTGGCTAGACATAAATAACAAAATTTGACTATTATGTTACGAAAAGAGAGAAAAAATTAGTAAGTGCATTTTAAATAGTAAATTCAATTAATATAAATAAGCTGCGTTTTTTAAAAGAAAGATTTTAATCACACAATACAATACTTTTTCTTGACGTGAAATTATTTAAAAAAAATATTTTTTTATTTATTATATGTTGCGATATTCTTGGATGTCTGAGATATCCAAGATTTATGTTAACGCATAACTTAGACACTAATTAACTACTTGATGATTCGTAATTATGTATGAAATTTGGGTTGAGAATGTAATGAAGTATGTTACCTCTATTATAGGGTCATATCCTGTTAGGTGTGCATATTAACTGGTAACACGAAATCGCATTAATTGTGGCGTTCGAAATGCCTGAGAATTCCTTCTCCAACTATATGGGACTAAATTTGCGTGTCCCTTCTCTCGCTCATCCCTATGCGATTATCATCCTCGTCCGTCACTTACTTTCGTTATATCGTCGCGAGCACAGCACGGAGATAAATTTCACGCCGTTATTAAGGGACGCCCTCGAGACCGAAGTGTCTCATGGCTTCGCATCTGGCAAGGATAATGTTTCCCGTCGACCCTTTCTACACAGCAAGAACTTCCTAGCATTTCTGTGTAAAAAGGCACGTGCGATGTTACAAATTACACGCTGATGTAATTTGTATTAGATGCCGTTGAAATTTGCATGAAATTTTGAAAGTACAACTATATCAGAGTTCATTAACGAAAAATAAAAATTTAAAAAAGAATTACTTACAAAAAACAAAAGTTTTATTAAAAAAAGAAAAAAAAAATATTTTGATAAAAAATATATCGCGTGAAAACTCGCTTTACTTCACGACGCGATGTTTATCTAATTTTATTTACACGATTATATTACATACGTGTGCTATGGTTATTTTATTTCTATCACGTATCCTGCTAAAACTGTATAGTATGCCGTTGTACGTAGGATAATCGCGTTTCGCTTCGAGATTGTCTCGCTGTGTGAGTATTAAACGCATTTATTAGCGCAGCGTTTGCGTGGAAAGCACGGCTGGAGCGACGTATATTCCCTTGTACCACGTGGCCACGTGGAAATTCCATTAACCGCCGGGGCAAACTCGGCAAATTCGTCGCGACGATCCCCTAACTTTGCCATCATCACCAATCGACATGCAGCTAATCTAATGGAGGCCGCCGCTTTAAGTTTCTGCCGACCGAGGCGAGGGGTCCAACGAAGCGTCCGAAGCTAATTAAGGAATTGATAAAGCGATCTACCGGACAAAACGCGATGCGAAATTTCCCATTCGGCAAACTAACGCCATTAACTTTACAGCGGAGCTTTCTCCACTAAATCGATAATGTCGAAATAACGAGCGAACGGAAATTATGGCATGCGACTCGCAAGAATCTCTCGTGGTCGCAGAGGAGACGAGACTGACGATGAAGAGACATCGAGACTCGCGTGCCCGCGTTCAAAATCGCATTAACCGGTACGAGAACTGTGTAAATTCGGGTGTCGGGTCGGTGGGTCCCGGAATCGGTCTTGCAACTTCCGGTCGAGCAAGCCCCGATTCTCAACTCTCAAACTTGGCATCGTGTCTGCGCACCGCATAGTCGGCTTTTGCTGGAACTTCGATGCTTTTAGCAAGAATACGGCACCGACGACGTCGATACGCGCCACTGATACGGCGTTAATTATGCGCGCGCCTTCTCAATCGTCTTGCACGTCGCAATTTATCATTCAATTAATCAGCGTCGGCAAAATTTAGCGTATATGATGTTGGTATTAGCGTCAGGTAATTAATGTAATTATATTGGCAACTTTTGATGATATTTAAAAATCAGTATACGATATGTCAATGAGAAGCAAGGAAGTTATGTAACTTGTAAAAAAGAAATATAACTCTCTCTATTCCTTTGGAATTTTTTATGGGAATTAATATTCTTATGCGAGAGTTATAAATTTGAAGGATATTATATATATATATATATATATATATATATATATATATATATATATATATATATGATAGGTTTGCTGTCAGACTAACACATTTTAAAATTGTTTAAGAATATAAACTTTTCAAATTTGTTTTTTCTAAAATCTTTGCATTTTTAAATCATATGGTTAGAAATTTCAGTTTAAATTTTTATTGAAGAAAAGTCGCTTCTCTAAAATCGTAAAAGACACTGTTCCAAGTTAACTTTTCTTCGACATTTCTTGAGATATATCCGCGGCAAAACACAGAGAAGAAAAAAAAAATACAACAAGAGACAGTTCTGGTTTCCAAGTTTTACGAGCTGAAAACAATTCTCGCGATCGTACTTTTGCTCGCAAAGTTTTTATGTATTATCTCGAAGGAAATGGCACTTTCTCGACATTTTTGTGAGAAATGGCCGCCATGAGTGCACGATGTCGGTGAATTTTCTAGTTATGCCTGATTGAACATTGGTGCGACAACAAAATGTTTAACGAATCATCCTCGAGAATGAGGAGAAAAATCTTGTTTCTCGAGATTAAAGAGAAATTGTAGAAAGAAGGATGATACGGGAAAATTACGATTTTCTTCGTTAGCGGCATCCATAATTGTTGCTATTGTTTTTTGTTACATTTCGTGCGATCGAGTAAAATGAAGAAGTAATGAATTAATAAAAAATGACACGTTAAAAATTAAAATCAGTATCATTATATTTTGTATATAATAAATTTTAATATAACTAAATTTTAATAAAACTTTGGGGATAGGGGTCATATTCTCTATATAGTTAATATTTATAACTTTTTAAAAAATATTTATTAATTTAATTGCTAACTGATAGTATGTAGATTAAAAGAGCGAGAATCGAAACTAGGCTCTGTGTTCTAAAAAATATCTGGTCTGTTCTTTTACGTTGGATTTCGACTAAGATGCAAGGCACACAACTTGAGTCATTGTACTAAACCGATCATTTATTAAAGATACTCTTGTAATTAACGCAATTATCTTGATGATCCTCTTCCTCTCTTGGCGTTCCATTCGACCGAACCAGACGACGAGAGACTGAATACTCGAGGCATCGAACTCGCAATCGCCTCTCTCCTTTCTCTTCCTTTTCGCGAATTCTCCTCTATTGTTGAACGTGTATTTTATTTCCCAACAATTTCCGGAGCGGCCCATTAATTTCCGTCTAAATTAAGTTTGTGCGATATCCAACTATTTACTGCTAACCATTAATTTACGTAGCCTGAGTGTAATATATCGTAACATAGGAGACGAGCAAATAATTTTTGATACTTGATAGTTTTGCACAATATTATCGAGTTAAATTGCAATGAAAAATTACTATTTTCGAATAAAAATTGTACATCAACATGGTGGAGAATACAGGTAACTTTTAGTCGATACAGTTTTTACTTGAAATTTACCTGAAAAAAGTTCTTTTTCTTCTTCTCACTTAAGTATAAAAAATAATGAAGAATATTTCTACTTCTGTATCGGCTGTAAAACTTTTACGATAGTTTTGAGACTATATGATTTTATTCGACAACATAAAAAATGTGCTTATATAGTTGTATATATATTTGTCAATCGTTTCGATCTTTTTAAGATTTCCGGAATCCAAGTCGGGACGGTCACTTTCGTACTTTTTGCGCAAGCCGAATAAAACACCTCCGGTGTCGTAAACTTTCGAGAAAGTCTACGACTCGAGGGAGTCGTTGTTTATCCACTTTTCGCAGTTCTATCTTTGATTTAGTGTCGCGTATCGAGTATTCCGAATGAATTGATCGATAGCATTGGGAAATTGGAGTGCATGCGAAAGAATAGAAAATCGAAATGAGTAAGAAAGAATGAAGTAGTTGTTTACATTCTTACGGCGATCATTAAATAATAATCAACTTTATTTTGGTAGAAGATATTTATACGATAATAATAGCATTTGCCGAGAAATAAATAATGAGAATATAACAATAAATAATCGTTTAATTCTTTATTTAATAAAACTTTTATTGTCTATATTATATTGTGTTGTCACTTAAAATATTATCATTTTTCATAAATTTTACAACTCTTAAATCCCGAAGAAAATTTCGCAGCGTGTCGATAAAGCTTCTCTGTATCTGCCACGTCAATTTCTATCTATAGAATGTCCATTCGAGGTAGATCGTAGCGCCGATACGTCTCGCAATGAAGTATCTCCCAGGCGAAATCGGGTCGATACATCTTGGCAGTGCATTCGATTTAAACGCTAGCGAGACATTAAATGCGTATCGCGCTTGTTTTGGTGACATGACATCAAGGGTACGAGAAGGGTGGGCCTCGATGGAGGGTGTACCGGCAATCGTTCTCCGCCATCACCAATGATTTTATGGCCGCCAGGAAATTTCTCTGTTACCAGTCGCGTGACACTTTATCGTTCCAAAGCGCGCTTCGTCGCCCACTTGTCTTGTACAATTCGGAAATGTTTTAAAGGCAAAACGCGGATTTTTTAATCAGAATACAAAAAAAAAATTAATAATAAAATTATTTAATTATTTAATAGATTATTTTTGTAACGATATATGTTTGTTGAGATATTATATATTTTATAGATTGTAATAAGAATATTTTAATATATTGATACCCGTCTATTGTGACTGTACCTCCTGCATAATTGTATTAGCAAGGAACATTTTTATTATAATATAATCCCCGGATAAATGAACATTTATGATGTCAGTCATCCCGCAAGTCTGTCCTGGTCTTCGCTTCTCAAAATCCCATTAAATCAAGGCTCGTTCTTAATTTGGTTTCTGTCGTGATCCGCTGCACAAAGGAGTTCGACGTAAATTCGATGGAGGCGTAACTTTGGAAGAGACTGGCTCAAAAGGGAGTCGGGAGAGAGAGATGCAACGTATCGTTTGTTGCCGTTTCTCGCAGCTTCCACCGTATATATCTGTATCTCTCCGGAGCTTACGCGGTAAAGGCCTCCTGTCCCCGTGAATGAATATCGAATTATTATAAAATCCTCGCTACAGCTCACTCACTGCTACAAAGCATTTTCTTTCAGGCGCAACGTATCGATATATACATATATTTGATGAGAGCTCTGGACTGTCTACATTTAACTTTGCAGCTTAACGTATTTATGTAGAAATTAATTTCCAGCATTATCAATGCCTTTGAAGAAATATTATAAAATGGCACTTTTTAAAAATTAAAAGAAATTTTTTTATGGATTAATGTGACATGACTTTCTACAACTAAAGTTAAAGCACTAATCTTATTTATGAATAAAAAAAAAATGAATATTTTTTTGACATGGTTGAATAATGATATCTACCGTGTCGTTATTTACGTATATTATTTATCGATAAATATTTACAATTGATTACTACATTAATAATGCTGTTAATGATATTACTAATAATGACAGAATATTTAGATAGATATTATCGCTAATGATCAAAAAGTACTATATCACATTTATGTCGCTAAAATTATAATATATCACGTTCGGATTAAATATCTAATTTGACAAAATACATAAATTATTTAATTTTGTTCAAAAACAAAAGATTAATGAGTATATCTGAATATTAATGTCAAAAATTAATCATTAATTATTTAATGAATGAGAATTTTCTTTTAATTGCCACTATAATTTAATATACAATATGCCAATAAAAAATTCTCTATTAACAAGATGATTTGCGATATCCGTAACCATTATAACTCATACAAAGTAGCATTTTTATTTCTTAGAAAGAATAAGACAGCGTGAAAGGACTAGCTTTTCACGCAGATAGATCGAAGCGAGTAGATCGATCACCCGCCTCTTTCACATCGCACTCTGGTTTTATATATTGAACCGACGAGAGACTTTTCTCTCCCTTTCTTTCTCCGGTAGCATTTCGCGGTGGGTGGTTCGCCAACAAAATCGTGGATAACAGGGGTGGTTTCCGCGGTGGATGGCGAAAGAAGGGGAGAGCGAGATAAGGAGGAAAAAAAAAAGGAAGACAGTCCGGGCTGAAAGAAACCTTCGAAGAAGACTGTCGTGGATGGGACCGATCGTAAATTATTCCGCACGTTTAGAGGGTTAAGCGAATCGCGCACTCTTTTCAGTTGTCTTCATCCCTTCCTCCACCCCCTTGCCGTACGCGCGATCTTGCATCCCTCGACGACGAAACGCGAACGGAAAGGGGTAAACGGAAGGGTAGAAATCTATGATGCCATTAGCATGGCTCTCTCTCTCTCTCTCTCTTTTTTCTCTCCTTCCCCTCTCTCTTTCTTTTTCTCTCTTCCGTGATTTTTCAACGTTTCACATCTGTAATAATTCCGAGACGTCGCTACTTCTTCATTTTATTAAAATAGGTCGCGAATAACGCTTAATATTGTACTTCTTGTTTCAAATTTTCTTTGTAAAATAAAATCCTTTGTGTCGCAAGTACAGGCATGCTCGGGCCGTTTAAAATATCTTTTACGATTGCTGTAAACGTACAATGATCAGGGTAGAGTTCAGTTAACGCACTATCATGTAATTAAAAAAATATATATATATGTAACTGATGATATATCTTAAAAATTAATTGACTGAGAATATCTGAATATTTTAAAATATTTCGGTGCAGAGATGAAACAAGAATTAAATGTTAATCAGCTTCTTATATATATATATATATATATATATGAGGTGATTTTCGTATTATTGCACCACTTCATTGTGGATGCGCAAACATGCGCCGATCTTATCAGCAGTCAGACGAAGCCGCGATATATCTATCCTATCGTCGCGCGTACGCATGATTACGAAATTTTATTTGTCGCACGTTTATTGCGATGCGCGGCTCGTCCCCGATGCGTCTAAATGCATGCCGCGACGACGACATCGCATCGCGCATACTTTATGATGGATTTGCCGTAAGTGATCCGCATAGTACATCCAGATAAAAAAAAAAAAAAAGATCGAATTTCTGCAAAGTACTCTTCGCTCATCGTTCCTCTGTAAACTTTCGTGAGTGGCGATAAAGATCAAGATAAAATTTTATTTTCTCTTTTATTTTTTTGATTCCATTATATGATAAATTTGTTGAAAAATAATATAATGATATAATTAATTAGAGCATAATCGGATCGCGACATTTCTCAATTTTTTGATTTTATATTTTTTAATAGCAAATTTCTCTCCATCAAGATTTCGTTAAAAACGAATACTTGAATACTTGAATTTTTTAAAATATTTTTTCCAAAACAGGCATTAGAGAAACAGAATTGAGACTGATGAAGAAATTCTCTTTTGTTCTTATGTGATAAGAATACTTTACAAGAGCAATTTCGATGGCATTGAGATACGCATTTTTGATGGAATTTATAAACTTGTGCGATTTGCAAGAGGAGAAAATATTTTTCTCGATCAATCGGCTCATATCGAGCGAAAATCGCGAGGAAAAATGGGGATATCAGGAGACGCCGTAATGTTTTCCTTTCAGAACCCAACATATCCGACACAGAATATCGACAGATTGACGCGCGCGAATCCGCGAGACGGGCGAGCTGCTGAATACACGTAATGCAAAGGAGCAGCTTGTAGAAGGATAAGGGGAGAGAATAGGAGGAAGAGATACGTCGGGCGATTTCGGATCGAGATTAAGATTGGATTTTGCGAGAGAATTCGACATTTCACGCTCGCACATCTTTCGCGGGCTGTGTTGCTCCTAGTCAGAGAGAGATCGTGAATTAAGATTGAGAGAAAATACAACGAACGAAGATCGATTGTCTGTTTTATTTTAAATATCGATTTAAATATTGATCTAATCTCGATTTTGTGTGAAGTTGTTTATAAAATATAATTAATATAAAATAATTAAGCGTGATGATTGAAAATAAGTTGTATGATTAATTAAATAATGTTAAAGAAAAATTTTTTGATGAAACTACCTCATTAAAAATTATAACTTGTAAGAATCTTGTGACGCAAATAAAATTTATCAACTTGAATAGATTTTAATATAATTAGGCGTCATAAATTTATTTAGATATCATGATTTTAGTAATTATATATTTACATGAAATTCTATAGATCTTCTTTTTCTTACTCGATTTATTTTATTTAATATTCTTTTGATGCTTCTGTCTAGAAAATATAAAGAGAAAGAGGAGATTCTCTTTGCCAGAAAAGAATCTCATTTTTCTTCGTGCTGTGGAAGATACAGCCAGCACATCATGTTACGAACAATGAAATAAAGTACTCGGCCAGTAAATCGAAAAAGACTGCGAAAGTCTATATCGTCGATTTGCTGAAGAAACTCGCTAAGTCAATATAATTATAACTCGGTGAATTTCTCTTCGGCAAGCTGACGATAAATAAATATTTAAAATAAAACCCGTAACGGCTTTTTTCTTTGCTCGCAAAAGCTTTATCAGTTTGCTTTACTTCTCTTCGCTGACATAAAAATATTTTGTTTATAACATAAAATTTACTTTAAAATGTAAATAATCCGAAATGTAAATTTTATTAAGAACCGGGATCGCGTGAAAATATATTAAATATATATAACAATTGGATCAATTGTGCACAAAATGTAAGGCTTGTAGTTTTTTTTTTAAGACAAACAACTTTTTGAAGAATTTCTATACAGAATTTCTATTGTCTAAAATTGACAGACATAAAATTATTATATAATCTTTATAAATTATCAAATTTTTATAAATTGTAATTTTTTATATCTTTCTTTACATTTCTTGAAAGTCAGAAATATTGGATTATTTCTACGACAGAGGGAATAGGAAAATAGCATACCAATGTCTTTCACAAAGAAAAGGTAAAAAATATTTCAAAGGAGAAAGAAAAATAACGTGTAAGAGAAGATGAATTTGCAAAGTTTCGAAATTCATCGCGCGCTTATCTCATTTCTCAAATATTCAATATCGCCAGAATCTGGGATAGCTTCCAAATTTTATCTCGTTACCACCATTGTATACATTGCTACATATTCAGTATATCTACCCTTCGGCGCGCCCAGATTATGGTTGATCCTAATTCAAAGATCTGTCAGACGACGAGGCGAGGCGTCGAATAGAATCGCACATCTCGACGAAGATTCGAATTGATCGAATGTAAAGAAGCACGAGGCGCGAATAATGGGGAGGCTGGGTGTTGGAAAAAGCTGAGGGGGTAAAGAGGGAAAAGGGAGGATGGGGCGCGGAGGCGGGTGTTGGATACCCGACCGATTTCAGAACGAGCCTAGCCAGACGCATATAAATTGGCTGCGCGGCATGAATCCCTTTACATTTTAATCGCGGCTGACGACACAACGCGCCGACAGGCGCGTGTTGCCATGCTCTTTCTCGTTTTCTCCTCTCGCTCTCTCTCTCTCTCCCCCCGTCAACCGCGTCTCCCCTTTAGATCTCTTTTCGCCTTTCCATCTTTTCCCTACAAACATACGCGCCGCAAACGCGTTCATCCGATGTTCGCGCTCAAAATATGCTTTCAAGTTCGAAGATAGAAAAAAGTTGCGCACAGTTTTGTAACGTGATATCAGCTGACTCGTATCCGGAAAAGTCAAAAAAATAGATTCGATCTTCTTTTTTTTATCTTTTTCTCTTCATTTTTATTAATTTTCTTTCATCCTTTTCATATCTTTCTTTGATGCTGTTTTTTCAAACATTTTTTTTTTCTTTTTTTTTTTTTTTCTTTTACCGTGAGGCTTCTTCCTCGGTGTAAGTCTTTCGCTTTCTGTTCGATTCTACTACATTTTTTTTTTATCTCTCTTAGCGACTGCGAAACTCTTTCCTCGGACTAGAGTGCATTTTTGTATTTCAATTCGTAACTATTTGAACTCCCGCTTCACACACGTACACATACGCACATGCTCTACGTGGAACTTTCACCTTCTTTCAAATCCTATTACATCTTTTTCTATTTTCTTTTATGAATGTGAAACTTTTTCTCCCTATATTGCTATACATTTTTTTTTTTATTTCACTTTATGACTGCGAAGCTTTTTATCTTGACATAGTACTTTCATTCTCTTTTCGCGATTGCAAAGTGTTTCCTTTTTTTTTTTTCCTCGCTCGATGTGGTGCTTTCGCTTTCTTTCCTATTTCGGAGACTCGTCATTCGCCGTCTCTTTCGATGGCATTTCGCGGTTCGCAAACAACGACGGAAATACCCTACCGCATCGTGGGAAGTGACACGATGACTAGGGCTGGCGGGAAGAGAGGAAAGAGTAAAAGAAGTCGGAAGGAGAATGCATGAAAAACATGAATACCTTCACAGGATATGCGGTACTCAAAGGCTTTTCCATTTGCGTATCTGAGCTGCGAAAGGCAAGGGCACGTTGAAATGTACTGTATCGTAATCGGCAAGGGCGTCTTACGGTTGGAGATTTTAGCAAAATATATATCACGTGAATTCAAGAACGAACAAATAAGAAATACTCGCGGTATATTTTTTCCGAGTTAGATGATATTGTCTACAATTTTAAAATAATTTAATTAGGTAGCATCAAGAATATTGAGGACGCTGAGATTTTCAAGAAATAAACAGAATTAAATTATTTTTGTATATACATAATACTTTCCCATTAGTTTAAAAAAAGAATTAATAATACTAATAATAATAATAAAATAATAAAGATTAAATATATGTATATTTTCTATATTACGATGTGAATTATCTTCTTATTACATATTTGTTAAATTATATAATGCATATAAAAGCAGTTATGATTATTATTTATTAACAGTATAGTCGATTAAATAAAAAATATTTTTTAATATAACTTTTTTTAAATAAATTTTTAGATGTCAAGTATAGAAAGCTTGATATAATATATTACAATAATAATTTACAATAGCTTGTATATTACCGCCGACAATTTTATAGCTGATACAATGATATGTAAAACGGAACGGCACCTTGCACAAACGTATCTTAAAAATGCGCTTTTCGCAAACATAGAACACCGACGTTGAGAGAAAAAATGCGACTGCGCTTGCGCGGATTTTGATCAACAAGTTACTTCATGAATATTTTTCCGCGTGAGAAATAAACACTTGCGTTGTATATTTTTCTCTCGGTGTCACATCAATCGATCGCGTAATCGTCTATTTCCTTTCAAGTAAAAACATCAAATTGCGAGTGTTGCGAGATTACGATAGCGTTTTTTTCATTACATTACCGTGCCAGTACCATACAGTGCCGTTACAGTACCATTGCATTACCGTGTTTATGTTGAATTATACAATTTACGCTATAATTTACGCTAAAAGTCGGAATTTCAATATATTCCGTTCTTCGAAAAGAGAGGATACGCTCCCCTTTGTCAACTTTTTCACAGTCAGACGCACCTCGACTCTCGCAAAGTGATGTTCTGTGTAATATCTCGATATTTTACCTTTCAACGGATTTTTTTCCTTGTGGTTGGTTTATGGCCTTATCAACGATCAAGGCTTGTTCAATTTCAGTTAAACTTGTGTTCCGGTCTTCAAATTAGCTTTATTATATTTCAGGTACATCCACATATTTAATCATATTCGTATTTATAACAATATTTAGAAAAATATGCTGCAAATATATTTATTATTATAATAAAACATTAATGAACAATAAATAAATTATATATACGATAAATTATAATACATATATAAGCGATTATTATATTATATATTAGCATTAAATAAAAAAAATATTTGCTTAATGTTAATTTTTTTTAATGAATTTTAATTGATTGTAGCTTTCAGTATTTATAACTGCAGAATGCACTCCTGATTTTGTTATCAAAGTTTTATCCTTCGTCTTACTGCTTATTACATACGCAATTGAATATAACTCGTTCAGAATTAACGCTCAAGTTGTAAGTTGAGTTTTATTATCCCTTTAATAAACGCTATGAGAAGCGTGAATCCTCATACATAACAGTCCCTTTTAAAATTTGTAATGAGACAAATGCCGAAGTGTTGTTGGTGTAACAGGTGAAGTATTCATTGGAACAACTTCAGCTTATATATAATGAGCTAACAGATGAAAATGAAATCGCTATTATAAAAAAATATGGGAACATTGCGAAACGTTTTACAATTACAATTATAAGTAAGATAGTGTATGTTGATTTTTTTATAGCAAATTGCAAAAAATGTAAAATAGATTACAGTTAATGTAATAAAAATTGAACTATTAAATGTAATCCGAGCAAGCACTTCACTATATAATATCTTTGATATTTAATTATATATGTATATGTATGTATACATATGTTTATGTATATGTATCAGAATGTGAAAAAATATAATTAAAAGTTATATTGAATAAAAATTGATAATTAAAAATAATAATTATGGAAAATAATGAATAGAATTTGAAAATGGAAGAAATTAAAAACGAATAGAGTTTGAATATGTTTTAATTATATATCTTGTCTTAATTATTTATTTTAATTTCTGAAATAAAGAAATTTAAATAGTAGAGAAGACTGGATATCTTACAATCATTAATTTTGCAAACATATCAGACATAGGGAAGTGATTGTTGGATAATGAAAATATACGCAATACATTTTATTTAAGGAAACTAAAAAAACGATAATTTATACGTCTATATTTTTAAAATATACTTAGTCTTATACATTTGCGGATCAATTATTGTTGGTTCAATTACGATTCTTCCGTACATACTTAATCTTGTCCTGCATATAAACGTGACACAACCACGTGTGATGAAACAGCTCATGCCTGAATACTTTACTGAACAAGAAAGTCATTTTTACTTAATCTTGCTGTATATGGACATAGTTCTTTTTATAGGAGCGACGACATTTTTAGCATCAGAAACGATGTTTGAATCATACTTTATACATATTTGCGGAATATTCTCAATTGCCAGGTGAGAAACAAATATAGGAATTAATTAAAAAATTCAACATTATTTATATTAAAAATTTATTAATTTTAAACGAGATTTTATATTGTTTGTCATCGAAAAAATATTATATCAGCAAAAAGAATTTTATTATATGAAGCAAGATCATCGCTGCTATTGCAAATAGAACGTGAAGGCGATTATAGTTTGCTTTTACAGTAAATTATTTAATATTGTATAGAAAAGAAAATTATTTTTTATGTTTTAATAAAATAGAAAAGATTTTTATAGAAAAACTTTACAAAAAGACTTTATTTGTCTGTAAAACACAATTTTCATGCTAAGAGAAAATTATTTATTTTCTATAAATGCATTTTGTTGTTACAATGAAACTGTTTTTATTTTGTTGATAGAATCAATTCGCTATTCGCAATTTGCTGGCGGAATAATTTGCAAATTATATAATATTATTTTTAGCAAATTAATATATTAAAGCTTCGTTTATTTTTATATTATATTTTTATTATATTGATGCTGCAACAATATCAAACCTATAAAATCATTTTATTCTGTGTAAGCACACATACACATACACACTCTGAGATTAATATAACATTTAAAAATATATATTTAAAATAATTATGTATGTAGTTACCGCATTGAAAAGGCCATAACGATAAATGTTGATCTAGAAAAGAGAATTGATCATGAGAACGAGATTATAATTTATAAAAAAATAATTTACGCTGTAGATATTCATCGCCAAGCTATCAAGTTAGTGTTCCAAAATGTGGATTTTATGTGGATTTTTATGTAATATATAATAATGGTTAATGTAATATATAATAATGATGATTTTTTTTTTTTTAAAGGTTATCCTTATTTTTAATGCGCAGCTTTCAAAAATCACGCTTTTTTTTGGTAATAATTAATGTGGTTTGCTTAAGCCTTAATCTCTATGCAGTGAGTTTTTCTCGCATCGTTAATTTTATTTTTTGGACGAGCAATATCGTGCACGATATCAGGATTGCGAGACATTTTTTTATAACCTTACCGCTGTAAAGGAATCAACTAAATAAAATTTATATAAATATTGCGCATTATCGTGTTGTAGGTTGCTGTAAACACATCAACTGAAGGAGTTATAGAGCAATTATTAATACATTTTTTAATTATACTTGTCATATTATTATACTTGTTTTTTATCAATTTTGTCGGACAAGAAATTATGAATCATAATGATCACGTATTTTCCACCGTGTAAGAAATATTATATGATGTACTTGTATTTATCATCACGTATCAGTTTGTTGAGAACTTTAATAATTAAAATGAGTATATTTCGCACTTGTATATATATATATGTTGAAAGTTATTATTGCACTTTATTTAATTATCGATTTATTGCTCTTTCTAGATACAATACTCAATGGTATATAGCACCCTTACATGTACAGAAATTGATATTATTTCTTTTGCAAAGGGGCATCAAAACTGTCAGTCTAAATTTTGGCGGAGTGATTTTATTATCTCTAGAGTTTTTTGCCACGGTAAAGGTTATTAATTATGCATGTTACATATATAATAATAATGCTTGACACGACTCGAAGGAAAAACTATAAGACGTATTTGATTACAGCTAATACAGGTATCGTTATCTTATTTTACTGTAATGTATTCTATGCAAAAATAATATATAATAATCTACTATATGAATGTAGTAAGAGTTTGCAATGGAAGAAGTATATATGAGTTATATATAATTTCTCTCAATAAAATAATATGTTACAATCAATAAAATTTAATTTATAAAATATTTTGTACACATATACACTCCTTTAAATGAATATGTTATAGAATTCAAACATAAAAAATTACGTAAACAAAGCTTTGCACGAATTAAAAAATCCAAAAGAGTATCTCAAAAAGACTGTCAGTTTTATTTTCTATCGATTGTGCTCTGTTTAATAGCTGTTAAATAGCTGAGGTAACCATGCAGTTATTTAATATCTGATAATAAATATCAACTCTTTGCCACGTTGCGCGATATTATAGATAAATAGATAATGTGTATACAACGATGTGTGATTCTTACAAGATGTGTGCTTTAATACGAAATCAAGTGTTGGGAAGTTTTTGCATTAATTACATGCTATTAATATGTACGAAGATTCTATGTTGTAGTCCGCAACATGTTTTACACTTTATTCGCGAGAAAACTATGTAACTATTATCTCGGCACGTGTAAGATAAGACGTTTTTCTAAAGAACGAATTGTATATTCAGGCTGAGAAAGGTCTGCGCAGACATCGAGCGACAAATTGTCTCAAGAATGTTTTTCTGTGGGGAATATAATTGCGGTAAATTTTTTCCTCGGCGTCGTACCTATCGATCGCGTAATCGCCCCGTCGCTTTTCGAGCCGAAGATGAAATTACGGGTGTTTCGATTATACGATATATTTTATTTACCACTTGATATTGTCACTTATACTGAATTAGACAATTTACGCTATAATTTACGCTAAAAGAAAATTACGTCGGAAATTCTACAATATATTCCGTTCTTCGAAAGGAGGGGATACGCGACCCTTTGTCAACCCTCTGGCAGTCACATGCGTTTTGACTTTCGCAAAGTGATGTTTTGTATAATAAGTCGGTATTTTACCTTCCAACGGATTCTTTTGCTTGTAGTTGGTTTATGGCCTTATCAACAATCAAAGCTTGTTCAACTTCAATTTAACTTCTGTTCCGGTTTTCAAATTAGCTATATTATATTCCAGGTATATCCATATTTTTAATCATATTCATATTTATAACAATATTTAGAAAAATATGCTTCAAATATATTTATTATTATAATAAAACATTAATGAACAATAAATAAATTATATATACAATAAATTATAATGCATATATAAGCGATTATTATATTATATATTAGCATTAAATAAAAAAAATATTTGCTTAATGTTAATTTTTTTTAATGAATTTTAATTGATTGTAGCTTTCAGTATTTATAACTGCAGAATGCACTCCTGATTTTGTTATCAAAGTTCTTTCTCTTGTATCACTGCTTATTACATACGCAATTGAATATAACTCGTTCAGAATTAACGCTCAAGTTGTAAGTTGAGTTTTATTATCCCTTTAATAAACGCTATGAGAAGCGTGAATCCTCATACATAACAGTCCCTTTTAAAATTTGTAATGAGACAAATGCCGAAGTGTTGTTGGTGTAACAGGTGAAGTATTCATTGGAACAACTTCAGCTTATATATAATGAGCTAACAGATGAAAATGAAATCGCTATTATAAAAAAATATGGGAACATTGCGAAACGTCTTACAACTACAATTATTAGTAAGATAGTATATGTTGATTTTTTATAGCAAATTGCAAAGTAAAACAAATCAATTATAATAAAAATTGAAGCATTAAATGACAAAAATTGAACTATTAAATGTAGTCCGAGCAGCCACTTCACTATGTAATATCTTTGATATTTAATTATATGTATATGTATGTATATGTATATGTATATGTATATATATATATATATATATATATATATATATATATATATGTATATATGTATCATACAGAATGTGAAAAATATAATTAAAAGTTATATTTAATAAAAATTAATGATTAAAAATTATAAAATAATTATAAAAATAATATTAAAAATGAATAGAATTTGAATAATTTTTAAAATTATATATTTTCTTAATTATTTTAATTTTAATTTATTTTAATTTCTGAAATAAAAAATTTAAAAGATAGAGAGGATATCTCATAATCATTGACTTTGTAAACGTATCAGACACAGAAAAATGATTATAGGATAATAAAATTTAAAATGTATACAATACATGATATTTAAAAACGATAATTCATATATATATATATATATATACATACATTTTAAAAATATACAATTAGTGTCATACATTTGTGGATCAACTATTGTTGGTATAATTACAATTCTTCCGTGCATTCTTGGATTTGTGCTGCATATAAATATGACACAACCACGTGTGATGAAACAGCTCATGCCTGAATACCTTACTGACCAAGAAAGTTATTATTTCTTAATCTTGCTGTATATGGATACAGCTCTTTTTATGGGAGGGACGGCATTAGTAGGGTCAGGAACGATATTTGTATCATACTTCATACAAATTTGTGGAGTATTTAAAATTGCCAGGTGAGAAGAAATAAGTATAGGAATTAATTAAAAAATATTGATATCAAAGAAGATTTTGCATTGTTTATTATCTAAAAAATACATATATGTGAAAAAAAATTTTATTATATGAAGCAAAATCATCGTTGCTATTGCAAATGAAATATGAAAATTATTATAATTTGCTTTTACTCTAAATTATTTAATATAGAGCAGAAAATTATCTTTTTTGTTTTAATAAAATACATAGATTTTATTTATTTGTAAAAATACAATTTTAACACAAAAATTTCTTTTAACAAATGCATCTTGTTATTGTAATTAAATCGTCTTTGTTGATAGAATAAGAATCATTTGTTATTTATTTTTATATTTTTATATATGTACATATATTGACGAAATTTGCAACAGTATGAAACTTATATCATTAAGAAATTTTTTTATTCTGTATAGCCACACACATACACACACACACACACCACACACATACGCACGTACACATAGACCAATATAATATTATTAAAAAATATTACGCATGCAGTTACCGCATTGAGAAGGCAATAACGATAAAGATGCCGATAAATATTGACCCAGAGAAGAGACTTGACCACGAGAACGAGATAATAATTTATAAAAAAATAATTCATGCTGTAGATATTCATCGCAAAGCTATCAAGTTAGTGTTTAAATATTGTTTATGTGCATTTCAATGTGATATGTAATAATAATTATCTTTTTTTTTTTTGAAGGTTATCCCTTTATTTAATGCACAGCATTCAAGGATCGCGTATTCTTACGATAATAATTAATGTAGTTTGTTTAAGCCTTAATCTTTATGCAGTGAGTTTATCTTGCATCGTTAATTTTATTTTTGGACGAACAATATCGCGCACATTGCATGAGATCAGGATTGCAAGACATTTTTTTATAATCTTATCTGTAGCTTTAAAAAAATCATCTATAAAATATATGTAATAAAATTTATAAATATTGAGCGCAATATTGTGTTGTAGATTGCTGTAAACATATCAAATGAAAACGATGTGCAGCAATTATTAATGCATTTTTTAATTATGCTCGTAGTATTATTATACTTGTTTTTTATTAATTATATTGGACAAGAAATTATGAATCATAACGATGATGTATTTTTCACCGTGTAAGATATATTATGTGGTGTGCTTATATTTATTATCATATATCAGTTTAAGAAGTTTAATAATTAAAATGAGTATATTTCGCACTTGTACATATGTTGAAAGTTATTATTGCACTTTATTTAATTATCGATTTATTGCTCTTTCTAGGTACAATACTCAATGGTATATAGCACCCTTACATGTACAGAAATTGATATTATTTCTTTTGCTAAAGGGTAGCAAAACTGTCAGCCTGAATTATGGCGGAGTAGTTTTATTATCTCTAAAGTTTTTCGCTACGGTAAAGGTTATTAATTATGCATGTTACATTAACATATATAATAATAATGCTTGACACGACTCGAAGGAAAAACTATAAGACGTATTTGATTACAGCTAATGCAGGCATCGTTATCTTATTTTACCGTCATGTATTCTATGCAAGAATAATATATGGTAATATACGAATGCAAGAGTTTGCAATAGAAGAAGTATATATGAATTATATATAATTTCTCTCAGTGAAATAATAAAATCATAAAATTTAAATATGTTTTTACACATACACATTCTTCTAAACGAATATGTTGCAGGATAACATAGTGAATAAAGCTTTGCAGGAATTAAATAATCTATATCAAAAAGAGTGTCAGCTTTTTCTATCTATTGTGCAGTTTTTGAATAGCTGAAATAATTAATTATCATGCAATTATTTAATACTTGATAAATATCTATCAATTTTTTCCCACAGTATACCAGTGTATGAAGTTTCTTTGTTGCCGTTGCAACAAAGCACGTTTGCACTTTATTCGCGAGAGAATAATAACTGCTATCTCGACATGTGTAAGATGACATTTTTCTAAAGAAAGAATTATCTCACACGAATGTATACAGTCGAATGAAATACATGAAATTATTCAGGCTGAAAAAGGACAGGTAGGCCTGCGCAGACATCGAGCGACAAATTGTCTCAAGAATGTTTTTCTGTGGGAAATATAATTGCGGTAAATTTTTCTCTCGACGCCAATTATATCGATCGCGTAATCGCCCCATCTCTTCCCGCGCCGAAGACATGAAATTACGAGTATTTCGACTATACGATATTTTGTCTATCACCCTGTATTATCATTTATACAAAAATCAGACAATTTACGCTGTAATTTACGTTAAGAGTCGGAAATTATTATAATATACTCGGTTCTATCGAGAACCTTTTGAAAGGTAGGGATAGACCCTTCGTGAACCTTCTCACAGTCAGACGTGCCTCGACTCTCGCAAAGTGATGATCTGTGTAAAGACTCGGCATTTTAGCTTACATCGAATTCTTTTGCTGGCAATCGGCTTATGGCCTTGTCAGCGATCAAGGCTCGCTCAATTTCAGCTAATTTTGTGTTTTGGTATCTTGATTAGTTTTATTATATGTCAGGTATGTTTTTAATCGTATTCTTATTTGTGTGCATATATATGTGTGTGTGTGTATATAATTGTTGAAATTTTTAGATCATATATTTATTGTGTTAATTGTTAATAATACATGATACAAATTATATGTAATGTAATAATTATTAAAATTTTTTTTTTCCGTTATTCTTTACATATAATTGACTGCCTTAGAATGCGGTTGATTATATTATATATTTGCAGTTATTAATGAAATAAAAATGTAGCCCTTTTATTTTCTTAATAAATTTATTGAGAGAAAAAAAATTGCAGCTTACAATAATTGTCACTGCAGAATTCACTCTTGAGCTTGCCATCAATGTTCTGTCTATAGGATTGTTTTTTACTATGCTTGCGATTATGTACAATTCTTTTGGATTTAATTTTGCTGAAATGGTAAGTTAAAAAAAAAAAAAATTAGTTTTTTTTTGTACGAAATAAACATACTTGATATAAGTGAGTTTTTACCCTTCAAAAATCCTTTCAAAAATTTATAACGAATTATGCGCTGATAAAAATTATTGATATAATAGGTAAAACGTCCTTTGGAGGAACTTCAGCAGATCTGTAACGGATTAAAAGATGAAAAAGAAATTGCTATTATGAAGAAATACGGGGACAATTTGAAACGTCATACTTTTACTATTACGCGTAAGTCAACATATACAAGCACACAAATCGTTAAATTAGCTTGATTAACCATTTCATTACTTAATATAATTACATTTGGCTGTCTGAATGATGATTTTATTTTAATTATTATATTACAAAAAAAGATTTAAAAAATTTGCATAATAAAAGCTAGTATTAATCAATATTTTGCAAAAATATGCAGTGAATTTAAGCAGTGAAATGGTTAAGAAATAGTTTAAAAGTAATTGAAATCTATTTCTTACTTATTAAATATTTCTAGTATTTTATATATGCAGTCAAATTATTATTTTGTCAATTATTTCATTGCCATTCATATCGCGGATATTTGCTCTGCATATAAATGAGTCTCAATCACATATATTATATAAATGTATGCCTAAGTATTTAGTCGACCAAGAAAACTATTTGTATTTAATTGTACTGTACGTGGATACGTCAATATTTATTGGTGGGACTGCAATGGTTGCAACAGGATTGATGCTCATTGCGTATCTTAAACATGCCTGTGGAATGTTTAGAATTGCAAGGTAAGAAGTAAAAATATAGATAGAAAGTTGTAGATGTTGAAATAATACCAAAATTATACAAAATATTGTTTACTATTATCTTTCCTTAAAAATAAATTTGATAATAGATTTAGATGTGGAAAAAGAAATTTTGCTGTCAGAAACATCGTTGCATATTTCATGTTGAAGTGATTGAACTTTATTTTTTGTGAATTATACGATACTAAAGCAAAACTGTGATTTGTTGATACAATAAAAAGATTTTGTAGAAACATACAAATTTACTGTTAAAGAAAATAATCTATTTTTAATAAATATTTTTTGCTTTGCAATAAAACTTGTTTCAATGACAGAATAAGAATTAATTTGTTCTGAAGTTCATGTAATTTAACAAAATAACATGCTTATTTAGTAAAATTGTTTTTTGCAAATTAATATTTTAACTGACGAAATTTTTATTACGGGAACATAAAATACGTTGTATCAGCAAATCTTTTTTTCTACGTGAGAAATCAATATAATTGCAGTAAAAAAAAAAAACTTTTTTATAGTTATCGTATAAAGAAAGCAATAAATATGCAGAACAATGTTCCCCCAAAAAACGAAATTGCAATGTATAAAGGAATAATTTATGCCGTAGACATTCATCGTACAGCTATGAAGTTAGTATTTATCTAATAATAATTAAATAGAATATATATATATATATATATAATATCTTTTTTTCTTGTTAAAGGTTCTGCACATTTTTATTTTCCTATCTTCACTTATCACATTTCTTTTTAATAGTAGTTGGTGTGGTTTGCTTGAGTCTGAATCTTTACGCAGTGAGTTTTCCTTGCGTTGTGAAATTGATTTCTCAACCAACAACATATTTTGTAACAACTTAGCGGGGGTGGGGGTAAACAAAAACTTTTTACGAAATTTCATCCTGAATAAACCGAAGGAAAGGGAATTTCGTATTAATGTAAATAATTCTAATTTCTTATCTAGTTTTTATTCTTTTTAATACATGTTTGCGACATTTTAGATATCTGAGATTGTATTGCATGGAGGCGACATCGATCAATTTTTGCTTCATTTTCTAATTGTAATTATCATTTTTATATACCTATTTTTTGCCAACTATGCTGGTCAGGAACTTACGGATCACAATAACGACATATTTTTCGCCGTGTAAGAAATATATGATGCTCACAAAAAAAAAAGAAAAAACTTCATGCCAGTAAATTTGTTTGCGGACCCGCGGATCATTATTCGATCATTTATTTATACAAATTATCTCTCGTATACGTTTCATAAAAGGCATTTACGCATATGTTGAAAATTACTACACATTTTCTCTAATAATGGATTTATTATCTAGCTACTGTTTCGCAGATACAGTGTTCAATGGTACGCAGCACCTTTGCATATACAAAGATTGATACTGTTTCTCTTGCAAAGAGGTAGCAAAGCTGTAAATCTGAATCTTGGCGGCGTGTCTATATTATCCTTACAGTTTTTCGCGACGGTGAGAATTTCATCATACGCGTTATATGATAATAATTATATTATTATAGGATTATAATATATAATTATAATAATTATAAATACGCGTTATATTAAATATTACGAATATATAAATTTGTAAAAAATCTTTACATAATACACTTGACGGACAAACATAAAACATATTTGATTCCAGTTAACGAAGGCATCGATATCCTATTTTACTGTCATGTATTCTACGCAACAATAATGCAGATATAAGTCATCCGATAAAATATAGTCGTAATGTAAGTAAATGCAAATGTCTGATTTCTTTGCTGTCATAATAGCGTTGACATTGTTATCTATGCATTGCGTAGCTTGAATGATCGAAAAACAATCTCATATTGTTATTTAATTTCAGTTAATAGTAAATATAGTAAATATATAAATAAAATGATAAGAAATAAATATGTTGCAAGAGCGTATATACAGTTAGACGAACAAACAATGAGTCGACAAACGAGTCGCAAATGTGTTTCCATTAAGCGTACTAAAGCTCAACCATCGAGATCCGCTGATGTAAACAGGCGGAACCATGTATCCTCCCTCTGGCGTATCGCATTCGCCATTTTTCACGGGAAACGGTAAACGCGTTTACGATGACGATGAAAGAATGATCAGACGCGCAAAAGCGACCGATAGGAAAAAGGCGTCGCGTTGTGTGTAAAATAAACTACGGGTAAAAAAAAGGGGGGGGGGAGGGGGGGAGAAAAAATACGCATCAACGAACTCGTATTCGTTGTACAAACTCGGCGACACGACCGGACTCGCGTTGCTTAACGAGTTTCGAACCGGTTTACATTAGTCATCCCCTTTTAACTTTTGCACGGAGAGCGCCGAAAGCGCGTTTTGTGCGCTTTCGGTCCATCTTTCATTCTCAATCTACTTTGGGAGAAAAACAAAGAGCTTCCTTCCCTCCTTATCGCGTTTTTACTGTTTTTCCATCATCTTTTTCATTTTTTTACGCTTAATGCCAAAACAGTTTTTGACCACCGACGTCTCTGTCGCTATTTTTACTTTGACTTTGGTATTTAATCAATATATATTTTCTTTTTCTTTTTTTATTACCGCAGCGATTCAACTATAGGGATTAATGGGAATTTTTGTGGATTAGCCTTTCGACGACACAATTTGAAAAATTGTATGATAAAAAAATGGGAAAAAAAGAATATAAATTTTTTGGAGGACCGAAAAATATTTTTTATTAAAATCTTTATTATATTCGTTTTTCAATTCTTTAAGTTGTTTACCATGATTTTTCGATAAAAAGAGATTTTGATAAATATATTGATGAAAAAAATGTTTTATCGATTTTGTACAATATTCAATTATGCTTCAAAAAATGCGCGTCGTATAATCATTAATCTTATATAAATATATCATTATTGCACGTATGAATGTACACACACATAAGGTGTTAATAAGTCGCTATTAATGAATAAAAAACCTTTGCGAAGAGTAGCGCGAAGATTTTAAGATTCTCTCGTTTCTAACATTAAATATATAACAACGTGGCCGACTTTACGTAGGCGTCTTACTATATTCTTTCGAGGCACGTTTTAGTGACTAGGTTCTATTCAAGCGTGAATGTGTATTTATCGCGGGTGGCATCTCTTACAGAATCGTTCTCTCAATGGTTAGACATAAACGACAAAAAAAAAAGCGCGATAGCATGCGACTCGCGAAAATATGTGATGGCCCGGGAAAAAAAACGAAATGGAACGATATAACGCGCGCGATATTAATAACCGTGACTCGATGTAAACAAATGGATTTCCTGTCACGACTCGTATGGAAAGTGCACCGTTATGCATTCGTAAAAATTGTCATGCCGATGTCGCGCTGAAGTGGTCCATGTTTTGCTTTATTAATATTTTTTTCGAACAGTTTTTATACAAAGAGTGTAGTTACTACATAGCCACATTGTCAGCTGTCGTGAAAAGGCAAATTTTGTTGAAATATCAAATATTTGATGCTAAAGTATAAAAAATTAATTAAAATTTGAAAAATTTTTTTATGTATTAAATGAAGGTGTGTATGCTAGTTATTAAAAGTCGATGACGTCATGTTTAATTAAATAAGTTGGTCAAGATAAATTATTTGTGGAACACGTTTATAATTATAATTATTACGTTTACAAATATATCAGTAATTTTAACAGCGGATGCGATTATTGAATGGAAATCTGATTCGATTAAGATATCTTTGCTTAGCGTTATTACATCGAAACTGACAAATTTACAATTTGATTATTTTCAAATTACTTTGAAATATAAAAAAAAATGGTTAACACAAATTACATCCTACTAATTATTAATCAAACTACATAATATAAAGTAATTCAAACTTTTTAAACATATCTCTACAAGAAGTTACAATTTATTTATACATCTGTTTAAAGGGGACGTAATTCAGCGTCTGTCTCCATTCTGCTTCTATCTTTTAAAAAATAAAGTGCAAAAAGATTAAAGGATATTTCTCCAATATTTGTCAATTTTTGACTTCTTTATTAAAAACGCCGAAACATTTTCGTCCTTTCTCCACGAAAATACGGGAAGAGTGTTATGTTTCATTTCTAATATTACAGAAAACTATCGTAGTGTCGATTCGTAAGAAGAAATTTTTTTCGCTCTTTTATCTATCTGAAACACGTTATCGCTAATCAGTATAAATCAATGGATCCATGAGAGTTGTCAATTTTTCAAGTGATTTTTTAGGCTCATTTAGCCAAATATGTTCTTTGAAGGGGATGGTAAAAAATTTACTGTATATTTAACAATATATTTATTATCAATGCGTTCTTTATCGTTTACATTTTTTTTGAGATTGGTTCAACAAGAAGCATGCGCATCACACGACGCACAATTCGGGCGCGAATTCTTTTCTGCAAGGGATGTCCACCACTCGTTCCTCCCGCGCTGTTCTACTCGGACCTAAAACCTTTCGCCGACGCACTGTCAGAGAAGTCAACCGCGCTTTATGCTCTTTAATACAGTAGTGTAGAAGTATGCGACATCGCTCGCGGTTTGCAAAATTCTTGTCACGTCGATTTATATGTACGCTCTTAACATAACGTCACTTTAAATATATGACAAAGAAAATGCGGGTGGATTTTTTTTATGTATAATTTTTTTAAATAATATTCCCACTGTTTCCATGGCATTAATTTATCAAGCTCTATAGAGCCACAATTATGTATAGAGCGATACATAAATTCCAATTTTAATTTTTATAATGAATTTTAATAATGAAGTCGATCAATTTGGATTAGCGAGCATATTGAAGGTTTTTAAGAAGAAAATTAAGAATTGAAATGTCACATTTTTTTATTATAACTTAACCATTTTGAATTCTCTCTTATAAATTCCAATTTTAATTTTAATAATGAATTTTAATGATGAAGTCGATCAATTTGGATTAGCGAGCATATTGAAGGTTTTTAAGAAGAAAATTAAGAATTGAAATGTCACATTTTTTTTATTATAACTTAAACATTTTGAATTCTAAAAATTTCGATCTCTTAAAAATTATTTTTTAATTCTACCAAGAAATCATCACTCT
The DNA here is from genome assembly GCF_021464435.1 of Cataglyphis hispanica. NCBI lineage: Eukaryota > Metazoa > Arthropoda > Insecta > Hymenoptera > Formicidae > Cataglyphis > Cataglyphis hispanica. The sequence goes on along the minus strand of NC_065966.1, from coordinate 948,872 downwards.
CTCTCTCTCTCTCTTTCTTTCTCTCTCATCGCGTTTGTGATTCTCCCGATCTTTCCGCGAGCTAAGAATTGATCGAATAAATTTCAGAGGCTCATCCGGTCATCCATAGTCGACTCAATACCCTATTCGGTACGATACATGTGTGTATATCCTATCCAACTCTATTTTGTCGCTATCCAATCACGATCCCATTCGATGTGTTTCTATCTCGGTCTCGATCGTCTCTTCTGAGGTACGTTTCCCTTTTCCTGATCCTCGGGGCTCCTTTTTCGTGGTCCATCTCTGCTCAAAACCAACCCTCTAGCTTTAGCCCAATATCTCCCTTTATCGTTCTATACCTGTCGTCAAATCAGGAAGGATATAGACATGGCGCGATGATGTAATATAGATTTTATTTCGAAGAGTCTGAAAAATTTGTAAAATTTTAAAAACCTTTCTCTTTCTCAATTTTTATCGTATTATTATTTTCACTTTATTGAAATATAATTCTTTTTCCGATATATTATAAAAAGATTTTTTTCTCCAACTTATTATTATAAATTTCAATGAACGGAATGTTAAAATCACTTCGAATTACAGAGATTAAATGACAAGAATTTTTATCTTTTTAATACCTCTTGTTCCCAAAATTTCTTGTCGATTTTATTATTAGCAAACGAAATTTCACGTGCAAAATAAACGTAATTTATGCCCTCATTATTTCCGCGCTTCATTATGCTTACCGTTTCGTTTCCGACGAATTTAATTCATCTCATCGCGCTCGTGTCTCGACGAGATTTTTGCCGCGCGAATGTTGAGTAATTGCGCATTGCACGATTGTACCTCCTCCGCTTAATCCGACGTGCGCCGCGACGCTTTTCGCGGATTTTTGCGAAGCATTGCGGGGAATTGTATCCGCGCTTAAATTTTCTCGTCAGCCTGAAAGCTCCCTTGGTTTAATTCGATCGAGCGTCGTTCGTAACTGAGTTTACAGAGGTCCAAGGGAGAACAAGCCGTCATGTGTGGAAAACACGATTTACCGAAGCGAATCATAGTTACCTAGCCCACCCGCCGTCGGATATCCGTCATCGAAGATATATTACACGCATGTTTATTCAGCGAGAGAGACACTGCGTTTGTAACGAGATTGAGAGTTACAAAGTTTCGGAACAATACAGGAAAAAAAAATATTTATTTCTCTCCTCTAATTTTGATTACGGAGATGACAATTAAAGGGTGCCGAAAAAGGAATACTGTACATTTTCATTTCTCTTGAAAGGATTTATTTCATCCGCGATAAGCCTCATTTTCGGAAGATTACAGAATGTTGATCTCGACATTCTCATTGCTAAATTGCTAAATAACAGGAGAGAGAGAGAGAGAGAGAGAGATAGATAGATAGATAGTAACGAAGCACTTTAGTAGCTACAGCTGTTAAATTTTCCTCAGTCCGTCACGTTCCTTTGAAATGCAGCCGAAAGCGATTTTGCTACGCGTGTTCGGGCACGTATAGTGATCGATGCCCGGCCAATCGTATATTGGCCGTGGACGGTGGTTCGCGCGGGGGAAAAGGGAAATGAACGCAGAAAGAGGCAGAGAATATGAGCGAGAGGGGTGACCGTGCCCCGATAGATTTCGATGGCATTATACATATATTGGGAAGCGGAAAGGCCCGGAGGGCTCTTTGTCGCGCGCGCGGTTAGAACGAGGAACAAAGGATATCGAAAATTAGTTTATTCCCTGATGGCCGCCGATAGAATTATCAGGTATATCCGTCCGGGGTGGTTCCGCCTCGCGAACGTATCATTTAATTTCATTCTGCCACGCTGCAACGAGGGTCGACAAAATTCTCATCCAAGGTACACTTCGTGTGATCGCGCGACTTATGCACCGGGATTACCACGTGGCTGGCCCACTTTTCATATGGAATGACAGAACGATATATGAAATAATAGAAGGCGTTTTTTCGTAATTCTAGTATGCATACAGTAATGCACATGTTGTGCTTTAATTAATATTTCTTTCATATTATTTTGTCAAATAAATCATAATTTTAAAAAATATTGTCATTCTATGTGAATTTAATAAAATTTTTTTAATGTATATTTTGACACATATTTAAACCGACTAAAGTATTTTCAATTATAATGACGTCATTAAATGTGACAACTGTATTATAGTAATACATATGTATATCGGCAATGATTTTGATACTTTTATCTCGGCAAGATTTTATAAATCGCTTCGACACAGAGTAGTGCGCTAGTGACAAATTCACGTGGAAATTGTGATAAATGCATATATGTATTAAATTACAAAAACGATCGTATTTTTTTATATATTCGCTCTATACGTGCGTCGACGCGCTTTGGGAGCTTTATCGCGCGATACGCGCGTATTCATTTGATATGATGAAAGTGCCCGCTTTGCGACAGCTGGTATCCCGACCGTTTCGATATTTTATCATAGCACGTAAAGCGTCCCAACGAAGCAATATTCGATGATCGATGCCGGAGTTCCAGATGGGAACTATCGAAACTTTTATGGAAAACGTGTCGCAACAGACTGAACGAGACTGCGAAGTGAATTCGCGCTATCTCTGCTGGAAAAAACAAATATTTTAATGTCGGCAAGAAGAAGATGAGACACAAACGGACGGAAGCTGTACGACTGTATCGTGCATACACGATATATCTCAGGCAGTCTTAAAATATTTTGAAGAAATTGTTATTTTTTAACTTGACAAAAAATTCATATCCGTTAATCTAGGAAAGAGAAGCGGAACATTATCATATCCGTCGTCGTCGTTAAACGAAGCAATCGTCAAGTTTCCTTCACTCTTGAATCGCGAAACGTCTGGCGAGTTAGAAACGGGTTTTTGAATCCAATGGCCCGAGGATCAGGCCGGGCTTGGTCGCGTTTCGAGAATCATTTCGTCGCCGCGAATGAAGTCGGAACGACCTGAATTGGTCGACGACACCGCCAGTGATAGTTTAGATCCCTTCAGCGTGATAATATTGTGTGCCGAGAGACGCGCGAGCGGCAGTATTTGCCGAGAAACGGTCGGCTTTAGAAATACAGAAACTTATTTCGCGCGTCTGCCTCTCGCCTTCTTCCCTTTTCATCGCGGTCGCCAGCCCCACGCGGTCTCTTTTTCCCTCCGTCTTTTCCTCTTCGCCTTCTTCCGAATGTGTATGTGTGTGTGTGTGTGTGTGTGTGTGTGTGTGTGTGTGTGGTAGCTAAACTCCCCCGTCCAGTTTACGTTGATCGTCGACCAGCACCTTTCCAAACGGCTAACTACCTCGAGCCACGGTGACGCTCTTTGTGATGTGTGGCGGAAAAATTTTGCGGCCCCTTCGCGCTGAAAGAAAAATCGAGAAAAGTCGGCGAAGAAGTTTTTTTCGCGACTTCGTCGCGATATCGATTCGCCGAACTTTCCTCTCTCGAAACCTCACCGAGGTCATACCAATGAAATGTTCCGCGAACTTATAGTTAAAAGTGTAAAAACTCTCCGTAAGTTACTCTGTGTCTTACCATGCAATGAAGGACTTCATTGAAAAAAAAAAAAAAAGAGAGAAGAGAAGACTATAAATATTGCAAATATATGTATACCGAGCTTAAAACATGGTACAAGGAAATTATTTATGATTTATACATAATTAATAAAAGGATATTTTTTTTCTGTGTAAACAAATATATTTAGAATTTTTTTCTCTTAAATTTATATCCACAACATTTTTGTCTCTTCTACTGACTTTGATGTGAGATTAATTGATTGTCTCCCATTTAATCTTCGCGCGAGCGAAACGGCAATCCCCAAACTATTCAACGCGGGAGTGTTTACTCCGCAACTAGGAATACCGATAGCGAAGTAACTTCGGTTGATCGGCTCCGCCGATTCGGGGTAGTTTATACGACGCGTAAAGGTCAACTAATCTGTGGGAATGGCCACTAACGATTGCGAGTGAATGAGCCATCAAACCGTAAAACAAAGTGCAGTTGTACAAGCAGCTTTAACGATTATTAGATTGCGCTTCCGTAATGTCTGTATTCAGTTGGCCATATGTGTACACGTGTATATACATATATTTGTGTGCGACATTATATAGCGGCTATCAAATTTTATTGCGCTCACGGGTATTGTCCGTATTTCATGCTTTTTATCAGATCTCATAATTTATCCGGACGGATTTAACGCGCGTCATAGAAGCGCGAAAATTTCGGAAACAATTTGCTTAATGATTGATAATACAGCGTGTCCCGCTACTGTTATCTGTTTTATTAATGAAATATTGTTTCATAAATTTCAAATTGGTTTTTTGTTAGCAATCAATTTGACGGCAATCTATCGTTTATCGAAATTTTTTTCACATTCATATGTTTGCTATTTTGGCAATTAATTCCCGTAGTATAATGATCTGAAATTACATGAGATTAGACAAATTTCTTAATTTTGATTAATTAAATAATTGATTAAACTAAATTGTTTAATTGAAAAATTAAACTGAATTAAATTAAATTAACTAATTTTTTTTTTAATTAAGAATTTTATTATAATGTTAAAGTTATTTATCATACTCTTTAGTATTACTTAATTATATTATATATTATGGTTAGGACTTTAAGAACAAAGAGACTAATTTTTACGAGGCGTATGCTTTGCGGTGCATTTATAGCGTATTCCATTTAAGATGAAGAGCGTAAGAAGAAGCTTTCTTTTTTATAAGATTGCTGCCCGTTACCGTATTAATCTCCCGGAATGATCCACATCTCGTTGCTGAAAGCACGACTTCATGGATTTTTCTCTCCTAATCCACTCGACAAGACGAACGGTCTGAATACTCGCGCACAGATCGCTGACTCAGGTCGGATAATCCGTAATCAAATAGAGGCAGATCAGCGCAGATTCCGTCTCTCTTTTTCGTCGCTCTCTCTCTCTCTCTCTCTCTCTCTCTCTTGATCCATCCGTGGGTACGCATTGCGGATAAAACGCAATTGTGTAACAGCATTCATCGAAATTATCGTTCTGAAATTCGTCGTTAATTATAAATTCGATTATTGTCACAGGAAGGTCTACAGTGAAAACGTAAAACTCCACGATATTATAATTATCTACCCATTACGTAGATTGAAAATAGGCGATGGAAATTATTTAATTATTAATTAATTACATATTTGATTGTGATTGATTTTATAGTAATGAAAATTAGAGTTTAATCTGATTTCTACTTATTAACAACGCTGTAACAATTATAACGCCATTTATCATTGGAAATCCAAAGCCGACAAAGCGTGTTGAAAGCAGTATCTTATTTTTGCACGATTTCTTTGGCTGCGCCAAGTTTCTCTCACGAAGAGAAATAGAGGAGAAATGATAAGATCCTGGGTGAGATACATTATCGGTTGAAAACTAAATTAAAAGAAAGAAACGTACGTGAGAGAGCCCTCGATCTATACTGCGTTTCCGATAAGCTCGTTTTTCGTCGAACGGTCGTCCCGACAAAATAGATGATCGATGTGCAAACACGTCCGAGTGATTCTTCTTGCTAGCCCCCCCGTTAACGCCGTACTTATCGCTTCTTATCGTGGTAACAACGATGTACGGCGAACTCGGCACCCACTCCCTTCTGTGATTCGGAAATTTTTTTTCTTTTATGAAAACCGAGTTCCGAATGAGTTGTTGATTAATGCTTGTCTCTCTGTTTGATTCAATTCGATGATAACCGGTCTAAAGCCTTTGTCTAGACTGGATATAATAAAGAACAATAATTTTGCTATAATTATTAAATAATATAATTTTTTTACTGCAAGAGAAAATAATAATCACATAGTATACTTTAGGAAAGAGAAACCGGAACAATAATAATATTAAAATTTCTTGTAAAACTTAAATCTTTATTTAAACTTGTAGCTTTATAAGACCTATGTATATTATTTGTTACGTTATTATTCAGGTCGTTACGCAATATAATATTTTTCTTGTCTGGCGCAAATAATTTTAATACATTCCAATTAATTTCGCCGCTTTTGCGCAAATGAAATATTTTTTCAGACGCGTAATACTTTACATTCTCAGCACTTTCGAACGATAAAAATCTCATTTTTCACGAGAGAGTCCATTTCGATGTTTAGGTGCCGCGTCCACTTTTCGCCGGATCGAGGACAATGTCGTCCTCGGGCGTAGCATTTGATCTTTCGCGGGCTATTGTGGCTTTAGGGGCTTTACGAGTCTCCCGTGCGCCATGCTGCGGATTCATCTCGGTTTATGAGGTTTCCAAATGAGGCGAGAGATTATAATAAGGAGGCGAATGGAGGGGAAAACGTCAACGGCGACGCAATCCCGGGGGGGATTGTGCGCACCGTTAAAAGAACCGCGCATAGCCCCGGAGTAAAAAGCGCCATACAGCCGCATGTTTCATAGAATAACACCCTCAAAAAATTTTATTCACGGACTTTTTTGCTCATGACATTTTGTGCATTCAATTTTTCCTCAAAAAATAATAATAATAATTGGACGCTTTTTTTCTGAATAAAAAAAAAAAAATTTACGACTCGTAGATGAAAATTTAGTTGGCAAAAGTTTATTCGAGTGTAAATAAATGATAACATTCAATGTTAAATATATATTTTCGACGATGCCGTATCGTACGCAATTAATTTCCTTCCGCTGACATATATGAAGAGCTCTCTTGGCGGCGTTTGTGTACACACGAGAAAGTTTCTACGTCCAAATCGTCGGATGTTGAAAAAGCGGGCTTTCCACGATGTGGTCGAATCTTCTGCGCGCACAACTTTTTGCGCGTTATCTCGAATATGCACGACGCGGTGGCGTTACGATTATGGGGCGAAGCCGGGTGGCCCCCACGCGTCACCTAACGAGACCCTTCAGGGCTGCCTGCCCTACCGGAACGCTTGATCGATGTCACCAAGATTTGCATAAATGTGTGCGCGCCGAGAGGCTCTCGAGATGCGAGAAGAACGTCCGGGAGTCGGGGATTTGGAGGACATCGGGAGAGACACGGAGTTCGCGGGATTGTCGGATATCACTGTGTAAGAAGCGGGAAACTCTCTCAGGATAGATCCTAATTTGATGAAAGAGAGAGAGAGAGAGAGAGAATGGCGGGAAGATGGACCGCTTGTCTACCTGCCGGCGACAGGACTGGCTCATCGTAAAGATGGAGAATCTACAAGATCTTGGGAGAGATCCCCGGTATTTTACACGCGAATCTATGTTTATGCGATCGAGCAAAGATATGCATCTCATGGACGTGAGATTGGAATTAAATGCATATAAGACGAAGTGTCTAGCGAAATTAATTATCGAGAAAATTTATCGCGTCTTGATGTAGAAACTAATCTCTTACGTTTAAATTATACTCGCGTTATTGCCGATCTATTGTATTTTTTTTTATTATTATTATAATTATGATATTAAAAAATATAAAGAAAAATGAATCGAACTTTGCAAGGTTGATGTTGAGATATATGTATTTTCATTCGCGCTATTTTTTTAGCGAGATAAAATTTGAAAACTGAGATGCGAAATTGAACGGTGAAAAAAGAAGAAATGTAAAAGTATCAAGAATGGAGGGATATTGGAACGTACTGGAAGCAGAAATATCAGATATCGAAAAGAGCGGTAGATAGATTTCACGAGATATTCGCGGAGAACAATCTCGCCGTTATCACGCGCAAGGGCTCATCATCTATCGATTATGGATTACCGTAGATCGAGTTTTACGATAATCTGGAACTCGGCTGGTGGTGAATTGATGTTTCTCTTGCAATGTTTCTTTTTTCCGGTGGAGGGGAAACTCTCTAATTGAGAATGAGATAAGGGAGAAAAGGAATTTTGAGAACGAACGAGATGAATCTTTGATATCGAAATAAAAGCAGAGAGAGCTTTCTAGCAGCAAATGTATAATATTTATGTATACGTACATAATATATACATATTTTTTTCCTTAGATATCTGAAAAAGCTACGCTTTCATATGTATGCATTTTTCCTAAGTAAACATCTGTACTTTTATCTATATCTGTTAAGTATTCGCATATAAAATATTAATTTTAAATTTAAAATTGATTTTCGAATAATTTTTGAGAGAACAAAATATTATATAATTATAAAAAGTACCGGTAATGTTCGCTCTACTTGTCATTTTTTTTTTCTTTACAGAATAAAAAATCATTTATATGTAACTCTATTTTTAGATGCGATAAGATAAGATTAGGAAACAGATATTTTTGTAAAAGTATACATAATATTTCACATGTAGCATCCTAGTAATAAATACGTGCTCGAGTATCTCTATCTGAAGATATATCTTCTACACCCGGTCTCGAAAGGATCTAGCGAGGAAAAGCGCATTGTGTGTACACTGTCACGTGGCGAAATTTCCAAAGTCGAGGACCGTACACGCGGGTGCAGATAGGGCAGAACCAAAATAGACGACCAGCCGAGCGCGAAGAGCCAGTTAAACGAGATCCAGGTGGTTTCGATCTCTCCGCAGGATATGCTATTTGACTGCGCGCTTCGTCGGCTTATTGTGAATTCGAGACACGTTCCGCGACTGCTTCCCAGGACCCCCCGCATAATGCCTTTTCCGTCAGATTCCCGTGTCTGGTGGTTGCGCGGAGAATAGTTTCGCCGCATTTCGTGTTATCACGCTGTTGTCGATTTCGAATTTCCTCTTCCGGACGCGCGCCGACGATCGCTTAATTGAAGTTGTTGCGATGCTGGATCTCGTAGCGCGATCTTTTCAAAGAATTCCAATCTAGGGTGTGAATTGTGAAATATCGCACTATAAAAGAATTTTCTAAAAATTTTAATACATTTTTGTCTCAATTTTCAGATGCGAGTGTCTGAAAGAAATTTCATTTTGAAATGCCGTTTTTCTGAAAGTGACAAAGAGTGTGTCTGAAGTCAATTTTTTTTTTTTACAGTATACAGTATTATTTATACTAATATGTTAAAGAGGTATCATTCAGGATAATTAGAACTGTAATAATTCGAACACTAATAAATAAAACAATTTTTATTTGTCTTTCGTATATTATATAATATATGTTTTCGCGCTCTTAAATTTTTACTTTTGTACGCTTCTTTTAATTATCTTTTATATTTTCAAAACATTCGAGAATGTGTGTGTGTGTGTTTATTTACAACGGAAGGCTTTTACTTGAAACGTAAACATCTCCGAAGAAAACCAAGCTTCTCTTACATGAGGCTATATTTGTGACAGATATCGTTATCATAGAGAAGAACGGTCGTAAACTACGAGAAAAAGATTTTAATCGCCAGCTATGCGGACACATACAAAAGCATTTATCCTTTTTCCGCAGACTTCTTGCGCATCCAACGACGATGCGATGCTTCTGACACGAGTGCTTTTTTTTATTCCTTCAGAACGATCCGATCGGGCGTTATCGAGATTTGCATAGGCGCGCATAAAATGAGAGCTTGCTTTGAAATACGGATGGAACAAAGCTGTAGCCTAAGGGAGAGAGCGCGGAGGGAGACACTCGAAAAGAGAGAACGCGTATCTCTGCGGGAAGTTTCGAGGGCACCCTTGAATTTGCTTTCTCTATCCAGAGAAACCGTTCAAAGCGTCCGATTGTTGATACAATGTTGCAACGCGTACTTTGATGAAAGCTGACGTCATGTCGATAGTCGTCATCGAGTTTTTGTCGGAAGAGAGCAATCTGCAATTAAGATTGTTCCTGCTTTCGAATTATCGTGTATATACTGACGTGTAAAATGTGTAAAATGCTGAAAAAAATTGAATTATCAAAAATTATTTTGCTTAAAATATTATTTAACGTGATTTTTTTATTCATTCAAATTAAAAAACATATAACGTATTATATAAGTAAGAAATAAAAATATTTAAGATATATCATATATTTACGAGATAACGATACTTATTGTTAGTTGATGTTAATCATCATATTTTACATGAGGAAGAGGATTAAAAAATTCGTAAATAATATCCGTGAAATAATAAATGTAAATACGATGTAATGATGGAATGAACAAAATTATTTAAATAAACGAATATATATATATATAAATTTTTGTTAGAGGGGAATGTTTTTGAATGTATTTGCGAGAATCTGCATGATCCTCATCTTTGATCGATGCGATGATACTTAAATACACGATATATCCTAGGATTCAATGTGGACGCGAATAGCTATCAATCAAAGGATCAAGTTGATCCTTCGTCACTCAAGTGCAGTTTGCAATATCGCCTGATTTCCGTCACCCTTCCACACAGGATTGTGGGATCGCAGCGTAAATTCGCTATCGCGCGTTGACACGATCCTGCGTAATCGAGCGATACATTCTCATAATCGAAGGGGTTGGATGCGAATTTCGGGATAGGGTAAGAGGGTTTTCCTGCCACCACGACACAAAATTGGAAATCCTTCGCTCATGTACGCGACACAATTCGGAGCAGACCATCTATATAAATTGATGCAGCATCAATAAAATTTAATGCATCGAAATCCTTTCATTTTTAGTGTCACGAGATCATAATTTATAACGAGATTTTAATTTAAATGTAAAAAATGTAAAAAATATAAAAAATTAAACTGTATACATCTTTCTACATGTTTAATGCATGTAATTAAAAAAATTTTGTTGGGAGGAAAAATTATTTTATAGTTTGTTGCAAAAATATTATATTTCATTAAATGTGTTTATTATCATTATTGTGCATAAAAATTTCATATAATTATATATAGGAACATACTACCGAGGTCATTTATAACATTAATAACAATATATTGCATCGCATCTATTAAAGCCATTATCGTTAAATTTTGATAGAAAAAAAATCATTATTAACGCATCGTGTTACGACACATTTGCTCGCGCGTCCATCAAAGCAATTTTCGTTAAACGTCGTTAAGAGAAAGATCATATTTCGATATCCTACAGAAATTATCACCCTGCCCAACAAATACGTTTATCGTCAAACAAAATACTTCGTATAAATCTCGCGAAATTACATTTCGAACGTGATACCCGGGCCATTAATAACGTAGTAGCATTACAACATACTGGAACGCGTCCATCAAAGTTACGGGGGCGCGTTAGCGTAAGTGCGTGAGACGTCCTCGTAAGCAAGAGACGACTGGCGGTCGAAGATATAATATCCTCTACGTCCGAGGGGGATGCGTGAATGGTCAGAGCGACGGCAAAATTGAAACCGCACGTCTGTGGTGGTGCTGGTGCGGGTGCGGGTGCGGATGCGGTGTTACACGCCGTGGAGAGGCGAGAGAAGCGCAACCCTCGGACGATCGATGGCCCCGGTTAGATCGTTCCATTATACAAGGATTTGCTCTCGACGACGTTGATGGGCTTGCCAGGGTGTGCTCCTCCTTCGTCCTCCTGAAAGCGTCCCGGCGCTTTAATGCGTCAACTATGGAAGTAATCATTCCGGAAGCGAGCATTTTTGATCCCACGACGGATCGCCTGCGATCGTTTTGCACTTAAGAGACTCGAAAACTTTTCGATCGTCGGAATAATTGGATATTCTTGATGGATAAATTGATTCGCGTAATAAGGAGAAAATATATGTATCGTAATATTTAGATGCGTTATAAAATTATAAAATTCAAAACAGATATGTTAAATCGATATTTGAATATATTAAACTCCTTTCGAAAGCCAATGGCTTTTTCGTTGTGGGCAACTGTCATCGCATAATTTTATTTCTTTCGAAAAATGAAAATTTATTTTGATAAATATCCGTCACTTCGATTACGGATCGTTAATAGTGAGAATTAATTCGTTGAGTTAATTAATTTTTTAAATTTCTCTTAAAAATAAATTTTTAAGAAGATTAAAACTAAAAATTAATTTAAAATTTTTTGATTTGTAGATTTTATATGAATTTATTATTATGAAGATATTATATCCTTGCATATATCGATATGTTCTGCTTTATGTAACTCCACTTTTTAATGACTCGGTCTCTATAAAAATTGACGCTTTGAAGGAAAAACGTAACTATATGCTTCTATGTGAAGAAATATACTTCTATATAAACGCGCTCGCAATTGTATATAGTAGTTAGATAAATGGCGAATAAAAACGTCGTAGAGTCAGCAAGTCAAAGCTTGTAAAAACTCGTTTGTTTCCTTCGAATTAAAAATATGTATGTCAAGTAGATACTTTCATCTCTTTATATCGAAGCGACCGGGACCGGGATGGAAATAGAACGTTCGTTCCCAGGTTTCGTTTGCAGGACGATTATACTTAATTAACATTTACGCGGAATCAATATTCCTTTCTACCTTTGTAGGCGGAATGATAAAAGGAATTTCGAAATATAAAATTGTCAAAGAATAATTTAATGTATCTCGGAATCACGAATTACACATTTGATAAAAAAACGTAAATAAATTCAACATTAAACAGTTAACTTAAAAAGTAAATATTTGGTAAAAGTTAAAACATTTTTGCAACGAAATCACAATACTCGATCGTCGAAAATGGTTATTTCATTATAGTGTCCCATACAATTTCCAAATTTCATAAATTTTGCAAAGATCTAAAATATTTCTAATATTATCTAAACATCCCTGGCTATCAGTTTTTGCGAAGAAAATATGCAAAATATATTATATAAATAAAATGAAAATGAAAATATGTATAAATGTACGAAATGCGTATCGAGAATTTTGTCCGGATAAAAAGGAATGCGCAATTATCGCATCACCCGTTACACCGCCTGCTTCGCCAGCGGATGTAATTATCGAAATGCAGGTGCACGAGGGTGCGACATTGTCAATTTTGGTTCGTTGTTAGTCGAATCGTACCAATAACAACGACGGCGGGGTCGGTTACAAAGCGATTCGTTCTATCAATCAGCTTGATTAAGCAATCCCTTTCTACCGCCGGTGATTCCCAACTGGCAATATAACTGCGCTTTCCAAATGGCGAAATCTTATCCGATCCCCGGGATAAATCCGTGATCTCTATTGTTAATTCCCTGTTGGCGGTTCGATGATTCGCGAGCAGAATCAAATCACGCGGCCTGATAAGTCTCGCGAAACACGAAGCGTATGCGATTTCTATTTCGATTGATATATGGATTCTGCATTTTAGGCGCGATAAAATAATATGAAGAAGAGCAGAGATTAATTAATTTTTTTATCCATTAAATTATATTAAGTTTAATTACGTTTCAAATATTGCCTGCATTTTAATAATTGAAATGTAAAGTGTCTTGATAAATCTGATATATCTAAAAATTTTTTATGCGTAAAATAAATTTATAAAATATTATATTTTGATTGTTTTTATGCTATTTCATATTATTATTTCTTACTTATTTTTCTATATACAAGAATATATTTATAAGGTAGGGGTAAAAAATGATTTACATGAAATTAGGATTACGATGAAAGGACTGTTGCGTTTGACAGTGAAAGAGTTAAGGATTCTATCGCGAAAATTGCGTGTTTAAATGTTCGTCGGCATGGCACGCCAAGTCGTGCTTTTCCCGCCGTCATTTCGTTGTCAAACATCGTGCCAGATTTGACTGAGAATTCATTTTTTTTCAGACGTTAATAAGAGCCTTCTTTCGAAGCCGAACACGAAAGGAATACGCGATTCGCTTGATGGGTTCTTCGTTGCCAGACCTCTTTAGAATTTTTCTTCAAAGAACGAACGAAACGCAACGTCCAAGGAATAAGCAAACTTTGTAAACTGTTTCGCTATATTTTGCTTTAAGCGATTTTGCACGTTGCTAGATATATGGTTCAATAAAGTTTTTATTAAATCGGAAACAAAATTCTCACGTTTATTTAATAATATGTTTCAGAAATAAATCACTCAATTAAATATTAATATAAAGTCGTAAATGCGTCTATAAGAGATGTTCTCGTAATAGTAGAGCTTCTAATCAATTTGGAATTTTTTTTCTTTTGTGAAAATGTCAGAGTTTATCTTTTTTGCAAATTTCCAATTTTTTCTTTGATACATCCTTGTAATTAATAAGTTTCAAATTACATTTTTTTTTACTTTTTTGTAAAATTAGCTAGAAAATATAATTTTGTTATTTTTTTATATTAAGTGCAGTTTGTAAAATGCAATTTTTGGATACTCTCTACTGTTTTAATGAAATGGTATATTGTATATTGTCTCATATATATATATATATATATATATATATATATATATATATATATATATGTACATATATTTCCATTTTGTTTGAATTGTATTTAAAAAATACGCTCTCAAGTTGAACATACTATTATTCGAGAAATCTGAACAACTGTCTCCCTTTTCAAATTGATATCAGTCATGTAGAGTTGTAGAGATTTTCTGTGATTACGCGAGGGATGAGTTTTGGCTTGAATGCGGATGCATTCATAGAGGTTAAACATTAATGTGCAGTCAATCATCGCGATAACGCGCGATGAGCAACGGGTTATAAAGAATAACCAACAACGCGAGTGATGCGTGAACCATTAGTGCCAGTATTGATAAAAACTGTCTGGCACTAATGGTAATGAATTGGTATGTTTTGTCGAAAATGGGAATTTAAAACTACATGAAAGCATTCGGTGAGATTGCAACAAAAATCGATGAAATAAGTGAAGAGTGTTTAAATTTTAATCACAATACGACGGGAGGTAAAAATACTTTTTTCTTATTTACGCGTTATCTTTTTTTATCTTAATTTTATCTGAACGGTTTTACTTTTCGAATGCTAGTTTAAAATATATTCTTAAATTATTTTTTACGGGTATGATCGATTTAAAATTGCCATCCTCGTTCTCAGCAAATAGAAAAGAGAAGAGTTGAAAAAAATATAAGAATTAGATGCATATGTGATTAACGTAATTATTAATTACTTGAATGACGATTTAATGTTTAATTATATTAAGCGATTGATAGACTTTTATTCGCGGGCACGTGCGTTAAGCGAGAAGAAGCGATGATTCTTTGAGATGTCGAATAAAGAAAAAAGGGGAAAACTTAAGAAGTTGCGCTTCTTGATGGAAAGCGAGTAATAGTGGGAAGAGGAACGACTTGACACGGGGGTGAGCATCGTCGAGAGTTTAAGATAGCCGGTATGGGGCTGGATGAATGTCGGTGAACGAGGGTTGGGACACTTTGCCGAGGAAATATGAGAAAAAGAGTCCGGCGGATGCTCTTTTATGCGGTGAAAGGAGGAAAAAAGAGGAATATGCTTGGTGAAGGAAACTATCCGACTCGGGATGGGAATGTATAGAACAGAATTAAGATTTCAACCTCTTGTGATTTTATTAGCACGCTAATGGATTCTTTTATATTCGAAAACATTTTGATATAATGGAAAGAAAATTATTTTAAATTGACGAAAATTGGAGAAAGAGAGATTTATATTAATATTTTTCTTAATTATTATTATAAACTACTCCGAAAATTTTGATTGACTGTGATTTCTGCAAAATTTTAAATAAAGATTTAACAATAAGAGAGTATAATTTTGCTTTTCTTCTATTTTAAAGTAAATTGACTATTTAAGCAGAATTTTTTTTTTATTATTTAATTGATAAATGTTATGCATTATATATGATAACATATTCCTTGCGTAAAAAATGAAATATTTATTCGCAAACGTTGAAAAAGTTCCAAATTATACGAATTTGGAAATTTTTGAAGGCATTTTTTTATGCTGATGTCACAAAAAGGTATAAGGGAACCGAGCGAAAAAAAACAAATAATCGGGACAAAAATTGGGCTCGCGCGCGCTTCTGTTAAAGCTTGAGATTGATGTTGATCGTAAAGTTCGTAATGACTGAGAGGGGGAGCTCTGTAAGCAGTAACATCGCGCTCCCCGCTGGGCCCCGCGAGCGACTGCCGCTTATCTTTGTGTTAGATAAGTTGCGCGAGGAGATGCCGGGAGCACGCGGAAGTGGGCGTGATCTTGGAAATTCATTATGACGCCCGTGAAGTAATAACGAAGTTGCGAGACGCTGCGGCGACCGAAACAAATTGCGGCGATTAATTATGGTCGGTATAAATTACTCGATCCTGGAATTATCTCGTGTACAAGAGACACGAGGCTTAACTCTGTTTCTGGGATGTTTTTAAGGACATCGGAAGAATTTATGCGAACGCCAATTGTCGACGCATTTTTTTTTTTCTCTCTTTTAGAATTATACGAATTTTGTGAGATTCGGCTTTTTTGCGATAATATTTGCGCAATTTGGCACACATGCCTCTTGGCTTTCGACATTTGGCGAAGCGTATACAACCGCGCGCGTTTACCGTAAGCTGTCATCCGTATTTATTTGGCGTGATTTGACGTGATTCATTCGCGCGACAACTCGTCGAGGACGAAATGTAAAATTTAATAATCATTCCCATAAAGTTATTTGATTTACAAAAATTGCGTTTGATGGAGATATCACTCGCCATTAAAAGTTATATTTCTGTTATATTTGCGTGTGTGCTGTGGATTTATACATAAAATATAAATTTATGCAATAGTATTGAGTCTACAATTTAAATTTACTTTTTCCATTTATGGGCGTTGACAGAAAAAAATTCAACCTGCTTTTTTATATTTATATTTAAAAATATTGAATAATAATATAAATTAGATAAATGAGACTGCACTTATATAATATTTAATTAATTTATATAATACTTTATTAATGTATATATAATATATATTTAAATAATTTTTCTACTTTGACATAGAAATACAAGCAGAAAATGTGTCTTGTTATACATAAATGTCTTTGCGCCCTCGTGTATCGCGTGCTTCACGCATCGAGGAAATAGTTGTCGCTAGATAAACGAGAATCGTGACGGCAATAGGTCAGGAGAGAAAACGGGTGTAGAAAAATGGAGGAAGCGCGGACGTGGTGAACAGGCGCTCGTTAATTTTACAAACTCGGTTAAGCACCCAGTCTAGCGTTTTCCTTTCTTCCCCTCGGAACATCTTAACTCTGACACGATCTCTCGGCTTTTCTGATTCCCTCTGAAAATGCACGTGGCAATAAGGAAAATGGGGGAAGGAGGCACTTATTATTGCGAGTATAAATTCTTAGTTATCAATTGCTAATTGTAAATGTATTCTATATAAGAAATTATTATATTAATTATAATATTTTTTAAATATAATAATATTTAATAATATTATACTAATTTGATATATTTAATAATATTTTTTTAAATCTCTCTCTTGAAAAATGTGTAAGAAATTTTAAAGATAAAAAAAAATAAAATTCTTCGGATTTTACGTTAGAATAAAAAAAAAAAATAAATAAATAAAATATCAGAATAAAATATTGAATTTTTTTTTTATATCAAATATATATCAATTAGTTTGTAAATATTATTAAATATTAAATATCGTTTAGTGAAATATAAATCAATTGAAACACTAATTGCAAAATATCAATATTTCGAGAATAAATGGATTTTATAAAAATGCAGATTGAAAGGATGAATCGGCCGATTAAGTGACCGATTAAAAATTGCTCCGAGAATTTGTCATCGAACTAACGTGTCGAATTGGAAGAACTCACGAGGCACTGCCGATTCATAGAAAGTGACTCTCCCATTGATTCCTCGGAACAGCAGCCGGTCTTTCAATTCTCCCTCACCGGGGAAAAGTTTCTCAGACGAAGAAACGTGCCTCCGAGGGGACCCCCCTTCGCGCGCGCTCACGAACATTCAAAGTCGTCGAGATTTCGCGTTTGTAAGGAGTTCCAGGCTAATTCGCGATATCCTGCCGACTAGGCTTACGTCTTCCCTTCGTTCCTTCGTCTCTTTCTCTTTTCTTTTTTCATCGTGTCTTGCCGTACCAGTCGTCCTCAGCCTATGAAACTTTCCTCCCGCGGGAAAATTATTAGGAAGTTGGCTCGGCTGAAAATCCTTGAAGGACTCGCGCGGGCTGTCTCGGGGGAAAAGTTTCCGGTCTCGTCCGAATCTAAGGGTTAATTGTCGAAAGGATTCGCTCTTCTCTCTTCACTCCGAACGATTGTCGTGACGGTTATACTTTGAGCATTGTAAGTCCGATTTCGTCGACGTCGGTTAATGCTAATATTGTGCCTAATTATTGCATTTAATTATAACTCTGACTTGAGACATAGAAATGATAATAAATAACGTGTATATATAATCGACTGTTGCTAAGTGCATCATTATTATTATTTAATGGGAAAATTATAATACATTTATTTTATTTTTTCGCTGATAAAATTTTATTAATCATGATAAAATATGTTTTAACGAGATGATTATTTATTAGGCTACTTATATTAGCTGTATCTTGATATTACGATTACGTTCGCGAAGGGAGATATATGTGGAAATAATATTTCAATAACCCGCAGTAATGCCGTGCACAAATTGCCTACTAGGGACCATTTGGTCTCCGCGGAGCCATGGGGTTAACACGCCACGAGACACAACAATAACTGATTGCCAGATTGATTGATATATCGCGCTAATGAAGAACTTGTACAGCTTCGAGGTCAATTCCCCATAATTCTATTAAATAAACATTCATTTTTAAATCATATATAAAGATTTATTTTTTGATTCGACATTTTTTTTTTATTCATTAGATCCGCGACGCAGGCGTTTACTTTGCTTTACTATCTCACTTTCCTCGCTCACGAGACATTGATTAATAATACGCGAAATGGGCTTACACGCCGGCGACACATCGGACGCGATTTATAACCGAGCGCGCGGAATTTTGCTCGCACGCAGACAGGGACCCCACACAGGGCCCCACAAAGCGCGAGTTGAGAACCCCCCGTGCGATGCATCACTCCGAGTTAATTATCGCGTCCAAGCGACAGACAGCCGGACGAGAGCGTAACGAGACATCGGGATGATGACGACGACGTCTCTCCGTCTCCGAAAACGAATTCCGGAGCGAATTCCGTAGGCAGTCACCGTTCTAATCGTCGCTCCCCCTCCGTTCTCTCCATCCTTTCCCCCTTCGTCCACATCAAAAAATTTCCCGACGACATTCTTCGGCCCTTCTCCTTTCACGGATACTTTTTTTTTAGTCAGGGATCCTGGCGAGCTTTTTATCCTTTTTAGAATTTTTCTTCCTCTTCTTTGTTCTTTTTTCATTTTCCTAGATATTGATGGCTTCTAATTAATTCTTATCCAAGCGATCTATTTTTCAAATGCAAAAGTTTAATATCTTTATCTTTTTTTTTTTTAAACGCACATTGTATTCAAATATTATACTTGTATGCATAAATCTAAACTTATTTTCTTTTACAAAATATATTTTATTCTAAGCTATAAGATTTTTTTTTCTTTTCTTTCTGTTTTGTTCTATGGGGAAAAAAAATTTACTCTTGGAATTTAATGTTATACACAAAAGTTTAGACAATTCAATACACACACACACACACACACACACACACACACACACACACACACATATATATATATCTAATACACAGACGCCCGCATAAGGTTTAATCGGCATAACTATTTTGGGAACTTTTGCGACGACCGATGTTTGCATTGCCGACGTTCTCCTTGAAGCTCTGTTCCGGCAGAGTGTGTACTTCCTCGACAAGTTTCTACTGCGCGACGAATATTGCAGCACGCATGTCTCGATTCTCATCTTCTTTTCTCTCTTTCCTTTTATCTCGTGTTTTCTTTTATACACGGCAGAAAAGGCGTTGGTAGAATGAGCGATTTTAATTTTATGGAAATTGATTGATTTGATGAACTCACGAAAGAATGGAGAAAAATGGGGAAAAATTCCGAGGACAATTTTAATATTTTGCGTGGGATTTGATTTAACATTTTCGTCAATGAATTTTCATTCAATGCAGTGTCCTTAAATAACAATGTTTTTTTTTTCTTAATATATTTGTGATAAGAGAGCTATAGAATTATTGCTATTAGATACGTTCAATTAAAATAAAGGTGAACTAAGATCGTTGTTGCATAAAAGTATCAGTCTATGTTTCATTTGATATTTAATATCCTATACTTCCATATTTTATCTATGTAAGACAAAATATAATGCTAATATCATTGTCTAATATTTAAATTAATTAATTGATGAATATTTGATTCGTTATTTATATAGACAGATATTATTTCTACAATTGCCGCTATTTCTTATCGGGAATTTATCAACTTTTATCCAACAAGGTTTTTTCTTGATAAAGCACTCACACTAATCACTATCGGAAGAGTCATTAATGCACATGCGACGTCAATCAGCTGATCCAATAGCACTAGCGTTGTGGATTTAGTCGAGCGGTATTACTTCGCGGAGAGAGTATATATATATATATATATATATATATATGTCGCATGTATCTCTCGTGTTACACGTTGACGATGTTGAAGTTGAAACTCGTCTCTCGCTACGCCACTGATGGTAGTTCGAGAGACGAGCTCTTTCAATCTCCTCAAGCTGCGGATTACCGGCCGGTGACTTTGAAGGGAACAAAAAGCCATTGTTGCTGATTGCGTCTGTTTGTTTTCTCGACCCGCCAAATGAACTGCCTCGCCACGGGCAGGGCGCGGGAGAAGGAGACCTGGGGATGGAGGAGACACAATTTCAGAGCGCGAAGACGACGAAGACTTTCGCGTCGGTCTCTCTCTCTCCAAGGAGGATCGTTCCGTAAAATGTAATTCCCCCCCCATTCTTTCTCTCTTTCTCTCTTGCCTGATTGTAGTTCGACAAAAAAGAATCTCGCGACTTTAACAAACTTGACAAATCGGATTGCGGCCGGGATGGGAAGTAATTAAAAAAAATGAAAGAAACGAGAAGACACTTTCGCGGATATTTGTCGCGGACTTATTTTGCGAGTCATGTTATGCTTATCTGTTACTCGATATAATTCCGATCTATCGTCCTTTTGCGTAACATTAATAAATATACATGTTAACAATTTCATCTTAACGGAAGCTATTTCGTTTTTTTTTTTTCTCGTGTGAATGATGATAATAATGAAAACACATTCGATAAGAAAATTCATTTTAAGAAATTGCACCAAAAAATCTTTAAAATATTTTCTTTACCTGGAATTTTGAACAAAAATACCTGAAAGAGACCAGAGAATTTTTTTTTTTTTTTACAAAATTTGAGTAGACACCTTGAAAAAATATTGCAATTTATTTGAAAAATATAACTCTTTGCTGTAGTTGCTCTTTCGTAGAATTATTAATAAATTCGCTCGTCTCTTTCTCGAAGGGACGAAAGAAAATGATCATTGCACCGCCAACGTTTTCTTCAAAAGCTCGAATTAAAGGAAAGATCGCGGAAAATTAATGGCCTGTAGGTGCGTCGTCTTGATGGAGACGCTTAAAGGCATTTTGCCGCGAACTCTTCGTCGGGGAAGTATAGTTTAATTTTGCTCTAATTTGGTGGGCGTTTAATAGGGGTCTTTCTCTCTGTACTTCGCCATCTTCTCCATTTACCTTTCCCCGGTTGCTTTTAGCTGCGTACTTTAGCTCCGTGTACATTTCTCCGTCTTTTCCATCGCTGCATTCCCTTACTGGAATGCACTGCGCCATTCTTTCTTATATACTGTTATACATTCATGCCTTTTGTTACATTTATACCTCCATCGAGTTACAGTACGCAAGAAAATTGTAATTTTCAATTATGATGCAATACTTATGCGAAGGAATTTTTCATAAGAAACCTATTCTCTTCATTTTGAGAAATTTATTCATTTCATAAAATTAGAGTTTACTTCAATATTGCGAAAGAATTATGAAATTAAAATTATTTATTAGACTCACAGAGTTTTGTCTTTATCGAAATATAATGGAAAGATTTATTATTAAGGAATTTTTATGTATGAAAAAATAAGTAAGAACGCTTTATTATGTATTAGAGCGACGATGTAGAGAGAAATATTTTCCACTATTTTTCCCCTCCTTCTTCCCTTTCACGATACACTACTTAAGTGACTTGTGTATGTCGAAACATAAATATAGTTACAGAAGCATATGAATTTAATGAGCAAAATCGGCTTTCTTGTTATTGCTAATGGAGAGGCGAGATTCCGTAATGTCAGGGAAACTTAATTGAATAGGAGTTTTTCAAGGCATTAAGCTACATCTATAACTTTGCCAATAACGTTGGCATAAAATAAGTTGTGCATTCTTCCAAGAAACTATTGATACGATATACTTGCACGTAAAGCCGTCTTTTTCAAGAAATTATAACTCTTTTATAATGCCACTTTTTTTTTTATTAAATAATATTATCGATGAAATTTTTTAACAAATATCGGTATAGCATAAAGTTCTTTTTGTAATTTTTAAAAAATGTGTGAGAGTTAGGAAAATAAGGAAAATATTAGAAGTAGCAAGTTTTAAAAAGAACTTTTCAATGTGTATTTTAGAGAACAGAGACAGTGAGAAAAAGAGAAAATGTACACTTTCTTGAAAGTATAAACTTTTATAAAGAAGGAAAATATCATAAAAGTTAATAATTTTTATTTAAATTTTTTTTATGAATCGACGAAACCGTAAAGTGTTTTTCCAATATAAGAAAAATATTTGTCAAGAAGATAAAATTAATATTGACGGAAGGGAAAATATGATTTACCTCGGGGCGATTAATATCGACATAGAATTTTGAATGCTTGATCGTGCGCGTTGATGGACCTTTCTTTTTTTTGCACGTTGCAACAATCGACGCACGATCGTATTTATAGCAATTATTCAAATTAATACATTGTTGAGAAAGTGCAAGCGCGCGTATGTGTGGTGTCTGATTTGCCGCGAAAACGAATGAAGAGAATGACACGGAACGTACGTACTACGATTGGATACTCGCTTTCTCTCACTCTCTTCCTCTTTCTCTCATTTGTTTTGGGATTCCAATTACTCTTCCAGCGACTTCCGATAGCATTCTCGTGGCGTCAAAGCGGTGCATTTCGCTTTGAGACTGGTTTTGCAGCCGATGGCGGAACAACAATGTTGGCTTTACGAGACTGCTACAAGATAAATCGCTTTCACATAGCAAATTTAAGATAAGTACTCGATAACCGAATAATATATATTATTAAAAAACATATATATTATTCATTTTAATAATATATTATTCATTTATTTCTATATCATTATTTATTCTTATATCTATCTTATTGTCATATCATATCGATTTATCTATAGATTCTTCGATAAATTGAATTAAATTTTTCTTAGCGAAAATTTGATAGAGAATTATTTTCTGCCAAAAACAGCGCTCTTCTCTTTATTTATATTTACAGAATAGGTGGTTATTTGTAAACATGGTTCTCGAGTTGCTCCAATATTAATGATTGCAAATATCTTATCACCAATTTTGACACGATTCGAGATATTCGAATATTTTTGAGCGTTCGAACACTCTATTTTTCCCTCTCACAATTAGATCGAATCATTCTTGTCACACGAGTCGATGATATAACGGTATTCCTCAATTTTGCCTCGATAATAGACTGGAATAATAACGTCCTGCGTTTTATATACGCCAACAAATAACGATGCAATTAAATCCTCCTCCTTCCGTCCGCGCTTCTCTTGTCTCCCCCATGGTTACGTTCTCTTGTTCTCGGTAATTAAGATTTGTCCTGGTTTTAAATACGGCCGCGGGTGGTGTCGTTTTACAAGCTTTATACAGTCGACAATCGATTTTGCAAGCGCGTTATTTACAGCAATTATCCCAATTCATTCACTCTAATTGTATACCAATTTAGTCCCGAGAACGGATTCATTCTACTAAAGTTTTTATTTTATATTATATTATTTTTATAACAACTATCTCCGATTATTTATCATCCAATAATTTATTATTATTATTCATCATATTAATGACACAATAATATAATTATTTATTGTTTAAAGAGAATCAATCATCGGAAATAAGATTCTAAGTCAAATACTTGTACAACATAATTGTAAGACGCGACAAAAAGTTAAATATAAGAAAAAAATTATTTGACTAGATAAAAATTATGTTATCATGACGAGACAATTATCGGCAGTTATCCGAACAGAATGAATGCCGAATTAACATCTCTCGTCTTATCATCGTGGGACAATATTTGAGATATCGCTTCCGCGATCTCAAAGAGCTACGGATTTTGATTGGGTGGGGTGATCTCTTTGAAGAGACCAACCGAGCCACTTCCGGCTATGTATCCTTGATCCGGGTTAGGTCGAGTGTGGCGCATCCAACGGCGTCTCGCCGCGAAATTAGGGACCGTCGCGCTTCGTTAATTGCGCCATTTCCATCCCAAGCTTCTCCTCCGTTTTCCTCCCTCACCCCTCTCCCTCTCTTCCTCTCGCGAATTTTCGCGACTGTCGACGGCTGTCGTTAATTACTGCCGCGGTCGCTTCCGCCGCGAGTTCCACCGCGATACACTTCCGGATTTACGCCCATACGAGGCTTATCGCGGATTATCGCGTCTACGAGAGCGCGTGTTTCGCGAAATTGAGATGTTAGCGGCAGGATTTTGCGAGAACGTCAAATTACGTATGCATGGATTTGCAATTCTTTACATTTTATCCGCGTAACGTGTTCCTCCTTCGCAAATATTTATGTACGGTTATAGTTTCTTTTTTATTTCTTGTGACAAGCAGCTTACGTTTTCTAAAGTAAATTGTGTATTTCTTTTTAACGCGAGGAAAAAATTTCACTCCTCCCGTAAAGCAGTTACCATATTATCTTCAACATATCATCATAATCACAATATATACATATACTTTGATTATAAGGAGAAAAATTTTTAAATTCAAAGATTGAATTTTCTTATTTATTAGACTCTGATGCTTTTTCTTTCATTAAAGATTCTAGAAATTTTTTTAAGTATGTAAAATGTAGAAATAATTGCTTATTTTAATTATTATAATAACAAATTTAGAAATTAATAATTTTATATTTGTAACTGTGTGTTTGACTTTTCTCCAGAAATATTTCACTAAATATATAATAGTGTATTGGCATAATTGACTTCTTGTCAAGTTGCTTTGGTCCGAGTTTGCAGGGAAATATTCTTTAATAATTAACGAAAAGATTTTCTCATACGAGTAGCGTAATAAATTTTTCTTATCTAATTTTAGTCTCAAATAAAGAGACCTTTGCGACTTTGTTCAAAACTTGCTTTGAAGTTGAAAACTGCCTCCACACTTTTTACAACTTGATGCTCTTCAAGAGAAAGCAATTTCTTTCTTAACTACTGAATTATACGCAAGTATAGTCGTCAAGATCTTAATTACGTAGAAAAACGCGCGACGAACGAACTGCGTTTTTTTCATACGAACGCTTTGAAAAGTCGTCTCTGATTCATTTTTTTCTACAGAAATATTATATTCTCTTTTCCTTTATTTCCATATTTATAATGTAATATAACTAATACGTCGAGTTAATATAATTTTCTGTTAACGAAATAATTTTAATAATGCAAACTTTTTGTGCATGCGTGTTTCTTAATCCTTTTATTTTCTCTCGAGACTCGAGTTTCCATTATTTGCGTCTCTAAGGGATTAAAGTTTTTGTTGTATTGGCTATTTCGCGGTTAATCGTGTACTTGCGACGCCAGCATATGGCGATCGATGAGAAAATGAAAAAAAATAAAGGTGGAAAGAGCGGTCGAGCATGCAATCTGTGTCGACTATGTTAAGTCGGGCATTAGCGATTATGCATAACAAATTGCTGTTTATAGACTGATCGATTGTAATTAATTACGCTGCAAGGAAGACACGTGGCTTGTCTCCGTGCGCTTACCGGCAGAATATTGGACCTTGAAAATACGTTGTCACGGCAGGTATCATATTATTAAACCTCACATATCAGTCCGTAGGTACGACATATTATAATATTTTTATCGCAGTTTTTATTTGACAATTAATCACAATAATATATGTGCTACTCTTTCTTTCATATTTATTTATTTTTTTTTTTTTTATGTATAATTTTCTTAATTTTATCGTAAATGTATTAAAACTTTTAAATTATCTTTAATTTGGTGAAGTTAATAGAGTGTACGAATAAAGAAAATAAAATTATAAACACAATCTTCTATCGGTACTTTCATAAAGGAGGATTATAGAGTATTAAGTTCGATGATCTTGATTAATGTTTACTTGGTCCGAAAAGTCCTTATCTGACTCGATCAATTTGCCATTCATCTTGAAAAATATGAAATTTAACAAAATATAACGAGATACATCCTTGAAAATATTTATTTCCATCTAATAGTGACAACACTATTTACACGGTGTCATTTATGGTTAAACGTTATCGTCACGCTGCCTGTTCGACAAGATTGCCGCAACTAATCGTACATTTCTAACGGCGATGAATGGCGATCGTCGATCAGAAAAGGGTCCGACGAGCAAAGGAAACTCTCTCTCTCTCTCTCTCTCTCTTTCGTTCTCCGTGTACATATAATGTCTATCCATTTCCAGTGTCCGTTTCTCGGACCGTGCACAGTCGCCGACCTGCTATTATGTCCCGCGTGAATGGCAGTTTGAAAGAAGCCACTCCCGAGCGATCATTTTCCGCGAACAAAGGCAGTACCTATACGCCGATTCCCTTTTTTTTTTTTTTTTCTTTTTTCATATCAATTTCATCGCCGACTTTAATTCGGTCTCATTGCAGCCGCTTTGTCCGCGCTCTTTTTCCTCCGCGAGCCTCCGGGTCGTCTTAATCGGCCGTGGACCGGGAACGATAGATAATACAAAAAGAGATTCTGCTATATTGCCGAGATATTACATTTTTGTCCTATCTGTTTCAGGTACGTTTCATGACTACAGTCCTCGTAGACGTTTCTCGAATGCCGGTGAGTCGTATCAAGGCTTCAGGTAATCTTTTTACGATTAAACAAATTGACCGATTCTGTTATCTTCAGTTTTTTCTATTTTACTTGTACATTGAATTCATTGAGTGCATGAAAAAGTCTTGGAGAAATTAATACATTTAATTTTCTCAAATTTTTGAAAAAGATATATTACACATCAATTTCTATTAGCTAAATATTATATCCCTTTCTGAATTCTTCTTTTTCGCTTCCCTCCGAAAGTTAATCCTTACAGTTTACATCTCTATATTATTCTCCGCTTTACTTTATTCCACCCTCGTTCGTTTTCCGAAATCTCCACGAAAGCGGGGGCGTTCTCGCCTCTTCCCGGTCTCTCTCCCCCTTCGTCACGAAGATCGAGAAAACGAATTCGAGATTCTCTTCGGGACGCTTAGATTTAACGCTCAGCATCGCGCGCTGATACACGATCGGCGGAACAATGACGACGGGCGCGGAAGCCGCGAAGTAACGGGGCGCCGAAAAATAACGATAAATCCATCGACGGGAGGGAGGAGGGGAGCAGGGAGCAGGCGTGCGGGCGAAGCTCGTGTTTACCAGTCTCCGCGAGTATTCCGCGTGCACCCGGTAGAATAAATCACTCCTTGGAGGAAAAGGAGGAGGAGGAGAGGGGGAGGGGGGAAACAAGAGAGAAGGAGGAGGCCATGTGATCCCACCTACGTCGTAGATCATCGGTAACGATCGGCGTGAAAAACTGATGGGGAAATCCAGTCTGGGAGTGGCGTCCTTTCCGGATGAAGGAAGGCACGAAATTCATCGGCGATTCCAGCGGCGACGCTTCCGCCGATATTTCCTCATTACACAATAGCCAGGGCAACTCGGGAGAGGGGGGGAGGGGGGGGGTAAGGATCGGAAAGAAGGAGGGATGCGAATGAGTAGCGCGGGACGAGAAGGAGTTTGCGAGATAGACTGATGATTGTCCTACGACGAGAAAGATTTTTTCGAGAAATCTCTAAGTCAATCTAGAGAGATTATGGACTTTTTTTTCTCTCCCTCTCCCTCTCTCTCTCTCTCTCTCTCTCTCTCTCTTTCTCAAGGAGAGTAAAGGGCGGGTGGATCGAGGATAGTTGTATGTATAAAATACGAAGAGAGTTATGACCATAAATTGAGATAAAAATAAATCACCGAGAGACGATTAGATTTTATGGATAATTTAATTTTTCTCTTTTTAAGTGTTATTTAATAAAAACTTTTCTACTGGAACGCAGTAATATAAATCATACTATTATTATATTATAAATGACATGTTAAAAATTATCGTTACTTCTTCTACTTATGAAGCCTTTGATTATTTTCAAATTGACTTTCGAAGATGATAAAAATTTGAATAGAAAATGTTATAAATTTGCCGCTGTCATCCCAACCCGTTAGATAATTTCTTTTCGCATATATGTGTGTGTGTCTGTACGTAGATATAAATATATGGGTGTGCACGCACTATATATATCTCTAGAGGACACGATGCACGAGCCATAAAGCAATTGCTTCTATTATTTCCGGACATTGTACGATTCTCGTTTCGTTTTCGCTCGGTTAGCTTTCTTCGAACTAGCGCGAAAAATTCAACCGTACACTTTATACGCAAAAAAGCGACATGTTAAAATTTTTTACGAATAAATTCACATTTACAATTTTTAAAAAAATTGAAAATCTTACACGTCCAAATATTGCATTTTCGACAAAAATTTATCATAATAAAATATTACAATAATAAAGTTTGAGTTTTACCTCTTGTGTCAAAGTCTTTTTCAATTAATCAAATGTGAATGAACGAATATTTATTTAATAATTACTCGCGCAGCAATGCAATCAGTTTCACCAGGAAAATGACTTCTTCAACATTAATATCTTCAACACAAACGCGACTTTAATTGCGGCAGCGGGATGTTAGATATGAATGTGGAATGAATGTAGAACACGCCGTCGACGAGTCGGGCATGTCCGCACGCTGAACATCTGCTGACGGATCTAAAATGAGCCCCCGTGTCTCGGGCACAGGAAGCCCGGAGCTAATGATTCGGCCTAACTCGAAACAAATGTCGCTCATCCCGACAGTAGTCGACTAAAGCGCGTTCCGTCCTGGCGATAAATTTGGCAGTAAATTGTCGCGTTAACCGTAACGTAACGTTGCCTTAAACGTTCGGGCGTTGTGCAGGTGTGGTTGACACTTCGTTGCGCTCGCTACGAAGGTCGTTTCACGCTGCCTGACATCTTTGCTTTTTATTAAATTCGGCGGTATGATGGGAGGGAAACTTGAAGAAGATAGATATATGTAAAAAATACGTACCTTCCGAAAAGGCTGTTTCTAATTATCCGAGTTTTATATACTTTTATTATTATGAAAAAAATTCTATAATAATTTATTGTAATAAAAAAATATAGAGCTAGGCAAAAAAATATTATAATAATTATATGCTATAAATATTATATGCTATAATACGTAGCTTCATAAATTTTCTTATAACAATATGCACACGAATTACGAATATAAGAGAAAGTTCATTGAAACATAATAATAAAAATATTTAATAGCTGAAAAATTGTGTGTGATGATTACATGTGTTTGAAATTTTAATTAACGGAATTGTCAAACTTTTATTTTGTTTTATTTCTTCGTGTCTTCTTATTAGTCGAAATTTTCCAGATATTTCGAAACATAAATATCTCGCGTTCTCCGGATACTCAGTGAAAACGCCAATTACATAGAATGTTAAATTAGCGCGCAATTTTGATATCAAATTTCAATGATAACCGAGCACGTACCCACGTGGGACAGAGAAGAATACCGTCGAATGAATATTTATGTATGGATAGTGAGTAGCGCGCAGAGAGAAAGAGAGCTATATAGTTCACACCCGTTGTACAGTCTAGTCTGATGTATTCGAAAAAGGGATATCGATTCATCAATATTTATGAATGTACAAAAACGTGAATGTGATAAAGAATCTTTTGAGCGGAGTAACGTAGGTTACGCTTTAACCGAAACCAGTGTAAAATCATATAATCGTGTAGTAGCTTAACGTGATAAAATCTTAATCGATTATATTGACAATTTGATGTATGAATTACATGTAAATTGACGCGATATTATTGCGATAATTTGAATATTTGTGAAAATCATATAATCTCATTGACTTTCTTTAGAATAATCGTCGGAAAAAAAAAAAGAAATTAACTTGGCACAGAAAATCCAATCTGATTAAAACTGGATTGAATTGAAACGTGACTTTAGCTTCTGAATTGGACGTGACGGGAACGTGAAATGATCGAAATTTTATAACTCTTACAAACCAACCGGTCCATGATGAGCCGACGAGAGAAATTCTCGAGGGAGAATTTTCATCGCGATAGAATTCGTCCTGGTTATGTGACTGGAATTGTCTGTCATTTCTACGCATCGCGTGTTCATAAATTTTTCTGTTATACCTCGCCAATCTCTCCTAATGGATAAAAAAAAAAAAATTATTAGACGCTCGACAGTATACGATCGTTAAAATAGAAGCAGAAGGTTCCAATCATGCTTTTCCGCATTAACAAAGTGTATAAAATTCGTGTACAAAAATACTTATAATATTTATATACATGCGCCGTAAATTTGTTAAGTTTTAAAATTATCATTATATTTGAATAAATTTAATATTTATCAAATATATATTTATTAACTCTCTTATGCGTGTGTGAATTATTTTGTTTTCTTAGAAAAATAATCAAGAAAGCGAGAGATAATATACGAAATTTAAATAAATTTAAGACGACTTAAAGAGAGAAACACTTCTAATATTATTATTCGTCCCAAAGTATTTAATCTCCGTTTCTTTGAAAACGATATTTTCAGGTTGACCTCATTTATTTAGGCTGACATGCGTGTCGCCTTCGTATCCACCCTTTCCTGCTCAAATTAGACATAAAAAATT
Source organism: Cataglyphis hispanica (assembly GCF_021464435.1). Lineage (NCBI taxonomy): Eukaryota > Metazoa > Arthropoda > Insecta > Hymenoptera > Formicidae > Cataglyphis > Cataglyphis hispanica. The sequence continues at coordinate 918,142 of NC_065966.1, read as the reverse complement.
GTGTTCACGCGAGAAATAGAGACATAAAGAGAAAGAAACAGAAGTGTCATTAATTTAACCTGAAGTTTTTTTGCGCAGGAATATAACGCATTTTCTTATTCTGTTCTGAATTGTGATGATTGCTATGCATTTTGGCTGTTGTTTCTATTGTTTAATTGTTATTTAATATCGATATATTTCCTGCGAAAGTAACATGTATTTTTTAGGAAACGATACAAGAATCAATCAATGATAAAAACTGTTAACTACAAATAACTGTTTTTGCAAAAGTAATCTCCCCTGTAATATTAAAATTATGTAATTAATTTTGATTCCAAATTTTGTTAATTTATTTGCGTATTAATTTATATTGAATAATATTTTACAACAATATTTTTTATCAGTCAAAAACTTAAATTAAAAAAAAAAGAAAGATAAAAAAATGTAGTTTTTACTTTTTAAAAATTTGTATAAATGATTAATTAATAACAACGACATTCTAAACCATACTTGCGTGTGACGTAGAATTTAATTATATTATAATATTTCACTAAACTTTTCGCGCAAGGTTATGGCGCGGATTCCGCAGCACTCGTTAACGGGCGGTTTTGCACATGTGCCTTTCGCAGAGTTTCAGTTCAACGCACTGAACTCTGCGAAATTTATAACCGGCGTCACGGCCGCAGGAGGACAAGATCGGTGAGACCGCAGGGGATGACGGGGGAGAGGGGAGGGAGAAAAGAGTACGCCAGAGACGTAGAAGAAAAGTGATGTCGCTTTCGCATGTACGAGCGGTTAATTTACGTCGCGTAAAATATACGTTTCGATTTGTCGCGGGGTGCGAAAGCGACCGGTCACGTCGTCGGCCACGTGTCGACGTTCTGTCACTGAGTGACACTCGCCGCACGAGCGCAGTGCACGATGCACTGGTTAAATCTTATGCCTGTAAGCACGTGGTAGAGATATAAAATGGTGAATATTTATTTTTTTAAATCATGTGTTATTCTTCATTTTTTAAATATCGACTGTGTGATTGAATATTGGCTTCAGCCATGGTACTTTGATTATAGCTGAGGATTAGGGCGATAGCCTCGATTTATATTGAAAATGAAAATGGGAGAGCGGCGGACGTCGAAGGGACGCGTTTTCTCGAGAAACTCGATATCGGCACAAACGTTCTCTCTTTCGGGATTAAAAAGTTACTGAATAACCTGCTCGATCACGAGCTTCCGTCACGCTGTCGACGTCTGGCGGGCTCGAAAAGCGGGAGAGAGGAACGATGGATGGTGGCCGGCTGGTTCGTTCAATATACTTTTCTTTTTTTTTCCCTTTTTTTTTTTTATTTCTGTTGCCCGGCTAACGGGACAATGCTTTAAAGGCGTGTCGGCCACCAGCCCCTTCTCCTCCTCTCCTACCTTTTCGCTATCTCCGTCGAAATTGGAATCTCTCGCATCGTCGACAAAAGTCTACACGTCGCCGAGTTGCAAAGCAATGGACAGATAGTGCAGGGCTTTAGTGAAAAATAAAAACGATCCAATCATATCGGCACGCACGACCGCGGCGGAATCATTTATTTTTCTTCCTCGATTATTATTCCCGATAATTTGTCGTTTCTTTCCGCTATTCCGTGTCTTTTTGCGATTATGCAGCCACCTTATTTTCAATATTAAACAAAATATCACGTGGAATAGCTCCAAGTAAGCGTCGCAGTTATTTATACATTTATAACAATTAGTATCTCATTAGTAATCTAATTTTCGTAAATAAAATATATATATATATATATATATATATATATATATATTAAGAGGTCTATAAAAAAATTCTATTCTGTATAAACTAAAAAATGATAAAAAATTTTTAATTTTTGCACGCAAATGTTATACACATTAATATGTATATATATTTGTTTCTGATGGATATGTCTGTGAAAGTGATAAAATTGGAAGCAATAATTAAGAGATATCATCGTTATCTTACGCATCTGTAAAATTGATAAAACGCATCATCAATTATCGCTATATATCTCTCCGACCCTCCCCCTTTTATCTGTCTTATCTGTCTTACTTTGCGCAAGTAAATGAGAAGATAAATCGCAAATGAGTTAATTCCCGCCAGTGCATTTGTTGCGCTCGACTTTATGATGCATTAACGCGCGGACGTCACCGTACCGTGCTTTGTCTGCTGCCATGAGCTGCAATTTATTATCTCCCATTTGGTCAATTAATATTAGTCAAATTTTAATTAAATTGTGTCGCTTAAAAATTTCATCGGCGGCAGAAGTAAGGGCAGTGAGTAATAATTATACGCCGACTGTACGCGAAAAAGAACAAAAGTGACATATATATATATATATATATAATTGCCGTAAATTCAGTTAATAAATATTTATAAGATAATATAATATTTATATTAAAAGAGAGAAAGAGTGCGCGTGCGCGTAAAAAGTGAAATAAATTTTTATGGAGAAAATATCTATATTTTATAAAAACAGAATAAATTTCTCTGCAATGTTATTATCGGAGAAAATACAGAGATTTCTTTTTTTAGTTTTGAAAATTCTGAATTTTTTTTTTTTTCTTTTTTGTCTATTATAATCTTTTAATTTTAACTCTCGTGTATATATATCGTGAATGAAAACACTCGCGCGTACTAATTTCGATGACAGTTAGCGATGTGCATCGCTTCAACATATGCATAACTACTCGCACGGCTGCGCTTTGATGTGCTCTCTTCTCATTGACTTCGAATGAAAGGTCGTCGAAAGGTTCTCTTCCCTTCAACGAAATAATCATCCGCATCAAGGATTTTCCGCGTAATTATCTTGACGATTAACCGCGCGCTAGCGCGGCCACCATATGGAATTAATTCTATTCCCTCCTCCTCCTCCTCCTTCCCCCCCCCTCTCCCGCCCCCGTCCTGGTTACTTACTGTCGGATGAAAACAACGCGTTGGCGCGCGCGGAAAGGCGAGAGAATGCCATAATTGCGACTGATAAAGTCATTTCTGGATTAACTTTGTCGGGGAGAATTCCAAACCGAGCTACTATACTCGATTATTTATCGTTTAATTCGCGATTATTAGTCTTTGTAGAGTGTCATTATGCACGCGTCCAGTACGATTGTTGTATAAGTCATTAGAGAAAGTTCGCGATATTTTTTTTTTTTTGAAGAATTGGCGCGCGTATCATTTCTTCAATTTTTAATTACGTTTCGTAAAAATTTTTTCTGCGGTAGTTTGGCAATCACTCGCTTGTTTCGAACAGTTAAGGGCATTTCTCTCTGCGGTGTCGCTACGCCGAATTGTCAATTTGGCGACATTCCCGATTTCCGCCATTGGAAAATTCGAGTTACGTCGTTTTCCCACGCCATTTGCGGCGATAATATGCAGCGCGAATTATCAGGCCTGTCGCATATGCATTGAATTGCCGTTGTCGCATTGCATCGGCATTGCGAAAATTTTATCGTTGGTCGGTCGAGCATGTCCAATGCGCCTAATTACCGTTCACTAATGAATCGTACCAAATCGATCGTATTACCAACATACGTCAAAGATTGCACTGAGGCAGGAGAGAGAAGAGGAAAGGAGATTCACAGGAAAAGGGCGCGCCATATAGCATAATTGTTTATATAGAACGATAGCGTCTAATATTCTATTTTACAAAATAAAAATCATTATTAATCGCGAAAATAATACAGACTCTTACGATCTTTTTTTTCTCTCTCTCTCTCTGCACGACACGTGATTGTAATAAAAATATAATATAAAAGTCTCACTTTTATTACTAATTGTAGATGATTTGTATTGCGTTTGTACAAAGAAAAATAATTATATCGCGAGGAAGATATAAGGTATATTTGTTTGAAACAAAAATTTTAAATGTGACCATACATCTGGGAACAAGGGGACGGGGACGGGAACGTCAAGAGATGAAAGAAGAAAGATCGTCGTCTGTACAATCAAAGCGAAGGCGCGAGCTCGATTGCTTGCTAAACCGGAATATTCGCACGAAGCATATCCTGCTAACGATCCTATTAATAAAAAATCCCGCGCGCCTCGCCAGTCAAGGTATTTTTCCCTTTGCTCCGTTTTCTTCCTTTGTTACGTTTGTAAAGATGACGCATCGGGGATCTCGGCGAGAGAGACGAAAACAGAACGAAGATGATGACTCGGAGAGATGGTAAATTATTGATTTAATAAACTTACGGGCGTTAAGTAAAAGGGGAGATCTTTCACCAAGGGCTATGCAATAACGTGTAATGACGTTATACGCAAAGAAAATCGCGCTCGTTTCACGATCAACGTTGGAAAGTGCGCTCCTCTTCTTTTTTTTTTCTTTTTTCCTTTAACCACTTCTGTCGTTACTTCTTCCTTTTTTTTTATCTGTCTATGTATTTCTTCCTTTCCTTTTCTCTATGCTTCTCCATCTGCGCCTCTGTCGCGAGAAGATTCCTACTTATAAAGTCTCTTTTACTCGACGCTTTTAAACGGTTAAACGGGAGGAAAAGTTGGCGAGGGACGGTCCAAAGAGATGATAATTGGAGAGGTTAACATCCAGCTACGATTATCGAAGGATCTAAAAAAATGCGATGTACATGACACTGCAGTCGAGTCGATACAAATTTCACTGCAGACTAGAATGACACCTTCCAAAGGATATAACGAATTCGCGGATCGGTAAATCTCTGATTATCCAATTTATTGACTATTTTATTAATCTTCCATAAGCCATATATATTTTTGAAATATTGTTTAATGATAAAAAAATTTATGCATCATCCGGGATGATGTTTGAAAAAAGACTATATCAATCTTTTTTCATATCAATTTTATTATATTTATTATATTTTTATTATATTTTTACTAAAAAATTATTATATTATTTATTATAAATATAGTTCTATATATTTTACGTTATATTGCATTATTAAATATCGAAGACTCTCTGGCAACAAATGGAAAAGAGGATTCTTCGAATTAACAATAAAAACAAAAAAATCTCTTTACATGTTTTGCATGGGAGTTAATAAAGTGCTTTGTTGATTTTTGCAGGCGATATGTTGTTTTCCAAAAAAAAAATAAACTTTGTCCGAGAGTAATATTTTCGCCGTGCGAAAATATGGTCGTGAGAAATTTCGTTCGGCAGCTCGCCCGTAATACAAGCAATTTTTCGTTTTACGGCATATTGTACGATACCAACTACGGCTTTACGTTTAGCATTTTCGTTCCGTTTAGAGGTGAATATTTTTCGCGCCTGTTGAAGTTGGCACCCGAGAATTTTCCGCACTTTTCGACGACCACTCGTACGACGTTTCGCCCTATTAAGTAATTTTGATCCCTTTTTACTTTTTCCGCCGAAACCCGCCGCAGAAAATTAACTCAATAATTACGTTAATAACTTCTCTTCCTTGGATCGAATTAGAATCGGAACCGGGTAGAAATTAAACCGGTTGAGATCGTTAGTAATTAAAGCGAAAAGTTATTCGACGTTTTAATTCGTTTGAGCTGGTGCGCTGGACGTTACTAATCTTAGTTAATTGCGTGTGAAATGATTAATACGTAATCATCAATCATAATAAAATGTACGTCTCACTTTGATAAAACTAGACTCAATTAAAATTATTGTAGCAATAGAAAACGAATCTTTTTTTTTACTTTATTTATAATGCATCGATTTATTTGCAAGTGTGACAGTGAAGTGTGCTGGAATTATATGTTATTTTATTATTCACTCAATAATTTTATTCTGCATTTGTATGTTTGCCGTTTGCTTCAAAGGAGTCGGAAACGCTTTAACGAATACATATATTTCTCGATTATTCCATACATTTAGAAGTGGCTTTCCCAGGTTGGCGGAGATCTGGAAAAAATCCCGCCAGTTCCGTCTTCCAGCAATCGTGCAAAGAAATATGGTTCGCGTATGCGATCACGCGTGCGAGAAACATATCGAAGCTGAAAACGTTTTCTTCCCTTCCGGCATCTCGCAGTCCGGGCACGCCCGCACGTCTCGCGGAAGCAAGATGAAGGAGAAAAGGAAGAAGACGTAAGAATAAAGAAATCGGGACTGAGAAAGTACTCCCGACGTCAAATCGGTCAAGATATAGAAAAACCTATTGAATAAAAAAATATCGGGAAGCTTAACCAACTTGTAGCAACGAAACCGAGCTGCGGCATTTTGACATTTCTAACAGTAGGCTGGAGGAGCAACAATATGAATTTTTCTGTTATACGAAAAAACGTTTTTTTATAAAAAGTAACAGATAGAAATAATACGTACATATGATTCATTTATTTTAAAAAGCAAGTCAAAAATTTTAGAGATGTTTTATTTAAAAAAAAAAGAATTAGAAATACTTTTCTCTCTTTTATAATGATAAATTTATTATATTATTATATTATCTTTAATTAATTTCTATTAGAAAGACCATTTAATTATAATTTTATATATAATAAAAAGTAATAAAATTAATTCGAGCGAGATGGAATCACCATATTTGTAGGTGATGAAAAAGCACATCTGCACGTCTCACTTTTTATTATCTTTTTATTTAAATATTCTTATCATTTTTAAAAAATTTTTGCCTTCCCTTTATATCATCAACTTCGCGTTTTCACGGCGCGAAACAAATCCCAAACGCCCTTAGACGATGCGTTTCTGATAGCCGACGATTGGTTCGTCTCGCGAACGAACACGCGAAGGGTGCAATGGTAATCCTCGCAAAAGTAACGGAGGGGTGCGAGAAAATAAAGATACTCGAGAGATTCGAGCGCCCGCGCGAGAGGAAACCAAGAAGGGGGAGGGGGGGGGAGGTGGCCGTTCTTGCCGTTAATGCGAATTTAATGCGACGCCGTTTTCTTTCTCCACGCTATCTGTCTCTCCCTTCCTTCCAGTCTCAGCTTCTCCGTTCCCACGTCTTTTATAATCGGCACATTTCTGCCTTATTTTTTTTTTCCCCCGCGTCGATGCAACAAATCGCCAGAGACTGCAGATCCGTGCTCGCTCATCATCTACCGCGAAACCTTTTCGTTTCCGTTTATCGATAACGTATAATCAGAGATGTATCCAAGTAGTATTGATTCTTTCATAGAGGAATATCAATAGAGGAATATTTTAAACGATAATTTTTTTGCAAGAAACTTGGAGCTCAATTCTTTAGTACGCAGCAACCTGTCATTTATTACAGCTATGGAATTTGGCACATTAATAATATTATTATTTTATCTAATAAAATTAATAAAAGAGATACTTATTAATCATATTTTACTTTATCAAATTATCTTAGTATAAATGTTGTAGTGATATTTGGACTGAGAGAAATTCGGGAGTAATGGACGAGAGACATTCTTGACGTTCTGCGACTGTATTCCATGAAATCTCTTCTTTAGGAAGGCACGATTGACCTTCGCAGGAATAACGTGCGGCTGCAGGAGTAACGTAGATCGAAAGTCGGTGGTTTCGCAAGGCGGTATTCGGCGTTTCGATTCCGATAGGCAGGCGAACCGTGGCGGGAATCCCAAGGGGAGCCGGCAACCACCGCCTGTACTTTGTTCGTGCGGGACGTGAATGTATTTCGAATTCATCCCGAGGGACAAGGCTTTCTCTCTCTCTCTCTCCCTGTCTCTTTTTCTTTCTCTCTCGGCCCGTTCGTCCCTATCCGACCGCTTTGTCTCTTTTTATTTGTCCCGGATATATAGTGACTGCTTTATGTAACTGTCGCTAAGAGATTCCTCGACACGACGAATTGACGTAACGCATCAAGGAAGAAATATAATCGTTTTATTGGCAAAATTAATTTGTATTATAGATATAAATCGATCGAACAATTTTGCTCCAAGATATCTTATTCAATTAATTTCATGTAATTATAAATTAATTTGGAATTAATTTTTTAAAGTGAATTTAATAATTTTTTTTTAACTCTATATACAATGTAATGAATTCTGAAAGGGAATATAATTTTTTCTTGTCAAATTTTAAAATACATGGAGAAGTCGCAGAATTATATAAAGATACATGTGTAAACGGACAGAGAAAGTTTTTGAGAGCATCGGCGAACAATGGCATGATCCTAATGGCATTTCCTCTAGTGTCTTTCAGGAAAGAGATTGGCGGAATCGAGCGGTCGATGGTATTTACGGTTCGTGTACCGTCGATACGGATAACGATGTTTGCTTTCCGGAGAAAATCGCGTTGGACACACGCTATCGCGTATCTTTATATGATCGGTGCAATTGGATTGCAGGATCTTTAAAAGAAGCGGCGATACCGAAATCAATTCATTTCCCTCCCGTTTTCCAGATGCTGTTAAAGAACTGAATTTGACATCTCGTCTACGATTATTCGATATCTCGTCTATTATTATTCTGCAGAATTATCTTATTACAGTGGTATTCCCAGGTACAAGTGTGATATTTATTCCTTTTATTTAAAAAAAAAAAAAAATTATTTAAAAATTATTTTTAAAAATTATTTAAGAATTATTCCTAAAAATTATTTTTGAAAATTATTTAAAAATTATTTACTTAATTTATTTTAAAAAAATTTATTAGAAATGACACAATGTAGTTGTAAAGAATGTAAATGCAAAACGGAGGTTTTTTTTAAACATCCTGCATATAATATGTCAATATCTACATCTGAGAGAGTAGAAATTCTTCGATTTTCTTCGTTTAAGTTGCGAGATGTAATATGATGGTGCATTATTCATTCCTTGTATGGGTTATCGGTTATCACGATTTCATTCGGTTACGGCGAGCAGTTTCTGCTGCCGCGGCACCGGAAAGGGATCTTATAAAATCGACGTTTATGGATCAATGCGTTCCAATGTTCTAACCGCGATTCAATAACTCGTCGTGATTTAGTTCGCCGCAGCTCGCCGTGGAAGCTCGTTACCGCAGTAACATGATGTATTAAGCGCAATATAACTCCGCGGTTTCTTTCACGGTCGAGGAGTGACCGCAAAATTGCATTAACGAAACGAAAGTATATACAGAGCGTCCTAGAACAATCATCATTTTCTTATATCTTCGCCGAGTATAAAATCGAAAAATCGAAAACTTTATAAAAATCTGAAGAAACCCCAGTTTTATAGACAGTTTAAGAAAATTAATCGTAATTTTTACGTAATTTCTCAGATTTTTAAAAATATGGACTATATTTGTTAATTTTTTTTTTCACGTTTTACATAACTTGTAGAAATTAAAGTGCCATAACAAGGATTTGATAAATACGAGTAAAGCTTATCACGACAATTTCTTTTCATGCCTTCTTTTTCTGTTAGGTTTCCTGTCCTAGAAAAACAATGCGTGCCACGTTTTCTTCCGCCAACTCGGGAACGATTACAATGAGATCATGTCGACAGAGAAAGCTCGTTACTGTCTGTATTATAGTATTCGGGAAGAAATGCGGCGGGAGGGGGAGATGACAGTGACGAACGCCCGTGCAAACTGCAGAGCTTTCGCAAAATCAGCTGATCGGAAAAACTGCTCGTAGAAGCATATTGTACGCGAATTTCCGGGAATGTCCGACACAATCTAATTATGCGTTTCGTATTTCCCGTGAATATATATATATTCGACACGACGGCTCTTTTATCCACCTATCGCTCGCTGATTTTAACGGGCGGAAAAGAAAGAAACGCGGGTCTCGCGTTTCTCGCGGGTTTGGTGACGCGAACGATAGAAGAGAACACACACACGCACACACACACACACATAACACAGGGAAGGCGACGATTCACGGCCATTCAATAACTCGGGCATTATTTAGTCTCCGGGAAGCTCGTTACTGGCTCGGTAACGTCGTCTTTCGTTCCTCGTCTTCGCTCTCCGTGTGCTTGTCGTCGGTTAATCAGCCAGCTCTCGCTAGGCCCGATTCACTTCTGCCTTAACTCTCTCTCTCTCTCTGTCTGTCTCTCTCTCTCTCTCTCTCGTCGGGGAACTCCGCTATTAATACTGCCGTGGTTTCTTTGTTCGCCCTTCCCGCCAACGGTACAGAGCTTACCAGAGCTGCTCCGCAGCCCCCAACTTTCTCTTCTGATGTTGTTCCCGCTCTCTCAGATTCTACCCCTTGTGATCACCGTCACCTTCTATCGTACTTCTTACGCATACGATTTAAGCGCCGGCGAAACCAGCAATGAAAATTATTTTCGTATCGAACGCGCGCGCGAGAAAGAGAGAGAGAGAGAGAGAGAGAAATTGTTAAGATATAATAGATAAAAATAATAAAGTTCAATGTGCCGGATATTTCTAAAGCCGTTTTAGCTCGACTACATTCGCTGGTTTGTTTGAGTGACTTAATAATGTTGGGTCGGTTGATGACACCCACGCATCTTTACATTGACATTCTAGTCATGAAACGATAGAGAGGACAGGGGGAATTGTGGGGAAGACGACGATTGCGAGATGCAAGGGAGAAAGAGGAAGAGTGACAGCGGGGGCGGGATTAAAATTCCGCGTGCGATGAGCGGGACAGGCGACTTCCCCCAAGTTAAATTAAATCGTAGCGGATTTCTTCTCGCGCGTATCGCGAACTAAGGGGGTGGGAGAAAAAGCGAAGATATAGTGAATGGATGAGACGGAGTTGCTGCATGCACCGGAAGTTATTATCCCCGCGGCGGAGCAAATGATATTGTGTGCATCAGCGCGGGTGATGATCGCATAGCTCGATGTGAGAAAGAGAGATAGAAAGAGAGAGAGAGAGAGAGAGAGAAACGAAGATGGAGATAAAGATTTATAATAATGGCTTTGAGGCGAGTGTCGTCTCGGAAATCGAATGCAGGAAATTGAAAGTATATTTATCATTTAGATTAGAGCCGCGAATGCGCCTTCTCTCTCTCTCTCTTTCTTTCTCTCGATACGCGGTTTAATACGCGATTTAATACGAAATGATAAGAAGAAGAACGTCGAGTTATATATACAGAAAACCGATAAAAGGAGAGAGAAAGACATAAAAATATTTGTACGCGACTAACGCTCTTCTCGCAAGATAATTTGTAGAGAGAAATTTAAAACAGAAATATTATAAGTCAAATATTTTTTAGGATAATTTGAATAAAATTAACTTTTGCAGGTCACATATTTTTTTACTCTGCCACACGTGTCTCGTCGCGGTTTCAGCTGTCAAAGTGGCTGAAAAAATCTGTATACAAAAATTTACATATATTCCTTGAGATCTCTGTTGAATATAATCATGTGCAACAATAGTTAAAAATTAAATTTTAAACATTTCTTTTTATTTGATTTAAGAGGCCTTCGGGATATTCTAGCGTTAAAGTATCGATAGGATTAAAATGATCCATATGTGACATTTAACAGTTAATTAATATTACCGAAGATGATATATAATGACGTTTAATATCCAAAACAAATTTTAATTTTATTCGGAACGAAACTGACCCGTAGCAGAACGAAGAGGGTTAAAGGCCACGGTTGAAAGTCACTCGAGTTTAATTATCGCACTTGTCCCTCGGAGAGGGACAAGTGCTTTGTGCTCTCTTTCTCTTTTTCTTTCTCTCCCTCCTCTCTCTCTCTCTCTCTCTCTCTCTCTCTCTCTCTTCCTGAGTGCAGTATTTTTCTAGATATAGACGCCGCCTAGCGGGCGGCACGAATGAAAGGCCGTCCTTCTTTGCGGTGCTTTGCCGGAGTTTCATAGTTATCAACGCACGACATATTTTAAGCACTTGACGCACCGCGTCCCCTGTCCGCTTCCTTTAGCGCATTGTCGCGAAGCTCACTGACCGGAAATACGGACACCCTTGAGAGAGCCTACGTTCGTACCTCCGGGTTATGCTTTGTTCGCACACTCCTCTCGCATACGCGAACCGGAAATATCGTTCCTCATCTCTTTCTCTCTCTCGTACACATTCACTCTTCCTCTCTCTATTCATTTATCTATACGCGAAAAAAAATGTAGAACAAGTTTTCAAAATGATAGAAGTAGCATCACTTATCGCCGCTGAATTAAAAATGCACAATTTTTTTTTTTAGAGGAAAAAAATTATTACTTTAGGCTGCTGGAACCTACATTTTTCCGCAGCTTATTAAGTAATAAGATTTATATTTACTGAAGCAACTTTAAAAGAAAATATATTATAATAATAATATAAAAATAATATAAATAATTTTATAATTAAATTCGTTATTTCGCCATACGAATTGAATTAAAAATTATTTCAAACTTCGAGATTTACATTTAGTCACCAAGTCAATTATAATCGCTCGAATCGAAATATTTTTACTCGTTAAGGATTACCATCGCTAATACTCTCTCTCTCTCTCTCGCTCTAATCATAACAATTCAATGATACGAAGTTCTCCGCGCCGTGAATTATTTTTTTTTTCTTTCTCTCAGACTGTCGCCGAAACGAGGCTTGAAGTGCGAAATTAAATAAAATATGCAAAAGACTTTTTCTTTTCTCTCTTTTTTTTTTAAGGGAGGGAGGGGAAGGGAGGAGGAATGGAGAGAAGCTGCCCGCGGGCCACAAGTCTCCGGTGTGGCCGGAAGAGAAGCTCTGCGTAACCGGAACGGAGAGGATAGGGCGTCGCCGTTGGTGGTTAAAGACCGACGACGGCGAAAAAGGGCCGAAAAAGGGAGACAACCGCGATGGATAAATACAATAGTTTGCTGAGACAAAAGAAGCGTATTTTATGGGGGGGGGGGAGAAGGGGAGCCGCGCTCACGGTTGTTACGATTGTGCAAACTGTCGTCTGGTTCCCGGCTCGTAGTTACTGCTCGTAACGGAAACATATAGTAATATAGTATAGGTATAGCACGCTGCACAATTCCTTCCCTTACATTTCTCGTCCTGGGGGTCGCTGTAACTTATGCGAGGTGCCATCAGAAATTTTACTCGCACCCTTAAAAATTTTATGATATCGCGTCAGAGTCCGCGAGTTGTGTTTTTCTATTAATGTCAAGGCCATCTGTTCTTTGTCGGAACTTGTACGAGATATACGAAGTTTATACGAAATCTCAGGGAATTTTCCTTCTGTCGGATAAGTCGGATAAACTTTAATAAATTGGAATTTTCTCTGACTTTTTTAGTAAAAATAAAAATCCACTTTTTAAATATAAATTTCAATATTTTATTTTATTCTATTGACAAAATTTTGATTATATATAAAATATTATTAATGAAGAGACGCACATTATAAAATATTATTAACAGATAGGCATAATTAGAATTTGATTTTTCTTATTAAAAAAAAAAAAAGCCTGCATTTCTCTTTGTTTTATTCAGAACAGGACAGCTTTGTCAATTCACCCACGCTATCGTGCGACTAATGAATCACAAACCCGGCGAATTTGCAATCATTCTAGCACCGCCTTCGTCGAATGCACTACTTGCATCATCGTATGCTCTCGGTATTATTAATCCGCTACCTACAATCGCTTATCGTTGTCGACATCTGCATCCTGCACGGCCTCCACTTTGAGTAATAAATCTTACTGGCTACGCGAACCAGAGATCTTATCGACCTCCAGTCAACTGGACACTCGTGGCAACGGTTCCCTTTCTCTCTCTTTGTCTTTATCGTTCATCAGTCGCGTTTAGCAATTAATGAGAGCCAACGAGCATAAAACGATCATTATTCGGCGAAATGGTGTACTGGCGCGCGTGGCCATTCGTAGTCGTTTCCTCTGATTAAGTTCGCGTCTTACAAACGAGCGTTTTGTTGCACTTGAATGATTTTAAACTCTCTCTCTCTCTCTCTCTCTCTCTCGTTGCCTTTTAATTTCGCAATTAATAATATGGGCCGCCCGCTGTGTATGAGTTATAAATTGCTCATTTATGTTATTACGCTCTGCAAAAGAAAGTATATCTTTAGCAAATTATACACGTTTGTATTTAGTATTTTTATATTTTAATTTTTTAATTTTATATTTTCATATTTTCTATATTTGTAAAATATTGAGATACAATTTTAATAATTACGAGAAAGAAATCGAGTAGTTCAATAATTATGAAAAAAAAAAATTGCATTTGTTAAGAAATGTTGAATTCGTTAAATTTTGAATGAAAATAGAAAAATAGCTAATTACTTTTCAATGGAGATGAATAAATTAATACTCGTGATGCACTATTTTTTTTTTTTTTTGTCAAATGCAACTGAATGCTCTCCGAGTCCTTTCGTAAAAAGTGCAAGCTCCCGCGCATCGCGGTCCATGCGTCAGAAAATCGGTTCGTCCTTAAACCAACGATAATGGAGGGAAATCGACTGGGATGGGTTACGCTTCACGGAATGCCTCCATTTCGGTCTCTCGTGTGGAACGAGGCGCGGTAATTCTTTGGTCACTCACGCATGGAGAATGCGAGGCTACCGACAAGCAACCCGATAAAACCCCATTGGGAAGGGACCGTCGTTGGATAAACGCGGCGAGTAAAATGTGTGAACGCACAGATTATATGCGGCTATCATGACCCAATTTCTATAGGTAAAATGCGTTTAGAGGGCGACGCATTGGAAATTTTACAAAATTTAAATATTAATTTGATAAAATAAACGAACAGCATAATTTATAATATATATATATATATATATATATATATATATATATATATGCATAATAACATTATTTATAATGATGTGAAATATAAGATATTTTAAATATTTTATTATGCATTATATATATATATATATATATATATATATATATATATATATATATGCATAATAAAATATTTAAAATATCTTATATTTCACATCATTATAAATAATATTACATTATTATCAAAATATAATCAATAATATATATAATCAAAATAATTAGCAAATATCAATTAAAGATAGCTGCGATGAAACTCGAAGAATATAATTAATCTTGGTTAAAAAATATAGGTTCAAAAAATAATTGTGACATATAAAATACTTTAAATACTTTATTCTCTATTTGTGAAAAAAATCTCCATCGTGTGTTTAAAATTTTGTCGAATAATATTGCGTTTTACACGGTGAGGCTTTTACGTTCTGTTAATTATTTTGCCGGTGGACAACGCACAGATGGCGGATTATCTCTGTTTATACGCGGGATCTCGCTTGGTACAAGTGGTATGGAGAAATATCCGGCTTACAGAACATGCAATGCACTCGGTATCTGCCGTACATTTATCCGCATTATCCCCGAATTAGGCGTACCACGCGTGGACACGCAGCGCAACTGTTTACGAACATGCACTGAATTACAAAGCATTGGAATACGAAACACGATTGCCCCTCATTCTATACAGGGTGTCCTAAGTTGCTAGGATAAAATTTTAATTTAATATTTTAGCCTTTGCGGAGTATTTGTTGATTTATTGATGAAGTTTCGAAGTAATTACAGTAGTTCGCGAAATTAATCGAGATAAAACGCTTCGTACATTTTAAGAAATCATTTGGAAGCCTATTATTCTAGAAGTGTGTTATATTTTTTGATAATCTATACAAACTAAGATTTATTTCATCTCTACTTTTTTTTTTTTTATTATATTTAAACATCTTATGGAATTTTCGAAACATTTGATTTCAACACACAACTATGTATTATTCGAGTACATCCATTTTTAATAAATACATAATCTTGAAATCGAACAATAAAGCCTGAATGGGTTAAACAAGATGTGCGCAGCTCGCTTTAAAGGAATCATCGCGAATGAATGCGCCAATGGACCAATTATCTGTTCAACATTTATGTATGAAACATTGTCTCCAAGCTCGTGCCTAACGAGCCGAAAGAATAAGGGAGCTCGGCGATGGACCACTTGTCCGGCATAATAATAATCTACGTCGCCTTTTCTCCTCGTTCTATCCGACAACAACGGTCGAGGACGACCCTCGCCAACTTCGTCGTCCCTCTTTCCATCATCCCCTATGCGGAATCCTCGGGGGTAGCGTATCTCATCCACCCTCTATGCGGAACTCTTTGCCACCGTATGTAGAGCACACACCGCGCGGTAATAATATGCCAGGCATCGGCAGGCCTCACAGCCTCGAATGCGCGTAGAAGCGAGAGCATCGGGAATTTAAATTTTCACCTAAACTGGAATTCTCTCTTCCGTAGTCATGACGGTCGGCGAGTAACGGTCGTAGTAAAAGCGAACGCGAATCGTTGTCATCATCGTCGGAGGGTCAGAGATAGTAGCTTTGAGGTGACGAGACTCAAACGACGCGGGTGCACCCTGAATTTTGTGCCACGCATCCGCAAGTAAACATACGAACACAGACATACACGAGCGAGTGCCACGTACAAGGGGGAGGGGGAGGAAGTTGGCGATTTAATCTTCTTTTTTGCAGCAGCAGCAGTACTAGCAGCGAAGCATGCCTTTGATGTAAAAGCGAGCGAGACTCGATAATCCCGGTCGACTTTTTTTCGTTTTGCGAGTACAGAGCGCGAGCTCTCGCGTAAAACAGGTGGAAAGTCACGTTTCGAATTTATATCAAATTTATTTGTTTATTACGACGCGCGTATCGTGCAAAAATTATATTATCACTCGTCCATTGATTACACTGCTTGTCATTATCATCTTGGTGCGAATTCTTCTCTTATAATTATTAAAATTAAAACAATTAAAATAAATCTCACCTCATAGGATAATATTTGAGAAACTGACTGTATCCAACCTATTATTGAATAAATTTAATTAGCCGATCATCATATAAAAATAATTCTATTTGCGGACCGGAAATTGCGCGGCAAAATTTATTAGCGCGTTGCTAACAAAAGAAATTGAAGACACAAAGAGCGCGCAAGTCTAACACCTATTTGCACGATCTTTTGCATAAAAAAAAAAAAAGGAAAAAGAAACGAAAAAGAAATCAGATAAAGAGAAAGAGAGAGAGAGAGAGAGAGAGAGAGAGAGAGAGAGAAGGCGCATTTATTACTCGATGCGCTTCGTTCCCCGTCTTCCCACTCTCGCAATCTCGACCCGCGTTTTCGTTTAAACGCAGTTTAGGATGCAATAACGTCGTCTGGCGCGCTGCCACTGGACGAGATACTTGTTACCGATTCCAGTCGCGTCTCCGCATATTTGCCGGGCTAGTTCTTGTAAATTAAAAGTCCTCTCCGCCCGCGACCCCCCCCCCTCTCTCTCTCCCAGTCGCGTCTCCTACGCTTTCGCGGAGATGCAACCGGAAACACAACATATTTTCCCGCATCGCTGATAAAGTTGCTGCTGTCAGAGACACACTCCAAGCGGTCCAAACAATTTCAAATATACGGCCTTTTAGCTCTTGTAACGTGTACACTCGTAGCGAAAAGCGTGTCGTTTATTTCTTTCATCCTGCTCTATTACATCGGACGGCGGTAATTTACATTTTTATGGAACTCGTGCTTTTTCATTAGTAATGAGATATTCAGGATGGAACCTATTTCATACGCGATTTGCTCGCGCAAATATTACGGGCACTCTTGATTCGCTTTTAAGTGCCAGCGTTGCTTACGTGTGTAATGGAAAATTGCGAAGAAGTTCGGAGAAAGAGAATTTTACGCAACGATATTCGTGGCACCGACTGGGGGAGACAAAAGGGGCACAAAAGAATAGTGATAAGAGAAAGAGAGCGCAAAATCAGTAATTATTCTATCTGAAGAATCAAACGGAAAGATGAGAAATAACAGAAGGAAGAGAGACATGAAGGATCTGCGAAGGACTAGCGAGAGTATCATGGCAAAGGTACTTTTCCCGTGTGTTTCGGATTCATATACTCTTCAACTCTTTCTGGTTTAAGGATACTCCGCAAAATGCGTGCGATGCGAAGAGATGCCTATTAGCTTTGTTATATCGTGTCAGCCATTGAAGTTATTTAATCATCGATTTTTTATAGAATTCCGCGAAAATTTATATTTTCCTTTTTATTTTTTTAAGATTTATTCGGTGAAAGTTTAATTTTTTTATATTATTATGTCATGATATTAACGATATATAAATTATAATTGAGATGAGAAATTTAAATAATTTACAATTTGTCTTATTAATAGAATCATTATTGCTTTGTAATTAAACAAAATTTTTTAGCAAACTGATAACACTTAGCTAACGAAATATTTCTACAATTTTAGCACCGAAGAAGTTTCAGGGCAGCCAAGCTGTTGAAGAGTGAAATGAAATGTTTGCGTACCGTCCATTGCGAATTTTCATAACGCAACCTTTTGTGTTTCACACGCGTAAAAAAATATTCATTTTCCTTTGAATTATTTATAAAGCGCGCGCGTAGCATGTTTTAATTATTCACCTACCTCGATTCTATATTCCGCTTGTCGCAAATTTATCGCGACATAGATTTTTTTATGGGATTAAAATTATCTCATCGATAGATTGTTTAAACATTTATTGTCGAAATACGATTAAAGGAGTATTTTTTTTTTTTTATTTATTTCATGCAACAACGATAAATTCAATTCTTCTCGCTCTCTTTAAATCTTCGTCGTTTCTTCTCAATATTCGCGAGATTTATTTTCGAACGGATCACTAATTACGACCCCATGCTTTTAACAAGGTTTTCGCGAAATTCAAAGCCGTTTGCGTGTCGCGAAACATCTGTTAGGGAGACACACGTAACGTGGTAAGTAAAGGTAGAAAGCGTGAACATTCTCGTGACAATATTTTGAAATAACACGATTCGATTTTCGATTTTTAATGATAGGATTACAATAAAAAAGATTTGAATACGCTTTAAAAAAACTGACAAAGTTTAGATGAAGTTTTTTGCGAATACAATGTCTGAATTTTTCAACATCCTTCAATTTTCAGACACACTCTTTTGAACTTTTAGAAAAACGACTCTAATGATTAAGACGGGGTGTCTGAAATTTCTTTCAGACACCCAGATTTGAAAATTTAGAAAAAATGAGTCTGAATTTGTAGAAAATTTTTTTACAGTGTAGATTTTGCTCGAGAAAAAAAATTAAAGGCATGGTGGAATCGCATTGTTTTGCGAATATTTAAAGATGAGTATCTCATCGAGCAACTATCGACAGTAATGTTACGTAAAATCCTCGCAATTAGCGCAAGTCCACTTTCGGCAATATACTCTGCAATCTATCGGAAATGCTTCACAAAGAGAGCCATTCGCTTAAATAAAGAGCAGCGTGCGAAGCGGTGATAGGCGCGCATGTGAGGCTATTCAAAAATATCGTTGAAAACGCAGGTCGTTGCGATAACGCGATTAAAAAGCACGACGGAAACGCGTTAAAAATTGACGATCACATCGCGTAGAAAACGAAAGAAAAAGGATAAATGAATAAACTGAAAGAGAGGAAACGTGGAGAAATTTGTCCAACACGTCGCCAGGCAGGGGTAGGATCAGCGGCAGAGGGATTAATAAAGTTTCAACGGTGCCGTCGTTGTCGTTTTTTTACCACTTCGCTTCCACTCGAATCCTTTCATTCGACGTTTTCCACGCTTATTAGCGCGGGTCAGTGCATAGTTCAGCGGGATTCGACGTTTGATATGACCAATTTTTTTTTTTGCTATGGCAGTTTCCCATACCCACGTATTTCCCCGCTCGTGTATCGAGAGACGAAAAACAGGAACGGCTGATGATGAGCATGGATCAGTGAAAATCGCGAAAATGATATCGACAGTGAGGGTTTGGCATTCAGTCTAAAATTTATCGGTAGCTTTTCCTCGCAACGATATTTAAAGGTCCTGACTGATGTATTGTCTCCTATCAGGCTGAGAAATTATATAATTATTTGTTTCATCATAATATAAAGATATTTATTTTTAATTATTTATTAGATCTAGCTATTTAAAATTTTTTAAATTTATCTCATGAAAATAAAAGGCAAACTAAATTTGTCATATATTTAAAGGAAAAAAAAAATTGCATTTTAAGTATTAAATATTATCCATATTTTTTTCTCATATTAAGAATACATTGTGTTATTTTCGCATGTAGCATATTTACTTCATTTAATGGCAACATCATTTTAGACTGCATTAAAGGAATGTAATTGCACGACTTGTAGGATATTAATATATAGTTATCTCGTGATTTTCCAGAGTGACGAAATATCGATGCTATCTGAAAACACAATGGAAGAGAGCGCGCTCATATTGCGCGAGGCATTTTTCCTCCTCGACGTCTTTTTCCATGCGATCGAACGCACTTATCGAGTATTATATCTGCAAGCCCGACATCTCGTCTCTGCGAAATAAATCGAATCTCCGTCGGTGATGCTGCGCAACGAAGCAACGTGTCCCGTTTATTTTCGTGTCGCGACATGCGTACCTGTATGTTTTTTCTTCCATCAGCTGTGCATCACCAAGTGTCAAAACATATGCATTTAGAAAAAATAGGCGACGAACGCGCGCGCGTAAAACAAATAATATATATATATATATATATATATATATATATATATATATATATATATAAAGTATATACCGCGGAAAAGAAACAAAGTTTACAAGTTTACAGAGCGATGAAAAATTGGCAAAATATAAATAAATAACCGGTTCTAACTTATTCGCTACAATATATTGAATTTTCAATAAAAACATTCGTTAAAAATCCAGAGAAGTATATAACGCGGGTAAATATTTGTAACTTTTCGACAAGATAATATTTTTGTGAATGGTATTTTTTATTATATGCTTCTCTATACATACATGATCCACACACGGAGGAACGGAAAGTTCCGGAAAGTACATTTCATTTTTACGTCCCGATATTAGATTCGGGGGTGAAATCTCATTTCTGACTGAAATCGCATCTTCGTCGTGGCTGCACAGCAATGTATAGGTATCATAATTTCGACTTGAGAGAGAAGTCCTCTGTCCTCCTCTTTTTATTGCACTCTTCCGATGCCGAATGTCAAACAAGTTTACAAAGAGGTGAATTTCACGTGGTTTGGCTAGACGGTTGACTCGACGGAAAATATATAAAACTGTCGAGATTTTCTTGGAGATTCCACCACCCTTGAGGTTCCCGTGTGAACCGTTTTAGAAAAATTCATAAAAGTACAGTTACATTGCAATCACTTTAGGAAATATACACATAACATAGTTTAGTGAAATTTAAAAAAATACTATAGTCTATAAAAAAAGTACTATTGTATATATAAAATCAGCTGTTGGACTAAAATTGATTTCTGAATCGATTGACTTTACACATGAAAGATATTGCTTTAATGATTCTATATATACATATTGTTTTATTTTATAAATTTATATGTATTACACAACATCATTTTTTATGTCATTTTAAACGTTATTCTAATTATTACGTTATCATAATTATTTGTATATTCTATAACTTCAGGGTGACATAATAATTATATTAGATATGATTATATATGATATGTGCATGGTGAATGAAATGAATGATTAACGTCAATTTATGAGCGATTATGCACGAAGAGTGAATTGACGCATTACTAGACTGAATTATTAAACTGTTTATATTGAAAATTATGTTCGTTTCATATTGATATTAACCTAATATTAATATTGATATTATTATTATTATTATATAATAGCATGTATTCTCACTTGTACAAACCACTAGTTTGTTAAATATTTATGACATTACGGTTAAATGTTTAAATAAACTGTATCATGCGATTATTATACCGTAACAATCGCGCAGAAAAATATAGCTTCATGTGATATTCTTCGAAATTTAATATCAAACGTCATATGGTTCTTGGATCAAATACCAGTTTTCCAATTCTTATCCCGACTTACGAACTTATTGACAGCACATGTTTCACTTATATTGAATTTATTGTTCTACACAGCAACTTTCTTCACATCCGAAGTAGAGCAGCGTATCTCGACGGCCAAATTCCGTCACGTGGTCGGATCGATTAAAATCCGATTGTGATCTCGCGAGAGAGAAAGAGAGAGATGGGAGTGGGAGGGAAAAGAGAGACGTGCATTTTCGAATTTTCCGAGGGAATGTATATTGTACTCGATATATAACCGACTCTGATAATCTGACCGCCGCTAGCTGGGTGACTCTGTCAAAATGTCTGTCGGAATAATCTCGGCCGCACGTGTCATTGCAGGGCGTGACGTCACCGCTTTGGTTTCGGCTCAACGTGGGACCGAATCCGTTTCCATCGGACAGCTGTCGTCGCGTATTCGTATCGTCAAATTTCCGATTTGTTCCGGCCCTCTTTTGCCTCCCTTCTCTCCATCTCCCTTTTGGAGCGCACCGCATTTTATCATCGATTTTTCTTGCACAATAAATAATTAACTCAATTTTGCCTATCAATGGATATCTGAAAAGAGCGAATTTGAAGAAAATATTTTATAAATTTTTTTAATATTTGATCCGACCTGGAAAATCAAAAGAAAAATATTTCAACACGAGTCACATAAATTCTTAATTCAAACTTATATTGATTGAGATAGAGAATTTCAGGAATTATAAAAGATATATATATTATATTATTTTTTTTTAATTACAAGAAATGAATGGCGTGATACTATTAATCGTTAATTTTTACCTAATCTATCCCTAAACCTATACCTAATATATACATTATCTATCCCGACAATCTCAAGGAGTCGGCGCAACCCGTACTTATATACCCGGGATTTTCCGTCGATTCATGAAAATTCTTTACGCGTACAGGGCGTGCACGGTTGCCGCCTTCGTCGTCGTTGTCGTCCTCGTCACCATTCGACATCAAGTTTGCACAGGACGACGACGGTCGTTAGGATGGGTAAACTTCGAGTACCGCGACGCGCGAGATTCTTTTTATATATCCTCTTCCATCATCGGGGACGAATTCCCGGGTTCGCCCTGCCACGAATCCGGGACTTCTTGCGCGCACATGCCCTTTCACGACGTGAGGGAGGGAGAGGAGGAGGGGGGGGGGAGTGTATGTGTCTGTGCACGATGTGTACGTGTGTATGTGCATGGATGATGTATATCGGATGCCTTTCCCTTTCTAAGTAAGCCTTCCGGCGTGATTCGAGTGCGATTCCGAACGTGTTCGCGACGGGTGCGGCTGGTAAATAAGGGAGGAACCCGGTAAATTCTCGCTAAACCGTGAGCTCTCCCCGACTCTTCTTCTTCTTCTTTTTTTTTTTTCTTCTTACCCTTCTTACAAGACGGCGATGGAAGGTCCCCTGAAAGAATTCTCTCTGCAGCGTAGTACGAGACACCGAGGGTAGAATTTATTTTGACTGCAATCGTTTAATCTACCTGCGTTTGTTTATCCTTGTCGTATGCAAATATCAGATGGGACATAACGCGGGGACGCTTGCTTCATCAAAAAAGTTTGACGCAAAGTCCCCTTTCACGCCAAGTTTTCCGCACACACACATATCTACTTTTATAATAATTATATAGTATATATAATAATATTGCATCTTTTTAATCACACAATTTAAAATTTATTATATATTGATTTAAAATTTGTTTATATCTTTTTTTTAAACATCATTCAACATAAAATTGAAAATTTGAGAAATCTTTCGACGAATCCGTCGATCCTGAATTTTGAAATCGGCAAGCGCGATTTGCTCTTCAAACATGACTTTTCATGACAATCTTGTGGATTCTTGATGTCGCGCGATGCGCGCACTTTTCACAATTTGAGAATTGCACGAGAGCGCAGACTTTTCACGTATTGACGGCAACGCATCGTACGAGAGAGAAAGAGAGATGTTGCCTCACCTAGACTTTTGACGACGAACGGTTGCGAGTGAAATTTTGTCGTGTTTCGAAACTCGGGACTAACGAGTAGAGCGCCGCCGTGTTAATCCCGCTGTGACGGCGATGGAGCATTCGGTCGTTTACATATGCCATTCGTCTGTTTATCGGAAATTTCACGATTAAAACTGAACAAATGAAAGGCAAAACGAGAGAGAGAGAGAGAGAGAGAGAATTGTTGGTAATAAACTGACGGGGCATTCGCTTGTTGTCGTTTTGAAATATTGAATTGGGAAGAGAATATTCGACTCTGTGTGAAGGGAACTACTATGTCATAATTTTGCAGACGTTGTATTTTTGCCAAACTGTTTGTTTTCAGCAAACCCCAGCGGTGCGTTTGATAAAATTAATTTACGGATAAATAACTTTTTTCTTTAATTTTAAAATATTTTTCTTTATTTTCTTCAATTTATATATATTATACTCTGAACTATATATTATACTCTATACTATACTTTTCTCAGTTTCTTTTTCTCTCTTTAAATCCTTATCCTGCGACTTACTCGTGGAATTATTTTAATATTTTCACAGAAAATTCTATTTAATAATTAATTAATTAGAAATAATAATAATTAGAAATAATAATAATTTAGATTTAAATTAATATATAAAAATTTCTTATAAATCGAATTTTAAGCAGATTAAAATAAAACTGCACCAAAGCATCAATGGATTCTATAAGAATCTCCGCTCCGAGGATTAATCACCATTTATATCGAAAGGGTCATAAGTGTGCGATTAGCGATTAGAGCGACGTGTCTATCGCATGAGCTCTTCGGCGTCGTTTATATATCCGACCGCAGTGTATTTCGGCGTCGGGGAGGCGCCTGTTCGAGCAATGCGCTCAAATAGCCGCATTAGCTTGAGGGTGCATAACCGCGAGCGACCCAAACTCATCCCTCACCCCCTCGATCCACGATCCTCGCGCCGCAACAATGTCGATGACAGTCCGGTCGGGGCGGCTATGCACGGCATCCGACCGCGATCGTTTCGTCTGTGCGCGGAAACGTCGCGGATAGACACGTCGATAACGCACCGTGTCCACTATGGTGCTGTCTCGTCGAATGCATCTCCGAACGATCGAAATGCCTCATCGATCGCGGGTCTTGTTCTTGGTCGAAGACGCGATTACGACAAGATTATTACGTCAGCGATAGTGTGTAGGATCAATCAGAATCATTGTGATGATATTGACTATAGATTATAGAATATCTCCTAGACACATATATTGTTAAGACTGTATTAAGTCTAATTGAGATTGATAAATCTTTGTTGCCCGTTAGTAACTCAATTAGTTTTCAAAAAGTATCATTTTTGATTACTTGTAATTTAAAATTTGATGCGAAAAAATTGACATAAAATTATATCCTATACTATAAACAGTCGGTCAAGTGAATTATATATTTAAAATATATTATAAATATATATCTACCTCTCTATTTATATATATTCAATGTTTTAAAATATTGAATATAATATATATTATATTTTATTGTAGTACATATTATATTATTTAATGTAATTTTTAAATATATCTTTTTACCTGAAATTTTGAACCAAAATACCTAGAAGATGAGGGAATTTTTTTACATGATTTGAATAGAGACATCTTGTTCGTAGCTCACGAAAAGATCCATTCAAGATACCTTTTATAAGATGGCATTAAAGAAAATATACATATCTAAATATTCTTATTATTTTTGAAAATACGAAAATGAAAAATTGTGTTTCGCGAGAGAACAATAATAGAGCTAAAATAAATAAGCAGTTTACATTATTACATTCAATCACACGTCATTGTTACGTTGATCAAGCTTATAATAATTTCGCCATTATGGACGATAATTAATATAATTAATATAATTATATTAATATAATTAATATAACATCATAATAATTACATCAGTGTCGCGTTAATTGAATTTAACGCTAAGACACGCGAACCAAAGCACGCACATTATGCATGTTGAGTTACCACACCACGCTTATGCGGGGCGCGTTTTAGGTCTGGTGTTATGTGAATAATTGAGGCGCGAAATAAACGTGGCGCGAACGAAGCTCTACGGTCAGACATCATTTGCGCGAAATGCGCGAAATGCAATATGCGATACAAATAGACGCCGCAGCGCGCGATAACGCGGGAAATGATGCGGTTAATCTGTTTCTAATTGAACCACCTGTAATATATCGCGCGCGATTGTCGCTTGCAAATGTCAGCCGATAGGATATGGGAGAGCAGATGACATATCGCGTGTGTACGTATAGACGCCTCTCCCGTCAACCAATAGATAGACCGCTGTTTGCTATCGCTACATAGACAGATCGATTGAGGATTCCTCTTGTCAAACGCAAGGACTACATGTTATTGCTTTTATCTAACCGCACAACTGGCAGTCGTCTTGACGTCGTTCTCGAATGCACAATAGCAGAGAGGAATTTACAAGATGTGCATTAGGAAAAAGCACGCACGACATTACTTCTTTAAACACCGAGACACTTTGTATATTTATATCTTTCGCGATTGATTGAAAGCCTTGCGTAGCAAAAATACCCACGACTTTGATGAAATTCGTGTTAATGTAGGGAAACAAAATTATGAATTATTCGTGAACGGCATCGATGAAAGAGCATAAATGCATGTCCACGAAAGGTACATATTTTTATATGCGATTACGAATATTACGAATGAAATTGTTTGCTCGATATCGTGATATGACGGTTCGTAGGCAAAGTTAGTGGGAGATTTAATTGCCTCCGCGAGCAACTATTTGCACAACTTTGCATGACTGCGTTTTTACCGCACACCAATGTTGGCGATCGCTTTAATTATGAGGCAAAGAGCTTTGCCGCAAGTATTCTTCAATTAAAAAGTGACCCGTTATAGCTTTCCTATACGAATATCTTATAAAGATTGGATACATATATATTTAATTTATTGAAAAACGAAATTATATTTGAAACGCATTTGCTGAAGATACGAAAGTAGTTTAGTAAATTTTTTTTCTACATGAATATAAATTTTATATAAACATGCTTGAATATAAGTTTTATATAAACATATTTATTTTCCCTCACGTAAACACACATAATTTATATGTAATCAAGTTTCTATTTCCATCACGCGAAAAGTTAATTAAAAAATTTTTTTTCAATTTTCCTTATGGCTTCTTAAATAAGATTAAACGCTACGCAATAATTTGGAAGAAAAATCAACCAATTCCAACCAAATGAAATTTCCTGAAAATAATCGTTATCATGGCTACGTTTCGCGAAAAGCCGCACGAGCGAAAATTTCTCGACGCACGATCTCAGAGGGGTTAAAAATATTTTATCGTTCTCCTCCCTCACGGATGCGAGAGTCGAGAGTCGTGCCGTCGTTCCGTTGCACTTCTTATGGCACCGTCGTAATTCTATTTGCAGGTCGAAAAGTCGGGCGCGTTCCGCGCAATAAAGCCGCCGAGCGTCAGCTTCGCGGAGATGACACGTGCTTCAATTAGCCGAATAACGCCAAGCCGTGGACGGGATATATCGTTGCGTTACTGTGGGGGCTTTTGACAGCGTGCGCGGGACCCCTATATCACCGGAAATAATTTAGCGCGAGCGAGCAAGCGCGGTGCCGATGACATATCTTGCATTCGGAATGGCATGACGTATCGTTTGAATAACGCCGGGCGCGCATTAATTCTCTCCTTTTCGCTCTTATGTAAACGGACCGACCAGCTGTTTACAGAGTCGTGAAGAAACGCGAATTTTACATATGATTTTTACTGCCAAAATTATCAGGTCGCGCTCGAATATTATTTTCTTCGTATAACTCACATTTCCAAAAGGGAAATGTTTAATAGAGCAGTTTTCGGAAAATGAATTATAGCGTAATATTTTATACGCGATACACTACGTGCCGCAGAATTTAAAACAAATGGTGAAGGTGTAACTTCCAAAATCAGCCGTAAAACGATACACTGTGCAATAATGTGGAGTATAAAACTGATTTATGTGTCGTTTTATTGCGCCACATATAAAGTTATCAAAATAAATTGCCTCCTTCTGTAAAACAAGTCCTTTACCAGTTTTCTAGTATTCGATTCAACAAAAATAGAAATTTTTTTTTTTATGCAAATCGGAGAATCTCTCTTATACAAAAATTTATAGTAACTTTAATGAAATTATTTTAATGTGATATATGAGAGACAAACCGTATGATATTACATATACAAATTCACACGTGTCAAAGGAGAAATATGTTTTATTTGACTTTATAGTATCTCTAAAAATTTAATGAACGGTGTACGTTTCTTATGAACGTTATTAAGGGACAAAGAGATATGAACATCATTCCAGAGTTAACGATTTCCGAGGGATAAATAGCAACTGAGGGAAGAGACGAGAAATGCCGCGGGTAGCAGCCGGTCCACGATAAGGCAATTTAAATTACCTGCCATCCGATCCCTCCCCCCTCCCCTTAACCCATCAGTTCTGACAGCTGTCGGAGGTGTCGTATCGTGATTATCGTGTCATGGGAGAGAGCGGCGCGTTTAATTTCATACACCTGAAATCTCGAGCGCGTATCCTTTCGCACAATATCCCTGTGTACGTGCGCATTATCGGGCCAATCTCCCCCTCCCCCCTTTCCCTCCACTCATGCTCGTTTTACTAACTGACGTGCCAATGAACGAATATGCCTGTATACACGCACGGATTCGAGAGCGCAGCCGTTCAAATGACCACCGCCGTGTGTCGGAAACTGATCCTCTATATACATATATACATGCGTATCATATTCCGCATAACAAAACACGATATTGATAACGGCTAATCGATTAACAGCCCAGCTGTTATAGCCGTGGTTTGTGACACCTTGATGCTGTTCATCGATATTCATCGATGATGGAATTTGTTGTTTGAAAAATTTTCACGTGTTTCTTTATACAGATAAATGGTGGCGAAATATGAATAGAATTTTGCTAAAATCTCAAGAAAATATAAATATGTAGATTTAAAATATATCGAGAAATGATTTGTTAATAATAGAGCGTTTCTTGGCTAAAATATTGACATATAATTTTATATGTATATTATATAATTGCGTAAAAATATAATTTTAATCAATATTTTTTTTTTTTTTTTAATTTAGTAATCACTCTTGTGTGTGTTGCCCACACATACATATATTAAATTTAATTATGATATATTTTTCTCAAAACTTTGTGTGGGAAAATATATCGGTAATAAAGAAACTTACACGTTCATTATTAAAGTTTTTATAATCTACATAATAGTTAATATTTCCTTGAGAATTATTAGGACATACAAATTGCATTGCTTTATTTGAATAGAACTGCCTATTGAAACACTTTGATAGATCAGATAGATCAATACGCGGCAAATTTTCGAAATATTTTCGACACTATCGATTATCGGACAGACTGATACAGAATTTTCATCAGAAGGCGCGCGCGACATTATTCAGTAAAAAAAGACAGGGGCACTCTGTCAAGATTATTAAATAATAACAAACGGGTCATCAATACCGTATCTCTGTCGAGAACAAATAGTTTTCTTCGCCATTTTCATTCGTTATGCCATAAAACATTACTGATTGTTAAGCGTTTCTCTCCATTGAGTTAATTCCCTTTTCTTCGTAGAATAGCGCATTGAATTTTAATTCAAACATTGTTCTCTGTAGCTCGCGATGAGAATAGAGCAAGTCTGGTCGGTTATACGGACAAGTTGGCGCGCACTAATAATTCGCGATGCTTTTGTAAGGGCTAACAACATATAACTGAATATAAGCAAAACGTTCCAACTGAGGTGCTCAACGAAACACTGAGCGCAACTTTGTTGTATATTCTAGAATGTTGTTTGTATTTTAAGTCCTGTCAAATGCAAAAAAGCTTTATCGCGTACAAGAGAATTTATTTTATAAAAAAAAACCATACTCATAAACGCGTAAAAAAATATATGTTCAAGTAATTATTTACATATATATCATGAAATTTAGATATTTAGAATTCTTTGTAAACGTTGTTTCCCGAAGAAAATTAATTTTTAGTTTGCAATATTGATAAGATAATTAATCAACGGGATTGGTTACAGTATTTGAAAATATTTTACTGATTATTCTGTATCTGTTAAATATTTTAATCAATATTATTTTTGAAAAAAAGATATCTTCTTTTTATTTTTCCATACGATGTTGCGTTATTTAGTAAAGCAAAAATTGTATATATGTGTGTGTGTATATATACAAAAAAATTAAAATGCAATGAAAAAAACGGAATATATATTGAATTTATTAATTTAAACTCTACAATCAATCTTGCAATTTTCTCTCAATTAATCAATATTGCAATTATAAAATCGACAAAGATCTGATAAAGATAAAATTGTAGAAATAAATATTAAGGAATCTATAAAATAAAAGATAAAAAATTACACCCGGAATATTGCTTGCGTAAATGTATATATATATATATATATATATATATATATATATATATATATATATATATATATATATACTGAAATTTAATAAAGTAGGGACGACAAGCAATCTTCTCCGACGAGAATCGACCTAGACAGCTTTATCGAGATGTTGGTTTTTGACGATGTTCGTTCTTCCAACATTCAGTACTTTCAGTCTTAAACGAGGCACCGTAAATACAGCAATGCGGTCGGTATTGTTTCGAAAGTCCTGGCGGCGTGCAACAATCGCGCGCGTTTTCCTCCTCGTAACAAGGTAAAATTGTAAAACGGGTGTCCCATCCGTTCGGCGATGTTTGCGACTCACCCACAGTCAGCAGCGGCGAGAACTGGTTTTTGTTTGCGCTTAATGAGATTCGCGAGAACTTACACTCCCGCGAGAACCCGGTTACTTTCCAGTTGCCGAGCGAACAGGCCGCGAAACAAAAAGATACGATGGTTTCACTTGGCAACGTTAACAAAATGGAGCGCTTTGAATATTCGTTTTTCGAATTGGAGAAGGAAGAAATTGGCAGTTGCGATAAAAAAATTAATTTTCCTGCGACAACAACGGAGAGAGTTTTTCGTCAATTTTGCGTGACAGATCGCGTGATTACGATACTAACAATATTAATCCTTCATCCTTTATTTATGTTTCATTGCATTTTAACTTCCCAATTGCCCAATTTACTTTTCGAGAATTTAAAAAACTTGCACTACTTAGAAATAAATTTAATCAATCTATTCGTACAATCTATATGTCTTGAAGACACAAAGTGTCGAATAAATTTTTTGAATAAAAAATAAATTTATATCATTTATATGATTTAGTAATAAATTAATAAACATTGAAAAAAAAAAAATGCTCTGTCTAGTTGCGCCTTGATATATTCTGAACATTTCCATATAGTTTGCACATCCGGATATGAATGACGCAAATCGCCGGATGTATTCGATGTAAGCGACAGTTATTAGCGTAATGCCACGATACGCTACAGATACGGTATCGTACGTGTTATTACCATGGTTGACGACGCGCGTCCGATCCGTCAGTACATCGGATTAATAATTCTCAAACGGACATTGGGAAAGAGGGAGAGAGAGAGAGAGAGAGAGGATCGGCGGCCGAGAGTAATTGTTCCGGATACAATCGCCCGACCACGTGCAAATGCGATCACACGTTATATAGCCATTATATAGCTAATATGCTCGGCTTAAATACTCGAAACAGCCGGTACGCCAGACGAGATACGTGATCCAGAATTACCCACTGGACGATAAGGATGCATAAATTAACATATGTTAATTAAAAACTAGAAATTGGTAAAATTTTTTAAATAAATAATTTTCCTAAATAAAAATATTTAATTTTATTTTTTAATAATAATAATATATGAAGACCAAACATATTTGTAGAACAATTAATTTGTTACTGTTCTCTCTCTCTCTCTCTCTCTCTTGCTTATTTTCTTTTATTTAAGGATTCTTGGAGAAAATTAATATTGATATTTGAGTCATAAAAATTTTATAACATTTTAATTACACAAAAAGAAAGAGAGTTTACTTTAAAAAGTCTTATAAATAAAACATTATAAAATATCTGTCAATTCAAGTTTTCTTTAAGTTCTCTTATATTTTTTATTTTGACACTAGTGTAAAATGTAGATATATTTGGCTTTCCAAACCGTGCTGCGGTTAAATTTCTCAAGATATCTCTAACTATAGATTGAAATATATATATATATATATATATATATATATATATATATATATATATTGTGACACACAATTGTGCGGTAGAAATATAGACCGTGATTCAAAATACTAAAAGGATCGTAAAAGACGCGGGATTTTCATGGGAAAAATACGATCCGATGCCGCGAATATTTCCTGGTTGGTAATAAAATCGAGAGGTCGAGCGGGCGCGGCCTTCGGGTGCCTCGGGAAAATGGTTATTGCGCTTGTTTCTGCCAGCCTTGTAAAGCCACTACGCACGGGAAATGGAAATCCATAATACCCGAGTTCTCGCGAAATTATTACTTACTCGTGTAAGCGTTTGAAAATTTGTGCGACGCGATCCCGCGCTCCGCGCATCGTTTGACGAATGTCATTATCCTGTTAAACCGCGGTTGCAAAACCATCTCTTTATGCAATTTTAACTTTGACCTTGTGAATTGCCAATTGTAACGTGACATCGAATTTCACATCAAATGAGTCGCGTATAAATTGTTATAATTTTGTAATAAACGTATAATATTATTCGATTACAAATGACATGGAAAATCCTTTACTGATGTATATAATTACATTTCGCATGTATTATTCATTAGGAAAATATGCGCACTCGTTATTTATATTCTAATTAAAATTATTTTTAATTTTATATTTTATTTTAAAAACTCTGATGTCAAGAGACACAATAGTGTCTCGCGCCAAGTGTCACGTGCAGCAATAACAAAGGACCTCAGGTATCTTATACACGAGTCGGATAACTGAGAATATGTTACAATATTTGTATAATTTTTTATTTTTATTTTATGACAATATTTAAATTATCAGACTCTGCGCCTTCTCCGCATCAAATCCGCGAAAGCGGCTTACAAAGTTTTTACGCTCCTTCGAATTATACAAATTTTTTACGCGACAGAGATTTTTTAAATAATCAACCTGCATTTCATTAAATCTAGAAATTTAACCGGCACTTTCCATTGCAAATTATTTCACCGAAAAATACCGACTTCCGGTTGTAGTAGGAGATGTTCTGGGCGGCCAAACTTGGCATGGAAGTTGCACGAAGGGCTGCAGGTTGCAGGCATACGACGGCTTCGTCCTCAGGCCACTCTCGGACACTCTCGCAAGTAACGAACGAATTTGCGAATAAATTTGCATGCCGAGCATGCCGTCGTGCCGTCGCGCGGAATTTATAGCTTAATCCCGATTTTCAGCGGATCTCGGCAAATGTTTCGGCCTTAGGAAAGGTCGTGTCGAGAGGAATAGCGAGATGGAGGAGAGAGAAAGAAAGAGAGAAGGAGAGAGTGTGAGAGGGAATGGTAAAAGAGAGAGATGGTCGGTGGAGCACCATCGCGGAGAGAGCACATTAAAATTTATGACGGTTATTAATATTTCCCCGAGACCTTCCCTTGGCGCGTGCGACCACCGAAATGAGACTCCGGTTAAGTCCCCAAACGAATTATTAGAGCGCCGGTTAATCGACGTTATCGGGAAAAATGACTCTGATTTTTTACTGTTCGAGTAATAGATCGTTGATGGTTTTACGTCCACGCCGGTCTTTTATCGATTCCTCTGATATGTAAAGTAACCAATAATTAACGGAAAAATAAAAAAAAAGTTATTAAAATAATTCTCTGGAGCGCACTATATTAATAATGCATATTTTTTGATGTTATTTGTAAATTCTTTTCTGACACATCTCTTCCCACATATTATATTTAATAACTTATTTAATTATAAAATAAATTACAAGACATACATTTCAAAATTATGTAATAAAAATGAATATTCGAAATATTCAATGCATCAAAAATTAATTATTAGTCGATCGATCGATATTTATTCCCGAGATTATATTCTAGTACAAGGTATGTATATGTACGAATTAAAGAAATAATTATCGCTTATATAAATATACTGCAACGGAATGGTAATTTACAATTCCAATTTCTATCGGTTTTCTTTCGACTGTAAATGAATAAAGGGAGAAAAATATTTATTTCAATAGATAGCTATTTTGATATGTTTATAACTTTTTAATTATGGAATTAATTAAACGCATATATGTTGAAAATTGTTAGTTATATGTAGAAAATAAACTCGCGTTTTAAGGAACGACATAGGAGTTATGCCAATATTACAGTACGCACAACACATAATGTAAACAAACTCGAAGGCCATACCACCAGTTGATTTGTTGTCATTATCGAATGTTGTCATTTTCAGCGTGCTAAATATTTAACGCTTTATGAAATGTTATGAATATTTTGTTTCTCGTATCTCTGATTATTAACGGATCTGTACATAACGGCTTTCAATTGCCTAATATATTCATTATATGTATATGCATATTATATCATTGTAATTATATAAAAAATAAAATTAAAATTACCTTTTATTTTCATATATTCATATATTTTAATATTTAAAATTCAATGAAAAGTTTTACATACGTATCAAAGATATTTCGAATTGGATGTCATAGGAATCTTGATGAAAAACTTTTTGCAAACGATTCAAAGGGAAGTCTGCCACAAGGGAATTGTATTATATTTGACATTTGAATGCAATAACGTGATTCCATATCGCAGCATATATTTTTTTCATGTATCTATCTTCGTGATATAATATAGATATACATATATCCTGCTGCATAATCTGTACTTTATATACAAGATAAGATAAATAGCTCTCCCAACTCTATATTCTAAATTGAGAATAGAGATCAATACAATATTCGATTTTTCGTCAGAATAATATTCTTTTTCAAATAATTTTTTAAAAATTTATAATATTTTGAAAGAGAAACAAACGAAATTTTGTTTTGTTAATTATTATAGTTATGGCTATGAGTATTAATATTAATCGTTAACTGAATTGATGAAGATGATTCTATAAAACGAGTGAGTAAAGGGCATTGGCGCATCTTTGGAGTTTAAGCGATGAATTACATTATATGAATATATATCAGCTGTGCTAACACACTCCACGGTGTAATAAACGACGGCGTCTAAAGCAATGACGGTAATTTGTTTAATCAGCAAACTTCTTCTCGCATTACGGATTAAATGCGAATCTTAATAAATGGAAATTTCATGAAGTAAATTCAAAATTGGAAATGTTAATATAATCGCATACTAAATTAAGAATTAATTTACATACGGGGATAATAACAATTTTTTATAAGCGAAAGATTAATTACATTATATTTTAAACTTAACTACTCTCTCATCATCATTCACCGCGTGCATAGTGTGTCTGCGATATCTCTATTTAAATATTTCAACGAAATATTAAGCCACCCATTATCGTTATTATAGTACTTAATCATCTCTTGCCTCTCTGCGCTAATACGTTCATCCTGCCTCGTGACAGCGCATATTGCATAATGATCATCCATAATGAATGTTCTCAAGTCATAAATATAAAATCGCCAGTGTGTACAGTGGCGGAGTATATATCTACGGAGAGAGGCTATAAAATATCATTTTTCATCTCCGAATGATCCGCCGGATTTGCTCGTTAAGCCGTGAACGGGGAACCCTTCACGGCCATGACAAAAAGATAGCAGTACGTCATCCTTGCTACTCGGTTTTTGTTTCTCGATGAAGTATGCACGTGGCACCAGGTGCGATCCAAATAGGTACAATGTACGGGACGCGTCGCGCAAGAAAACGCGAAAGCTAAGATGAGGAATACGCGACGCGGATCGCAGATAATCTCCGGGTTTTTATCACGGGCCGCTTATGCGGGAAGATGCGCGCGACTGGCGAATCCTCTATGTAAGATATAGCGACAAATCCTTGCGACGGGAGAGAAGAAAACGCGTAAAGAAGCATTAACAGCGCGCTGTTGCATTTTAGCGCGTTCGTTCATTTTTTTTTTCCCTCCATTCTCCATTTCGCTTTGTCAAATAAATATTCTATTGCGGAAAGAATTAAAGAGAGAATATATACGTTTATAAAGAAATTATATACCATTACGTGCGTACGACTAATGGAATCTTTTTAATACGATACATATATGTATGTGTGTCCCATATTCTCGCATGTACACTTTTTTCTCTTTTCTCGAATTCCATATATATTTTATTCTTTTCCGAAGGATTTTTAAACGAGAGATTTGTATTAAATAAATATAGATGAATTAAATAAATATAGATGGATCCTCAAATCTTTCTGCATTTTATAGATAAATGCTTTGATTAATTCAAAATCCACGACAATGTATGCCAATAAAATCAAAATTAAATATGCCGAGTCACCAAAATGCAAATCGCCGATTAAAATGTCGGGTATCACGTGTGATTTTACACGCAATTTGTCATGGTATACATTATGACACCAGCAAGAGAAGTCGTAGATAGTATTCGATTTTATCAGATAATACCATCGGGCCGGATATATTTAAATGTATAAGGTATGTTTTCCTACGAAGATAATTAGGATTGTCATCAAACGTGTATCGTCGTTTTGTTCAAAGTCAAAACCTCGCATGTTACTTCAGGCTTTCGTATTTGTGGAACGACTTTGTCGATTTCCTGTATGGTACTCTCGTCTCTTGCCGCGTGTTCCTTGGTTTCTTTGTCGACAAAAATGTTCTTTACCGCTGCGTGCACGACCCTCGTGTTTTCTCTCGGCTGCCGATTTTTCTGCTTTTCTTCCTTTCTCTGCGGCAACCACGTGGCGAGAGGATCGATCTGTCTGTCATCGTCCGCAGAAATGCCGGATGGATCGATCGCGAAGAACATAAAATTGTCGGCAACGATATAACACACTAAAAACTGCTCGATTGCATAAAATCTATATGTCAAAGTGTAATTGACATAAAAAAGAAAATTAATTAATTTAAAAATTTTAAAAACTAAAATTTGCGAAGAATTCTCTCTAGAATTTATAATTTATTTTATTAGAAATCAAAAGCACATAATGAGCGATTGTACATGTACAAAAAACAAACATGTTGAATAAATCAAAGAAGCACGATTCGATTTCTAAAAAAAAATACAATTAATTTAATTAATTTACAATTAATTTTTTTTTTGCAACACTTAAGTAATATTATTTGCAGCGATATTAATCACAAAATAATTTGATATTTATTTGAGGATCGCATCGTGAGGATCTCGAACGGAGCGAACGTAAAATAAGATGAAGCCGCTTGGTTAATTGAAAATGTTCGAACGCGCGCGAACGGAACGTCGATAGCTATGCGAACGCATTCTCGCGAAAGTAATACACGAAATTGATATCGAGCCGAGAGCAAGACTTTTTTAATTAAGCGGCAGGAAATAGTTTTGCGCTTTGAAAGACCCCGGCGCTGCCCATTCCGATATTATTATCGGCGAATTCGCGGCGGTGGAAATAAAGAAATCGAGGGAAGCAGCAGACGGTGCACGCGGAGAAGAGCCGATAGCCCGTGAAAGAGTTTCTTGTACGAGAAAAGCGTCCCACCCCTCCCCGAGCCGGGATGAAATACGAAGTCCTAGAGATTGTAAATCACGTGGGGTGCAGCACGCTGAAACACGGGGCGCCGTTGTCGGAAGAATTATCGTGACGCGACGCCGTATCCGCGGATATCCTTTATGCCTTTCCTTGCGTTTTGTCGTTTCGTTCGATAAGAGATATCTTAGAATTGTCTTTTACTAAAATAAAGTACATCCGAGTATATTGATTAAGTAATCTTGACCTTGAGTTTTTTTGAGAAAGAATTTCAGAAATCCGAAACTTCAAACTGATCCACGTCATTTTTTCACAAAAGATCATATAATTATATGTGTAATGAATAAAAATAGTAGTACTGAATATATGATTTTCACAAGTGTATATAAATTTAAAATTAAAAATAAAATAATTTTCACGCGGTTCTTCTTCGTAATCTACTTCTTCGTCGTAAGTAGTCATCAACACCTCGAAATTGTCAGACGAAGCGGGCGTCTCTAACGAAGGGTCACCGGCCTGTAAGAAGGGCGCGCCTAAAATTGAGGAGGGGTCTTTTTAATACTACTTAATCGGGTTTACGCCGTACGTCTTTCGTCAAAGGCTCGAATATTCACGGCAAAGTGCTTCAGAGTCCCCTTGAGGGTCTAATGTAATAAACGGATAGACAAGCGGTCGATCAGCAGCCTCCCTTGATTGGATATTGATCAGCTGTTCGAGAGAATGTCGTCCAATCGGGCGGAAAAGAAGCGAGGGGAAAAATACTGCAATGTATTTTTACGTGGAACTCACTTCGGAGCAAGTTATCGCCACTTTTTTTACACAGCTTTCTCTTTTACTTTCTCTCTCTCTCTTTCTCTCTTTCTTTCTCTTTAAAAGTTCACGGGTCA
The DNA here is from genome assembly GCF_021464435.1 of Cataglyphis hispanica. NCBI lineage: Eukaryota > Metazoa > Arthropoda > Insecta > Hymenoptera > Formicidae > Cataglyphis > Cataglyphis hispanica. The sequence continues at coordinate 879,993 of NC_065966.1, read as the reverse complement.
CGGATAAAGGCGTCACCTTGCATAGGAAAGACGATATGTCAACCGCATTTTTCACGCCTTACATCTTCGGCAAAAGATATCCTTGTGTTGTATCACTTACATAACTTAGAATTTCAGTCTTTAAAAGAACCTCAAAAGATCGTCAGAATTTACATAAATTTTTTTTACCCGATAAACGTTTATATCTTTTTCAATTCTATAAAAATGCAAACAGCATTGAGAAATAAAAATTAAAATATACATTTCAAGATATAAAAAAAAAATATACATATATATATATATACAAATATTATAAAAAATATAAATTGTCAATCATTATATATATAATTTTAATGACCAATATTAAAAATATTAATGTCACTTTTTTCACACACAATCATTAAAAAAACGGTCTGTTTAAAGAAAAGAAATTTTTGGCCGACAGATATTATTTATCTGCACGATAAATTTTTTGTTAGTAGCGTTGGTTTCTCTCATTTGCGAGAATTCCGCGTTTTATTAATTAAAATGCGACGATACCCACACGGAAGACATGAAAGGAAAACGGCGTGCAGAAAACGCGGAAAGATAATTATTTGCAAATTTATATTTCGCTGATGACTGACATTATCTGCAACCGTGATCAAAGATTGAATAACCTAACCGCTGGAGAATTCAAAGCAATGATCACAAAATTTCCGGTTGGGAATAGTTAAACTCACAGAAAATCTTTTAACCGAACCAGCGCGCGAATATATCATTAATTTTAATGGATATATCATATACCGGTGACACACAAGCGTTATACTTTCCTGTTTAATAACCGAAGGAATACCCCGCGCAAGTTAAAGGAAGCACAAGTAATCTTAGATTCATCAAGCCGCGTGAAAAAGTAATGAACGACAAATCACTGGAGGATTAATAATTTCACGAGAAGACGTTTCACGCCAGACCTCGTTAATTTTAATAGATTGCGTAGAGTGGCGAAACCATTCATTGTTCATAACTTTCTTGTGAGGCCGACAACGCGGAGAAGACAAAGCATTAGAATGTCTAGACAAAAGTTGAAAGACAATGCCGCGGAGCTTGCTTTCCACATGAGTAGATTATTTCGAGAGCGGTATAACTGCAATGTGAAAATATTGTTAGCTTAAGCACATTCTAAAAATAATTATTCTCTTATTTAAATTTTTTGCGCTTCAAAATGTCAAAGTACAACATTGATATTTATCTCTTTCTAATGAAACTTATATAAGCGATGTTTGATAAAAAAAAAATATTTTTATCTTCACGGGTATAATTATTTTTAAAATAGCTGTGATATATATATATATATATATATATATATATATATATATATATAAAATTTCAATCGGAAAAATATATATTTAATCGAGAAGAATTGATAAATAAATCGATAGAAAATTGCGAAAAAGATTGGACTTTTCTCTTCCATTTTTTTTTCTTTTATTCCAACACACTAAATGAATCTAAATGGTTTTCCATCTTTTGATTGGCAAGGAGTTCATCAGCACTTGGCAATATCGCGATTGGTAAAGTGTAAATGTTTGCGAATCTCTCAACCCTACGTTGGAAATTAACAGTCAAGCGAGCAGTTAGAAATTCCATTTTGTGATCAACCGTGGACACAATCAAAACTACGTGTTTCGAGTGAACAAATGTTGGCGATATTTCAGTACTGGTTTAATAAATGCATATTGGCGATATTTGTTACGACTATCGTTATAACAACTATTCGATATATAAATCCATTTGCGCTCCATCAAGGGTTGAACGATTTGTAACTGCTCCACTATGTTTTAAATGACAACTTTAAAATTTTTTAATTACAAATTTAAATGGGAACACGAAAGATTACAATAAAAATATAATATAATATATAATATTGATTAAAATAATATATAAGTTTTAATAAAAATATCACAATAATAATAATAATTTTCGATTTGTGTGAAGTAGATTGAGAGATTATAATATTATTTTTTTAGCAACGTAAAAATTCCGTCATTAGTTTTTCGTCCGCATTATTACCTTCTCTAAATGCTATCACGTTACAATGATTTATATAGACTAGGGGTTTTATAGAGTTCTCGCGATGGAGAACGCCCCTTCGAAAAGATTTTTCACGATTACAGAAAACCGCCAGGCTATCATTATCCGGCGTAGGGAATACACTCCGGCGGTTTGTAAGCTCCAAATTGAAACGTCGAGGGTCCTCGGCTCGTTACGCCGCCCTGTCCCGTTCCAAATCCTTAAATCCTGGCATTTAGTGCGAAATTAAGTGCCACCTGGTACCGGGTATAAGCGTGGCGTCACGAAGGTCTTCCCTGGTGGAAGGCAAATGTTTGATCGGACGTTATGATCGTGCCCGTGGGAGGAATTAGAGTTAATAGTGGGTTATATCGTTCGGGTTTTTCACCGGAGAACAAAAGCGCCTCAACTTCCTTGACCAATGCATTCAATCGATGGTCGAACCAGTATTTTTCCCGTAGACCTTAATTAGAGTCCTTTAATTAAAGACGCCGCTCCTCCCGAAAATAATTTAGAATGAGAACCCATCGCGCGAGTATTAAACCGATATGTATCAATTAACAATTAATGGCTCTCCGCAGGATATTAAATATCTAATATTGCACAATGAAAAAAAATATCTATTTGATTTGATTAAATTGACAGTTGTTTTGAATTAAACAAATATTGAGTGACATCGAAATTTTTTTTTTTTCGGTTTTTACGATTAATTATTTAAAATACAATTAGCTAAAAATTACAATTAAAATTTATGCTGACAACTATTAGGCAATATTAATGTTTAATTTATTAGAATTTTACCGGATCTACTCTCTCCAGTTTTTCCTCATCTAATTTATCGGAAGATTAAAATGATCTTGCCACGCCGTTCGAGAAGCAGAGAAACCAATTTGCCGAATTGTAAGGAAAGACTTGTCGCACGAGTTACTCTTGAAAATTAATTATCGGCCTACGTGCATTAATTTAGACCATCAGGCGTGTCATTTAATTAATCCGCCTATGTTTCTGATCGACGACGTCTTCGCGCCCCCAGCACCGCCATCCTCATCTACCCCTGTCCACCCTCTCGTCGTCAGCATTTTCCACGCTGTACCGTTGACGATGTCTCGTACCGAGTTATTTATTTAATTGGACATTAAAGCGCGAGAAAGCAATTATGAGGAACGATGAGGTGTCTCTATGTTTCCTTCGGGGAACAGTATGTTTTAATTAAAAGGAAGAGAGAGAGGGGAGGAAAGACGAGACATTCTCGCACGCCTGTCGTTACATCTTCTCGATCGTTGGTAGAAAAACCCGGTCGTTCGATATTCGATGATTTATTATTGTCATATTTCTAATGTATATTACATGAAATGCATGAAAATAATCTCAATTTTGCTTTCCTCTTTTTTTTAGGTAAACGGACAGGACGTTTCAAACTCTAGTCACGAGGATGCTGTGCGTTGCTTTCAATCGGCTCAGGAGCCAATTATCGTCGAAGTTCTTCGACGACAACCAGGCGGGCATCAACAGGTTCCTCAAACGCCCTCGAAGGAGCAGGAAAGGATCGCATGTCAGGATAAGAACGAGGGAACGACGAACGGGAGGGGCCCGATAGACGAGCGTATGTGTAACGACGATGTCAAGAAGGACACGGCATGTCCTTTGGTGTCGACTGCGGTCCAAACGGACTGGGCCGGTCTTATAGAAGAGGAGGAGTTGTTGCCGGTTCCTCTCGTGGTCGAGGAACAAGCGAATGACAGCTTCGAGGACTTTCTCGCTCATGATATCGACTTTGAGGTATTCCATGATTATAATTATATTGAATTTTATTTCTAATTATAACAATATAAAAATATTGAAGACAGTTTAATTTGAAGCTTCATCACATTGAAGGGGGAGTGACAGATGGGATTTTTTTTTTTTAATGTTATTTTCTTGAGAATATTTGATATAATAAAAAATAAAGAGAATTAGAAGAAAGGATTGTACCTCAGTAAAATTTGAAAGAAAATAATATATGATGAAAATTAGAATGTGTACCTATAGATTATGTGTAATAACGTATCTTGTTTTGCTAATGTGTTTGTTAAATGATAATATCAGTTAATGAGGAAGGCTTTATGCAAATATAGAGTGTATTTAGTTTTGCCCACCAACATTGTCTACGGCGAACATTAATATCGTTACGAAATGCTGTTGAAGGAGGTGACGTTGCGGAAAAGCGGAAGTGCCGAGAAGCTCGGGCTGACCGTGTGTTATAGCTCCGGTTCCGGCAGCGAGGACGCCGACACAGAGGTTTATATCTCGGAAATAGTTCCTGAAAGTCTCGCAGCCCGGGACGGTCGGTTGCGAGAAGGAGATCAAATCTTGCGGGTAAATTCAGAGAGAAATTCCATTCTCTAGAAACGTTATCACATTAAGTACACAATTCACCAAAAATTCGAGCGAAATTGAGAAAATATAGATTACATAACGTACGATGTGCGTCAGAGTTTGCACTGTTAATAATGGATAAGAGAGATAAATTTTTTACTTATCAAATTTGATAATTTTTCTATTTTACATTATCTGAATATAAAAATAATTCCGTGATATTTCGTCAAATTAATCATAAAATTTCAATTCTAAAAAGCGGGTAAAACGATGATAGAGATTGCAAATACAGGAAGAAGATTCAATTTTATCGTTAAAATTGACGAAAATTAAATATTCCCCATTAGTTTGGATGTGATATTTTATCTCGAACTGAGTCAGCGGAAAGTGTGTGATATAATGAAGGGAGAAATTCAGTGAGGGAAGTTACGGATAATATAGAATGTAATATATCGTATAAATTTAATAGGCTAAGAGAGGTAAGCGCGGAAGTACTTGTGCAAAATCCTCCGAGGAACAATAATACAAACATACCGCATATGAAGCACCTATCTGCTAATAATAGTGTATTTACACCGAGTTCGTATGCGTACCCTCTCTTCGAAGATCACGTCGTTGGCCGAAATTGCAAAATTTTGCATCACGGATTCTCAGCGGATCCATGACGTTCGCGAATTTCCTGTTGACGCCTCATTATCTCCGCCGAGGATTCTCCTAAGCTGCATAAGCCTCTAAATCTCATTAAACTGATTATAATTACGAACCGTGCTTGCTTTCTCTCGCGCACTCGAGTCGAAGGGAAATGTACGGAGTACAGTAGATGAATATATATGATGGATTTGTCGTCGTTTGTCTCTCTAGATTCCTTTGTCAACGAGCTCTCGCGAAGCATGTTCCTGTCTCTGGTTTAGTGTGACATTATTCGACATCTTATCGAATATTATTCTTACTTAATTACGTGATTTCTCTCAAGGAAATGCCGGAGAAAAAGAAGAAAATCGAGTGTGTCTTTGATTAATTAAAAAGACGGGATTATATTAAATCGCGTTTTTTTTTCATCACGTAAATCGTATTAAATTAAAATTTTAAACTAAAGAATTTATACTTGATTGAAATAATTATTTTTTTTTTATTTTTACTGAGCTATTATTGCAAGTGCAAATTCTGGAATGAGAAATTTGCGTTGAGAGTCGACTCACGAGTCGGGAGGGTTTCGGAGGGATTCTCTAAGCCGGATTTACATTCAGAATATGGCGTTTCATTATGCATGTACATTTCGCGCGAGAACAGTGACTCATTTCGGAAATCAAGAAGCGGCCTGTCATTCATTGAAAGGAATCTCTTCGCTCTCGTTCTAGGTCAACGGCAGGGATGTCGCGAACAAGGAGCAGACCGAGAACTTGTTCGCGGAGACAAAAACTGCGGTAACAATTCTCGTCAGCCGATGTGTATATCAAGTTCGTTTTAATCTTATATTCTTTTTATTTTATTGCAGTTATTTATCATATGTATAGAAATTAAACGAAACTATATAACGAAAAAATAAATTTTGAAAAATATATAATAAAAAAATATAATACAGAAATATTTGATGGAGATTAGAACAATTTTCACGTACATATACGTGTATATATTATAAAATATATCTTTATAAAATAAAAAATAATACGTGATAGCTCTTAAAACAATGATAAATTGATTGCATAACTTAAAAATATATGAAAGGTATGTTTTTTATGCTTTACAAACTACAACTTATCTATTTTATTTTAGGACGATGAATACGATGACAGGCGCATCTATCATCAAGTAAGTCGAATCATTTAAAATGGCAAAAAATTATTTAATATTGGCGCGTATCTCACTATCTATCATGAATCATTCCGCTTCAGGGATCGCCGCCGCTTTCACCTGAAAACCTGCCAGCGTATCAGAACAGCATGATCGAGCAGCTGATCCGTCAACAACAGCAGCAAACGGAGGAACGTACCAAAGAAATTGAGATAAACAATTGCACCTTGAAAGCGCCTCCACCCATACCTTCTCACACTCAGCAACAACAGTCCATCAACATCTTCTCCACAAACTCCTCGTCCACATGTTCGTCACAAAACTCGCAAAAGTCAAGCGGTAAGAATGCAACTTCGCCGGCACATCATACGGAGGAGCGTAGCAAGCAGTGGATGCAAGACTCGTTGAAGGACTGCTCAAAGAGGCTCGAGAGTGTTTCGCTACGTAGTCAACAATCTGGACCGCCGCCACCGCCAACGGCACCGCCGACAGTGAAGCTCGTCGAGGCTTATTCAAGTCACGTATGGAGCGACACGGAACACATCTATGAGACGATACCAGAGTCGGACAGCGAGCCAATTTATTCGTCGCCGTATGAACATCACCAGCATTGGACGCAACAATTAAATCATGTGACTACGCAAGTGCAGCACAGTAGTGGCGCAACACAGAATCATCTGTCTGCCAGCGGACAACAAAATCAAAAGTGGTCCTCCTCAAAAAGCAACAGTTCCGGCGAGGAGAAGGACAGCTCGAGCGCGTATAACACTGGCGAGTCCTGTCATAGCAATCCTCTGACCTTGGAGCTGCAACAGGGCGAGAGAGATCATCACAAGAGCACGTTGGTATTGTGTCCTCCACCGAAGACACCGCAGCAGCAACAGAAACTGGGTTGCAATTGTCCTATGCCGGTGACACCGACCGCGACGTCCGCGACGATCAGGCAATCATCGAAAAATCAGAGTGTGAAAAAGAGCTCGTCATCGTCCTCGCATCATCACAGGGATCGTAACGAGCTGTCGATGAACGCCAATACACTGCCAGCCGATACCATGTATACGAACGTGGCAAATCTGCAACAGACGATGATGTTGCAGCAACAGCTGTTCAAGCAGGCGCTCAATCGGAAGAATTTTCCGTCTAAGGAAACATCAGCGGGCGGCGCGAGAAAGTCCAAGTCGCACGGTAACTTCCAGGCGCCGAATCTAACACAATATCAATTTATCGGCAGTCAACAGGTGTGCACGTCCACTACATGGACACCGCCAGAGGACAAGGGCGAGGTGCAGATGGAGTGGAAGGTAAAGAGAAGAGCGGATGGGACAAGGTACATCGCCAGGAGGCCCGTGAGAAATCGGATACTGCGAAATCGGGCGATGAAGATATGCGAGGAGAGAGCCGGTCATACTACGGAGGACGATGCCATGTCGGAAATGAAGGTGAGCATCGCCGCGATTACGATATTGATCAAATAATATACACATATACAATTTGCTATTTGGGTTTTGAAATTTTTACATTAAAATCGATTCACTGCAATTTTTATTTGCATATTATTTTTAATAGGTTGGACGCTATTGGAGCAAAGAGGAACGCAAACGACAATTGGAACGCGCGCGCGAACGCAAGCAGCGACAGCAGGAATTGATGCTCCAACAACAACAGCAGCAGATGCAACAAACCAACGATCTGCTGATATGCGAACATACAGAAGACAAAGGGTCGAAGAAGCCGTTAAGCATTGTAGAGCTTAGTCACAAGAAAATGGCACGTAAAAAGACTACCCTCGACGATTTCACCACCGTGCAAGAAATGTTGGTTCATGGAAACAGGGTGGGAGCAGGGGGACCTGGCACGGGGGGGAAATTAATGGGTCTACTGTCGGTTACCACGGTATAAGCAAATTCGTTGCGTTCTGTCTTTAGTTCGTTCCAAGTCAATCGTTTGTCGCGCAGAATTATACGGAATAGCGCGTAAAGATATATTTTTACGAATGACTTTTATATAGTACGAGAAAGGTATTAAAGTATTTTACCGCATGTAACATTCATCCCGAATTATCTACGTGATACTACTTATGCGTCTGTTTTATACAATTCGTATGAACAATTGCTTGTGCATTACGCGGACAATTTTGAAAATATAGCATTTGTTTGAATAATCTATATGAGATTATTTATGCTCGATACATATGTATATGTATATACATACAAGCGCATAACCTTCGTTGAACAATCACACTGCAGTTCTTGTAATATATGTATACAGCAAGTATGTGCATGTGATGGATTTTATTCTTAACGCAAACAAAAAATAATTTAACGTTAAGTGTATAAAAATGAAATTATTTATTTATAATTTTCTGCTAGATGTGCAGTATATAAAATGTTTAATAATTTTTGTGATTTTATAATAAAAGTAAAATGCGAAAAGAGAAAGGAACACGTTAAAAAACACTGTAATAAAGCGAAGAAACTTAAATTATCGCTAAATTGTATGTAGGCATGTGTGTTTATACAGCATGTTTGCTCTAATTAATCTTGTAAATACTTATGACGCCATATATGTAGATTATTTTATACACGTGACAAAAATATTCAATGCGCAGAGACATCGGTAATAATAGATTTGTAGATATGTATGATAAGCGATATATTAACGCAATATGCATTAATATCATCTTTTTGCTTTATGCGTTATATGATAGAAATTACGGCAGGGCAATGTATATCCGGAAGACCATCGCCTTAATGTCGATTCCATCGTTGTTGATTTATTTTCATGGACATCGAATGGTGCATTTAAAGAGAATTTGACGGCGACTTTTTCGTCTGTTTACAAATTATAGCATATACACGCTGTTTTGCGTAATTTTTACATGATTTTTGTAAAGCATCTATATAATGAACGAAATATATGAAACACGTGAAAGATAAAGATCGAAATCTGGGATATAAGTCTCTACCTAGAATATAAGTGTAAAGCTGTGTTTTATTCTCCTGTATTTAACTCGTATATGCATCGAACTGCGCGATTATTATTTTTGTATTTCCCCCCTCCTCCCCTTTCTTCTGCAAAAAACAATCAATACTAGGATCCTATACTGCCAATAATGTCTATACTGCCCTTGTAAGTTTATATATGTACTTCAAGTATATGTGTACATGCATATATGGAGAAGAGAATAATCTAACGAGTGTGTGAATCAAATGCGATGCTTCGATAAAAAAACGTTTATCATGTACTTTCTGACGAGAATTCACTGCATAATATTTGTGATGCGCGCAGAAATGATATTAAATACGATGATATAATATTGTAGAAAATATGTTGTATGATTTAGATTACATATAACGATTGCGCGTATGTATGCTGTCTTTTGTATGTAGATGCGATTTAATGAATTTAAGAATATGTGTAATGTAAATAAAACCCAAATATAAAATATAGCATTAATATATGCAATGGTGGCGACAAATTGCAATGATTTGTAATTGTACATGTTGCACATACAATCCTTTTTACGTTTTATATCTTATCTAAATAATGTACAAAAAAAGTTAACAAACTTCATAATAACGAAAATTGTGAACGTCATCGAGGAGTATCGAAAAGATCGTTTATTATGAAATTCAAAAATTGTTCCGACCATTTTCCTATTACATAATTGCATTGATATTTATAATATTCAAGACTTTTAGTTCTGGCACATTCAGGTGTTGGATATACATGCGGAAACAATGATGAGTGGAGAAATTCAATAGGAAATCGCGCAGATATTGACCGAGATTCAAATGGTAAATAGAATCCCGCAATAACTCTGGATCTTCTTCATCGTCATTATCTTCATCCGCACCTCCAAATTCTATAAAGGAATTACATTCATTGATGTTCTTTATAATTAATTATATAAATTATAGATTATTTGTATTCATGCAGCTTACGTAAAATATTTTCAGTCTCATTTCCAGGATCTACCAATTCATCATCGTCTTCGTCCTCATCTTCGTCGTCAGAGTTCTAGGCATCGAAATTATGTCTTCATTTTGATAAAGTAAAATTGAAAATAAAAAATAAAATAAAGAAGAGTATGGGTACACAGAAAGAAAACAGGTGTTACTTACTTCTGTATCTTTAGAGGCATTAAGGATTTCAATATCATTTGCCAATTCGTTGATTATTACTTTAAAAATTTTTACAAGTATTGGCATCGAAGTCCATTCGTAAGGCTGTGATTCAGCTTTGCTTCTGGTCCTCACACCGTCTTCGATTTCTATATATATAACGAACTAACTTATTACCTAGCGCAAAAGACGTAATACGTATAACTTTCCCATACAACAAGATATGTAGCAACTTTGCTATGTAGCAACAATAGTATGCAGCAAATCATCAAAATATAAAATATGAGTAAATATATACTTTCCTTTTTTTCAATAAAATCAATTTATCGCATTTCAGAATAATTAAAAATAAATTCAGTTATTTTATTTTGTGTGCGGCGAGTAAGAAAATTTATTTCGTCGCAGTCATGACCAATTAGTTATCCATAATTAAAATAGATAACAAACCTGAAATAACTATATCCCCCTTAACCGTGATCTCGTCCAACCTGCTATCTCCGTGAGTGACTCCGTATTCCAGGATCTTGCACAGTGCAACCGTCGCGACTTTGCGATCGTACCTACCGAGAAACAGACGCTGCCTACTAACCCATTCGGACAACACGAATGCAAGTGCGCTTTGCCCGGTTGGACCTGGCACAGTCGACAAGAAGTTCAACACAGCGTCGAACTGCGTATTTATGAGATGCGCGTAAATCATCAACAGGCTTTGCGTAACGACCAACGATTCGGCGCTTTGCATCTTGCTCAGCACCGCTTTCAATAATAAATCAAGATTTTCGCCCAGATTGTTCCCAACGTTTCTAATCAGCGTCGTGACCAAACGTCCGACAAAAGTGGCAGTAAATTCACTCGACTGAAATACCGCCATGTATACACATATAAAATTTGCTAGCAAAAATATACTCAATTTCCGATAAAATAAGTGCGATTTCCAACACTATATTACCTGTGGATTTAAAAGTTGAGCGATTATTTCCAGTATATACTGCAATCCAGTTTGTCCTTCGCTGTCTCGATGCACGATGACTTGCTCCGCCGCCACGGATAAATAGCTGCGAATAAGTTCTCCGCCGTTTTGCAGTGTCGCGTGGTCCTCCGAGTTGAGAACGCAATGACAAGCAGCCGGGAAAGCGGTCTCGATCAAAGCGTTACTCAGAGGCGTCGGTGAATATTGTACAAGAACTTTTAACACATCCAACGCAACGGATCGAGATCCCTCTGACAAGAAGAACAAAGAATTAGCGATAATAGCCTGATCAAATCGATCCGGCTTCATAAAAGGACGTATCAATAAAAACGTACCATCCTTTGATTTATTTATAGGAGTTATCGCCATCATACTCGTAAGCGTAGGTATTAAACGAGTTTGCAGCGGTTCGATACAGCTTGGATTCTGTGTCAAGTCCTTGAATATGTTTTGGCATATATCTAGGATAGTCGGGTCACTATGAAACTTTACAAACACTGCAATTGTCAAAGGACAAATCTTGTTTTCCACTGATGCTGTAAATTCTTTATGTTGCTATAAACACATATAAGATTCAAATTAATAACAAGAAAAAAGAAATTGTGATAGAGGAAAATGTCTTATAGCATTACCCAGACTAATATTTGAAATGTCTCCATGACCAAGATCAGAATATCTGTGTTTGGTTGACTAACTAGACTGAATAATCCTTGAAATATATTGGGCATATGACAGCGTATTATGTTGACGATGGAGTCTTTCTCAGTTGACGCTTCACTAAACCAATAGATAGCTTTAACAGCACTGATGCGAATACAAGGTGGTTGATTTTCCTGTAAGCCATTGACTGTCGCTTCCAGAAATCGGGAACTCACTTCTGGTGGCATTATCTTCGCGTATCGTCCGCCGAGACATAAACAGCGGCCGAGAAGTAATGGTGGCGATTCTAAAAAAGATAAGAATATACATAACTGTTACAATGTTTCTGCATATCTATTACGAAAGGATATAAATAGGATATAAGTTATCCATTGTTTAATTAATCACCTGAGTCATTTAACATTCCCAAAACAACTGTGTCTAGAAATCTAATAATATCAAACTGCAGCATTCCAGCCTGCTGTTTTTCAACAACAGTATCTTTAGATAAACTTAATGCCAGAAGAGAGGATTCTCGTAATTTCCACCAACTTTCGTTGCTATTCCTACCATCGCTATTATCAGCTTGTAGTGCCTTTGTTGCTTCAATATGTCGTGTAATTACATCGCAAAGCGCATGTACTGCTTTCTCTTCAAAGTTATTGATAAGAGTCTGTAGTAAGAACGATAAAGTATTAATTTTGCTTCCTCATAGAGGAAGCTTTGTTTTTATATTTGTGAAAACGTGTGACGCATTTTTTAATTTATTTCATCCATCATGCTTCTACTCACTGTTAAAAATTCTTGTGCGGAAATACGGACATTATAATCAAACATACATTCGTCTTCCTCTACAAATTGATTTGGATTACTTGTCCATTGTTGAATCTGGTCAAATGTTATTTGCATAAATATTATTAGATAATATATTATTTCTGGTAACATATTGTCTAGCATATTTATAAACCTCTTGCGCTCCACGATAGTCTGGACAAATTCAAATATGGCAATAATCAAACTACTGAAATTGATTACTTCACCTAGAAAATAAATGTATTTATAAAAAAAAAAAAACATTGACAATATATAATCATATTTGTCAAAATAACATACCATCAGAATCAACTTCTTTATCATTGATATCTTCATCAGCATTGACCGTCGTTTCTTGATAAGTCTTTGCACTTTGACATAAAGTTTCCCATACGGGTGGCAGCATTTGAGGTAAAAGATGTGATACATATTTGGGCAACTTTGTAACAAGACAATTTATGGCTTTAATAATATCTGTTTTGAATCCACTGTCATTAGTTGGGCTGTTAGGCACTCTGAGGCACTCAACGAACTTCTCACAAAACATAGGAATGATTGGCTGCAGATATTGCTCTGTAAATCCTTTTTCATACATTCCCATATTAGCAGCTAGAGTCGTAATTGTTATGAAAATCTCAACTGCACGACCACGTGTTCTAATCGAATACTGCTGAAAGAAACAAAAATGACAATGCAAAGAAAAAAATTGTGTAAAAAAACAAAAACATTTCAATTTTCCATCAAATTTACATTTTCACTTTGAAATATCCTATACATCTCTTGAAGAATAATAGGTCCCACATTGGGCAGCTGAGTGTCTGTGACATCTCGACTAAATTCTGTCAAGACTCTCATTGCTCCATGAACAGCGTATTCACTCTCGTCTCTTAAACAGCTGACAAGGACATCAAATAAAGCAGGCCAATTTTCAGGCCAATCCCAATGTGCTATACCAGATATTGCATAAGCCACTGCAGTTCGTACCTAAAGTTAAAAATCTTGTTTATATCTTGTATTCATATATAATATTATATCAATATACAATGGTGTAATATTAAATTAAATTCTTAGTTAAATAAATCATTTGAATAAAAAATTACCTTACTAATAGATTCTCGAAGCCCTAAGGGTAGTAACTCTTTAATCCTCTTTTTAGCAATATTGTTAAGCTCTGGTGGACGGAACTTATCAGCCAATGAACACCAATGTGTTTCAACATATTGCTTTAATAAAACAGAAGCTAACTGTCTAATAGGTAAATGCCCATTGGGATCAACGACAAATTCAGTCAAATGTATTCCATATTCCTCAGTTACTTCTAAAGCTTGAATTTTCTGTTCCGCTGCTTTACGGGTTTCATAATGTGGTGACAAAATTTCTGTTAATGTCTCGTACAAAGCTTCCTTCAAAGAGCCTTGTATGTCGCTGGCAATCATTGTGCAAAATAAAAATTAGCTTACTAGCCAGCATCTGTAAAGTATTTTCAAAATTAATTATTCATTCCTGTGTAATCTAATTATTTATCAACTATATTTTACCTAAATTTACAATGTTCTATTTTAATCGTCGTATCTGTTTTTACATACTATTTATGATACCTCTGACATCTTGTAATATATCTGTGCAGAATATTATACCACATCTAAATAAAGCAATGATATGAAAAGAATAAATAAAAATATAAAATTAATATTTATTTCGCGTGACACGCATTATAATATCATATTCGTCACATTCGAGAACATGCAGATAAGAAGAGCTATTTCGATTCGCTTTGAACTTTGTCGTCGATTTAATATGCAGATAGGATTCTGTACAATACAGCCCGTTACTCTTATTCGGATCAATATAATACAAATATATAATGTCAATTTTTACAAATACGAGATGAAAAAAAATATTATGACATATATAGAAACATGTGAATGTATGTACAAACGATATATAACCATCGCACTTACAAACCGGTCGTGCGCGGATGAATGTTCAAAATTTTCTACATTTTCTAAAAGCCGGTTCGCGACAAATTAGTTATAACCATTAGTCATACATTTCATGAGAGATGCGTTATCTCCTACGACATTATGGAAACGAACTAGAAAACTATAGAGTCCTTAGAAAATAGGGACTCTAGAGATTTTAGGAACTTGATGAATAAGCATTCTCATCTATTAATTAATTAATTTTTCTATCAATTTTCAACAGTAATTTTGACACTTTTACAGATAAATATATGAAATTCAAATGCTATTCAAGAAACTCATGTTACAGTCACATGATCAGTTACTTATTAGTTGTATTTTCTACCAGCAGATGGATATAAGGTTTCCTCAGGTTTCCCATTCCTTCTTGTGTTTCTTTTAGTTCATGATACACGTTTGGTACGTTTCGCAGTGACAAAATCTCCTAATTAACAATAAAAATTCACTCACGTAATTAATTTTTTTCGCAAATAAAAGTGATACTTTGTAAAGCATTATGTCAGATTACTATATAATTACTTGATTACTTAAATTGTTACTTAATTTTCAATGATTCCGGCGGATTACCGTGACATGTTTCATATGGCATTTAGCGTTCGTAGTGTGACGATAGAAATGTAAATAGTTTAATAAATCACATAAACTCAATATTATTATATGTACATCTGAAGAAATGTCAAGTTTTAACGCAAATTTTGTCATATTTTCCTATAATTTCTGACAAAATGTTTTCTTGCTGTCCACTGTGGTTGTACATAACCACAAAGTATTCTGTTAATTCATAAACACGTTTTAATAAACATGTGAATCGTAGAATTCCATTTTTTTTTATTCGAGGAATATTTGTGTGATTCTTATTGTATTATTGTCTTTTATTTATTTATTTATTTTTTTTTTAGAAAATGACAAGCAAAGTGAAAACGCCTAAGACGAAGGAAAGCGCTGCGGAAGATGCGCCGGTGGCTCTGAGGAAGAGGCCCTTCAAGAGACACGGACGTCTGTACGCGAAGGCTATTTTCACCGGTTATAAACGTGGATTGCGCAATCAACATGAACATACCGCACTGCTCAAAATTGAAGGAGCTGGTACTAAAGCAGACTCTGATTTCTACGTAGGAAAACGATGTGTCTATGTATATAAGGTAGATATAAACTGTATCCCAGCATAAATTTATCTACATTTAAGAAAAATTGAATTGAACGCAAGAATATATGAAAAATTCTTACAGAAAACTTCTTGCAGTCAAAATCTTTATTTACTTATTTTTTTTTTTTTCTTATTTATTTTAATATCTTTTTTTTTCTTTTAATTTTGTGAAATTTAATATAACACATTAATTTATCACTAGTTCAAATTATGGAATTTCTATTCAATTAAATTATTATAGTAAATAGCATATGTATAAATATTGCTGTAGGCTAAAAACAAGACTCCAGTACCTGGAAAGACCACAAAAAAAACAAAGGTTAGAGCTATCTGGGGCAAAGTCACTCGTCCCCATGGAGCAAGTGGATCGGTACGTGCAAAATTTAAGAGAAATCTACCAGCCAAGGCTATGGGTCATCGTATCAGAATTGTAAGTTAAAATTTATATTTTATAATTCTATATATACACATAAATACATATACATATATATAATTTTACACAATTTCTATGTATATCTTATTTTAATAAATTGTTACAATCAACTGTATTGCATGTAATATTATATCTGTTCTTTATAGTTGAACTGGCTGTTAATTCAGAATTTATTTTTTTCTCTCCATATTTGAAGGAAAAAGATAAACTTTGAACTAGTGCAGCTAAAAAAAAAAACTCATTACTCAATATCAGATAAAAATAATTTTTATTACTAAAAATAATTCAAATTGTTTTTTTGTTGCAGATGCTGTATCCCAGTCGGATATAAATTCATATTCTTGTATAATATAAGGAAATAAATACCATTTTGGTACTAAAATAAATTTGTGTTTATCTCAAAATATGCAAGCTGAAAATACATGCATATGCATCATTTTATTCATCCGAAACCTAACCTGATCTAACCTCAAACTTTAATTTACGTCATTCGCAAAGAGCTCGCATTTTGAAAAAATTTAAACGATAATACCTATCGTTAAAATATGAGGAAGAATCATAAAGTATGACATGCTACGTGATAAAAGCTCGTCGAGATAATTTATATTGATCAAAACTTCGGAGGGGAAGCCATTTTTGCGATTTGCTTATTCGTAGGTTTGAAATAGTGTCTAGTAAGTAGTACGTCAAGCTTACGCCAGTCTGTGATCGCATTATTACGAATGGATTTTGGCGAAAATTAAGCGAAATATCGGGAGACATCCCAAACGAGGGTAAAAAAAAAAAGAACGGACTTTCCTCGATACAATGTCGTGTTTGCTGCACTTGTGAACGAATAATAAATCCGAGCGATATCAAGAACGATGTTTTGTTGTCTGAGAAACTGTTTTGACGGCCTCGGCTTCGCCGCGACTCAAGTTCCGAAGCGAGAACGAAATCCCATCGCCTTAGACACGACTCATATGGGTAACTGTCAACACTTATCACGCGAGTGTCAGATCGGCCGAATTAATATTGACGTGACGTAATGCTAGGAAAACATCAAAATGCATGTCATATGTAATTTACGCGCTACTTTTTGCATGTTTATTCTTTATAGAATATCAATACACAATCGATTGTTGAAGATTTTATTGTTTTTGCGCGAAACGATCGCCAGAAACATTCTTGATATATTCTAATATGTAATAATCTATCGCAATTTTTTTAGTGCGTTTACTGATTTATATCCTCTATGTAAATATAAAAAACTGTGTCTCTGAAACGTATATCTGATATAAGCTAGTGCATCTTTTAAACAATTGTACTATCTATAAATCTAGTTTAAGTATATCTTTTACACATTTGATGTATACATTAAGATTGTACAAAGATAGTTTGATTGAAATTTTGAAATATATGGTTCCAATACTTTTTTATATAGGAAATGAAGTAGTAATAGTGAAAAATGGTCTAAGAATATGCGGAAATGGTGGTGCCTTAACAAATGCCCCTCTTGTTCAGAGTAAAAGTTATTTTGAAGTAAAAATACAGCAAGGTGGTATATGGGCTATTGGGCTAGCCAGAAGTGATACGGATCTCAATGTTGCCGAAGGAGGAAAGGACTCGGAAAGTTGGGCACTCAATTGGGATGGTATTGTAAGGCATAATCAGCAAGAACTCCACAAGATTCAAAATCCTGCACAGGAAGGGGATGTTATTGTATGTATCATTGCTTTTTTTTTAATTTTAACAAGCTTTTCAGCAAATTAATATATTGAGGATTTAAAAAATCAAAAGAATAATATATATATGTACTTAGAGTTTTTAAGATTTATATTGCAACTGGAATCTTTTTAAAATTACGAACAATTTTTTTTTAGGGAGTATCCTATGACCATATAGAATTAAATTTTTATTTAAATGGAGAATCCATGAATGCTCCAGTTACAAATATAAAGGGACGAGTTTATCCAGTGTTATATGGTAAGTATATTTATCATTTTAACATATAAATTATAATGATTGACTTTTAGTCAGTAATATTTTAATTTTTAGTTGATGATGGAGCCATCCTAGATTTAATTCTAGAGAATTTTATCTATGCTCCACCAATGGGCTTCGAAAAAATAATGCTGGAGCAATCATTGCTTTAGCAGAATGACAAAAAGTGAAATAAAAATGAAATAATAATCATGGTCAAAATTGATAATTGTTCGTCCATTTCGCGATTTTGATTAATCATTGGAACTAAGCTAAGAATAATTTAATAAGAACAAATCTCAAATAGAGGAGAAGGCATAGTATTAAGAAACAATGTCACAAAGTATAAATGTTTGTCATAATAACTGCATGATATGTGTGGATGTATTTAAAAAAACGAGATGCGTGGAATAAATAATTTGCCTAATACTATATGAGAATCCATTTTTCGATCCATTACAGGATGAAGAGATTTATAATAAATATAAAGTTTACATAACTGAAAGATTCTTCAGATTTATTAAAATTAAAGAACTTACTTATTAATCATCCAAATGAGTTAGATTCAGCTCTATTTCGATCTGCGCGACGTCTATTTTACAATATCTGTATACCTTTATTTGTATAATTGTATATAATAATAGATGTAATCACACACAAATATGTGTGACTTGTATACATGATTTATTGATTCTTAAATAACTAATGGTATGGTATATACAGTGGCTTAAATAAGGTACCGACGGCTTAGGCCTATTATTCGCTTCATTAGGCTAGTGTCATAGCATTTCTTTATCTTTCTCTTTTTATATCCTTTTTCTTGCTACAATTATTGTATAATAAACATTAAAGCTAATGTTTCCTTTCTAATATTGAAAACTTGCATCTCTTTTTTTACATCATTGATCATGTGAATATTTCAATGATTCAATTATTGTGTATATGTAGAACGAATACATTTTTAATGAGATCATCAAACTTACAAAATTCTAATGCATCCAAGATAAATCGTAGACTATCATTTAATATAATTGAATAGATACGCCTTTTTCTGATATAAGAATCGATCACAGTCAGATAAGCGCCATTAATAATATGAAAATGATAGCTAAACGAAAAAAACTTAAAATAATCATTTGCGCTTATCGTCGACATAATGAGCTTTTTTTCTAACAATGTGTATAAAAAGTTTCTTATAGTTGTTTGTGCTGCAAGCTTTCTGAATACTTGCTGAAACATCTTAAATCTTTGGTCCTTAATAGTAAAGTAGCTTTAAACAATTATTGATAATTTTACACACTTAATGTTACATGTATATATTTGTAATATAAATAGGTCATTCGATTGAAACAA
Source organism: Cataglyphis hispanica (assembly GCF_021464435.1). NCBI lineage: Eukaryota > Metazoa > Arthropoda > Insecta > Hymenoptera > Formicidae > Cataglyphis > Cataglyphis hispanica. Next base: position 860,393 of record NC_065966.1, on the reverse strand, counting down.
TGTAATATTTATAATGTAATATATTACCTCTAAACTCATTATCTGCCATAATTAAATTCCTATATACTAAAAATAACATAATTGCGCATTTTTGTAATGATAAATTTTTTTTACATGATTTTTATGGCACTCGATTTCCTATATTATTAGATATACATGTATTGTATTCATTCGAAAGACCATTATTAATATCAAGAGAATCTTTGCCTATGCTATAATTATTAGCTAATGTATGTAACTAAAATCGCTATATTTTATATTTATGACTGGATGATATGAGATATTTATAATGGTAACCCATCGCAAATCTTATTGCACTTACAACTTTTGTTGTATATTGAATTAATATTAATTGTGTTAAAATAGTACGATTAATTTTAATCTAAGAATAACGACAATCATTTAATGCATTATTGTTATTTGTGATAAAATTATGTAGGCCTGTGAAAATAATTTATTTAAATAATTTTTTGAAACATTTGGAGGACCTTCGATATGATTTAATTATATCTATGCGTTGAGAGAATATTTCTTTCAGCACGAAATAATATAATTAATGAACAGCATAGCATTTTATATCAATCGAGTCTAGGACCGTTAATCATCTCTTGAATAGTGTGCAAATCCAACGATTGAAAATGGATATTTTTTTCCATTTTACATATCTTAATTTACATATGGCTTATCATAGTCAGTATTTTATTATTTAAACTATACAAAATACTAATGTTAGCTTCATAAAGCTAACGGACTCGTTTCAATCATGTGCTGAAAGTAATTTGATTAAAAAATATATATATATATACTTTTAGAGATATATATTTACAAAAGTAATTCAAAACCTATGAGTGTGCATCTTTTTTAATTACAATATATGCTACTGATGTAAAAAATTGTATAATGCATAAAATTTTACCAAATGTTGAAACTATTATTCTCACTCTATTTCTTAACTTCCTGTTATAAATAATAGTGTGTAAAATAATTGAGAATCTCATATATGCTCTTTTTATATCTTTAAATAAAACAAAATTCTCTTTTAATATGGCTAGAATATTTGTGCAATAATTAGTAGCATTTGTTGCATGTATATATGGATAACAAATATTATAAATTCAATATAATGTATCCAATGTAAATATAATTAATCAATATCATTATTATATTCAGCATTTTTGCATCTCAAGTTGCAGTTTTGTTCATTTGTATTTTTTTTTTATGAACGTACATGCTTATTTCAATAATCTTCACATTTTACATAACATTTTACATTACACATAAGTGTAAGCTTTTTATTTATTATTTCAATAATATAGATTAATTCATGTATATATGGGTGTGATGAACAAATTTAGTTTTTCTTGAAAAGAAGACTATATAAACTTTATATATGAAAATGTTCTCAAAAACTCAGAAATAAATTTTTTTTTAAATTATATGCATTATTAGAAAATAATAGTATTCTCATTTTGCTTCTAAATATTATTTTTTATACCTTATTATTTTTTATACCTATTGAACTGAAATTATGACTTTTGATACATATTTTATTACATTCAATTAAAATATATGTAAGTTTATTTGCACATCAACATTTATAGTTATAAAACTATTTATATAAATTCATAAATTGAAAATAGAAACAAATTTCATACATAATATATGTATATGTATATATATATATATATATATATATATATATATATATATATATATATATGAATCCAAAAGATATAAATTAATTAAAAACGGCATAAATATATGTACAAATTGATTTGAGAAAAATCATTTGGCGCATATGGCAATAATTCTGTTTGTAGATAAATCTTATAAAAAAAATTAGCATTTTTATCTGTGTAGAATTATAAGCAAAGATATGTGTTACTTATATGTGGAAGAATCTTCATAAAGTCTACAAGTATTTTATGAATCATAGAAAATTTTTGTGAACGTTACACATTGCAACTTTTACTTTTAGTTGCTGATAGAATAGCCAGGTTCATCACAAGGTTCTCGGATTTCTCTTTGGTCTCGTCCAAGTACATTTCCGTGCTTTTGGTAAATTTTATGCAAATAGCTAGGTGATTTATACATAAACCATTTTGTTTCAAAAGCATTTCCCTAAGATACTCAGATCCAGCGTAATGTTTGGCGTTGATAGAGATAACATACTTACATATCACTCTGTAGTATCTTCAATGGCGGAATCCCAATTAAATTCTGTGACACTTTGCCTTGATGGTAATTCACCAAGATGTTGAAATCGTTGTACGAAATGTGGATCACGATCTCTAAGCCGTTTAAATCTTTGAAAGGCGAGATTCTTTGCAAATTCGTAGAGTTCCAAGTCCAGACTGTTGAGCCTACGTACAGTGTCCAATTGGTCCGCGCTAAGGGTTGCCATAGTAGCTGCGCTAAGTGTAGCATTATGCTGTTCAAAGGCAACTGCAAATCGCATCTTAAACGTTTCCTCAAAGGTATACTGTCCCACCTGATGTGATACAATTTTGTCATTAGTATAAAATATTGAATATTAATATATTTACACATATTTAATCATTAATATATTAATTACTATTATATTAGGAACACTTTATTATTTTCTCTAATTTAAATATTATATATATATAATTAAAATAATATATCAATAAAATATCTTTTAATAATGATTTGAATAATATTCTAACATGAATACTACTGTATTATGTATGTAATTGAATGCTTTTTGATGTCAAATCTGTGAATAAAGATCAAGGCTAACAACTTTAATTTATCGATTAAGAGTCACAATAAAAAAAGATTATTATTTATAAGAACTAGATGATAATCTGTGATGTTATAAAAAAATTACACATGACGCACATTATTGAAAAAAATACTATATTACAATAAAAAAAACACATTCTAGAATTATTTATAATTATGTAACATTGTCTTAGAAAAAAAATGTTACTTTTTAAACAGTATAATAATATATAAAATATATAATAAAAATTATATATACATATAAAGAAATAACAAGTTTTTAAATATTTTCCAAGTGCCTACCAAAGATGAAATAACTATAGTAGAAAATAAGAATCTAAGGACAGAGTAATGGATAATTTAGACAGAGTAAACCTATTGCTCGCAGTTGGAAGAAAGGAACTTCTATAAATATTTACATTAAGACGTCTATTTTTAAGCATTCAAGCCGCGAACGTGATGTATAAGAATACACTTTATGTATAAGAAACAACTTTATATAGTTATAATACATATTCATAGAAGAACTGTTGCAATTGTTTTCTGCATTATTTTGCATATTTAACATATTTTATTGATTACATTATATCGCGCGTGAGTTCAACAAAAAGATATTTTTATATAAAGACTATTATACGAATGTTATAAAGATTATTATGACAGGAATAACATAAATTTATAACAATAATAGTAATAATAATAATAATAATAATAATAATAAAGTGACAATATAATTAAATTGTATGATATATATAATCATAAACATATTGCATACCTTCTGATACTCAGTCAACATGAAGAAAGGCATGTACTGCAAATTGTGCTTTGCACTGGCCAACATTAAACGATCTCTGTCAGCACTGCTAAGAGTAGAATTATAACAGCCAACTATTGACAAATCTGCTAGCATTCTAGTTTGACGATTACTCGCCAAATTATAGGGACACGCCATAAACTGCAAAGATATAATCTTTGTTAACAAATTAAGCTTTCTAATCTCTATTAACATTTCTATTCCTGATCTCTTTATTCAAATAAAATTCCGTTTTCATTGTTTATGTGTAGCAACTAGTAACAACAAGTCACAAGCATAATGCACTTATTATGAAAGAGGGCATAAAGTTATCTGACAGGAAATAACTGTGTACAACATAAAAAAGGGAGGTTTTATTCAGATAAGAAACTCTTATCTTAATGTATTTCTAGACATAGAACACAACATGTAGATGAGCTATATTAATTTGTGAAAGAAGTCTCTATTACAAATGCAAAATGAGCAAAGATGTTGACTAAGTGTAAAAAATTCTTTTATGCCATGCAATTCTGAAAAAAAAAAAACTGAGATTACCTGTTCTAAAGTGACATTTTTCCAACTGGAGCCATTGTAACATTGGGGTATATTTGCTTGAGTACCTCCGCACCAATGACGAGCACCTCTCCACGTAGCACCCCTTTGCACATGCTTGAATTCGGAGAGATATCTCGCAACGGGATCTCTTATGATAGTTAGGTAAAAGTAACGACGTTTGATGCCTTCCCCTTCGATTTTATTGAGCTCTGTATCTACACAATTCGTTAATTCGGTCCAATCCGCGTGTAGACCGCATTTCCAACCGGTTGAATATCGCGAAAATAACCAATTTTCGTTACGATTTGGACGGAAACAGAAGCAACGCTTTCGTCGTCGTTGACACGAACACGGTCTTTGTAACTCTAGGTCTCGTACCAGATGTTTTCCAAATAATGTCCCACCTTTTAACAAAATAACAATATTAGATATCTTGTATATAACAGATATTTATATTATTAATCTAAATTAATAACAAAATTTTTTATGTATAAATTTATTTATTATGAATAAATTTTAGCAATTTTTATTGTCTAATGAGTCTATTAATTCTAATGAGATGCACTTTTTGTAAAGAAAAATTTATGAATACAAAGAAAAAGAAAAGAGAGAGAGGATATAAGCATATAGCATACTAAATAACTTCACATCCCTGAATTATTCTTTCTAAGATAGGGTCCAAAGAGTATGCCTGATGAATAATTCAATAATTCAAGTGTACAACGACCAAAAGAAAAGTAACATTGTTTTATTGTTTTCCTTTTGTCTAAACATACACTAAAGATCTTGGTATAGAAAAAAAGAAATATATTGTGAACAAATGATTTATTTTTTATAGATTTTATTATTAAGTATATTTATTAATTTATTTACATTAATTCATTTTGAAACTTGGATAAAAAATAAATAACATAAATAATTTCTTTAACAGAATATATTTCTATTAATATTTATAAATAAATAAAGTAAAAATTATGTATTAAAACTTTAACGCAATCATTTTACATGTTTAGCACTTCAACAAATTTTTTAAGACTCCAAGAAACAGATGTAGTAATCAAAAAAAGATCCTGCGTATAGACAATAATACCTGGTCAATAAATGTAGTTTTCGCGTAAACTTACCAGTTTTTTGTATGTGCAAAAAAACCATGACATCGTGAGCATTAATATCAAACTGGAACGTGTCATTGGCGAAAACATCATCGTAGCCCAAACTGCCCTGGATGCTCTGCAGCTTGAAGGCGGGATGCACCGAGAGCAAGCCGTTTTTATCAAACTCGATGGACACGGAAGACAATGCGGCGGAGCCAACGGGGGCGGACAGGCTCTCGGATACCCTGATAGATTCTTTGATCTCGCGATTGGTCAGGGCGCACACATGATCCGGACAAAAGTAGCCCAGGTAGACGATCCCGGTCAACGCTAGAAACAGGCATATCCCGACGAAGCGGCGCAAGCGGGCCCTACGCGGATGCCGCGACTCCATCATCATCGTCATCGCGGACCTCCCGTCGCATAAGCTCGCCTCTCGCAGCACCTCCTCCTCCTCCTCTTCCTCCTCCTCCTCCTCCTCCTCCTCCACCTCCTCTTTCGACACGACGACGAGCACCTCGAGCTCGCTAGTGGTAGCGTCTATCCTCGCATCGGTACCCGCTCGTCTGCCCATTATCATCCATTATTGTGTCTCGCGTCGCTCCTGGTCTCACCACCCCTCAGTCACTCTCCTTGGAGCACTGTCGTAGTGCCGTATACCACCGCACGCTGATACGATCCGACCGTAACTACGCTCGCCAACCGAGCGTCGGCCATGACAGATGCTCTCTCCGCTCTCCGCTCACTCAGCTCACTAACTCGCCGCTTCGAATGGCTTCGATCATCCGTAATCTCTCGCAATTCCCGCTCCTTGTCGCGCGCGAAAAAGCTATATAAAAAAAATAGATATAAATAATAATGACCAATAAATTTACTTTGTAAAAATTATAATTAAATAGACTTAGATTTTTTGTATGTATTTTGTTTTATGACACGAATGCTTTGCAAATATTTTTTCATAGATTATTTCTTTTATCCCGATTATGTATAATTAATTTCCTCCCCCTGTCACGAAGATTTTCTTTCTATTCGATTTACAATCTTGTTTCATAAATAGAAGAAACCTCCTTTGTCTCTCGAAAAGTAAATGAATTGAAATAATTATCTAGTTTGTGAAAAGTTCCTAATCAATAAATCTTCGAAAAAGTACAAACTAGACGTATTAAAAAATCGGCATATATTTATTTATTATTCGATTTGTTCATTTTGTTTGCAATTATTAAAAGTTGCTGCAGTTTAGAAATGAGATGGATGTATATACAGGCATTAGAGATAAAGAAATCGAAGAATGAATGTAGAAAGCGAAAAAAAAGAACGAAATAAACAGACCTGACAATTTGTAGATACACTCAAGATGAAAAAATTTGTGGCGCGGCGCGTGGCGCGTCTGGTGTCAACGCGTCGAGTGTCTGGGTTCGAGGCTCGATGGAGGGAGCCACGCAAGTGAAATCAAGTTCGTGCGTTTCTCGTTAAAAGAGTGTATTTTTTAAATTGTATTACGCGTGAAAACACAAAGTATAAAATAAGAATATGCAAAAGGACATAAGAGTGCGAAGACACTTGAAATAGATTGAAGAGAAGGCGATCGAGATGAAATCTCGTCGACAAAAGTTCGATAAGTAAGTTCCAACAGCGCGAGGCCGGGAAGGAAATGGAATATTTGCGCGCCGGAAAAAGAAGGTAAATAATAAAATTCATTTGCATGTGTCGTGATGAAATCATGATTAGATTGTACTTAGAATTTGATTTGCTACACAGACGAAATATGCTGTAGATTTAAAATTCAGAAATTTATAAGAACATTTTGATCTGTTTGTATAATAGAATAGCCGCATTTTCATTCGAATGCAATTTTCAAAGGCCGAAACAATCGCGAATAATTTAGTCGACCATTCCTATGTGCATTTTGTAATTTGTGTATAAATTAATTATATAATATTTATGCTCAAAATAGAGCACATTTCTCAATCTATGCGCGCGATTGCGAAATATGAAGTATATGATCTGAGAATGAGAATGATTTTTTATATTATGTGAGAAATTAATAAAGAAGGAAATTGATTATACCTACATTTTATAAAATTTGTTATCATATATCGAAATTTTTGAATAAAAAGTTGCTTTTTTTCGAATTATATATAACCGAATTAAAAATATTTGTATGTAATCACGTGATCATATGGGCATTGCGCGCGCATGTCAAGTGAGGATAGTGATGGTGAGTAACAAGAAACCTAACCTCTAAGCATTTCTGTCAAACTTACCAATCTCATCGAACTTGAATTTTTAACAACGAAGTAAGTAAATTGTAAATTATATCTATTATTGTGGAATTTATGTAACTGTCTATAAGAATATGCAATATCTCGAATAAAAATATAAAATGTTTAATTTGCACGAAATGTTTAATTTTGTGCGAATTAAACATTTTACATCTTCTGTTGTTTGATGAATGTTCATTAAAAATATCTATAATAATATACATAATCGCATAAAATATACACATTCTGTAATTTTAAACTAATTCATACTAATTGAATTAATTAATAAGACACAATTTGTGTAAATAGTAAGTACATTTTAAGAGAAGTACAAAATCAATAATTGATGTGTATATTTCATGATTTATCTAGTTATTGTATTTTAATAATGTGTAAAATATTTTATATATATATATATATATATATATATATATATATATATACTTTTGTATTTTAGCTTTTAAGATGTCATCTATCAAGTTGCTAGAAGACAGAATTGCTAATTTAGAGAAGCAAGTATATGGACATGGTAAAACAATTAGTATCGATGATCCTGCACCACCAAACACTATCATTGAACGTCTCTTTGATGTCAACTCGCTAATCTCTTCAGCATTGTCGGGCAGAGAAAAGCCAAATGCACTTATCAAACGGCTACCAGAATTAAATGGCTATCTGGAACCTGCTTCTGAAGATTTTGATATACCTGTAAGTGCTAAAGCACAATTGCTACTGGCGATGGAGCCAGAAATTATAGAGAATGATAATCTATTAACCAAAGTGCAGGAGCTCATGCCTATATTAGAATCAGAACGTATAAAAAATGTGCCTGAATTAAATAGCACATTTAATAAAATATCATTGTCATACCTGAAAACTTACGAAGATTCCAAAGAACTGAGTGCTCATATACATGATCTTTTATCTAAATATAATGCAGTCATAAGTAGTATATCAGAATCATTAATTACTTTAGATGCTGCAGTTACGGCTGCTGAAATAGCAGCTAAACCAAAGAAACAAACAGATGATTGAGGAAATAATTGTCCCAATTAATTACTTTATTGTTAATTTATATCGTATTTTAGCTTTTATAATTAATTTATATTTGATCTGTTTTTTATAGTTGAACTTGCTACACTAGTTCAAAGTTTATTTTTCTCTTTTCAATGTGGAGAGAAAGAGATAAATTCTGAACTAGTGCAGCCAGTTCAGCTATAAAGAACAAATTAATTGTATGTTTAGTTTTTATGTTATAGTGCAAATTCAGTTTTATCAATTTTTAAATTATTTATAGTAATATTTTATAGAAGCATACTAAAATAGAAAAAGAAAATATTGGATACATAATCTGTTTAAAATATGTTTTATTTATTATTTTTATTTGAAATATAAAAATACGCATTTTGCAATGACTATGCATATATGAACATACTGTTTAATTTCTATAACAATGTATTTTATTAAAATAGTTATATATTATATATACAGTTAGCCTATCTACTGCTTAATTCTATCTATGTTCATTTCAGAAATCCTTATTTAGGATCTCTGAGACAAACTATTGATTCATGTATAATCGGCCATGTATCGTATATGTATCGATGTCTCTTGTGTTAAATAATTATTTTAAATTGATATATAAAAGTACATTTTGGAAATATTCGGGATATCACAAAAGATTTTAAATTTTTAGCTTCATTAGATAATAATGAATTTCATGTACATATAATAACAGATAGGAATTTTACTTACAAAAAATGTAAATTTAAGAGACCCATTTCACTAATAAACTCTTATACCACATTATCCATAATAAACAATTACTTTATACAATATTTACATAATATTTCCTTAATTATAAATCAATTTATAATTTTGTTATCTTCATTTTCTTTACATATGTTTTGTTATCATGTACAGAATTTAAGTGCTTATTTTTTGTTCTATTGTTAAATTTTTATAGGGGAGAAATTTGAGAATTATCAAAAAAAAGTAGGAACAAAAATTATAAAAAAGAGGGATGTGAATTTAATTAAATGTGTGTAAAAATTGAATATGTATGATTTTTCAATATAAAAAGAGAGTTTAACGCAAATTTTTCTTCTATAGTACAATCTTTTTATAATGACGATTTTTTCTTGCCTATTAAACTTGCCATTCTCATTTAGTATACAATATCGTGAATACCAGCTTCTCATATATCTCGAAAAATCGATATAATAATTATTTAGCTTTGCGTTTGCAAAGCTGGCACGGATTCGCGTATCCACGAGAGCGCTGGCTCTAAGCTCGAGAAAATTGCTGGATGATCCCTTGAACATCTGCTATGATAACTTAGTAAGCCTTGTATTTCCCATCTTTCTGGTATACCCTGTGATTCACTGGCACACATTAGTGGCGCTCCTTCGTCATTCTGGAAGCACATATTGAATTGCATTAATGCCAACTAATTGGCAATTTCATTACAATTTATTATAATGCAATGATAAATACACACGTTAATTAATGTATACATATGTACACATATTAATATGTGTCAATAATTAATTAATTGCAGTTTTTCAACAAATTTTTATGTTTGAAATGTAACTGTTGCATAATGAATATTTGCGTATTTGCGATTTATGTAAAATTGCATATTTTATAAATTTCAAGTTATATTATTTATTTGGATACAGTTGTTTAATTGAGAAGAATATATTCGTGATTTTTGTACAGATTTGATATTTTGTTTTAGTATCTTTTTCATTATCTTTCTCTCTCAAATATTTTCTAAATGATAATTATAAAATCGTGTTGTTTTTTAATGTTAAACTTACATAACAAGGGCCTTTATCCGTATCAGTCAATCTTGCACATATATTGTGTTCCGTAATAAATCCTGAATGACTCGTGGCATTACATTTATCGGAATCATATGTTGGAAGAGACAAGAATTTGAGATATTGTTGTAAATCTATTTCCCCGTTCATAGAAAATCCCCATCCTGCTATTACGCAAATCTGTCTCTGCTCAATTATGAAAAATTATCGAACATTATAAATATGCTTAATTAAATTAGAGAATTATACATATCAGAGAATTTAATCGCGCGAATGCGTACCTGGATAGGCTGTCTGGGAAGACATACGGCGCTAATGTTTCTGGAAAACACTAACGGTTCCTCTAATTCGATCAGGGCGATATCATTATTGTACAGGAACTGATTATATTTTACTTGAGGATAGGGCACGATATTTTTCACGGATTGCCCTTTCAGCATATCCTCACCGGCGAAAAGTTGCCATTTATTGCCATCCTTGTATCTATGTGAATTCAAAAAAATTATTGTATTATGTGATAATATTAAAACAATATATCGCGCGTACATTTTATACTAAAAAAATGATATTCAATATTATATGTATATAAATTATAAATATATATAAATTGAAGCAAAAATTTAAATTATATAAGATTATACATAAATATTAAGTATTTTTTTATCAATTCTTAATTACGGTGCGATTTATCTCGTCGTCCAATGACGTCGCGCGTATCGCGTATATATTTATACATTTAATTACCTGTAAATACAAGAGTAACTGGCCAGAGCGTGCATGGGACCGATTATGCTGGCTGTACAAGCGGTCCCGTGTTTTAGCTCCTTCAACAGAGCCACGCTGGACCATTGTCCATCGTTAGCTGGCGTGGCACCAGATAATCTCGCGGTCGATCCTTCAGCATCGTGCAGACCGCATGAAAATTCTTGGCACGACACTTGCACGACTTTATCCGACACGCAAAATTCTACTTGCTCTAGATTCGTGACTAGTGGCAGACGGTGATTTGGATTCGTTTTCAGTCTTAGAATTTTTTCGCTTCGATCTTTTTCCGCAGATAGTCGAACATTCTTAGTCGTCTCGGCTCCAGCGAAGCCCAAAGTCCGACAATAGGAATCGCTAAATTCTTCGCTCCATCCATCCGAACAGACTAGTCGATATTCGTTGTCATATTGTCTACATAAATGTATGATAACGTTAATATAGTTTACTATAAAGCGGTTTATAAAATCCAAGACTAGTGAATCTATTCTGCAGTTTGTGGAATCTTCGATTATTCAAAAATTCAATATGAATATTTATTAATTAATTTCGATATAAATCAAGCCTTTGTTTTTATTTGAAAAAATTATAGTCATATATATTTGAGCACAATTTATAATTTTTTATAATTAAGTATCCTGTTAATTTGCGGCAAAATTGAATGAGAACATAGAAATTAGAAAAAAGCAAACAAATATTATATTCATTATATCTATTTGATGCAATTATATAATATACCTTATCTTCAACAGTGACACGTTATCACTTGGTTCGCTCGCCATATTATTCTCGGTATTGATATCCGTTTCCGCAGTGATATTGGTAATTAGACAATTCCATTCGTCTGAATAATCAGGACAATTTTTAACGCCGTCGCATTTTTGGATCGAGGAAATGCATCCACCGGTTTGACATTTGAATTGATCTAGACCGCAATCGCACTGCTTTTCGTCTTCTTCGTTTACACATTCAGCAATTCCGTTGCAACGCCACGTTTGTGGAATGCACCACTTCTCCGTTAGACATAAATACTGATTATCTTTACAACTTTCGCTGCAATTGTATTCATCCCGATAATCTTCACAATCGGGTCGTCCGTTGCATTGCCATGATGCCGGAATGCATCTCCCTATAAAATTGAATTTTATAATTATATTCAGATTTTTTTTTAATAACAATTAGTTTATCATATTTAATATTTTTATCACTCTTATGTCACACAGCTTAAGATCATTAATTTATTATTTATTGCATATTATTTTATATAGAATACTTCGAAATAAATGGATGCTTCTTTTAATAGCAAATTTTCTGCTGGAAAAATTTGCAGTTGCCTTTTTCTTAGCGAAAATGACGACAAGTCGGCAAGTTTTTAATTTTTTTTATTACATATCTTTTTTAATTAAAACTCAAACTAAATTATTAAAGTAAATTCTATTTGAGAAATTAACTAAAAAATGTAGTTTTATTAATCTTTCGACAAAATTTAGTTTATGAAAAGTTCTTTTTGTCATTTATTTATAACTTAAATTATTGACGCCTCGAAATTATTTTTTTGAAAAATCAGGAAATTGATTGAAGAATCTGCTAATAAAATAACATTCACTGATTTTGGAATATTCTGTATAATTCGATCTCCACGCATCACTCACCGCTTGGACATGTGAATTCGTCAGATTGACACTTCCAATTCTCACAATCGCGCTCGTCGCTGCCATCGTCGCAATCCAGGATCTTGTTGCATGCAAAGTGCCTCTTCAGGCACTGTCCGCTGGCGCAGCGGAAGTTACCTGAGCAATCTTCGCAATTTAATTCGTCCGAGCCATCGGAACAGTCATTCTTGGAGTCGCATTTGGCGGATAATGGAACGCAGTATGCGCTGTCTCTGGACGTGCCGTTGGCACATTGAAATTGACCGGTGATACATTTCGAGAGGATTGCATTAGGTGCAAATCCCGAGAAGCTGACAACGGTAGTTGCGCTTTCGACATCCATGTCCATTGGTGTGGTCGGACCAACGGTCAATCGGATCGTGGACAGTTGTTTCGTAACGCGATCTATTTCCTCGGCATCGCCGAATGATTGATCGGAGAGATAAGTGACAGGTTGTTCAGTCGTTTCGTTCGCTCTCACGTGGATGTGAGAGAGATCCATTTCTGGGTCATTCGTATGACCTTCGATTGCCGTCTCGTTCACAACCGTACTCTCTTCTGTTTCGAAAGTGCTCGATACGATCGTAGGAGTATAATTTCGCGTTTTGACTATGTACGGTTCTGTGACTGGTACCGGCTCTATTATCTCTTCCGACACGGGTATGAAGCTGGGATAATTCTTAGGTTTTATTTCCATGATTATTCCTTTATTTTCGATGCTGCCGCTTTCGTCGATGTTTTCCATATTCTTCGATAATATCGGCAAAACGTTACCTTCTCTATCAAATAAATTAAATCGGGATATGCTTGGATCCAAGTCAGAGCTCACTACACTATCGTTCGATTCCTCATAATTTTTGATAATTATCCTCGATGGTTCCGTTTGAGAAAAAATCGTTGAACTCGATTTTTCCGTCAATGCATTATTCTCATTGTGTTCTTCTAAGCTCAGGTCTTTCTCTTTTTTATATTTGTACTTATCGAATCCCTTTTTGTCAGCTGTTTTTTTCTTGCTTTCTTGACTTTTCTCCAACGGTATCACTCGGAGTGCCTCTTCAGAGAGTTCCGGCTCGATCAATATCGGTCTCGGTGTTGTGATGAATATTCTGAACGATTCTGTTTCAGGCTGCGTGTCATCCAACATTTCCGTGACCGGTCTGATGTCTTCTGTAGTGGTAACATCGTTGGACGAAGTTCTTTCTACGCCATTTAAGACATTCTTTTCCATCGCAGACATCATAAGAGTAGTCTCAATCTTCGCGCTTTCCGTCGAGGTCTCGATAATTCTATCCGAATCATTAATATTTTTATCAGATCCAATTTCCCGACCAGATTCTGCATTCATATTATTCTCGTACATCATCGCTGTCATGCTTCTTTCCGATGATGTACTGTTCACTTCGACGCTGGCAACGTTTTCTTTCTCGTCAGTTATATTTTTTGTCGTATAATCCATGATATTCTCTGTGGAAATTTGCGGCTTCGTTTTGTCAATAGCTTTTTGATTCATCATTTCCTTCTCTTGACTCGGCATTGACGTTGTCGTTAATATGTCATTCTCTGTCGTTTGCAGTTCCTCGGGCTGGATCGGCACTTGAGCTGTGGTCTTCGTCTCTAGCGTGGATTGAATCGTTGTAATCTGCGCTATTTTATCAGCTTCTCTTTCATCGGATTGACGATCAATTTTCAGTTGTTCCCTATTATTTTCTTCTCGTTTATCGCTATCGATCACAGTGGTAATCTCAATTTTATCGGTCGCTATTGTTGTCGACATTTCCTGTTGGATTTCCATAGGTAACACAGGTTCTTGAGTGGTCAATCTGGCATCTTCCATCTGTTTTTCCAAAACACCTTTAACTGTTGCATTTAAACTTTGTGTTACATCCATGTTCGTTTCATTTCTTTCCTTCATGATATCGGATGGGGTTGTTGACGAAGGCACGCGATTGTAAGAAATTATAGAATCAATATCATTCAAAATCGTTTTTTTGGATCCCTCCACAACTTTAATTGGAATGTCTTTGTGACCGGCATTACCGTGTCGATAACCCTTTGACAAACTTTCATCCGTAATGTCGTTATATTGATCTTCTACAGCATTTTCTTCTGGTTTTTCTAAACTGGTCGTACCACTTTCTATCACGGAATCTCCAAGATCTTCTACTTTCTTTTCGATAATAATAGTAGTATCTTTAACAGAATCTGACGTTTTATTATCTGTGGGTTGCATTGTAGTTTGGAAAAATGAATCTACTGTTTTATCCTCTATCGTCGATGCTATCGTTTTCAATGCTTTATCATCATCCTCTTCCTTCTTTATAACGGAAGAATTGCTATTTTCCTGATTTATAGCATCATTCGTTAAGTTATCTAATTTTGCAAAATTATTATCTTGATGCAATGTGTCATAAATTTTAGATTCTGTATCGTTTACAATCTCGCTTATATTTAAATCATTCCTTATAATGTTTTTAACGTCATCTGCTGCGTTTGTTTCAATGATTTTTGTAGTTTCCTCTGTGATATCTGTTTTTCTTTCATTATTTACTGAATATAAATTAATGTCGTTTAATAAATCTTTAGATTCAGTTTCATTTAATATATGTTTGACGTCATCTGCATTAATATGTATTAATGGCCGATGTGTTATGACGTCATCGATATGAGTTTCGAAAGGATTAGGAACGTCTTGTTCATCTTTATCCAATCGCGGTGCTTTTTTTGCGTTTTCTTTTTCCTTGTGGATATCCGGCAAGAAGGGTGACATATCCTCTACCTGTCGATCATCATTTGCATCAGATTTTCCCGCGAAATGATTTACCGAATTTTCTGGTAGTATCGCCGGGTGAAGAGGATGGTTCGTTGAATGTTGAACGTCGTCAGAATAAATTGTATATCCATTATTATCCGTATGAACGATATTTTTGTCATTACGCATTGTAGATGAATCGATCGAGAATATATCTTCTATAGATTTTTTCGTATTCAAGTCATCTTCGTTAATTACGACTCTGTTATTTATTTCTGTCGAATTTTCTGTTTTCAAAGATTCATTTTGTGTGGACTGACTTTGTTCCGGAATAAGTTGTGGAATTATTGCATGTATCTCTACAGGCTCTTCGGTTTTCGATATAAGCATAATGTGCTCGTCTTCTGGCGGTTTCATGGTCATAGGTTCTTTCAGTGGCTCGACGTTATGAGCAAAATTTTTTGGTACTTTAGGAAAAACTGTTGTCGGCATATGTTCGATGACATTTTTCTCATTCGAATCTTGCGTATTAGATTGTAATGCGTATTCGGATACGCTGTGTTCTTTTTGATAAACAGATATCGGTTGAGTGGACGTGTCAGTATAAGTAGTTTCTGGTATCATGGTCGTCTCATATACTTTAGAATTATTATATATTTCTTCATTTTTATTATTTATGCCATTTATTTCTATTGTATGAGAATGTTTGTCATTAATCGTGGTTTTAATTATTAATTCTGTTCTGTTTTCCACTGATATAGTTGATACAGTAGTTGAATCGAGTTCTTTACTAATCGTAAAGTCATTGCTCAAATTTACATCACGATTTATTTCTGTAGTAGAGTCATTTTCTTTTTCTTCCCGAAAGTCGAAAGGATTTTGTGTAAATTGTTCTGTATTTGAATTCTCATGATTTTGAGATTTATTTGATATAATATTTTCATCATTATTCTGTTTTAAATCTTCATAATTTAAAGTAGTAAAACTAGTTTCGATAGTTGTGCTTTCATTTATTTTATCGTCTTCATTAGTGTAAGATTGCATTGTTGTTGACTCCATTTTAATTTCCACATCTTTATCTATATCTATAGATTTATTTGTGGATGTTAAAGGTATTACTTGCAAGGATATATTATCATCTATCGAATATTCATTAGTCTTCATAGTTGTAATCAAAGATTTATCAATTTCGGAATTGTTATTTTCATTTAACGAATCTGCAAGAGATTTAGGTACATTAGTTGTATTCGCATCCTCTAAAAGTGACATTTGTGTAGATTCGGCATCATTATGAGACATTGATTTAACAGTAGATTTCGGCTGATTAAATATTTCAGTATTTGACTCTAAATGTGATTCTGTTGACATCGCATAATGTGATTCTGTTTTCGATATTACGTCATCTGTTTCGTCGATAGTTGTTGCTGATTCTGTGACAGATACTGATTCCGTAGCAGTTTTTCTTTCAGTGATAGATTCTGCTTCAGTAACAGATTCGATTTTAGAAACAATTTCTGATTTTGTAGAAAATTCTAATACAGATTCTGATGTAAGCTCTGATTCAACGTTCAATTCTGATTGAGTGGATTTTGGTGGAACAATTAATTTAACAGTAGGTTCTACTTCAGCAGCAGGCTCTGGCTCGGCGGAGGGTTCAGCTGTCGGCTCTGGTTTAGCTGTAGGCTCTGGTTCAACTGCAGGCTCTGGTTCAGCTGTAGGCTCTGGTTCAGCTGTAGGCTCTGGTTCAGCTACAGGCTCTGGTTCAGCTGTAGGCTCTGGTTCAGCTACAGGCTCTGGTTCAGCTGTAGGCTCTGGTTCAGCTGTGGATTCTGGTTCAACAGCAGGTTCTTCAAAAATGGTTTCCATTGAATGATGCAAATGTTCGTGATTCTCAAAATTGTGTTTTGTTGTCGGTGTAGATTCGAACGGATGTATTATTGTCGATTTTTCCTCAAGTTGTGGATGATCGACTTCCATTTTAGATTCCGATGTAGATGTTTCTGCTGGTCTTGTTTTTGGATCCGAATTTTCCCACATATTGGAATGCCTGATTTCGAACTGTGCCGTGTTTGGATCTCTGCTTCTACCTTGAACAAAATCATGAATTGATTCCGTGCTAGATTGTGGCATTACATCGTCCATTTCGACGTTACTCAAGTCGTTATCCACACAAGTTTTACCATCCTGATCCAGTATCTTTTCTGGACTGCAGGTACACATAAATATACTCATAGAATAATCGTATTTACAACTTTCGGCGCACTGGAGATTGCCGTGCTCACACTGATCAATAAGATTTTCTACTTGAAGTCTGTTCAAATGATACCGTCCAATCATATTATTGTTTTTTTGTAATGTCTTTTTGATATATTCCTGATTCTCCTTTGGATTATCCATAGGTGGATGACTTATTCTGAATTTTATTTCACCTTCATTATTAATATTATATACTTTGATTATAGGTTTCTTGTTTTCTCGTTGAAGAATATTTTCTAAATGCTCTTCTATCTCAGCAGTTACTTCACGATACACTCGTGACTTGGTATCACTAAAATCGTTGCTCCAATTGAAATCGTCCAGTTGCAGGATTCCATTTAAAGCATCCGGTATAATTTGAAACAGCGTTTCGTCAGTTGTAGGCCACGGTGGGAAAGTCGAGGTTAAAAATGGTGTACTTAACGGTGGATCTTTTACATTTTCCAATGGTTCCGTAGGTTCTTGTGCGAAGATCACACCAGCTAAAATTAAGAGCAAACAAATTTAATATATTTTATGTAAAAAAAATTATATATATATATATATATATATATATATATATATATATACATACATATTATCTTTCATTAATTTATTTAAACTAAAGATCTTATATAAACTAAAGATATTATAATATAAAGATATTATTAATTAAAAATCTTTAATAAATTTTTATAAAAACGAAATTTATACAAATAAAATAATGACAGGAGATCTTACTTGCGGCCAAAATAATGATAATCATAGCAATCACCACGACCAATATTGTGAATCCGCAGAGTAATTGTTTCCAGTACGAGTTTCTGGACCTTTTGTCCTTCGTGACGTAAAGTTTTTCGCCTCTGAAACACAATTTCGATGCCACGTAGAATTAATGTATTCATCGCGCGCATTTAAATATTTTCCTTGTTCTAAACCCAGAAAGCATATTTTGTACAGCGCGATGCTTAGCAACCTTCGTCAATGACCAGCCAAGATTAAAAGCTTCCTCGATACATCACACCTCAGTTTAGTTTCCTTCACGAATGCCTCTCAATTTCTCAATAATGTTCTGTATGTAATGTGTAATTTGTCGCGCATTTTCTCATTTCAATATCTGATTATGGAAAATGATGATAAGGCAATGCGAGATTTAGTCTATCGTGATACTACATTGAGATTAAGAGCCTCAATGGATAATCGACGCTGATTCTTACATTCAGCGATCGAGATCGTCTCACCTTTTTATTTCATTTGACTTTTTCATTTCCTATGAATTCTCAGACGTATAGTCTTTATGAGGAAACATACGTATTCAATTCGACAGAGAGGAGCGGTAGCGTAAGCGTGTTAATGCGCGACCGCGTGCCCATAAGAAACACCTAAATATGTTCCTCTAAGAGTTTTTTCCCATCTTTTTTTTTCATCATCCTCGAAAGTAACCGTCAAGTACCTGAGGGCTGTCAGCCAGTGGGAATAGTCGACCAGTCCGGCGGCAGGGTCTCTCAGGCTGAGTCCCTCGCGGCCGACACCCGGGCCCAAATCAAAACGCACTCCAGCCACAGTCGTTTCAACCTCGGCCTCGGGACCTCTGCCAAGTACCGTGACAACAGAAAAGTATCGTCTAACTCTCTAATATTGAGACTTTTCAATCCGTAGCGGCCAAACTATACTGTGCTATCTGCTAGAGCTAAAAACGATGCTAAGATATTTCTTTTGCCTGACGATTCTTTCATTGTCAGGTCTTGGAACAGATACCTGCGGTGATATGCTTCTCTAAGAAATATATCTACATCTCAAACGTTTGCTACATAATAAAGCCTCGCAGTTTGTGCTAAGATAGATAATTGAGGTATTTGCACATTGTTATTATTTTTTATAAGATGTGTTTTAATATCTTTATATAAGTGCGCAAAGTTCCGTCTTGCAGTTTATATATCATATTTTTACGTAAAATATTTTTTATTTAATTTTATTTAGTTTTTAATTAGAAATATTTTATAACAATAACGAAAAGATTTCATCGCATTTGTTTAGGAAGAGAAACAATCACGATAATAATTATTAACCTAATATATGTACTTGGAGGATGAAAATGTAAGCTGTATGTTCTCTTTTTCTTTCTCTCATTGTTATCATGTTTTTTTGTTTTTGATATTCGGGAGAATTTACGCACGCCGGGCTGGTAAACGATAGTCACGAAAAACGGTTAATAAGAGTTAAGAGACGGAGACAGAAGGAAAAACAAAAATGCGTAAGCGCAGAGACTCGTTTTCTTCGACAAACAACTCGTTACCTGATGTACTTTCGATGCTCGTTAACCGGCACAAAGTACTCCTCGTAAGGATCAGCTGGTACCTCGCATGCTTCCTGACCTTTCGTTTGGATATTGTTACCCGTGTATGGCCTCATCGAGACCAGTTCCAGGTTTACGGCCTCAATCTGTTCCTTCTTTCCAGATTCTGAAGAAAACGGGAAACCGTTTACTATCGAGATATATCCGTACATAGGATGCAACCGGTTTGCATTTTCCGATCGCGCAGCGAAAGAGCAGAGAAACTGCATTCCGTAAAATACTAATGAGGCTAAACAAGATCAAATATTTCCTGCTTCTCGAATGGTGTAACGAGAGGAAGACAAATTTGCATAAAATATAAAAAAAAATCACACGTTAAATAAAAAAATAATTAATATGAAAAAAGAAATGATTAATAATTCGATTAAATTTAAATAAGATCTGTAGTTATGAAAAATTGCTATTATTGCCGATATAAAAATACAGTATGAAAAATTGCTTGTCATGAGATCGAGGAAAAAATCGAGATGTGATATCAGAGTTACATTAATGACGCGATGTGCGTCAATGAATTCCCAGTGAAAAACATTCGTGTGCGATACTTCCTGAGGTTTTTCCCGCTTCAAAAAACTTATTCTCAACAAATCGGTATGTCAATGATGATAATCAAAACAAAAGTTTTATTTGCTAAAATCATATTCTAGAGGCTAAAATAATAATTTAAAGAGAATCGATAAGTTCTTCTTCCAAAGCTATCTCTTCTCTATTCATAGTGTATACATAATTATCTTTTTTAAAAATACGTAACCATTTGTAATCTTTTCTTATGCCCTTGCTCGTAATATTTCAAGCTCATAAATACTCGCTTGTATGGCTCGTTTACGCCTCAATGTTAATGTAGTGGAAGCTTATCAGGGTGACGTTTGAACTTACCGTTGATCTGCACGCTCGTAGTGCTGTTGTTGAGGAAACTAGCGTCGTTGTTATTCCCATTTCCGTGGATGCCATTGAGCTTTGGCTCCGGTACGCTCTTCTCCGTGTTCTCGTCCGGCAACTCGATCCTCGTCTCCGTTTTATAACACGGCTCCGAGATCGCTTTGACGGGCTCAACGTAGTGCTGAGAGATGAAGGATCGCTGGCCATTTTCTACCGGCGCGCAATCCGCCGAGGAGGATTTGCGATCCTGATCCAAGGTCACTTGCTGCTGCCCGCCGTTTTCCGTCTTGGGACCGCATTCGTCCTCGCTGGCGAACGCCGGATTGTCCGTGCCGGCGGCATCCGACATCTCTCGATCGTGTCGCCAAAAGCTACTGAGCTCTCACCTAATAACGCTTGCCTGATATCGTCTGTCATGCGTCTCGTTTCTGTAATCAAATCACATTATTATTAGTTATCGCGGCAGTCGATTATTTTGTCAATTTATATTTTCAAAAAAGATAAATTCTCTAAATTATATAGCAGAATATATATAGTAATATTATAAAATGCACAATTAATTTCTCTCTTTGTCCAATATATAAAATTAATTTGACTTTTGATTCAATAATTCGTACTTTGATCAATAATGGCGAAAAAAGATACAGAATATCTTGAAGAAATTTTGACAAGCGAGACCAGTCGCGTTAATGGATTCAGTGGATTCGCGTTACTGACGTCAGCGGTAGAAAAGCAGACTCGTATTTTTTTCGCACGAGATGAGGGAGGGAGATGTGAGAATTGTGTGCGCGTATGAGATAGAGAGAGAGATAGAGAGAGAGAGAGAGAGAGAGAGAGAGAGAGAGACTTGCCGGCTTGTCCTATCGATATCCTCGAAGAACGATTTATCGAACCTGTTCGCCGAATGCAAAAATCAATTACGTTTTAACGCTGACTCAATCGCGGCGCGAGACCGTTGAAAAAGAAGGAAGATGTTTGCGGTTTGATCGCATCGCTGAATTGTCTCGGCTGAGTTTCGAGATGTCATAAGTAAATGAATCAGCGATGAATCGCGATGAGAAATTTCGTGAGAAACATCCTCCGCCGTTGGCAAAGATGAATTCGCTATACGCCACGCTTGTCTCTCTCCCTCTCCTCCTTGTTCCTCGTGCGTTTTCTGCGAATCTCCCATCATCCTCAATCCCTCAATCTCTTGCTCGCGTATAGTCTATTTGGATTATTTTTTTGACTTTGAACAGCGTCGAGCCAATAAACTGAGGGGATCTGCCGTCAGGAGAAAAGAAACAATAAGGCTTAGTCCCTTTTAACCGCCATAGGCCCGACTATGGAAAGCAACGTCGTTCCTCTCGAAGCAACCACTTCAAATGAATCTCCTCGAACGTTTAAGAGACAAATAAATCGTGCTAGCTCTAATGAGCCTTTAAAGCAGCAATTCTCTTCTCGTTTCTTTTTACGCTGCTCAATGCGCACGCGAAATCTTTTTCTGTTATTGCATTATTATGTATAGAATCAGACGATTGGATGCATCATATCGTTATATAATACAACGCGTAAGTCTAATTTGTTTACAAAAAGTAGATGTGGATTAATGATGAGAAGAAGGCCTCGAAGAATAAGCAAGGACATCGAGTAATATGAGATCTCTTTTCAAACATAACAATATAAATTTTTTTTATCATTTCTTATCAATCTACTTCATGTTTTTTAATCAAATTCTTAATTGTTGTTGATTGGCCTGAGGAAAGATCTCAAGTCGCTTATTTGCTGCATTTTAATTTGAAGAAAAAAAAAATTGTTACTTAAGCGTATTCCCCTCGCGTAGCGAGGCAATGCGTATTCCCCTCGCGTAGCGAACGCAATTTCCAAGATTCTTCATAGATTCGTTTTATGCATCCACTCGTATGGCAGTAACATGAATTTCTGGCCGCACGAACATAATCTTATCTTTCTAGAAGATGCGACTCTCGAAGAAGTTACAGCGCAGCGCGGTGAGTCAGTCCGACATCCAGCTAGCTAGAGAAGTACTTGACTGTTAGCTGTGCGCGGCGGATTTTCAAGACACCCTATAGGCACACTTGGGACGAACGAGCGTGTGTTTGCGAGTGTACATATAAACCGTCCGAGGTATATACTGCACCGAAAGTGGTTGACCCTGAGAGAGCTCGGCATAAAGGACTGATTCACCCCGGAGCTAACGCGGAAAGTCCTCTCGAGGAAGGAGCTCGGCCTTTACCCGACTCGATTTTGTGCCTACAATCTTTCCTGCGTGACATAATCTATGCGGGGGGACAGTAGCATTAAGGTTTTCAACTTGAAAAATCGCAAGAATTGCTTTCGAATATTCCCTCTTTTTAATATATTATAGATAGATCGGGATTTTTTTTTGCGTCATTTTTTTATCGAATGAACAATAAATGTAGTACGATAAATGTAACAGAATTTTTATTTTCTTTATCTTATATTTTATTCTTTATTTTTATGTATTTATTAGGGAGAAAACTAAGCTAATAGCAATTAACAGACAATTTTTTATATTATGTTATTTGTATATATGAATGAGCTCTTGATACTGATTTGTAATGAATGTGCCAGATAATGCTAGCGCATTAATATTTAATGCAGTAATAATCTTCACGAAGTGAGGCTCTTCACAATTGTTTCCTTTTATCTCAAACGTGCAATTATCTTGAAAATGATCAATTAATGAATCATAAATCCTCTCTTTCTCTCTGTCAGTACATAATTTAACCTAATGTATATGTTTGTTACATTATCTTTTTCTCGCGTTGTTACTATGCGTACGTCTTGTTACAAAAGAATTCGATGAATCTTGCACATTTTAGTGAAAGCGTATTACGTTCGCGAAAAAAACTGCAGTCATAACAGTTCGCTAAAGTTCCGTATCTTTGGTTTTTCTCAAGGGAGAACTTATAATTAGATAAAGAGGCTATAACAAACTAATTTAACCTGTGATTTAACGTATTAAAAATTTATAAAAAATGTTATATAAAATATTATAGCAATTCGCAATTTGTGATATATCGAGAAGAACATGATTCCTCGCGTAAAAATGATTTAAAGATGTAAAAGGATAATTTTCAAATATTTTTGTCTCAAGAATAAAATATTATATAAAAAATGTTTTTATACAAATTTTTGATTTATTTTTACATAAAAATTATATTTTTGCTGAGGTTGTACCATAAATTTTATCTTGTAATATTAATTATAAATGCTTAATAATTTTACGATATTAAGAAGGTCTTAGAATACCTAGAAAGGATTTAAAATAAAAGATATCTCAAAATGAAGTTCGTTAGACAGTCACATTTATTTTATATAAAAGATAATATTCTTCATATGCGATATTCTCCGTCAGATCGCTAAGATAAGAATTTTAGCTCACGTGATTCCGCGTGATATGCTAGAATTAATCCGTTCGAAAGGCATGTAGTTGCTACTCGCTGGATATAAAAGCGAGATAATTATATTAAAAGTCTCGGGGATTCGCCTCATAAATATCGAGCTTGGCGAGCAAATCACTAGGAACGAGTATCGCTGCTGGACCTTTTCATGAAAAGGGACGAGAAACGTACCGCGAAGCACGCGATTATCCTCGAACCGAAGAAAGATTCCTCGTCGTCAAAGGACATTCTTCAACGCGACATTGCCTGTAATTTACGAGACTCTCTGATACGATTCGCTCTACCAAGCTCGAAGACTTTCACCTTGATCGCAATCGCGACCGAATCTTGCGTAACTTTCTCTCTTTTTAGCATTATCTATGCATACTTGCTATTCGGTTAAACTCAAATTACGCCACGAAACAATACCGTATAACTTGACATATAGATAATCTGTCCGAATATTACATATATGATGTCATATAATGATAAAAAGTATCAATTAAATATATCATGCTATATATATGTATATAAAATATGTCAAGAAAATTAATTTGTTAGGAAAATAAAATTCGAAATTGAAACTTTTCTTTTAACATATAATTTTCACTATGAGAATATGTAATAATAAAATTATTCAAGGTAATGTCTAAACTCCATTTGAACATATTGCATTACCCAAGACAACCTCTGCATTAGCATTTATGGACCAAAGGGATTACGGTGGAAAATGACCATAGGAATCACGACACAGAACAGCACGACAGGAAGGTATCCACCTTTTCCTGCGTCTATTTTTAAAATGCTTTAGCAATCCGTTATTACATTTCTTAGATCGTGATTTACGTGATCTATGTGACACACTCTCTTAATCATTTAATTAAATATTCATAAAAATTAATAAAAAACATTAATAAAAATAATCTATTCGCAAACTCTAATAACATTTGATCCTCAGAAATTTGCATTGATAGCCGATCAAGAACTATTTCTTACTTAATGAAAACAGTTGCAAAGGTTGGATCAGAATTATTATTGCGAGTTGCGATCAAGCTGATTGTATATTTTAATATCGCGCGCTCACTAAAGACCAGTTCTTGTTTTCCCTACATACTTCGTTGTCTGTAGGATCTTCAGAAACGGTTGAATGTTACCGATGTCCTTAGGCTGGCAAGAAGAGACCGTCTTAGATATTCGAAACAAATTTTTCTTGCATTTTATCTCGCAAAACTTGTATCAGCCAGCTGTAACGTCATTTGATACTTCTCTATATTAATTAAAAAACTGGTCTTTTAATAATTAAATATTATATTATGTTGTGAAATAACACAATTTTTTTTTATAAAAGTATATTTTTAATAAAATGTTTACAATTTTGAATTTACAAGAAAAATGTAGAGAAAATTGGACAATGTATAAAATATTCTTCTGAAACTTAAAAAGTCCGATATTATTTTTTTATATTTGATTGAAATGATATAAAACTGATTTTTATTTTGAGAAACAAAATACTGAGAAAAAAATACATATATATTGTTTTATCTTGAAAATTATTTAAAAAAATTGTTAATATTATTTATTCAAAATCAATATTATTTTTTCTATGCAATTTAATATTTGCCCACATTAACAGTGAAGACATTTAACTAGCAGGTTAACCAGCTATATAGCTTATATAAAATCCCCATTTGCGGTGTAGGGTGAAAGTGACGTGTCTTTTATCGAGATCGGGAGGGCACGAAGCATCTTTGTGCGCCAGCGTCGCATCACCGATTATTCGCGCATGTAATTCAGCAAATGTAAGATTCCCCGTGTGAACGTGTTTATTACGCATATCGATCGAACTGAGATAAATCAGCCGTCATTCGACGAACGGATAGTGTTATAAGCCATTGTATGCTTAATTATAAGTGTAACCGGTCACGGTGCTCGCAAACGAGACGGACGATGGTCCACTTCCATTGTAGCGAAGTCTTTAAGGAGACTGTTCTCCTTCTTGTTCCGAAAGCGAATATCCGAAGCGGGCCGAATCGAAGAAGTATGCCAACAGACGCATCGATTACGTTCTCTTTGAGGAGATAAAGCGACATTATATGTGTGTGTGCATGTATATGCGCGGATGCGCACGTTATGCAACTGCGGTGTCTGGAATCCTCAAAATGTCAAAGGTTTATTGTACGTTAGTAAACCTTTCATCGATCCTTCTTTCCTGTCGCATTCAAATGCTTTTCTTACACACTGAGGATCAGCTACAATTATTCAAATGATAATTAAAAGTGTAGATGATACTTTTTACGAAACACAGATTTCGAGTTTGGTTGTGTGTATATTTAATTTAATTAATAAAATAAAAAGATAATATAATTCATTAAATTTACCAAACACGTATTTTGTCAATTGGTATTAATAAACAAAAACCGTCGTAATAGTAATATGTAAAACTTCCAAAATTTTAATCCGACATTTGTCTTAATAATCTCGTGTTGTCGCGAAATCTGCAGTTTACTGCATAATAATTTCAGGCATCCGCAATGACCTTTCTGTAACACGAAAGCATCCGGCAGCAGAACGTTGATGACGATGACAATGATGATGATGATAGGGCTGAGACTCTCTGAGGCACATCCTCACTGGCAGGCAACCTATACTCTTGCTTCTATCGTGGGGCTGTGTATTAGCCAAGATACTTTACTTTCTACATTCCTCCCAAGACAATACGTACACCCACACGATCCGTTTGTTCGTGTACCTGTCTGTACAAGCGAGACGTAGTTATTCAGGCCAGTCTGGCAGACGACAATTGCCACAAACACGAAAATCTCCCCGTTTCTTATTTTAATTTAATTATAAAGTATTATTGAACAATATAATTTTTTAAATATTATATGTACACATATGACTGCAACTCTCTATTAATTTTATCATTTTATAAAAAATGAAATTTTTAATTATTTATAATATAATGGATCTCATTATATTCCGGATACCGGCAACCGATGAAAGTAAGAGTATCACGAAATCAGGAAGCGTCATTAAAGCGAATATGCTCGTCAGCTTTAATCAACGTCCTATTAAATTTTATTAAAATTTTGCACATAACAAAATCTGCCGATGGCCAGCCACGCGTCAAATTCCGGTTAAATGAGGTAAAAAAAAAAAATATAACAGCGCCAAGCCACAAAATAATCTAGTCTATTCAGCACGATACAACATTTCTCTCCTTATCTATTATATTTTGCAAAGTTTTCACGTATTCTTACTTTTGAGAAAAGCTTTTCGCTGACGATTACCTGCAACTTTGGCATTGCAAGATTTATCCTAGTGTGCTGGATATTTATAATTAAGATCCAACGAGACTTACCTTTTTTGTCCGCGATTGCTATCCGAGGTATTCGTCGCATCTCGTAAATGTAAACGCTCGGATCGTAATACCACTGTTACGGAAGGATACCGCTAATTGCCGCGGAAGATCACAGATTAATCCAGATACCGGACAAAGAGGTATCATATGCCAGATAGAGCAAAAATTGTTAACAAGAGAATAATTAGACTAGATGGAGGGCAACAAATTGTCATGTTCCGTTCTCCGATGCAGTGATTTTCAACTAATGTTGTCTAGTTCAAAAAATAAGTTCTTTGTTTTTGAAGAAAAAAAAATTTATTAATTTAAAAACATATACATATAGGTATATATATATATATATATATATATATATATATATATATATATATATACTATTTTTAATGAGAATATTTAATCGTTGAAACCGAGCATTTTGGTGAAATTAGATTTTAATTTCCTAGATAATATATAAGAAAATGCTTCATTAATAATGATTAAGAGAAATTGCAAATGATTGTAATGAGGTTGAATTCAATTTCAGCATTTTATTTCCTACAGTTATGTACAATTACAGTGTGCACATCTGAGATTATCACGTGTTAAAGTTGGCTAGTCATAATCTGTTAGATGATTACACACTGCATTTATAAAATAGTGAAATTATTTCTCTAATCTCTGGCAATAAAGGTAGAACATAAAATCTTGTAAGAAGTAAAAAAATACGATAAAAGTATGCGTATTTATGTGTTGTATAATAGGCGTACCTACTGCGTTATTTAAGGAATTGGTATACATATATACTTCTGGTCGTAAAATATAAATGAATCGTAAAAGATAATTTGTGAGATATAAAATAAACTGGATTCTTAATATTTAAAGCAAATTTTAGGCAACATATTTTAATACCAAATGAAAGAGTTTAAAATCGAATGTTTGAGTTTGTTTGACAGGCGCGGCGACGAAAGAAACTTAAATGCTTGGCAGACAGATAAGCGGTGACCTATGAATCCATCATTGAAGTCACCGCTTGCTTGTCCACCATCCATATTAAAGTCTTTTTCATTGCCGCGCTTCTAAAAAAATTTAATTAATTTTTGTAATCGATATTTATATTATTCAAATATTTCAAGATTCTATTATTAAATATTATTATATAATGACTGTCGTTTTTAATATGTATGTATATATGTATATGTAATGTATATTATAAAAAAAAAACTTTTTATATTCACGATTTTAATTGATAGCGCTAATTTTTTATTTCTTACTTCACTGCGGAATGCAAGCACGCGATTCTAAACTTTCGCGCGATGTTTGAATCAATTGCGATCTTCCTTTCACGTAAAACAGAAGTTTTGAGCCACGCGATATCAACATGGATTTTAATCTGCGATTTCAAACTGAAGTCTGATACCTAATTGTTGTTCTTCAATTTCGTGTAACTTGATTCACTGAATCCTTTTGAAAATTTTAAAATAATCACTTACGTTATGCGCAAACAATGCGTGATAATCTATGATAATATGATATCATTGAAGCGCATGAATAAGATATCCGCTTGTCACCTGGTTTTGCGCGATAAAAATGCGAATACCGCTTGGTTAGACACATGGGAAAAATAATATTCTCAAACGGAAAAATTGCGGTAGCGATCTGTAACGGCCTTGCGCTCAACGAGGCGCTCACCCTTTCTCGTCCGGTGATCACAGACGACATTGTGAAAAGGAACGCACATAATCCCGCATTCGAATATCCTAGTTATAAACATTTATTTACGCGGGTTTATTCATTTTCAATAAAATATATAGCAATATAATTTTTCGCGGCATTATTAATGCGTATTAATATAAAAAATTGAATGTAAATTGCATTAAAGTTTTTTTTTTTAATAAAGACGATATAATACAATAATATTAATAATAATTTATCATTACGTTTCCGCTATGTTTAGATAATTTTGTAGTGCAAAATAAGCTGAAAGACATATCTAAAAAAACAATCCAACCGCGTGATCGCTATACTATTTACAGTTAAAATCAAATCTTGCGTAACTTGACCTTGGATAAAATTCTTTCAACGAGACATTATCAGAAAAATTAGATTTAAGGTGTTAACGGATGAAAGATAAGAATGTTATATTTTTTAAATATATTAACACACTCGGAAAGTCATTTTATTTTGAAGACACATCCCTAACTAAAGGAAATATTCTCTCCAGCTTTTTCTTTAAAATTTAGTTGCGTAGAAAAATTTGTTGATGGCTGACGTAACGAGAAAGTATTATTTAGATTAAATTTACGTAATAAAAAAATTATTATAATTAGATAGGATAATTTGTTAAAAGAACCATGCGATGATATAATCTAGACATCTAGACATAGATTGGTAATTTCTCTCGATAATCACAGATGTCTAGAAGGGAATCGATACGCGAGGCGAAGTGACGGAAATAGACGTAGACGAAACGAATCGCGCTTGTAATCGCCGAGACTCACATACCGGGTACAAAGTAAATACTTGAAAAATTCTGTATGCCGAACACGATTCTCTCTCGCGGACGGGAAATTGCTAGGCTCTTTGTAAATTCAACTGCAATTCCAGGCAGATTTTTTTCCCTTTTTCCATCTTTAGATTTTTCTCGCGATTCACGTAAAAGACGTGATTAGTCTTTTAACATTTCTTTCGTTTTGTATTAAGTATATGTATAGCTTTGTTCAAAAACAAGAAGCTCAATCAGATTCTATATTAATGAAGAGACAGAGAGAGAGAGAGAAAAATATTTTTCCAAAAATATTTGATTGTAGAATAAAGCGTGTAATTATTGCGATGAGATACTTGATTCTGATCTTACTTGATTGCGTAGATTTTTATATAGATGAATAAATCTTATGTTCCTTCTTAACGTTCATTAACCAACCAATTATGAGATTCTAATTAAAAACAGCATAACTGTATTTGGAAAGTGCCTTTCGTGTAAATTCCTTTCGCTGACGCGAATCAAATGCGTAAGAGGAATACCAAATGCCAAAGTACAGCGAAAAACTACTGTTTTTACAATGATTAAAATACTTAAGCAAAGAGAGAAAAGCATGCAAATATGAACGGAAACTTGTTTCCAAGCAAAACGACTGTAACAAATTTTTCCTTGGAAATATAATGTTGCACATATATAATATTATCCTATTAATATTTACATTTATGTCCATTTCAAGCCTGATAAAAGAGACAGGGAGATATTTTATCAAGTCGTTGCACATAAAATGTTTTTTTTTTATTTTAACGATTTAATGATTGAAACATACTTTTGTAAGATAATCATATCAGTTTAATATATTATAATAATTAATATTATCATAATCCTAAGAGAGCGAGAAAAATGATACTCTATATTAGTTTCTTCTAAAATTAATGATAAAAAAATAAGATATTTGATATATAATTAAAAAAAATCAAATCTTTTCGCGATAATTATGTACGCTTTATTTTACAATTAAATATTTTTTCACATTTCAAATATTTATTTTACAATTAAATATTTTTGAAAAAGTATTCTCTTCCGGTACGAAAGTAAGAGATCGGAAAACAAGGATTGGTTCAAGCTGGATTGGTTTGATTAGAAAGTGGGACAGGCTTGCAGTAGCTCGATACGGTTCCCCGGGGGCCTTGTCGACCCACACTTGCATAAGGCCCGTGTCGCCTCCGTGCAACTTCGTGTTCGCGCACGCCACATATTCATGTTTCGATGTCACGTGTATATGTGTGTGTGTATATGGGCGGGGTACACGCGAGTATGCGCACGAGAAGTCACTCGATATAAACTGCATCACGAGTGAAGCTTACGATCGCCTTGAGGCGCAGCCAGCTTCCAGTGGTCCAGAGAATCGGTCGAGCAAGGCGTACTGCCACAACGACAAACTTATGTGATTTCGTTACAGGTCATTTCATACGTTATTCGAGGTTTTTCGGATTTTTCCAGGATTTTTCCGAAGGTGCATATCTCGTGTTACCAGGAAGAAGACCGGGATCGATATTTAGTCATCGTGATCTTATCGTTGATTCACTTCTATTCCCGACTCTTTATTATATTATATATATTATCTGGTTATAAAAAAAATTATTTATGAAAATTATTTATCATGCTATATGCAACCATAGACATAATATAATAAAATATATTTATAGTGTAAAAAAAATTCAAAGACTTATCTTTCACCTTAATTGCATTGTCGAGCGAAGCGAGCATTTTCAAACGAGCGATTTCAATAAAATATGAATAATAATCTGTCATATTCTGTGCTCTGATAATATGTATTTTGTTGTATGCAATTTGCTCGACGTGGAATTTAATTATATGACCATAAACGGTCGCGACACCGAGTCGTCGACGAAATGAAAGTAGCGAGCGATCGCGAGACAGATACATGCAGTGGGCGAGAAGGAGAGAGGAGGTGCACGATGACGAGGAAAGAAGAAACGACCTTGCTGTAGACAAGTCTAATGCATCTAGGCGTGGCCTGGCTACGTTTCGCTGATGATGATGATTTTGATTTAATTAAATCGGAAACATTAAAATGTTCGTGAAATCATCATCTTGTATTTTGCCGATAACGAGCGTGTATAAGATAAGCGCGTGCGATTATTTCGATCTGTCAAGTGTAGAAATGAATATGAAAGAATCTCTAGAATGATCGTTAGAAGAATGTTTCTCCGTTAACTCCGGTGATTACTTTTACATTTTATTTTTATACAATTTTAATTTCGAGGACAGGATGTAATTATACTGGCAGAATACTGGAGAGAATATCGAATGGTTGAGCAAGTATATTCGTTTTTAGGACGGAAATTGAAATTGTTGTTGCTGAAAGAAAGAATTTTTAAAGACATTAGGGATGCGCAAAGACAAGTATCCGTTTCCTGTAAATTCCATACTGAAATAAGACATCCGCAAATCGTTTCAATCCTTGGTTAATCATGTCATTTGTATACTTGATTGTACCATAATCATTGTACATTTTTAATGCAAAATTATTTTTAACTTTAGACTTTTAAAGCTTCAATTTTAAAATTTAAACTTTTGGATTTAAAAAATTTGCGAAATTTAAGTTTACACGTTGCTTTCCAAATCAAATAATGAAAATTATTAAAAGTTATAATGCGCTGTTTCGGAATATCATAATTTAATTGATTTTTCAAATCGGACGACAGTTTCGGAATATTATAATTGATAATTTAATCGATTTTCAAATTTTAATTAATTCATTTACTTGGACAAAAATAAAAAATTGTTATTGCACCGTATTGGATATCGTAAAAGTATTTACTTATAAGTCTTTTATTGTTCGCTATCACCGATTGACTAGATTGGCGCGTGCGATTTTTTAAGCCGTGCAACACTTGCTTTCACTTATGAATTATATAATTTGCAAGAATGTTCTGCGACGCGTGAGATTGACGACAAAGCTTTATCGCATCGTTTCTCACCACTTTCGTGCTCTGCGTGTAGAAAAAATTTATCGCATACGAACCGTGATCGTAAGAACAGATACGTGAGCTAGCCGGATGATCTATCGAGAAGCATCAAGCTTGACCTTGAATAGTCCCATGTTCGAGCCAACCCGTGGTCACTGTCAAACGAATTGCCGTTTCCTGAATGAGGAAATAGGCTTTTTTATATGCTACAATGAGACCTCGCTTCGCACTGGCGCCATACGCATTTTTATCACTTATGCGCGTTAAAATGTATTTTTTTTTTCTTGAAAAAATTTTATCTAATTTTTTTCAAGTAAATAGAATATTTAAATTAATGATAATAAAATGATAATAAAAATAAATTTTGTAGAAATGGGATTATTTTAAAATTTTTAAGAAAAATAAAAAAGTAAAGAGAATTAAAAGAAAGTTTACTTAAAATTGTTTTATATATTATGAAAAAAATAATTTTTTAATTCCTTTTAGAAGATAAATTCATTTTCTTCTTTTTTTTTTCATTGGTCAGAAAACATAAAAATCATATGGTGACCACTCTGACTATTCTGAAACTCCTTTCAAAAACCATATTGAGCCTAAACTAAAAGAAAAGGTTCGAAAAGGCATCATTGTGCTTCAAGATGCACAGTATCGTATTGCTGCACACATGTGTTAGAAACTTTGTAGCAAATTGTCATATATAATTCCATTTGCACCGTAATTGTCGCTTTTTCGGATCAAGTAAAAAAAAGTTTAAAGTAAAAGGATTTTCTTTTAAAAGTGGAAAAAAAATGTAAATGCTTGAAAATATATATATATATATTATATATATCATATATATATATAATCTGAATAATTCTTTTATAAGATATAAATTAATTCATCATAATAAATCAACGCAAATATATTTGTATGAGAGATGCCTATATTCAAAATCAATTTTCTTTCCACAAGAGTTTGTGCACTTTTATTTTAAATAATCTTTTTACAAAAAAAGAAAAAAATTTTTATATTTTCCTATATTCGAATTTGATAAAAATTGTTATAATATCTTTATTTTTGATATAATTTCATATTTTAGTTTTAATTTAAATATCCTAATTTTTATCTTTATTTCTTAGATAAATTATATTATATGCAATGTAATTTTATCATAGTAGTCTCTATAAAACAAATTTTTCTTTACTACATGGAGTAGATAAATTTTAATGAACAGATGCCCAAACAATAATTGCTGGACCATCCAAGAAGCCTTTTCAGAGAAGGATGCTGTTTCTCATCTCGTCTTAAAGTAGGTAGAAAAAATAAATGATTTCAGGAAACATCTTTTCTGTAACCTTGTGGGCCTTTGCTTCATTCTTTCAAACCATATGTTACGTAAATGAAACCGAATAACGCATATTGGATGTATACTAGGTTGCGTGGATGTTTCTCAACAAAATTTAAATGTGACCTATCTATTTGCAATCAATGCCTCGAGCTACGTGTTCTGAATAAACTTTCAACGATTTTATTTTTGGAAATTCCGCAAAATCCTTTGAGTCACATTTCTTGAGGCAGAGCTGCGTCGTGATTCCAAAATATTCTTCGCATCGATTTGCAAATATAGTTACGCATATTCTATAAATAATTAAATATTCTAAAAATTTTGCATTGATTTTTTGGTAATTTTTTAAGAAATTGTTGCATAATTAATGTGATTGGATAAAATAATAATCCGTTCAGTTGATAACTGAATCACTAATATTTTTATTTGATAGCTATAAGAACGCTCACACTTGTGGCTGAAGGACATGGGAAAAATTCCTACTGCTTTTTTTTTCTCAGACGGTTACGCATATGAAATGCGTTTCAAAGTATTATATTTCGAATCGGTCGCGGGTACAATTTGTGCCAATTTTATTTCGTTTCACGTATAACTTGTGTTGACCTTCGATGTCATCGCGATAATTTGATGCTGAGGTCAAAAAAAAAACGAGGAGAGAGCCATTGCTTGTCACTCAACAAGATCACATGTAGCGACGACCAAATGTTTGCCGTTTAGTTAACGTCACCGATTGAGTTGAAAGAATTTATTTGTGTTATAACATAGCCACAGTATAGATTACGAAATATCGCCAGTTTGCGAAACTCGGCCGTCTAAGGTGAAACTAACGCGGCTTTTTATAGCGAGTCATTGGATTTAGCATCATTAATCTCGCGCAAATTGATAATTTGCTCTCTCAACCGTAACGTCATTAACACGATTGCCCAAATTGTTGGTTTAGAAACATTTCCTCATTATTTAATTGCTTTTGTGTGTTTGCTGTTAATAAAATTAAAATTCCTAAAAATAAACGAAAAAATATAAGTAGATAAAAATAGTCTCAAGATTTTGCCAAACTATCTACAGTAATTTACCTTGCGTTATCAACGAGCATACAACATTATATTGAACATTCGTTGTTTCTTAAAATAAGAAATCATTTTTATAATCCCTTTTGATCAAATATAAAAAGTTAAAAAGAATTAAAAACTATTTTTTGAGAATATTTTTTATTCAGAATATCATCAGGATTTTTTTCAAATTCTGCCTGCTTTATCGCAGCGCTACGTTGAATTTCCCTAAATTCCTCCCGTATTTTACATTTTATGCTTTCTATAGACAAATTGCCTTTCTAGGCAAGATTTTTATCACTTATTGCGCACATTCCCTCGAATTCGATCGTATGGGAGATCGCCATTGTTCGCGCAACCGGATTTCGCGGATCAAGAGACTGGATTCTCTGGTCAGTGAAACGAAACTGTAACGCCAACTTTCTGAGTCGGCACAGCATTGCTGAAGCCGATCGGACATTGGCAGTAAGTGAAAGTGTCGCCAGGTCGTGCGTATTATTGTACGTACCTATATGCGATTGGTATCTTAGAAATCTCAAGCCTCACACTCTGGCCATACCGGATAATAGCGCGTGCCACATGTTG
Source organism: Cataglyphis hispanica (assembly GCF_021464435.1). NCBI lineage: Eukaryota > Metazoa > Arthropoda > Insecta > Hymenoptera > Formicidae > Cataglyphis > Cataglyphis hispanica. The sequence goes on along the minus strand of NC_065966.1, from coordinate 824,316 downwards.
CTTTCCGTATTTCTATTTCTGTTTTTTGCGTCTCCGATTTCGAGTGAAACGTCCAATTATATTGATAGATTCTTTGATAAAAATTTGGCAGAGTAAATTAAATTAAAATGCAGCTTAAGGTCAAGAATTAAAGTTTTATAAAATATCAAAGATTATCCATTGTGTTAAAACCTGTAGATTTTCTTCACTTTCGAAAATGATTATAAAATATGATGCATGTACTATTTTTTCTTTTTTGTGCAATTTTTATCTTTATAACATATATAAGTATATATGTGTGTGTGTGTGTGTGTGTGTGTGTAGCTGTCAGAGAAATGTGTCTGCGAAGGACGACATGGAGGACGTTGCTCAATTACACGATTCGAATAAGTAGGGGTGTCGGAAATAGTGCGGTTTCCGTCAACGAACGGTACAAAATCTATTCGAACCGTACGTACATATGCGGGTAATTACCGTTATACGTCATATAAAGATAATGCAAGTAACATAGTACCGTTTTTCCACGGCATTCTTTTCTAAAGAGCCTTTTCTTTTCATTCTAGAAACGATTTAATTCTTTTTCGGTGGAATTAAAACCGATTTAGAATTTGTTTCAAATGAAGTAACACATGTACTTTGAACAAAATTTAATCATCCTCCGGTATTATGATACGTTAAAGAAATTAACGATATACTCCGTTATATACACTGTGGTTTCGTTATAACCGCAAGCGTTACCACATTACATGATCTTAAATTGAAACAAAACGTAAAATAAAATAAGTACAAGTTAATCCATAATTGACATATAAGTTTGAGGAAATGTTACATAAAAATCTTACACGATAAATGTCTAATGCTATCCGCTTGGTATAACGTTTTTTTCGAACATTATAATATAGATATTTTTTTAATAAAAAAGACAGATGCTTCCTGAAAGAGGTGATAAAATTCTTTCAGAGATTTAATTAACTATACAGTCTTGGTTGCGGAAGAAAATAATAATATATTATTTAAGCGTTCGAATAATAAAGAATATTTTTAAATAATTTACCAGTACATAATGTATAATTTTTTCGAATTTTAGAAATTTTAATTAAAAACATCTTGATTTCTTGATATTTAATACTCAGAAATAGTCGGTCTTTGCGATTGTCAAGAATACAGAATGACTTATAGTTAGAGAAAGCTTAACTCGGCCTTTAAGGAATCTCGGCGTGATAGCGTCAAGGACGACTTGATTCACATAACTATATGACGATGCCTCGAAAAGGTTAGCCTAATTAATGCGGTTGACCGATCGGTCGGATGATCCTCAATTTCATTTTATCAGACATAAGAAACAGGAATTTTAATGGTTACATAGAAATGTTTTTCTGGAAAGAGACACGTGGCCGAATTGTATATTTGCGCAGTCTTTTTAAATATCTTGAAAATAATATTTACGATTAAATATCATAATATATATATATATATATATATATATATATATATACATATGCATATATATGTGTCTAGTGTATGTCAATACGTAAAATGTTTCACCAACAAATTATCAATAACATGGTATTCGGCCTTGGCGACATAAACATTGACGCGCTACTGTTAACGTATTACTTATGGCTTATCATTCGCACGGCGACTCTCGAACAGTAAAGTAATAGAGCGCGAGCCACTCCTTTCTTATAATATTTATTATAGTTATTATCATTCACGCGACGACATTCGAACAGAAAAGTGATGCGGGACATGTTAAATTCCTTTTTCAAACGCGATCGCGTCAATTATCAGAGAATAATTTGATGATTAATATTATTATTAATAATTAATTATATACGTTATATCATACGTTAATCAAAACGCAAATTTTGCGTAATTTATTTTTTTTAATTTTAATTAAATTTTATTTTATTTATTTAAATAAGAGAAACGCAATGATAAAAATTCAAAATATTAAGTTATCGTTTTATTGCTACCTCTGTTTGTGAATAATAATTATTTCTTTAATAATATTTATTTAAATGTGTCATCGTACCGCGGACGGCTTATAACATCGTCGGTCCCGTCATCGTGCCGCGGACGGTTTTTGCGTCGCGTCGCGTATCAACATAGCATTGCCACGAGTCGCATAATGGCTCATATGCGGCACGCACGTTAGGACATTAATGCGTTGCTTCGTTGCCGTCATCGTGTCGTACGAGCAACAATGGGTCGCGTAATCGCGTTTTCGCGTCGTCGCGTCTTCGCGTTGGACTTCTATCCCGTTTTCACGATTCGAGGATCGTACTTCGTTGCCGGCTAAATGCGATGTCTCTCAGCGTTGCAATCGGTAATATATTAATATCTATTAATATAATTAATTTTATATGATATTAGATAACGTTAATACTATATTAATGTTATATATATATATATTATATAAATATTTATGTATTAATAAATTTAATATATTAAGGGAAAGGCAACGCCTTAGTATCGCGGCTGAGGTGAAAGCCGACCGCGTAGCAACGTATGATCGTGCATAGTATAGATGCGATGATCGCGCGATTAATCTTGAACTTCGATTCGAGAATTGATTGTTGGGGACACGCTCTACTTTGACGAACGGTTCGGCTCGAATCGGTTAGAGTTCGGTCGATTTTGGAATCGTCGTTCCCTTTTCTTGTATCGTCTACCAGTAACTGAGAACACATTGAGGATAGTTGGCTCTGCTTTATTAGATTCGATTTTCGCTCGCTAGAGAAGCTGATCTCTCATTTTCTAAGTGATCTAAATTGTGAGCACTTAGGGACATGGGTATCTTCATTCTCAACCCGTCTTCCAGCCTTATGATAAGCCAGTTTCAGTCTGTATGATAGAAATTGGTGGTTCGTATGTGATCGTTCCTAATGAAGTTCGAGTCGGCCCTCGATGAGGACAAGCGCGGACAAGAATTGAGCGTCGATTCCATTAATCGATTTCGTCCTTTGCTCGGAGTAATCGGTGAATTCCCGACTTGTCGACTCGCAATATGATTCTCGTGTGAAATAGGGTTCGATCGTGCCGAAATTCGAAAGTGCGGGAGTGCCGTTCAAAGTATCGCGCGTGTGAATCACTCTGAAAGGAGAAGGAGGAGGTCTAGGAGATGCAACGGGCACCGGTGCAGCAATTTCATGGTAAGAAAATTGTTATATGTATATTAATTACTTATTATATTACTTATGCATACGTGCAATTAATCGCGTAATTTGATTTTCTATTTATATGATTTAAACAAAAGAGAATTAGAGAAACAGATTTTTATATAAAAATATAATTTTGTAAAAGTTTCTACTTTTAGATTATAGCTTTTATATGGAATTATTAGAGTTATTAGTAGTTTTTTTTAATTTATAAAATTATTTTTTTATAATTAATTTGCATTATTATTATATGCATCAAATATAAAATTCAATGCGTATAATATGATAAATTTTTTAAAATATTATTTAAAATATTTTAAAATATTAATTATTTTGCTACAATTTGGATTTTCTATTTGTATGTTACAGATCAACCCAACGACTCTGATATTCTGAGAGGAGGAAGAGGCCTAGGAGAGGCGTCCTGCACCGGCGGAGCAACCCAAGGGTGAGTATTATTATTTGTATATTAATTATTAAAAATTCCGTACGCGCATTAATTTAGTCTCTTTATTTGAATGAATTAAAGAAAAGAAAATTAAAAAAAGGACTTTCACATAAATTCTATAAAAGATTTTATTTGAAAAAGATTTTATAATTTGTAAAATTGTTCCATATTTAAAGCTTCTTCGTATTGCACGCATCGGATATAAAATATTTTGCACGAAATATTAATTATATTTTACTGCTATAATTTGGAGTATATATTTTTATGTTACAGACAACGTAGCCTCAAGACCAAATCTCCGCTGTTGCGCATCAGTGCCGGTGAGTGAGAAATTTTTATTTAATTTTTATTTAATTTTAAAGTAACGGATTTGTAGAAATTGTAGATTATAAATTGTAGATAAATCCGTACTTTTAAATGGATAAGCTAAAATGGATTAAGTTGAATAACTTTTAATAAGTTCTTTTCATATACATTACATCCATTGCAAAAGTAAATTAATGTGAAAATTAATAAAGGAAAATTATAGAAAACATTTTTTTTCAATTTGTCAGATTTTTATTTAATTTATTGAATAAAAACACTAATAATTTTATCAATTATATACATGATAGTTTATATTATCGATTGTATTATAGATATAATTATAGATATAATACATTGTATTATAGATATAATTTATTCTTATAACGCGCCGCGATCTAATTTCTTATAGCTCATCCATATGGTAGAATTTTTTTGTAGATTCTTCTTAAACTTTGTTTTAATTATTATAAGACCAAATAATCAATTAAATTGCCTATGTAATATGATAATAAATGGCTTAAATTGTATAAATGAATTTTATTTTATTATAAATTATATACTATTATGTATTATTATATAAATTATATATTAATATATAAATTTTAATCCAATTTATATGTTTATCGTAATTTATCATAATTTTTTAAAATCAAAATTTTGATTGATAATTTGGTTTTGTCTTAATTAAAATAAATGTCCAACGAACGATCATAAACTTGCACGATCGTCAGCGTAAAATATTTGCGCTCATCTGATGGCGACAATAATTACCCGGTAAAAGAAGGAGATTAACTCCTTACGAGCGTAAAAAAAATCTTGTGATTATTCGCCGACGATAAAAGGAGTTGTGCATCTCCTTCTTCAATCTTAGAGATCGATCCAGAAAGGGGCCAGGAGCAACGAAAGGTAGGTCCAACTGGCCTGAAGAATGACTAGGCTACACAAAATAGGCGGCCAATATTGACCAAAATGTGTAGCGAGATGTATATAAAATATGATTAAGGTACGATTAGGGCACGAAAATAAGACACGCGAGTAGGGCATGTGGATAGGATGCGCGATTAGGTGATTAGAATGCGCGATTAGGGATATCTCCAAATGTCAAATTTTCGTTGGTTCAGCCAGCAAGTAGGATTGTTAGGGCTATAGGGCATTAGGAAACAGCTAAAAATAAAATTAAAATATATAAAATAATAAAATAATTAATAATAAAATAATAAAATAATCCAAGATATCCAAAATATTTCCGTATCCTTCTCGGAATTTTCAGATATATCTTGATACGTGATAAAACGAGTATCGATTTTACATGTCTTTTTTAAGAGTGGACATTTATTCACATTTAATTTTTCTTCTTCTTTTTTCTTTTTTTCGTAGCTTCTTTTTTTTTCTAATGAATATTATAAATATTATATAATTTTACATATTGTTGTGTATATAAAGCACGATATATTAAAGGCATATTAAATATAAGAGTATAATTTTTTTGTATATAATTTTCTTCGTATGACGTGTATATTGTCTTGTTTAAAATGCAGATATCAACATCTATAGCATTATTGAATTCATTTAACATATTTCCATTGTACTCCTCCTACGAGCTTACACGCAATCTCAACATGAGACTTATGTAAAGTGATTCTATTCTTAACGCAGTGATGAATGGAAGACAAATCTTTTTATATTTTCAAGGAGCAACTATTTTAGTCGATGTTATGTTAATTGTTAAATGATTATTATGTCCGATGACAAATGTCTTCATTCGCTGAATTGATGTTTACGGACAAGATACACGATTTATCATGCGAAGAAAAATAATATAATAGAATAAATAGTACGTATAATAGAAAATAAATTGTTAATGAACGATCGAGCGATTGATCGGTCAATCGGTTAGAAGTGCATTCGGAGAAAGCCGGAGAGACGTCCTTTAGGACGTTTGTGCAACATCATCAAGGCCGTTTCCCTCGATCGCCGGCGACGACGATTCCATCGCGAAACCGTTAACCTAATTACTTATTGAATGGCCGATCGAGCGAATCGCATTTCTCGGACGGTAGCGGAGGTGGAAAATAACAGGAAACGTAGCGGGCATCATCGCATCGGCATCGATCAAAATGATTGCGAACCGTGTAATCGGCCTATCGCCGACATAAGTTTAGTATTTTTCATTTCAAGCGACTGTTCATGCGCTCGCTTGATTTATGAAACGCGTTTTTCCCGTTCCCAACATCAATTGCCACGTCTGTCCATTTTAATTTAAGTAATTTCTTAAGCGAATTCTATGTATTAGAAATGTAAAGGCACATGCTTTCTAATCTCTTTAAAACAGATCTTTGATAAAATTATTTTTTTTTTAGTAGTCTAATTATCAAGATGATCGCGGATTCCTTCCCTTCGTTCATCTTCGTCGCTTGAAAATTTTTTTGCGTAAAGAGAAAAAAAAATAAAATGTTCATTTAATTGCCCAAATTTATCCGTCGTTCGAAACGGTACCTGTCTTCGTCCATCAAGGACGATGCGCGAATACCTCAATTCTTTTGTGTATCGTCTGTAACCCAGTTATAACCGACACGCAACGTATATGCAGATGCGTGTGCGTTGCATATCTCTGTTCGTTCGGATGGGAAATAGTGTCGCGAGAGAGGGAAGAGGAAGGGATTAGATCCTCGAATGCATTCCGTCGCTTGGCGGGACTGTAATCGACGACCTGACGTAACAGGTTTAACTGTCGCCGACGCCATTTCGAGAACGGTGAACGGAAAACGACCGGTTGTTGTAACACGATAAGAAAAAGTTTATTTCGAATCGCCGGCGTTGATGGCTCTGACAAGTCAGCCGAAGCAGCTGATCGAAAAAGTCGATGGCACTATCAACATATGTATGTATTAACTCTTCAGCCCCGAAATTTTCATTGATATATTTGAATTTACATCTAATAGCGAGAGAATTGAAAATTTGTAAAAATAAAAAAATTTTATTTTTTATATAATTAATGACTTGTTCCCGCTCTTCTACTTTTTTTATTTTTTATTTTTCTTCTATTTTTTTTTTTTGTAAGTCGATTAATTGATAAGGGAATTAATAATTTGGCATAAAGATGTAATAAAATAGTTATTTGAAAAAAACTCTAAACATGATAATTATTACTTCCAGTGAAGAAATCGTCTCGATATATGTAAGATACAAGACCGTTTTTTTTTCCACTCAATTTGCCACGCTTTTCAATTTAAATATCACGTTTCATATATTTAATGATGGCAACGATTTTTTTTATATGGACGGTCTTTTTCTTATCATTTGCAGTCGCATTGCCTTTATTATTTTGTCAAAACACTGGAACGGATAAAAGCGCAGTCAGTGAAGCGGCGCGTGGATAAAATCATCGACGCGATAAGAATATTATCCGTGCAAATGGCGCTCGTGACGAACTATCAATTACTATACTAACCAAGTACGACGTTTATTGAGAAGTCGTAGACCCTCGTCGAAAGTCTAACATGCACGGGTAGAAACTCAAATGAAAGCTGTCCGGCCAAGGGAGCGAGCGATCAAGGTGGGAGAAGTCTCTCTTATGCTCGTATATGTACAACGTGTATGTGTTTATTCGCGATTGATTTTTATAACTGTTTGCTACGTGCGGCGAGTTCTTTTTTCCCTCCCGCCACGTAGAAATTCTTAGTCACGAAGATCGATCGTCGATCCGATCGATCGCGAATAGAGTCTCGAGCGAGAGAGAGAGAGAGAGAGAGAGAGAGAGAGAGAGAGAGACACCTGTCATACCTGCATATGCACGCGAGACTCTTCGATTGAGAAGAATCATTATGGATTTTCACTGAGCGCCAAACGGCGAGAGAGAAGGAGGACAAGAGCGATGGTTTAATTTGGTTCGCTTTCAATGAAGCAGATTTGCAAATATCACTCTGTGGACCATTCAAATATTAGAAATCTACGGTATATAGACAGTCACTCAGTTGACTATTACCCGCGAAAGCGTAGACAAGCTACACTTCAGCGAGAAAAGAAAAAAGAGACTCATAGACGAACGTATGTTACGTCTACGACAGGCAATTAAATTAATTTCACTCGAACGCTCTGTTATCGGCGAACTTGCAATGTATCTCGAACTCGTTTTCTTCCAACGTAGGGATCGCCGTGAGGTGATGACCTATATATCCTCACGACGTTCCGCAGAGTTGCTGACAGAAAACCGCGGCAAGAAAAAGTCCAGTTATCTCGGTACCGATATGTTAATTCAAAAGTAATAAGATATTTAGCGAGGCCTCCTTCTCTCCCGATCCGGTCTTGAGAAGGGCCGGCCGAACGAACGATGAGTCTCGGTCAGGTGAGCCAGACGAATTTTAAATGGTGAAAGTCCAGGCAAGGGGAGCGATCATGCCCGGAAAAAAGGAATGCGTTGTCCTATCGCGATACTTTTTTTGCAAAGCAACGAGACCCGTGCGCGAGAATGAGATGAAAAACTTGCAAAGAGATTTTATACGGTTTATCATCGCGATAATTTATTGAAATTTACGACGTGATATTTCACGATATATTGTGGGCGACGCATTCCATGACAAATTTATGGACTTCCTTGCGACGATTAACTGTCATGTAGTATATATGAGTAAATACAAGTAAAACGCGAGTATTTATTTTAAAGTTAGATTTTTGGGAAGAAGGTAATGTCTTCTTTAATAGGTTTTTAAATAACATTAAAATATATTTTTATCTTCTAACAAGATGACAGCAGTCATATTATCAACCATGATAATTAATTAATTAATTAATTAATCGAATTAATCAATTTGTTTGAATTAATTAATTGAAATCATTTTACGATTTTAATTGATAATATTAAATTTTCTTCAGATTTCTCAATTATAGAACAAATATTAAATTATCATTTAAGTCTCATTCAAACAATATGCAAATAATTGTATATAATTGTACTGAAATAAAAATGTTGGAGCCCCCTGTTATATACGTTATATCAAACACTTGCGGTTTAAGAGGCACGAAACAATGTTTGCGAAACGTTTGCGATGCACAAAACGATGGTGCTCATCTTGATGCACATATACATATGCAGCTGCAGGTGCAGCCTCGTGATGTCAGCATCCATTGTTCGGCGACATTCGATGGTGTGGCAGAAACGCACGACCCGTGGATCTTAAATGTAGTGCAATGACTGTACGCCACTTTTACGCGAGTCTTTCTCTTTCCTTCTCGGTCGATTCTTACCTCTGTCGGTTGCCGAAATAGCACAACGTATGCACGCCAGAGCACGAATGCAATTAAAACATGAATGCATAGATAAAATACTAATTATGTCTTCTTGAGAGTTTCTTAGGAACGACAAAAGGAGAATGACAGAAAGAGAAAGAGAGCGCTATGTGAAAATTCGTTATTTTGCCGTTAAACGTGCATCTGCATCGCGATGCACGTGTTTGATTCACTGTCAGATACTGGTTCACGCATGACCCATATTAAGAATGTTTTATAAAACTCGTACAGTAATCGAAACAAATATTTTAAATATGTTCAATTATATAAAAATGTCACAACAATTTTTATCTTGGACATATTTGTTTTGTTCTTTTAGTTATCACACGTGGAAGTAGTAGTATTTTTGCGAGAAAAAAATTTAAGAATATAACATGTGTATAAAATTATAAAATTTATTACAAAATTCAATTCTGCAATATGTATAAATAAAATTATTTTACGGATCAAAATCGATTTGTTTTAAACAATTATATAGAATTTCTTCGTAAGATCCCAATACTTCTATTAATCTAAGAGACATCTAACTAAATTCTACCTCTTGCGATCTTGCCAGGATACATTTAATTACGTTTATCTCGCGTCCGCGCACATTCCATCTCGTTTCTTCGAAAGTCAAAAACTTAGCAATCTCATTTCGCTTAATCAAATATTAATACGTCTAGTCATGGCGGAAAAGAAAAACGCTCACTCCTTTCGACTGCTAAAGAAAGCCCGCAAAATCTCCATAACCGCGAGGTATAAAACTTTTACCGCCGCATACGCTTTACAACCGTAACGCGAACGCGTTACAGGAGGAAGAAAATCGTAAGGGCCCGGAGTTCCGGGGGCACAGCTCCGGGATATGCATCGTTTTGCAGCCGGTTCGACTACATTTCGTGACGACGCACATTCTCTCTCTTTCGCACGTATAAATATATGCGATACATGCACACAATCACGTATACAAGCACGCACGAATCCTGCACAAATAACAGAGAGGGCCCTCCTTCGAGACGGGGTTCCGAATCTCTCCGTGGTCTCTCGTGTGTCTCGTGAACGCCGTGTCGCCGATCGCGCCGTCCGTAACCAGACAGCGACCGCATATGCAAAATACACGAGGAAAGCGATCGAGACTTGCGGTTCACTTTGACAAGCCGCGGCTTGCCGCGTCTTTTCTCGACGCGGTGAACCTCGAATTCTACTTCGTTGCTTGCTATTATCGAGCGATTAATTCCGTCTCCTCGCTCTTTGCATTTTGATATGATGATGAGAGGAGGGATAATGGGACCGCGATGTAAGAAATTGCGCGAAATGGAAATTAATTGCGCGTCCATAGTTCGCACGATCGTCGATCTATTCAGCATGACGCTTATTTCTGCGTCCTGTTTACGTGAATTTTATAAGAGAGAGAGAGAGAGAGAGAGAGAGAGAGAGAGAGAGAGAGAGAGAGAGAAGGGAAAGAGAGGAAAAGGAGAAAAATCAAACTCTTCGCATCGATAAATTATTTATCAATGACGTTACATTTTGACGAAAATAATATATTGTTGCTAATATGTTTGAGATAAATTTTCATAAAAGAAAACATTGATACCATTAATTAATTGCGGCAAATAAATTGAAAAAGATATTAACTTTTCTTTACTTATTAGAAAGAATAAATCTTTCTTGTTATCACAAAAACACCAAATTTATATCTTACTCCACAGACAAGTTTTATATTCGTATTAAAGATCGTACTAAAGATTAAAAAACGTGATCATGCCTAAATTCCATTTTTTTTTTTTTTTTTCGTCTTTTGCATTTGGCAAAATGTTCAAGCTGTACAATTATTTAGCTTAGAACGCAGCTAAATCAATTACTAATGTAGATAATTATTTATTTCTTATTATTTTTTTTACTTTTGTATTTTCTTACCTATTCATGAAATGTTAAATTCCTGCGGAAAACCTTTCGTGGCGTAAAAAATCATGGGATATACTCAAGTCGAGATCCCAGCATGGATATAACCACCCACGTACGAGGATATTTGTTCCCAACATTAGATTAACATGATTTGATCTCTGACGACGTACACGTACTTACGTTCGTCCGTCCATTCATTCTGTTCACCCTAATCTTTCCTTCTCGGACATGCTTGGACTCACAATTTCAAATATCCTAACCATCTGCCAATTATAAATCTCGCACAGAATAGCTGAACAACTTTATTCGACTAATATTAAAGATGCTTCATTAAGTATTATATTATATAATGGTTGTCCATGAAGAAACCGAACTTTTAATAAAGCGATGCAAGGAGATGACGTGGAGCTTTGTGGCACTGTGTAGCGGGATTCTTTAGCAACTTTCTCACACCACGAGCATGACGCTATCATTTTTAGTTTACGTTTTATGGTGGTTTGAATGAGGTTGTGTTTGGCGTTCGTGGCGATTTTCTAGACGTGACGATTTTGTTTTTACAATATAAGAAGTAGAATTTTTGTATAATTTTTATAAATTTTTTCCCCACAAATAACAAGTAATAAATTAACAATATTACAAATCACTCACTTCGCAATTGCCTCTAATAGCGGTATCGTTAATTTTCTCTTCTTCTGTTTGTTCTTTGCTGCTGCTTCATCTCCTGGCACTCACACGATACTCATTCACAAAAATACGGATAATAACCATTATGCGCTCACTAATTATTAATTTATACCCAGCACTTTACTTAGCACAACAACATGCACTTTATTACGATGCAAAAATCACGTCAGCATTGAAAAATCTCGCGGTCGAATTCACACAATGTTATTCTCACAATGCTTGCTAATGAGTAGCATTTTATTTGATTCATTCGATAATTTTATATTTCGCAATTTTATTATCTCCCATTACATAACACAAATGAATAGGTATACACGTTAAAATCAAAGATGAATGCAAGAATGTGCCATCGCTTTACGAAGATTGCTTTCGAGCAAATAATAAATCATATAAAATACACAAGTTTCGATAAATAAATTACTACGTGATACTAATAAATTACTATGCGAGTTAAGGGGCAATAACTGAGTGAAAACTAATTAATCACGCAGGTTAATAATAATTATTATTTATAAAAAATAAATAATAAGTAAAAAGTTAATGCGTTTCAAGAGATATCATACGGCACATGCCATCTCACCCACGCGAATAATCATCATGGGATCATAGCTTCGTGTAACGGCGATTTTTCCGGTGCAATATGAAATAAAATCGTGTGCGATTAATGATTAGAGCATTAAACAAAATATTATACGTATTCTGATAATTAGTGCGTACGCAATATTAATTAATTACATTTTTGCGAGGATCATGTGAATACCATAAAGGAGCAGTAAAGAACTAAAAGAAAGAAAAAGGAAGAAAAGGGAAGCATCAGATGAGAAATGGCAGAACCACGATGAGATGGACTATTTATAATTCTATTTGTAATTCTTATCTTTGCAACAAATCATGATCTCATAATTATATTAACAAATTTCAGTAAATATATTGTTTATTTGATCTTGACATTATCATTTGGAGTTTTTTAAAAATGATATGAGATAATATTTATTTACTCTTTTCTTTAAGATTTTTAATTAATTTATTTTTTTTTTTTTTGCAATTAATCTGATTTTTAGCGTAATATAAATGCATTTTTGTCGGAAAAAAAATAACATAATCTTGTACATAGAAATCAGAATTAAAGTAGTTAATTCATTACGAGGATAGAACAATCATGGCAGATTATTTATTATTGATTGTAAATATGACGTATGTGTAAACATCGTAAAGCGAATATATCTAAGAATTGTGATGATGTTTATGATCGTATGTATGTATTGTATATCTACTACCGGGTAACAGATAAAGAGTGTTTATGAATCGTAAGCTCTCGCACTGTTCTGCGCATTCAAATCACCGGTCAGTGCTCCGCTTGGTTATCTACCTCTGCTGCAAGCCGGGAATTGCTGCGCTTTCGCGTGTCGGCGAAATATTAATATAAATGTTATTTTGTAGGATGGCAATTACGCGAAAATTATATTCTTGCGATTAACTTTAAATGTTAACTTAAATGAATAAATAAGCTCAACGTTGCCTTTAAAATGAAAATATTTTTGAGAAAAAGATGAGAAAAATGAGAAAAATTTTTCATTTTATATATAGATAAATTTGGTAAACAAATTTCTAGATTCTCTATTAATCATTACATAAATTAATAGCTAGCATTTTAGCATACTCGTCTTTCGACATCCTATTTCGCCAGCCCACTCTCCATAAAAAGTGAATGGCATCGATAGACGTGTGTCATAAAAATGCCATAGCTATAGGCAATTTACAAGTTTATAATTATTTTAGAATAGATTTGTTATGTAATTTAAATTTATTCTAACTTATTAAAGTCTGCATTTATCAATTCTCGTAACCTCAAGAGTGCATAAAATTTCTTGAAAGTCAAATCAAAGATTTTTAATATTTTTTAATATTTAATTTTATATTTATTTAATATTTAATATTATTATCACTTTTTTAAACTCAATATCGTTTTTTCAAATTCAAAGAGTATATTAAAAAAAAAAAATAATAATAATTTATTAAAAATTTATTTAAAATTTATAGGAGATTTATTTATTCATACTCATATTTTTTATAATTTATTGTTAGTTTGATTAAAGCGTATTCTTTTGAAAGAAATGAAGTTTCTTAAAAATTGTATAATAGCATCTATGCTCTTTAAGGTAAACAGAAAAGAATCTCTTTTCGGTAACTTACCCTGACCGTTCCTAGATCCCCATGGCACAGTGTACACCGGTACAAGTAATCTCTCTCGTCACTGATAATTTATACGATGTCTGTCGAAATTCCAAAATTTACGCACGTTTCACTCGCGATCAAGGTGTGATAAAGAGAAGAGAAAATGGAAAATCGAAACGGGAACTCACGAGAAAGGCTAACTTACAACAAAAATCACGTATAGCTCGTATATATCTTGGAGACGCTGATGAGACTAGCACGTCCTTCCCTTACGATAGAAACGGACTTTGGGTCTCTGTAACTCTGTAGTTCGGCCCCGACCGTTCGCTCTCGGTGCAAAGGACCCATGGGTCTTTGCGCTTGCGCATCGGGGCCCCTCTACCGGTTGACAAGAGGGAAAAGTGGGAGAGTAACGACCGACAACCCTCTTTCCATGGACTCGCTTCTTTTCGCGGGTTGCTGATGTGTGTGTGTGTGTTTGTGTGTGTGTGTGTGTTGTGTGTATTTGTGTATCTGTCTACCTTTATACCTGCGAGTGTACCTGCTCAGGTGGCAGCACCTTGCTCGATGGGTTCACCTGATGAAGTGAGGGAAGTCTGGAGCAAGGTGTATTGGTACCTGCTCTACCCGCATAAAAGAGCTGATATCAATGCTTATTACAATTAGTTTAATTCTTTTGCTAGTCTAAAGGAATAATACATATTTAGACGAGAAGCTTTCTAAAATATTCTAGGATATGTTAAATAAATATTGGAATAGATACTTATTATTTTATTGTTTACAAAAAATACGCACATATTAGTAAATTAAAAAGTCATTTAATATCCTAAATTCAGATTTTATTAAATTTAAATTAAATTTATTTGTAGCCATGGAACAATTAATAATTTAGAAATAGACGCTAGAGATCGGTTGCGAGATTCCCACACATAATTTTCTTATACAATAAGATTAATTATTAAATGTAAAAAAAAAAAAAATATTCGAATCGCATGTGAATTAAAATATCGCATGTGATATAAAATAATGATATTATAAATTATAGCAATGAGACGTTTTAATAGATTGTTTACTTAAAAATATATTTTGCTACAAAATTTTTATCCTATTATAAGATTTTTGCAGCCAAAGACTAACTAATAAATAACTAATAAAAAACTAATCATAAATTTAAGAATGGATAAATCTCGAACCTAGTTCTCTTTCGATTACGTCAAGGACCACTTATTATGTAAATGCGTTAATTGCTCGCATTGTCCTCGACCGTGCTGTTCCTTCCGGCAATGAGTTCTTGCATTCAGCCAGTCGGGACAACAAGATCCGTAGGAATTCACGACGTAACGCCTTATGTCTCGTCGTTAGGAATCGTCGAAGAAAGGGAGATGAGAGGGACATTGGGGAGGAAGGAAAGATAGTGCTTCGGCGGACACTTCGATGCACACCGGTGAACAACGCCGTATGCGTTAATAATTCTCTCGTCTTCCTTTCGTTCTTCCACTTCGCTTTCGTGCTCGGCTGTGTTTGAAGAAGGAAACACGAAGACTTTCAAATTCTTCGTATTACCCTCTCTTTCTTTCCCTTTACTCTCTTTCACTGCTTCCTTCCGCTCGTACTTAACAAAGCGTCGTTTCTTGGCTTGGTTCTTTGATGGGAAAAAAATGTAACATTATTTGTTTTATGCAAAATAAATGATACATATTTTAACAAGTTTGATGCACAATTGGTGATTTTATTAAAAATTTATTACATTTTTTATCTTTGATAAAAATTACCTCATTTTATATTATATTATATATTATACAAATTTAGCTATATTCTATGCATAAATATAATAATAATTTTTATTGAAATAATGAAATAATTTTAATATCTCTACTAATCATTAATCTTGTCTATTGCAACAATCAGATGGTAAGAAAGCAGCTGTTTGCAGGGCGAAAAATATTGAATAGATTTTTGTTAGCTTTGTAGAAATAGCAAAATCGTTTACTGACAGGTCGATGCACACGAATGAACAAGACGATCTATGGAATATGAAATACTTATGAAAACAGTAGCGCATTATCTGACTTATGTTGCAAATTCTTATGTAAATTTAACAAAAGATTAGAAAGATATTTTTGTGTTGTTGCAATAAATTTTGTTTTATAAAAAAAGAAACTAAAAATAATTTTTGCGTCCATTAGTTATACACATTTTAATTTATAGTTTTCTAAAAAAAGGATTAATTATTTATTTAAAAATATAATAATAATTTTATATAAAAGTAAATCTTTTATATTCTTTAATGAACATTTTTTTGTCGATAACTAATATTTCTTTTTTGTTAGAAAAGGAGAGAGACGATAAGAAAGAATATTTTTCAGATAAATGTGCATATCTTAATTGGTATATTATCATTGTAAAAATTTGTCAAATATAATATATTATATATAATAATATCTATGAATAGGAATAATATAACATTTTGTGAACACTTTTTTAAACATATTTTATCTGCAAAATATATATAAACAAAGCTTAGATTATAAAATCATTTATGATCTTTTAAATAATATTTTAAAATTAAAATGGTTAAATGCAGCAATATAGCTCTTTCTCTGTCTCGTAGAGAGATTATCTGCTTTTAATATTTGAGATATGAATCACCCCGTACATTCACACGTGCTGGGTTCACCGAGCCTTTTTTGCATTGTTATACATACATAGACAGGAGCGAGAAAAGATAGTCGCACATATATTGTTAAAGAATTCGTGCACGTGCGTAGGCGTGTCATGTATGCATGAATAGCTTGGAATTCAAATCGAACGCAAGAAGAAACGACGTTTGAAAACTCGATTTGGCTCGTTAAAGGCAATGAAAGTGAATTTTACTAAAGAAAAAGAAAGAGAAGAATATTGTTAAAATTAGTTTAATTATTTTTTTCAGATAAAAAAGCAGTGATAAAATTTTACATGTGAATTGAAAATTATTCCTTAAATAAAAATAACAATTAAAAAACGTGTACATGCAGTTTCAATATTTAATCTATTGATATGTTTTCTTCTTTCTAAACAATTGCAAAAATTATTAGCAATAATTAATTTGCGATAAATCATTTGTACTCATTCTGTATCATGATATCGCTTGATGACATGTCATTAACACCCACAACATTCCATTACCTTTTCCGTTGAAAAAGCTCGAATCTAGAATTATGTTCGTGCCATTGCAAATACAAGTTTTGCAATGGCATAGTCACTTAATTCTAAGATTTGTCCTCCATCAATTAAATTTCGATTCATGACGTTTCTGACTTTCTCGATGTTTTGTACTTTCAAAGTGCAACAATATATTTTATTTTAATGTCAATTTTTATGATTAACTTTACGAGCGAATTATCAATTTCTGCACTGTTACTAAATTAATACACAGTCTTTATTAATTGCATATTATATATATTTGCGTTCTAAGAGGGTATTTGACAATTATCAAATATATTGGTAGATTTATGTTACAAATGTATAAAAAAAAAATAAAAAAAGTCTAACAAGTATGTCGCCAAGTATAAACCTGATAGTGTATTATAGCCACTGTTTGCAACGTACAAGCCTCATATGTGATACGAGTCGATTTCCTCTCGAGTAAACGCTATTATCGTAGTGGCAGTAATCTTGCTAAGTAGCGGAAGGTTCGAAGTTTCGGATCGAACACTTGACAAAAGGAGAAATGGTATTGAATATGAGCCTATTAAAGTAAATCGAGCTAATAATGCACCCTGAATGAATACTGCTTGGAAGCGTTTGCAACAGCGTGTATCTCGCTCGCTCTTATCGATATTAACTATTTGACTTATTTAAATATAACTTTTATATATCGCAATCTTTGAATTTTTAATTAAATATAGACATACATGCATTAAATGTATCGAGATTTGCACGTATTAATCTAAAATTATCTCTCTCGAGGATATATAGATTCATCAATTTATTTAATTGCTATTACTAGAAAATATTTTTATAATTTTTTTTAAAACTTATTTTAAGATTAAAAATTTAAGACAGCTTAGAAAGCAATAAAAAGAATTGTACTTGTATGAAATAACATATAATTATCGCGAATTAATCACTACGCTTATGATAAAAATTCAGCATATCTCTTTGATTGTTTCTTTATATCATTTTCTCGTGATATTGCCATAATTTGAAGTAAATCTATTATAGCCATGGATCATGATATAAAGAATTACATTACTATTTATAGTATAGTATTATTTCATATATATGCCATCGCAATGGATATTATTATATAATTTCAAATATAAATTTGATTAATATAATATTTAATTAACATAAAATTAAATTTATATAAAAAGACTAAAATGAGACATTAATTTTCGGTCTATATACTTTTTCTGAAAACGAATAGTCCCTCACGTTTCCGATCGATATCGCGGAAACTGTGACATTTGGATGACAGTCAAAGAGTGAGAACGATGATGGACGCAAGAGCAACATTCTGCTCGCATATTGTTGTTCTTAGATATAAGGATAATCGGTTAAGATCACGTAGTGAGCTCCAAGTATCTTTTGGTCTCTATAGATCCGTAGCTATGCGAATAGCGACCGCTGTATGAAGCCCTGGACCATGCGCCGGCTCTATTCGAATAACTGTTGCACACGATCAGCGAATTCATGCCGCCAGATCTGTCGATTGGTACACTTTGACCCCGTCCGTTCTGTTGCAAACTGCCGCTGCTCGATCGGACGCTATCCATCAGAGGGACTCTGAGATTCTCGACGGTGCCGACGTCAGTATATGGCTTGGGTCCGCGAGAACAGCTGCTTAGAAACACCGTGGCTATCACGCCCTGGAAAAGTTACGATTAAAGCGAGATCATAATATTTGAAATATTCCAAATAAGAGAGAAATATTTTAAATTTTCAAGGTTTATGCAAAAATCGAATGGTCGAGGCAAAATAAATTATTATATAATGTCTAAGGACTGTTTTTTTTTACAGATCTATTATATTGGAAAATAACTTTTTTTTTTTTTTTAACTAAAAGAATTAATTTTATTAGAGTTACAACCGTTTTCATTGCTATTAATACGACAACTTGGATTAGAAACAATAAATTGCAAGATTGATGCATTTTTCTTTTCCTGGATGACAAATCTAAATTAATCTTAATTTAAAATTAAAATTATTTAACTAGAAAATAAATTTAAAAAATTACGATAGATATCTCGTGTATATCGTATAATATTAGATAAATCATACATACCACTAACATGTGAAGTAAGACGATAAACATAGAACCGTTTCTAAAACCGATGCTATCCAAAAGAATTCCAGCAACGCTAGGGCCAATGAATGCTCCAAGGGCGAAAGTACTTGTCCACAATCCACTTATGAGACCATAAGTCTCAAAATTATTTGGAAATCCGTACGATCTTGTGGTATTAATAAGTAATATTAATTATTAAAATATACTTAAATAAATAAATGTTAAATAAATATTAAAATATATTTTTTAACAATTGCAATTATTAAAATAATTATAATTGTTAAACAAATTTAATTTGTCCATCTAATAATATATAATAATATATAAAAAAAACTCTTGGATTATTTCTATAAATAGCAAGTGATCGCACATTTCGTAATATATAGGAATAATTGAAATAATCGAATATCTAGAGCTATTCTTATGCGGTGACTTACATAGATGTTCGCAAGGCATCCGTGAAGCTTGCAACCAGTTGAGCAGCCATGCCTAAGCCGTGGATCACGAGGCCGGTGATGGGCATCCAGATTAAGGTAGGCCATGGAATAAATGGTGCCGGACCAACCAAAGAGAAACCGATCATTACGAGAATACAACCGGCAATGGTTGCCATCTGAAAAGCATTACATCTTTTTTTTTTCTTTTTACGCGTTAAATATTTAATATAATTAAATTTAATATACAATGTTAAAGCGCCCGGTGACTTTTTGCATTCGAAAAATAATTTGTAATTTATAAGCAATCTAATTAAAGGCTAAAATTCTGTAAATGACGTAATTATTATGACGCAGGCTCTCTCTTTCATATTTCTTATAAAATTACCTTTGGATGCCAATATTTGTCGCAAAGCCAACCCCACACCGGCGCAGTTATTGCGTATGTGCCGCCATTAATGATGAACATTAATCCTAATATAACCGGGCTCAAGTTAAATTGCCTCAGATGCGGTTCCAAAGTTGCTTGCAAAAATCCGATACTCATGCTTGTCGCGATTATTGACATAGAGGCGATCATTACGCCAGGAATTTTCAGAACCTTTGTCATTCCTGTGTATGATTTATAACAAATAATATATATATTACCTTAGATATATTATATTAGAGAGAGAGAGAGAGAGAGAGAGAAAGAGATTTGGGATTTACAGTAATTTAAATATTTATTCGTGTAATACCTCCGGTATTGCTTTCAGCTCGGTCACTATCATTGTGCATGGGTAGAATAAATGCAGTGCTGACAGCTGCCAAGAATAAGGCTGAGCCAAGGACAACAAATGGAGTAGTGTATCCACCAACCTAATATATATTTACCCATTAGATATAAATAATATTTAATATAATTTAATGTTTCTAAAATGTGTCACTTTGTGAGAATTTAAACAAGATATAAATATTCGCATTTAAAATAGAGAATTCGCGGGCAATGTTATTCTGAGAATATCTGAGAGTTACCTGATAAAGTGCACCTCCCACGGTAGGACCAACGATAAGTCCTAAGCCGAAAAAAGTTTCTAAACTGGCGAATGTCGTGGCGACATTGTCGGGAAATTCTTTGGCGATAATGGCGAAGCTAGCTGTTAGAAATGCAGCATTCCCCAGTGCCTCCACTATTCTGATCAAAAATGATAGTATTATAAAAGGATAATGACCGTTAACTTTGTCCAATAAACCGAAGAATATGGCACAGGTTCCTGTAGTCAAGATACCACCATTGAATAAAAACTTGGGGCCGATTCGATTAAGCTGTAAATAAACAATAAATGTGATGACTCGTTAATTAAAAGTTATTATCGCGGAAGCATAAAAGTTGAACTACTAATTTATAAATCTTTGTATGTAATAATTAATCAGCTTAACAGATGGCAAGCTTCAATACTTCGCGTTTGAGTTCTGATCATTAACATAGGCTCACATTATGAGAGAGGAATTTAGTTTTCATGTACTTATAATATTGAATATTTCGTATTTGACAATATTATAAAAATATATTTGTAAAAATAGGTTCTCAGATTAGAATAAATTATAATAAATATATTTTTTTATCATTTTTATCATTATTTCATTATATTTGTCTAATATTTTATTTAATATTTTAACTGTAGCCATATTACATATTCAGTGGATATATTTGTTTGGATTAGATATTTAAAATTTAAATAGATAAGATAAATTGATGAGAATCATATTGAAAAAATATTAACAATAGAACATTTTTAAGATTATAGTTGGACAAATTTTATTATATTAATAACATAACGTTTCAAAAATGTCATTATTTAAAAATTGCATTATATATTTAGAATCATTAACTAGCATTAATTATGTCAGTACTCACGTGCTGTCCGTAAAACGGGCTAATAACAAAGACGACGAGTTCAAAAATTCCGAAGACTAAGCCATATTCCGAAGGTGATGCGCCTTTCTTTTCAGCCTGTAAAAAAGGAATATTCACGCTAATGAACATTTACATATATATTTACATATCTATTAATTTGCTGATGAAATATTGGCAATTCAGAGAACACATTGAACTACGCAGTAGCTCCGTTCATTATCTTTGTCGTATTGCAATTAATATTCGTAGAGATAATATCCCGATAAACTTTGTAGCTTTGCTCCACGTGGCAAGACTACAAACCGAATTATCGTACGTTTGTCCCCCAATAGATAAAAATGGTCTTGGACACATATTTTGTCCATGAATACATGTAAAGTAATAGAAAAATTACGTGATGCATATCTTTAACGAAAATCGAAAATTGATTTAGATAAATGAGAATACTTTGACCCTAAGAGACATAGAAAACAACATAGAAAACAAGAAAGAGAAACTATTATCATACAATATATATATATATATATATATATATATATATATATATATATATATATATATATATATATATATTATGGTGATATAAGAGTAAATAGATACACATAATTTTGTGCAAAAATATATTTTTATTTCTTTATGTATAATAGGGGAATATGTATGTGTGTATGATGCAAAATATTTTATTATCAATATTTGATAAAAATTTCTTCCTTTGATTGACAAAATTTCATTTTGAGTTACAGTCTTCTTTTATATATCTATTAATATCAAATGATTTAAATAATTTAAATAAAAGTTTGTATCAATATTTTAAAATAATTAATATGATAATAATTTTAACATAATAACATAACCGAAACATAACAATTGATAACATAAATGAAATTACAAAGTAATACCTGTATAGTTTATCATATACTTTAATGGCACACTACAATTTTACTTTTATAAAAAAATTAGAGAAATTCAATTTTTTTTATCAAATGTATTAAAGCATAGAGAAACGTACAAAGTTTATTTAATCTATTATGAATATAAATGTACTTATTGCACCAGAAATTCGATTAAACTAATTGCAATATTCTCTGATATCCTGTCACAAATTGTTTAAATTATGTGCGCTGCATTTTTATCATACTTAATTACTGTAGTATCTGCAGATTATTATTAGCAATATTATAATTTGGAATAAGACAAAAATTATGATAAGTACAATCATTTTCGTTTTGTTATAAGATAAATATGTAATACTTAATAACTTTTAACTATAGAGTAGCAAATAGATATTCTGACATGCAATATAGCGCACGTAATCCAATAAAAGAAAGTCTTGTAAAAATTTTTTTTATGCAGATAATATCGTTTATTTTTTTGTGATAATTTGATCTATTTTTGTTTGACCTTTTTTTTCGAGCGCAGAAACATTCTAGAAAGAAGAAAATGAATAAAATATATTAGACTCTTTTATTTATTGAAGAGATTTTTGCAATAAATGTTAACCTTTACACTCTTGGAAGAACAATTTAAATTCAGATAATTCGATTTCTTTCAAGACGTTTTAACGACTGTGAAAAATATATATATAATCTTATTAAATATAATATTTTAATCTATTTTTTTTTTAAGAAAAAGATTTTTAATAAATAGATAAATTCAATTTTATATAAATTTTTAATTTTATATTACAATAATCTTTTTTAAAATATAACATGATTTAAACATGTCTAAAAAATATAATGCAACAAAGAATGAAAAATGAATATAATAAATTGGGAAAATGGGGAAGAGAATGATGAAAGATGGAAAATGAAAATAATGAATGCGCTAAATATAAAAAAAAAATGATGAAAGCTTCAATTTCTTTTGCGGTTAAATGTGCTGTCGAAAAACCGAAGCATTATTATTCATATGTTATAAAATGATGTATCGCATTTCTGTTCCACTAACTCAGAACAACTGATTATATCGTTATATTATATTATCGGAAAGTTATTAATAACCGGGCACGCGTGAAAGGCTCCGCCTGTGTAATAAACAACATTAAAACTGGCAATAGCCAGATAGAATCCCATCAAAACACGTTGCCTTAAGTTAGAAACGCCAATATAATTTGACAAATGTTCACCAGACTGACATATTAATCTCAGGCGGCGTGTTGATGGCACTTAGAAAAAGGAACAAGTAGTGCGGATAACTATTCCTTATCTTATTAAACGCTACCATCTCGTTGCTATATGAGAGAAGAGAAAGACTATAAATGTTTACTTGATTTATAGCTAATAACATTAGACCGTTAAGATAACCTCTTACCATTTTACAAGAAATATTTTCTCATACAAACGATGTTTTATCTGGTCATCATTTATAATATTTTTATATAAAGCAAATATTAAAACATGTAATTAAACATTACTTATGCGATTAAACATTATTGCGAGAAAGAAAATTATTAATAACATGTAATATTTAAGTATATCAAAATATTTCTAAACATTTGTAATATTTTAACACACTTGTAGATATTTAAGATCAATTAGGTAAAGTAATTTTATATTTTAAAGATTTTTCTATCTTTTAATTTTTTAAATTTCTGTGTTTCAAATCATTTCGACTTCATATCAGTTTCAGTATGCAACAAAAATAAATATGCACAAAATTCATAGTTTATAAAAAAATATTAATAAATTTAATAACATTGAATGATTTTGAGAGAAAAAGAATTATAATAATATATTATAACTTCAAAGTTTCTCTAAAATTTGATGAATTTAAAAGATATTTCGCAATCCTTTATTTTTATTTCCAAGGGAATTATTAAATGTTTTGTTTCTGATGACTTATATATTACATGTGTCAAAACAATAATGGGACTAGAGTTTCGTAAATATTTTCTTCACCATGCGTTCAAATTCGTATTTATGGATAAGAGTTTAATCTCTGCTTTATTTCTAATAACTTATAGATAGATATTTTCTCGAATTATATCACCGGATTTACACATAATATATCGATGATACCATAAGAATCGAGCATTATCGTGTTATGTCTATAGAGATGGGAGCCCATCGTAAACATTACTATCATCTGAAATTCCACAAAGGCACCTTGAAGATAGGAAACGTTTGTTTAATATCGTGATTTTAGAAACGTAAAAAATTCAATAGCAAGATTTTATTCATCAGTTTCTTGTCTTTTTCATCTATAAATGCAGTTATTCGGGAAAATTTGTCTCGTATGAGGAATTTTATGACGATCATGATCCTTACCTCTTGAGGGTAGAACGGCGCTTGTAGTGAAACGCAGATGGCATTCGCAAAATCAGCAATGCTGATGACGATTAGGGTGAGCCATTGCCTCTTGGTGAACTGGGCCATTCTACTGATTCGCGTTGCGCACACCCCTAGATCTTCACAGACGCAGCACTCAGACGAACTCTTAGCAAAGAAAGTTGAAAGCAACGGGGAATCGCGTATTTACGACATGAGGGACGATCACGAACCGACTAACTGAACGCTCACCGTGAATAATACACATTTAGTTCGAGTATACACACAATATGTCCCGTTTTGTCTCGTTCATGACATGCGCGCGTGCGTAGCCGAGCGTCGTTGCCGCACTTTTAAGGACTTTGAAAGAGACCAAGAAGAGAGGGTCGAAGGTCGAATGTGATAGGGTCCTACCACGATTCTAATTCATTATCAGCCAACGCGCTGCCATGACTTGCGCGTGTCACAGAGTGAGAGTTTACGAGTAGCCGGCAAGTTGGAGCCGATTTAACCCCGCTCACGGCACCTCCGTGTCTATCTGTATTTTTTATTATTTCTTTCCATATGTCTTGCCCTGTCCCCCTTCCATGATATATTATTTTAGAATTATATTAGATTTCAAAATTATATTAGATTTCAGAATTATATTTTTTTTTTTAATGTAAATTACAATTTTTACAAAACAAAAATTTTTGTGATACGACATATTATATGTAATAATTCAATGATGAATGACAAACAAAAAACTACAAATTAAATATTTTAAACAAAAAAATATATAATTTCTCGAGTTATCACGTTTAAAAAGTTTTATATATTGTATATAGCGCACGACAACTCATGATCCTAATTATTGATACGATTAAATTATTTTAGATCTTAAGAGATTAAATTTAATAAAAATTGTCTTTGTATGCAAAATAAATGAATAATTAAAGTTATTAATTTAATTGATGCAATAAACTTTCTTTCATTTTTTGCATTTCAAGATATCTTAGTTATATACAATTAATAAATAAAAATAAAAAATAAAATTAAAAACTATATGGAAAATTTTAAAAAGTCTAGAAGAAAGTAAGAGAGGTTTCTGTGAAATTTCTTATTGCCAATTATGTTAATTTCTTCCATATTATTAGCTTAGGATTGATTTAATTATATATCTTCTGATTTAGAAATAATTTTCTCTTAGTGAAAATAAAAACGCTATAAGTGTCATAATTAAGATTCTTTATTTCGAGGTAGATATATTTATCTATCTTGTTGTGAAAAGTCATTTTTTAACGTGATAATTATTTTTATTAAACATGCACATTTAAATATAAATCGTAATGCTATAATCCACACACGTACAAATTAAATGTTTAACATAACTAATAAAATTGGTAAATTACATATTATATATATATATATATATATATATATATATATATAATTTTATTAATTAGTTATTAACTTAATTTTAATAATATCAAATGACATTTGGAAGTCGATTTTACACTCCCGATTTAAAAATTAAATTTTTTTGAATCACTTTAATTATAATAGATTTCATCATTATTACCTATTTTGTAGATTTGAAAGGCAAAGTCTATCACAAAAATACTGATACTGTTTAAAAAAAAAAATTGTTAATACTAAAATGGCAATTTGGTTTGTACTTTTAAACCTTGTTAATCGCAGGAGATTAGTATTGCAGGAAAAATTTTTATGTGTGTGAATTTAGAAAGCTATTAAGAATGAAAAATCATTACGTATCATGCATCCAGATTTTCATGGGCAGTTTGCCGAAAGCGGTGTTCAAAAATTCTTTAAAATATTTGGCAATACTAGCACTAGCCGCCGGTCTCATCTCTTCGATTATTTCTTTGGCATTTTGATTTAGAAATTGGTTCATCGCCTGTCCGATCACGTTATCACCGTTTAGATGATCCATTATGCGAAATCTGACTCGGCCGAGGCTGAAATCAATTAGCAATCGAACAATGTTCAGATAACGAATGCCATTTCTCACTTCCTCGACACCCTGTATGCGAGCGATTCCTTCTACATCACCTAAAATATAACAAAACAAGGAAAAGATTGAGGCTAACATTATATATTTATTATAATATAACAAAGTTCCTATTTACATATAAATTTCAAAGGATTATAAAATTAATGTGCCTTTTATTACATTATATTATATAATTATTATATTTATTATACAATTATATTATATTTTTGTATTATAATATATTAATTTTTTCTGAAAACACTTACCAAATAATGCCCAAAAATTTCCGTGACTTTGTATGGGAAAAAGCAGTACGTTCCCATTGATATCGTAGTTTCCTTGAACTTCAATCTTAGGCAACGATAGATGAAGATCGATCCTATACGATGATATATTTACTCTTACTTTGGTGATGCTATAATTTCCTGGCCCTATCGCTGTGATGTTAGTGAAGAACGCTCTAATACGCACCGGACCTTGACCATTTTCTATCTTTAATTCGGGAATCACTAGCGGTTCGATTGAAGGCAATTCCAGCTCTGGAATACCTGTTAAAGAGAACTTACGTTAGAAAGTATATTCGATCCTCTTTCTCTCTCTCTCTCTCTCTTTCTCTTTCTAAAAAAAAAAAATGAAGATTGCAAGAATACATACAAATTAATGAAAAAAATAATAATGATTAGAATGACTTTACTTATTACATAAAAACGTTATTATGAAGATCTAAATTAATTGTACAAATTTTCGTAAGATTTCACAGTTGATCTCGAACGAAAGTTTACGGTACATTCTTACAACACGAAAACATGCTTTACGTAACAATTAGTATTAACATTTCCCTACAAGCTTAATTGATCTGTCCACTGCATTAACCGAAGCGTTACATAAATTCGATAAAAAAAGAGAGGTCAAAAGTAAAGTTTGGTTGAGATAAATATATTATACATTGAACGATAATAAAATTTCTATGGATTGCACTTTAGCTTCTCGATGTATAAATCTATTTTTTTTATATCAGATTATGTGAATATTTTGCAAGAAGTAATAACAAAATATATCAAAATTGATTGTTTAACAAGATAATAAATCGTGCATGATTGACTTCAAGTAATATATGTTTAATTATCTGTTACTTCAAGTAATATATCTTTATAATGTATAGAATGTATTAGTATTACATTACTATTAATGTATTGAGAATCAGCTTGTCGATTTAATGAATTATCGTATATGTGTTTGCACGATGGGCACGTGCATTTTACTCACCTTTCACCAAGTATGGTTGGATATGATTGAGCGTGCGAAGAAAACACGCGTCAATCTTTGGATCTTTTCTGCTGCACGGTAATATGTATTCGGCTGCAAAAAAAATTTAATTATACGCGACCAGACATTGCGCAATGAATTACGTAATTAATAATAAGCACAGTATAATAATAATAATATACAATATGATGTTTTAGCGATGTACTTATTGTGACATTTTACGAACAATAAGTGTATCGAGTGTCTATATATATATATATATATATATATAGCATTGAGTTAAAAAAATATTAAAAGATTTATATATATATATATATATATATATATATATATATATATAGCATTGAGTTAAAAAAAATACTTAAAAAGATTAATATATATATATATATATATATATATATATATATATATTTATTTATTAAAAATTTGACAACACTATTAACTCTCAAAAAGACACAGAGAATTTAAACAACATATACGATAGAGTAATAAAGGTCGTTTAGTCGTTCTCAGTATCCCAAACATAGTGGTTGACACAATGTCAGTTTGACATTTCGATTTTTCTCTTTCTATTTTTTAACTATAACGCAGGTAGTATAATTCCGTTTATTTCATTTGTAATGTGACTATCATTATTTATAATGATAGTCACATTACATTACATTGATTGTTATTTTAGTTCACTTGATAAGGACCAAAATCATATGGTCGAAACGTCGTGATAAAACAATAAATATGCCAGTTTGGTGGTATAAATACTCGTCTATATATACATATATATATAAATCTTTTTTAAGTATATTTTTTTTTAACTCAATGCGTAATCCAGCTTTCGGATTTAGCTGTCAAATCGAGAAATTAAATCGATATCGCTTTCTTTTCGTTTGTTTTGCCGAGATTTCATTTTGAAAGACTAATTTGATTTAATGGAAATCACAATTAACATAAAATTATGCTTAACACAGAATAACATGCATACATCCATTTTTTAACGAATTATTCTGCAACGTCTTCCTGCTTCGTTTCATATCTTTTATGCAATCACTCTCACTTTCAATGACCTCACAAGGCTAACAGTCAATTGGTGCTATTTTACCGGCTCAAATTTAAGAAATGTCAATCGTAGAAAATAATTATACTCGTATATTATACTCGTATACTTCCGAGACTTTAAATGACTTGGAATTTTCTATTAAAAGAAAATTTTTTATTGAATGACTTCTATTTAACGATTTCGACAATTGCTTAGTTTTTTATTTTTTAGTGAAAAAATGAAAGCTTATGATGATATTGTATTTCCCATATGTGTGTATGTGAATTGATTATTTTATTGGAAAGATGTATCTGTCTTTTAATTGTATATAATTTTTTTTTAATATTAGCAAATTTTATCATATAAAATGAATCAGTAAATATTGCACGCATTGTTGTATTGTAGTAACGTAAATGTTGCAGTAATATAAATATATATCTTTTTGTATTTCTTAGTAAAGAATGCATAAATAATCCTACTTGCTTTTAAATCGCAAATTAATAAAGTTTTATTTTCACCGATAATATATTCAATATCTGAGAGATATAAGTAAAAAAAAAATTTAGGTGACTAAAATGTTTCTAAGCATGACGACATTTTGACCTTTGCTGACGTAATTAAAATCTGTGCCAAAGAGCTGAAATGCGTTGGTATCTTCATATCGATATTATGTCTCGTATAAAAATCTGGTCCACCTGGCTATTACGTCGTCACTTTCACTCATGATATGCGCTCGATCAAACATACCCGCAAAAACGAACGTACGTATAATGAAAGTCAAAGAAAAAGTACAATATCAAGCTTTGGTCGCAAACATAAATTCTACGAAAATAAAAAAAAAACACACTTTTTTAATTCTTAAATTTTTTTTGTTTTGCTTTTCTGGAAGTGCTGATTGTGATAATATGCTTTTTATTTTTAAATGTTTAATCAAAGGTACAAATTTTATTTTAGTTACACATTTTGACAACAGAATATTATCAAAATTATTTTTAATTATAAACGTTTGTATATTTTAATTAGTTTTTTTTTTATTAAATAAAGATTAATTAGCTTACAAATTAGACTTGATTTAACGAAAATTTAAATGAAAAATTTTGATAATTTATGTTGCAGAAAAATGTCTCGTAATTAATATAGAAATATTAAATAGAAATGATAATCTCCTTTAAACATAAATTGACTTCTTGACGATAAAAAAAATTTTGTGCCCAAAAAACTTATAATAAAAAAAGAAATGTAATTTAGTCTTTATGTTTAAAGTCCGATTGGCGGACAGCATTTATCTTTCTCGAGAAAAAATGTCGTCGCTTAGGTAATGTGCTTTGCGTATGTCGTTGTAACACTTGCCCGGTACTTTCTCCGGACGATTGCCGCCGATCCTTAACATCAAGAATTACGCAATCACTGACATAACCTTCGTCATGCCGTTGAGAAACGTTACGCCATATTCCGAGACATTATATCGATGAGAACCAACGTGCACATAGCTTTGCGTCATATTTGTATATGCCAATTATTTTGCTAGCCTCGGCTACTATTATTTTTAGGAATGTTGAACGAAAAGAGCACGTCATGATGTGGCAAGTGCAATTTCTGCATGCAAAACAGAATGATCATAACAGGGAAAATATTACAGTGTGATGTTATCCATTTTATTATTGGCACACATTTGTGAATGTGACATTCACTCGGTATGACACACTTTTAAATTAGTGATGAAAATGCTTTTATTGAGTCTCATTTGCAGCATCGCATGATTGATAGTAAATTTATCTGTGTTTTCAATTTTTCGAGTGCATCGATATTTTTAATTCACAAACAAATTTTAAGTTGCATATAATATGCATATTTCAATAATTATCATAAATAAATGGGAAAATTTATTATTATAATATTAAAATCATTCTTGTTATATAAATATTTAAAACTAAAGATTTATAATATATTGCCGCATAAACTTTTTCCTAATTGCTTACAATTATTAATTTAAAATTGTTATAGAAAAATATAACAAAATATAAATATTGAAACAAGATTAAAATGTGTTTGATTTATAATTTTAAAAGTAACGCAGCTCTGATTCATCTTATAAATGTGTATAATAAATTTTTTAATTAGGTTAATATTGGGTTAATATTATTTGTAAAAAGATATAATTTTATTTTTAATATTAGATTTGTATTATAAATACAAAATAATATATTATCATAGAATAGTAACAAATTTTTTAGCACACGAGTAAAAATTTAATTGAGAATGATTTGAGAAAATGTAGATTTCATTAGATATCGTTCTAATCAAACTGTGAAAATGTCGTGAAAGAGTATCGAGATAATTAACAGTCGCGGAAAATGCAGGTGCAATCAAGACAACGAGCTTCCGTAATCATACGCTGCATCCATTGTTTATACCTCTTTGAACTGTGAGGAAAGAGAAAGGCAGATACGCTCGAGATGTTTGGTAAAAAAATGCGAATGAAAACACGAAGCGAGATTACACTCGTATGTAATCATTTCCTATTATCTTTTGTACGCGTAATCAATGTGGTTATGCATTTATCAAAATAAAATAAATAACAATGAAAGAAACAAAAAAAGTAATTGTTTTTTAAATCAATTCGAATGCAGGCTAAATGTAATCTAATTTAGAAATAACTATATTATCAAATTATATTATTAGCAAAGATTATCATAAATAGAACAATAACATAAACTTTTGTTGGAAATGCATGAAAGAAGCTGTTAGCTTTCTTGTGATGTTTTATCGTTAGTATTTCTAATAACATTTATTAAATAATTATATAACATTTTAAAAACCACAACTATTTGAAAATGCAAAATTTAAAAATATAAATTAAATCATTAATATTATGTGTGTAAATAACAGTAAAAATGCAAATATTGAAAATATATTTTTTTTTCTACTCTAGTTAAGAAATTAAAATAGATAGAAAAGCTAGAAATAAGCTTTAATATATAATTGACGAATATTCGAAATATTTTAATGCGTGCTTTGATAATGTTAGCATTTTTAAAAATTGTTGCTAAAAATAGTCGTTGTTAGAAGATAAGAAAAAATAAGAAATTAAAATAAGAAATAAAATACGGACATTGCGGCATGATTAGAAATTAGATTAGAGACTAATGAATATTATTATTGCAATACCTATATATGACTAATAAACTCGCACGCCGCATAGTAATCAATGTCAATCCAATGTCTCAGTTTTTAACAAGTGACTTTGTGAAGGACAAGGCGGATGCCAGTTTATAGACGGAAATATCATTTTGACACAGATCTTACGAGTGGCGAAATCCGGTTCATTGAGCTCCATAACGTTGGCTTCCGTAACGTTGATTTCCGTAACATTCTGATCCTGACAGGACACTAGTAAGATGTTCGAGTAGAGTCCCAGAAGCAGGACGGAAGCCACCCTCGTGAATGTCATTCTGGCTTGTAATTTTCCCGAAAAGCACGACACTCTTCACTTCCTCCTTCTGATTATGTCTGTAAAAATGCGAACACATCTTTAGCGATCATGCCGTATGATTATCCCTCACAAGGGACACTTACTCGAAAAGGCACTCGTATCTATGCGTGTGAATCGTACTTTTAACTCAAAGAACGACAACTTTCTTGGCACGAAGATTGCAGAGTAATCATAATCACGATATATATCGCGGTATCAATACAATCGAGAGAAAAATTGCAAATGCGAAATGGAGAACAAGAGTCGAAGGGCTGCGCCGATGACTAAACGACTATACTTGGTGATAAACTAAGGACGGGACCCCTTCATATCCTGTCTTATATGGAGATTCCCCTACTCTGAGAAAGCTCCACTACTGCCTACCGACTTTAAGAAACCGTCATCGTCACCACCTCTTTTCACATTTACCAGGATAATGTGCTCAGCAATCGATCTTCTATGACCGACTGCATACGAAATTTGCAAACGATCTATTAATATAATATAATATAATAATACGATCTATAAATTGCGACGATCTATTTATATCTATAAGATTATGTATAGTCTATATTATCTTATAAAAATACATAATTCTTCATTTATAATTGAAAAAATTTTCTGCTGGAATATGACTTTTATTTTTATTTTT
Organism: Cataglyphis hispanica; assembly: GCF_021464435.1. Classification (NCBI taxonomy): domain Eukaryota; kingdom Metazoa; phylum Arthropoda; class Insecta; order Hymenoptera; family Formicidae; genus Cataglyphis; species Cataglyphis hispanica. The sequence goes on along the minus strand of NC_065966.1, from coordinate 791,111 downwards.
TTTTTGCCCCCATAATTGCGGTTTATTATTATAATTAAAGAGATATTAAAATTAATATTTTCATAAATTTTTTGCAATGTATATTTTTTTATATGTACTTTTTTGCTAATAATATATAATTTCAAAATAATGTAAATGCAATATTACATAATAGTATAGTAGTTAAAGCCAATATCAAATAACACGGTATATTTAAAAAATATAATACATTGCATTTTGCATCTCAATCAAAAGTTTTATGAGAAATAATGTATTATGCATAAAATGTAATTAAACGTAAAGGAAAAAAGAACACACACACACACACACACACACACACACACACACACACTTGCATTCCTATTTCAATATATTACGTTGATGAGTCGCATATTGTGTTGCATGTGTTGTGTTGTATTGTGTGTATGTGTGTCACAAATATATAAGTTACATAGATATTATCCACTGAACATCACTAAAAAAAAGGAAGGAAAAAAACGTTATTGATTTTCCATTTTTCAGATTGACAGTGATATGAAAATATTGGCAATTAAAATATTGTAATCATGAATGTAAATGTGTACATTGTATGTGTATAGAGAACACATTTTGCTCACATAAAGTTTAAATTATTAGTCACAATTGATGTCACAATCAACGTCATAATTAACGTTTAATATGTTTCTATCTTTCTATCTTCTATCTTTAATATGTTTTTATTTTTCATAAGAAAATTAAAAAAATGATTTTCTTGATTTATAAAAAGATTGAACCAATGATAATTTGATTAAAAACAAATTAAAATATTTTGTAGTTACACTTACTACATACGAACTAACAGATGTTATTATACAATTTAGTGATTGCATTATAACAAATGTCTTATAATATTATTGTCATTGCTAATTTAAATTAATGTCTGAACTGACGTATACAATTTAAGGATAACTATAAATCTCTTTTTTTTATAATTATATATAATACATAATTTTATTAATCATTCAATAACTGCTCGCATTAAACTGTGAATCAATAAAAAAATCAATTATATTGTTTTTATTCTACAATGTTCGATAGCTCATTCGAGCATAACTTTAATCTTTCTTTGTGTTTTTAAAAGTAAGAATTGTAGAGTTAGAATAATTTCTTTTTTACGTCGTTGAAACGTAAATAATAATTAAGCGTGAAGCAACTAGAATTTTAGAACTCTTTAAAGAAGGATTGCGATAATTACATAATAATATGATTATGTAGTTACATTGTAAGAGATGAGTTTGTCGCGACGAAGAGAAAGGGGAAAAATGTAGGGAAAAAGAGAGAGAGATAAGAGCATTGCAATGAAAAAGAATGAAAATGGAAAACAGGACTTTTGCGTAAAACAAAGTCGCTTTACACAAATGCAAATTGTTAAAAATAAGAATTGTCTCATATATATATATATATATATATATATATATATATATATATATATATATATAAAAGACATATATATGTAACACTATTTTCTCAAATAAATAAGTTATAATTAGATGTCGTTTCAAGGAAGTTCGTGAGAATCTGACATCCTAAGAAATGATTTTCGAATATACTTATCTGTAATAATGGTTAATAATTTGAAGGGGCAAGAAACTTTTATATCAAAGAAGATCATAAATATAATAATATATTTAAATTATATAATATTTAAAATATTTGAATATCTAAGATATTATTAGGAAATTATTTATATGTAGCAAATATTAAAATAGAATTATCGAAAGAATATTTCACGACATACAAAGTAATCTATTGTAATTGGTGAAAAACAGAATAAAACATGATTCCTTAGATTGCATAATTTAAGCAACAAAATTAATTAACAAAACGTCGAATGATAAATTATTGAATTAAATAATTTAAGTAATAAAAAAATATATACAAATTTATATATTAATTAAAAATTAGAAATGCGAGGAATAAAATATTTGGCGTAAAATTATTTTTTGTAAAGCGTTACATATTAATGTATATATAAATAAAAGATTATAATTACATATATAAATAAGAGAGTTTGATTTTAAGAGAAATAAATATGTATGTTTATTAAAAATATAATTTATATATATATATATATATATATATATATATATATATATATATTTGTACATATATTAAATTATACTATTAAATATTATATTAAATTAAATTATATAAGTTAACGCGTAAATTAAAAAAGGAAAGTATTTTAATTATATAATACATTTCACTTAGTTTATTTAATAAAAAGTACACAATGTATATATTTGTAGTGGTATGTAATTGTAATAGGTGATTTAAATACCGAACTTGTTCTTGTAACGCAATAACTTGGCTTTGACGTCAATAAAAGTAAAGTTATAAAAAATTAAAATAACATCTAACATCTATCGAGTACCTTGATGCTAATAATATTAATTGTACATAATTCTGTATTACGATATCTATTGTAAGTCTATGTACAAGAACTGTCCAGAAAAAAACCGAACGATGTCACCGCATTAGGGCGCTTTTTTGCTTTCTTTATAGACAGCCTTTGTATATAAATAGATTTATCTATATTTAAAACTTTATAAATATCGGTAAAAAAAATTAATACGAAACGACTATGTATATTTAGGGTGGTAATAATGTATCGAGCGGAAACTTGGAGTAAATCTTATTCGAGAACGTTTTAAATATGTCTGAAACGGTATTCTCGAGAGCTGGTTTAATTTCGGCCGCTACAACTTTCCAGTTGTCGTTTAAAAAGAGGTTCATAGCATTGGATAAAGTACCATCGCCGTTGAATAAATTATCCAGATAAATATTGGCGTTTCCAACATCGAAGTCTACGTAAAAGTCGACCACACGATAATGAATCTCGCCAGTTTTTTGAGATTGATAACGTTCACCTTGAACAGTAGCTATCACTTCGATATCCGTGAAATTACCACGCGCCAATCCGTTTCCCGTTATTGGTAGCAGCATGATCCTTCCGTTCATATTGTAGCGCGCGATCATTTCAAGACGTGGAAGGTACAGTTTCAATCTAACGCGATCCTTATCAATATCAATTCTGAAAAAAAAAAAATGTTATATAAATTCTGCGTGCAAATAGAATTTATGATATGAATAATTTTAACACATAATGATATGAGTCAAAATTAAAAGTTAAGTAAATAAGAAAAGTTTTACAAACTCGGATTTTTGCAGGATAAGTTTTGTATAACTCATTTTTTTTTTTATTTTAATTTGATTTGAATGCGGGACTTACTTGACACTCTTTAAGGTGAAATTTGTTCCACCTTGAACCTCGATATCAGTATATGTCGATGTGATGGAAATTGGACCAACTGCTTGGCTGATTTCAATTTGTGGTACGCGAAGTGGCTCACAAGGTGGTATTTGTAATGCTGGAATGCCCGTTTTCAGATAAGGTCTTAACGAGTTCACGCTTTGCTTTACGCATTCGTTTAGATTCGGATCATTGCGGTGACATATCTTCAGGAATGGCGCTAAGAAGAAAATAGATATATTTTATTTGTAATTTTTCTTGCAAATCTTTTGTTGTTAAAATATGCTAATAATGTAGTGATTAACATATTAATAGTATAATATTTAACATTTTAAACAAAATATACAAATTGTTAGAAAATAAATTAACGAGATTTGATATAGCATACTACTCTCTGTTATAATATTTTATTAAAAATTCTTATGTATGTAAAATTATATTGGATTTCGAAAAATTCAATATTTTATTAGACACTTATACAAGATAAATTATTATACAATAATATAATCAAATAAATGAAAAACTATCTTACAAAGCAATCTGAGTTTTACTTACGTATATTTCGAGCTCTCACTGTGATAAAGCCAACTATTATCAGCAAAAATGCAAATATGTTCGCGCTTGAGTGCATTGTGGCTACGATGAAGTCCGCAAGCAAAATAACTCATTGATGCGTTGAAATGCTGAAAAAAATTTTACAATCGATTATCGCAATGCGCTGATCGAGCGATTATAATCCCCCTCTCACATTGCTCTCCTTTATTTACGAGTTAATGTGCTTGTTCGACATGAAATAACTTGCGTTCCATTTTTGTGGTGCAATTTCTGATTTAAGTTTTTCAATGTCTGTATAATTCTCGATAAAAATATATTTATTTGAAATTTTTAATCTCCCGCCTAACAGAAGGCCGTCCGAGGACCTTGCTCTCCATTATGTCACCGCGTAATAGGAGAATTTAAGAAAATGTGCGTGCCGAAGAAAATATATCAACGTCTGACTAAGAGCCGCTTAATTAGCCAGCATCATATAAGATTGGTCCATGGCCCAGATCTTCCATGCCCTTCCACTATAAATCGACTATAAAAACTTTGCGCGAATGCATCATCGGCTTGCAGTCGACAGTTTTGCTCTAAGTTTGTTCTAGACATTTTCAATATTTTTTGATTTTGTAAAAAATTGTTATCTCCAAGATGATCGTCGAGTATTAAAAACGAGAACTCAATATATATTGAATCGAATGTTAACGTATATGATACTTGTATGCTTTCTGCTGATATTCATTATTATCAGCATTATCTTGGTGTTGATTTATAAACCAATCTACGTTTGGGAGATCGATGTGCCTTATTGAAAAATCAATTCTGTTCAATCTTAATAAGATACGACAAATTCGATATTTTTATCGACGAATGAAGTTGGCGGAAATTTGAAAATCACTGTCGCCACCAAATTATTATTTGTAAAGACAAAATGCAAAGATTAAAGTCACAGAATATCTTTCATATACTTTTATTATTCTCTACGATAACTTTGACGAGATGCGCCTTATTAGAAATGTCCCGGGTGCTCTGGAACAAGACGGTATCAGGTGATCTGGCGAAGATACGCAAGCTGGATCCGTTGAGAGTGCCGGTAATCAAAGTCGATCAATCCGAGGGTGAGACCAGTTACAGGGTAATCCTGAGGAATTTGGAAATTGTCGGTCTCAACGAATCGATTTTGGAGAGCATCCACGTCGCTCGCGGCCGAACTAAATCGGACTTGAGCGAATTCGAGGCAGGCTATATGAGCTACGGCAATATGAGAGACGTGGATTCTATCAGATACAGATTCCATACCATGATGAGAGAACCTGATATACCAAAAGGAAGTTTCGAAGACGTCGTTTCGCCCGTGAATCGAACCGTTGATATCAAACCGTCTTCGCATTATCAGGAAGCTCGTTTCGAAAAGCAAAATAGTTCCAGAATGTTTGAACAAAATGAACAGTATAACCGACGGACGCCTCTTCGTTCCGATGACTTTCATAGAAGCAGTTTAAAAGCGTCGAGCAATTTTGAGACAAAAGTCGGGAATTTCGAAGATTTCAAGCGCCCGACTTATGTTCAACCTATTTATGCACAGAGAGCGAGAGATGTTCAAGGTTATCAGGGAGGTTCACGAATCAGTGAAGACATAATTGATTGTGAGAATACAAAGGGTTCCCAGTTTAGAGGAAATCAGAAAGGCAGCCGGAAATATGAGCCACGACAAGACGCCAATGACAGATATGGAAAAGGAATTGAGGATGTTGAGGTTTGATTGGGGTTTATTTAATTGTTTTTTGTATAATTCGAATAATTATGCGTTATAAAATTATTATTGTTTGTATACATTACATAATAATTTTACGTAAGCCTCCCGCATATTTTAGACTGAAGTAATGTTAGTGGTAGTGTAATTGATATATGTAGAAACTTTCAAACAACAAAATTTATTAAAACAGGTTTCTGCTTCGGAAACAGTCGAGACTAGGTTGAAAAATCAGGGTGACGCAAGAGCGCCTACGTTGTTTAATAGAGAACAGTCTTTCCGATCAAACGTTACACCTTCGAGCAACATTAAATTATCGAGAAACGTAATGAGAGAGCGAACGGGTTACATCGATATTGTCTACGCGGATGACAAAGCTAACGGAAGTATGAGACGTTTCGGTAACTTTGGTAATAATCCCGTAGAAAATCGACAAGTATATGGGATTGAGGATGTCATGAAGGTATTTTTTATTTTCTTTTATTCGTGTATTTTTTTATTCTTTTCCCTCTCTCTCTCTCTTCCTCTTTCTTTTTTAAGTTATCAATTTTTGTGCAATCGCAAAATATTTTGAATTCTCCTATTCAGGACATTCGGGAAAATACAAGATTTATTATTCACAATTTTACGGAAGGCGAAGCCTTGAGGAAGAGGAATGACATGTTTAAAGCTGCAATGGAAGCTAAAAATTTAAAGAATCTAACTAGATATGCGAAGGCTTATCAAGAGCAGCAAGGATACTTTGAAGAAGCAATGCAGTTGATCTATCATTATGGTGGAATGGACGCGAGAAATAATAATCTAAATGATACGAAGAGAACGAAGCGAGCGCATCCCGAAGAAACTGATAAAGTAAAATCTAAATATTTTATTTAAATCCACACATTTTGAATTATTTAAGAAATTTTTTTCAATATTCTCTGATGTATTCATGAATTAATAAGAGAGGGAAAGAAAAAAATTTGTTCCTACATCTTATATATTCTGAAAAAAAATTTTAGGACGACGGGATGCTTGTCATTTTGAGAATTCGCGTCCCGCTGCTTCGCGTGAAGTCTCAATACACGCTTACGGGAAAAGTAGGAAAGGAGATGTTACGTGGCAATGGCCTGTTTACCGGAAACTTTAGTAAGAAATAATCGAACGCAATACTTTTCATGAGATTACGCGCGAAAATTAATGAGAATTTGTCACATTTCTGTTGCTTTAACAGCCGACGTAGTAGGCGATTTTACACTAGAACTAAAGAAAATGGACGAAGAATTGATGATTGTTCGTGCTGCTAGAGCCAAATTGTCCGCCAAGGACAAGAAGATCAGTCTTCAGGGTATGAATGAGGCAGGACCGGTGCAAGTTATTCTCAATTATAGTAAGTACATGACGATTATAAATAACATGCATCCACTCATACAAGGAAAACGATAAAATAGCTATTAACTGTCAAAATACATCAACCGGTTGCTTCGAAGCCGGTCTCGATGATTACGTGAAGTCACATTTGTGTTTGTTACGCGACTGTCGCACTGCTCTTCCGTAATTGATAGAATGAGAAGCCGAATTCTTTCTTGGAAAGTAACGTCGATTCGCTACATGACGATATCGGGCAGATGTCTTGTCAATTATATAAACGATGTATAAAATCTCAAACGAATAATCGAGCGGCGCATACAATCGTGCGAAATTCTAAAATCTCGCGGATATTCTGAGATATCATAGATTGAGCTGACCGATTGCATATATCGAGGGTTCACGTGAGAGTAAAAGTCCTCCTCACTTTCTTGCGAACGCGACCGATCGGATCCGCAACTAACCGATCCCGCGCGATGTTAATCTCTCATTTACGCTTATTCACTTTCCTCCGTCAGGTTTAATGGCTGCGGAGGCAGTCGCCGCAATGCTTGCAGATGACTTTGCCACTAAGGGGCTCAGCGAGAAAACGACCGACGCGCTGATCTACAAGATGTATAAGAATTTATCCGTCAATTAACCAGTTTCCACTTGGCCCATCAAGTGTTTGGGACAATCGAGAAATTTGCATCTTCAGTAATGCATTTTTATTCGTCAATCCTGAGCGTATACATTTAATCTATATTTAATATATATTAATATTTAATATTAATATTTAATATATATATATATATATATATATATATATATATTATTTATTTTATTTATTTTCTTTCTTTGTTTGGTGAGAATTTATCATGACGTGTTTTATTATTTATTATTATTTTGGGATGTTTGTTTGCTTACACGTATATTTATACTTTGCAATCCTTTGCTTATAAACAGTTAAAGAATGAAACATTTATACATATATTACTGATTGTGATTATGATAATCGTGAATGTAAATTAATTCTGCAATTTTGTGTTTTATTAAAAAATTTTAATTAATCCTCTTTCCCTCCATTTTTTAGTAATTTTAATTTCTTATATTACTTTTTCTATATGAGCATTATTCTTTGATCATTTATGTATCATATAAATGATTATTCTATTATAAGTTTTGCTACAAATGTTATTTTTTAAATCTTGCGCATTACGAAATGAAAAATGATTGTGTAAAGTATGCAATATAATGACGGTATGATAATGATAAAATTTAATTCTTCATAAACACTGGAGCGAGAATTATCATTGTAAGTCTGAAAATCAAGTTAATCATAAAAACTTGAAGAACAGAAAAAAATATAAATGATTAGTGAGAAATGATATCATACGCACAAAAATTATCAATTATAAATGGAAATCTTTTTATTTACATGCAAAAAATTATTTATTGAAGTCAAAATGAGTCAATCGGGAATCCTAAGCAATTGCTTATATAAAGAATTATTAGCAAGAGATTTTATGTTTATTAAATACGATCGAGCAAATCTCTTTAGAAAAAAGGACATCGCGGATCGCAACCTTGGCCTATGGCCTGAAAGTTCTTGTCGACATTTTCAGCTTCAATATCATAATTTTCAACGTAATTTTGCATGTTTTATTTTACGTTTAATTCTAATCTTTTGTATTACGCATTCGCATATTTGAATAGATATTTATTAGGTTTTCATGTGTTTAACAATTGGCGGATACAAGCAAGATATTTTATACGTAATTTTATTTCAAATTAAATATAAGTTAAGATATGTTTAATTATTTAATATTTTATAAACGGCAATGTCGAAAATTTATCAAATTTACCGATGAAAATGTTTCAAAAATTGATATAATGAAATATAATGCGCTTATTTCGATAATCTGACAATTAAATATGAAGATGACGATGACAACATATAAGAGTGCAAGAACTGTCACTTGAAATGTTGAGTCTTAAAAATATTTGACAAATAAGACATATGAAATGAAGCCAATTTATCAAGTCAATAAGTTCTTCAAGCATCGAGCGAAAATTGCCAGTCAAGTCAAGAGGGCAAAAACACGTTATGTCGGTAATAGAAAACAGCTGCATGTCCAGGAGAATCACTGTTCTCGAGTCTAAGAGCTAATGGCTTCGTTGTTAGACTAAAATTACTCGCGAAATAATATGTAGGTTTCTTTCAATCCAACTCCATCAGCCGCGTGTGTCCAGAAAGAAATAATACTTCATATAATAACAATGGCATTTCGAAAGTAAACGATCTCGTCTTGAAACCGAGATGCGTAATCTTCCACGTCTCGTCCTCATCCTTGGACGTCGCAAAAAGGTCCGCGTTCATCATTTACGAAGACGCCACGAGATTGTAATACTCCGAGGTACTTTACAATTTCCCGTAATTTCAACGTATGTAAGCGTGTAAAGTTCACCGTACTTATACGTGTGTCGAGATTAGCTACGGCCCTGACTGAGTTAAAAGGAGGCATTCTACCATGATAAATTCACCATCACCGTCGTCTAAGTGGGGTGACACCACACGCGGAGAAAGTGCACTTTACTTTATATATATTCACGCGACGGGGCCATCGTACGCATTTTCGATATCGCTGTCGCTAATTGCGATCGTACATATCTCTAGTGGAGAATAGAATCTTACAATCGTGAATCTTGCCATCTCACATACATACGCACCAGGATCACCGAAAGAATGATGCTAATCGGATTCGTACTGTTCGCCATGTGGATCAGGACTTCTGTATCAGAATTGCGTGAGTTTATTTGTCAAGAATAATATAATTAATATTCCTGAGTATATGTAGAATAAAAAATCAATAATTATTTTATTTGTTTCGTAACTTATACATGGATAATGTATTATATGTATATAATTATGATCAGACGTATAATTAATATAATAGCGACTTTAATCATATTATATGCTATCCTTTTTTATACTTTATACTTTTTTTTATGTTTTTTACATTAATAAATAATGTATTATAATTTGAAAATAAGTTACGTATTGAATATAACAAATATAATATCTTGAATTATTATGTAACTGGAAAAAAGATCATTCTATATACAAAAAAAAACTTGAAATCAAACAAGAAAAATGTTTTCACAAAGCTTTGTTTTCGCGAAAATTCATCGAATTATATATTAATCAATTGATCAAATTTCGATTTTATTTTGTATGTGAATAAATTTTTCTTTCGTGTTTGTGTGAATTACGTTAATAAAATCATAAGCTTTTTCTATTATTTGCTATATTTGTCTAGAGATATGCGCAAAATCGAAATTTGATGAAATACATCTCTTACGAATTTTTAATTTTCGAATATTTCATTTTCTTTGAAAATTATCATACATAATAAAAATTTTCTTGCATGTTCTCAATATATTATTGCAAAATTATCTTCTTCTTGATTGTTACCATTCATTGCGATATATATATATAATAAGTAAGAGCTGTGATGTGTTTAATTATCTTTTGCGGAAAATCAATCACATATCATTTGAATATCAATCACATAATTTAAGAACAAGAGTTTTTATAGAAAGACTTTTTACGTTACAGCCTTACATATTCTATAGAAATGTAAGGCTGCAACGATATGAAAACACATTACGAGAATGTTTACTCAGAAATGTATAAGTAAGGCCTTTGGTACAATTATATTTAATCGATACAATTTTAAAAAGTGATTTTAATAAATATATGCCTGATTGAGAAGGCTATTCCAGGAATGCTATTTTAGATTGTTATGTTTCAATAATACGTAGACTAGTTGCGATTATAAAATTGTTTAACCGAATTTCAAGTGTCTCTAATCTTTTTAAAATAATTTTCTTATAAGAGTGTTAATATTAATTTCTTCGCAGTAACAATGAATATGTAATAAATCTACAAATAGTTTACAGATATTTGGGTTAATAGAAAGTCAGATATGACACCATTAAGAAAAGCAATTGAAGTTGCAAAGTATCGATGCATCTTACATGCAATTTCCGATTAACATATAATTTATAAAAGTATGTCAACTGTCATTGAGAAATCAATAGAAAACCCGGAAGTATTGCGACATTACCGGATAGATAATGCTTCTTACGTGGAACGATAGTGATCGTTACTTTTACATGTTGCATATATGTGACAATGTCATCTGTAATTTAATTTAGCATTTTTACTTGTAGGTAATAGTTTTCTTGTCAACGCTCTAGCTTATGCGGTGTAAAAAACTATAATTTTAAATTTCTTGTTTTAACAAGAGAAATCTGAAAACATTATTTTGTATTTTTTTCTAGCATTATGTGTCATTATATCTTTTATAACGAGCATATAATGATAGTAATAAGTGCTAGAAAAAAATGCACATCATTGTTGTGCGCAATCAAAAAACTAATGCTTAGTATTTTTATAATATATTATTTCAGAAAAAAGGGAATAAAATTATTAAATATATTGATAATTGATTAAAAAACATCAAAATAGGAATGATAATTTATTAAAATAGAGATTTCATATTTTAACATACATACATGCCTACAATGCATAAATTAAATAATTAATGAAGAAATTTATTGAAATATTGTTTTTCTATTCAAGATGCAGTTGTCTTTGTGTTTTTTAAAAATTAGTTTAAAATTAAAATAGTTTTAATATTATTATTATTAAAACATTTTACTATTTATTATATCATCAATCATTTACTTCATCAATTTTATTTCAACGATTTTACAAGATCATCTCTTGATTTTTTTTTTTTTTTATTTACCTCGCCAAATATATTGCCACATATTTTTTATTGCTTAAACTAAATTGATTTATTTTCCATTTGCCGATCCTTTCTAGAATATTTATGTACGTTGTTTTTTTCCGATGTCTCAATACGACACACAAGAATTCACCGTGTACTAGATTTCGATAAAAAAAAAAAACTCATTCGCCAATCGCCTTCGTAATTTCACTTTCTACTACCGTCCACTTTCGATTTTAGGCCTAGCCGCATTGATTGACCAGAAAAAGTCGCTTTCTTAATCATCGTCGAGTTCTTATCATTATCGCGTTCGCTCAACCGGCGTCGCAACAGGGCGCAATACCTACAATCACTCATCGCCTTCAAAGATATTTGATGTCTATTTTTTAATACGACGACATCATTTATCTTAAAAATAATTACGATACAATCAACTTGCAAGCGTCTTTAATTCTATAAATTTTCTTTTGCTCTCTAAATTATTTGAATTGTTATATATTACATGCAGCTTTTTTGTATCAATTTAAGAGTAATTTTTGAACAAGATATATAATTAAAAATTTCAACAATGCGTCTTATATTTTTCTGAGAAGTCATTTATTTTCAAATTTATAAATGTTTGTATACGCTGCTATTTATCAGATAATAATTTTTTATTAATTGATTCAGAAAGTCTTATAATTATGTATGAACACTTGTTATATGTATATTTATTAAATCTTTTTTTCATGAATTTCAAGTTTATTTTTAGATCTTACACTGAGATGCATCTATGTTTTACTCGATCAATTTTACGATTTATTGTAGTAAATTTATTAACATTAATATAAATATTAGTACGCAATTGATGCTTTCAGCTCCTGGAGTAACATCATGTCCACGAACAGACAATTTGGCAGAGTACAACAAGTGTATTCTTAAACAGCTTCAAGCTCTCACGCCGCTTCTTGTCAAGGGAGTGCCCTCTTTAAAGTTGCCAGCATTAGATCCTTTGTTTCTGCCATCTTTGACAATAGATAGGAATTTAGATTCCTTAAAAATTAAAGCTAATATGAGTCAAATTCGCGTTTATGGCGGTACGAATTATGTTGTGCGCGATCTTAAAGCAAATCCCAACGATTTGACCGTGTCTATTAAGGTTCTAATGCCTCACATTCATGTGAACGGCGAGTATGACGTCCAAGGAAGATTGTTGCTGCTGCCTTTAAGCGGACTAGGCAATTTTAAAGGGAATTTTAGTAAGTTTTCTATGAAATTAATCTTATAAAGAGAAAGAGAAAGAAAGAGAATAGGAATGATTTACGATATATTAATACCTCAATGTATTAAAGTTTGATTTTATGATATGACAAATCTAAATGAAATTTGACAGATAAAAACAAATTATATGTATACAATCAATGCGGGATCTAAATATTTAGTCATTTATAGTTAATCTAGATTTTTTATATCATTGTGCCGTCTTTTTATTCTTTTTATAATTTTAGTAAGTTTTCTATAAAATTAAGCTTATAAAGAGAAAGAGAAAGAAAGAGAATAGGAATGATTTACGATATATTAATATCTCAATGTATTAAAGTTTGATTTTATGATATGACAAATCTAAATGAAATTTGACAGATAAAAACAAATTATATGTATATAATCAATGCGGGATCTAAATATTTAGTCATTTATAGTTAATTTAGATTTTTTATATCATTGTGCCGTTTTTTTATTCCAGCTGATACTGAAGCCCAAGTAAATGCACAAGGCAAGGAAATTACCGATAAAGATGGCGTGCAGAGAATCGAAATCGACAAATTTGTTACCAAAGTTCGCGTCGGTGATGGAAATATTAAACTAAAGGCACCTCCTGTTCACACATTAGCCGGTAAAGATTAAATTATCTCTAAAATTTTGCTCAATAACTACATAACAAATTTCAATATTAAGTATACTCGAGACAATATTTCGTTGAATTCTAATTTTTAATTCTTAAGTAGTATTGATAATCTAAGAGCACGCAACAGGAAATGTTGTAATATAAATATCAAAAGAGAGATGAGATGACGGCGCGTACTTTTTCAAGATCAATATTTGAACTTTTCGTCGCTAATATATAATCAACTATTTTTTTATGTTAAATAAATCTGCCTATCTATATTTTTAATTTCAGCCGAAGCCGCTGCAACGTTTTTTAATTCCAATCCCCGGCTAGTGTTGGACATAGCCAGTCCAATTATTGAGGATACTGCCGCGACTGTGAGCAAAGCTCTAGCCGCTAGAGCACTCAGTGTTCTTACTAAGCAAGAACTCGTTCCTTAATTTTTATATAGTTATCGAATCTTGCTCGGCTCGTCATAAAAAATGCGAATATTGCGATAAGTAGGTGATTTAATATAGATTTATTCGCTTTTTTGTCTTATATCATTTTTATATACATTTCGTTGGCTAATTGGTAAAACATTGTTGTCTCATTTCCAAAGAAAATCATTTATTTAATTACGCAATCGTGAGACATTATTTGTTTTCACTTTAGTATGTTGCGAAAAGTGAATTGTTACTTTATTTAAAAAAGATACGTTATATACAAATTGATTAGCTGACGCTCACTTTTTTGTTTATTTGACAATTTGTTATTTGCATTTTGTATATTTTATTGTTATATCTAATTTTATTAGTAAATGTCGTATATTATATTATTAGATGGCACTTTCTCTAATAAAAAATATTGTAATTGTACTTTTGCACATTTCATCTTTCCTTCAAAATCGAGATTAAATCGCATATACACGAAGTGTATTGATTCAGAAAAAGAATAAAATTTTATGTCTACCAAACTCATATATATGATAAGTGTTCTAAAAAATTTTGCAATTACGATATTTTTGGCTGAAATCATCGATATATTAGAATCCAAAATCTTAATTATTAACGTATATTACGATCCGTCTATATTATTAAATGATTGGAAAAACTAACAAAAATGAAGTGTTGAAAAATCATCTGCATTTATATGTGATAATCATAAATGTATTTAATTCAACGATGAAACGTAATATATGATTGGGCATAACAACTACAATAACAATTCACATCAGATTATTATAACTAGCATTTCTTCTCAGAGAAATGCATTGCATTTCTGCTCCCTTATTTTAACAAAGTTTAAGTTGTAGTTACTTGCGTAACTTTGGCACGTGTAACAGACTTAATAAAGTGCAATGTGTATCCTTTTGCGTAAAAATTTGATATTATATCACTCGATATTATATCATCATTTGATATTATATTTAATTTAATATAAATTTAGTGGAATTCTCTCTTTCGTATATTTTTACGTAATTTATTATAAAATCTTGTTTTTAAGTATTTCTTTTTTTCTAAGATATAAAATATTGTTCATTTTATGTGTATGTACATTGTATTATGCACATACACACAATACTTTTAATGATTTAATTTGACGATTTTACTAATTTTACAATTTTATGCTAAACTTTCTCTCTTCTTTAGACTTATTAGATTAGTAAATCAAAAGTAAGGTACCTGAGATACACTTTTAACTTATAAAATATAAATTATATGATACTCTTATGTCATATTACTCTTAATTAATACTGATTGCCAATATATTGGTAACTCATTTGGGATTAATAATTTAGTACTAATCTATTATCGTATAAAATACAATAATTAAATCACTTATACTGAAACATAAAATAAAATTAAAAAATTAATAGTCTACAAATTTTTAAGATAAAGATCACAATTTCTTTTACAAAAACAGGATTTCTATGACATAATTTGCATGGCAATCAAATATTAATAAATACAATTTGTGCATTATAACTTACTAACACTTAAATACTATTAGACATACCACATAAGAACAGAAATATTAATTAAAGTTTATCAAAAGTGTCGCAGTCCTTATAATTTAAAAATCAAAAAGTAATTTAAATAAAATATATAAATCAAATTAAGTTTCAAGTAAAAATAGAGATTCAACAGATAAAGGATTAATTATTTGGAAATAATTCATCATATGTGAATGCTTCAGTGATCTTGTTGGCGACGTCGGTAAATAGGTCTGCTAAGGCTTCTTCTAATACCGGCTTTATCTCGTCCACCAACAAATCGCTATTTGCATTTAAAACTTCATTGCTCGCTGGTCCTGAGTTAAAAGAAAGAAATCAATTGTTATGTATGAACTACTTGAGTTGCGTCATAAATTTCTTAAAATAAAATATATATATATATGTATATATACATATTATATAAAATAAAAATTTAAACATACCGAGAATTGGATCGCCATTAAATAAATTGTCAAGATTGATATGGGCTTTATTTATAGTGATGTCAAATTTCATTTTTTCAAAGACCACATACGACTTATTATTTCTAACGACTTTGTGAGACTTCAAGATGCAGTCACTATGATAACCCACTGCAAAATATACGACGGAGATTAAACAAAAAGATAAACATTTCTTTCATCGCACATCTTTTTCTGTGACAATGATTTTATTTTTATAATATTTAAATGAAAAATTGTAAAAAATTTATAAGCAAAAACTTACGGAAACTTCCAGTAAGACCTCCTTCTCCAACCAATTTGAGCAACAGAATTTGCGCATTTATCTGATACTTTCCCCGAAAATCGAGCTTATCGAAATCGATTTTAAAGGTAAGAGACACCGTCTTTGGGTCAATTTTTAAATCTCGGATTTTAAACGTGGAAGGTCCAAATACCTATTAGTATTTTTAATGAAAAAAATATTTTTCTTATATTATTTAACGAATAAAAAATTACATATCTGACAATATTGTACTTTTATAATTTCTTTTTTATCAAATGTTTAATTATTCTATGTATTATTCTATTATTAAAGCTATTATTTTTCAGCTTTATACCAACCTGAATGTTCGTAAGATTAATGTCTAGTCTCGCACCGTTGGGACCTCTCGCTAGACGTATATGCTTTAGGATAAGCGGTTCGATTGATGGAACATTTAATTCTGGAATTCCTGTGACCAGTTTGCTTCGCAGTTGCTCAATTGAATTAAGTATACATTTATTTATTTCTGGATCGTTTCGATTGCATACCTTTATGTATGATGCTATGAAAATGCAAAACACCAATTTGCAAATTTTTTTTACGAGATAATTTATATAAGCTATTCGAGATGTACAATTGTTAAAAAAAAAATTATTTTATTCTTAATCGCATATTAAATTTATGAAGGCTATTTAATATGTGTTATACATATTACAATAACAGCCTCTATTATCTGTCATATTAATCATATTAATCATATTATACGTGTATTTCCTTATAATTACAACATGTAATCTAGTTTCTAATTCAAGATATAATACAACACTTATTAATTATATATTATTATTTACAATTTATAAATAATTAAAAAATATTTTAGAATTTATAAAATGTGTACTCACGTATTGCAGCGAAGGCCACAGTAAATAACGTATAAAACAAACTGAAAGAACAAATTGACAAAATATATAAAATTTGAATTATTAATATAAATAGGCTAACAACATTTTTAAAGACTATTTATTAAAATAGAGAAGGATTGTTATTATTATTTCTTTTTTTTATTGACTCTTTAATATATGCACACTTAAGGAATATTTATATCGAGAAAAGGTAGTATGAAACGATAAAAGAATCGAATAAAGACAGAAAGCATATTTAAATAATTTAAAGGCGAAGGCCAGGGATTATGTAAATCTATGTGTATTTAATTTTGCAGCTCTTCTTCTAATGGAAAAAATATGTAAAAATTCCAAAGAAGAATTATATGTATATATAATTAGTTTTTTATATATTAAATCAATATTAAGGAAATTAACTCTTTTGCAAGTATATCTGTTTAAAAATATGTTGTGAGAGACTTTATCTTTCTTAACAGTGTGAATTTCTCAATTTATTTTCTTTCTCTATCTATTTAATTATACCAGTTTTTAACAGAAGAACGAAAAGGAGATAAAAAAGACAAAGAGAAAAGACTTTAAAAAGAAAGAGAGAAGAAAAAATACAAAATTCAAAAATAGATGGTAATATTGCTATCGAAAAGTTAAAAAAAAATAATTATAGTGTACTGAAAAATATAAAGATATAATGATTATTATCTAAATGAGGTAGATTAAATAAAAAAATTGTAAGTTATTTATATATATCTATATATGTGTGTATAAACTTTAAAAAGTGTTCAGTTTTATTTAAAAATATCAAATATTTTTAAAGTTAATTGGAAATATAAAAAAAAAATTTTCACAAATTTAAAAAGTTTCTATTCCTTCTACTTTTGCTTCACATACATATATTTGACGTAAGACTTCATCGTGATTTTTAATATTTAAGCTTGCATGATGGGTGAAAGCGAAATCAAGTGCAATTTTTCCTCATGTTTGATACGTATCAATTATTGTAAATATGTAGGAAATTATATGCTTAGCAATAATATGATTGTGAAGTAAATGATACGTTACGTTTAATTTATTACAACAAACATAATTAATTTGAAATATAGTACTTAAAAGTTTTGTGATGTCGAATTAATGAAAAGTTGCAAAAGGATGATTGTTTTCTTATTCAATTAATTAAAAATAATTTATGACAATTATCGCGATGCAATGTTACGCATACTAAAATTGAATTAATATTGCACGTATTGTGCGTGATAACTCAACTATGAAAGAGAATTATTATATCGCGATTATTTTATTGTAAATTTATTTGGCACGCGTGTCAAGATGAAGGACACTCAAACAAAGAGAAAGAGCTTGCTGCCACGCTATATTTTATGCTGCGCATTATGTCGACTATATGAGCGATTTCCATTTGCAGCGTCAAACAGCATGTTTATTTTGATTCTGCTTCTATAAATAAATTATTATAGTAAATTAAATTTGTCTTAATAGCAAAATCCGTATATCTATTAACATAAATTTAGGCACTTGTTTTTTTCATTTTATCAAGAAAACAATTTTAATATTGTATGATAATCGATAACGATAGCGATGGCTTGATCATTTTTACATTAAATATGCTTTTAAAAAAGTATATAAAATTACATAAACAATAAATAAATTATTACACTATGAATAATAAAATTATTTATAAATTGAAATTGCAAAACAAAAACCGATACTAGTCCTCCAATTTAAATAGAATTCTTTGTCTTTTAAATCTGATATTAGGAATTATATCCGAAATTATGCGGACATTACAACTATGATTATTTATAAAAGCTCTTAGAATCTCAACCTGATATCTCACATAATATCAACATCAAAAATTACAAAGCAGCCAGCTTGTTGATTAGAATAATGTTTATTTAAATATAAAAATAGCACATGCTTACAAAATTTAAACTTTCTTAATGTTTCGATCATCATATCAAATATAACGCACATGGTAATATTAATTTTAAATAAAACATAATATTATTTGTAAAACATATTTTTTACAAATTTCTTATGTGCTACTTTTTATTTCGCGATTTTGGCTTGTTTGGTTATCGTGAGATTTTATCAGCTATTTTGGAATTTTTACGATTGGTGAAACAATGAATTGAGTTAATTAGAAGATTGTGGTGGAGATAAGGACGGTGTATAATGAACTAAATAGGTCATAATTAATTTACCAAATACGAAGAACGAAAGCGTGCATGGTGGCTAGTTTGATCGAGGACGATCCGAGGCTGGCGACTCTGACAGAAGCTCACTTGACAATGGTCAGGGGATGATGTGATACTCGCTGTTCTACCTCAGCAAGTAAGACCCCTCCCAATCGTGCAACTCGGTTAGTTGCACTTTTACATTCAGTTGATTGCCTCGTGCCACTTGCCTACCATTGGTCCACTGCTTCGTGTATATCGGTGACGATTGGACAACACATTTCTCGAATCTCGTTTTGTAGGAAATCACGACACTGCCGTCGGTATCGTTCTTTTCACTCAAGCCGTGCTCGTTCTCCCTCCGTTCTTTCTTCCGTCCAAGATTTTCGCTCAAGTAGATTCACGAACCGCACCGCGCGTGCTTGCCCAAATACCGTTGATACCCTTTCATCTCGGGTAAGCTGAAAAGCGGAGTAAACCGGGCAAGGTAAACGCAATACGCATTTCGAAGCATGTTCCGATCATGTGTTAACGTTTCGTAATTTCTCTTGTTGGAATTGCAACTCAGAGTTTGTTGTCTAATAAAAAAATTAGACAAATTAATCACGCGACAATATAAAATCGACGTGTCACTATTTTTTTCTTTTCTGTCACGATTTCTATTTTCTTGTTGTTGAGTTATAATAATTATTATTAGTTATAAGTTCGTAGCACACTTGTCAAACTAACAAAATAGAATTTCCATAATAATAGCTACATGATATCATAATATTATGCATAGATGATATCATGATATC
Organism: Cataglyphis hispanica; assembly: GCF_021464435.1. Lineage (NCBI taxonomy): Eukaryota > Metazoa > Arthropoda > Insecta > Hymenoptera > Formicidae > Cataglyphis > Cataglyphis hispanica. Next base: position 770,990 of record NC_065966.1, on the reverse strand, counting down.
ATGTAGCTATTATTATGGAAATTCTATTTTGTTAGTTTAACAAGTATGTTACGAACTTATAACTAATAATAATTAATATAACTCTCTCTGTAAATAACAATTTTATTCTTGAAGAATTATTCTTTTTTTATATTAATTAATTTGACACAATAAAATTGAACTTGAAATGTTAACTGATGTCCATGAAAATTTACGAAAAAAATTTACGAAAATTGATAAAAAGTATCATGTTTACTGTATAAGTATTGCGTGATTTAATAGTAAATTTTGTATTCGATTATTCTATTAGAAATGTGATGAAATAATACGCGATATATTTGTATTAATAAAATAATCTTTTTTTAGCTATTGCAAGAATAATTACTATACATGCGGATAGATAATATTAAAAATAAAATGCGCAACATCATTGAGTAATTAAAAATGAGATAGGTTGTGAATATCAGAGAGAGAGAGAGAGAGAGAGAGAGAGAGATCATCATAATATACTATGTTTTTCTGTTTAGGAGATTGACCGTGATCTTTAAAGCAAGGTAAAGATGATTTTATAATCAGATAACATTATACATTGCAATTGTTCATTGTGCTTCAACGATGAATATATCAAATTTACGTTTCACATCGCATATAGCTCATAGCTTTTGTTTAAAATTCTTGTCATGAAAGTACGTGTGATGTATCGCTTGACATAAATGGAATATATCCTTGGACTTTGGCGTATAAAGATTACTTCACGTAAAATTCTTATCAAAATTTCGTATCAATCGCATCAATATATTTTGTATAATCAAAATTTTTAGAAAATACCTTATGTTTAAAAATATATTGGTATATAATATCAAATATAATATCAAAATATAATATCAAAATATAATATCAAAATATTATATAATTAATAATAATTATAAAAATGGTTATCTAGTAATAATTTTAAACAGGTATGTGTATATATTTATATACATATACATATATATATATATATATATATATATATATATATATATATATATATAAATCTTTGTTTGTGACAGATACTCTTCCTAATTTAATGTGCTAATTATTAATCTGATATAATGATTGCATTGATATATAGTCGCGTTGTGATATATAGAAAAATTGGTATCCGCTCGTGTAATTTCGTCGTTCTCATTAAAATTAGCGAAAGTAGTAAAATGCGGCGACTAGCGACACTTGAAAAGCCGCGATCCGTAACACGACTCAAGTCCACGTTTCGTGCAAGTCACGTGTGCGCCGATCTGCATCTACCAACGGTGAGATCTGTGGCAATCTTGAACACCAACTTCCTTACATACATACATACATACATATATATATATATATATACACACTTTTTCTTCCTTTTTTTTCGCTAATTTTCTAGTACTATAACATAATGTTTTTGTCCGATACACGCAATTTCTTAAGAATATAACTCGCAAGCGCATAAGGAAATTTTCTCAATCGCTTCTTATTTTCTAATATTTTTATTTATCAGTTTAGAATAACGTGCACTCTCTTTGCGCACATAATAATCAAAAAAAATTTCTTATATTAAATATTTAATTTTGAACAGCTATTTTTACGTTACTGAAATATGCATACACCTGTTGATTTTTTTACTCTTCTCTGTTATGATATATGTCGAACACCTTTACTTTTTAACAAGAAGGAAAAAGAAACAGACAAACCGAGACAGTAAGAGAAACTAAAAATTTTCTAACTCTATTTTAGAGAGTTATAATTTATTTAACTATTTAAGTTAGATATTAAATTAACATATTTTTGCACAGTTTTTTCTCTTGTTTATTCACCGATTAAAGATTAAAAAAGACTAGCCTTAATGTTAATATTATAATGTTAATATTGTTCCTTTTTTATGTGGTCTGGCAGATATTTTGTTCGGAAAGTAATCGTCGCGCGTACATCTAACAAAGTCACACGGTTATATGCATGAAAGAAAGGCCACGTGATTAAAATCAACGCCGCACATTACGTAAGCTCATTCATCATATAAATAATAAACGTGATGATTTTGTCTCGAAAAAAAAACATACCTTTCATGAAGGTGTCGCATCCATTACAATGCCGTCATCTGCCACGATGTCACAATATACTGTGGAAAGTTCGGTATACACCAGCATGGTTCATTGCAGTATACACACACACACACACACAATCCTTACATACATGTTTGACATAGCAATTGCTGTTGCAGTGAGTTGAATGCCTGCTGCGTAAAAAAGAAAAATCACTCGGCACCATTCCTTCCTTCGTCCTTGCTATTTAATTTAGAAGAGGTGCATGCATCACACAAGTCGCCAACAGATTGAAGTAGTGAGTGTCGGGAGCTACATATACAGAGTGTCCGAAAATTCGCGCAACATCCTTTAAGGAAAGATAGAGAGTGTTATTCTGAACAGAAAAATCCTGTATCATTTTTTTCTATAACGCTTAATAAAAGAGTTATTATTGAGTGAAGTCTGGCCTATCATCGCTGATCTTCAGCCGGGCGCACGTTGGTCATAAACTGTCATAAACATCTGACATGAGTGCTCACGCACACTACCAGGACTTGGCAGCGCGGCTCACCGACCTTGCGTCCAGCTAAAGATCGGCGATGAATAGGCCAGACTTCACTCAATAATAACTGTTTTATTAAGCGTTATAGAAAAAAATGATACAGGACTTTTCTGTTCAGAATAACAGCCTCTACCTTTCCTTAAAAGGTGTTGCGCGAATTTTCGGACACCCTGTATATTATGCTATATTACGTCATTATGCTATAAATTGCAGGTATATCAAGAAACACGGTAACATCATCACGCCAAATTTATACGTAAACATATAAATTCAATGTCTTGATAATGCAAATATTAAATGTCGAGAGTTACCGTTATCTCTTTATCAGGAATTTCTACGTCAAATATACTTTCGATTAACATATCTTAAAAACTAATAATATCCATCGTAATAATAAAAATAATGATGTGCTTTTCTTATGTAATATTAAAGATTGCGACTTATTTCTCTAACTAAAATTGATGTAAACCAAATTTAGCGTGACAGACACGAGAATTTTCTTGTGTCTGCCACGCTAAATTTTTTCATCTATTTCTTGTACGCGCACATTGATCTTGTCTTTCAAGTCACGTCAGTAGTTGCAATATGACAGCAAACATGATAGCGCGTTAAATTATAATAACACGGGGTAAGTGATACGTCAAACGTTTTCGTATTAATTTTACAAATTAAAATTATAATATTTTTTATGTTGAATATTATCTAATTAATGTGATGAAGAGATGGGAATAAAATATATTAAATGAGAATAAAATATACTAAAATTTTAAAATAATATATGATTTAAAAAAAGTACCATGCTTTTTAAAGTAATTATTAATTCTCTAATATGCTAGCACATAAGAAACATTGTGTAAACTATACTTTATTTTGTGCATTCTTAATTATCGAGTCTTTTCTTATATCTCTTATCTGTAAAATTTCTGCATTTAAATTAAACATCATTATGAACTTAACGTAAGAGCTATCTTGCTGAACTACTTGCGCAACTTCTTTGCATTTAGTAGTTGAAAATATTAGCGGTAAAAGTTGCTCTTCTTTATTAGCAGAGGAAAGGTCGATTGCAACATTAACATATTACATGTTAAAAATGAAACAAAATAAAATCATAATATAATTGTGCATGATCCGCAGCTCAACTATCGAAAGAATAATCGTTGATGAGTTGCACTCTTTCTCAGCAATATATGTATATTGCATAATAATAAATTTTATTTGTAGATAATTTTTTAAGAAATAAAATACAAATCTGCGCCTTCTGATATTATTATATATTTCATTACATATATACGTAATGAAATATATAATAACGAAATATAATATCACAAATGCACAGTATATATTAGATTTAAACATTAAAGTATAACATCAAGTAACTATATATATATATATATATATACAGTGTCCTGAAAATTTTGACACACCCGAAGTGTGAAGGTAGATTGGGCCAAACTGAGTCGAAAAGTTCTATACCACCTATTTCGCAAAATTTGCAATAAAACATTTTTGCGTTATTAATTAAAATATGTGAGCTAATAAGCGCGTTGGAAAGCGATACGCCGTTATCGGCAGGCATTTACGACGGATTACTTGTGCACGTTTTTTAGCAACGAAGATATTATCTAAGCAAGAAGTGACAGCATGACTCCATCTCTCGCTTAGATGATGCTTTTGTTACTAAGAAACGTTACACAAATAATCCGTCGTGATGACCGCCGATACCGGCCTACTGCTTTCCAACGCGCTCATTAGCTCACATATTTTAATTAATAACTATTACAAATTTTGCAAAATGATATAGGACTTTTTGACTCAGTTTGGTTCAATCTACCTTTACACTTCGTGTGTGTCAAAATTTTCAGGACATCTTGTATATATATATATATATATATATATATATATATATATATATATATATATAATAAAAATATTATATAAAATATATATTAAATTAAAAATTATATTAAAAATATGGATCAAAGTAATATTTTCTGTTTAATTCTGTACATGTTCTTTCGATTTCTGTTAATGCAATTCTTACAGGAAAATCAGGTATATATTATAATGATTGAATAGGCAATTAAATGTTTTGCATGATAGTTGCAAACCTATCATGCATACATTGTAAATAACCAGTTATCAAAATCAAGAAAAACAGTTGTTTTTATACATTAATTATTTCGCATAAAGTGGAGAACTTCCTCTCGTATAATTATAGTTAAACCAGCTCTAAAAATCACATATATATATATATACATAAGAAATTCTGCGCATTTCAAAATCGGCAATGTTTGTTTCTGTGTTGCACATATAATGTTTGTAAAGATTTTTTAATGTATCTTTACATTTTTTGTTAACTATGAGATATCTTGTTTAGAAAAAATTATTCACATGTTTACAAAGAATTATTCACATTTGTTGTAAATATGAAAATTCTCTTGAAAAATGAATATCATTTTTTACAATGTAGTCATATGTTGCATACCATTTTTTGCTTCGTATATTGATATACATATTTTTTTGATACTCTTTAATTATTTGTTATTAATTGTAATTATGTTTTATTATCTGTTATTACTGAAATTGAGAGGAATTTGAATGGAAATAAAATTGCAGCGAAAATATGCAAACGCGTATTTTATGTTTTGATACGTTACATTTTAATCTAAATAAGATTCTGTAAAAAAATTATAAAAATGACAACTCTTTATTTCATAAATTTGATTTGCTGCAACAGTGTGATATATTCAGTTTGCGCAAAGTCTATACTAATATGTAGACCGAACACAATAGAAGTGTTGAGATCATTAACTTAAGTTATACTTTTACGTGCAGTGTACTTTCAAGATGCTTTAACTTTAAATTTTTTAAATGATTTGATATTAATATTCCGCTTATTACATGTAAACTAATATATGTGCTCTCTTTTGTAGATAAAATTGAATCTCTCAAATTTCATTGTTTCCCATTTTTCGCGATGCTAATTAATTCTAACGTTGTGCTTACTTTTTACTGTGAGCAGCTGTCATTGTGAAATTGTGTATTTTGACAGTTTGAAAAGTGCTCTCTAAAAATTTTGAAGACCATGAATGAATAATTTTATTCATTATGGATAATTCTGATATTGATTGATTCAATGGCACAATAATGTCCAACATTCTATTCTCGTCTTCTTTTTGTACAGATATTTCACTGTTGCATACTTCACCTTTCTCGTCTAGAATAATAATTGCAAATATAAAATCAGATTTCAAAAAATTTGAAACTTTTTATAAATAATATTCAAATGTATATATATGAGAAAGTACAATGAAAAGAATTTAAATCCCTTATTTTAATTTATAATAATTAATAAATATACATCCGACATACTTTTATATCATATATGCAAACAAGTTAAAAAAATGAAATTAATTGAGCAATAAAAATCGATATTAGCTGAGCTGTGAAGATTAATTGAGTGATTACAATATGCATATTGTAATCACTCAATTAATTTTTACAGCTCAGCTAATATTAACGCGCAGTTTAGTTAATGTTTATAACTTTGTGTCGCATATAATTCAAATGCTTGACTTTGATATTTTTTATTTTAATTATCTTTTTTTAAAATAAGTAATTAAAAAAATTACTTTAATATTTTACTTGCGAACTATTTTAATTGTGTGTAACTATTCAAAAATTCAAGTGGAAGTTAATATATAATATATCATAAGTTTTGCAAATACATATATTACACATATTATCTATTTTTATATATATCTAATATATATATATATATATATATATATATATATATGTATATAGTATACAGTTATAATTTTACGTTTGTCATTAAATTTTACATACATACATATTATATATATGATATATATATATATATATATATATATATATACATATATACATATATATAATATGTATGTATGTAAAATTTAATGACAAACGTAAAAATTCATAACCGTTTAATAATTATTCCATTAAAAATATACAATATAATATATCCGATCTCTCTCTCTCTCTCTCTCTCTCTCTCTCTCTCTCTCTCTTTCTCTTTAAAAGTATATTCCGATAAATGCCACTTCTTTAGAAAAAACATTTACTGCGGTATTGTAATGTAATATGAATCATAATGTAATGTGAATCGTATCAAGAATATTTACGGAGAAGCGAAAGATGATAAACGAAGTATGCATTGAAGTTTAATACAACATTTTTCACCAATTTTGACGTATCACATTTTAATATTAATATTATATATATATATATATATATATATATATATATATATATATTTAATCAATCAAATAATCAAATTATATCAATTTTTTCAGAGTACGCCGTGTAAAAATTTAAATATTAAATTTAAATATTTTGCATATTCTGAAGCTTCGGAATCGTGCACCTTTGATGAAATGTTAAGGTCATCCAGTTATAGAATTATTTTTAGTCTTATGTAATAATACCGATCATTTATCGATTGCTGATTCTCACACAGTTCAGCTGCTATTAATTGTTACTCGCGATTTTATCTTTTAACATATTATAGACGCTGCGCATGAACTATAGAGATGATAATATAAAAAATAATATTAAAAAAATATCCTTATTATCATAGTAACTTTTAATTATTAAAAGCAAATATTTATTATTTAATGCTGTGCAATAGTGCATAGTACTAAATGATAATGTTTGATTCCACTTGAAAACGTGGAAACAAAACAAAAATTTTTTCATTTTTTCTGTTGTAAAAATATAGATTTATATTTGTACAAACTAAAGTTTTATTTGATAGTGGTATACAATCATCATGAAACGCAAAAGAAACTGTTGTTTATGAATTACTTTTAGAATGATAATATTTGCACATATGATAATATCTGCAATCTCATTATTACTGTCATACATTATTTATAAAATCTTGCAAAACAATATTTGCAAAGAAATTTTTAATATATTCTTTATAAATTATATTACAGATTACATGTTTAAAAAATAAACTTTTTGTATCCATTTGTTGTTTGAAAAGATATTTTGTTTTAAATGACATTCCAAGTTACTTTGTTTAAGTATCACAAAAATTTATTTATAGTATTATAGAAAGGAAAAATACGCGCAGACATGATGGCAAAATATCAGCCACATTTTTCAAATCTTATGTACATTTCAATACTTCAACAGAAAAGTAGGTTATAAATATATATTTACGCATGAAAACTTAAGTTTTATCTACTACATCTCTTTTAATTATCATAACCAAGACTTAAAAAATATCTTGTAAGATAAAAAAAATTATAATAATTAGTAAAAATTAGTAAAATAATTATAAAAATTATAATAATTAGTCATATTTATTTTTGTAATTTTCAATACAAACACTTTTTGAATAGAATTTTTTTTTTAATCAACTCAAGCGCTAGAAAATTTAGATTTTCTTTATTCATCGTTTGCATCATTTACTCAACTCTGGAGCAAGAACAAGTATGACCATGAGCTTAGGAGGAGCGAATCATGGTCATAAGGAGAAAGAAAAAGGCTGGTTCTAATTCGATAAAAAGAGATACAAAAGAGTATATATACAAGCTTGATTGAATGAATAGGGTCAGTCTTAACTCTCACATTCACCGCGAATCTGTCAAAATTATTTTGATATTTTAGGAAGTTTATTTCGTGCCAAAAAAAATTCTTCTGTGAAAAATGTATGCTGCAATCTTTATTTCTCTTGCATTTATCGCAACACAAGTTGCAGCGAAAATACGTAAGTAAAAAAGATTTATTGATAGAAAATTATGTTTCTATTACACGACAATTTCTGTGTTATATTTGTAAACTTATTATATTATTCGAAACAAATTGTAATTAAGAAAAATATTTTAAATATTATTTCTTGAATTAAATTATTTTTATAGTCATTAAAGACCTTATCGAGCAAATTCTAATTTGTTTTTATGCATATTAAGATATAATATCAATTAGAAAATCTATTTTAGATGAATAACAGATAAAAAGAAAGATTTTAAGATGTGAAATTTTTAAGTATAAAAATTGTGAATATTTATAAATATAGTAAGTGTCAGAAATTATAAATCATCTAAAATATGATTAAAATATACAGCACAATAGCAAAAATGCAAACAGCATGCTTTCATACATTTATTTAAGATATGACATATCAAAGATCGATTTTGATAAATAACTTTTATCTCACGTCTTTTATAGTATGACATATGTACTATAAATAAAGTTTAGAAATAAAATATTTTATAAAGAATTTTTGAAACGCGATAATAATTATTTTATATACGTCATTTTTTCAGTGAACTGCATTATATATATAAAAATATATATATATATAAAATATATATATATTTATAAAAAATATATATATATAAAATTTATTTTTAACACTTTAAAAAGAAATATGTTATTAATTTAATATTATTTAATATTATATATATCTTTCTCATATACACACACAAATACTTAATATTATATTATAAATTAATATTAGCAATTGCATCAAAATTACATTTATATTTATTTATTTATATGATTGCTTTATTTAGAAAATAGAAATAAATATAATTCTAAATGAATATTATAATATAAATAAAATAAGACAGTAAGAGTCAAGCGAGGTAAGAAGCGCAAAAAATAATATGATTTTCTAATGATCCTGATTATCATTATCATTGATTGCGCTTATTATCTCGCGCTTAATTATTTCTAACTCGTTTTTTTTTTAAATCGCTTTATTCAAACTCGCTTTATATACTAACAGTGTTACATCTAAAATGATAAAATAACAAAGTTGATTTAAATTTTGCAGCCTCTTATATTAACATATGCGGCCGCAGAGATCCGAACCTCGATCAATGCATTATAAACAATGTAAACAATTTGAAAAGTAAGATTTGCGAAGGAATCCCGGAATTGGACATTCCATCTAATAATCCAATCGTCATTGACGAATTATCCATTTCCAATACAACCAATACCAAAATATTTTTGAGAGATACGAAAGTGGAGGGAGTTTGCGATTTCACCGTAAAATTCTTTCATTTTGATTTAAATACACTTCACTTTGATGTTAATATCTCATTCGGTCTGATTCGAATGAATTCCACATATGATTTTGACTTACATATACTGGTACCCTTTGCTGGTAAGGGACAGGTTTACATTACTACAGGTATGTAAAAGTTGATTTTCTGTTCAAGAGTTTCGAGAAAAATTTACTTCAACGTAAAAAATTCAAAACTCGTTTTTACACTTCACTACAATTAACAGACTATTTATTTTCTTGCAGATAACGTCGACGCGCAAGCGACCATAGATCTGAAAGTAGCTACTAAAGGCGGTAAAAGATACATGTATATGTCGAAGATAAAGCTGAACCTTGATATCAAAGGATACGATGCTAAATACAATGAATTGAACGAAAGGGAATTGAGTCAATTGAACGAAATTGTTAATAATTTTATAGGCAACAATCAAGAGGAAGTTATTAAAAGCTTTAAGCCGGTAATAGAGGAAGTAATTTCCAAACGGATCTTACTGGTTTCCAATGACATAGTTAAACATTTTACCTACGAAGAACTCTTTCCGGACAGAACTTAAATGAAATATTACTCCATTCCATCTTTATTGTTGCGGTAGCAATTAGTTATTAATGATTATATATATGATTATCTACCAAAAATAAAACTTTCTTCGTCGAGTTTAAAAATGTAATAGATTTTAATGTTGTAATTAAGAACAACCTTTTGATAATGTAATTTGAAGTTTAAAGCAATTAAAAATATTTTTTATTTTATCACTTTTCATATGATTTTATATGTAAATACCCAATACAAATATGTCAAAACTGCTATTAATAAACAATATTAAATTGTCAAGAGGAAATATTAAAATTTATATTTTTTTCAAAGGAGGAATGTGATGATGATAAGTGAATGACAATCAGTTGCTGCTAATGATTAAATTCTTTAAAAATAAAAGATTACAAAACTATGGGACTAAACCAGTGCTCGGAGTTAGTCGGCCCCTTTCGGGCCGATATTGAAACTTCTAATGAGACAAATCAATTGGTATAAAAAAAATAATTGTATACGTTAATTAATATTGACGTTTAGACTGGCGCTTAAACAAGAAGCTGCCGATGCTGCTTCGCGGTCCGTCAAAAAAGACTCGCGACAATCGCAATTCTTTGTTATAATGATAAATAATGTTATAATGATGAATCTTCTTTTATTTATAATAATGAGTAACTTCTTAGAATGAATGTGATCCGATTATAATGTACACTATTGCCATGTTTTTTTCTCCTGCATGTTTTTTTACACAAAATTGAAAATATTTGAAATGTACTCGCACATCTAGATATTTGTGACTGTTGATTAGGAATTTTAAATTGTAGATCAATTATTAAATTAACGATTATTATATCACGGAGTTTATCGTTAATTATTCGGATCTGAATTCGACTATTTTATTGAGCTTTCTCAATTTGAACCATGTTTAATCGAAAAGTCAAACGATAAAGCGTATATATATATATATATATATATATATATATATATATATATATATATATATATTAGTACTTTATATTGATATTTTGATATATGATAATATTCTAGTAAGTTTAAAAAGCAGAAGGAAATAAAAGAAACAAAAACTACAATACGGTTAACAATTTTATTTAACAATTCATAATCTGTTAAATTTATTAGTATCTCTCGATATGTACATATTCTCTCATTAACAATATAAAACAAAATTGCCATGTTATACATCACGCATTTATAATTATATTTTATAAAATCTCGTTTACTGATCTTAATAAGTCTTTTATCAATTAAATTTTTGTTTAAAAACATGTTGCTAACTATGCGTCGATAAGTTATATCGCCACACCTTTATTCGGACCTTTTACTTATCAATAACAAATAAATCAAAATAAATCGGAATCAAGAGTTTCGCTGTACAGTGTTCTATTGTTGTATTCGCAGAAAAGAACTTGATTTTTGATCAATCAAATATGCCCTGTCTAATTCTAAGTGTTTATTTTAGCAGCTCATATGCAAATAGTTGCTGTATTTCAGAACAATGATAACAAATTCAAATATTGCGCGCGCGTGATTAAATGACATAAAATTTTTTCTCTAATAAAATTGTATAAAAAGTTTCTCTCTCATAAAACTTTTAAAATTTGTAAAATTTAAACGTGTAAAATTCACAAATATTTTCAAAGACGCATCTTTTTAACTATCTCATCTTGATATTTTTTAAAAATTATCCTTATTCTTTTATGTTTTACAGATACTCAATCAATTCACTGCCGTTTTAATCTTAAAATAGTACTATATACGCAATTAAATAAACAAATCTCACGAATATTGGGAGACTCTAAATCAGATTCATCGGAACAATTTGCGCAATCATCAATCATTAATATTTCAATATTTCGTTCTGTGTATAATGATATTTACAATTCTCCCATTTCCCTCCCTACTGTTAGAATTGAGTTCTAGATTACATCGAAATTAAATATATTACAATATCTCAATGTTAATGCGAACCTTAATCAAGCATGTACACATGCAAAAAGAGGATTCAACGGGAAAAGGGAAAAGTAGCCTTAAATTTTCCCTAAATTTTCTTCCATCCCGCTCTTATAAATGTTGCGGTAAATCTTCAAACTTAATCTCTGTTTTCTAGTCCTCGATCACCGAGATAGATTTACAAATCGGGGAAGAGTTGTGTAAACGAAAACTGCTGAATAATATTGTTGCTGATTTTTTTAAACGCGTCAGAGAGAGCCATTTCCACCAATGGCAGAAATTCCACCATAAAGAGATCGAAATTTTTGTTGATAGACGAATTGATAAGATCTCCGAGTATTGGTTCGCCATTGAACAGATTGTCAAATTTCAATGTGCCTTTGTCCACTGAGATTTTCATCTTAAAGTCTACTACACGAATTTTCTCGATGCCGTTCTCATCAAAGAATCTTTCACTCTGGATCTTGGCTATGCCTACAAAAAAAGAGACGAGATTATTATTTTATACACAATAAGTAAGTATAATATTTTTTACAATGATTACTGTAATAACAATATTGCCATGTATCACTTTTTAAATTTCCAGATGGCAATCTGTACTGATGAGATTAGAATATTAGTACGATATAATAAATAATGTTATAATCTTGTATAAAATCGTAAATACCGAAGCAGTTGGAAAAGTTGCCGTTCGTCGGACCTGATCCGCGAATCGGAAGTAACAATATTTTCCCGTCGATGTCATATTTGCCTTGAACGGAGAGATTAGGCAATACTACATCCACCACTAAGAATAGTTTGTCAAAGTTCCATCTTAAAAAAAAACAAATAGCGATATTAAAACGAGTAATAACTTAAGAAAATAGCGAGAGAGGATGTTCGTTGAACATGCGTGACATCCTTTCGAATAACATTCACATCGGTACTCATAATTTTTAATCGTCCAAATTTTTAGTTAGTTAGTTTATTATATTTTATTATAATAGTTTATTATATTTTATTATATTTGGTTTATTAGTTTATTATATTTGTTTGTTTAAATCTTCCAAAGAGCGATGCATATAATCAGATTTTTAATTAATTTTTTAATTAATCTAGAGCTAATATAGATTTTCAATTAATTGTACAACGGCATAAAGTAAATACACAAATTATAGGATTCCATCAAACTTTGTTAAACCAACTATTATGATTGCATTTTTTGTTATATGACACATACATTTCATATTTTTTTATTCTGAAAATTTGAAGGCTCAGTTATTAAACAATTATATATAATTATAGAGAACTACAACCTTGCAAACTTCTGGCATTATTATCAAGACTATGAGCACAATATGTGATACATAATAATGTCATATTAAAAAGTTAACACATTGTGTCTTGTGCGTTTCATGATGATAAATCGATCAATTATCATAAAAATATTACGCTTCTCTTTTGCGATTTCCCCACACGGGAAGTCATCAATTGACGATTTCAATGGACCTCCTTTGTTCTCATTATTATTATGACATTTTAAACTTTATACATCTCTTTTTTTTCTCAATACCCGAGTGTCTTATTTTTACTCGATACTTTGATGAGAGTCCTTTTAAATTTCGCGTGCGAAATGAGAAACGCTATCGAACACTGTCGTTTCTGTTCGTCATTTTCCTTATCAATTATATTCTTTTTTGTAATCTTTACGAAACAGCACGATTGTCGCTTTGCACATACAAGTACATATACAAGTACATCCTTTGAGTGTTGAGTGAAGGCCGTTTGCGCGTAGAATATAAATAACAAAACGGTCGTTCCTCATCGTTGTGCGCGATTTAATGTCTTTTTTTTTCTATGGCAAGCAATTTTTGCGTCGTGATAATCATGCCAATAGAAACATGTTTCAAGAATATTTCAAGGATAATTTTAAATTGCCGAAATTTTGAGGTTCTAAGTATCTTAGGCATTATGAGAAAAATACACTCAACATTCTTTGAAACTTTGTAATGTAAATCACACTTTCAGAAAATTCATTTTTTTATGCCTATTTAAAATTTTCGTTTACTTTCCCACTCTTTTTTATCATTAAATTTTATTTTTTTGTTATCATATCAGAATATTTAACCGACAACGAGTTAAACTTTTTCTCTCAATAAAATTACTCAATAAATATAATAAAAGTTGAAAGAAGTATATAATAAATTAAATCAATCGATAAATTCTGTCTTAACAAATGTCAAAAAGTCAAAATGACGTTATGTGAGGAGCCCGTAGCGATACATAGCTACAGGAGGAAGGCGTATAAAAACGTCAATATGAAAAAGTCAACGATAGAACAATATATCCGCAATTATCTCTGTCATACCTATCTAATCTTATTGGATTAATGATCAAGAGAGCAGAATCATGTTTGTAATCAATTTTATATTAGCAGGAACTTCTCATCTTCAATCTCGTGCAAAATATTATTTGGATAATACGTGCTCAACATAATTATTCATCATGTAATCGAGACTATCTGATTAACATTCGTATAAAAATAGAAATGCTAGACACTGATCGAAAGTTTTTTTTTCGATTTCGAGCAATTTCAACAATCTAAAGCTTATTATATTAATTATTCAGCGTCATACCGTATTTATGGACTATTGATAAAAGAAATAAAAAAAATATATTTACATACACATACATATTCTCTCTCTCTCTCTCTCTCTCTCTCTCTCTCTCTCTCTCTCTCTCTCTTTCTGTATTTCTCCAACAGATTATTAAATCAAAGTTTAGACGTTAAGATGTTAAGATATTTAATGATGATGATGCAGAATTGTGTAAAAAATATATCTTGCAGTTAATCTTCATTGATGACAGTGACAATAAAAGAAACATAAAATTTCTAATCTTACGTATAAGAAATTTTTAAATTTCACAAATGTGACTATTATATTTGACATATAATAGTCTTGATATTCGTATTTGCATCTTTTCACAGACGATCCTGCTACACTTTATATGTATGTCATTTTTTTATACTTACTTTATTTTAACAACATCGAAGTTACTGGCACCGTATACGTTGACATCGGTCATCTGTATTCGCATACTGCTTGTTGGAGAAACTGATAATTTCTTCAATTTAAGAGGCTCCATAGTAGGGAGATTATATTCCGGTACGCCCTCCTTAAGATACGGTTTCAAAGTATTTATACTGTTGCCGACACATGTTTCATATTGCGGGTCGTGTATTTGGCAAATATGCAGGAACTCGGCTGCAAGCGTAATTAAAATTATCGTTAGACATAATTATTTAAGATAATTAATATATTTACAATTATTTACAACATTATTATTTAAAAACACATTTTTTTTTCAGGGGAAAAACAAAATAAATACTTGTTACTAAATATATACATAGGAATTTGTATCAATCCTCTCGATTCTTTTGATCTTTTCTTCTCATTTATAACTACATAAGTTCATTTTTATATATATATTTTTAATACTTTGATAAAAAAAGTGCATTGATTAATTAATTATAATTTGTACTATAATAACTCTGAATCAGCTGTTTGCTTTTGCTGTGCAAATATTTTTTTAATAGTCTCAGACATTTGTAGCAATAAATATTTAAATTTAAATATACATCAAATTGAATAACGTATAGAAAATACAGTAATTATGCAAGTTCAAAGTCTACAAGATCTACAAGAATCTTTTATGCAAAAAAGACTTCTTTTTATTAAAGTTGCAATATTATTAGAAAAGAAAAAACAATTTTTTAAAATAACCTTGTTGCTATGCTGCCAATTTCGTTGAAAAAGATGATATATCCGGATGCGTATACATGTTCATGTGCATTCATGTATAAAGTAACAAAAAATATATAAGAGGAAAAGAAGATATTCTTTTTTAGCCGAGATGTAAATTAAACGCGCAATTATTTAATAACAATATTTTATTATAATGATTCAATATATATTACGCACAAAAATTAAAGACTCACTTTTTTCCTTATACAGAAAAGACAATTTTCAAGTGACTGCAACTTTGTCTCATATAATCGGATTGAGATCAATAAAAAAGTGTTACAAAGCTTGAAATTTCTAGTTTCAAAATCTTTCAGTCAAATTCAATTTTTTTTTATTTGTTGCAAAATTACATGAAAAAGCGACGTGCGTTGTTTGATCAAATTTTTCAAAGTGTGTCAAAGAATGTCAAAGAAAAAGAAATTGTAGCACAATTTCGTTAACTGGATTTTAAACAGCAGATCTTTAATTTGCTTTTTCAATGTCCTACAATTTTATTTCGCCGAATTATTCACTACTGAAAATTGATCTATATTGACTTTCATAATTAGTGAAAAAGATGATCGCACGATGATCATTGTAGAAACATTTTAAAAAGAGAAGTCGGCATTTTAAAACTTGGCCCTTTAATATTTTGCGTAGTATATTTGATATATTATTTTTCGCGTCACAGCCATAACAAAAATTTATGAAGATTTTACACTTGTCAAGCATAAGAATTGAGATATTGGAACACAAAACTTTGCTAATCAATGTTTATAAATAGATTTAAATAATCAGTTTCAAAAATATAACTTGCTTGTCTCAAGTTTCTAACTCATTCGTTAAATTACGAGTATAATATAATAAATTACGTAATATAATAAATTAAATAATATAATAAATTATAATATAATATAATAAATTACGAGTATCAAAGTGTAAGATTAAATAGAAATCTTTATTAAAATGATGATCTAACAGTTGAGGATTGAGTCGATTAAGTGTTTTGAGTCGAAGACCTTGAACAATTTGCTTTATATGATATAATAATGATATATTAAAGCAATTTGGTACACAAAAAATAAACATTTTACAGCCACAATACAACATTCTTGCGCGTTGTACAGTATGTTTTTTTTCCTTAAAACAGTCTTACACAGATTTACTCACGTATATCCCGCACAGCTTCCACGCCAATCGTCGCCACGACAAACAGGATCGTAAAGATTGTTGCCTTCGCTAGTACCGTCATTTTTTTCACACAAAAAAGAATGGAAAAAAGAGACAGACAGGAAGCTCAACGAACAAATGCGTCTTCCGTGCTTGCGAAAGCCTGGACACGTATTTCGACGACGGGGTTGCCGTTGTCCACCCACAACAGCAGGTGGTTCGATTGATAGTCGGATTGGAAGTGGATGATCCGAACGGCGATCTGAACGCCTTATAGCAGTGACTATATATTCATCCCCTCTTCTTATCGTATGCCACTCATCACCTATCGCAATTCAAAAAGAAAAATCATTCTTATTCCCCAGATGATATCTGTCTTTAGATGATCGCAGGAAATATGTGCACGTGCCGGCCACGAAAAACTGAGAATTGACACGTGCAGGCGGACGACCATGTCGCGACGACATGTCGTTCTTCGTGTGGTTACTGAAGGTGAGCATGTCTAATCAAGATCTGTCATCGAGAAATACTTCAAAAATAATAATTCATAGATGAATTTTTATTATACTGCTCGATTTTCTAAAGAATCTGTTCTGAAGTAAAAATATATCTTGTTGACACACACACACACATATATATATATATATATATATATATATATATACATAATATGTACCAGCAGAATACATTTATATATATATATATATATATATATATATATATATATATGTGTGTGTATGTATATATTATTTACATAAAAAGATCTCTTGTCTTCAAAGTCAGCAGAATACGTCTAATATATATGTATAATAGTATATTTTATTAGAGAAAAATATATACATACATATATTTAACTATTAATATAGATTATTCTGCTTTTTGCACAATTAATAATAAATACTGCGCAAATTTAGAAAAGAAAAGATATGCAAAATCTCTTGACTGATATTTCTCAGTCATTTTATTTTTTTAATTTTCTATTTCTTCACACAATGAAAATGTTTCATTTTGATGCAACAACAAAGTCTTTTTTAACAAATATGTCGCGTTCGATAAAAATGATCATATAAGTTTAAGCCTTAATCGACATACTTTCTTTCAGAATAGATTTATTTTGAAATCAAGCTAGAAATCGATTGTGGACGTGGCTAGAATTTTATATTAGCCAAACCTTCCCATCATGTAGTAGTAATAGATTCCCCGTAGTAGTAGAAACACAAGTTTCTAATTTTATGATTGATAAATAAGCAAACTTAAGAAGCAAGCAGTTCTACGAAAAGCCACGATTTAATATTTAATAAACATTATGTAAAAATCCTCTTGTAATACACTCGGTAACATTTCAGAAAAAAAAATGTCTTTTCTTATTGCTGATATTTTAAAATTATATATTCTAAAATTTGAATTGACTTCTTCTAAGTTTTAATATGATATTTTATCATACAAATTGTTATAATAAAAAAATGGTTTTTTTTTAAATATTCATGATTGTAACTGGTTATAATCATGGAAATTTGTAAGATATTATTTATTTTTCAATAATTCTAAGAAATTGAACTAGTTATGATTTGGTGTTTTATAGTTGCTTTTTTTCTGTCAAAGTAGGAAGTAGGAAGAAGCAATTTTTTTAAATGACCATCTAACTCAACAGCTGTTGACATGTATTACGCAATGTAGCAATGAAAGACGTAGTTTCTTGACCATCAATGTCATTATGCGTGTGTACCAGAAATACGTGGTCAGGAATGTTTGATGAATTTCATGGAGATTGATGAAATAAATATGCAAAAGGCACAAGTTTCCGCAGATTTTTTTTAAATTAAAATTACACGAAAATGTGTTAACGCGCGAGAATCAAAGTCCACATGTCATAGTCACGGTGTCTAATAAAATTGAATTGTTACACATGTATCGGAATTTAAAACAAGTTTTATGGCACAGTTTAGAAAGCACAGACTCTCTACATAAAGAAATAAAAAAATTTTGAAATGATTAATTGTTATTTTAAGCATTGCAAAATTTTGGCACGGATAAGCCAAGTCTTTTAATGAATATTAAAATCATCGAAGTAACGATAACCATCATTTAATATTATAAAATAATGCGGCAGGTATTTTCACGAAATATCGATATCAATCACTAAATATGTCTGTAAATAATTAATAACAGTGATATACAGCAGCATAAATTATTTATTTGAAAAAGAAAAGAATATTAACGTCAAGAAAATGAAATAAATATTATATATTAAATTTTGCATCTTTAAGATACAAAATATATTTTTGGGCTTTTTGTGATATTTTCTTTCCTTCTTACACATATTTCTCTAACGTATGATTAAAATTATAAAAATGGCTTCTTTTTGAAAAATTTAAAAAATATTACTGAATATTTTTGTCATTGCTTATAAAACTATATACAATATTTTCCCATGTATAATAATTTCCCATATATAATAATTTCTAATTATTTTTTATAAAATCAGATTGCTACAATAATTTTCCTGATACATTCTAACACATTCCATGAATTACAATCGAGAAGAGTTTCAAACTAAATATAGCAAGAATTATCGAGACACAAAAAATAAAGAATAAAATCTTACAGGCAAGAGTGTAACTTCCGGACACGTGTCAATATTTATGAGTATCTGCATGAGCCACAGAGAACTCGTGAATTAACACAAACATTATAATTCATAATCAGTGATTAAATCAAAAAAGTCAGTAGAGTTGTCAGAGCTATGACAATGCTATAATAATCGTAAAATCGGTGTTGACAATATACCGGATGTCAATGTGTCGCTTTCAGTCTATCAATCAAATAAATTAGAGACGCAATACTCAAATTATAAATGTCTTATAAATTATAAAAAAAATGTTGAAATAATTGTAGAAATAATTTGTTTTTCTAACACTTAATCTCTTTCATAGTTATTAATAGCAAACACTACATATTTAATAAGCCGTAAAAATATTAGATTTGCATGTATTATCTATAATTTAAAAACATTACGTTTTTTTAATAAAAATTTTATACCATAGTTATTATTTTAAAAACATATAATATCTCATTTTAACTAATTAATCAAATACAATACTTTAAATTTTCATACATATTACACAAACAATATTACATGAACAATATTATATTATAAAATATTTAAAATTAATTATATATTTTTTCTTTCTTTTAAAAGGCGAGATTTTTATTTTTACGTGAATTTGATCTTTTTTTTATTTCTTATTTTTGCATGAAATACACGTATGTCAACGTGTGCTGCGATTAGAAAATTAGTGGAAGACACGTTAGCTTTACGCAAACTTCATCTTATAAACATGCTTGCATTATGTCACTCGATCTTACGTCTCTATTGTAATTTTTTCAGCAATTCCTCCACATAGGATATTAAGACATTTGCGAGATCACTTTAATCTGTATATTTTGAAAAATAATTACCGACAGCAGCAATCTCTCTTTCTCTCTCATATCGGAAAGCACGCTTAGCATCGTAATTCTTTGCTTTCATTGACTCAATAATTTCAACGCAGCATATACATGAATCTTACATCGCCTCGGTAAGCTAAATCCAGAACCCTTGTATCAGAGTGACAATCACTGGTATTGTGATTCCAATTTGATAAACGCGAAGACGTAATATAAGAATATCTTTACGAGTATCTTCTATTGTGTAAGAGCAAATATAGTAATTGTTTACATTGCGACCACATGTTTCATGTGAGATGTTAATGCTATTTACCGGATATTAGCCTGGGAATGAAATTTACACAATATTCTTTAGATATTGCCATTTAATAGAGTTTCAAATTGTTTCAAGAGCCTCAACGCCTCAAAGCACAATATAATTAAATACAATATTCTGAAAATGACGACAAAAATATTTTTAAGTTTTTTTCTTTATAAATCAATGCAATTAAATTTAATTAATATCTTTTATTAAATAAAAATATTATTCTAAACATATGCTATTTTTATTATTAAAAAATAAGCTAATTGTGTAATACTCAAAAAATCAATTATCTTTTTCTTTAATTTACTTAATATTGTATGTTTTTATTGTATTTACTGATATTATTGTATGTTACTTAATATTGTATGATACCTTCAATCTATTTTAATTATTTTGATTTTTAACATTTAATTTTACATTCAAAAAAAGTTCAATTTTACAGGATACATGATACTGTTATTTTTCATTAAAAAAAATGAAATAAATTAATAATAAAGACAAGGCTTATTGTTCTACGCATGAATAATATATTTATTTGAAATGTAATGAATCAGAGATCAAATAAAAAAAACATGATATTTGATGAGATATATAATTGCCTATAATCTATATATATATATATATATATATATATATATATATATATATATATATATATAATTGTACTTTTGACACTTCAGAATTATCATTACGTTGCAATTATTTTCTTATTTGAAACTTTGTCATACAACTCATTTCTGAATCTTTTGGTTTTATTCAGATTTAAAACAATTACTGTTGTATGCAATAAGTTCATGTAGAACATTATTTATTATCATTATCCTAAGTACAATAAAAAAATAATACTGATATTTGTTTTTGATATTAAATGTACTTGACGCCATAATGATTTGTGATAAGTAATAAATTATAAAATGCACGTGCTTACGTAAATATCCTAATTTATTATCATGAATATAAGCGTTTTTTCCTGTATTTTTTTCTTTTCTTGCTCATTAAAACTTTAATTTTGATTATTCTATATTTACTCAATGATAATTTGTGAGTTTTAATTTATCTTAATTTAAAGAAATATTTGCATATGCAATGTTGAAAAAAGTTTCATTTTTTTTTATTACCTAATAGTTTAGAATTCATCATAGATATTCATTTATCACATTGGTGTCACGCGTGTCGAGTGGCATAACACTCACGCATGTGGAATTTACATGACGCAACTTTGCTAAGTAAAGCGGAAAAATGCATCACCGAATTACGAATTATGTATTCAATTAGCTCTGTACAAATTACAGCAAACTTTTATAGAATAATAGCCATCATGCATTGTCGCAAATTCTGTGAACGATTAATTACACGTAATCTAATAATTAAAATTACTTCTAAATAATATTTAAATTCCAACAATTTATTTAGAACTATTTATAAAATAAGACTTAGAAATAAAAAAAAATAGAGACGAATAAAAACTAAAATGATGTAGTTTATTTTAAAATAAAAACTTGACTGAACACTCGACATTGTTTTAATAAATAACAAATATTATAATTTTCTTTTTTTGATATTGTTAAAATATTTAACATTATTAAAAGAAGAAGATTAATAAAATATATTTACGTAAAATATATATGTATACCTGTAATTATAATTTTTTTTCGGCAAATCTTATTTATTCTGATTAATTGCTTGTGTATATATTGTGTTTGAAATTATAATGAAAGGATATATATATATATATATATATATATATATATACACACATATATTTAAATAATTTAAACAGACTATTACTTATACGCTATGATGCAAAACATTTCAAGTGATTAATCCTTAATACATTTCAATATCGCTAATAAAGCAAAGATAAAATAAATAAGAAATCATTATAAATAACGCAGCAAGAAAGCATTGATTACAAATCATCGCGATTGATATTCTATCTAAAATTATTTGCGTATCTTTGAAGCTTACAATTAAACTTACTTTGATTTTCTATGCAAATATCATAATTATACTAGAATAAGGCTTTTACAAGGGAAACAGATTCAATATTTTCGAGGATATTTGCTTGAAAGAGAGACACGCGGATCTTATAAAATACCCTGTATCGTGTATATGCAAACGACCTTTGTAGAAGCAATTCATGTGAGATTAGAAAGAACGCTTATTGTCACGCGCCTTA
This sequence comes from Cataglyphis hispanica, assembly GCF_021464435.1. Lineage (NCBI taxonomy): Eukaryota > Metazoa > Arthropoda > Insecta > Hymenoptera > Formicidae > Cataglyphis > Cataglyphis hispanica. The sequence continues at coordinate 747,980 of NC_065966.1, read as the reverse complement.
ATTTTTTTCGACCCACAGAGATATTACCTAAGAATAATCATTACCTCTCGCGCGACACATTCGTCATCCGGTATTTCCATTGTAATTTTTATTAAAGAGATCTCTTCGTTATGTCGCGAAAACACACGACTTCCACGAAGGGGAATTCTTTTTTCTCTTTGCCTGGAGCCTCGCTTCAAAAGTGCACCGATTACGCGGTGACGATCTTTGCTTTCAACAATTATCCGTCAATCGTTTAATCGGCAATCCAGGCGTCATACGGCACCTGAGCGAAAAGTTTCTCTACAAAAGTCGACATCACCTGCACCAGCTTTCTTCTTAGATCCGGCTTCATTTCTTTCAAAAGTTCCTGGCTGTTGGTATTGATGAAGAGATTCAACGCCGCCACTGTAAAACGAAAGTGATGTTTGTTATATTTAATAATTTTATATAATAATCAAATTTTTTCAAAGATTTTTTCTTTTTTATTTCTTATACTATTATTTTACTGTCGTACTATTATTGTATTATTAGAATTGTCAAAATTTTAATTTTATTCTCTGAAATACTATGAGAATTATACAAAAAAAATTGCAACTCACGCAATATGCTATTGGTATCGCGCACATTTTCGACTCCCATCTTGATATTTTGCACGCTAAAGTCCATTTTCAGTTGTTGCAACCTAAGATAACGACGACCTTCAACCAAAAATGGCTTGGCCCTGATGAAAACCTTGGCCTTAACACCCTCTGCAAACAACGAAAATTTTGTGGAATTGTGGAAGATAACAGAATGTATATCATATTCTTTGAGATCGCATAAATTACGAGTCTGCAAATTTTGTATTTTTTTTAAATAAAAATTGCAGTATTATTAGTATAACGAACTGTTTAAAATAATTAAATAAATTTAAATATTAATTTTTTCTTTTTGTATTAATTATTTGTATTAATTGGTTAAAACCCCATTAGTATCTTGTGAGCATATTTAAATAAATATTTTTTACATGATTCTTGCTCTCGGAATTATATAAGTATCGTAAAAGAGACAGGAGATATTCGTATATCGGATTGTCCACAGATAGGCGCAAATAGTAATGAAGGAACTATATCTCGTAAATACAATTCTTCTCATATACGTGAAGATTTCTTGTAGCATGCTAGTAAATCGTGTTGCTATTCACAAGGAGTTTAATACTAGAGGTCGATTATAAATCCCATTCACATGGCACAGATTTTATTATATATAGATAATTATTAATCAATTTGAAATCTGAATTACTCGTTATATTTATGCAACAAACGCTCAAAGTTGTTGGGACGTGCGTGTACACAATCTACTTTTACTTTCAATTACGAACGTTTGACACTACGAAATACAAGATGTTTATTGATAATAAATGTATGCTGTGTGTGAGCAGGTGGTGAAAGTTACTCGCACACGTGCATCACTGGCATTTCACTCGGTCAACAAAATTCATCGGGGAAATTTTGCAAATACTACACGCTTCTAACGATTGATAAATCTCGTATTTTCTTAGGCAGGAATAATACACATATATCGCGTGTCTCAAACGGTCTACATAAATTTTTGTATTAATGTAAGATAATATAAATGTAAAATTTATTAAATGATGACATTAATACTATGTTAATATTTTAACAAAATGAATGCAAACTTTATAACAATTAAACATGTCTAGTCTATAAAATTAAAAACATGTGCGCATTGTATTCTTTTATATTTTTTTTTTAGTTGTCTTAATAATTTAAGTTTAATTTAAGTTGAGTTTAATTAGCACAACAACAAATGTTAAATTAATACATAAATGTGTTGAATATTTAACACAAAAATTGTAACCGGCATATTTTTCAAAAGAAGACAAATTTTTCAACTGTATATATATATATATATATATATATATATATTTTAGGACTATAACAGGTACGGTCATATAACGGGTACAACGTTTGATATGCGCTGCTGTGCTAATTATTGCTAATTAATCAATTATATTGTTTCAGCTTACCATATTCGCCCCAGTAATCGCCTGCGCCAGAGGCTTGAACCAAAATCAAAGTTCCACTGGACCGATATCTGGCAGCAGCTCTTATTTTCGGTATGCTTAAAGCCAGTTGCAACTGCACCTCGTCGTCGCTCAGTCTTGTTCTGAGACCATTTATTCTCAGGGTAGAGACTCCTCTTGCGGTAATATTTTTGAATTGCCCTCGATAACCGTCCGGACCGCCACCAAGCGAAATGTGCAATTCATCTAGAATAATTGGTTCCACTTCTGGATAACCCAATTGCGGTAAACCTGCAATTGCAACATTAATTAGAACAGAGTAATACACGTTTTGCATATAAAAGAGAGAGACTGTAGTCTTCTGTTCGCGCGATAAAACTTGACAGAATTTTCATTCTTCAAAAGTTTCTTTCGATTATTATTATGAAATTTAATAAAAACTATTGCAATTGAAACAATCTCTGATTAAAGTAAATAAATAATGTTTTATTGTGCAATTGACAAATATTATAGATTGCAATAGAAATCTTACTTTTTATTATATCTTTGTAATTCACTTAAAAAGCTTACAATATATTATAAATAACTTTTTTCAAATTATTTTTTGTCCACTGACATGTTTGAAGAAAGCTATTACTCTCCAAGTTGGAACACCGTACAAAATGACTGGAATGTAGGACACTGGGTGAACATTCGAATACACCGTTATAACCTGCTTCGGTTAACGTGGCTAACAAAACCACGATTATAAAACCGGTCTGTTTCTCAGGCTTTCGACTTTCAGTTTATTTACAAATTATTTATGTTATTGTCATATTGTTACTCTAAAGAATAAATCGTTCTCTGTTGTGTATAAAAATTATTTTCTTAAACATTCATAACAAGAAAAATAGAAATGTATTACAATTGTTAAATATACTTTAAATTTATTATTTTTATATTAATCACATATTAATAAATAATATTATAGATTAACATTATATCTTAAAAATTTGTAAATCAATAAGAAATTGTAGAATACTTTAGAATATGTCAAAATATTCATTTAATCTTGCTTTCTCGATTTTAATATAATTTTTCTAATTAAAAAGTTTTGCATACTTGTTTTCTTTATTTACTAAAAAAATTTACTATTAATTAAAGCTATTAATTGAATTACTTCTACAGCGCAGAATTGTAGGTAATAGAAATGTTATTTTGTATATTACTATGTGCGTTTAATGGATTTAGCATTCTAAACTATATTTATTAAAGAAAAATATTGAACTTAATAATAATAGGATTATATCGCTCAAATTATCAACATTCTTGATAAAACGGAATCAAAAGATTAAAAATAATGAAACGCGCAAACAATAAAGCTCGGTAAACTACGGATCAGCTGATATATGTCAACTTTTTTCAATAGTCATAGCGTACGATTTATTAATTAAATAAATACGCGAATATCATAACAAAATAAGAAACCAAAAATTTTTTATTTTGTTATACAGTTTTAATATATATGTCCGAGATTGTATTCAAGTTACAGATTAAATCTCTCTCGATAGAGTACATCATTGATATTCTAAAAAAAAATAATACGAGTACTTATGACACGATGGAGTTGTACGGAAAATTAAATCAAAGAAACTTCCAAGGCATTGAAATAGAAATTGAATGAAATAGAGTCTTGAGATCTCACCTTGTCTGAAGCGCTCGACTAATACGTTGGCCGTCTTCGCCAGACAGGCCTCCAGTTTTGGATCATGCCTGGAGCATGGTTCTAGAAATTCGAGGCCTCGATATCTGCCGAGGGATTGAACGCTGATCAGCAGCGAGCACGCGTAACACAGTAGTATAGTTCCTCTCATTTCTTTGTCCAACGAGAAGGATGATAATGGTTTGTGCTTTCTCTCTCTCTCTCTCTCTCTCTCTCTCTCTCTCTCTCTCTCTCTCTTTCTCTTCCGTTATGATCAAATCTTGTCAGTCCGCCAGTGGACTGCACTACCCGACCGGATTTCTCGACGAAGAATGATCGGCTGGCAGGAATGCGCCAGGACTTATAGGCTACCTTGACATTGCCCCCGCTATGCCGACCCTGAGGACAACGAAGAAGAAGAAGAAGAAGAGGCTCGAGCCGCAACGATGTTTGAAGAGGGCACCGAGCCAATCGACGGACTCATTGATGTTTCTTTTGTCTATATAATGCATGTGGAAAATAAATTGAAAAATGCTAAAAAATATGGATATGAATCTGTGAGGACTGAGAAGGGAGAAGAGGTCCAAAATCTTGTAAATCTTTGAATGAAAATTATGAGAAAAAAATATTATTATATATGTGACATATTATATATAGTTTTTTTCATTTCTTTTTTTTTTGTTATTTTACTATTTTATTAACTATTGTATGCTTGAATCTTTGCAAAATTATAATTTGAAATTCATTATTTTATCTTTATCTAAATAAATATTAAATCAATTTTAAATTCGACATAGAATAGATCAAATCATTGACGCGGTAAGTTTTGCCGCACAACTTTCTTAAGTGCAAAAAGGAAACGAAAGACGCTAATTTCAAAGAAGATTCTTTGTAACTTTTATTAACGCACTAACTTTAAATTAACCGTGGCAAACAATTCGCTTTTGAAATGTTTTAACAAGCCCGCTCTATCTCATTGATGGCGAATTTATCGTCGAATATATATCGAAAAGGAGGACGAAGAAACACATAGATTAATTTCGGAATCGGCGCTTACTTTCCCGATGATTGCCGGTGTTTGTTTAACTTTCTTTTTCTTTTCTAACAATATTAAAGTGGTACGCGCTTAATGATTGGAAAAGATAGCAAAAAATTTTCTCTATTTCTAATAATTAGCGAATCGAACAATTAGACGATGCGAGTGCATCGCGTGCATTAAATCGAGTACGATCCGTTAACGCAATTGCGATTGATCAATTAAATTGCGCAATTTAAGTACGCAAACAATTCAAAGACTAAGTCTGTAAAAATCGGATAATAAAAGTAGAATGGATCATCATAAACCGCTTGATAGTCGACAATGAAAATGTGCGATGAATATGGACGATGGAAAGCATCTGGGTGGACGTCAGAGTGGACGTCATAGAACAGCCGAAAGAGGACTATGAGAGTGTTAAACACCGTTAATCGCCTCGGTCACGTACGTTTTGAGTCACGTTTCTGATTTGCTCGCGCACACATGCTCGCGGAAGATCGACGCCAGTCGGATTTCCTGCATTTAGACGTGAGGGTAAAACAAAATCGGGAAACGTAAATTGCAGATATAATTCTAAATAATGTAATTTTATTAATTTTGAAATGGCAATTTACGAAAATATAAAGTCCTTCGAATTCTATTTATTAAATGTCAGCCACACAAATAAATTGCAAGGAGCGTGTAATTAAAAAAAAAACCTTAAAATTTTTTTTTTTTTAATTTTAATTTTTCATTGTCTCTTGTCGTACACAATTTACATTTATTATGACACTTTTTTAATCTTACAATTAGTATGCCAGTATAGCTTTTCTGTGTATATGTGAATCTGTCAATGTATTTTAACTTATATAACTTTTTTGCTTCTTGTAAATTAAAATAGATTTGTGCACACTTTCCAAGAAAAGAGAAACTTGAAGCTTAATTAAAATAATTTTAAAATTATTTTTACTTTTACCAATAATATGGAGTTTTTCTTAAATTTATATTATGCAAATGTATAAAAAAAGGAAGATTTTGTATATAGAATTAAGATGTTACAGTTCACAATATAAGTTTCACAGTTGCACATTTATTAAAGCATTAGAATAACTATTGGAATGACATAAGACTGAGGGTCGAGGACATAGCTACTCGACATAAATATAATAACTCGCCTGTCGATTGAAATTAATGTTATCACCTTCTGGAAATACTGGAATCATCAATCGCGCATATCAATATTCTCTGACTCGGTATTGCATTATGATACGATCTTCCCATGTTCCATAGATACACGGTCAAAGACCGCAGTTTCTCAAGGCAAGCAGCTATTCAGACAAAAAATGAAAGCACTCTCTGATCAAAGCTTAGCATTCCGCTAATGCTCGACGGAAGACGTAATTATAGCATGTAAGCCGAATTAATGAATGGCCTTAATATCGATAATAAATAGTATCGAAAATTACTTAATGCTAGCCGATTATATAGTGTAAAGATCGAATATCAAAAAGATAAGAAATATTATCATATATTTGTCTCACATATGCTTACATTCTATCGTGCTGAATCATTCTTACATAGCGAAAACGCATGATTATATAAACGTAAGAAAAACAGCGTAAGATTTCACGAAAATACACGAAATACATATAAAAATTTTCGCAACAAAATGAAATTTATTATGATGAATTTCCTTTCTAACAGCGATTTAACATTGTTTACCGAACCGACAATTACACTTTATTCGCTTATTTAATAATTAATAATTTATTAATTAATTACTATTTAACTTATTTATTAAAAGATTTGCTCTTTTATTCGTCCAATTTTTAAGTTACTCAATTGAATGATGTGATTGATTCAACTTATGGATTGGTTCGATTTGAAAATCTGTTCGAACGGAAAATTGCGGAAAGATTTATCGAAGATGTCTGTAAAGGCGATCGAGACAAGTTCGTTGATCAGACGCCTCGTTATCATGAAACTTGGTTGCCACGTATTGTTGATTATCATATCGAGGATATTTTCGAGATATTTCTTGCCAAATAAAAGATTTGTGATGTGAAGTTCTAGATCTCCAATGCTCTCAACGTCCATTTCAGCTCGCAGTTTTTGTCCGGGTACTTTAGTCACCGTGGTCGTTTGCATTAGATCGTCTGCAGAGTAAGAAGGAATACCGTATCATAAAATAGAAAAGTTGCAAATAGATTATTTTAAGATTATATATCTCTCTCCTAATTCTATAATGCAGGCATAATCACACATGGCATTGAAAGCAAAAAATCGTATGATCATTTTTCTTGCATCGAAACAGAGTAGTTTTTTCGCATGTCTTTAATTGTGCTCAAAATAATACTAGATAAAACATGCCAAATATGGTTACAGTAAGAGATCAGAAGACAACTTTCTAATCACTTTTAAGTGAACATTCACACTTTCACATAGCTGGTTAATATTATTCAAAAAATTCGAAACTTATAATTAGTAATATTCACTATAAAGTTTTATAGGAAACTTTCACACGCATATAGAATAAATTTATTCACAACACTTACGCAAGTTGAGCGTAAATTTTCCTTTGTTTGTTATAGTGGAGCTGAATAATGCAGCTTTAAATTCGTAATTGCCAGTCAGCCCTTTTTTCGGGAAGCTTTGCGTGTATACAATCTAATTAATGCAATATTTAAAAATTAATTGTTTTTTTTATTTACATCGCGTTATTGTTTTTGTTTAAATTTTCTTCTCCGGTATAAATTAAACGTATACAAAGTAAAATGAGCAAAATAATTATGCTAATTATAGTCCTAAATTAATATATTCTTATCTTTAATATAAAATGTAAGATACATAGATATGTAATAAATTGAAATGTCTCTTAAAAAAGTTATTAATTATATCGATGCATATAGCGCATGTACCTTGTAATTTCTCAATTCGGAGATGAATTTTGTTACTTTACTCAAGGTCCATCCGATTTCAGTGACATTTCGAAGAGTTAAAGTAAAACCGAAATTCGGAACTCCCCTCGTGACAGTTATCTCTTTGATAAAAGATGGATCAAGCGGAAGCACATTGTATTTCGACAGACCAGTTTTGAAATAAGGCTGAATCGCATTTAATCCTTTTCGTACGCAGGCATCGAAACCCAATTTGTCAGGATGACAATTTTTAAAATTGTCCTCTAAAAGCACACATGATTAATAATGATTGTCTTAGGGCGTAAATATAAATGTACAGCATTAGAAAATATGATAGATAAAAATGTTGTATAAAAGATAATTTGTATAAATTAATTAATTAATTAATGATTAAAAATATATAATATTAAAATGTTGAGCACACTATATTTTTAATGACAAATTAAAAATTTTAAAATTATCTTTTCAAGAAAACATTTGTGAATATTAAATATTATAGATAGTATCAAATTTTATGTACAAAATATTATAATTTGATTAAGCAAGTTAATTTTAGAATATTAAACTGATATGACGATTTTGTTAAAACTAATAATAATATAAAATTTTTATTACGATGTTTCTAAAGATAATTTTTAACATGCTTTACTTTTTTGCTGCGTATCTTGAAAATTGTTTATCTTGGTAAGTAATCATATGCGAAGAAATAATATGTATTATTTAATCTGTTGTAATACAATACAATATTTCCAATTGATTTCATACATTAAATTTAAATATGTATTTTGTACGTTTTATTACAATTGAAACGAAAAAAGAGGTAATTTAAATTATGTGAAATATTTGTAATGACTAAAATCAAATTAGCAAGTATATGCGATGTTTACGAATTATTGCAAAAATACGTCCAATTATCATTGAATGCCCATGTGCAATAGCAAATAATGTTACTTTCTCTTCTAAGCACTTCCTATTTTGTATATCTTGCATTTGATAATATGTAGTACAATGCTGCATTTCTTAAAAAGATTTTATTCATATAAATAAAATTGAAAATTGATGTCAAATTTTCCGCGAGCAATAAAATTATAATGTTTATTAATTATTGATCCCTCTTGTATTATTCAAATTGCCGAAACACACAATATAAAAAAACGAAAGCCACTTTCGCGAAGAAGAAGCAACGATAAAAAGCGATTCAGTATTACTTTTTTTTGTTTAAAGTCGATTTATAAGATGATTATACATATATCGATGTCTTTAGTTTTTCAGGGAAAGTAATATTATGTATCGCACTTTTCGCTCACTGTATTTTTGAGAATACTTAATTATGATATAACATATGCAGTATATGTACATATTATATAAATGAAAGTTTCAGCCGAAAGAAATTTAAGAAGAATATATTGTGAAATATATATCGAATATTTCAAACTACTTACCTTACATCAATTATAAATTTTGAATTATGAATTTTATTATAAATTTCACATTTCTCTTCAACAATATCAAGGATAAAAAAATTTGAAATTCCTTAAAATTACCAAATGTACTCACCAAATTCAACTGCGGTAGTCGAAGCGTACATTACTAATGCAATCAAGAGGTTTCTTAACATCTTTTCGTTTGCCATTTTTCTTTCTATCTCCTTTTTTGTTAATTAAATCTGAAGCACGTAAAAAAAATCACCACTTAGTGTGCACTTATTGATATTTGCAATAGTTCACTTGAGATATTGTAGTGGACGAAGAGCGCGCGATCCTTGCACTTTCACCGTCCACGATACATCTGAGAAAAAGGTTTAGCGATCTGCCTCCTGTGTTACAAAATTTTGGTAATTATGTAATTTCTCTGAGTTAAGATCGGGGAGAAATAAACAGCTTTCAAGTGGGAATGGTAAATTAGCAAAATCTTTTTTTTCCTTTGAGTTTTGATGTTTGAACCAATCCCTTGCGCGCCAACATTGGAAGAGAGAAAACTAATCTTATGTGAGGGATTATCTAACATTACCTAACATTGCTATAAGAGATCGTTGTTAAAGCAATCGCGACTATGATAATATAGCGTTTTGATGCATTTATTATGTTCAAATATTTTATTTTATATTGCAATTAAGATTTAATTAAATCAAATCTTATTTACTTTCTAAATTAATTTCATGTAAATGTAAATCAAACTTCAAATAACGGCACAAAAAAAGAATTTAATATAATTGACAACTATTTATGAAAAAAAAAAATCAAAAAAAAATATATATATATATATAATTCACATTTTCTAATATTTAAATATCTGATTGATTCTCTGAATAATTCAATTTCTTTTCACATTTAGAATTAAAACAAAAATGTTTTTAATTATTTTTATATGTTTTATAACTACACAATAAAAATAAATACACATCAATATCAATACCTTTATTATGAGAAAAAGTAAAAATTTAATTTGAAAATATTTGTTGAATGTGAGAAAAAAAAGATTAACTAATATTTAGATGTTTAAATGACAGGCAACCTTTAGTTGACTATAATTTTCGTTGTAAAAAGAAAGGTCTTATTAAACTAAAATTTTGAACTAATGTTTATTTTTAATATAAATATGCATATAAAGAGCATACAAAATAACACAAAATTTTTATATAATTGCATTTTTATATACATGATATGTATATAATTTTAATAAATTTTGGACTATATATATATATATATATATATATATATATATATATATATAATGTGCAATATTAATTTTATAAAACTAATTTTATTTAATGACTAGCTTAGACCCGAATAAACAAATTTAATTCTGATAATCTCAACTCTTGATACATTAATATACGAAACTATCCAGATTATCCGAATATTTCGAATCGAATAATATATAATTTTAATTATGACGCATGATTTAGATATTAAATTATCTGAATATATACATCTTTACAGCTACGTGTCGCTGTTTTTTCTTACCTAAACTATGAACGCTAGGAACAAAGACGTTGAAGATGTCTGCTCGGCAACGCGAGACTCAATAATAAACTTGTCTGATGCTGTTCTGTACCTTCTGCCCAACCTGATATGAAGCAAATATCACTATCCTTGAAAAGTACAAAATGACGAACAAGAAAAAAACCTGTCTCAAGGGATCGTTGTACTTGTTCTTGAGTTGATGGCGAATTTCTCTGTATTAGACATAGCACTTGTTAATCATATATGTGCATACGAATATTTCACGAATTTTCACAAATTGCGTCATATTTCTTTCAGTATCAATATTTCAATGTTATAATACTAGAAAAATATTAAAAATATTAAAACTGATGTTAAAAATATTTTGGTGTTTAATATATAATTTTGATAATAAATAAAATTTAATAAATTAATATTAAAGTAAAAGTAAAAAAGCTGTAATAAATTTGTTTACAAAATTTATTACAGCTTTTTTACTTTTACTTTTTAATATTAATTTATTAAATTTTTTATTTATTATCAAAATTATATATTAAACACCAAAATATTTTTGACATCAGTTATAATATTTTTAATATTTTTCTAGTATTATAACATTGAAATATTAAGATAATATAAGAGAGACAATTTTATTGGTGTCTTAAATATTCATGATCACAAACTGTCATTAATCGAATATGTGTACATTCCATCAGATTCTATTGCACAATGTAAACAGCTCAAGTGTAGTTGAATGCAAATGACTTATTACATCATTATAAGAAAATGCTCCATTGTGTATATACGATTTCTCATCATACTTATTGTTTACATTGCATTGTTTACATTCATAAATTTTGCTTCGCGAAACTTTACATGTTTCGCAAATTCAAGTTGAAAATCTGATATCATCTATTTAGTCAAAATAAAAGAAATAAATAAAATTAACTTACACTTCTCGTAATTTTTTCTGACAAGTAATTATTATGAAAGAAATGTGTGTAATTTAAAAATTTTTCATTTGATCGCTTCGTAATTTAATCAATGATTAATTAAATCAATCGGAGTGGCTCTTATTCTCTTGTTATGTATTATCTTAATCTACGATTACATATTTTTATTACAGATAATTTTTACATAAGAAATTTGCTTGACACACAGTGTGTGTCAGACGTCATTACATGTTCTCTGGAGAGGACACTTTCATCTAATCGACTCCACAATCCGTGTAAGCCTCGGCTGCCGTTGCAGCCGTTGCAGTCGACGAAGAAGGTGCATATTGCAGTAGTGAAAGTATCCGTGAGTGCAGCTATACGAGAGATCTACCATCTGTCAATGCCCTCTCTTGCATAGTCAGTCTTGCTCTAACAGAAGTCGTTTATTCATGGGATTTGCGGGAGACCTTAGTCGAACTCATCGTCGTCGTCTTAGTGATTCTCCTTCGCGACAAAATCTCGTATCCAGTTTGCAAAAGATAGAACAGATTTGTGGGTGCAATCATCGGGATTTCTCGAACGATAATCGAAACTTTCGCGAAATCGTTGCTGCGACTGTTTGAAAAAATCATGACCAAGAGGCTGTGGGTCATTTTTCTTGTCGGCTGCGCGGTAACTCTCTCCTCTGATTCAAGCCGTGAGTAATCGAATATATTCCTTGCTAATTTAACACACTAATGTCTTTAAAATTAAATAAGTCGTTACATATTCATAAAATTTTAATTATGTATTTGAATTTGAATAATTATCGCAAAACGATTGGTTTCACCTTGAATGGTATAAATGGTATAATATAATTTATTCCAATTTTATTATTTGCTAAAAATATCTGATAAATTATTAGGCATGTGATATTATCATCATTACACGATGGTTAATTAGACTGGATGTAGTATCTACGAAAAGTTCAAAAAGACTACAACTTAGAATTGCAAGAAATTGTTATTGAGAAAATAATTTGGCTGTTTTATATCGTAAAATCCTTTTTTTTTAAAAGAAGAAACAATTTAAAGTTAAATTACATGTGCAATTTTCTGCATGCAATTGCAGTAGACAGTCGTAAAGGCCGGATCTTCATTTCCGCTGTGATGTTGTAGTCAAGTATATTCAAAGTTAGTGTAAAATTTGTATTTAATTCAAACATTATTGTAGTAAATTTATTATAAATCCAATATAATTGTCAAATATTGTTAAAAAATTACAATATAATTAATCTTATTTCTTTTATTTTCAAACTTATTAGATGAAATATAGAGTGCAACACTTCCGAAAAAAACGTAATTATAATGAGTATAGTTATAATATGCACATACATACGTATATAAGTATGTATTATATACATTCCATTTGTGTATAACTTATTCATCATGTATATTAAACATATATTGAGTAATCTAAATTGCAAAAGATCTTGAAACGAGATCTCGCTCAAAAGGGACAAAGCTCTTAGCTTAGATGACCTTTGCAATAATTTGTGACATGTTGCTCTTGTACTTCGTCACAAGATAATATTTTCACTTTTAACATGACTATCAACTAAAATGTTTTTTGTTCATCAACACTTTTACTTGTTCATTCTAGAGCTACTTAAATCTCTCCTGCTTTAGATAGAAAGCGCAAGAAAATTGCGATTTAAAAAATTCATATTTATTCCCTCTTGAATTCAATAATGAAATATACATATGATTAAATATATGTAAAAATATAGTAACCAATATACAACATTCTCTTTATTTACAGCGGAATATGTAAAGCAATGCTCCAGGACCGACCCAAAATTGGTACATTGTCTGATTGACGCTTTACATCATTTACGACCTTATTTGAGTGTCGGAATACCCGAAATCGAATTGCCTTCAGTAGAACCATTCCGTGTAAGTTTTATCTTAAATTATAATATAAACAATATAACATAGAATTTATATCATTATATTTAATATAGCATATATTTCCAAAAATTTCTTTCAAGAAATTTCTATTTATTTTTACAGTCCTTAACACAAGTGTTTTAAATATAGATATAATTAAATATTTATTTACATTATACAAGTAATAAAACTTATAATGTAATGCAATTATATATTACATTTGAAATACCCATTCAATGTTGCAAGCTATATATATATATATTGTAACAAGATAAATAAATTACACTATGCATTGTGCGAAAGTTTTGTATCAATTTGCATCGTTACGCATTGGCTACCATGTTCTGTAAATTTCAACAGATGGACGAGCTGACTCTCTCCCTGACAGGTGGTGTGAACGGTTACAAGATTCAGCTACGTGACCTTTACATAAAAGGGGCAAGTAACTATACAGTGGAGGATATTAAGCTTGGCTCGCCCTTCCAAACTATTGTACGAATGCCAGCCCTTATACTAGACGCGCATTATTCCAGGTAAATAAATTCGGCTATACACAACTCGACTAGCAGAGTAGTATTCCAACTACCTTTCATAGATAAAAACCTATTCATTTATACATTTATATATAAGTAAAAATTATTTCCATTCTCGCATATAAAATTTCTCTCATTTAATAATATGATAATATTCCTATAGGAACTCTAAAGATTTATTAATACTATAATAAAGTCTAAAAGTTTAAATTCCAATATATAATTGGAATAAGAATGTATTTTTTCTAATTTGAAAGGATAGATTTTCTGCTTAATCAGATTTAATTTTTGCAGTTCTGGTGTATTAATAATTTTACCCGCAAGTGGAAACGGTACATTTCACGCGCGCTTCGGCGATGCTACAGCTTTAGTCAAAGGGACTGTGTCGACGAAATCACGAGAGGGAAAGACATACTTGAATGTCGAAAATCTCGATGTAATACTCGGAGTGAAAGATGTTCAAATGCGAGTCAGCAAGATCTTTAAAAACAATCGAATACTCAGTAAGCTAGAATATTTTTTTGTTAGTTAATAAATTATAAAAATTTATATTAAATAATTATGTGTAACTGTAATAAATATCAGAATTTTATTTATTTTTTTCTTTTTTTTTGTGACTTTTTGCAATCATAAATATGAATGCTATATAACTTTTTATAATTAACTATTTTTTTTATCACATTACATTTCCTCTCATTTCTATTCAATTTTTACAGCCGAGGCAATCAATCTCTTCCTTCGAGAAAACGGACAAGAAGTATTAAAAGTGATGGAACCACAGCTGAAGAAAAAATTATCGGCGCTTTTTGCGGAAATTGTCAATCAGCTGCTACGACATTTACCAGTGGAATCGTTCCTTACACCTTAAGATGTACCTACATCACATCTTCATTAGCGATTGTTTTATCTTTCTCTCATTGAAATAAATAATCAATCTCAAATAGGGTGGAACCGAACGTTATAGCATATTATTCGTTTCCTTATTTGGAAATATTGAGTGTTCTTATTAAAGTACTAAATTAATATATTTTATTTAAATTATTATTCATTGGACAAATTGTGTGCATAAAGCAAACAATTGTACTGAGAGATTAAATCTTCATAGAGGTATATTTTTAGGCACAAAAATAACATATGTTGACAAAAAACACAATTGTTGTTTAGATTATAGTAAATAATTATGATATTAAGTATTGAATGTGGTATTATAGTTTCTTAGCCAATGATAATTAATGGTATATTGATAAAGTATAATAATTAATATGGAATATAAATACATAATTAATATATACATGAGGAGAGATTAATTATTTCAATCCGTTTATATAAATATTATACTTAAGTTCTCAATACAATATTTATTTTTACGTTCTGCAGCTGATATGAATAAGTCAATTAAATGTGTGTGTGTGTGTGTGTGTATGTTCCACAATTTTAGACAAATTATTGTAGAGAAGAAACTTTTAAAAAGGTTAAAAATCATTCGAAAGAATTGTCGAGTCGATTTGGCACTCTTTTTCTATTTTCCTCGACATTTTTAATACATCTGTGCTTTATATAAACAAGTTCGCTAGTGAATAGCAGTAACACAATAATAGTAACAATGATATATAATCTACTTTGTTTACACGTTATACATAATTATAACAAACTCGCTGCATTATTCACACGCATGTCGACGTTCGATGTACAAATTCATCATTCTAACACTATCACGTTACAAAGAGAAACAGAAATTATCACGTCGGAATGCCTGCAGACTTTAAAGAGAGAAAGTGAGGAACTCTGCATTCCTCCGCGCCGATTTTTCGAGCAATCGTCTAATGATGTATTCGTTGCTGCAAAAATTCGGCGCACCTTCGATTATATTTAAACTACATTACGTACGTGCCCTAGCACGAGGAATAATCTTCGAGGCCCTCAAGGGAACGTCTTCGAGAAGGAAACCTTCGAGAATATGCGGTTACCCACTTCGGTAAGATAATCATCCAAGTTCTTCGACAGGAACGGCAACATCTCTCGGTACAACGACGGCCAGTTCTCGTTCACAAAGTTCAGAGCCACGTTGTCTAAAAATAAAAATTTAGCTATGATAATACAACGTATCGATGCATGAAAGAAGCAAACTGATTAAATAAACAACATTATATAAGAAGAATTATGATGCATACATATGTGTCTGTATTTCCCATTAAATAATTATCAAGGAATTATTAAAGTGATATAACGAGATAATTAGATAATACACGAGATAATGATAGGTAATTTCAGGGCTTAAGATAAAAACATAAGGTAATATTGTTATATCAAATGTCTCTTTATAAGATAATCTGAGTAATTTATGAAGTTGATTCTTATATAAATGTATGTAAGAAAGATACTAATGAAGATTATCACACTCATAGTCAAGTAAAGATAAACACGTTCTCAGATTTAAAAAAAAAAGAAAAAAAAAATATTTCGTAGAATTATTTTAAATTTAAATTTATATGTTACATTTATACTTACTAAGTTGCTCGTTGCCATTGAACATATCACTAAACCAGACTGTCATCTTTCCAATTTCCGGAGTTAGACGGAAATGCTCGAGCGTCCATCTATCGTTTGCTACAGGTCCGTCCATGAACCATGTGTCTTTTATATCTTCCAGACTAATATTAAAAGCTCCTACCACGTAAATAATAAGACGGATTATATTCTTTTTACAAGAATAATTAAACCCTCATTAATCAGAAATATTAATATTTTAATAGATTGCTTCCAAATTCTTGATAAGATAAACACACTACATATAAACAAAGTAAAAAAAAAAAAACATACCTTACGCTAAAAATTTATTATAAATTATATGAAAAAAGATATTGAAAATTTATTTCTAGTTTGTTTTCTGATATTTTCTGATAATAAATAATAATAATATTATGCAACATTAGAAAAGTTAAACAATAATTAATATTTATCTAGAGAACAAGGATGTATAAGATATTTTTGTTTGTTGGGTAACTTTCTTTAAAAAATTTTTAATTATTTAATTATCGCACCTTCGCCGCCAATTTGTAACGCTCCGTAAGCTCCTTTCGCCTTAAAATTACCCTCGATAAGCATCTTTGGCAACTCGACATCGACTTCCAATCTAAAGGCATCGTCGGAATGATGCGGCCTCACAGCCAAAAAGTTTATCTTTGAAAGTCCATAGATGTTAACATTTGTGACAGTTACATCTACGAGTAAGTCACCGGTTTCGTACACGGTCTGTTGGTGATCAAGAAAATATGGATCCAGAGGTGGCAGGTCTAATTTCGGGATACCTTCCAAAAGAGATCAAAGCTTATGTGAGAGAGATATAGGGGCATGTGAAAATAAATTAAATAACAGAAAATATATTTTTCCTTATTTATATGTAAATTATAATATACGTAATATAATAAAAAGTGCTGCTTTCAAAGTCTAAAAACAAAGAATAATATCAGCGTTTTTTTTTTTTTATACCTGCGACGAAATTTGACCATGCTTCTTGCATTGCAAGTCTCAGGCAAGATGTATAGTCAGCCGCATCCCGCTTGCAAGTCTGCACCGCTGCGTAAAAAATATAAAAAGTACGTTAAATAAATATATATATGTAAAAATAAACAATTAATTATTTCAAATATTTCTACACTGTAAATTATATATAATAATATAAAATATATAATAATATAAAAAATAATATAAAAATATAATAATATAAAATATATAATAAATATAAAATAATTTTAGATTTTAATTTTTTATAGCAGACAAACAGTTTGTATTTTATTGGCTTTTAATTTCAGAATTTAACATTACTCTGTATAATAATCGAAAATATTACATGATTGCAGGTGAGAAGCGCGTTATCAAAGCATGATATTCACCTTGAGCAAACTATGAAGAAAGATTCTACATCACATAGAAATAATCGTACAATAGCATATTAAATTTAAGCACACATTCTTTTTCTACACTGGATAATATCAGCTGGGACTATCACTATAACTATTTTTTATATTTTTTTTTTTTTATTAAAAGTCTCTTTCTCGAGGCAAAACTAAGACGTTGATGATTAAATTTTGACTGATTTGAACTCAAAAGCTTACAAAAACGTTTCTTAAAGACACAAAAGATCGATGGTTGAATAAAGGACTTACGAAGCTCAAGATCCTGAGCCGCGACGAGCACAAACACGGTAGCGCAATACACGGCGAGAGCGTAGAACGACATCCTGCGTGGTTAAAAATCCTCGCGGCTAGCCCAACCAATTATAAACACTCGGTTTATATAGTCTCCCGTTCCAAGGACTTGGCAAAGATACGTTGCAAAATTGCATGTCATTAAAGCTAGCCTATAACGTGAGAGGCGAGAAGCAATAGTAGGCGGAAAATTAAAATACAGTTGCGGTAGCATCGGAGAATACGCTCCCCTTTTCTTCGAACATCTCCGAACAAGAAGAGGGTGGCAGTTAAACAAATTCAAGCGAATCTACCCTCAGATTGCTAAAAAATTATAATGAAATCAATTTTGATAAAAAAAGATGAAAGAAAAGAAGAAAAAGAGAGAAGAAGAGAGATGAATAAAAATGGTATCATAAAATATTTTTCTTAAAAACAAGCAAAACTATTTTTATAAAAAAATAAAAAAAACATTTTTGATAAAACTAATAAAATCACTACTTCTTGGTTCACTTAGTTTTTTTTTGTCTCTCTCTCTCTCTCTCTCTCTCTCTCTCTTTTTCTTCTTCTTTCTCTTCTGTCTTTATCTCTCTTTTTGTCATCGCATCGGTATCTTGGGCTCGGTTTAATTAACAATGACTCGTGCTCAATAAATTGTTATATTCTTGCGGTGATTCCGAGAATGGCCCAGTAAGAAGAAATCTATTTCTGCTAGCATCTTCTCTTTCTTCATATTTTTTTTAAATTTTAAATAAAATGTCAATGTGACTCATCTGTATATTGAATAAAGCATCAAAAATTCAAGAAGCATACTGGAAAGAGTGCACTTATAGTATCTTGTATACATATATATTTGAAGATTTATTACAAGAGAAAAGTAACACCACATAGATAAAATGTAAGAAAATAATGAAAGTTATTTCCTTTCCTTCGTAAAATATCTTAAATTCTTTAAAAATTTTATCTCATATATATATATATATATATATATATATATATATATTATTTTAAAAATATAAGTTCTGATATAAATTTTCAATATTATATTTTTTCCATAAATTTTCAAGCGTACAGAATCGAAATTTGATCTAATTTTATTTCTATTTAATAAAAATTAATAAAATAAAATTTTATACATATAGCATAATATAGCATTATATAGTATATTCTCAAATAAAAAATAATTAAAATCTTTAGAGAGGTAAATGAAATATCCAATAAATTTTCTTGGATTAATCATGACTTCTTCTAATTTTTTGTGATAATTAATTAAATAGATATAGATATAGTAATTATTTTTTAATAATTTTATATTAATATTAAATTAAAATTTTCTTTGGAAAAAACTTAGATTTTCCATTTTTAGCCAATGATTTCATTTACATTTATCCTTATTCTTTAAGATTCCATTTATGATGTAAGTGCCGTTTACAAACAATTGTCATCCAGGAAATTAAATATGGAAATTTTTTAATAAAATACTGCGGCAAGAACAGCGTTACGAGAGTGATGTAATAAATGAACATATTCATAATAGTTGTTATTAAATCTCTGTAACTGGTTTATTAAAGCGAACAAAGTAGCTCTTACGAAACCTATACGTCATATACATTGGCAAAGAAAGCTACAAAACATTGATATTGATACAAACAATAGAAAAAAAATTCTAACTTGCGCACACACACAAAGGAATGTAATTCAATAAATTCACGATAAGTTGATTGATTACACATCCTCATGAAGAAAACGAATCAAATTCTCAAAGAACATAGAAAGATCTTTTCGCGCTCTTCATATATATGTAAGTGCAATGATCGGGGGATCATCGTGGGGACTCGCGTAGACTTTCGTGACCTTGTGTGCACTTTTGCAATGTACGATCGACAAAGAGAGTGCGCGCTTTAGCCAATATTGCACACCATTTATCTAGCTGCGATGGAAATAAGATCAGATCATGAATGCGCAAAGTAGCTACCCTTGGAACACATCGCGTCGACAGCGAATCGAAAAACGAGTTTTTCTAAGCCTGTCAGGAAGAAAAAAAAAAAAGAAATTCCGATAGCAAAACGATACACGACGAGACTCGACTGTGACGTAAATGTAGACATATATCGATAAGTGCGTCCGATGTCATTATATTGACCGGCGATTGTGTTAGGGATACTATGAATGGTGCAGGCGCGTATACGAGAGCTACGAGTCCTTTCTCATTACGTATTCCACCTCACACAACTCTCGACAGTCCTGGAATTCTCACGAAATGACATTTGGATCTTTATCTTACTTTGAAGTATAAAGCAAATCACATTTGTATTTAGATGTATTAATACTATCAAAATATAGATTGTATAATCCATATATATTTTCCTGGAAAAAATATAGACAAATATTAGAAAAAATATTAATAGTTAATACTAATTATTATAGATTTTTTTATATATGCTCATTGACAAGTAACATATGAATCGTGTATATATGCAATATTGCTAATCATTTAAATATTAGAAGATTATATGAGCTTACTACAATAACCTTCTAATGAGCTATAATATGTTTATAATATTTATATAATTATGTATTTTGGCTTTATGAATAAAATGATTAATTATATTCTCTAAATAAATAAATTAAAAAATTTCGAGCAGTCCATTATCATACAGATCTCTATTTCATATCGAATAAACAATTACGACACAACAATGTTGTGAAGTCTTCTCGAACTAGCTGAACTAAGAATAGGTACTTACTCTTATTATTGTTAGCCACGTATTTCCAATTTTATTGTCATACAGAGATGGTCAACATTACTATTTAAGAGAACCACAGGCTACACTTACGTTAGTAGCCTCCTCTAAACAACAATGTAGCATCTGGCATGCAATAATATATTACATACGACATCTGACATAATAAAGTGCGTAGATAATAAAGTAGTATACCGCAAATTAACTAAATGCCAGAGTTTTGGATAATTGCTTAATATTTTCCTTATTGGCTACGTAAACAATGAATAACATATAATATCAGCTATTGTTTCGATTTTTATTCACACATTTAAGAAAAGCGATGATATACGTATATTTATCAAATAAAAACAAAAATGCATTTAATAACTATTAATAATTATATTTATAAATCATGAAATGTACATAAATTTAATATCTACATATATATTAGAGCAATATATAATATACATGTATATGTAATATATTTATTAAATATTATATTTGGGACATTTTTTCTTTCTCTCTCTTTGAAAAAAATTACGCAAATATATATATATATATATATATATATATATATATATATATATATATATAATTTCTATCAATGCTATTATTTTATGCTATTAGTATATATGACGTAAACAAAGCCGAAGCAACAATCACATTTGATATTAAACACATAGTAAACAGTTACTAACATTTTCATCCGATATCTCTCTCACGTATGGCATAAATTATGGCATATGATAATCTGCATAAATACACTCTCGCAGATCAATGAGCGCGAGCAGCGATAATGCAACGAGTCCTTGTGGAAGTAGAAAAAATAGATAGTCCTTGTTGAATTAAAAATGAACGAAAGATAGCGCATAGTGATCGGAGACAATAATATGACGCATCTTCTCCTCCGTTTGATGTGCAAAGAATAAATTCCTATATGTTCCTCGTAGCGTTGTAACTCATATTTGCTGGTTCGAAACCATTTATATTTTATGCTTTTATCGCGTATTTTAACTAAAATAAAATCCAAACAACAATTATCATCTCTTTCTTATTTTGGCGCTTTAATTTTTTGCAAAAAATCGACACAATTCAGGTAAATAAAAAAAAAAAAAGGAAAATTAACCGCAAAGAACTGAATACTTGTTTTTCCTATATTTTTTAAAAAATTTGTTTTGAATGGAAAATCGAATCTATTTGCTCTGTATATATCTTATTTTGGATTCTAATTTCATGGACCAGAAATAAAATAAATCATTGCTCCTCATTAGTTCATACGAAAGATATGTAGGTCTTTCAGAGCAGCACGCCAGGTTGTTTACGCCGATCACCATTCACTCAACGGTGACCGCTTCCAGGCGCGTGCGTTACCACTAATGGAGCACACAGAGAGAGAGACGCACCACTGCACACCGTTGCACAATGATTGGTATAATTACAATCTGCATTTGATTTGCGAGCAATGAAACAGGTGCAACTGTACAGCGCTGGAGAGGAACCGAATTTAACCGCTCGCAAGACAGTCTCAAAATACTGTATGACATTTCAACAGCGGTGCTATTATAGTAAAACTACTTTGCAGAATCAAATATCTAAATCAACATTTTATGCGTTTCTTTATATATGTTTTACATTGGCAAAATATTATAATTATTATAAATTAATATTAATATATATATATATATATATATATATATATATATATATATATATATATAATATTCATATCTATATTATGTGATACTGTATTTATATTTAAATATTTTGTAAGTGTTGTATTTTCAATAATATTAGTTTTTATTTAAAATATTTAAATATTAATCATGATGGTATAAACATATAATTATTTGTCAATAAATATAAATATAAATATATTATTAATTGATATATATATTATGATGTAATTGTATATTTATATCATGTTATTAAATAAATTTTTTCTCTTTAGAAGAAAATAAAACTATCGATCTTTTGGATGAATCCGGCGACTATTGTTTTTCTCTTGACCCAGTGATTCATATACTTCCGTATTTCGCAAGCGGTCGGTATTATCAGTATTATCCAATATCTTGTGATGCAATTTTCTTACTTCGGTCGATAAGTACGCAAAGCGATTCGCTTGTAAGTAGCGCCACCTGATTGGCGTGAACTCACCTACGCTAACTACGTCGCCGTTGATTGAACCCGTCAGTGAATCAGCTGATCGCTTTACTCACGTGGAGAATCAGCTGTGCGCGACGATGGAGGAACTGATAGATACCGATCAAGAGATACCGCCCATTAAATACGAATGTAAGTGTCAACTACATTTATTTTTTAATATATTCTTATCCGACACATCATATAGTTGAAAATTACGCCTTTGCATGATCGATTCGAAATCTAGCCTCGTCTAACGCGGCTTACACATTATTCATAAATTGACAAAAATATTTTTACGAGAGCTTTTTTGATTTCGAAAATACTCATCGGGAAATTGACATTTTCTGTTACAGATCTCGATCACACCGCCGACGTACAGTAAGTATTACATTTATTTATCATCAGCGGTGTCAATAGACTCCTTCTTTGAGGTTAAATTAGCGGCTAACCTAAAAGCGCGCCAATAGCCGCATGTGTCAAAAGGCACATCTTATAAATACTCTTACAATTAGAGAAATATTCTTGAAAGATTTTTGTAAAAAGTATTCGCGACAAAGATCGAACTAACATTACTGCATCGTAGATTGCATTCATGGGGCGATACGATGGAGGAAGCTTTCGAGCAATGCGCGATAGCTATGTTCGGTTACATGACAGATCTGGAGCGCGTACAGATAACACAGGTGCACCACGTGGAGGCCGAGGGTCACGATCTCGAGAGTCTGCTATTCCACTTTCTCGATGAACTGCTTTTTATGTTCAGCGCCGAGCCGTGCATTGTCGCCAAGGTATGACACTTTTAACATGAAAATTATCAAATAAATAAATAAATAAATATATTTAGCCTCTATGATATTCCAGTTTTATAGTATATATTAATAGTATATAACATTTAATTCGATGATAACATATAAGTGTTACTATAAAAATATAATTATATATTAGTCAATATAAAAAAGCAAAATTTACATTTCAAGATAATAAGTATCTTTTATTGCTTATTAAAAATTGTTAGACTTTTTTTATTCTCACACTTTCTCTCACACTATATTGTCATTTATTATTTAAATTAGCTCAAGTAAAATATCGCAATTGTCAGTAATAATTATAATTATTATTTAAACTTGAAAATTATCGAATAGCAAAAGTCGTCTGTTTGCATCCGATGAAAATCTGTGCGTGTCTGTTATCAGAAAGTCAAGATAACTGAATTCAACAAACAGGAATTAAGAATCAAAGCAACCGCGTACGGCGAGGAGTTCACGATCGGCAAGCACACGCAAGGCGCCGAGGTAAAGGCTATTACATATTCCGCGATGCAGATTTACGATCGTCCGCAGGTGGATCGACCCGAGCTCTTTGTTATTATCGACATATGATTGTAATCGAGTGAACGCGCTCGATCGTCTTATCATACATCTTTCGGCGTTCTCTAGCGCGGTATTGGACGACATTCTAAAAGAAAAAATGTTGGAATGGCTGGCCTACACGGAGGGTTGGAGGGAAAAATAGAGGGAGGTTACCGAAGGGTAAGAAGGGAGACCGTAGACGCCTCCCCTATGTAGAATACGATCCTTTTGTATCTGCTCCGTAGAGTTCAAATAAATACGTTACGAAGAAAGCACCGGGTCCCCTTCTTCTTGGCTTTACTTGATTCAGGTCTGTACCAATGTTATTTAAATACCCGAGAAAACACGATTCAAAAGTTGAACATCTGCGGATATGTCCGTTTTCGGTAAGAATACCGTGCAACGTATTTCTCTCATTGCGACAGTTTTTATAATTACGTGGTATCCTATTTATATTAGTATTATTACTAATTTACTATGCTTATTATTAATTTATTATGTAACAAACTAGAAGTATAATTAATACAATAGAATTCTTTTATTTTGGGTCCCTGTATTCTGGAGCACTTGTGTCTATAAATTGGAATCCTCCATTGTCTCTCATTGATTATTTATCACATATGATTGAAGTGATGCAAAAACACACGAGTAAAAAAAAGACAGAAAATATGACAAACTGAAACGAATAAAAAAATAGAAAGAAAGTATCAGAAGAGATAGATAATAAGATTTCGATAATTCTACAATATAAAGGAATTCTATTATATTCAATTTATAATATGTATATACTCAGTATGTACTTATATCATAGATTATTTTGATAATTGACAAAACTAATATTTTTATACATATTTATATGTTTAATCTTATTAAAATAATTGTATACATTTCTCTGATTATTTGCCTCGCACTTATATTTACAATTATATTTCTGTCAAAAGTAAAATACAATACAAATTTTTTTGAATAATCTCAGGCGTTAAATTGACATTATAAGAAGATGTAATAGCTTTATAATTTATGTTAGATTTATTATTATTCTCTACACGAAATCTACACGACTGTCTTTTTGTTTATATAAACATTTGATAGAGTATTTAATTGTGTATTTTCTTGTGTATATATTTAGATATTCCAACATACTTTTATATGCATATTGTGTAATTAATAGAAAAAAATAATCCAGACTCTTTTGGTATTCCAATCAGTGAAAATAAATGTCTTATTTGAAAAGAATAGCTCTCTCTCGGCAGGTTGTTATATACAACTTATCTCGTTATAGCATGGGATGTTGTTAAACATGAAAAATGAAATTGTCATCGATTTAATCAAGATAAAAGTACGATTTTTCTTTTGCCGGTGATAATTTTATTCTCGTTACTTCGTCGCATTTATTCATTATTTATAGGGCCCCGCTCAATTCCGCTCCTGCATCCGATTACCCCTCCATTCGTAAAGAAGGAAGGGACGATCGTACGCTTAGTTTCGGGCAACAGCAGGCAAGAAACGAGGGGGGACATCAGTGTCCGGCAGGATCGAAAGCGT
Source organism: Cataglyphis hispanica (assembly GCF_021464435.1). Taxonomy (NCBI): domain Eukaryota; kingdom Metazoa; phylum Arthropoda; class Insecta; order Hymenoptera; family Formicidae; genus Cataglyphis; species Cataglyphis hispanica. Next base: position 722,068 of record NC_065966.1, on the reverse strand, counting down.
GCGTGCGTGCGTATGGTACGTACGCTATCGTCGTCGGCGCATTAATACGTCACTAAATTGCATAATTCGTGAATGTGATCTACGTAACGCTGTCCTGTTATCCCTCCGACCCCGCCAAGATTGTGAGGCCCGGATTAAAGGGACCTGATATCGTCAAGGTAGAAAAACAAAAATAGAGAGAGAAAAGGGAGAGGGAGGAGGCGAGAGAGAGAGAGATTCAGACTTTGTTCGCCAACACCCCCGAGCATGGCTGACCGGTATGGTAATGGTGCGTTGCGGAAACGCGGGAGTACGGGCAGGAGTGTCGAAAGTGCGTAAAACCGGGTCGCGCGATATCCTCGACAACGTCATCGGAGAAAACGAGAGCATCCATAGGGATCGCGACGTCGTTATTCGAGTCTCCCGATAGAGGAGCGGGGCTCTCCTCGACTTTTGGCGGGTAAACTAAACGGGAGCGTGAAATCGGAGAGCGGCCACGCTGACGCTCTAGTTGCTGCTCGCTCGTGGAATCGACTATCGCGTCGACGATGGGAATAGTCGATGATACGCGATGACGCCGATAGTAATTGATAACAAGCCCAATGTTGTCGCGAGTGATTGTCAAAACAGTTTCGCTCAAACGATATCTAATCGGTATTCGCTTCATTGAGTGTACATGACATGAATAGATGTGATTGATAATTTTGATCTCGTCCAGGTACGAGATTGTCAAGGGTATCTAAGTGCGAAGCAGCGAGAGACTACCGTCCCCGAGGAAGAGGCGATAGTACGCGGCGACGGTTTTGGCGCGCGTATTTCAGCTGTCGCGCGCGACCGGCAGATGGCCGGTACCTACACCGGCTCATTGTTGCTCACTGACACAAGCCGGCACGCACACATACACAAGACAAGATCGACACGGAGGGTTCCGGCCGTCTATCCGACTGTGGCGTTCTTATGAAGGGCGGCGAAGGAATGACGACGCGTCCCTCGTCATGCCTAAACGTGATTCTGTGAAAGTGCCTTCAGACTCGTCTCGATTAACGCGAACGGCGTTATGAGAAACTAAAAGGGAACACACACTGTTACCGGTAAGTTTCGCCTCTCTCTACACGAAGTAAGCTCGAGGTATCATTCCTGTAAGCGCGAGAGGAGGTCTCGTGGATCATCCGTGTAATCGCGAAAAAAAAAGAAGAAAAAAAAAATTAATTTCCCTTCGACGTAATCGCGAGAAAGCTTAACACCAACACCACGATATTATCCTTCACCACCAATAATCGCTCGTTCGTACGTTCGTCAGCTCGGCGGCGCATGCGCAAAAGGCGAGCGAACAGCCGACACACTCTCGCGCGTCCACGCTTTTCCGCGGTTGCATATACACGCGCCGGCGGCGCATACGCGATCTTGTATAGACACAGACACAGCTGGTGGCGGCTCGTGTACACCTCGCGAGAGAGAGAAGCCCTCTCCTTCCCCTTCCCTCTCCCTCCCCTCCGGGCATTCGCGTATACGCACGGACACGCGGCTAGTCGTTCGTCTGCTGACTCTCCGCGCTCTCTCTCTCTCTCTCTCTCTCTCTCTTTCTTCTTTCTCTATCTCTCTTGGCATTGCCAGCACCGGCGCACGCGGCACACATTATCCGTTTCTCGTAGCCCGAAGACCGGCCAGTCGTGCCAGCGCGCCACAGAGCCCGGGCCTCGTTCCGTACACACGATTCGGTTCAGAAAGGAAGAATCTGCACGAGCCGGCCTCGTGTGTGTGCGCGCGCGACATATTCCGAGAAATACTCGGGCGACGAGATTCGTCTCTTTCTTGCTCTCTCGCCGGCGAGACTCTTGGTCGACGGCCCCCGTAGAGTCGGAGCCGCCGAACATGCCGAGGCGGGGCTCGCCGTAGAAGTAAAGGCCCTCGAGCGGGCGCGCCACGCCACATTCTCGGCATTCGAGGTGAAGAGAGCGATCGAGAGACCACGTCGTCGGCGCCTGGAGGTCGCCACCGCGTGAAAACGATTTCCCCGAATCCTGCGCATTTTCTTCGGGAAAGAAAAAAGACAAAAAAAAAACAAAAAACGACGACGTGTCCGACAGCGCTTTGTGAATAAGCCCAGGTAGCTTCTCCGTCTGGCTACCTGCGTCGTCGATCCCGGCCTCCGTACGTATAGAGCGTAATCGTGTGGCGGCGTCGAAACGCGCGCAGAAAATGGATACCGTGCTCTAGCAGCACGGTCGGAGAGAAACGGCCCAGGCTTCGGAGAGAGAAGGAGAGATATCCGGCGGAGAGAAAGGGAGGAAGAAGTACGTCGAATATGTAAAGCTATAACGCGACGACGACGACGACGACGACGACGACGTCGAGCTCGAGCGTGCGAAGGGAAACGGATCGGTCGGTCGCTCTATAAATCCGAGATACGTCTCTTGACGTAATCGGGGAAATCTCTCTCGACGTAATAAGAGCGGCTTTTCTCTCTTTCTACTCCGTCTACTCTATCGCGAGCGATTCTTTACCGCGTATCCGATAAAATTCTATCGTTCTCGAGAGTGCCAGGACCACGAGTCGTTCAAGCCGATCAAGAGATTCTCGGGATTGCTCGGGAGATGCTCGACCTCGCGGTCCTGTGTGATACGCGCCGTGCGCTGGCCTGCTGATTCTCCTCCCGGAAGAGAGCGCGGGTCTCCGTCTCAAAATACTACGTTTGCAAAGCAGCCAAGTAAGTAGAAAAGAGAAAAGAGGAAACGCGCGCGCGAGAAAGAGAGAGAGAGAGAGAGAGAGAGAGAAAGAATCGGGTATCTCTTTTCGCTCTGACTTCCGTCTCCCTTTTTTCGCTCGATCGAAACGTGCGTCGTCGTTTGCATTTGACTTTCTCGCTCGCAAACAGGTCAGCGCACAGTTGCCCTGGCTCCGACTGTCCTCCGCTCGTAAACAGGAAGCATCGTTTCGTCTCGAGTATCGGTTAGAAAGGCGTCTCTCTTCGACGAACATCCCTGGCCAGCGTGCGATCGCGTTAGTTTCTCTCTAACGTGCCTGTGTACCTTACTAAAGATTATCCCTCTCTTATGGTCGGTATCGTCTTGGCTCTTTAAACGAGTCCGGCCGCGATGTATGTATATATATATATATATATGTGTGTGTGTGTGTGTGTGTGTGTGTGTGTGTGTATGCGCTCGTGTTGGCGCGTACCTCCCGGCCGGAGCCGGCATTCGTGTTCGTATGCGTATATGTATACGTGCGTACCATCCTCTCTCTCGTATATATATGTATGACATACGCACTTTGCTCGCCCGAACGAAAGTGCGCGTGTCACGAAAGTTGCGATTTCGATTCTCGTTACGATATACGATACTATTATATAGATACAGATTCCGCGAACGCTCGTCTCGATTGACGCATGGCCGAGATAAAGATTGCATAAACATCGATTTACGGGGAAAGTAATCGTGCCAATTGGAAGACGTGCTGTATTTGACAATTTCGCCTGGTATTTCTCCGGTTTTCTTCGATCCAAGGCTCTCGAGAGATTAATTGAGAATTCTGACAATCGATGACGCGAGAGCGCCGTGTCAGAGCCCACGCACGTGTGTGGCCTTCAACAGCTGATTGGCCTAGGACGCCGTGATTGCCGACACCACCCGCGTTTTTCGCTAAAGGAGGTTATGATAGAAAAGGCAAGGAAAAAAAACAATCAGTCTCGTGAAATACTATATCAGTCTTACCATTCGAAACTTCGAATTAGCTAAAGAAGATACTGAAAGAAATTGTATAGCATTAAAGGGAGACGATATCGTGCTAAATGAGACTCTTGAGAGCGAGAGAACGGGCGAAAGAGAGAGAGAGAGAGAGAGAGAGAGAAAGAGATATGGCTTTCTGTCATCGCATCTAGTTGCCTGGCTGCCTCGTGCACACGAGACATGTCACGTTTGCATTTTCGCAAAGCGTACGTTCTATAGACATCATCGTCGTCGTCGTCGTCGCGATGGCGTTTCCCCTCCTCGACGCACTAAAAACTTGAAGTAGGAATTTCATGTCGTACTCGGTCGATCGCGGAATTAATCGCGCTACTAGTAACCTAAAGCATATATTCCTCCCTTTTTGGAGTAACTAGTTCGTGTTTGTCTACGTTTGCAACGTACATTCTCGAGGCCGATATTCTCGTCGATTCTACCAACCCTGATTTGATACGCAACCGACTGTGGACCATCTTTGGATGGCCAATCAACGGGCGGGAAGCTGTATTTCATTTTTCACAAGATAAAAAATATCTTATATATATATGGACACGAGAAGATGGTTTTGCGAGTCAGAAGAGGCAATCGCGTTCTTCAATAATTACTCCGATATATTTATTAAATTTTCGTAGCACGATTTAGCCTCGATATTGCTCGAGATAACGACCGACCAATCAATGAGCGTCGTGCATTGCTCCCAACCTTCGAGACGCAAATGGCAATGCCTTGGCACTTGCCTAGAGAGATTTCAACAACTCCCGCTAGGTTTTTGCGTATCCGGCTGAAGGATCAGGCCTTGCTTCAGCGCGCTATTCTTTATAATCCTGATCCTAGACCTTTTTTTCCTCGGTCTGGTCGTATTCGGGATGTGCCAACGAAATTGAATATGCATCCCTGTTAAATGTTTAAGTATATTTTAACGCGGTTAATTACATCTATAATTCCTTTTTTATTAGATGTGAATGCATTATTGTGTGTATAAAGTCATATAAATAATAAATATAAATTATTTTGTTATCTCTAGAAAAAGTTACAAAATTTCTTATATATTATCGGAGAGAATTTGATAAATTAAAATGACAACACGTGATATACATATATATATGACAGATATTTTCGAGCTTACACAATCCTGATGCGCTGTCTTTTTAAACCACACCCGGAACGATCTCATCTTAAAACATTTTGTTCTTTTTTTTTTCTTTCGAAGTTCCTCGGGCACAATCGTTAAGATCAAGTGTTGAGAAAGACGTTGATATAATCGTTGATTTTAAAACAGAGAAAGCCCGGAAATAATTTTATATTGAAACTATATATTTAAACGTATTAATCATCTCATATGTTATCTTTATATTCAACTTGAGAGAAAGAAGAGAGTATATGTGATAAATAATATTTTGCAAAATCTATCAGCGCGATATTATTGAAGCAGATATACGTGAGAAATGACTTTTTTTCAAGTATGTAATTTTTTTATTTATAGTATCTAATGAATATAAATAGTGTTATATGTAATTGACACACAAATTAATGTTCAAGTATAAAAAATTATTGTTTCACGCAAATATATTTCAATCCTCAAAACTATATACTAAACTTCTATCCTTATTACTGTAAACTTGAAAAAAAAAATAACAATTTTTGCCAACAATTAACAATTTTAAACTTGTTAACGAAATCGATGATGATGATGCTGATGATTATGATGAAACAATATGTTATTTTCATGCCTTTTAAAAAGATGACCGATCGATCAGCTGTTGGTATTTTGAACACATTTTGAAAGGTAATATCAAGGATTGACATTGTATAATTTATATAATTTTGATATAAATTTTTTGACGCTATAGATAATCGATCTATGGAATGTATGGAAATGTTGTGTAAGTTCTATTTTATTTATTTAATTATTGTACGTTGAAAGTTTAAGTTAATTTTCAAAAAAAGTCTTAAATATTAGTTACTCATTTACAGAATAATGTGAGAGAAATGAATCATTTATTTATTTAGGACAATAGAAACTTGATAGGATGTTTTTCGGATTGAAAATCGAAGTGTCATTACAAAAAAAAATTTTTTTTATTTTCTCAGCCGAATATTTTATTCTTTTTGTCCCTGCAAGATTTCACGAAATTACTATGCAAGTATAAATGTGTAATTTATTTTATTCTCAGATTCTCGTGTGCACAAGCGTAGAAATTAAATTCTCTTAAATTTCTTTCGCGGCCAAATTTTATTGCGCGTCCGACTTAAAGCACACACGCGGCGCAATCCTATCGCGCCTTCCCCGCCAGAGAGATGCTAATATCGCGCAACATATAGTTACTTAAACGCGGTGTGCTTGCGCTTATATTATTTCCGTTATTGCTCGTAGGGTATATAATGTGTGTACCATAGTCGATTTTTCGACACGCGGTTTCGGTGCGGATGAGGTCGCTCTCCTCGTGTCAACACGAGCGCGTCTTCTTCCTCTGTGAGAGCCTTGGGATTTAAAAATGACACTCGCCACCGTCGTCTCACCCGCGTGTAACCCATCGACGACAGGCATGCACGCGGCGAGCATCAGCGGTTAGCGGCTGAAAATGCGGAGTGTATTTAGAAATAGGTCTGTGCGCGCCTCCGCGATTCTTCCTCTCATACCTCTCGTGTCGATCGGTTCTTTACTGTGATCGCCTCCTCGAATATTGCTCGATGTTTCTTCCATGTAAAATTGCGCGAAAAAAGTTTACATTAGCATAAGCTATGTAATGCTGTTGAAATGTTTAATCATGTCAATTTGTTGTTGATTTGAGTAGTGTGTTGAAAGTTGTTTCATTTATTATATTAAATTTTATTTGTTATATTTTATTGTGATATATATATATATGTATATAATTTAATTAATATATAATTTATATTTTTACTCTCTCTCTTTCTCTTTGAAATATCCTTCAAAATATTTATAGTACAATCCTAGGCTATCATATTATTTACTCTTCGCTTTCCTATTGTTTATCACTTGTTGCATTCTAAAGAATCTATAATTAAAGAATACAAATGTAGCTTTTTTGTAATTTAATAATTTTCTAGTTTATATATATATATATATATATATATATATATATATATATATATTATTATTTTAGATACAATCATTGTACCAAGATGCCTCGAGTAAGGAGACAAGTGATCCTGGAGGATCCAGCTAGGCCTGTTACACCAGATATGGTGGAAACAAAGTTGTGTATGTCATTTGTAACGAATATGTATATTCAAATTTTTTATACTATTTTTTATCACTGTAATGTTTTTTAGATTAATTTATTTAGATAATATCTTTTTACAGTAAAGTCTGAATTTCTGGATGATGGATCCTTGGATGAAGTCCAGCCACAAAAGGTGGCAGAAGAAACACCGAGCCCTCATTTACAAGATCATCAATATGGACAAACACCTTGTTACCAAATAACAAGGAAACCTACGCAACCACCGCCAAGAGCTGAGGTAAATTGATCAATAAGTGGTGACAATAAACTGTGATGACAAGATAAAATTTCTACATTGTGTAAATATGTAATAAATAAATTTAAAGACATCACATTAGCATAAGAGTTGACTGATTAAAGTTGCAGTTTGTTTTCTTCTTGATAGATATCAGTTCAAGCAGTAAAAAGAAGACTGAATTTGGAGGTAGGGACAACTGGTCCTAGCCAGTCTGCCTTCAAAGCTCCCAGAGGTAAACGTAGAAGATCCGGTTCGAATTCTTTAACTGGCCACACACCCACCAAAAGTAAATTCTGTGTTTGTTTTGTGACCTTTTCTTCATGTTTCTTTTTTTCTGTATCACTTAAGGAAGGATTCAATTGTTGTATTGCAGCCAAAACTGTAGAAAGGACACGATATGATACCTCTTTGAGTTTACTTACAAAGAAGTTTATTCACTTAGTTGAGAGTAGTCAGGATGGTGTGGTCGACTTAAATGTAGCATCAGAGAAGTTGGAGGTACAAAAACGTCGTATATACGACATTACTAATGTTTTAGAGGGCATTGGTATCTTAGAGAAGAAAAGTAAAAACAATATCCAATGGAAGTATGTTATCTGCTAGTATATTATTATGTTTTGTCGTTGATGACATCGAGAAAACAAAAGATTATACACGTGGCATAAATTATTTGTTATAGAGGCGGTCAATTACCGAATAATCGGAATGATATCGCCAATCTGAGGAGAGAGGTCGCGGATCTAGAAGCTAAAGAGAATTCACTTGACCGATTGATCCACGGTGCTGATAAAAATTTACGCGAACTGTGCGCGGACAGACAATACGCTTATGTAACGTATCATGACTTACGTTCAGTTTCAATGTACAAAAACCAAGCTATTATGGCTGTGAAAGCCCCGCCGGAAGCTACCCTCCATGTTCCACAACCTATCAATAATTTTGGTCAACAAAAGGTAAAATATGAATAAAATATTTCATATTATCTAAATTACATCTTATATTATTTTTTGTCGAGGAACAATATTTATATATTATTTTATGCTCTTTAGTAACAATAGAATGTACATAAATTTATATATATATATATATATATATATATATATATATATTTTATTTCTCTTAAAAAAAATATACAATAATATACTTTCAGCTTCAAATGCACATGAGGTCAGAACACGGAGAGATAGAAGTGTTTTTGTGTCCTGACGATCCCGCAATTAAAACGTCACCTTATTCTGGATATACGACAACGCAAACTGTGCCTCAATCAAAAGAAATGTCTAACATACCTTGTTTATCTCCTGAGTTGTTGGTTAAAAGAGAAACTGATGTGCAAGTCGAATCAGTACCTACCGATGAGAGTTCTATGAATACTCGTTTGTGTACCCCTGTAACAGTTACCAATATAACAGGCATGAAGGATGCGTTCCTATACGAATCTGACGATTATGGACCAATGGGCGGTAGCAAATTCCAACTCCAAACAGAGGATCAAATCAGCACTTCAGGTAGGACTGCAAGAAATTAGTGCTTTTGTTCTTTAGCTTGCTTGAATAGCTTTCTTCGTATTCTAAATGACTGGTTTATAATAAGTGTAGTCACAATTAAATTAATTTTAAAAAGAGTTACATTAACAAAAAATAAGGAAAAAGTAATTCTTTTTATGAACTTTATTCTAGATATTGATATTATTCTATTTTTCTATGTTTATATAAATTTGTATTTAATATTTTTTTATTCGGGGAAATGATAATTTATCTTTTATCAATGTGTTATTTCCCCATCTGTGCATTTTTAAAAATTTCATTATTTTATTCTCTCATTCTTATATAATCGTATATAAAATATATTGTTAAACAAAAATAGCAAAAATTTAAATTAAACATTTAAATATACAAACAATTGATGTATTAAAAGTAAAAAATTATATATATATATATTTTTTTTTTTGTTAAAAAATTATAAATTGTTAATTTTTTTTGTTATATAATATTTTTTGTTATTAAACAATATTCTAAATCTATAATAATATTTTGTAAATATATTGTTTTATCTCTCTTTTTACACATTTTAAATATATGCTTTATTTCTAAAAATATTAAAAAAGATCAATGTTATATACAAATATTGTTTTATAATAGGCATTAAAGAATTAAGCAATACTCATTTAGAAATGCATATATTTTTCTATCAACATTTTAACAAATATGCTTTTAATTCTTATTGCATATTCTAAATATGTTATATTTTATATGTTATATTATATTTTCTTTTCTTTACCAATTCTCTTTCTTCTTTCTGCTTGCGCAAAATTTCGACTGCTTTATTATTTAGTTCGATGCTTTATTTAATAAGCTATAAATATATAATTGTATTTTTTATTTTTGTTTTTTTTTTAATAAAAGTATTTCTAAATTTTTTTGTCGTTATATTACTAAAAAATACTTCCGATATGTCATACGTTCTTTTTTCTTATAGAAAGTTTCGCGAAACAGATATCATATATAATCTAACATAATTATCTTTCAAACACGCACATTATTTATATAATTATTTACTCATTATGATTTTCATGATCAGTATTTGCTTGCTCGAAAGGAACGTATCGCATATTACAATTCTAATACTCACTCACGATTGAATCTTATTCAATGGAAAGGTAACGGGAAAAATTAAATATTTTCGTACACATAATTCAATTCAATTTGTATTACCTTTCTTTTGAATATTTCTATATTACCTTTTCACCAATGGATGATGACCGTACCCTGATGGAGCTCTGGCTGTGACTTGTGTGTTAAAATTATTCAAATCACATCACAGGCAGAGTTCTAGTTAGGTAACGGTTTCAAACAGCAAAGCTCGTGCCGTGCGAAGGTACGTTTATTTACATTAAATATTGGCTTTTTTTTATTCTGTGTACTTTATGTAATGTTATATATAATCATTGTGCCATGTGATCAATACACGAATGAAAGACAAAGATCTCCATGCACAAGAGTCTTTGTAATTATCTTCATCATACATCTCGTAAACAAATCTATATATAATTTGAACATATACGAATTTTACAATTTATTTTGATATCACAAATTTTTTAAATTAAAAATTTTATTTTGATATCAGCAATTTTCTTACGACATAACTAAATGTGTTACAAAAATATTTTGCTGCATTCATCATTACTTTTGAAACTATTTAATAAAAGCTTGTAGACATGTCTTTGGCAAATTGCTCTTAACATATAATTTTAGACTAACAATATACATTAATAGTATTTCTTAATCCTTTATATATATATATATATATATATATATATATATATATATATATATATATATATATATACACATATATATAGTGACAAACTGCAAAAAAAATAAAAGATGCTTGCTATGCATTTCACAATATAGAATTTTTTATGTCAAATCTTTTATGGGTATCAGACTTTCAGAATTATTCTCTCGAAAAATTATTTGCAAGCAATCTAATAAAAGTGATGCATCTCTCAATAATCTGCTTGCAAAAAAGGACTTTGAAATATTGGTGGATTTGATGTTACAAGTCCATCATCCTTCTTCTTTTGTTGCAGATCTGAATTCGATTCTTGATTTTGGAGAGCAACTGCTGAGTTTGGAACCGCCTCTCTCTGAAAACGACTACTCGTTCTCGTTAGGCACCGAGGAGGGTCTTTCGGATCTCTTCGATTTCAAATTCTAGAAATATCGTCGCTATTGTAAGAGCGTTCTTATCTATTTTGGGCTATCACTCTGAGTTTGGTACTCAAACGGATGAAAACTGCTTTGTCAGTTTTATAATGCTACTTCGTGTTAGACAATAGGTGATTGAGACTTCTGTTTCCGCGCATCGATCTTTGCAAGGAATCGCGAACATGCAAAGTCGTTTTTATTTATTTACTGCTTCCGAGCAAACGTTTATCGACGTGGAAAATTTGATTATCACGTTTTATGTATATGAATGGTTAACTTTGAAAGCACAGTAACGAAATGATTAAGCACGCCCGCATGACGCAATTTGTTAAATATTCCTCTTCTTAAGAAACCAATGATAGATTATAAATACAAAAATTATATAGAATGGTATATATGTTTTCGTAAACGATTTTATACTAGCTGATCCATTATTATCTGTTCCATGGAGAAATTATAAAAGGCAATGTTATTATCGATCCATCGGAATATTTTACTATTGTCGATATTTTTTTCTTCGCGTATACATTTCATTTCGGAATGTCTTGTTTTAATTGTTTTGTTTTTCGGATCGCAAATTCCGGATGCAGAGAAGCCGAACTGGATGAGGCACAGGAAAAACATATCACGACATTGTTAACACGTGCTTCCGGCTTGATCGATAATCTGCATTGATCGCGTTTGCGGAATGGATCGCGAAAATTTTTGAACAAAGAGAGGGAGGGGGGGGAGGAAGGGGTGTTTGAAGAGAGCGAAGGCGTTTTTTCGTGCAATCTGTAATAATATTATAAATTGAGATAAGAGATATAGAGAGAAAAGAGAGAAATGTATTCGGAAATTCTCAGAGAGAGGAGAGACTGTGTCGGACAACGATCTATAATTGCTTTACTTAGTTGTCCAATGCCCATGAATAAGACGATTAAGAAAGTCATCAAGTTTTTTTTTCTAGTGTAAGAGTCTCAAGTGAGGCGAAAAGAGAAAAAGAGCGAAACACACGAGATGACTATCCGGATCGCGGCCTCTTCTTACCATTCGCGTCATTGAACACGGACGAGTTTTTAAATTATATTTAAGATTAAAGGCTGTCATCTGGATGATGCATGTTTTGTAATGGATGCATATTACCTCGTTGACAAATTGTTCGGCAGTACAGTAGTCTTTATTCCGCGTACTTTGATATAATTGGTCGAATTCTTGGCAATCGTGACGAATATTGAAGTCGTTTCTCGTTTTAAGTACATTGCTTTATTGGATGGGAGCGGAATGGAACGCGATGACCAGTGATTGTTGTTACGGCGATTATGTTAAGTCGATTAGAGAGATCACATATTAATTAACTTCTTTCATCGATATATAAACAAAGATGAATGAAGATAAACTCGAAATGTAACACGAGGGTGTAAAGATCTTAGACTATATCGTTTACATTTAAATACGTATTTAATTCCGATTTTGTAACGATTATCGTCTAAGATCCACATTCAGGATACAGTATCATTCTGGAACTGATTATGGGGGTTTTCAAAAAAAAGAGAAAAAAAGAGAGTGAGAAAGTTTCTTACCGGTGAACACTTGAATCTTGTCGAGAAGAACGCGGTCCTGGAATTTAGTTCTATTGAGCGAGATTTGCGTAAAAATATATATCTTCTTGTTTCTCGAGAGCTCAAGAATACACTGGGAAAATTGTCTCGTCTGGAAGTCTCCCTTATAAGGATGTACTCTAACGTACAACTTAGTGTACGTCCAAAGCCATAGTGCCTACAAAATAACGATCATACCCTTCTGCAATTGTAAATACTTTACAAACATAATTATGTAAGCTCATAAAAATACATATGTGCGTATACATATATATTATATGTAAGAACGTAACGATTCTCTCTCACACACAAAAAAATGGACAGATGCTGCAAACATCTCATTACATGTAATTATCGTAAAAATACGGATCACACTTATTTTTAATATATTAATATTATTAATTATTATTAAAACATTAAACGAAACGAAATATTAGTTTATATATGAAATATATAATTTCATTTATATAGATATACGTACATGTAATACGTATTTAAATTTATGATGAACAAACATTGTGCAGGATAACAAACTTGCATTAAATGCATATTGAAAAGATTTAAAATATTTCGAATATATTTAAATCGATAAATAAATTAAATTAAAATCAGTAATTATAATAGTAATTATAACCACATATGTAGTATCAATCTTGTACATTCAAGATTAAAATTTTTTTTATATTTAAAGACTTATGAAATATTTCAATAAATTTAAAATATTACATTGTTACACACAGATATTTGCAAAATAAGCCTACACGAAAAAAAATCAAGGAAGGCTTCAGTTTAATTTAATATCACGATGACAGATTGTTACTTTGCACAATGTTCGCTGTGCTCCCATTCACGACAGCCGGGAAAAATTATATGTTACTCTTGTTTTCGTTTTCCAATTAACCGGCGTCAAGCGCTTTTTTTTCATACGCCACGAAAAGGCAATGAGAAGTTGAATAAAAGAGCAAGTGTATGAGTGCATTAAATATGAAAACGAGAGCGAGAAAGAAGAGAGAGAAAGAGAGGAGAGAGAGAATGTATTTGTGTGTATGTGTGTGTGTATGTATGTACGTGTGTGTGTGTACGTGTGTGTATGTATGATGTCGTCGAAATGAATATTAAACGAAGGATTTCGGTCTTTTGAATATACCACACACAAGTGAGAAGTTGCGATATTTTCTACCTGAATATTTACAGGACGTCGCGAGATTTGAATGCGGGGATAAACACACAATTGTGGCTGAGAAGAAAAAGAGAACATGAACGATATTTTAAAAGAAAAATCACAGTATATTTAGAACTCATTCCATCTTTGTGGCGAATATCTGGAGGCACCTGCAACTCTGTTAAATATTAATGGGCTTGCAATTGTCTTTGGGGATAATGCGTATTTGCAAGATCAAAAAAAAAATTTAAGTGTGTATTTAATCGAAAATAGTATCTTTACTTGTGTAAAATTACACGTTTATACACGTAACAATAATAAAAGGGACTAGAAGCCACGCCTTCGGATTTCGCAGCGATTCCTGTTTTAGAGTATCTCGTCGCGAAAAAGATGGCATATATCCATCGTTTGATTTTTGACTTGAGGCATTCGTGAATCTACATTTTCTAGCAGCCTGTCGGATAATGTTTCCTTTTTTTCTTCTGACGTTTAAGAAAGAGACTTGCCGTCGCGAAGAGCGCAGGACCTTTTCATAATCTATATTTAAAGGTGCCAATAAAAAGACACGCGCGAGAGAAAGAGATATTATTTTCTGTTGATTGATAGAACGTGGATGACCCGTATCATTTTTAATTAGCTCTTGTTTTTACTATTATCGACAGAGGAAAGAAAAGAGAAGAAAGAGAGAGAGAGAGAGAAAGGAAAGATCATCAAAGTTGGCCATCGAGAGTAGTTAAAATAAAATTTTGTGACAGCGCGTTTATGTATGCGCTCTCTTTCGATCGTTATATATTTGAGAGACTGTTTAGAACCGATGGCGAACGCTAATTAAACACTGATCGATCATCGTAAAGAAGAAAATTACAAAATAAAAAATGAAGGAAGAATCGAGTAATGTATTATTACGACAAACACATTTTGTCACATTTTAAAAAGTGGGTCCAGCCTGCTGAAAGAACACTGCAGAAAAGAAAGTGGCAAAATATAATCTTATGTAACATCGTATATAGAGAAAAATATGCGCATTCCTTATCCCTCATGACAAGAAATCCCACATTAGCTAATCTCTATACCAGTATGAATATAATTGCATCGTGTCGAGATTTATAATTTTATTATTTTGACATGGACATGCCAAGTTTTATTTAATTTGATCCGTTCAGTAAATTCATTAAATCAGATATTAATATATTTCAAATTGTTTGGAATTAAGATAATAGGTGCAAGAATTAAAATAAAATTTTCTAGTTTCAAGAATATTTTTCTTTGGAATATACAATTTATTTTGAAATTACAAGAGGATATTTATTATATGTATTAAACATCGTTATTGACTTTTCTTTTTAATTGCAAAATTTTTTGGCAATAAGTTTAAAAAAGGAAAAGGAATCTAAAAATTTATTTTCGTTAATTTATAGGAAAAAACATGTTTTTTTATTTACGCAACATTAAATGAATCGAAGCATTTTGTAACGTCAGGCGCTGAGAAAGCGCGGGAAAAGGCGAAAGAATAAATGTCAATTTGAAAATTCTCTAGAATATCTCGTCTAGCTCCTTTCCGCTGGTCTTGAAAAAGGCGGGAAATCAACGCAGGGATAGAAGTTCTCTAGGGAACTATCTAGAGAAACAGTCCAGTCTACGGTTCATCTGCTACGCGTAACGCATCTAGTCCGCTTGAAGTGTATTGTTATATGTTAAAATTTTTTTTATTATAGTATTGTAATACGCGAAAACGTGATTCTTAAGAACCGATTCGATCCAAGGATCAGAAAAATTATAAAGATATTTGACGATATTCACTAGGATACTCTACACAACTATATATATAGGTACGATATACTGATATTATATGTATATATATATATAACATATAAATTTTGTAATTTAAAATATAATTTCATAAAAAATGCTTATGTGTAGAAGATTAGAACAAATTTTCATTTTTAATTGATTATTTTTAATTGATTATACTGATTATTTTATTTTTATCTCTAAAATCTCGTCCTCTTTAAACTGAAACGTTGATTTTTATTACAATTACAACTCGACGTAGCTAAATAATTTTCAACTCCAACTTTTTTTGATTTTCAAATTCACAAGCTTCTATTATTGATTTATTATTGATTATTCATATATTGTACAAGTTTTTTTGAAACTTACAGTATATAAATGGAACTATATATATATATATCAATATTAGCTCCGATTCGCGCTGGTAAATCGACGCATTAGAAAATACAATTTTGTAAAAAAAGGAAGATAAGGGGAAGAGAGAAAGCCTATTTTTTATAGAAATAATATAAAATGTCGCATAATAAAAGTAATACTCGTGAAATATCGTAAAGTAATCATTAAAAAAATAACGTCGATCTTGAATACACATAAAAACGAGAAGCTTTTCTTTAATCATTATATCGTTCTCCCAAAAAACGAGTATTATTGTACAAAGTATATACTAATATATTAAATATATGCATAGTACGCAAGTTACACTACTAATTTGCATACTACGCACGCAATTTGGGGGAAGGTACAATGTTAAATGTGGGTCATTTATTCTGCGCACGATGACAAACTTACTCGCTATATGTCGTATGGTTTGTGCCGTGTTAATTATAACAATTTATATGGAAATTACATATATAATTATTAGAGCGCGCGTTATTAGCTTCGGGAAGATATAACGATGAGGAATTATATATCTACAAAATTTTTTCGTTTCGCCATAAAACGGCATTAATGGATGACTCGGTGCCTCGTTTTCGCAATATTTTGAGATATTTCTCGTTTAACTCGATCGTTCGCAGCAGATAGCGACTTTTTATTCATTTACATATCATCAATATAAATATTTCAGATAAAATTTATTTAGTACGAAGAGAATATGCAACATTTTTATCAGTTCGGATGCTAGAGATTTTTTTCGAATAGCTTTTTCGGGATTTTTTAAACTCTTATTAATTAATTATTATAATATGTCATTATATTCAGAAAATTATTATTATCATCCCTGCTTATCAATATTTTGAAGAACGAAACGAAATTAAATTGACTGAAGAATTAAGACAAGGACACATATCTTGTGAACTTGAAATACCTTGTCTCTTATAAGCTTTGGATTACATGTTTTTTATTACATACATTCTTATATACTCATTGTTGCATAAAATATTAAAATAATTACCAATGCATTTTTAGATTCTGTTTAAAGAAAAGTATTATGCTTTTGAAAAAATATCAATCATCAAAATTTTTCAGTACAAAAAAAGAGCATTCGATATTATGTATGCTTCGGAAACGAATAGCATATTTATCTGAAAAATTCTTTATAATTGATGATAAATAAATGTTACTTCATTAGATGAGAAGATAAATGTTACATACGTTATCTTCGCTTAACTTAGAGCACGATTTTAGCTATTTTATCTAAGATTAATTAGAATTACAATATTATGTACATAAAAAGAGATGTTGCATTGGCACAGCAAAGATGTGTGGCCCGGACTGCCATCCACAGTTTTCTCTCAGCAAAAATTGTTCTATCATTAATTAATACATGATTTTTGTGATTTTTATATGACGCGTACTTGGATTTGAGGTACTTGCTTTCGTTGTGCTTTCTCAAATAGTCGCGCGCCAATTAAGAAAAATACACATGTCATTTCATTTAAAAAGTATTTAGTTATTGCACATCGCGATTATTCTCATGCTAATTTTGTGCTGCGTCTAAATTTCTTCTACCATGTATACAAAAACAGCGTGAAGATAGAACATTGATGAAAAGTACTTTTTAATTTATGAAAATATAAAAGTTTGTGTATATTCGATAAATGAACCGGATTTAAATTATTTCAAATATTTCACAATTTAAAACTAAATTAAAAGTTTGCAAATTTCCCGCACGCGAAAACTATCATATATTTGTTCGAATAATACTGTAGAATTATATTAAATACTTTTCGATATTGCAAAATATCTACACGATTAATAAAATTAATTAATTAAACGATCAGCATTTTTCACGTATCGCTTCAAGATCGGGATAATATTTTCAATCTACATAAAGAAACGCGATAAAATAAAATAATGATTTAATCCTTTATCGTTTTTATTTTTATTCATAATATGAATAAAAAACATACTAATTATATTAATTATCTACATGTATTATATATCGACTTCCTTGCAGCGCCGTACACTGCCAGGTCAGTATTTATTAGATGGTTGGCAGTCTCGGCTTTAATGGAATGTTACGGTTACATTATCTAATTAATGCGAGCGATATGATCTACAGCTACCGCGTCACGTAATTATACTATCTTCGTTCGTGCCTGTGTTCGCCACATTGTTCTTTTCTTTGTCACAATATACTAATAAGTATAATAATCTAAAATTATTAAGCCGCCCAATTTCAAAATAAGTTTATTATTAATAATATCGCTTTCTGGCATTCGCAAGATGTGTGTTGTATTTATTTTTATTTTAATCTTTCGAAAACCCAGCTGTTTAAAATTATGTACATCAATTGGTGACTCGTAATCTTTGCCAAATACATTTTGCTTTCATTTCCAAGAATCGCATATTTCTTAATACCTATATCAAGTAATTGTTGTAATATATTTAATCATTTTATATATTTCTATGTGATCACTTTAACTAATAAAAAAATTTATCAAAGAGAGAATAACCTTGTTTAAAAAAATCAAATAAAGAGCTTATATATCTATATCCTTTTTCAAATTATCTGAAATGCACAAGCTTTTCTATATAAAAAATTTAACGATCTGTTTAATATCATTACAAATTACAATTTTTTGTTAATAGAAATCTATCTCTCTTTCTTTCTATTCAAAAATATTTTTATATATTTTTATAAATTATATCATTCACTATATAATTAACATGTAACAAAAATAGAATTATATGCAGTTTAAAGAATAAACTATTTTTATGGTATAATAATCTATATAAACAACTTGTATATGTCAGTATCATAAAAATAGGATAAAAAATGGAAAATTTATCAAATATGTCACACAAATGTGATATCTATAACTGATTTGATTATACTATTTTTTTGTTAGATTTTTTAAGTAGGATAGTTCTTCTTTGCTTAATAATAGCGATTTAAAATCCATCTTTTGATACTTTAATGAAGCAGTATTTTCTATAATTATAATAGTTGATTCTAATGTGTTTATAAAATCTGTAATATATGTATATAAAATAATACAACGATATAATAATGTTTAGAACATATAAAAATACTTTAACACACTCTCATTTATTTCAAATTTTTTTAAAAAATGTAGATTTTAAAATTATCGCAGAGTATTTTTCTAATAAGTCATAATAGAAAATTCATTATAAGACAAGGATATCGCATAGAAAAGTATAAAATCATTAAATATCGTGTCGGTTTTCAAAATATGTGACAGAAAAATCTAGATGTGTGGGGTTTCTCGCGCTTTATATTACAATATAAAAAAGCTACAAAGCTGCAAGTACGAGAAACCTTCAATCCTTCTAGTCTACTTTTAATTAGAAATTCACCTCTCGTTGCTCTTATGACACAGCTAACTTTGAAAGCATGATAAGTCAGTTTTGAATGGAGTATTGATTATGTACATTGTTTATATGCAAACAGTATTCTCTAATAGTACATTTGTATACATGTAATTTTATATGCATCCCCAGTTTTTTTTCAATTTAGAAATATTAATATATATATATATATGTATGTATATATAACAAATTTTTCTCTACCGTCATATCTCGTGTTTAGGTACCTAGTTCGGATGTTTCTCTATTACACATCATTATATTTTTTGTAAAAGGCTTGCCAGCCAAGATTAATCGAATACGATAAACGGGGCATGGCAAAAATTTATTTAAGGAAAGACTTTTACAAAGTCAGCGCATAAATCTAATTAGCTGCCTCTCTTATTTAATTCACATCTTGCTTCTCGAAGTAGTATTCTACGCGAATTTAAAACGAATATGTATAAATGCAAATGTATATGCACTTTTATAATATACATATGCATATATATATATTTTATATATACATATAATATGCATATGTATATCTGTAGCAATGAAAATGCGATATATGTATAATATTCATACCTATCACACACACTTATATTATTTATTCATTTATTCACTCGCTCACACATATGCACACATTGCTGCCCGCGTCACGAGTAGCATAACGAATGAATCCTCGACCTTGTTTAAATGATTTCAACGATTAAAAAAAACAGTTCTACGTATTTACACGATTTCTCTTTTTTCGGTTACACAGCACGCAGTTACCGTCATATATGTATATGTGTATAGCTATCTATACCGAGCCATATATCATCGAACACGAAAGCACTTGAATAACGTTTCGTTTTACCCTGATCTTTTAACATCCAACGTTCAATGACAATCAGTGAAAATTGTAAGGTGTTCTCTATTGTATTCGCTCAAGGCGTGTTAGAATTTGCGCGGCAGTGTTAGTTAATGAGCGATGAGAAAACAGTGCACAAAACAGCGGAAAATATTTTTCGAAAATACGCACGAGACGATCTTATTAAGACTGCAAACTTGGTGTTCATAATACTAAGCATCATAAAAACCTTAACATTAATTAAACATTTTGGTGTTGTAGGTCAATACTCTGCTAGTGTGATTAAAGCTGATTAAAAAAAAAATGAAAATTCGCATTTTATAGATTTTTTCACATAAATCGAAAATACATTTTCCGCCGTTTTTACTATTTTAAGAAAATCTCAAGATGCTCATCGCTAGAGGCACTCTGTCCGCGATGCGAAACTGTCAAGTAAATGCGCACGTGTAATCATATCGCGATCGTTATTACAACGCTAGCAGAACCAGTTTTTTGTGTATGTGCACCATTATAAAATTCCTTGCTCATTCCAGTTCCTTTTTCCTCGGAGTTTCTTCGAGGATGTTTTGCCATATCAATGGCAATTGAACAGAAATGAAAAACCTAAATTTACATAAAAAATTAAATGCGATATAATACATGCTTATTAACTAGATTAATTTTATGCACCATGGCAAAATCGCGTTGCGACTCTAAATTTTAGTTAGACATTTTTGAGAAATACGATATAATTACAACTATGATAAAACTGAGATCCAGATTCATTTTTTCTTGGCGGCTTGATTGTGCATGAATATAATAATAAATTCAAAACTTGCAAGTATCATCCGGTATATGACACTCTTGTTATTCAGTACTTTAGAATCAGTGAATTAATCGATATTTTTCTTTATCGATTTTCTTTTCGCAGCAACATTTCATTCGGGAATAAATTTTTTATTACAGTATCAAATTTTTAGCATGCATATATCCCTCGAAGAAACTATATACGCTTGCCATTATATTCTCTCTTCTCGAGAGCTGAGTTTATCGATAATCATGCTCTCGTCCGTATTCCTCGCTATTACCAATATTCACAGCACGACAAGAAGTGCACAACGATAATTAGTCTTACTTAGATCTCTCTCTATGCTTTGCTTCGCGTCCTACATCGGATATTTTAAACAAAACGCATAAATGAGGCACTTGCCCGCGAATCTGTATCGGCCATACTAAATATTCCATTCCTGTTATAGATCAAGATTTGCCAACAATTAACACACGGAAGGCACGCCTCGTCTCTCGCGCGAATGCTTAAATGTCTCTACACAATGTGTTTCGCTTTTTTTCTATCTTGCATCAATCTAAGCATCTAACAGGCCACTGCTACGAACACAGTCCTCATATGGAGATATCACATTACATTACTACAATTCAATTCTTCAACTTCAGTCATCGTTGTCGGCATACACTTTTCCTTACATTCTCTTGTCGTCATTTTCATAAAAAAAGAATACATAAAGAAACAATTTCAAATGATCTAACTCTATACAAAATTCCACGGTAGTCGTGAGCATGGAAATACGCGACGGATATATACTTGGCAAAGCTTGTTGAAAATACCATAGAAAAGTAGATCCTTGGCTCGATCATGAGACTATTTTCTTTACACCGATTTATGACACAACATGCGAGGTTATTTACCAGTGTATATATGATCACGATCGCATTTCCTGATTTTTTCCCCCATTTTTAGCCGTATTTCATTGTAAAATTTGAAAAAAGGAGAGGAGAAATGTTATTAGTAGGTATTCAAGATAGTTCCTGGCTCTTCTTCTTCGTAATCAAGTTATAAAAGAAATATACAGTTATCTTTTACTTCCAGCACTGCTATTTCCTTAGATGCACAAAGTTATATGTTTAAACGCATTTTACAATCAAACCATAAAGCGAGTCGTTTAATTTATTGATGATACTGATCACTTTTGCGGCGCTTTGCTTAAACCGCGTTTAGTTTGCGTCGAAAACACATCGAGTTCGTGCCGTCGTATGTTTACGGTAGTTTGTGTTCCTAAGCAGAAAATTATTATCCTCGCTATTATAATGGGCCATGGACTGAGATCGCGGTGGCGGACTAGCCACATACGTGATCATATTGTTGAAGTTGGGCAAAAACTGTGGATTAAAGAGCGACAGGATTCTCTCGTTGAGCTCGCGCGGATTTCGAGTGGGTACCATATAGTGATCTCGCCCGTTGTTCGTTAATTCCCCGTGCCGATCAAATCGATCATCGTTGACGGCGGGACGATGTGAGCCGCAGAGATCGTCGAGACTATTGGCACTGTCGCTGTTGCCGGAATCTTCAAGATCACACGTTATTGGTGCATTTATTAGTGTAGTCTCGATACACTCGACGGACTGATGGTATCGAACACATCTCGGACCTGTTGCAGATCGCTGCTGCGCAGATTCATATGAATCATGGTACTCGAGCGTGCAGGTCTCATCGTTTATGATGCTTTCGTAGTGATCCTCATCCAACTTATGTGTATTATTGGTGTGGTCCGTAGCGATGCCGGTGGTGAGGCTCGTAGGCGGCGTCGTCCCGTCATCATCCTCATCGTCTTCGCCATCTTCGTCATTGCGTTCGTCCGACTCTGCGATGTCGGAGGAAGAGGAGATGGAAGATGCGCCAGAACCCGTGGGGTCCTGTGACAAGCCTCAGACGGCTCTGTGTCGCCTTCTGTATCATATGTACGTTTTCTTCACTTTCTGCACCGGCTTATTTTCTGCAGATGAATTGGCATTCTTGCCGTTTGGATTCTTAGGCGGCACATTCAGCACCAGATTGATGGATTTGTTGTTGAATCCAGGTGATTCCGAGCTCTCGGTTAGTCGATTGAGCTGTTGCCGCTGCTCAGAAGGTTCCGGATACGATGAGCCGCGTAATCTCTGAGAGAACCAGAAACCGAAAGCGAAACCAGCCACCAAGGAGCAGAAACAAGTGCCTATCAGTGCACCTGTCAACGTTTGAGCCGAATATACCACCGGGGTGACAGTCACGCCTGTAATATATATCGAGAAATCGCTTTTATTTTTTTAATAATTTAAAAATTAACTTGAAACATTGCAATTTTCAAATTTTATTTTCTTGAAAAAGAAGTTTCGCATAAAAAAGAGAAGCATTACATTGAAATTCCTATATTGTTATCTATAATGTTATTCTTTCATATAAGATCGGTTAAGTATAATAACGGATCACCCTATATATTAGCGCGGATCGGTAAAACACAGATTAGTTGTGCTAACATAAAAGTGAATTTGAGGAATAAATGAAATATTATGAGAGGAGAATTGCCTTAAAGCGGGATCGCGCGAATTATGAGTATAGGACTTTCGACTTCGAACACTGAAAGTAAAATACTGTCTGCGTGAAGTGTGACGGAATGAGCAAGTTTTGTATAGCGCAAATGATTACCTTGAGGCTCGTTAGCCCTTGGCTGCGTACGTCCGTACTGATTTTCCCGATCCAGCTCGATGACGATTTCATTGTCCCGTTCATCGGGCTGCTCGTCACGCCCAATTTCGGGCGCCACCGCTGGTAGCACGGGCTTCGTCATTTCTGGAGTAACATTCACCCAATATGATGATAGACGATAGAGATGATTACACATACAAAATGATTTCGCATACGTATTACAATAGGTGTTACATTTGTCTTTGCATCTGCCTTAGATAGATGCTTTCGAATTATATTTAGATATCCATGTTTAGATATTCCTGACTATTGATTAAAATATATTTATATCCTACGTTGTCACTTTTTGACTTTAACGTTTATAAATTATCAAATTGTCAGACACAACTTTAAAAGTCATGATGTATGAATATCTAGATATGATCTGGAGATCCGACCTGGAAATGCTGTGAAGCATATATGACATCTAGTGTACGCATGAATATATTATGAGATGACTGATCGTGAGCTGTGTTAGCCATGCGAGCAAAACTCTTAGCGTAGTTGAATGCGTGAAGTATTATTTAATGTTCACTAGGAGCTGCAAAGGGTAGCTTCAACATTTATTGCATGCATTGTTTAGTGATATTTTCTTTTCAAAGAAAGAAAACGTGCCACGTATTAAAATTCACATATTTAGTTGTTATTTATATTAGTTATGCTATTTCTTATTTTTAAGATTAAATTAAAATAAAAAAAGCATTTAATATAAAATATAAAATATTTTATATTCATAGATTTGTGAGAAAGAAGAAAATGAGAGAAGAAATAAAAATAATTTATAGAAACGTAACTAAAATAAACACACTTGGTATGAGAATGGAAGATTTAAGAGAAAAAATTTTGTAAATTGCAAGAAAGCAATCTTTTCAAACGTCCTATTTAATTTTTTTATTTTATATTTTAATCTCCCCTGATTTTTTCTTTTCAAAATAAGAAATAATAACGAAGCGAGTAATGTATACAAGCAAATAAATTTGATTATGTTTGCACTAGGAAAATAGGTGTTTGAAAGAACTATGACGCGTCGAAAAATGCGCAGAAAACTTATCAAAAATTTCAAATTTCTTTTTAAATCTCTACGTATGTTAAATTCATAGTGAAGATTTATGAATGCAGGCTTCAGCGTAAACATGATTCTGCTGTTTATTCAAAATAGGAAAATCAGAAATAAGCTCGAATAAATTGCGTGCTCGTAATATTCAAACAGTTCGAAGTAGAAATGTTCTAATTTCAAAAGTTCAGATGATATTTGATATCATATTTGCAAATTATCTCATATAACTTTTCTCTCTGATACACGTCGTCATGTTGCAAAAAAAAAAGAGTAAAAAATGAAACAGACAATCAGGTCGTATAAAATTATCGGATAAAATTATTAAGCAAGCGACGAAGGCATGTGCCGTCGCATAATTGACCGATTCCTGAAAATAGAACACGGATGTTTTAATATCATACTAATGTAATCTATACACCGGACGTACCTTGCTCATATCCGCAGCTTCTGTGTCTCCCGGTCGGGATATCTTGAAATAGCGTTTTGCTAGTGTCGCTATCGTGAAGTTTCGTCGGCACCGCGACGCAGAGATTCCCAATTGCGTCCCAAGCGCAATGGGGATCCTGCAAAGCGACGCAAGATCTGCAGGTAGCCGCTGCAGGCGAGTCGCAATGATGCAAGGGAACCGCGCGAATCTCAGAATCCGCGAACACTACCAATTTACTCGCTTCGCCGGCTAAATGAACTACCACAAGGTCCTTGACTGCTTGGCCTGTAAAAAAGGGAATTGCACGTTTCACAATAAATGTGCGTATATATAAAAAATAATGACATTGTACATATTAAATAATTTCTTTTCTAGTCGTACATATGATAAACACACCACTATAACGATTATATGATAAATTTACTTACCGAATTTTAATACCTGGACATCGCTGACAATAACTTGGCCAACACTGTCACGTGTCTCGGGTGCGCGTGTGTTGAGTGCCTTCAGAACACGGCCGTCATCTGTATGCAACCAGTTTATTTTGTTAATTTTGTAGAAATATATATATATATATATATATATATATATATATATATATATATAATAATCATTATTATAATATATAATAACTTATTAATCGTTAATGTATATATATAATATTAATCGTTATTATAATATATAATAACTTAAGCGTTATTATATATATATATATATATATATATATATATATATATATATATATATAGATATAATAATGCATAATTATATATAAACATAATAAATAATCAATATATAATTACAAATAAAATAATAAATAAATAATCGTACCTGTTCCGATGTAAAGCATATCATAAGCTTTGCCATCCAATGCTTTTACTTGAGGATCTACAACGACTTTGGTAAATCTGTAACTGCAAACATGAAAATAGCCCATATTAAAAAATATATTGCGCTATAAAAATATATTATTAAAAAGAGATATAATATAATCGTCATAAAATTAATCTTTGATAAAAAAATCTTTGTTACAAAAAAATCTATACAGAAAAAATTTTCACATTTTTTCATATGGTACGCATATTCTAAAAAAATCAATATTAATTGGGATAAAATCACTCACTTAAAACTGGTTTTAGTTATCACAGGTAATGAAAAGTAGGATTGCACCGCATCGTCCATGAGAGGATGAGCTTTGACGAAGTTGACGGTGATGTCCGGAAGCGTCCTAGAGTCATTAACACAGGCACCAGGTCTCGGCTCAGGTACTTTTTCCGGAAGTACTCGCAGCCAATTGCTGTTTATAGTCTCCTGTTCCTTGAAAGCACTCTGGAAGACCTCGAGAATGTTGTCCATGGAGAAGGCGCATACAGCCGAGCCTCCGATAGAGTTCACCGGAGTCGTGAAAACCCCGTACACCAGACGCGCAGATTTGCCCGCATATCGACCGTCCGTAACATCGCTCGTTGATTCTGGAGACAAAAAAAATATTTGAGGTATGTATGTTCACCTGTGGAGCTGATGAATTGTAAGTATTATAAACGTTCATTAATCAAAAAAATGTTTCGTCTGGAAAATTAAATCGAATAATAAATGCTAAATTAACAAATTCAACGTTGTTCAATATGAGCTTCCGAAGAATAAAAAGAAGATTTCAAATTATATGAAAAATACTCATTGGATTTAGGTCTTAGGTAAGAGGGCTTAAGTAAGTCAAGATTTAATAACAATTTCACTGTTTTGATCGAAAAGCTATTTAATCATTATATTCGCGGAATATGAAACATTGAAAATTCTAGTAAATTATTTTTCGAAATATCGGCACGGAAAAAAAGAGAGAAAGATCTCTTTCGCACTATTATCTATTTTATGGTGCAAAATGCAAGATGAATGATTATTTTACAGCCGGATGTGCCTGAAGATAGAAACGTTGATCGAATATTGATGTGGCAACAGATCAAGGACCTTTGCATTCATTCCAAATTTCAAGAAATTCTATTATTTCTATTTATACACTATTAATACATTAATCAGTTTCAATCTTAAATTTTCATTAATTTTTTTCATACATTGAATACATCCAAATTTTAGAAGGTATCTCTACATGTTTTAATACGATTTTGACAAAAAGAAAAATGCTAGTTATAAAATTAAAGTGTTAGAAATTACAGCTAAACAATATTATAGAATTTTAAATGTAAAAATGTATTAAACATGAAATAAAATCGAACAAAATAATACTATATATTATTTTATATATTATATATTAGCTGATTGTATATATTAAATTTGATGATTCTTGACAAGTGATATTGATTATATAAAATGTGGCAATTATATAAATGTTGCAATTAAATTGTTAAGAAATACACACACACACACACACGCACGCACGCACGCACGCACGCACGCACGCACGCACACATATATTCATCATATTCTAGCTATTATTTAAATATTATTTTGACCGAGATGTTGAAATATTTTTTGAAAGATAATTATAGAGAGACAGACTGCACATGTACTCCGCGTTATTTAATTTTTAAATGTTTTTCACAAATGTTACTATAGAATTCCTAACATATATGGGAAAATGACAAAAACAAAATGCAAAACAAAATATCTTTTTTTTGGATATTCCAAATAAATCGCGCTTTGAATGCGGTCAGTTTGTCGAGATGGATATTATCTGTAATTTACTGAAATTAATTATACACAACTCAGAAAGATGCTGAGTCTGTCGGTCATTTTATGCTATTCCTTTTACTTATAAATCAACAATTTAAATTTTAATTTTACTCTTTAAATCAATTTAAATTAATTTAACTATTTAAATCAAATATTTAAATTTTAAAATTAAAATCGAATCATTTTGCGATTACCAGCAAATCGATTTGACAATAAGATACGTTCATCGAAAGATTCCAATAAACTTATCGGCATTGCATCTACTACTACGCATGATGCTCAAGCGAAGATGTATCAATGTATTTGCAAGTATGTCATTGAGAGTTATTCTCATCATTAGATGCAAAATTGAAGCAATAAGCGGAAGTTGATTTCGCGATGCTTCTCATCAAGTATTCTCGCCGTTTGGAGGCGCGCCAACTTTAGTAAGCATAGAAATTTCAATTCGATACACAGCGACAATATTCTATTCGAGAACAGTCCTCCGCACCATCTTGTTCATCCTCTCGACTCTTAGCCGCGATGGTGCCACTGCTATTGTGCCTCGCACTCGAGATTAGTCCATTTCGTTGGTAGTTGGAGCTAACTTATCTAATTGCGCTATATCTGTATATATAAAATCGGATAAACGCGAGAAATATCGTAGAGATATAAATATTAGAGATATATCGGTACCTTTTGTTATAGTGCAATGTTATGTCTCTGTTATTATAAGAGAATATAATGCCACGCCGTAACAATGCATCTTTAATATTTATATGTGTATTTGCAAACAGCAAGCTACAACTCTTTCTGTTGTACGTTAATATAAAATGCTACATGTAAATGTATATAAATATTAGAAATGCAAGAGTATTGTTACAGCGTAGTATTATTTTTATTGCATCGCCAGGCAGGCAATGTAACGCAATAAAAAATGTCATAATTCATTTTTTAATATTCGTGTTTGCGATTTGTTTAGTTTTGGATACAGAGATTTTCCAGGATTTTTTCCATTGTTTTTCGAGTTTTAATACAATAGTGAGTGCATTGGCAGAAATTAAAAATCGGTCAGCCATTAGTCGTTCCTTCTTGAAATTTTTTCAAACGCGCAACTAGTTAAGTTGCATTTCCCTCCTTCTTACGGCATTTCATCGAGCGCATTGCGAGGGTACGTATGGAGGAGAAATCGTAGAAAACTTGAAAGGCAGAAGAGCGCAATATATGTGTACTAAGTAGCGACTAACGGGGCGTAGAAGCGAAGAGGCCTCTTTTACGAGCCCTTTTAGAAGCGGCGCGAGAGAGCCCTCGTTTGAAACTACTCGAGCGTAGTCACGATCGAAGCCGCACGCGAAAAGATATGCTCGCATATGCATACTCACGTATTTCGTTGAAATAGAAGGGGTACTCGCCCGGTACCGAACAGTTGAGTCTCGCTTTCAGAAAACTCGTCCATCTGTCGCTAAATGCGTGTGGCCCGCCCTTATCGTGCTGACAGACTCTACCGACTCGCGAATAGACCGCCTGAAACGTGCAAATCGAGCGAAACCCGAATATTAAAAACTCCAAAGTACTTTCCTCTTATTCCCTATAACATGAATACATAACAGCAATCGCGATATTTTTACGCTGAGGAGATCAATTTTTTCCGCAATCTTGATAAAAATGTTTCATATATATCGTAAAATATAGAATGAAATTAATAATAATATAAATAATATTATTCTTTTATATAAATCTTGTAATTTTGATCAATTTTTTTTCTCAATTAGAATCGTAAATATTTCTGATGATATAATAAAAGTGGAGTAAAAAATTTACAGTGAAAGACTTGCTGAAAAATATCGAATGCGCGAAAAAAAAGAAACTATAACTCTTACCTTTCCGCAATTCATGTATTCCACGGCTGTCTCGCGATAGAAGAAGAATACGTAATCCTGATACGCAAACGAGCTGACAAAGTTGGGACCTGAAATAATGAGATTGTATTGATTCGATAATCAAACGGTACGTTGAAGTTTCTTCTATAGAATATTTCAGAATTAGCATGAAAGCGAACGCATAAAATGTTCTGTTATTCGTCAAAAATACATATTGAGCGAATTTGTATGTCTCCGCATAACCGGCGGATATCGATGAAATTTGAATGTCGTCTCGCAATTTGTTATGCGTACAACTTTCAAGCTATAAAATCGAACATTGTGAAAACATTATTCTAACATGACACTTTTTTAAATAGAATTTTTAGAAGATATATATAAGGTATCTATATCAAGACTTGTAAAAAATTCTCCAATCTTCCAGATATTTTTGATCAAAATTCCAAAGTAGAAAGAATATTTTAAAGATTTCTTTGTGATGCAGCTTTCTAAAATCAATTTTTTTAATGCATGCCTTTTCTAATGTTTTTCTAAAAATTTTTTTTTCTAATTCCCAATAAAATTTCAGGTTTCCCAAATTTTTCCAGGCAATGGACAGCCTGATATATAAAATCGCAAATACAATTTACATATAAATTTCGATTTCTTTGACAAAATTACCGTTCAACTGATTGAGATCCGAGCGTTCGGTGCGAATTTTCTCCCTGTGAATTAGCGGCTCGCCACCGGAGAAGTCGGCCACCGTCGCGGCGTATAACTGTCCCTCTGAAACATGCATAAACGTTTCCGTCAGTCAGTCTCACCTTCCACATTTGCAAGCTAAACGAGCACCATCAGGTCGACACGGGGGTTATACAGCGGGCTCTCGGGTGTTAATTCATCCTCCACCTTTTGGAAATTACCCGTTGAATTTACGTCGGCGGAGACTATCCGCATGATGATCCCGCGTTTGTGTGCACGCAAAAGGACGACATTCTGTACGGCATAAGCGAACTTTCGCCTCCAGCTATCAGAGTCGTCGAAGGATCGACTACTGGAAACTGGAGCGAGCAATTATACCGAGTTTAATACCGCCAATCATCTACCGCTCCCTCCCCCGAATTTACATGACTCTCCGCATTAATCTGAACGTAAAGTGCATCAATAACACTGTAAACAAATTTACTGAAATTTCAAACATCGTCCACAGCTTTTTTGCAGACACGCTCTTCCGACTTTGTAGAAAATTTCTTTACAGCGCATATAAATTCTTTATCAAACAAATAAAGAGAGAGTGTGCTAAAATTTGACGGACAAATTATACAGACAACAGCAAAAAGCAAAAAAAATTTTCGATTTGCGGGCATAGAAACTTCGTTTGAAAAATTTTAACAAAAAAAAAAAACTAT
The DNA here is from genome assembly GCF_021464435.1 of Cataglyphis hispanica. Taxonomy (NCBI): domain Eukaryota; kingdom Metazoa; phylum Arthropoda; class Insecta; order Hymenoptera; family Formicidae; genus Cataglyphis; species Cataglyphis hispanica. The sequence goes on along the minus strand of NC_065966.1, from coordinate 691,117 downwards.
ATCTTCCGCCGGAGAAGGAGTCTCGTCAGAGATTCTGCGAGGTCCTGCGAGATCCTGTCTCGTTGCGTGTAGCGGACAATTTTTCTCTGTGTCGCGGCAATCGGTCGCAAAAGCCCGGAAAAAGCCCCCTGGATTTGATCGTGTGTACAGAGTACATCATATATACACAGTTGGCATCTACGGGAGGAGAAGCAGAAGCGACTACATTTCCTTCCGTGCTCTCCTCATACAGGAGAGGATCGTCGAAGGATTCGCGGCGGCTCTCCTGCTCGCGGGGGCCTCTCCATATTTCACGTTCAAAAAGCACGATGGGATTTGAGGCTGGCCAACGTATGCGCGCGATAAGTGTATATAGCGGCCGGGGCGGTCATATATAACGGGGGCGAGGCCAGACTTAGGGGATGAACGTGCCCGTTGCAGGCTACAAATCTACGCCCTGAGCCCTCCAACCAACGCCGATGCTATGCGCTCGCGAATATGGTGAAGCCGCGCGCGTAATACCTGCGGGAAGGAAGGAGGCTTGTGATACACGTATACGCGCTTCGCTCCTCCGCGAGACATCTCCGCGAGAGATCGGAAGCTGTGCACGCGCTGCTCTCCATACTTAGGAGTGATTTAATGCACCGTCGCCGACGCGTTACGTCGTCTCAACTCGCGTCTAAACTCTCGGCAAAACTTTCTACAACGAACGGGTTGAATCGCTAATAAAGTAATACATTAATAATAAGGGAATTTTAAACAACCAAGTGATTTTAGGCAACAATACTTGTCAATTTCGATTTAAAAAAATTACATTTTCTTTGCGAGCTAAAAGCTATTTTAGGTGTGAAACATATGTTATTATGCGCTTGATACAGCTTCTATCCGAAGAGAGACGGATTTTCATTCAAAAATAAATTGTCACTCACTTATGAGCCATTATATATATATATTTTTTTTTTATTTATGAACTATTTTAATAAAAATAATAGAACGAATTGCAATTTGGCAAGTAAAGGTCGATTGTGCCTGCCGGCAGATATTAAATTTTTACAAAAATGTAGAGATTTTTGCTACCTAATAATAGAGTGTCTCGGTGTATCCTCAATCCTAGAAGAGAGGATTTCGAAGATGGCGAAATTTCTCAACGTAAAAAGAAGGTATATCTTACAAAGTGGTAGCACTAGAAGCACATGCAGTGTCACAAAGCGTCTATCGGTAAAGCCAAGAGATGAAACTTTTGAAGAAGTCCTTGGAAGCAGCAGAGATTCCGTAAGATCCTCTCAAAATCAACGGATGATACGATGATGGAGCGCATTCTATTTCCCGCGGGAGAATACATATCCTAGGAGGCAACCCCTTGAACCATCGCTAACGGATCCTGAATTATTTCCCGGGATTCTGGCAACGAGCAAGCCGAATTCATTTCTTCACACATATAATGGTAAAGATTATCCATGTATTTAAAGTAACACAGCGTGTTCTAAATATTCCAACACGTTCAAGAGAGAGAGAAAAAAAATTAATTATTGAATAAAAATAATAAATATAAATATAATATATAAATATAAAAATATAAAAGTAGATACAATATATAAATATAAAAATAAATATAAAAATATCAATGTAAATACGATATATAAATATAAAAATATAAATATTAATATAATATATGAAAAGGCTTATTCTGGAAATTGCTTGATAGAAAAGAAAAATTCATTGCTCATGACAATCGCGTATCTAACGAATATCTACGAATCAATTTTCTCTGCAGATAAAAAATATATATATATTTCTTTACGGATGAAGTATTTAACAATTAATCCAAAATTTTTTCAGTTATATAATTATCTTTCATTACATTTAAAATAATGAATAATAAATTAACATGGAGTCGCATATATATATATATATATATATATATATATATATATATATATATATGTATGTATGTATGCATGTATGTATGTATGTATGTATGTATGTATGTATGTATGTATGTATGTATGTATGTATGTATGTATGTATGTATGTATGTATGTATGTATGTATGTATGTATGTATGTATGTATGCATGTATGTATGTATGTATGTATGTATGTATGTATGTATGTATGTATGTATGTATGTATGTATGTATGTATGTATGTATGTATGTATGTATGTATGTATGTATGTACGCCTTTTAATCATTTGCGTTATTATATATTACGTTATTTTCATTCCATCAATTTATATCATATTACAACTACATGCATATAACTGCGTAATTAGAGCAATATTGAAAATAACTAATACAAAACAAAAATTGATTGATAATTAATGTATTAATTGCAACTTTCATTTATTACATCAATTTAAATCACGCGATCACAGACAAAATTGCTACATACATCGTACGCGGATAAAATTGGATATAAAGAACGATAACAAGAATAAAAAAAAATGTCACTTTTGATAAATTGAGAATATGGAGATGTCTAGGGAACGCGATAACCGATTTTATTGCGACCAATTCAAATCGTGAGCTTATATTGATGTTGACATTGTAAAAATTCGTTAGACTTCTGATTGCGTTATTGTTTGACAGATTTTGGTCAAAAGATCAAATGAGAGAACGGGATTTTTCAAGGATTTCTTATACTTGAGAGATAATAATATCAATATAATCAATATATCCATAACCACTTATTTTTATACCTATTAATTCCAAACTGTAATTATTACTACCAATATTGCTATCATTAATATTGACGTTTGAATTTTATTAATTTTTCAACCACATTATAGAGACCACATAAAAATGAAATTTTAAATTCTTAAAAAATATTAAAAAATTTATATTTAATTAAATTTTTATTTAAAAAATTAATATGTCTCGAATACTTAATTAAATAATGTATACAAAAATAGATAGAAAAATTTGAGATATATATTAATTTTCTTTTTATCTCAATTACTGTCTGCTATTTAAATGGATAGCAGATGACATTTTTTATAGTTTAATCCTTTTTATTGATGTAGAAATATCTTATACGGGTTTGCGAAATTTCATTGAAAGCGATGCTTTGCTTTGCCAGAGTATTGATTTGTCGTGGCATTTTAGCGAATACAGGACGCACCCGCGTGTGTCTCGTAATTAGCAAATTATAACGCTCGACATATGAAACTGCGCATGTTAAACATCAACAAATAAAAAGTTTCTCTGACAAACACTATGCAAAGTATGTTTTCACATTAAATTATGTCGAACTTTCATATCATCCTATCGCGTTGTAGAGTCTATAACGAACTTTCTTGTTTGCACATTGAGCTGTTTATACATCGCATAAGTATTATTGCATGTTATCATGATGCTTCACATTGTACGTTAGTCTTATACTCATTATATAATATTTATATAATGATGTAATTGTGTATATAGGCATAGAAAAATTTTTATAGCGCTGACATAATTCTTTTGTTACAATAAATTCGATAAATTAATTCATATCAAGGAATATTAACGCGTCAAATTTGTTAGTTACTTGTCACAAGTAATTACATTGTTGTTATAATTTACATGCGAACTCGATATTCAGGAAATATTTCTGCCATATCACTCAAATTCATTATTCTCAAGTTTCGCACTTTAATTAATTAAACAGATTAAACTAGTATTGCATACATGCTTGCTGATAAAAACATTGTATATGTATTACTGACAAGACAAAAGCAAATTGTCATAAATATCATCCTGTATGCATATAGCGTGCGTAGCATAATATATAACAAACAATAACGCCGCGCATAAATGTGGAATGAAATATCTTTCACTACTGTTTATGTCATCTAAATCTGCATGCCTATTTCCAGGATAATAAAACTGAAATTATAACGGTTACAGTGATAATGGCAGAAGAGAAAGAGAGAGAGAGAGAGGTTTGGAATTATGTCACACGAGAAACATAAATTCGAGAAACACAACGTATAAGAATAATTGTGCCTGTCATTTCTTTAATGACTCTTTATCGCATATGGAGAGTAGATTCATCTTTAACCCTTAACTGGAGCAGTGAGAATGTATTGCGTAACTAGAGCACACAATTTCCATGGACCCATCTCCCTTTTTTATGCTAAAAATAGCGAAAATAGATATGTTAAAAGTGAGTTTATTGCAAGGTGTACAAGCTCTAGAAGAAAACAAGTATTTAGAATACAAAAAAGATTAAATTTATCTAAAATATAAACAAGGGATTCGTTTTTCTAATAATTATTCATCAATTAAAATACTTTTGTGTTTTCTGAAGTTTTCTAAATCCATCTCACCTCAGTTAAAAATTAACACATGAAATTATTGGAAAATAAAATAATTTCTGTTTCTATATTTCATAAAAAAAAAATTTAATTACGAAAAAAATGATTAATCTCTTCCACACGAAATATATATAATACTAAACTAATGATTAAAAAAAAATTAAACGTAGCATATAATTGGCTAAATAATAAACTACTAAATATTGTAAACCGATATTAGAAAAACATGTGCGAGAAATCGTATTGCGTCCGTTTATGTTCAAATGTTATTTTTTTTTCTAAAAAATGAATAATTTGAGAATTATTTGTTAAAACATGTTCCTCAATATTTGCCAGACAGGATATAAATCATGTCTGTATCTCTCAATCGCCTCTGTGCGGAATGTACGAGGACTCGTGATATTCGCTTCTCGTTCTCACAAGTCCCACTCATTGTGGAGCGGTCGAATCTCTCAAGTAGCACTTAGCGTCGTCAAAGCCACGCGTCACCTGTCAAATCTGCTGTAGTGTGCACAGCATATGTTTCAAAATGTAATAAAAATTTCCTCGAATAAATATTTTTCGCAGACAAACGCTTTTCGAATCAATGTAGAGAACAGCACTCTCTCTCTCTCTCTCTCTCTCTCTCTCTCTCTCTCTCTCTCTCTCTCTCTCTCTCTCTCTCTCTCTCTCTCTCTCTCTCACAGACTCTCCGCTCACGCAAAAATGTTTTGATAATAATACTATCTCTCTGATCGTCAAAATCGCTTTTGTTCGCAGAAGAATCTATTCATTGCAATATTAATCAAATTCTCTAGAAAATAAATTCTGTTTGAGCCAAGAGTATAAAAATTCACAAAGACACAAGTCTCTGAATTTTATTCTTCTGAGTGCACTCAATGTTTAATAAAATAAAATTTTGATTACAACTAAGATCTGAAAAAAAAAAAACTTGATTTACGATTCTGAAGTGACACGAATCGATTTCGTATAGTCTTGCGATCAAAGTTGAGCATCGTTACATTGAACAATTTATAAATCTAGATAAATGAAGAAACTCACCGGCAAAAACTGCCGTGCTATTGTGTCGTGGATCGTAAGGACAAAGTCCCAAACCGTCCATGTCGCTTTTCTTCACGTATGCTCCATCCTGGAATACAAATAATAAATTTTGCATTACAGCCTAACTTTTTTTATTTTTTATATTTTATCAATTTATATATATATATATATATATATATATATATATATATATATATATTACGTTCGATAATGTATTTCTATGCTAAAACATGTGCTATATTTATTTCATAGCATTATACAATTGAATACACAATGACATTTGAAAGACATAATAAAGTGGGTGCATATAATCGTTTTTGGATTAACAATTTGAAAGCTTTTGGAAATTGAATCTGACATCGATTTCAAAATATGATTATATTGCTTGAGCGTGTGAGATTCGTGTTCACGAAACAATAAAACAATATACTAGGTGCACCTCTACCGCGAGTGTCAGATATAGTTTTGGCATATGTCGCCTACGATGAATGAGCTTGCTCACACGAGGCTACACATTCTCTTCCTTCCTATATTCCTCTCCTTTCTCTTCTCTCTTTATCTCTTCTGATTCACATTTTATGTGAGAATATGACAGAATATATCTATATATAAGCTATGAAATATTTCGTGAGATATTCACTTTTCGATCATCTCTTTTATCTTCGTATGGGAACTGACTAAAAAAGAGTTTATTTACATAAAGAAATTCTATTTTTTTGAAATAGTAATAATATTTAAATTCCCTAAATTATTCTGCTTATAAAAAATAATAATTCAATATCAAGTTACAATAAATATTTTTAAAAATCTGAATATTTTTTTAGAAATCTGAAACAGGAAACAGTTCGTAAATTTGTTTATCGTTAATAATTAATTTATCTTGTATAGATATCCCATCATTGAGATATTCTCATTTACATATCTGCATATAATGGAAAATGTGTGTAACACTACGTTATAATATAGTTTCAAGATATTAGCAAGTTAATAACTAATTCCAATCGCAATTAGCGCACCCGCACCCTATCTTTTTAACTACGTTAATGGACAATTGAAATATTACAATATAATTTATCGGCTCGACCAGATGGACTTTTGACCATTTGTTGAAATAGCCGATATGATAATAAAATAATTATATCGAATTAATTACGCGAGCAGCTTTTGTGTGGGTGACATATTTTATCACACAAATAAATGACTATATATGTAATAATTGCGACAATTGATTGCTAATTTTAATATTTTTCATGATTTTCGTTAATTATTTGTTAATCATCTAATTGGATTTTATATTACGATTATATAAATTTACAAAATTCGATTTATAAATATATTTATAAACATATTTAAAAATATATTTTCGTATTGCAATATTTATTTGAAAAACCAAACGTTTAATAAAAAAATCATAAATATACGACAACTAATCCGATTTGTAATACAACACAGCGAATTGCGACATATTTTAATAACTCATAGGATGATCGATCTTCTCTTCATCTGTTATTGATTTGTTGTTACAGAAAAATTAAAAATCTCGTATCTCATCGTCCGTATTTGTCTCTAGTCGTGCTGTGAGCAGAAGTACACAAGAATTACGTATTTTGCGAACGGTGCGTATATAGAGCGAATTTGATAAGCTGACCGCAATAGAAAACTGCAAGGCGAGTACACGACAAGCGAAGCAACACTTCCTTTAAATCTGTCGATCTTGTTTAATTTTTCTCTTCATAAAAGTATAAAATAAGAAAAAGCGAATTAAATGTCGCAAACTTTTATTCCACTACTAAATTCGTATAATTAATTCCATTAAGTTTTTTACCTGATATGAACAGACCTCATTGTTAACAAGTAATATTTTATATCTCGTGTAGTGATATTGCAAAGAGTAATATAAAGAGAAAATAATTGAATCAATGTCATACAAACTTGGATTTTCTTATAAAGATTATTGAAAAAAATTGTATCGTATCTTTCAAATAGCTTTTTATTTCTCTTGAAAAGATAAAAACACTTATAATTTGTCTATATACATCATAAAATTTTTATTAAAATCGTTTAAAAAGTTATATTAGAACGAGGATTGCTAAGCAATTTAATGTAGTTAACAAATTTTGCAAGCGTGCATATGTTTTGCCATATGATTGCTTGTCATTGAACTGTAAAGTTAGTGTTTTGAATAACATTGTTTGGCGTCGTAAATCGCATTCGTTCATAAACAAATGCAATGGTCAAAAAAGAAAATGGAAAAAAATCCGCTGAGATAAGATAATTAAAAGAGTTTGACATAAACTGGTATGAGCGATCATCGTGGCCGGCCACAGTAATATCCCGAATGCGAACAATGTGTCGCAACTCGTGCATGCAACAATGCATGTAAAGAAATTGGAATTCAGCAAGGCTATTCGATGCAAACGACTATTCGATGCAGTGCAACGTGCAGTCGGATATTCCGACATGCTGGCTATAAAGGGATCTCATACAAGATCCTTTATATTTCTGTCGTTTGTTCTCTCTTTCTTAGATCCCTTCTTATCCCTATTTTCCTTGCTTGCTGCAACATATCTTCGTTTCATCCATTTTCATTTGCGGATATATCTAAGGAATACTATAATAAAATTGTAACGATTGAGACAAATGACAAGTGGTAAATATTTATAAAATTATAATCCACTTTCTTTCAATTTATTTAAAATTAATTTCTAAATCAATTCTTTCGGATCTACCAACATAAAATAATCAATTTAGAAATATTTTAGAAATGTCCTCCTTAATAAATTATCAGAAACTTTTTACACTGTTTATCAAGCATTTTGCACATAATGCGTAAACAACGTATTTATTTTCGGTGTTTTAATGCAATTTCAAAGTTCATGAATAATTCGTATCATAATTCGCGTCTTTATCATAAATTTTGCGAGAAAACAATTGCAAGGCACCGCGGGAGACAAGAAAGCGCAGGCTTGTTCGCACTTAAAATACGATAATAGTCTGTGATGTGTAGGAAATAAGAAAACTTTCTTATAAATTATGGATTAAGCACTATTCTTCTCATTGTCGCTCTTTCGTGATAAAAGATATTAATTAATATCAACGTAAAATATTCGAAATTTTTATCTTGCGGTTATAAAATAGTTGAATTAATAAGATTGAGTAATATAGCGTAATATTTTGTTAAATTTAAAAATATAAAAATATAAAAGAAGACATAAAACTCGTATTTAATTTAATGATAATAAATTGATTTATAATTATTATAACAATTAGTTTATAATTGATTAAAAATACACTGATCTCTCTCTCTCTCTCTCTCTCTCTCTATAACACTAATTAATTTGTAAAGTACTATTATTTTTTGTAGTATAAACAGTTATGGAAGATAGGAATATTTCAGAGAATTATTTCGCCGCATATAGTATGAGCATGCATATAACGAGCTTTAATCTCGCTCGATGGAATTATGATAGCACATAAGTAGATGTAATTGTAACGTTGAATGAAATTTAATTACAACTCAAGTTCTGCGTTCTTTAAAAATTACATAACACGTCACACAAATCATTATTTTGTTTGTTAGCACTTTTAATATCAATAGCGATATTTTCTATTAATATATCAATTTGATTTTTTGCAATTCTCTCAATAGTTTTTATTATAATTTTAACATTTTTATTATAAATATTTTTCATTCTTTAAATATCTTTAAAGTTTATCTCACAATTTTTTAATCTTCATAGAGAGTAACTTTTTAATTATATCTCAGGCCATTAAATAATGTTATCGAATTATTACTATAAATAACAAATCAGAAATGATTTTATATTATATAATATGCGAGAAAAGTACGTTTCCGCCATTTACTCATATTTATTCATTAGTTACAGGTTTACACAGCCAGATTTCCCGTTGTAAATTTTGTGAGAAATTGCTATAATTGCGAAACACCGCGGGGGAAGCAACCGCGCGAGTTTCATCTTCGCACGTTCGGCTTGTCGCGATATAATTTGCGCAAAGTTCGAAAACTTTCGAGTGTAAACTGCACTGTTCTCGTTTCCCTCCGACATTGTTTCGCAACGATCACGACACAATGCCATGCGGTCCTGCATGGCAATTTACCGTTCACTATTCCATATCATCCGGATTATCGCGCGTTTGCGGTAGAAGCTTCGCTACACGTCCGATATATTAATATAAATGCAAATAAATAATTGGATAAACAAACAAAAAGATAATTAAATTTGAATATTTATTTTTCTTTTACTTCATTATTTCTTTATTTATTCACATTTGTTTTCTTGCATATTTCATGATTTTTTAATGCATTCTGTAGATAGAAATATTAATTTTAATGAATAAAATATCCGAATTTGTTTTCGAAAATATCGTTTATGATTGTGGTTGTGTATACAGTTTATGAATGTCCATTACGTATAGTCGGATCAATAAAAATAAATTTTCCTTTTTATTAAAATACAAATTTTTTTTTTTTAAGTTTAAAAGCAAATGACTTTTAGTCTTCTTAAAGAAAGAGAAAAAAAGAACAAAGCTTGCCAAATATAATCATATTTTATATACATCTTTTAAATACATATCGCAATAATGACATATCGTTATACAAAATGTAAATTATTTTACCAAGCTGTAAAAATTATTTTACAATATTAATATTTTTTAAATAAGCGCGTACACTCGTTACATATATAACAATGTTTTTATATTCTCTCAAAAATCGCTTTATATTTGAGATTATAAATTTATTATGACATTAATGAAACATTGATCTTTTGTATAGTCATTTCTCTAAAAATTTAGAACAAGACTCTCTTTTGTTTATTTAAAATCTTTTACTCAAAACTGGCGTCTCAAAACAAACCAAGCAAGAAAAGAAATTGTTATAGTTTCTTATTTACATCCTGAAATACTGTTGAACACTGCATTATTAAAATATATGTATCTTTAAGACGTTTATAAGGATGCCTTCCAATTAAACAATTTGTAAATCAATCAGCAGAAGATGAGAGAGTCGATGTGCTGTTGAGACAACTAGCAAGCAACTGCATCTTGTGTTTGTTAGATAGGAGGTTTGCTTTTGTGCAAGTAGTAGATTCCAACGTGAAACCAGAATTGCGGAGTGCTGCCTGAGATAATTTCGCGTTTCAGCTCTGCGCGTGTATACATTTACGGTGTAACTCGCATCAAGGAGGAAAATTCGCGCACGTCGTGCATCGCTCCCACGACGATCAAAGTACGGGCTTCAGTTTACCTTGTCTATCCCGAATAATAATATTGTTAATAATATTGAATTATAATAAATTAATAATATCGAATTGCCTCGCGCGGGCGTTAAAGGGCGGTGTTTCCCATATTTTAAGCGCTGTGTTCGAATTTTAAACCCGCGTAGAATTGATAAGAAATAAGAGAAAATCGTACACGATGAAAAAAAAATTTTTCTTTGTCATTTTCTTTCTTTATCTTTCTAATATTTTTGCTAGGCAAGACTTCCGCTGTAATTTGTAATGACAAGAGAAAATTCGGTTCTACAAAACCATCTCTTGTAGTGTTTCGAGATCAAAGTGACAATGCTGCCGTGTCATAATCGTGCTGTCAAGTTGCAACTTGTTAATAATAAAACAAAGTATCATATTGAGAGAGACATCGCAGTCACGCGATTAAATTATTACGTCGAGAAAGAACTTTGACAATGCAGTTTAAACAGTACAATGGAAATGTGTTTATTATTTTGTTTCCGCTCTGATTTAGTGAAGATATTATTAATTTATATGTACCTACAATGATGCTTCACGCTGAAAAAAATATTTCAATTTTTTCCATTTTCTCTTTAAATTTCTCTAAATTTCAAAGAATAATTCTATCCAAATATGTAATCAGTATTAGGTCTAATGTGCTTTTCTTCACCTAAAAAAAAAAAAAAATTTAATCCTACATCTACATCCATTTATATAAACACTTTATAAAGAACTTCACATATCATAAATCATATAAGAATCATTTAATAAAAAAAAAAGATTATGCAGCACTCGATATTTCGTTAACTTTGTTTCTTGGGTTTCAAAAACTTGGACAAACATTACGTAGCGCGCATTATAACAATTCGCTGAATGCGACGGACGCGAATTTTCCCAGCATTGCAAGCAGTAAATCGAATTTCACAACTATCCGTTGTTTAACGATGAGACTTCCGCGAAATCGATATTTCACATGCTTTGTGTGACATTTACGCAAGATACTCGATAACAGATTCTCCTCGTCGCGATTATTTTTATCTGTGAATTCTTTGACAAACTAGAAGCAGATTTTTTTTTTTTTTTTTTATAGTAGACCAATAATTTTAAAACTTTGAGCTTTAACTAGATAATCAAATCTTTATTTAACTAAATTTTTTTACTTAACAAAACTTTCATTTCAAAGAGAGTTATTTATAAAAGTAATCAAAGGTGAAAAAATTTGATAGACATGAATAATAAATGTGTTAATAAGACAGATCAATTGTTTCTTCAATTCAAATAAACTTTTTCCAACTGTAATATATTCTCTCTAAGAAAAACAACTCGGTTTGGGAGACTTAGTGAACAAGAAAAATAAATTCGTGGAAGGAAGGAGAATCAATAGAAGTGCACTAGAAAATAGCAAAGAATAGTAGGCATCGTACATGACATGGGAGCGGAAAAGGAGAAAGACGATAAGAAAAGATAGATCTGTACTATACATCAATCAGGCAAGAATTCAGATTCTTTGACCAATTGCAAGATAATGTATTCTAAAAAGCGTATATATAAAATTTAATCATAAAATTTATTGCAAAAGTATTGTGAAATATATCGAATATAAAAATAATTAAAAAAAGTAGAATAAAATTTGAAATAAAAAAAATAATTCTTTCACACATATATACATATATATAGTCCCTTAGATATAAAAATAATTGAAATATTTTGAATACATTCGTTAGTATTATTATTACGAAAACAAACGTTAGTTTTCACGAGTTGGGGATAATTATGGGAGCGTCAAGGAAAAAAAGATCCGCCCCGCAGTATCGCATCTCTTAAGTACCCTTGATTCTGAAGAGAGGAGTAAGAAAAGGGAAAAGCTTGGACGGTAACGAGCGGAGAAGTGCAACCGTGGACCACCGATCGTAGAGACGCGGCTCCTCTCATCTGGTTCACGAGCGAACCACTGAAAAGGCACTGACTAAAAGCTAAAAGCCGGACAGGCGAAAGCAAGAAAGGCGAGCCAAGAAAATCGCGAATGGATTTCTCGTGGGAGGTAAAAGATAGATAGATAGATAGACCACGATAGAATGAGTTGAATGTTGCAGGAATTCAAAGAGAGAAAGAGAGAGAGAGAGAGAGAGAGAGAGAGAGAGAGAGAGAGAAGAGGAGATAGACGATAGTGAGGAAGTTTTTCCGGCATGAGATTTACGCCAAAGGTCCGCGTGCACCGCAAATACGTAACGTGTGTGTGTGTGTGTGTATATATATATATATGTGTGTGTGTGTGTGTGTGTGTGTGTGTGTGTGTGTGTGTGTGTGTGTGTGTGTGTGCCATGGCCGTTCTACATGTCGGAACTGTTTTCGTTTGAACGGGAACCAGATTTTCCTCTTCTTCTTCTTCTTCTTCTCTCCGTACAACACCGTCCGCGCCTCGCGCTCGCGTCTAGCAATCTCCTCTCATACGAGAGACGAAATGCAGGCGTGGTCGGAGCATAAATCGCTAAATCTCGTCTGGCGTTCCCCCTTGCTATACTATCGCCGCTCCTGTGCTTCTTCCTATTTCGCAGAACGAGAGCGTTAGACTTTACGTCGACCGTTCGTACTATCTTTCGTTATGGTATTCAAAATTTGAACGAATTTAAAAATAGGAGCTGCGGCAACGAGATATAGGGGATCATCTCGCGCACATCTTCTTTCAGGAATATCTCATCTTCCATAAGAATAAAATTTTCAACATTCAAGATTTCCAGATTGAGATTTATTCACTTTCAGCATACATGATACCATATTGATATAAAATTTATGTATAATTCTATATTTTTTTTTTTTCGAATAAATTAAGATTAAATCAAAGATGTAAAAGAATATAATGTGTGTATTATAAATTGCTTGTTTTTCAATCCCGAAAGAATGGAAAACTATTGTAGAAATAATTTTCTCTCGATAAATATAATTCGTTATGTTTTTCCTTTTTTTTCTTTGATGTCACCGATATTTTTGCTTTATATCAATTATCAGATTTGCAATGAAGCTTTAGTCTTATATTTTACTTATACTTATTAAAATTCTTATGTAATTAGGGCATCGCTTAAAGATTACTTAAAGATTACTTAAAGCTATGACGAGAAACACTTTTGTCGAGAATGCATTTTCCGAAACAAGCTTGGTTTAATGAGATTGGAACAAAAGTGGCTTAGCGCTTTAAGCAGCATTGTTCGAAAGATATATTTCAAACAATATCCATTTCCTTTTCTAGGTAAAAACCTAATTCTCTCTGATTGTGAAAATTTTTATTTCGTCAGGTTTTGAACAAATTTATGATATAAATAATTTCTATATTAAATATTTCGCGCAATATTCGCCCCCTGTCCCCCTTTATAGTTATTTAATTGTTTTGCAAGACAAAATGTATATCTTATTTTTTTTTGTTAAGTTTATCAGGCTTTGCAGATTTGTAACAATATTTTCAATATAAAATTTATTATTTTTCTTATTAGTTTAAAATTTTTTATAACTTCGTCTACATATATATATATATATATATATATATATATATATATATATATATATATATATAAATGTGTGTGTATTATTATTTTTTGTGGCAGCCTCTCTTTAGTAGTACTTTTTGCTCTATTTTATATACATATATCGATTTGTTTCTTACAATGCAGTGACGTTATTTCATGTTTGATTTTATTTATTACTAAGTAATTACTATCTGTAAAATAATTATGAGAGCATGAAACATTAGCATAAAACATTGTGACAGTTGCCAATAGTTCGAGAAATCTTGTAGGGAAGTTTCAGAGAATCATGGACAATTGTGGTTGAAAGTACGTGAATAAGAAAAATGACGATAGATTCGAGAATTACCTTAATGGTCGAACTTCTCTAATTTGTAATTTGTAATTACAAACATACAAACTTCTCTAATTTACCTTCGAGAGAAGATACACAGAATGTAAACTTAAGCGTTTCGGCCTTTCTTACAGATAAATGTTTAAGATTTAGTTGTTGTTGCAAGCTACAAAATCTGATCTATGCTAGATCGAGCATTTATCGCACATTTTCATGCGAGTACGCGGTATCTCTCAACTTATCGAGATTTTCCTTGCCTCATCCGAAGAGATGCAATTACGTTGATTTCTCCTGGTACGGAGCAACTCAATCGGGAGATATTTCGAGACCGTCGTTCCCAATGACAATTTCACTACTGTAATCAAGGATTTTGGTCGTCAACGAATAAATCTTACAAGTCGTCACAACGATTTCTGCTATTCTCCTTGGATGTATTCAACGTTTCCTAATGAAAACTGAGCGAAGAATAGCGCATGAAATAAATTATTAAAGCGGAAGAGCAAGAGAGAAAATTACATAAATATATGAAATTTTTTTATATTTTAGTATGCAGTGAATAAAAAAAGAATTTATGAGTTTCATCTTTTTCAATCTTCTAGAGTTACAGCAAAAAGACATTAAAAATGTATATCAGAAAATATATATATATATATATATGTGTGTGTGTGTCAATTCTGATAGAAAGAATTAAGATTTTTGTATGCCTCTTAAAACAGGTTATGCAATAATATTGTTTATAATAAATCGAAACCAATCTTTCTCAATTTAAACGCAAAGATCATTATTTTGTGAGTGTCCATTTCAAAATTTAATAAAATTACACATCGGTTTTATAACACTTAAAATATGAAAGATATGATGATCGATCATTGTATCAGGAACAGGCAATGTAATCATTCAATTATGTTCAATTCCGAGTGGGAATTAATAAAAAAGCTTACCGCATGGCGAAGCGAGAAATCGAATATCGGCGATCGCCGACCGGCGATCGGATATCGTCTTGAAATCGTGAGATATCCGGCACGTGAGAACGATCGACGGAGTAATCTCGACGCGAATTACACATGCATCCGCAACGGACGCGGTGCTGCAGCAAACCGTGAGGTGCAGCGAATGCGACAAGACATAAATGTCAATACATCTGTGGCGGACACTACATCACAATAGTGGTCAGAGAGCGTGCGTAGCGCTTCCGTCCTCCTTCCGGTATCGTTATTCCGCGATCAACGAGAATTGACAAATACGTGCGGCATGCCAATGAATTTTAATCGCGTACAATATGACGCTAACGCGAAAATCATCGATCGTGAAATTATCGAACATCCGTCCGAAAAAGAGAATATTTAATATTCATTAGATAAGTTCTTTATCGCACTCATAGGGTATCGTTCTTAATTTCTCAATCCATGTTTTTATATTTTTTTCCAGGGTTTAAGATTATAAACATACTTATTTAAAGTTTTTTTATAAAACAAGACAATTGTCATTATCTTCGCGGTTCTTGTTATTTGTTATCTTTCAAGTTTTTTTTTTTTTACAAGTTTTCGATATTATCAATCAAAAGTGATCGATCAGGGTGATTGAATGTGGTAAATTACATTCTATGCATTTGACGCATGTATTTCGTTACAATTTAGTAAACTAACAGTCCTCTTTTGGGGGTTGTTAGTTTATGGCATCTAAATTGTTATGAAATACTCCAACCGATGACGCAAGCGCGAGACATTCGAGAGAAATTTGTTTAGACATTGTTATTTTACGTTTAATTTGATCAGCAATTTTGACGAATTGCCCACTTTACACAGCAAATCGAAAACTAATACGGTTGAATATTTCTTTTCTTTTTTTTTTTTTTTTAATTTGAAGTGTACCATTTACCACTTTTGTAATAGAATCCCGGATCATGCGATATGGTTTGAAAGCGGATTATGGCAATCAATGATTTTAGCAAAGCCAAAGATATCATAAGCACCTTTTTTATTGTCGGATATTGCTTGTAAGCGAAAATTTATAAGACGAATAAAAGATTTCATGGAGCTTTTTCCATTTTATTTTCCATTTTTAAAATATTATCATAATTTCAATTTCTATGTATTTATTATAAACAATATTATAAAAATCTTGTCCAGTGATTGATACAAAATATTAATTCCTCGAATGTTTAATAAATAATACCTTATAAACTCTTTATAGAAAGAGTTATATTATAACTACAAGGAAATATAAAAACACAAAAATTAAATAATTAATTTTTTAAATAAATATCATATTGCAAATTATTTAACTTGATAAAAACATGTCGTAATATTAATAATTAATAATCTTTATACGTATATATTTCGCATTAATATTTTATAAAAAATTTTCGAATTATTATTATTATTAGACATTGTATTATTATTAGACATTATACGTTTTAGAAAAACATGAATTATATATATATAATTTTGCATGTACATGTATTCATCTTACAAAATACGTGTAACGAAAAATAGTATAGAAGCTTCAGTGATATCCGATTGCACTTGATAATTGACTTTTTGCTAATGAGAGAAGGGGGAGGGGAGGGGAGGAGGAGAGAGAGAGAGAGAAGAATACTTATAAAAAAAGTAAAGAAAAGAAAAATATAACTACGAGTTCCTGCGCGCGCGCGAGATCACGTAATGCTGGACGAGCCGATAATGGAAGGAGTCGAAAGATCAATCGGTACATTAACAAGGGGTACTTTCGTGATAAAGTATTTAGCATGGTTGCGGCCGAGAGGGCCTCTCTCTCAGACTAGGTGTGCAACATCTGAGCGTGACAAGGTATGCGTAGAGGTTTACGATAGACGTTGGCTATCAGTGAAGGAGGAGAAGAGAGAGAGAGAGAGAGAGAGAGAGAGAAACGGAAGGGCGCTTTTCCCCGGGGGAGTCCGTGACCCCGCGCGGCTCGGACGAACTGTAGATAGGTCAGACTAGGTACTAGGTAGGTACTACGATAGCCGACTAACCCTGGCTACGCTCCAAAATACCATGCTCTTCGCGCCCCTGTGTTTCTGGCATCTCCGAGCAGCAGCTTAGGGCGCGGCGGAGAACGTTATTACCTCCATGCGACGTTTACTCCCGGTGTAAACCTATCGTCTATGTAACTCCTATTACATCCGCCCTATCGTTCCTCCAGGAATTTACCTATCCGATGAATCGATCGTCATTGTCATGACGTCATTGTCATCGGCCGGACAAGCCGTGACGATAAGCAAGTACGAAAGTCATTGATTCACGTTAGGAATAGGGGAAAAGGAGAAAGGGGAGGTTTCAATATAGGAGTCGGTCAATAATTGTAATATTAAAATTTTGAATATTTAAATTCCTTATAATAATTTAAATATTCTCCTTATATAGCTAAGATAAAAATATATAATGGCATTGTTTTGTATGTTGATGAAATATTTAACTTCTCTATCTAATAATCTAAATATATTCATGTCTCTCGTTTATTTGGAATTCTGCAGGAGTTACCACCAGATATACATATATATATATATATATATATATATATATATATATATATATACGCCGTGTAATACACTGACGTTTATCTCCGGGCATGCAATCCTTATTACCCGAGATTACATGCGATCTATAGTTTACGATGACATGATGGTATATACGTGCAATCGTTATTAACCAATAAAACTTTTCATGCTCTCATTGGATCTCTCTACTATTTAGCTCAATATTTAGCTTTCACATTTTGCAATCCATATTTACGACACATGTATCATCGCGACTGAAGATGCTGCGGTAAATGGCAGCGAGAAAGCGCTTGAAAGACTCGAGGAACTTTTCCAATGTATACAGCGTGTCCCAGATGTACAACTTTTTAGTTACCGAGCCCAAGTTACAAAAGAAAACTTGCAAATAAGTATTGATAATAATTTCGAAGTAAAAATATAACTTTGAATTAAAAGAGAATATTTTCGCAAGTTTAAAATGAAGAAAAACGTTATTGTTAAAAAGCATTATTCAGCTAATCTCAAATAAATTTTAACAGGTCTTTTTTTTTTTTTCTTTTTTTTAATTTGCGAGAGATGACTCACAAATCAGAGTAAATATATTTATAACGTTAAGTTAGAAAGTTATAATAAAAACCTCCTCTCTTTCATAAAACTTTTATAAAAGAAAAATTTATTACGAAAGTTTTGAGAAAATTTATATCTGAACGGTAACGCAAGTTTTTAAATAGCCTACGTAATTTAAATATTTGTTCAAGATAAGCGCAATCGTAATTTCGACGCAAGAAAATTAAATCATTAAAATATAATAAAGTATTTTTGCATGTGTATCTTGCACGGCTCTTACCCATGAATCTATTTTAATATCTGTATACACGACTGTACACTTCGTGGCTTACGTAATTCTCACGAAATATAACTTAAAGAATTTTTCGAGAATCGAAATTATGTGATGTTGATGGGCGTTAAAAGCGTTTGCAAAACATCAATTCTACGTCATTAATAAGACCCGATGAATTAAAGTACATACTCGTATCAACCGACTCGTAAAATTTCGTTTCCATCGTTAGTTAATTGATCACGTATGCGTGGTTGAATCAAACGCATCGTAACTAGAACGCCGCATGCATCGGTCGAAACCGCACGAATAAATTGTTGTGATTATACGCAAGCCGCATTTGATAAGCGTCGATTTCGCCGCAATGAAAAACACTCAAATATTGATCGCGCGCGCTCGCATTCTGCTGCCGTTCGTTCCTTTTTTTATTTGTCTTTTTTTTTCTTTTTTTAGAAAATACAATCACGACGGTTACCAGCAAGAAAAACCAGACTTAATGAGTAATTTCTCATCGTTCTCATGAATTCTCTCTGAAGCGATATATATATTGGCCAGATGTATTCGACGATAGTTAATTAAGCGACGCACATCGTGTAAAACAAACACTGTGACTTATTCAAGCGAATAAATCAGAATTATCGGTACGCAGAGTTATTGAATGGCCGTTAAACGTGATGAGAAAATAACCAATTCTTCTTTTAGAATTAATGAGCGCGTTGAAATTTTAAAGGGAAGAGATGCGGCTACAAGAGATACTACAAATGCTTGATGAAAATGCACGAAGCACGTATTTTGTCAGCACACATGCTATTTTAAATATTTGCATTTTGGTATAAAGACAGGAAAAAGTAATTATTCGCAGACGATATATAAATGTTATGATATTTTATATTATTTTTATCTCATATCGCTGATGAAGGAAATCTAACAATACTTTTCAGAAACAATCACTATTCTTGTTTATGAGCAATAATTACATACATGCAAACCGGACGTCGCGTGTCTATCTGTATTACGATTGTAATCACGCACTTTAATTACACAATATATTGACTTACGACTCAATATATTCATGTAATTTAACGCATAAAATTAATACCAATACATTGATAATTTTGCAAAAGTGTTAAGTATTTTTAACACTAAATAATTTTTTTTTTTAAACAGAATTTTTGTAGTGTCTTCATCGAGCGCTTGATTTTATTTAACTCGCAATTTTATTTTTCGCTGCAAAATCAATTTGATATTATCTTGTTTCGATAGCGAGAAGTCATTTACATATGAATTACAAATAGATGCAAATTCATATTTCCGTAGCATTCGATGGGTCAATATTTGTAAATGCCTATCCGCCACCGTTCCATTCGATCGATGGCGCACATAAATAAACGAAACGCGGCGAATCGATCGCGGATTCGTATCGCGATCCCGATTACGTGCAATTAACGCGTGACAATGAGAAATGCTTATTATGCCCGTTTCCAAATTAATAAATATCGATCGTTTCTTCGTCGAATACTTCAATGAATAATGTATGCGCGATACAACACACATCACGCGTAAACGAATAGTTTATAAATATTTAATATTTAGATTGATACAACCAATATTCGACAGATCGATAGCATACATAATTAAACGCGCATGCAGTAGCGATTCGACAAAATTCTATAGATGAAATCGCACGAATAAATCACAGTTATCCGCTTACAACGCCTGCCTATATTGTTACCGCACGTTTCACAAAAATGGAATATTTTTATATTAAGCAGTTTAATTGTATTTATTTGCGCGTTTGATTTTCGAAAATAGAGCGTATGTAATTCTGACATCATTGATTTAGCATGAAATAACGGGAAATAACTGATGTGCAGTATTAAAAGGTTTTGCCAGTAATTAAAAATATATATTAAATTTATTTTTCAATATGAATAAAGTATTTGTTAATGCTGCATAAGATATATAAACAAACTATTTTTTTTTTTACTACAAGAGCGTAAATGATCGAATAAAACTCTGAAAAAGAAATCATTGCACGATTGCTTAAAACATTCTGAATGGATTTTTCGGTTAGATAAATATATTTTAGATTTTACAAAAGTACAATTTTTTTTTATTTAATAATTGAAAAAATACGCACAATATTTAAAAAATATTTTATTTAATTTTTTTTTCTTTTAATTAGAAATTAAGAGACGCGTTCGTTCCTTGCTATTAAAAATTTTGTGAACAAAAAATTTTTAAAAGTTTATGTAATGTTCCATTATGTTTCAACTTTTTAATGTTGTATAATTAATATTTTAGACCAACAGTTTTGCGACAATGCTCCGTGGAGTTGCGAGACACGAAATGTTTTCGTGGGCTTAAATTGTAATGAAAGAGCTCGCATCAATTTTTATAAAATAAGTAATTTTATAATTTAATATAAAATAAATATCGATAAAAGTGAAAAAGAAAGAAGAAAAAGGCAACCATTTAATCAGCATCAACTTTGTGATATTGATGAAGCAGACAAGTAGATATGATTAAAATATATTTGTATTTGTGATATTTTATATTTCAATTAATTAAAATATTCAAGCCAATATTAACACTGCAATTTCTCGCAGCGTAATTAATGACGAGTTACCTATGTCTCATTATTCTATTTAGAAAATCGACCGAAATTGAGCAACACCAGAGATCATATCACATATGCACGAACCAATGGCACAAAATTTCACATTACGCTTCGCACATCTGTATATTTTTGAATAAACAAAATTTGTGACGAGCAAAGAGCTCTTAAGTAGCTAATTGAGGATTTCACGATGATGTATGTTATAAAATAAATTGAAATACGCGCGCGAAAATAATATATAATAGTACTAAAAATAATAAATGTGAAAAATATGAAGATAACAAATTATACATACAAAAATGTATTAAAATGTAAAAGAGAGAAAAATTAATTGCCAATTGAAAGTAAAATTGCCTTTATCATCGCATCATTCTTCATTATCTAGGAATATTTGAGACTTAAAAGCTTTGTAATGTAATCAATGTGGATATAAGAAATTCCTTCGAAATCTCTTCTCATCGAGAGAAACGTCGAGATGTACGTGTCATTAAATATATTCGCCGACAATCTGATCGCAAATCAGATCGCGAGTATTTGAGACGTATCTCGAGAACGAAGGGACCTGTGCTTTAGAGCGGAAGCAGTGTCTGCAAGACGGTGAATTCAACCGGAATTCCATTGGGAAGCGCAACCGCCGGCCTTTTCTCGTATACAATCGCCAGACGAAACGTATTCTCGTGACACGAGAGAGGCGAGACAAAAGGAGGGAGAGAAGTACAATGAGCCGATTAATTATTCTAATTAACCACAACTGTCCCCGGCAAATCTTTATTTAACCGTTAGTTCATTCACCGGGTGCCTCCTAACACGTGTGCGCGTTACATGTAAGGCATACAATGCCGTAAGTGAGCGGTATCTGTTCCTGGGAACCTGCGGGCCAGTACGTACAATGATAGATGCTCCTAGGTAGGTAGGTAGGTGTAGATAAAAGCCGCGAAAATAATTGTCTGCAGGCAAATGAACCGGTCGGAAGGCGCCTGCTGGATTATTCATTAAATGCAAATTTTAACTTGTCTTACTCGAGATAATATTAGAAAATTATGGAAGCTCGCCCAGAAATTTGTTGGAAGGGATCTAATAAACTTTAAATTAATAGTATTCTACGTGAGAGAAGCCTAGAAAATCTTGTCAAAAATAATAATCAGATAAAATCTGATTCAAAATAGAATTCTCTTGTGGTAAATCACATTGTTTTAAATCGCTCACTTTACGAATATTGCGAATTATTACAGAAAATTCGTGAGAAGAGTTTTATGCTTAAATCGGAAGCTTGAAATCTACCAATGTCTTGTATTTTTTGACAATAAATGTATATTTTAAACTAACGAAAACTGATCCTTTCCTGCATGTGAGATTTATATATTTCTGAAATTTAATATTATAATATTTTTAATAAAGCCTTCTGTATTTATTATATTTATTATATTTTTAAAAAAATCTAAATCTCAAGATCTAATCATTGCATCCTTCAAGATTTTTTTTTTTTTTTCATAAATGCAATTAAATTATTAAGATTTATTAGACTGAGAAGTACAATAAATATAATAAAATATAATATATAATACAAATATAAATATAATAAAAATAAATATAATAAACTATATCTAACAAAACTTGTCTGTGATTTGCTTGAATTTAATTATTCCATAGTATTTCCAAGACAAAAATTAATAAATGGCGCGGTGGTTTGCGTGAATAGACTCCTTTGCTTATATCGATACAGATAGAACTTTGTACAATCTAATCGTATATCCGATGGAAAAGCTCCTCATGCAGAGCCTACGTGCGCCTGTCGAGGCGCTCGTGCGGTTCAATGGAGTTTACAGACACGCACATATACTATCGGCATAAACGACAGTGCAGTGTGCATATGAAACATGTACAAGATGTATATAGGACGGTGTACGCGCGTAATTTCACAAATGGATGCCTTTTGTGCGCATGACGGTAAATATGCGAAATTACACTGGCAATTGTCCGGCGAATTGCACCTTTCGAAACAATTTCGATAGTGGCTGTACAAAACCGCGGACTAGATCGTCTCGTAAATTTGTAACATCGATTTCCGTCGTACTCTAGATGACCATCATTGCCTCGGGCATCAAGAGAAACGAATCATTTTATCGTGAATATTCAATTAATAAATTGTAATAGTTTCATTTGCATTATTTTTGTATATATGTATTAACGATTGCATATAAAACGAAATAAAGATGAGAAAAAGATACTTGACATTTGAGAAAGATAGAGTTGATATTTTTTATAATAATAAAGCATATAATAATTTTGTGTTTTCTTCTTCTCATCCTTATTGCTTTCATCTTTTCATCGTGTTTAAAACTTTAATTAAATATCGAGATTCTCACGTTTAATATATTTCGAAGACATATAATCAAATCTCCAATATCGAATTTTTTTCATTTTCAACTTATTTTCGTTTTTAATCTCGTTTATAAGCGACATATTTGGGGATCGTAATATTATTTGTTAAGCTACCAGCGCATAGAGCGCTTTTTATGAATGTTTTGCTGTCATGTTACATTGCAGGCTATTTTTGTCTCTTTTACTATATATTTTTTGTGACAATCTTCGATTTACTTTCGGCGTGTGTGCAACTAATCGCAGCCACTTTGTGTGTGTGTGTGTATTTAAAAAAGAGATTTCTTTTAGATAATACGTCAAATTAATTTCACATCAACTGATTTGAATTTCATATGATATAAAATCCGCAGTTAATGATGAAAGTGAGATAGTATCAATCATATCGATATCTACGTTTAAAATGTATACTTTTGTATTTCTTTTGAATATATTTTATAATCTATTTATTCCCTCCTGTGAAAGTAATATTCTCATGTATCATAAATCATAACATTGTAAAATGCAGATAAAGATACAGTGCATGAAATACAGATTTTTTTATGTATGCGACATACAGTTAGCGACTGATATAAATAGCAGAATATACAAGTTGAACGAGCGATCCACGAATTTGTTATTCGCATATGTAACTCTCATTTATACAAAAAAAAAAAAAAGAGACGAACATATTGAATCGGCTAACTGTCACTCGTCGCGTGGCATGTACTTCATTCAACTAACTGACATATGTCGAGCTGTTGGTCGCTTGTACTGAAATTTCAGCAGACTCTGCCGAATAAACAACGCCTAATTATTAAAAAAAAAATCACGTTGAATTCAACGTTATGATATTAAGCGATTATCGATAGCACGATATTCCATGATTGATATCTGTCATATGCCTTACGTACCACTTATAATTTATAAAAATTATTCATTAATTAACGTGCTTTTTTAGCTAGAAATTCTACGGTAAATCTCGAGTCTCAAATTTTTTAAATAAAATATTACAAGTTTTATTTCAGTTTTCACATTTTCTTCAAGACATAAATATATTTTTATAAAATTATAAAATTAAAATTATTTATTCAATATTCTCGTATTAAATATTTATTAAAAGGAAGATTTATTTAAATTAAATATATATATATATATATATATAATAAATCATTTGAAACTTCGATGCGTTTGAAATTTAATAAAACAATAAAACGTCACTGTGTCCATTCCAAAGAAGTTTAATTTACCAAAAATATTCGTCATTTAGTCGCTTATAATCTAATGATTAATCGATTATTATTCTGTCGACGCTTTTATCAAGGATACATTAATTTAAAATTGATCAAAGATTCCGTGTGGATAAAAAATATGTCATGGTTGGGACACTCATATAGAGAATCGACCGTAATTTCCACCATGATAAGTTCCCACGAACGCGCTGCTTGGTCTCGCCGAACTATATAGCGCGTCGCAGAAAACCATTCGGCATGGCTCATTATATTCGCTGACTGTCAACAAATATGACACGTCACAATTCACGTCGAAACGCGATGAATTCGATACACGATGCTCGAGGCGCTAACATGACAATTCGAATCGATCAAGGACGCACGCACGCATTATGCAAAATTGGCTTTCTAGAAAGAATGAAAGAAGAATTATTTCTTGAGTAGTGACGTTTTTATGCCTCTTTTTTTTAAATAATAAAAAATTTCATTTAGAGATGTTCATATTCGTTTCAAGTGCCTTTGGTCCAACAAAAAAAAAAAAAAAAAAAAAAAAAATTTATTTCTTTCAATCTACAGAGTGATCTTTGATTTTTGCGTGTACATTTATATATATATATATAATTCTATGGCAAAAATATAATATTTAAAATATAAAATTTTACAGTATAAAATGTAAACTTATTGTCATTTCAATTAATGCACACAGACATCTCTTTTCTTTGAACAATATCATAATATTCGTGCGCAATCAACATAATAAATTGGTAGACAATGAACCCAGTATCAAAGGATACGAATGCAATTGAAATATATGAGCGTATCACTTATATATAAGCAGAGATTATTCTTTTAATGAATGAATAGTACGTACGTGTCGCAAGTCTGAAGATCCGTATTAAAGACTGAATAAATCAGCGGCAGGTTCTCGTCCCGATTACGCGAGATAACTCGTTTGTTCTTCGTTCGTTTCGCTTTTTAGCGGATTAGTAGTTATTAAAAGAGCACGGATCGTGTCGCACGAACCAACAGACTCTCGGCTTTTACTCGTTATACTAATTACTTCGTCGGGGCGAGTTACAGCAGTCGCTTTGAATTATCTCGTCGCACGATAAAGGGTAATAGTCCAGCAACGAAAAAGAGAACGTGCTGCTTGGCTAAAGCTGCTCGCCACGGTAATGGGATCGATATTTCTAACGACTGCACAAATGAACGTTGATTTATCGTTATCGAATATGGCTGGCGGTTAAAGTTTCGCGTCGAATAAAACATGAATGCGAAAAAATTTTCTACATCCGCTTACATGATAACATTCATGACAACGATAGCGTGAAACTTCGGGACACATCTGTGTACAAGTATTTTTTTTTTTAATTTGACTATGTTTTAACTAGATCTTTCTATCCGCTTCCGTTTCTCGTTTTCTCGAAAATAAGCACGTGAACACTCTAAATAAAAAGCATTATTGCTGCATCCGTTCAGGGATATATATATATATATATATATATATATATATATATATATATAGTAAATAAAATATAAATAAAGTATAAATAAAATATATATATAATAAAAAATATATATATATATATATATATATATATAAAAAATAAAAATACAAAAAAAAATACGGAACATTATTTACATATTATTTTGTAAGATATCCGTTTCTCAATTTGGCGATTAAATACTGGCTTGATCCTTGATCTTTCAATTGCGCTATTGACTTTAGTGACACAGAATTTTGCCAATCGTCGATAACAGTGAATCGAAGCGAGGGAATAAATCATTTGAACAAGTACCGGCGCGAGGACTATTTTAAACACATCATAAATTACGCATTCAATATAACGAATGGCGATATTCGACGATGAGAATGCGAAGCGTTATAGGCTGATAAAGTTAGGACGATGATTTGCGGTTTACACCCCGAATGTACAAACATCTGTTTATGATTACTGGTCGAAGCTTGAATCACCTGTCAGTTGCCATCTCCTATCAATTATGTTCGCTTATGTACAGAATAGTTGATGTTATGTCCAGAAATGAGGCATTTTCCATATTCGCTAATATATATTTGGCAATAAATCTATAAAGAAGCTTTATATTATTTGAAAAAGATTGAAAATGTTCATTAAACGTTATGCCTAATATCTCGCTCACCGTTTGCCGTATATTAATATACATAGATGAAATTATGTTTGTCTGACGGATAATCAGGCTATACGCATATATATCGCACATCAAAATCGACATATAAGCCGACTACAGATATAACAACTACAGGGCGTCACTAAAATAGAGTACATAGATAATTTCGTCAACAGATTACGGCGAAACACAGAAAATTTACTGAGAGCACATTACGCAGAGTACGCAGAGACAAAGTAAATGTTTGAAAAGAATAGTTTAGAAAATAATATGAGCAAGATCAGTTTGAAAAATCTTTGTCTTTCATTATAATTCTAAAATATTTTTTTAACAATTTGCAATCAAAAAATACGTCATAAACTCAATAATAAGAAATGTATAAGAAAACAAAATGAAATATTTGTAAAATTATTTATTTATGAAACATTTTTTTAAGTTTCTTCTTATATTAAAAGCCATTTTTTAAAAACTAAATGTTCTCATGTGGAAATATCAATAATGAATTTTTATAGATAAGTTATTAAATTTATGTATAAAAGCTTTTAATGGATTAAAAGTGAAAAAAAGGCTATTTGCTGATGGTAGCATGTACGAAATATTTTTAGATTTAAGCGTACCACTAGTTCTTATGTATTGGAAAAATTATTATATCAAATTGTATATTGGTTGAAATTCACCGCGATTCTTGAATAAGGTAAGAAAAGAGAGCATAAGAAGAAACAGTTTTAAAACTCTTCAACAGAAATGCTTGGGCATCGAGTTTCGAATGAGAAAAATGGAAAACGATTAAGTTCAAATGGGATTATTCGATAAGATTTATTGTTACGATCGATCGAAATTGCAGGACATCAAAATCTCATGATGATATTTATCGATAACGTCTATTTTTTTCTATCACATTAATCTTTGTATTATACGCGACGTTGAGTCATAACAATATATGTATAAATAGAAATTTCTTGAAACGTTTCTTTATTTCATATATAAATTTTAAATAATAATATGTACATAATTCTTAAATATATTAAATTGACTCAATTATTATTAAGACATTCGATTCTAAACAAATTGTGTTTATAATTTTTTTCTCTGTCATCATATCATATCTGCGATACATATTGAAGACAGGTACGAAAAAAAGAATATTCGATCTGTGAGAACTTGTAACATGGAAGTTTAATAATGCTTGTATTTTTTGAAAACTCAGTATTTGTAGAAAGAGAGAATCCGAAAGCTTCAGAAAACATAAAAAATTTGAAAGCGGTCGGTTGAAATTTGAATTGTGGGATGTGAAATTGGATACGTGATAGCGTGAATTTTCAACATGAATACATTTCGCAAAAAGGTCACTTTGTTTCCAATGTATATTTTCACGTATATTTCAAGCTTTTGACAGATCTATATATATAAACTATGTTTGTTTGTTTCAACAATATCAATCTATGCGATCTTCTTTTTACTACGTTGCGCTTGATTTGTTTAGAAAGTGATGGATCTTGTCGAGATTTCATTGATTAAAAACATTGTTATTACAAAAATTTACGTATATATATATATATATATATATATATATATATATATATATAAAATGCCAAAGAAAGTGTTACATCATATAATAATACCAGAAAAGTCGTATCACATAATGAGTTTTCTGAATAAATTTCCAAAAGTGATTCTGTCCTAGAAAATTTTTGGGTTTTACACGGCATATTTCATTTTAGTTATTAATATGTAATAATTTTTTCTTGCAATCTTAACTTCTTAAATAAAATTCCAGTTAAAAATTAAAATCCATTCAAAATCAATTATTAAACAAATCCGTCATTTAAAAATAACACTTGAAATCTGATTTGTACCAAGTGTTTAATTTTCTAACGAGAAATATGATTGGGAGAAAGAAAAATTTTATTTCTATTGACTTATGAATGATTTTATTTTTCTAGTGAAATAATTAACGGAATTAACTTAAATAAAATATCTGCTCAATTCAATCATGTCGCGGATGCGTCTATTAAATGAGCATCTAATTAAAATATTCGCAACGTCATGATATAAAATTCCGAAAGAGCGATTTTATTTCCGAGTATCGAAAAGCGAAAAATGTTTCGTTGGACACTTTCGTTAGCTGAGCTTATCCATGGAGCATCGCCGTGTCATAAAAATACACGCGACGTCGCGGTTCTTGATGACTAGGAAGCGAGCTTATCGCAGCGTACGTGCGCAATGGCGGGAACGAAACAGGGATAACATGTGATAGTAGAAGTACTTGCCCGATTTTTCGCACGAATATACATCGCTGCATGCTTGCACCAACGACACCATGGAGAACGCGGAAAATGAGGAGATACGGGAGAAGATGAAAAAGGAGCACGAGGATGCAAGGAAATGTAGGATGTAAGTGGCGCATCAACGTGCGGATAATTTAGCAAGTGCATGTTAAATTTCAGAGAATTGTTCCCGTATGAGCATTGAAGGAAACTGAAATGAAAATGGATCAGTCGAATAAGAAAATAGAATTTGCGGAAAAAAAGTCGTTAGATCTTATAGTTATTATCAAAATTCTGAAGCTATACAATCACAAATAATTGTTCGAGAATATTTTGTATATAATTTTTTTTTTAAATGTTGGATTCTAAATAAGAGTAGAATATTATTATAAAATCTTCAATAAATTTAAGCCGTCAAGTTTTTTTTTTTTTTTTGAAAAACCGAGAAATTATGAAATAATTACACATGAAAAATTAATAATATAATATGACACATCCAGTTTCATTTTTATATTCAAGCACGCGACAGCAAAGAAATTATTTTTATAATCATTTATTAAGAAAATTTGATACTGCATGTCATGTATATATTTCTGAGAGATATCGAAGGGAAAAGAATCTGGCCGGCACGTGATGTAAAAAAAAAGTATATTTAAAAATAAGAAAAAAGAGAAAAAAGGAAGACTAAATTGCTGTGTCTCGTCTGAGATGGCGTGGGACGAGTGAATTCCGGCGGAACACAAAGACAAGCGGTAGCGAGAACGTAGCGCGGGAAACGAAAGAAATTCTAAAGGACTGCACGGAAATGGATGCTTTGGGAATAGAGTATTAAAGGCGTACCGAAAGAGAGAGCTCTGCGATGAGAAGAGAGAGAGAGAGAGAGAGAGAAAGAAAGAGAGGAGGTGAGACCGTGAGGATCGAAAACGAGGCGGAAGGAGCGACTCGTTGGGAGAGGAAGATGGACCAAAAGGAGCGACTCTTACATTCCGAAGCCATATCAGACCGCGTGACTCGAATAAAAGTCATGGGTTGAATTTTCCGTGGCTGGACGTGAGAATTAGACGGGAAATGCGATGATTCGTTCTACCCACTACTTTATCACTAGTCTGAAAATTTTGCCGAAGGGTATCTGTTCGATTATTCCCAAAGTGGATTTTGACGTTTAAGAAGAAATTTCATACGACGAAATTTTGTTCAATTTGAGTGCTTATACATAATATACAAGTTTTACACATCTATGTATACTATCAACAAAATTAATTAGTAATTGTTCAGCAAGAAGTAAATGGTGTCTCCAATATTATTACGCACACATTATATATAATTTATAATAATATAAAATAACAAGTTGTATTAATTTTTCAAATAAAAAAAGAGCCATGAAATGTGATATTTATTAAAATTTTATTAAAACACTTTACTTTTATTGCACACTATTTACGAATTATTTTTTTGGAAAAGAAAGAAAGACTAGACGTTTGTGCATTTATATTTGAAGCACTTACTGAGTTTTTCTTAAAACGTTTCTCGAAGAGAAGACGCTAAGAAATTGAATTGGTTGACGGAAAGTATCAATAAATTCTTGATCCATCTCTCATTACATTACGACTTTACGATCTAATCTCACTGCTCTAAAATAGAATGCCACGAAATGAGGCAGCTAGAATTGGAAATGTATTTGATTATGGCAAGGGGATATTAGCTTTGTTCGAGTTTGCGTTGAAATCGCAGCGAGCAAGTAAAAATTGAGTTCTCCATCGTGTGTAGAATGCGTCAATTAAATTGCCTCATTGTATCAAAGATTCATGTTGTTGCGAATAGATACGAGCTTGCTGTATAAAAATGAAAAAATATAACACGCGCACACGCGAGAAAAAGCTTTGTTGCATCGATCAATCTTTCATTAAGGCAACAAATTTTTTTGATAACATATGATTATAATGTTAACTTTTATGTTACAAACTTCTACTATTTTAGAATAAAGTTTTCTTTTTAAAACAATATAAATTTTTGCCATTTGCAAGACACAAATAATACAATATAAAAATACTATAATAAAAATATAATTCACAATAACTGATACTAAAGTATATAAAATGTTGCTTTTACTTTTATTTTTTTTTATCATCCCATTGTTTATGTTTTTAAACGTTAAAATTATAATTGTCAGGCACATATACATTTAATCCAATCGATATTATTTACAATAGCCTTTTGTTTTGTGCTAAATTTCATTGTTTCGCTGTATAAAAAAACTAACTGCGTATGTGATTAATTAATTTTTCCAATTTTTATGGTTATTCGTATTTACAGATTTTATTAAATTTTTATATACGTTTATAAAAAATTGTTTTTAATATTCAATGTCTCATGTATTTTATTTAATCCATAATTAAATACAGACTAAGATAATTGATTACAAAACTAACCGTAAAAAAAATTATTTTATATCATTGTTATATTAATTTGATTGTCGATTGCAGCGATCGAGTTATATTTATTATAAAAAAATTAATTTTTGTTAACATAAAAAAAATTGATAACGATTGAACTTGTACGCGACACTTAATCTATTAACCAAAGCGCGTATAATTTGCAGCTCAATTTGTAATACGATGGTTATTTCTCACAGTATTAAAATATCTTTCAAAAGCATATTTAAAATTATTACAAATTACACGATATTACTTTTAAAATGTGTCATATATTTTAATGAAACTTACAAACGCTTATGTAGTACTTTTAAAAGTTTCAAAATATTTGATCGTTATGTGCGATAATTTAATTTCTCAATCTCTTTATAGTATCACTTACACACACACACACACACACACACACACACAATTCAAATCTTTAAAATCTTGATTATATGTGTCTATAAATTTAAAAGCGTATTATGATTCCATTCCATTACTATTTATTTCTGTTGCGTGCGAATTAAACGCTTTCAAAAATTTAAAAAAAAAAATGATAAAATAAAAAAGAGATTATTCATTTCGTCATAGCGATTCTCGCAATAGTAACGATAAATTTAGCAGAATAGCGAAATTCTCCCGCGCTATTTTATTTTCTGCGTTTATTTCGCGTCGTATTGATCGTTGCAATGGTAAACAGCGCGATCTTGTATCATCGAATTTGCGGTGAAATTTATTTCGGGGAAGTTTATTCGACTTCCTTTTTTTTCACCCAGAGATTCTCTCTCGTGACGCAAGTCTTGCGTGTTTACTGAAAACTTCCGGTGAAAAGCAGACCTACTTTGCGTATGATTTATTCGCCACCGCGTGCACGCGGTTGCAACGGATGAGTTTTTAATGGCGCATAATACGAAAGTAAAATTGCCTTGGCTTTCGTGGACGCGGGAATTAGATCTCGCGTGAGAGAGAGAGAGAGAGAGAGAGAGGGAGGGGGAGGGGGGGGGGGGGCAAGGGTTTTCTTCCCCATATCACTTTTCCATCATGGATCATGGAGAGAAATTACGAGAGACGGGGGTAAATAAATTCCTCCTCAATCCGGCTTCTGAATGATAAGATATCGCGATGTTCTAAGAAGGACGCGAGTTACTTCCGAGAGGACTCGTCGATACGTCTTCTCGAAAACTTAGTTCCACCGACTGATTACTCGCTAAAAGATCTCGACAACATTCAAATCTAATCTCATACTACTGCAATCATTCGTACATGTACGATAGCTCTGCGTTTTCAATTCTACAAATTTCCGTAATCGTGCTTTATATTTAACGTTAGACAATTTAATTCTGAATTTTTTTACTTCTCTCCTCCAAAGATCGCTCGTTATCTTCATCTAATAATCAGACAGACGAAAAACAGATATAAGAGATGGCAATTTTCAAAAAAAATTACATAATTACCATCTTGAGACCCTAGATAACTCTTTTGATTATTTTCTTCATCACAAATTATTAATAAAATAATTAATAATTTCTTTAATTTAAATTACATAAATTATTCATTATAAAATAATTAATTATTTATATGATTTAATTTATAATACCATAATTCGCGATTCAAGCAGAGATCAACGCAACCATGTATACAAATATGTCCTCATCTCTTGCTTCTGTCAGTTACTGGATCCACGTGTACCTGCTGCTGCACAGGCAGCCGAGCAATCCCGTCATCTGTTTAAGATCGGAAGAAAGAGAAAGAAAGAAAAAAAGATATAGCAGATAAATCACGCTCTCGTGCCTCTCTCTCTCTCTCTCTCTCTCTCTCTTTTTCCTTTTGCCCTCTGTCCACTACCTCGTCGTTGGCGACCATGACGACGCGTTTCCCCACGACACGGCGACGTGCCATTATTAAGACGCCAGGCGCCGCGACGTCTTGCCTTGCACCCTCTACATATACGATGTCGCCTTCAAAGTACTTGCACAAAGAACTTATTCGATCCGTGACTCTACTTACATTTGACCGAGAACAGTACATCGGTCTCTGTACAAAACTCGCTGTTAATCTTTTCTTTTCGATCTCATTTACGTAACTAATGACATTTAACGGCAACGGAAATTCTCTTGCCTCTTTTAAGTCAAAGATACGGAGATAATAAAAGAAAATAAACTTATCGTAAATTTTAATTGGTTATATAGTGAATATATCTTTAGAAAAAAAAATAAAAAAAAAAATCTCAGCCTCGATAGTACGATACAAAGAATTATAAAAACAATATTAAAAAAAAAAAGTTTTATTTTATTTAAAAAGTTAAATTTAAGAAATTTAGAAATTAAAAAAAATGTTCTACTTTAATTAAAAATTTCAAAAATGTTCTAATTTAATATGGCTAGCATTTAGAATTTTTACTCGCATATATTTAAATATTATTGTGAATTATTGGAAGAGACGTTGGCATAAAAACTGTGTACTTTGATAAAAAGCAAATTCAAACTATTAATGAATCAAAGATGTGCATGGAACGACGGGAATAAAGTTGAAACAAAAAGAAGCTTAGAGACTATAAATCACTGCCAGAGCAAATAATTGTAAGATACTTGAGAACAAGGGAGAAAATGATTAAAAAGTCGCGAGTTTTCCCGTTTTATGATATCTCTTTTTCCTCTTAATAATTTTCCAACTATGTTATTATTTTTCTTTTTTGTCCTTTCAAAATATAACTATATATATATATATATATATATATATATATATATATATATATATATTGTTTTTATAAATTGCGAGTATCTTTTTGTGCAAAAATGTACACAGCTTTAACAAAGTGATTAATAATAATCTGATAATAATTCTTTCCTCTAAAAATTTAAAAAGTTGAAAAAATTCAATCTAAATTAATTTTCCGAAATCCTTCAATTACAGTATAACTTTATGCTAAAAAGGAGTAAAAACAAAAGTGTGCTTTTGAGTTAGCAACTGCTAATTTTTAAAACATCTTTTTTTTTTTTTACATTCACACAGTAAGCACGCTATAATCTCTTGCAAACTATACACAAAGATTGATATTCTAGATTGTTACTTAATCATACGTCTCACAATGACCATCGAGCTCAACCGTGATTGTGAAATGAAGTATTTCACGAAATACATTCATTAGTTACAGCCACTTTACGGTGTTTTGTAACTCCGGGTATAAAGGTTTGGGCCCTGACACGTATGCACGATGAAAGCGTTATGTAATTTGAAAGCCGTGCGCGCCGGAATTGCATGAAACTTTCAGGAAATGTTAGCAATACCGTTACGGATATAACGATGCCATTGCGGTAACCCTGCGGCATCTCATTCTCCTACATATTATACAAACACGAAGGGTTAAATGTGGTTTAGCGATTGCGCGCGATTAAGTTCCGGTAGATACTTTCGAACGCCTGCCTCAGAAAATTGCCTGTCAAAAGAGTCAATCGTTCGTTCTTTTGCGCATTAACCAACTCGTTCGCACTTGATTTTATACGATATGTTATACACGGGCTTCGCGTTTCCTTCCTTCTTTTTCGATACGATGCGCCGACAGGTTGAAAAGTATCGGCAACGAAAAATATAGGGATTTTTAATTGGATGCCAATATTTCAGATGGCGAATCTAGAAGGGCGTAAAACGTCACATCCTTTTTATATCAACATAAATATTTTTTCAAACTTGATTCTTTTTTTTATTTCTGATGAATGGGAGAATATGTTTTTTGCTGTCAATAAAGCGAATATTTGTTGGGTTAATTAAGTATTTTTAACAAATTTTGTAATTCGGAAAATAAAGCCTCATACACATTTAATCAAAAATATCGTATAATATATAATATATGTGCAGAGAGAATATTTCCCAATAATGTAAATGTAACTTCAAATATAAATTCAACATGAAAAGATAACTGAGCAAGTTGGAATAAATATTCTAATGTATTCTATTTGCTCTATCCATGCATTACATTTATCTTTACGTATTACGGAAAGTGGTCAGAATTTATCTTATCAAAAGTATAATACAACTATAGCGCGAAAAATAAAAAATAATTTAATAATTAATATATAGTATATATATATATATATATATCTATTATCTAATTATCTAATAAATAATAAACCATATGCAATGTTTCCTTTTCCTTTTTGTTTTACGCTCTCAGATTCACCTTCCGAAATGTAGACACGCGATTAACGAACACCCTGTATGTGCTGTAGGACTTATCCGAAGCTTACCTTGATCGTGAACTGTCTGCAGAGCGGCTTGTAGGCATTCGTGCCGCAAACGAGGAAGCGATCGGGGCCCTGCCTGCCGAACACCCGCACATAGTTCTGGCACTCGTCGTCGCTGCGGCCCTTCAGGTAACAAAGCTGGCGATGCGCCTCGGTGCTGGACCACTGCAATTTCTGAAACAGACAAGATCGAGCAAACATTACCATCTCGGTCGACTTCGCGTTTGTGTGCATCGCGAATTTCTATAGGAAAATCCGATTAGAGGTCAGCGAGAGAGTAATACTCCTATATGAAAATAGTAGGCATTTAAAGGGACCTTAATCCCTCCCCCGTGCTTTCAATAAGGGAGAGGACCATCGAATCAATTCGAAATGGCTGTTGTTCTTCTCTCGCATTTTAACGCGAAAAAGAGGCTTTAATAATTCCCTCCGAAATCGCATTAATTTTGCGAGTTTCCGTTTCGTTCGAGAGCAAATTTAAAGCATGGTTCTCCGCGCGAAAAATGTAAAGCCGAAAGTTTAACGTTAAAGTCGACTTTAAGGTATAATTTATATCGCGTAAGCCGCACGCAATAGAATTAAATATAATATAACGTGACGTTAAATCTTGTTGAATTGTCGCACGAAATCTCGGCGCGAAAGATGAGAATAAATGAATACCCACCACCGCGCGCGCGCGCTTGAATTTTAATCCGATGATGACGCACTCGTGATAA
Source organism: Cataglyphis hispanica (assembly GCF_021464435.1). Taxonomy (NCBI): domain Eukaryota; kingdom Metazoa; phylum Arthropoda; class Insecta; order Hymenoptera; family Formicidae; genus Cataglyphis; species Cataglyphis hispanica. The sequence continues at coordinate 654,373 of NC_065966.1, read as the reverse complement.
TAATAACGCAACCTGCTACTTCTTTTTTTCCTTTCGCATTGATGCGTGGAATTATTATCGCACACACAAACTGCGAAAGAGGAAGTAATATACCGTATTATTATTCTTTAGATTGAAATGCATTGATGAATAATGATTCGCTGCTGTAATAAGAGAGCTACATTTTCCGACTTCGATCTACATCGTTCAGATGCTTCGCTTTAGATATGCATCAAAGTCGCATATTCTCGCATTTCATATACGAGTACTTCTTTTCCTCTCTTTAGATACGAAGATAAATAATAAATGTGAATCTCCCCGAAACGCTTTGCTACAACGGTTTTATACAAAGTAAGATTATTAAGAGCTTGAGTTAATTGAATTTTTTGACGTTCACAGGATTTGAATTGGAATACAAACTCTGGATAACAAAATAAAATATTGCTCTTATATCTTCAGGCAGGAAACAGTTATTGTATTATTGACTGAGAAAAAATCATGTATGTTTCCAGTCAAATTAAAATTATAATTTGTCATCTCACGATAGAGAATTCTTTTTTTACGAATATATAAATAAAATAATTGCGCTTTTAAATGTTGAGCAATAAAAATTAAAAATAGACAACCTCAGTGTACTGAATAACTGGATGACGCGTGACAAATCGTGCAAAAGTTCACAAATTAATCAAGAGAAGAGGAGATTGATCGCCCTGTAAAGAGTTGAATGAAAAATAGGGTATTAAAATTTTTCAAAAAATCGGAAAAAAAGAGATTGGCCACAATCCTAATTATAGAACATTATTATCCGCTCGGTATAAAAAGTCAAATGTTGCTCGCCATGACTCGGTGTTCTCGGTGTCTCCTTATTTAAACCGACCATCTCGTAGCCGCGAGGCAATGTTGAGAGACACAGAGAGTTGAACGAAACGACAAGGAGAGGAGAAGGTGGGGAAGGCAGATAGGTAGATAGGTAGGTTATGACAGGAGCTGCAGCTGCATACTGCCAAGCAGAAATCCTTGAACAAGCTATTCAGCTTCTACCTTGGTGCTGTGTTATATCTTTACGACGTCTCATGGTCGACCGGAAAATTCCAGTTTTCTCGATAATTTCGGGCTGGTCACGCCTCGATAAAACGGGTGCGGTAAAGCTGCACATTCGCAGTAAAAACTTTTCATCATCGATGCTTTTTTTCAAAAAAACTCAAATACCTCGCTGAATTTTCGATCGATTGCGATTCACAAGTTCATCAACGGAATCAATATACTTTTTCAAATAACATAAATATCGAAAAGACAAAAGCATAAACAACAATTTTGTAAATAATGTTCAGAGAACAGTTTAGACAATGTTAATCTTTTAAATGCCTTATTTAAAATTTTGAATTAATTTCTTTTCACTGGCGGATGATGATAGATTTTATTAGTTACGAATTAGATAGTAATTCGAAACGATAGCTCGATAGGGAAATTGGATAACGAGGGTACATTTAGCACGATAGAGAAATCGAATTATGTCCCGGGAAGGCAAATTATCTTCGAACGTGTCGTCGTTATTCGAATGCATCAAATCCTAAAATCCAATTCAGCTTAACCAATTAAATTTTTAAAAATAACAAATCGTATGAATAAAAGGGTGCATAAGTAATTTTATTCTTATTTATATTATTATTTTTTACATATAGCACGATGTTTAAATAATCTTATATTTATTTTTACTTCGTATAATTATATTGATCTCATAAACGCAAATAGAGCTAAAAAAAATTATTTTATAATAAAAATTTATTAAAATAATTTGTAAATATACTTTTATCTCGTGATTTTACTTTTAAGACAAATTTAAAAAAAAAGAAAGAAAAAAAAAACAGCTTGTTAGCTAAAAACTGTTTAATGTGTTTGTAAAAGTTATTGAACACCAAGTATATAATTATATCTTACATAAGTAATGACCGAGCCCTTGTTACGAATATTGAAAATCCATTCGTCATCTCGATCTCACACTCTCGAGTCTCATCTCAAAGGATGAATTAAACGCTAAGCGTTCTTTTCTCGCAAAGAATGAAATCCACGCGAGTTCGGTCGTACAATTAATATAAGTTAATCGCCACCTCGCTATGTGATATTCTTAATTAATTTCCGGATCCTAAATGATTTCTTGCCCGGCTAGCGAGATGGCGAAGGAACCAATTAAGGAGCCGAACGGGATTTCGGGTACGGATGTGATTTAGGAACAGTGGCGTGATATATTCCGCTTTTTCTTCTAATTAGAATACGTCGTCTCTCTGCGAGAATCCCGGCCCGCTGGTTTTAGGAGCGACAACGGTAACGGACGACGAGCGGAAGCAGAAACAGCACGGCGAGTTACAACCCGGCTGAAAACTTTCGACCGCAAAATCGCACTGCATATTCATCGAGTAATACGATTTCGAGCCAGTTTCGAGCCTGCGGCGCTGGCCGATTTTACGTTTTAACCCGCGGATAAATTCGACTTGGGAACATCATACCGTAGTAGCATGGCATAATGCGCCGCCACGAGAGAACTTCTCGCGAATTTTTCGTTCCCTTTGTTCGTAGACTGATTCGAATATTCCGGCTGTGGATCCTGTCATCGTAACTTTCAGATGGGTAACGGAAGAGACATGGAAGGAGAAAGCATAGTTAACAGGAAAAGCGTGCTTATCCATGCAGGAGTAAACGAAAGAAGAGATATTCGTCCGACAGGACGAGTCTTCTTTATATTCGTTTTTCTACAGAATTAAGTAATCCGCTTTTTGCGATCGATCAAAGTTTCTTTTCAAGCCGGAAAGTTTTAATTAAAACGCATGAGGCGATATCGGACGAGTCTGATGAATTAAGATATCTGTCGTGTATATTATTTGAACGCTAGTTACCTCTCGTAGAACTTTATTGATGTTAGAAAAAATAAATCTATCTGTATCCAATTTATTTTATAAACATTTATTCAGATGTATCTCTCCTTAAATAATGTGAGAGAAAAAAATTGTGTGAAATGTACACTGTGATACAAAATAATTTCCAATCGACACAATCAAATATTAGCTTAGAATTTTTAAAAAAGATTTAGATAAAAGGTTTCAAGAAATCTAGTAATGTTTTCTTCAAAAATTGTCTTACAAAACTTGGTATACAAGTATATCTGTTGTTACTGAAAACAAATTTGACAAATGCATTTATTATTCGAATTTATTAAAATTTTTTTGTCAAGAAATTGAATTTCCTTTATTGAATTACAATTGAATAATTCTTTATTTAATTATATTTTTTAACACTCTGATGTCATTAAATCATTTGGATAAAAAACAAATTTTATATATAAAGACAAAAGTTTCTGTCAATATTTAAAACTAATTAATTAAAATCAATCGATAAACTTAATTATAATATTGATATATACATATAATAATTACATTTCTCTTATATTTTATATATAAAAAGATTTTATATACAAAGATATATACATGTATGTTGTAAATGCATTACGTTGAGCGAAAATCACTTGTTGAATGTTAGTTTTCACATTTACAACAGAATTTATTTATCTTCGCGGGGATATGAATGTTTACTTTGCTCTTTTTCCCACACTTCGACATAATGAAACTCTCAAGTTCACTCAAGTATTTCAGTAACGTTTCCTATATATTGCGCAGAAAACATTTGCAGTCAGGTAATTCGAAAGTTTTTAACGAAGTAACTTAAATATCCTCTTTAGTCGAAATAACAAGAAACGAGAGATAAAGGGGAATTCAAGAGTGTATTGTGCCAAGAAAGTGCGGCGAGGTACCGTGAAAAACATTTGTATCGTATTAAGTAGAATATATACGTATTTCTCTCCCACTGTGCCGTCTGTTTTATGCGACCAAGAGCGGCGAATAAATTCGGCTATAGGCACTTAGTCGCAGGCGCATTCCACGTGAAAAGTTTTTCGCGGCGGGACAACGAGTCGGATGTTGCCCTTAATTTAAAAAAACACCCGACAAACACCAGGGTCGTATCGTCGATTACACTCGGCGATCATTTTCTCGATCGATTTAATACCATGTATTATGATCCAAACGCAGATATTACCTTTCGCAAACGCGGCGAATAACAAGAAACAGGTAATAAATTATATAGCGCGTGATGTCCAATAATACATCATTCGTGTCGGAGTAACTTATATATATATATATATATATATATATATATATATATATATCGTTTGAATTACAAGTTTGGAATTTATAGTTACCGCTAATATTTGAGAGTCCTCAGCACTTGCCACATTTGCCGCCATATTGCCGCTTTATTTACAACTCTCTGTGCTAATCGTCATTATATAATACATAAATTTCAGGTGATAGATCGAAATTTGTATAATTCTTTTATATTCTCTTTATGTCACGCATATGTATTTATACATATAATGCAAAGAAAATACGTATAATGTAAACAAAAATGTTTTTTCGAGATGGTGACGAGTAATCCAACCGATTGTAGCATGTAGAATTTTTTGTTGCAACGCTAAAAATGTGACATATTTTCACTGCAAACACAAACGAAGATTATTAAACACACATACATACACGAAACTGTGTAGCTCTTCTACCTCTATATTAAACTTATTTGTAATTCAATCTCCGGCACATTAAATCTTGACGGTTGTCATGCGCAAATGGCTACTTCAATAACGATTTTGAAACATTGCTTATCAACTCGCATGCCATTACTGTCGTTGCTATTGTGCTCGGAATGAAGTCAGACAAGTGTAATTTCACGAACAGAATGTCGAGCTGTGTCAGCCGTCTCTCTTTTCAATTTTCCTGCGCCGGCGGCGGAGACGGTTTTGCTTTAACCCGCAGATTAACCGGCGAGCGGTTGTCATTGGTGTGTACAGTAGCGAGAGTATATATATATATATATATATATATATATATATATATATATATATATATATTGAACGAGTTAGTATTTAATCTAATAACGCGGTTGTAAACGAAACACCTGGTCTTTTCTTACTCTTGTACAGCGTCAAAATACTTTTATTGCATGAAAGAGTATTGGATTGTGCTTTTATTTCTGCAGCGACAAAACACACAGACACATACATTTATTTATTATATTTCAATTTACAATATCCGTATGATTATATTAAAATAATATTTAAATGTCACTTTGAAACATGGCAATTTACTAAATTATTGTGTGAAACTTCGGTACTTAATCTTTAAAAACAAATTTTTATAATTTTAAAATAATTCATCAAACAGATTCCTTCACATATTAAAAAAAAAAAAAAATTCTGTAAATGAGAAGAAGGCAATTTATTTACTTTTATTCCTACATTTTTAATATTTTACATTGAAAATGTTGTTATATTGCTTCTTTCACTTTTTTCTTTCAAAAAATGCAATATAGATCAATTTATCAAAGTTGTAGTGTCACACATGCCCTAATTCATGTGACGTGAGGATGCGGTGTTTCCTGAGAATTGATTTTCTTTTCAAGAAGCGCCAAAAAACTATTCAGTTTTTTCAATGTTCTCGACTAATGGAAGACGTCAGTTGGCGGGTGACACCTTCGGACCGTCGGTTAAATTTGTTATGGTCATCACGCGTCCTGTCGCAAAAGTTTTTCTCACGTTCGACAACTTCCATGTAATTTCGATTAAACTTTCTTAATTTTAACGTAGGATTAAAATCCAGAGATAAACTTAAGTACACGAAAATAATAAAATGTTTCAACTTGAAAATTAATTGTATCTCTTTATATTGTATGTCTCGATTACCTCCCATCGATTTAATTATTTTATAGTTGAAATATTTTCAATTCCTTGAAAATATTACGCGAGAAAGATTTAGAATATTCTTCTAAATTTTCATATGCATAAAACTCAATTTTTTTCATTTCTTATTTCGTAAATGTTTCAACTACGGCCCCAACTTTCTTCCGTTCTCTTGACTTTTTTAATTTTGATATCATACTTTCTCTTACTATTAATTCTGCATATAAAGTAGCCAAACACATTAAAAAATACATTTAGAAGAGAAAGGAAGAAAGAGCTGTACAGCGAGATCTGTTTAATTTAATCGTAACTGTACTTGACGAGAGAGAGAGAGAGAGAGAGAGAGAGAGAGAGAGAAAAATTTACTTCATTTTATCATGCTGAAAAAATACCCAATGTTCATCAAATAGAAAGAAAAAAAATTTCTGTAATAATTAATGTAACGAGAGACAGAAAATGCTACAATATGACGCAGAGTTTACTTCAATCGTAGACTTGCAGAGAGTTTAGGACAACAGCGTGATGCGAAGCGAAACACGAGACGCTGTACATAGTTTATTATAAAAATATAATTTAAATTTTACGCGCAAATAAAACAGAATAACAGAGCTTTGCACAACTTTAGTAAAAATAAAACGAGCTTTGTTATATATATTTATGTAATGCTAACACAGCTTCTACTAAACGTACATACACATAATTCCGCCAATTATTCTTCCGATCTTTTCGCAGAGTTTCCATCATTCTTAAAATTCTTGCGATTTATTTAATTGTAATTGTATTCTTATTATTCTTACATTTATGTAATTGTAATTTTCATAATATTGTAATACTCCTTTAATCTTCATTTAACCATTACGCGTTTATTAGAATTTTGCAATTAATATTTAATAATAACTGATCTCTCAGATTACTGTATAAGTAATTTAAATGGAAATACATGATTTAAGTTACTGTATATCCGTAAACATAGATTGTAAATTATTCTGAAACTTATATCAATAACTTGAGGGCATGTAGTTGCTCGATTATAATAAGTTATAATCGAGCTTGAAAACATAAACGCGATGGCTATTATATTAGAACATGTACAGTAGAACGTGTACATCATTTATGTGTCACCAAACAATATTATAATATTTATGCGCTGCAACTTGAGTAAAGGTCTTTGATATTAATGAAGCGCAGATTATCCCGCGCTTTAGTAATTATAAATGATTCTTGACCCTTTATTTACTTCTGAAGCATTAATAAACTGCAACATGTATATCCGCGTTCCACCGCGTCATACTCTATACTTATAAATGTAGCTATTATTATAAATAATAATAGCTACAGGACGAGAATTATATTATATAATGTAATAATATTTATAGTTATTTATGTAAGTAACGCAGTGCAAGTGTCGTGCAGCCGTGTGTGTTACAATGCCAAATCAACAGCCAGTTAATTATATTCATTTAATAATTACAGCATTAATTTGAAAAATCAAGATTCGCGAGCACGCAAATTAATATTATAATCATAATAATTTATACAGAATATTATAATACTAATATACAAATAAATTTTTTGAATAGGGATACGAGAAAGTCTAATCTCGCTGTTTATTATAGCATTAATCCGTATCATGCTTAAGATTTTCAAATAACCCGTGTCTGCTGTGATTTTACAGCATTCTCGTACTACGTGTGAATATATATATATATATAGGACAAAGGCGCATGGTGTGTGGTACCAGCATGATACGGCTAAACCGTATACGGTAGAAACAGCATGAGCCAGAGAATATGCACATATGCAATTGGGTGCGCGAGCAAAACAATAGAACGTGGATACGATCCACCGACGGGAGGAGGATACTCTCTTTTTCTAATTTAATCTCTACACGCCAGTGGCCGATAAAACAGGCCAATTTTTCAATTTCGCGAAAGAAATCGAATTCGTGCCTGTTATGCGAAGTAGAGAGCTGCATTACATTTTATCCGCAAATGAGAAAGGAAAAATGAAAGAGCGTTTTTCTTCTAAAAATTCATACAACTGGCTATTACTGGCTATTATTACAAGAAAAAAATACACATGCCGATGTTTTTGATAATAATTTTTTTTAAATTATGATTTTATTTACTCTGTATACATATATATATATATATATATATATATATATATATATATATATATATGTTTAATTAAAAATATTAATTAAAAAAAATTAATATTAAATTTTAATAATGTATTTTTTCTTAGATTAATTTGTCTTATTTTGTAATTTTTTTAATCAATGTATGCGCGTGATGCTCAACTTTTTATATTGATACTTTCAAATCCCTAATTTGTAAAAATAATAAGGGCAAAATTTTTCAAGATTTGTTTATGTTACATCACATTTCCTTATCGTTATTAAATTGGTAGCTTAGAACTCATTTTTTTTAACAAAAGATTAATCTCTTTAGTGTGCCACACCTGTGTGTACACAGAGACGCTGTCCTCTAATTGCCAAACTCCGCGGGAAGACTAACTAAAAGACATTTCCTTTAAGTTTCTTAAGATCTTGCAAGAAGGTACAGGATAAAAGAGTTTGTACTCACATTTCCAAAAAGAAGAAAGAGAAAAGAAGCAAGTACTGAGTGTGATGTTAATTTATATGAAATATGTTTTGCAACATTCACAAAATATTTTTAAAAAGTTCACTTCACTTTCTAGTAAATATTATAGTTATTATAGAGAGTTTCTTATATATTAAATTCATCTTTTTTATCTTTTTTTTCAGCAAAATTAAAATATTCATGATGCGTCTTTCTTCTTTTCTTCTATTTTCTATTTTTTTTTTTCTTCTTTTTCTTATATTCTATTTTAAAACGACTTAAACGACTACAAAATACGACAATTTATAATTTTATCCTAAATAATAATTTATAATAATAATAATAATTTAAAAATGATAATTTATAATTTTTTGCTAAAAAATCTGTAAAAAAGTTAAAATACACAAACGATTATAACGAGTTTAGTAAAAGACAAAAAATATTTTTAAAAAAAATTTGAAAACACTAGAGTAGAAATGACAAAAGGACATCACACGTCATGTCGGTCAAACGATTGACGCAATTCTTGCGGGGCTTGACGCTCGACAAGAGTTCAACGAAACTTAAAGCAAACGCGATGTCATAAACAGCGCGGAAAAAAAGTGTTCCAGGTGTTTTACGTCGTTCCCATTTCGCAGGGGCTTCAAGTGGCCGGCACTCGAGGCTCGTTATTTCGCATTGCGTTGCGATGCGCCCGCGAGTCAACGTTCGAGAGTGCACGAGAGGGTGCACTCCTACATCCGCTTCATGTCTCCCTAACGAACGTTTAAATCCCCGTACACGTATACGTACAATTCCGACATATTCATGCGGAAAATGAGCGTGGCTGTTCGCGCTCTGACTGACTGACTGACTTACTAATACACGCACAACCCAATGCATCGACTAGCAACTAACATGCCGGCGTGTCTCTAGCCCTCGGGCTAATCGATATACAAGATGTCTTAAAATCATCGAATATAATTTGTGGTTCCAGATTTTTGAACAAATTTTTTTTTTCCTATAGAAATATCAATATATTTCAAATATCTTTATCAACAAAGTTGACAATAAAAGCTCTTAATAAATTAAATTTCGGAAGAATAAATAGATGACAAAATTTAATTCAATGTTTAATTACAAAAAAATATAATTAAAAAAAAAAAAAAATTATCTTTCCATTAACTCCCCTCTTCAAGGGAGGCCAATTAAAAAGATATCCCCATAGTTTTTAAACACCTGGTATATCGCTGTATTGTATATAAGCGGGGAGAGAGCGAAGTTAATACTCTTACGACGTGTGCATAGCCGGAGTAATCCGGCCTTTATGAATGGTGCAGGTGTCGTCTTGTGCGACGCTGCACAATGTGCGATCATAAAGGGAGTACTCTTCTGCCTGATGGATCCTTCGAAATTTCAGTATCTCAGAAAACGAGTGCCTCGAGGGCTCTCGCCCGATTATATATAGCGTGTTTCTCTTTATTGCCGACGCTGATTTTCCAAGCTCCATTCAAAAGTCGAATTGAAATCACAAGATGGAAACCTCTTTGGAAGACGATACTTTAAACGCAAAAATTCATTCACATTTCTCTGCAACTTTTATAGAAAATGTATAAATATATTTTAGATATAAATTAACAATCTTCAAAAAAATTATAAATAAGTGGTATTTTATTTGATTATTGATAAATGACATTAATTATTATTTGTTTAATCTATATCTACAATATATTTATATCTACTCTTTATTTATATTTCGATCATTAATTATTGTAATATATAATTAGGAAAAAATAAGAATAAATAATAGATAATATATATATATACATATATAATAATAAGAAATAAAAATAAAACTAGTCATTTATTTCCCCGCTCAAATGGCTAGTGAAGAAAGAAAATTGTTTTAAAGATAAAATTCGAAGAAACATGATCGACTATATTTTCAGATAATATCGGCGCGATCTCGTACAAATTCTTTTTCCGAGGCATTTTCCGGCGTGAGAGATATATCGTGACCTCCCTGTCGTCTCGACTTGAAAAAGGTGCACGCGCGTATTATCCCCCCGTCCGTGGCTTTTCCTTAACAGTAGACATAGTGGCGCCTTTACTGGCCATTATTTCCTACGTAGCCAGGAAAAGGCAGGTGCCTCTTTACAGTGCTCGCAATCACAATAGAGTTAACGGGCGACGGGGAAAAGTCCCTCAAATACACACTTTCGAGAGGAACGAGCTTTGTATTGTATCTGGTGCTTTCAGAGAACAAAGGGCGTGTATTTGTGCATCATTGGGTAATATTTGTACACATTTGGACGTTGATTCTCTCACCGCAAACCAAAACTTTTCTCGCTTACATAGAGAACAGATTATTATTTGTTTGTCTTATTTTACGAAAATGTAGTTTCCAATATCCAATGCAAAATGAATTTTAAATTCTAGAAAATTATGACATTTATTCTGTATTTAATTTTTCTTTCGAAAAAATAACAAACGCGCGTACAACCGAGGAAGTAATACTACGCGTGGAAAAAAAAAAAATCAAAAATATAACATAAAATAAAATGTCATACAAGGTATTTTATTTTCAAGAAAAGCGATTTTAATTTAAATAAAGGTTCAACAAATCTATCGATGTATTGCAAAAATTTCAAACATAAAATATGATGCTATAATTTTCCAATTTATTTATACACATTCAATAAATAATGAAAAATCCTATATATATATATTTCTGTTTATATCGGTTTAATTTCTTCTTTCTATATTGATTATTTTATTTAAAAGCTATTCATATTTCATTACGGTCGTCGACCGTGGAACGTCAGGAATAATTGTACGCATCGACTTACCGATATAGATAATTATGAAATATATAAATAGATTATAGGCACTATAAATAAAAAATTATTGCGCGCGCTCATCTGCCTTTTACCTCTTAAAATTGCTACGATGAAATGAGATTATAGAAACTGGTGTTATATACAATATGTATCATTTAGAAAAATGCTAAACATAAATATAATATCAAATACATTTTGAAAACTTGCGCGCATTTTTATTAATTATATATTAAAGTATTTTCATTTCATTGTATTTTATTCTTTCATATTTCGGAAGGGAAAAATGTTTCGAGCTAACGATTTTCAAGGAAAATCAATTTGGCAATAAATTCTATTACAACTAGCATGAGCGTATGTTAACACATTATAATATCAGCGCGTGCTTTAATTTGACCCTAACAAGATCTCGCATATTGAGGCCAACATTCCGAAAATTCTCCGAACTCGGATTATAAAAAATTCGATGCTGCTACTTTGGCAAAATTAAATTTTAGAGGCACATCTTGACAACCCGATACTGACAATGAGATACCCTCCCCCCCTCCCACCCCGGGAACGAAGCGCGCGGGATTGATTCGCACGGCATATACGGGGTGGTCTCTGTATAACAAAAGACGATCCAGCGTCACGAAAGAAGACACTTTAGTGCAACTTTCGAGCGAGGTAGCCCTCCCCTCCCCTCCCTCTCTCTCTTTTCTTCTCGCTAATATTTGTTTGAGCACGCCAACGCCTCGTCTCGCACCCTCGAAGAAGAGAAGGGGTTGCGCTCCGCACGTACCTATTATCTACCCTTTCTCTTCCCTCGAATAGACACAGAGGCGCCTTTACCGAGACACAATTTTGTATGTAGAAGGAAAAGGCTGCTGCTGACTAATGGCGCGCACTAATTGTGCCGCCTGCAGCACACGAAGGCGGCAGGGAAGCCCATAGTTACAAGCCGCTATGAAGTAACACGAGGCAGACGAGAGATGCGCTTGTGCGTGCGTGCGTGTGTGTGTGTATGTAGGGAGGGGTAAAAGCGGGAGAATTGTTGAAGGCAACCTGTGACGGAGGGTGGGAGAATGTCAGAGGAAGTTCGTAGTTGCTCGGAAAGTCCCGAGTGCACCTATACACGTAAAAGAAAAGACCAAAGTGAGGGTGGAGGATTGTCGGCAGCCGCGATAAATAGATTAAATTCGTCCTCCTACCCTCCCGTGCCTTTCCCCCTTTGATAGTTGCGTTAAGCGGAAATATATGGATGGCACGCGACTTTTACCGCGACAATAAGTCGACACCGGCGTTGTAACGCTGGCCATGCGAAGCTTTTTTAAGTTAGTTGATTACGTGAAAAGTTACGATGTAATCCTATGGTTTCCTATAATGTATCCTCAGATGATACATCTGGGACATACTCGTCCCAAGTCGGAGGCTATGTGTATATAATAAGTTTATAATATTTGCTCCTTTTTTTAAATATAAAAATTCAAGATTTTTGGATTTTTTAAATATTTTCTAACTCCAAGATCTTCAGGTTTTTTTAAACATCAATTTTTTTTTTTTCAATGTCAAAGCATTTGTAGCTGTTACCAAATAGATAATTAAACATATTCCTCAGTTGATTTCAATTTGAAATTTTTTAACAGAATGTTATTCAAGACTTAATAATTAAAAATTATTTTATAAAAAAAAGAATCGATCTCAATTTTTAAACTTGTTATACATACAATTTTTTTAGCATAAATAAGAATATAAATTATATATAAAAAAAAAAAAGATAAATTTTTTCACAGAAAATATACGCGATGGTAAATAGAGAAAGAAATGCATGTGATAATTTAATTACTTTATAAGATGCAATTCTAATCGATCAAACATGCAACGATCGAGAAAAGTTTTCTTTTCAATCATACAAAACGGGGTGCATTCATCCTGCAACCATACATCATTTATAACATTATAACGTAATATCCTTTGGAGAACCATAAAATATCGTCGTAGAAGGAACTTTCTTCTTGCTCAATTGCACACATGATATATTTTTGGCATAGTGAGTTCGACACAAACTATACTTTACGCGTGTATGGGTAACATTGATATTATTTATACATCCAGTATATACTGAGAACTTCGCTAAGATAATCAAATATCCGACTCGATTAATAGCGACAAGTGACCGATGTTTGTTTCGCGCTATCGCCGTTGATAACGTACGGATGAGTTGTTTCGAATGACTTATTTCCGGGAATATATATCCGAATAGATAACCGCAATTATAACTGCGATAATGTAAATGACAGTCGAAATAGATATGTAAGTTAAACAGACGGTGAATTATGATAATCGTTAGTAATAGTTTTAATTACAAATTCTAATTAATTACTGAAAGATGACGCTTTACATTCGACTACCAAATATTTACATTCACATATTATGGATTTGTATTATCTGTGACGTATTATTAATTTCATCTACATATACACCTTCATTTCACAATTTAAAGACAACCAAAATTTTTTGGATCGTGTACGAATATCTATGTTAATATATAAGTAAAATATATAATATATTCTCTTATAAAAATTCTTCTTATTTTTGGTAAAAGTTGTCTATAGTTTTTCGCGAATAGTAACTTATTATTACTTGTATATCCTTACTTATAAAACTTTTCACGTGTAAATAAAAAGTGTAAGAAATAAAAATTAAAATACTCGATTCTATTCATCGTCATTAAAAAACCTGAATTAACATCGGTCTTTCAATGTACAGATATAAATGCACCTTTATTTACCGTCATCCAGCATAACGTAATATTTTTAGCATTCCACGTAAAAGAGTTCACGTTCTTGCCAGTTTGAGAATCCTCTCATCCCCAGATTATCCTGTATTGCTACCTCTGGCAATCCTTCACTAGTGATTTCGCCTTTCGCCGAGGGCAAAACTTCAGCCTTCTTCACGAATCGATCACGTTTCGAGCAGAATGGAAGTCCGAATGAGGCATAGAAATGAAAGGAAATATCGTGGAAAGAAAAAAGAGTCGAGAGTAGAATGAATAGTATGAAAGAGGAATAAAACTCTAATGCACAGCGTATCGAAAAGAGAAAAGAGAACGAAGCGGAAAGGACAAGATCGATATATTCGAGAAAAGTGATAAAAAAAAAAGAAAAGAAAAAAAAAAGAAAAGAAAAAGAGAGAGAAGTGCTAGGTAGTAGCGGATTAAGATAAAGGCACGAGAAAAAGAGAACCAAACGATTTCCATTGTGAGGAGAAAGGAGAGAAGATATACCCACACACAAAGAGGTAAGCATTTCTTCTTCACTTTCTCGCTTCGGAAGAGGAGACCGAGAGATCGTGAAATTATCGCGACGGTATTAAGTCGAATCGAGCTTCCGTTAGGTCGAACCGCAATCAGCTGCAACGAGCCGAGGATCAAGGGAGGAGAGAAAAGGTACCGGGGCTAAGACGCCAGTCGGGGCATCGCCCCGATCGGGTAAATCGAAGCGATCGCGTATGAGAGTTTCCAGATCGAGTTGGAGCAAATGACCGTATCTCCATAGCTGGCCGGAATATCCGGCGACATCCGCCTTGTTGGCTCTCGACGAATTTCATCCGCGGCGAGATCCGCTCGTATGCCGAATTGTACTCGAACAACGCGACGCTACATTTGCGAGAGCGAGCCAGCTAAGATATTACGCTTTTTCCAGAACGTTAAATTTTCCCGATTAGAGTTCTCTCTAGAAATTAAAGGTTTTCGAAACGATCGAAACAGATTCGAATTTTCTCGCACGATCTTCCTATCTGCGGCTAAGTGCTGTTTCGAATAACTGGGACAATAGCCGGATACATCGTCAATAATTATAGATAAGAAGTATTAAGACAATTTATAATTGACATGTCGATAATTTGATTGATAATGTGATAATATTTAATATGACATATTTAATCAAGCATTATTATTCGCCTTTATTCTTAATAAATCGAAATTCTAATGGTATAATTAAAACTTTCAGTTGAGATGCATTCTTGGCAAAAAGATTTCGTTGAGAAATTCAAGCTTAAAGAATAAAAGATTAATAACGCTTTTGCATTTTTTAAAATGCAATTTAGATAATCACATCAATAATCCTAAAGATATATAAATCAAATTTGTCTTCACTGAAGCTACTAAAATATGCATAAAAAAAAAAAACAAATAATTTCAATATCTTTTTATACATAACTTTTTCAATAAGTCAATAAATTATTTTAGGTCACTATATATTTAAAACATGGCATCTTTTTTAATTTGTGCTGTCTGTATATGCATCAATAACTTTTATGAAAACAAATTCAGTGATATACGATATAAAATAGCAAGAATTTTACTACTCTTCCAATTTTCAATAATATTTTTCTCGAAAATCTTACACAAAATAATTTTAGTCTACGTAAAGATCGATATTGTCAATCCTCCCGACCAGAAAAGGATGAAGATGGCAAAAGTTTGCAAGGATTTCAATATACGAGTTGCAGTTCTCAAAACTTTAAAATTAAAATCAAGATTTCCCTCGCTCTGGCATTTCAAGAAGATTTCGATTTCCACAGTTTGACATCAGTTAATTTTATATATATATATTTTTTTTTTCCAATTACTCACATCTTTAAAAAAATTAATGAGGAGAACGTGTCTCTTATATTTGCCAATTTTTTCACGTCGCTAATGTGTTACCCAGTAGCGATTTAATTCCGGTACAAGTTGTGCGAGCGAAAAGTTGCGAACGAAATTAACGGTCGATCATCTGGATTTTTCCGCGTAAATTATGTTGTACGAACGTGCACGCGAGAGAAACTCCCGCAAATCGCTCTTGGATTATGAAAATGGAAACTTCGCGAGCGATTTATCTCAGGTACGGAAGGCCGGCAGTTGTATATGTTACGACCCGATGTCGGCCGCAGTGTTTTTCCGAAGGTTCGATTTGTGAACGAAACGCGCCCAACTTTGGCCCGCTTCTTGCTGAAATTTTTTTTCGATCCGCGGCAACGGGAATCTCGCAATTTATAATCCGCGGAAACTTCGTGCGGAATCGTGATCCGCGAGAAATGTGGTTTGCATAAGAGTTTATATCTTAAGTGATATTTCATATATGATATTTCACTTGAAATTTAACGAAAAAAGAGAGCATTTTCTTTCTCAAGCACTGCGTATTTCAATAAATGTCAAAATTGACGAAATAAAATTCAAATTTTACCTCATAATCGTGTTGAAATTAATAGATATCAGAAATGAGAATTTTTTTCGAAATTAATATGTAATTTAATTATTAAAGGTATTAATATATAGAAGAGAAAAGGCAAATGATGTTTATTAGGATATTTTGTAAAAAGTACCATTTACGCGATGAAAAACATTCTTGGAAATCTTGTAGATATATGTCTTCGTATATTGAAAGAAACGTTAGAAAAGAGAGACTCTAGAGACATGGAATCTACACGTCATCTTGTGGCGAAATATTCTTTGAAAATCAGCTAGTATGAAAAATATCATTCCGCAGTCCCTCCGGTGAAAAGGAGAGAAGCACGTTACCTATTCCCATCGGGAGAAATTAAAACTAGCATAAAAGTGAGTTATACGCATTTCAAAGTGTCGCGCGACAAATTTCCTACATCTACGATTTCTCCAATAATGCATCAAGGGACAGCTTTTAATTTAAAGATAATCCGTATAATATTATTTCTTGATTATTTATGACACACACAAATTTATAATGCAAATAATACAATTGTTTGTCATGAAAATATTCGTTTTTAAAAATATTCGTCACAGTGCAAAATATGTTTTATGTAATTGACTATAATTGTATAATTGTTGAATATAAAAACAAAATTGTATTATATTAAGATATTCTCATGCTTGTATCAAATTATTTGTAATTTATAATTTATATTTTATGTATGCAATCATGTTCATTGAATGCTTTTATTTATGATGAGAATCACAAAAGTGACAATATTTATGAAAAGATAAATAATATATAACTGATCAATTTTTTTTAATTCTCTAAAATTTAGATTATTCTCAGACTCATATATTAGATTAAAATATATATAAATTTCCGACGATTTAAGTAAACGTAACTATGATAAAATATGTTATTTAAAAGTCCTCCTTCAATTTAAGGGAAAAAAAAAAAGATAAAATTGCACTATATATAGAAAAAGATTTTTACGCAATCGGAGTCTATCACTATTTCAAATGAATAAATAATTCATATTATTCCATCCAAGATCTGTGTATCTTCTGAAAGGAGTCGTACTCCCAGGTCAAGTGAAATTTCTCTCCCAAGGATTTTACGAACTCGCGGAGTTCAACTAACCCATTGCTGTCTGAGGTATTTACGGTTGTACGAAAAAAGGCGTGACTAAATTATGTCTTTTGCCAGATTATATATTTCGAAGCACGTGCTGGCATCAACATTTGATATCGTTCCTCGCTACATATATAATCAACTCAAAACAATAATTGTTGATACTGTCAAGAATTTTCCCTTCGTTGGCAGGATATCATTAGTTTATACTTTTAATAATATATGTGTGTGTGTGTGTGTGTGTGTGTGTGTGTGTGTGTGTGTGTGTGTTTGAACTAATAAGTATTTATTATAAACTATATAAATTTTTTTTTATTATACCATGTCCGACGAGAGATTTATTGCAAACCATCTTTAAATTCTCTTTATCTACGTATATTTTTTATTTTAAAACAAATCTATCTTTATTTTAAAATAAATCTTTTTTAAACACGCGTTAGAAACGATTAATGTTTAAATCATATGATGTGATTAAAAATAAAGAAACTTTATAAAATTAAAATTTTAAAAATTATTTATGCACAAGTAACACGATTTTTTTATCTTTTATTTTTATTCACGTAGAATAGATATCTTTCTTTTCCTGTCACCAGTATAAGAAGTCGTCCGTTCAAGTGACAAACTCGAACTTACTGTCTTACGGATTACAAAACTAATTTAGTCGTTGCGCTAATAAAAGTGTCTTGGAACTGCGAGGTGGACCTTACACTTTAAAAACTTAAACGGTTTTATGGAACGGGAAATGTTCCGACTAACAGTTTGTTACCGACGCGACGATAACTCGTCGCGCCTCGCCAAACTTGTAACTTTTAAATTTTATGAAACAGCTATTAGCTCGCGAATGCCACAGGTGGAGAACGAATCATTTCAATTTCGTTAAAATTCTCGCGGTACAGGGGCGTACAATATTCAATGCAAATTGTTATTCCGCCTATGCGTTTCTGCACTTTTCATCAGATTGATGTAAAAAAGATTTATCTATCAAATTTTTGTCAGATAAAATTACTGTGATTTGAATTTTTCATTAAAAAAATGGATTAAAAGATATTTTGCTAAATAGAATAAATATACTCTGAACTCCATGGTGTATGATTAATAGAAATTGTTTCAAATTTTTTTCATTTTCTGAATTATTTTTAATTATTTTTAAATCTTCTGATTCATAGAAATTGTTTCAAAATTTTTTAATTCTCCATCCTAATTCTAATTTTTTAATTATCTAATTAATAAATGCAGCAAACCTTCATCGGCACTAAATAAATATTTCCGCACGATAGATTTCAGAATTTCTCGACCTGCTCTTTTTTTTTTGGACAACTCTTTCGAGTTTCATTTACCTCTGTAACCCGCCCACCCATCGCTGTTGAACAAAAAGGAAGTTTGAATGGCCTGCCCAGAAATTTACCGTAGTTCCTTAATGTGTTCGATCTTTTATGTGGCGTTTCGTATGGTTCTTTAAAAATATAATGCGGCCTCCGGAAAAGTTATATGAGAAATACAAATGTGTCGTTGGAAAAGAAGACAAGCGATGCAACACTATGCAGCAATCGTTTCAATTTGGCACAGATATTATATAATTATTGCAATACTAAAAATATTTTTCCTTCGAGACAATTCGCGAAATAAAGTCAACTATGATTTTTGTAAAAATTGTAATAATTTGAATCTTTATTTAATTTAATTCGAGGAAATTAAACTCATGATATCACCCGCTTTTACAAGTTATATTAAATTCCATTGCCCGATTATTATTATAAATAATTTTTATATTTTGTAATATTTAAATACAACAGAAATGACTTAAACATCTGTTTTTTTTTGTTTCTAGTAACTCCTAGTTTGTATTTTAATAAAAAAAGAAGAAAGATATCCAATGTTAAAAAGCACAAAATATGACTTTCTCGATGATAAAAGTCACTAAAAATGTCTTCGCTATATTTCCCGAAAGTCAATATCTTATAGTGAGTTATTGTTCCGCCGACTGGGTATGGCGGTTATCTAGCTTTTTACCATGAAGCAACCACAGCGTCCGCAGAATTCGTAGACACGGGAGAGAATGAAAAAGACTAAAGAAGACTAAAGAATACTAAAAGACGAGAGAAGACATATTTCTTGCGCGCCAATTCCTAAGTAAATAGGTATGTACGCGCCCGGTGAATTTAATGAGCGACAATACGAATAACCCTGCCGCAAATTGCAGCCGTTACCTAATGAACAAAAAGCCGCCCAATTAATAGTCCGCGGCGCGCCGCTGCTCCACGTGATAGTTACTTTGATTAATTTGAATAACGTCGATATCGAGCTGATGGAACAATTAGCGCAGCTCGTGTACTACTAAATATTCCGCAGCGGACGGTAACTTCTTAATTATGCGTTACGTAAAAATTATCTCGCGTTAACGGCACTTGACGCTGCTATCCGTGATATACAAGTTCTTCCGAATCAATCATATTTCCCTTCAATATTTTCGATTAAACTTTACGGAGGCACGAACGATTTCTGAATTTTAAAAGATTCATATAAAAGATTTGTCGTAAAGTATAGTCCCCCTCTTTCCAAGCTATTTACATATATATTATAATAAAATAGTATTTTTATTTAATATTACTTAATTATTTATATTACTTAATATTACTTCATTATTAATTTTATTTAATATCAATTACATGCTTAAATAAAATTCAAAGCAAAAACTAGTGTATTATAAATAAAATAATTTTAGCAGGAAAAATAAATCTTTCTTTAAATCTATATAAAAACGAAACGCAATTTTTCAAGACAGAGGAATAGTTAAAAAAAAATCTATCTATTTAATGATTCCTTTTGATATGAAAATCTGAAGTCTTTGAGAAATGTAAAAAAATCTAGAATTTTCATTATATCGCAGTTGTGCTGCTTCTAATAATAGAATAACGGCGCATTCCGCGCGGATGCAGGCGCTTCTTACGGTATCCGGGCGTATTTTTTTATCAACGGTCATCAGGGCCCATCAGAGCCGGCATGGTGAACATTTACAGAGAGCACTCGAGAGCAACCAGATCCGCGACATTGCAGTTCGAGTAGGACGATTTGTCGCAGGCCGAAACGCGAGCGGAGCGGAGCGAAGCGAACGACCAACCATCGGGTCCGCTACGCATCTGTCTATCTCCGCTTTCTTCCTACTACCTCTGTGTCGTCTGTGTTCGTCCATCTCCTGCCATCGTAGTAGGACGTACACGTACGACATGTATACGTGTGCGAGAAACGTGTAGAAGGTAGAGCGGCAAGTTTTTACGCGACCATCCCGAGAGTGAATGACCGGTCAGAGCCGCCTCTCACTCTCGGCACTTCGGATCCATTCTCTCTCTCTCTCTCTCTCTCTCTCTCTCTCTCTCTCTCTCTCTCTCTTTCTCGTCGTCTCTCTTCCTCCTGTCGATTGCGAGAGAAGGAGAGTGAGATACGTAAAGAGACGGAAAGAGAGGAAGACAGAGAAGGTGAGAGAGAGAGAGAGAGAGAGAGAGAGAGAGAGAGACTGCAGTTGGTGGTCGACTTTGCAACGTGGCGCGAGTTGCATTAGACGTTATATACACTAAGTTGCGGATTATTATATATAAAAGCGCAAATGCTTAAATATTAAAATATATGACATCGTGATAATAAATTTGCTCAAATTAAATTAAGGGAAACGTTATTACGAGAAATCAAAAAAAGCACTCCGCAGAGAAAACTATAACTATTTCGAGTTTATTTTCTCGGAAAGAAGAAGATTTAATCGAATATAAAGGATATATGAAAAAAAGAAAATAAATCATGCAGATCTCTCAAAATCATAATTGCAAAAATTCGTCCCAATTTATTCCAATATTATTTATAAACAAAATTTAATATTTAATATTTATGTCTGTATATAATATGTGTATTTAATGTGTAGATATATTTCTTCCACAAATATCAATCTAGATTTTTTATTATTCACGTAAACTTATTGTAGTAAAAGTATAATATGTGAAATAACTTTTAAAATCACACAAATTTTGTGACAGTGTATCACGAAAAAAAAATCTAACCCCATTTGACTAAATCCAAGCGTCAATTTGGTAATTAAATAATAATTTTATTTAATTTAATAAAAGGAAAAAAATATCTTTCTCTAACTCACATTTTTCATATTTGAATGTTACAAACATCAAGACTATTTGATGGTTTCTATAAAAATAATAATTAATAAATTAATATTTCTTTAGAATTGCACATGTGATAATCAAGATTGATATTTTCTAAAATTTATGCAAGACATTAATGAACAAATTAGTGCTAATAATTAATTTATAAAATATAATGTATAAGTAGATAAATTTAAATCTGAAATAATAATATATAAATGGAATAATTTTATATAAATAATCCGCGAAATTATTACATTATCCGTTAATGCGCCATTGCAATGCTCCGTCAATATGCGAAACGGGTATTCTCTGTACCTAAATGCCGAGTATCCGTTATTCAAGTTTATACTCGGCTAACTAAAGTCACGAGTTGGATTTAATCGATTTTCGATATATATTTGGTATAGCCAAGGTCTGTGATTCCTAAATTATTGTACGTTAATACGTTATATTATTGTCATGATAAGTTCACGTAAATAATTAACGTATGCCTAAATTAATTTAGTGTGCGTATTATAATTAAATAATCGTGTCATGTTTATGTACTATTTCGAAATTAGAAATTAATATCGTCCTTCTCCATATATTAATTATTCATCCAAATTTAAATATTGATGCCAAAAATTCAATTAATCTCGTATAATATCGAAGCATCGTGATATTGTTCCGGGAAGAAAAAATTTCACCAAATATGTTTTCGACGTTTTGAATGTAACTGTATATGCGCGACTACAAGAACAAACTCAATGCTATTCATTTCAACGTTATGTCTAAAAAAAATAGAATGCAATAGAGAGAAATTTGCAAAACATTTATCGCGTTTTGTCGCAAGCTTTGTTAATGTAACGCGCGAAAAATTTTCCCATGCAAAAATCGCACGAAAAATCCGTTTCTGCAAAAAAATAAATTGTCGACGACGCCCCAATCAAATGTAATCGCAAAATTATAATTTTTCAAAAAAATTCATGCTTTGTGCGTACAATTTTTTTTTTTTTTAAATATTGTAATTATAAGAATCCGAAGCTATACCCACACAAACTTTTAGAGTTATCTATACATTATATACAGATCTGTATATTGTAGTGTGAAGGCTATTTATACTTCTTATAATAATAGAATTTCCTTTAGATAGGTTGTTCTTCACGTATTTAATGGCCAAGCAATTCAATAAATATACAGTTGTCTCGATTCTCGTGATCACAAACTGTTGCAATTTCGCTTTAAATAGCTTATAAAAATATGTATAAAAAAATAGATTTTCATCCCCAATAAATAGTAAAGAACGCGAAAAAAAAGGATTTTTTTAAATTTTCCATATTCATCTCAATTTTTTTCAATTTTCTTCATTTTTATTTCCGTATCAATTCCACACGCATTTCTACAGCTATTTTTATAAAAAAATGTTTCCTGTTTCTTTTTTTCTTACTATGAAATATACTCAATAAGGCACATGTACCGTATGGTCACATTCAGAACTTTAGCATAAATAAATGGAGATATTATCGCGAAATCTCGACGAAGGACGTTCAATTTCGCGAATGATATGATATTGATTCGAGGAGCGACGCTGGAGAACGTTAGCTACCGAACATAAATTATGGATTATCAGTGCGACGCCGATAAGTATTAATTTAGTTTGAAATTTGTTAGCGGGAGAGCCGGGCATTCTAGATACGCGGCTTTCACGAGCGGAAAAAAAGCGCGCCCGGCAAAGTTGGATGAATCATGAATAAATTTACGCGCCGAACCTTTATTCCCAGGGAATGATCCAAGTTTCTTTATAGTATATACTCTCTTGGCGCCAACGCTAATACCGGAACTTGTATCTCGTGGCCGAACATAAATTGCGCGTACGCGTAAATTAAGTGCGCTGCCGTTCGCCGAAATTTACGTTCGCCGTATTAAATATCGTTGTCGAAACGAATTGCTCCCCGCGTAATCTACCTGTTAGCAAAGTATCGTAATACCTATGCTGCAGTGTTTCGCAATATGAGACAATAACTCCTGCTTTCGTAAGAGTTCGCCGAAACACCCCAACATTCGTCATGAAAAGTCACATTTGTTCGCGACGATACGTCATTATTATTTCTGTCCTTAATTCATTTAAATAAATCGATCTCTTTGATTCAGAAATTATAAATAATATAATTGTTTTATATATATATATATATATATATATATATATATATATATATATATATATATATATATGTCCCGTTACAGGTATATTTGTCAAAATAAATGCACAAGTTTTTTTTAAATTGCAGATTTCTACTTTGAAAAGAGTTTCTTCTTTAAAAGTGATTGAATCTTCTATTATCTCGTCTTATCGTAGGTAGACGTAATGCTTGTTTCAAGTTGACAGCGGCACTCGAGCGGCTAAATTTGCAAATTTACACGCCCAGTTGGGAGCGACTACAGACTCAATTAGCCCTGCGGAAAACTTTAATGGAGGGATTACGATGTCAACAACCGTCTTTCTTGCGTAAAAGGCATTCCGCATGTCGAACAAAATTGTGTTTATCAAAATGGCAGGCTTCCAAGCGCGCGGCTTGCCATCAAGTTTTCAAAATCACGGCCAAAAGCTTGGCTATTTAATTCTAGTTTATTTACTTTACCGTGCATCTTTGGCTGAATCTCAATTTTCTGAATCTCAGTATTCAATCTCTAAAATACGAGCTAATTTTCATAAAATTTAAGAGATTTTATGATTTTAATTTTCATTACGTATTTTAATATAATTGAGAGTCAAAATAAATTAACTAAAAAACCGAGTTTATTATTTATTTGCTCTTTCAAAGTTTAGTTTTCAAAAAAATTTTCAATTATTTCTAGCACAAAAGTTATAGATGCCTTAATGATTTTCTTATATACATATAAAGGAGAAATAAAGAAAGTCCAAGAAAGTCTACTGATAACAAACAAAAGAACAATACAAATGTCGATAAAAAAGTTAATTAGATGAAAATAAGATCAAATGATTTATTATAATTGATGTGGTATGCACACACGTATTACGAGAAGTGTAACAAACGTACAACGAAAGGGCTGTCGTCCTCGTTTCAAAAAGAATAATGATTACAGCGTCTATAATCATGTTATATTACACAGTACGAAACAACTTATCGCGCGCTACGATCATTTATTATTAATATTCTGAATATTTGCTCCGTATTAGCAAGGACGTATATGCAAATCAGAGACAAGGATGTTAACACATATCACATAAAAAAGCATTTCAATTTATGATAAACATCAGAATTCTAGAACAATTATTATTCGAGTTATGATGACTTTTAAATCGCATAGAGATGTAATTGTCATTTAATTAACGATTACGATTTACTATAAAAAAGATCTCGCTCATCCATCTTTTATTTGATTTTACACGGTTATTGTAATTCAACGTTTTCTAATTAGTATTAATTTTTATCCACGATTGGATCAACATATATTGTATATGCGTAGGCAATATCGATATACACGTATATATCATGTATTTACAGTATATCTTGTTATAAAATGCAAATTTCTCTCATAACAATTTAATGTTAAATTTTATGTTCCCTTTTCAATTTACAGCAAATTGGTCTGTCGATGTAATGCTCGATATATCATTATTCTTTATTCAAATTTTTTACGATAACCGTAAGCGGGGCGCTGTCAGCGTTTCCATACTGAAAATATTCACAAACAAACGCGAATGGAAAAAATCGATTCAATAGCATCGTATATATTTTCGCAGAATGTGTATCTCACATAGATATTCGCAATATAATGCAATTCGTCCAATTTCATTTATCGATATTATGTTATCGTAAATTGACGATTAATCTACCCTCGCGTTTTCATAAACATACGATGTAGAGAAATTTATTTCAGAAAAAAAATCGTATCGCGCTCACTCTTTCATCAGCGAATAATTTATTGCGAAAGTAATAACATAATTATTCGCAAACTATATAGATTATGAAATAAATCGTTATAGAATTGACAGAAGAAAATTCTGCGCGAAAAGAAAGTAAGCGATATGAAATCTTCGATTGGTCACGTAATTATCAAAAAAAAATAATTTTAGTACATATATATATATACATGCATTTATTTTTTGGACTATCTATTATATTATTTAAAAAATGTCGAGTTAAAAATTCGAAATGTAAAAGAATTGAAAACTGCGATCCGATAAATCTCTCGTACATCTTCTATAAGAATCGAGCCGATCTTTATTTTCCCATAAAGGGATTATTCGCAGAAAATGCTGATGGTTTGACCGGAAACACTTCTTTCTTAAGAATAGCTAAACCGACTCGCGATATATGGAAAGTTTCAGGGGTCTTTCCCGCCGCCTTCCATTATAGCTAAATCCTTCAAATCGAAATCGATCGCGATACGATGCGAGCTATATGGGCGAGCACATAGTGACTTTTACGATTCTATTTTAGGTGGGAGAGTGTTATTGGGACTGAGAGAGGAGGGCTGTCTCCTCTCGATCGATCTCCTCTCGCAACGTTACGCCACACCAAGATTCACCGCCATTCGCGCTAACCCCCTTCTATTTTCTGCGGGTTCTCTCGAGTGCCAGTTCCTCGAGTAGAGTTTCGCGAGTTGCGTCGTTCGCGATCAATATCGCTTTTGTGACTTCTGCCTCCGTAGTCTTGAAGAGAGCACTCCACGGTATACACACATGCAATAGTATTCGTAGAATTCTAATTGAGGCAATGACTTGTGTGAAAAGAGCTCGTAAACAGAAATCTCCAAGTTCTAGTGGAAAATAAATATTAATCACGCATCAATTTCATTAGATTGAAAATCATTTTTCCCCCTCGTCAATACGAGTCTATTTTTATCAGCTACAAAATATAATCATTATCTTGTATCTCCATAGGGTGTATATTATATTTATAGGAACAGCACGCCTTCTCTCTCTCTCTCTCTCTCTCTCTCTCTCTCTGAGAGAGGATTGTATTTATTCAAAAGTATCTTGAGAAAAATCAGCCTAGAATATTAGCAGCTCTTTTAAAGATCTCTTTTATAGATGATTGCGACGATTTTTGAAATATGGTCAGCTGAAGAGGGTAAGATTAGAGAAGCGCGAGGTTATTTAAATCTTCCTGTCGGTCCTCCAATTTAAATCATTCTTTGTCGAGCTCTAGGTATTGGAAACGGTTATATAGCGTTATACTCACCTGGTCGACGATCTCCGTTAGGTCGTGCAGACTTATGTTGTAAATGGCGTTCCTGCAAAACGAAACGAGAGCGTTAAATCCTACCCATAAATCGTGTGCCCGTAATCTCTGCGCTTCGCGCGGCATCTCCGTGTCGACGATTCGGATTGAAACGCGAGTAAGCACATTAGTAATTACGGATAAGGCATAAAGAATTAGGTGCACAGAAAAAAAAACACACACACACACACACAAGACGGATTCATAATAGAAAACGCATTAAAAAATAATTTCCGAGTAACGTAAAAATAATTTGGACGATTTCCAAATATCTCGGATGGAGTTCGCACACGCGAAAGAAATGAAGGGTGCGAAAAGATAAATCAAGCGAAAAAATTGAAAGGACGAAATTGGAGTCGTAAAAGATCCGCGCTATATATCTCGAACGTAATTGATTTTACGACTCACGAACATTGTGCTGACCGTTGGCGGGAAGCATGATCGGATAAAAAAAATGAATTATTTTTTGATCCGTATCAAATTTCCATTAACCCACGCGTTTGTATCAGATTCCGCGAAAAGATACGCTTTTGATCTCCAAGCCCGCAGTTTTACTGCACCAAATTGATAAAATAATATCAGAAAATAGAGAAGTGTTATGCACACAATACAGAACGACAAAAGAAGGAAACGCCGCTCTACAAAATACGAGATAAATTTTTAAATAAGGACCCTCCTCTTTGTGTCTTCTATCAATTTAATCGCTAGCGGTTCAATAACAAGAGACACTCCTTTCCTTTGTAAGTTCTTTGATCAGTTTAGAGTCGACTTTTTCTTAATAAAAACATTAATAATAATGTTAAAATGTTAAGAATTAATAAAAACCAATAAAATATCTAAATTATAAACAGCTAAAAATAAAGATTTTCTTCGAAAATTAATTGTTAAAGATATAAATAATATATTTTGCAATTTAATTTCGAATAATCTTTCTTGTAAAATAAATTTTCAACAAGATGATTAAAATGTTAAAAATCGAAATTATACTCCGTGAAACTTTTATTAAAATGATTGATGGGAGAGAAGATTGACCGAAGAATCTTTAAGAGAATCTTTATATTCATCCGATATATCGCACTGTCTTTGAATACAAAAATAAATCGAGCGCGTAAACAGCTTCTCTGTTTGCTACTGGTACGCGTGATGCTGCGTCACTCGCGCTGCTGATGCGTAATCGAATGAATGACTCGGTCCGTCGGCCACTTGGGCCTCGTGGCATCAATAAGCAGAGTCTAGTCGATGACTATCCCATTTATGTAAGCCCCTATGAGTAACGCACGAGGGGACGACGCGGCGAAAGAATCGAATCATGTAACAATTACCTGGCACCAATCAGGATAGAGGTTGCCGCACGTTCGAGAAGTTTGAAGTGCTCCACGTGGCTTTCATTGCCCAGAAACCGCTGGCCAATTACTTCACCTGTAACGAAAAGAAAAAACGTTTCATTAAAGTTCCGTAAAAAAATTAGGTTCCGTAAACTAATAAGAATTTTTATATTAAAATTAAATATTAAATATTAAATATGTAAAATAAAAAATTAATATATTATAAAATGTGGAAAAAACAAAACTCTGGCTAGTTTTTCTAGAAAAATCTAAATGATGACATTAAGACGAGCCGTTAAGCACAATATTTTCATTCATAAAATACGTAAACTATATATCTTGTAATGTTATATAACTCTAGTAATAACCGTATTATATTTCTAGAGTTTCAATCCTTACTCAGGTCTTCTTCTGCCAAAGGTTAGCAATCGACTGAATGAAATTTTAATCTACGTAATATAATTCTCATTCTAATGTTCAACGATCTTGTAACTAGCAAAACATAAACAAGTGATGTTTATGTTATGATTGAAGGTATTCTTGTATGTTTTGAATGCTCCATTGTATGAATACTTGTGTTTAAGAGCTTATATCGATTTAAATACACACGTCAATTATGATATTAATTTTATAATAAATATTGTGTAATAAAAAATGTCTTATCTATACAATTTACTTATTAAATTAATAATTCTAAATAATATTAAAGAGAGAAATTTTGACTTGGGTAATGTAGAAAAAAAAGATTGTACGAGTAATATGTAAAATGTAAATAAAGAAAAAAAAATGCGAATAATAGCAAAAATAAGATATCCAAGATGAGTGTGTGTGTGTGTGTGTGTGTTGCGTATTCGCAAGCAGCGTGTTCTTCGTGAATTGATCGATCATGCATTTGAATCATGATCATGTGTCGGACTTTGCGCGCGATCGCTGCATCTCGTTATTCCTCACGTTTGCAAATGAACTATTTATAAACATATTATTCGCGCTGGCACACCTTTACGCGATTTTCACATGAGTCATATACAAACACACAACATACGCAAGCATAGAATTAATTAATATATATAAGAATTTGTATATATATATATATATATATATATATATATATATATATAAAAATCAATTTTAAATTAATTTTGAAATGAGTATTTTTTATGTATATATAAAAATCTTCTTTAAAAATTAATAATTTAAAATTGATTTTAAAATGAAGATTTTATATATATAAAAATCTCTTTTAAAAATTAACAATTTAAAATCGATTCTTTTTATAACGAAAATTGAGAAAAGCCATCGCTCATTGTCTCAACTTTCCATATCAAATATCTTTATAATTATATCGCAAGTGTCGAGACAAAATCTTATTGTATGAATTAAAATTCAGCAAGTCCTGTGGATATCCTGTAAAATCTACAACAGAAACGCGATATAAGAACCGCGCATCTCCTCTTGCCGACAGAGAAACTTGTTACGATAAGCGGTGGGAATAAAAAGAGGAAGAGGGGAGAGGGGGGGGGGAGAGAGATGCAGAGAAGATATCCAGGAAGCACGTGTAAAAGAGTGTAAGGGAGAGCATCTCTTAGCCTTTAGTCGACGATAAAGCGCCGCCGCGCCTACTTTGTGGCACAGCAGCAGCGGCTCTGCATCCGATTCTCCATCCCCGTGTTTTCCTCCCACCGTAAACTCTGTCTCTCTCTCTCTCTCTTTCTTTACCAGCGACACTCCATTTCACGACCCTTTCTTCTATATACACCTACGACTGCCTAGTCCCTTCACCTCCGCAGTCCAAAGAGTGCTTTTCCCTCTCTGATATTCTACGTTATGTTTTTTCACACTTACACATATGCAACCGCATTATAGGACATATATCAGGGAAAGAGAAAAGAAAGAGGAAGAGAGTAAAAAGAGCATTTTTATGATCTTTTATATGTCAAATGTGCGACGTTGAAAATTTTTATGAACTAAAATTCTTCGCAAAACTTTGTAGTTGGAGACAACACGCTTTATATATAATATATATTATATTTATGCACACCATTTACAGAGCGTATAAATGCAATTATATTATCTCAAG
Source organism: Cataglyphis hispanica (assembly GCF_021464435.1). Classification (NCBI taxonomy): domain Eukaryota; kingdom Metazoa; phylum Arthropoda; class Insecta; order Hymenoptera; family Formicidae; genus Cataglyphis; species Cataglyphis hispanica. The sequence continues at coordinate 624,113 of NC_065966.1, read as the reverse complement.
TATGAAATAAAAAAAAAAATGTTAGGAGAGAATACTTTCTCTTAATTATAAAAGAATTATCATTGTTTATAAATGTAAAAAAAAAAGATGACTAAATAAGGAGTTAAATATGTGCTCCTAAAATATGCTTCTTTTATTATCGCTATGATTAATGGCATTTTTAATTATATCTCTATTTTTATACGCATGTAAGACGAAATGTAATGATGCATATTCATAAATGTTGAAAAAGGTTTTACAAATAATAATACTCGAAATGGTTATAACAAAAGGCAAAACGTCTCTATCAAGTATGCGAGGATCGCGCGGATTTTCCAATACGTTAATCGGCTCGGACAACATCCTCTCTCGTGTCATTGATCTGTTCTCTCTCTCTATTCGTAAAAGCAGACTGTCGTCGAGAGATCTATAAGAGCTCAAGAATAATCTTACTCGTGCGACGCATATGATTGCCACCAGCAAAAGGAGCAGCTATTCTTTTTCGTGCAACTGTTCACAATGCGCGTCTCACTTTACAATAGTAATAAAAAGAAAATTACAGATCGTAAAGCAGAAAAATCCTCCCGATCGGCTTTCTTTCCACTTCCAATGGCTTAGCAGAATTTTAAGTTCCTTCAATAGAGCATATTCCGCATTTAATGCATTATTCTTTTTATTACGTCTGTTACTTTTTAGATGAAAGATTTATACGCGAGGAAAAACAAATAAATAAAGTGAATTAAATTTGATGAATTTAATGAAAAATCACTTTATTCATTTTATCTATAACGAGACTTCAATATATCTAACGTAATATATTTAAAATTATTTTATCCGCGATCAATTTTATTCATGTCCGGAGATTTTCTCCAAATAAGCTAAATAGCTAAATATCATAATCAGAAATTGTGCTGTTGAGTTGATAAAGTCGATCGCGAGTTCTTTAAACTCAAAATTATTCGTAAATAATATATAAATTGTTCGTAATAAATAAATGTACGTAAACGATATAATCCTCTAAGATAAAATAATTCTATCCATCGTATTCACGCGAATAGAATAGCAGGCGAAATATGTTCTAAACTCATTTACAAGGCGAGCACATATTTTCCTTCCACTTTAGTATTACGTCGCCTTAATTTCGGTAGCGTTGTTTTTTCTACGATCGCGATGCATATGGATGCAGTTTCTAGCTACAATTGCCTACGGTGTATATATATATATATATATATATACATCCATCCATATGCATAAATGTATGTACACGTATTGTAATGACGGGGAGGATAAAGTTTGGCACGCGCCAACTTTTACGACGTAATTTCTTATTCCCGAGCGTCGTCACCGCCTCTGATCGGCACGCGACTGATGCAGATAACGATCGATTTTTGTCTCAAGAATTTATAAATCATACGTGTCCAAATTATATCCATGTCTCTTTAAAAAAGACTATTAAGTGTACATCGAATATTTTCATGAAGGAAAAAAAGGATACTAAAATCCGTAGTTAAAATAACGTTGGGTGATTCTAAGACACCTTGTATATACGAATCGCGTACAGGGATAGCACGAGAAGACCGTGGTATGGATAAATGAAATTGACTTCTCGACGAGTCGAGTCATTTTCGAAACGTGTATTGATATCGGACTCGTGGCTTACGAATCCTGGCTCGCATTGACTCGAATCAATTTCCTTGGCCGGTCGATGCTTATCGACAACTCTGCTTCCTCTATCAATGTTCGGTTCGTGATCGATTGAGCTACGTTCGTTTAATTTTCATCGCGTAACGGTGGATCCCCGATTGGAAACAGAGCACGCGATCGCGAGATTCCGATTCATGATTCTTTATCGAGTATCAAAATCAGTAATTAAAATCAATGATCGACAATTAATGAATAAACAAAACTTACCTTAAAATAATACGCAATTATAAATCTATTTTTTATATATTCATTTAAAAAAAAAAATGGAATATAAATTATACACATACATCTACTTTAATAACAGGTACATATTATATTTTTAAATGGATAAATATATATGATAAAAATATTAAAAATATTTTATCCCTTCAAAATTGCCAATAGAGAATTGGCATAAGTAAACGATAACACAAAGAGCAAAATAGAAAACAAATCTAATTTAATGCCATTTATATGCAAGTCGAATATGCACACAAATTATGTGTATACACACACACATATATATATATATATATATATATATATATATATATATATATATATATATATATACGATTTGACCGAGTCCCTCACACAGTTTATTTATCCTATAATTTTATTTTAATAATATAACTCCACATAATTTGGCCGTGTTATTTCACTTAAGCCGCTAAATACAAAATATATATCTACTCCCACAGACATTTGCATTTATATTGGCTTATTATACGCGCGACCTGTATTACTCAGCGAACCACCACCTGCACCATCGCCATCTTTATCCTACGGTTACTCTACTTGGCACATTTTTACGCAATCGATACATTTTCAGTAAAGAGTTTAACGCTGATCGAATAGCGGATATAATTTTTTCAGCACAATTCAAAGCGTCCACAATGTGAACGAGCTATTGTTCTTCTTTAAAGTAGATAATTATAATTAGCGGCTATTAGCATAATAAGTTGTATCGATATATAACAGAAAGCTTTAATTGTCATTTTCATATGACGGCATATAGAAACGCTCAAATTCTCAAAATTATAAAATTTTTTATTTATACCCACAAATAAATATTTAGAAGAATTTAAATTACATTAATATTTTATATATATTTTTGTTAAAACAGTTTATAATAAAGAATAAAGAGATGATATTTTCAAGATAAAAAAAAAATTTATTCAGCATAAATTAATATATTAATATAAAAACTTTAAATTCCGACTTTCTTCCAAAGCTTTCCAAACTTTCTTCACATGAATAAAAATGTAAAAAGTCTTGTATGTGTGACACGATAAAATAATGAACCTCTCTTGATTATTCGTTGAGGAAAAATAAATGCCAAACTGATTCAAGAAATATAAATAATGATTATAATTAAAATATAATTCTTACCACTGAAAAAAGATGTGATTGTAGATAATTCGTGGTGAAAAGATGACAATTTCTTTTCTCGCATATAACACAAAATTAAAACATTTACATTAATTTAGAAACAAAAAAAAAACAATAAATTTTTATTTTTTATTATAAAAATAAGTGTTAAAAAATTTTTTATCACTCCACTATGCTAGATAATCCGTGTCAAGTCTGCTTGGTAGAATCTCAGTCGATCCAAGCCCGAGCCATCCTTGGAGCTCGTCGATTGTCGGCGACGCGCGACGGTCGGACGTGCGGTGCCTATCTACCGATCTATCACTGTGGTAATTAAGTCAAACAAAGGCAAGCGTGACGATCGATTCGAGCATGCAGCAGCGACAAAATGTCACGTCGCTGTTCTCTCTGTGCTTCGTTCACGTCGGATAAAACAGCCGCGCTCAATATTACTGAGGTTAAATATCGCGAGACAAGTCGCGCCATGGCAAGACGAGCATCAAACGTCTGTCTATCTATCCTCTTCCACTACTATTACTACTACCGCTAATACTCTTAACATAAATTTTATATCGACAACCCGAACAACGCGCACCCACGCGCGCTAAAAGTTCTAATTTTCCGCGAGTTTCTATCTTTACGCAAATATTATGCAAGTAGATAAGCACTATGCAAGAGGAACCATAAAAGAAATAAACTTTTCTTAAATAAAACAACGATAAAGAAAATAAAATTTTTAATGTTCCAAACTTGTAACTAAAAAATCAAGAGAAAGTTATTTTTCTATATATAAATAGCAAAAATTTATCAAAACAATATTTAAAATTTAATTTTCCGTATTTTATAAAACTCACAATATGTATTTATATGTACAGAGTTAAAGAAAATATTTGAGAAAACATTAAATTTTGTATGTTTAAATTAGATAATCTCCTAGCATCAAAATTTTAATATAGTACTGGCGATTAAAGTTTAATTTGTATAAAAACTAATTAGATTCAGTTCGTATCGTTAAACATTCAGAATTATATGTTATATAAAAGAATATAATTAAAAATCAATATCGATAACTATAAACTCGATCAAAAATTTATTCGAGATAGAAGAGCGAATGCATTGCATATTATATTTCTCTCATGTATATAAAACGGGATCATTCATATTAGACAGTATATTCAAAAAGCAATAAGATATTCTGGGAGATGTTATAAGCAATCGAAGATTGAGACGTATCGCGAAGTGAGCACATTTCACGTTCTTCATCAAAAAGATACCTCTTAAATTAAAAAGAGATATCTATTTTCGGTGTAAAAATTTCCTTTAGAAAGAGTAAGCATCATATTACTCATTATAAAAGAAATATCAGAATTTCGCAACGACTGAAACGTTTATAAAGGTCAGATTGTTAAAAATAAAATTTTCTTAAATTTTCAAAACTTTCTATAATAAAATATCTTCCTATTTTTCAGATAAAATTAATATATTGCCAATATATCGAATAAAATATAACCAACATAAAATAATGCATACGAATTAAATCCTTTTCTTTTTCAATTCGATGCAAGTTAGCTGCGTGAATATTTCGATGCCAAAAATTCATAAATAGGAAGAGCGCAAGAGTAACAAGGTACCGTCTACATAAAGTACTATTAGCTTAGGACTGTCTCCTGCTGCTTTCGGAAGCACGTAACTTGGCATCCGGCAGTAATAGAGCTGGAGATATAACAAAACGTATGTATATATATATATATATATATATATATATATATATATATATATATATGTATGTATAGGGTTTATTCTTTACGGGAACAAAAGAAGAAGAGAGAATTCTACTGGAACAAAGGACAGATTAATTAGCCGTTGTATAACCCCGTGTACACGAATACTGTATAGATATAAGAATAGTACCGTCCGAATAAGGAGAATAGTAGCACTCAATATAGATAAAAGCAAAATATGGAAGACCACTATACTTATTACAACCTCTCGTGCGATTAACTCGCGAGATGAATTTCGCACGTACCAGAGTTGTGTTAATATTATTTGTCTAATGGAGAGAGAGAGAGAGAGAGAGAGAGAGAGAGAGAGATATTATAATTTTCGCAGCTCGCGAACGTGAGAGATGAATCGCGGAAAAGCTTTAAGGAATTCCATATTAAATTTATCGTTGTCGTAAAATTCAGTCGCTCTCGGAATATACGGAAATTGAATTGAGATTACATAACGAGGTTCGTATCGGAACAGGCATTCGTGCAATGAAAGATGAATAACAGAGTAATTGGAAAATCTGTTATAAATTCGAACTTAATTTCTACGATGTACATGTATCCATCGAAAAAAGTTTACGCCGCAACGATATTGTTTCTCTCTGTTTAAGGAAAGTTTCATATTTCACCTAAAGCATCTTTTTACTAATTGTTGCGATTGTCTTCTCGAGCAATCTTTCATCAAGATTAATTTCCTATATGATTGATTTTATTATTCATTTAACACAACATTGATATTCTTCGTTGATTATTAATATTTTAATGCTGAGATCCTTGCGAGATTCTTGTAGAGTATAAAATTTTAGAAAATCTTAATATAAATATAAAAAATTATAAAATTTTAGAGTATAAAATCTTAATACATTTATAGAATTTAGAAATTTTATAAAATATAAAAATATTAAAAATATTAAAATATAAAAAAAATTCTATAAAATATCAAAATTTCGCATAAATCTCTCACCACTTTAGATATTAACTGTTACAGCTGTAAAGAAATATTTATATATTCAATAAAATTATAATAATTATGACAAAATATATAAAAAAAAAATTATAAACAATGATATTTTAATCTCCTTTTTTCTCTAATAATTACGAAATATGTTTCAGTAAAAAGTTTTTACTTTTATTTATTAGCCTAAAGGTTCTGAAGAGAAATACACTTTGGTATAATTAATTTTATACCAAGTAGTAACGTATAATATACCGCTCATTATAATATTGCACATAAAATATATAAGTAAAATTATAGAATTAAAATTTTATATATACAACACTTCCATTATATTTATTATTTCACTCTTCACAAAGAATTAAAATATCCTTTGTCTTTAATATAAAATAATTCTGACTCATGTAATCTACACAATTTTTGTATCGTATACTGTCCAAGGGTCAAAAAAAGAATTTAATATCAAACAGTAATAGCAAATTTTTAATCATTATTTTGATTAACGACATCTTATGATCAAAATGTTGAAAAAATTCAGTACATAAAGATGACATTATATGTATAAACGCTAATAAAAAGTATAAAAAAAAAAAAAAATAAAATTCTTTCCTTATATATAGGAGAAGGACCGATAGACCATTACTTATTTCTTCTCTCTCTTGTCCTCCTTCACTCGTTATTTCTCTTTCGCATAGTATCGTAACATTCAATAAAAGAAGGATATATATTTGCTTTGATCCGATACGATTGATGTTAAATATTGACAGAAACGCAGGTTGTCGACTCTTGGCGCCAATATCAATCACGTATAACATTTATCCGGTTACCTACATCAATGCCTGAAATAATCAAATCGCGGTTGAAAATTTAATAGACGCGTGAGAGGAGAAAAAGAGAGAAACGACGATCGGGGGAGGGGGGCGGGAAAGCGAGTACGGCACTGGCCGCGAGGAGAGATAGTCGAGGAATTCTTCGAGAAATCGCTTAGGCAATCAATGTCGTCGATTTCTCGCCTATCGGAGATAAATAAACTACGTGAGTACGCGGAACGCCTCGATTCGCTGTGAAATATCGAGACTTATCTTTCATCAGCAGCGAGCCACGAGAAATGAAAAAGTGCCGCTTTCGCCGGGAGAAACCGCTTAAAATCGCTCCAAGGAGCGAGGGAAGAAGAATGAAAGGGAGCAAAAAGGTACCTCTCTGCAAGGGACTGCGAGAAAGCGCGGTTAAAGGATTGCACACACCGACAACTTCGACAAAGTGGTGCGCTTTTCTTCCCCCTCGCTCTGCCATATTGCAAAAACACGAGAAAGATATCGCTCGTGCTCGAATGCTTCAGCTTGTCAAAATAATGTTAGGAATTTTTGTATCTAATATTCTATACAACTGAAAAACTGCAAAACGTAAAAAGAAATAATCTCTTGCATGCCTGAAAGAAGACTGTCGCAATTCAAAAGATAAATACAAGCGAAATGAGCTTTTGCAAGATTTAAGGCGATAAAAAAGGAATGATATCAATGCTGTTATTTAAAATTATTGTGAAATTAATGTAACAAATTTTTAATATTCTATATCATATAATTTATTACAAGTAAACTTTTTCCACACTAATTGTAAGTTCATATAATTTAATGTAAAAATAAAGATTCTGTGTAAGAGAAATTTTTTGTCGAGACGCTATAAAATCATTGTCCACCAAAACTTTTCCAAGACAGAGAATGAAAAGAATAAAAAGGTGTATATATATATATATATATATATATAAACTATCAAACTAAATGCCAAACTTTTCCCTTAGTTGTGACAATATTTTTCAAAAATGCGATAAGTCATAATGTGTGATGGCTACTTTTCGATGAAATAATTACGTGTAATAAAGAAAAAGCATATTTTTCATACACAACTGAAGTTTTTTTCAGTCTTAATAATCTGAGAGAAGCCATGTATATTCTACTCGGCGCGTACATTTTTACGTTCGTGACGTTTGTTAATTATATGCCTGCGACCTGCTAAACACTCATGTTAATGCAAAAAATAAATCCGACGTCATATATATCCGTATATACTCGCGAATCTAAATTCTGCCGTATTTACTTGTTTTAGAAGGAAATAAAATCTACTAACCCGAATAGAACATATTCGAGGCATATTTTCCTAATCTCTTTCAAGAGTTCTACGTGACTAAATAGTTTTATATCTAATTCTTTAGCAAGCTATTTTCGTTTGAAAAAGAATCCACGCTTATCTAGAGTACACTCAATATCAAGTACATAAAAAATAACGCGATAAATAATAATCTTTCACTTTCATTGAGGAAAAATTATCTTGAAATTGACCGAACAAACAGTGATTATGGAACATCCGTGATAATTATGAAACACGCTGTAAATGTAGAATCAAAATTATCAATTCTCCACTATCATACAACGAATGAACAGAGATGTTACAATTCCATTGTCGTGCATACAGATAATTTGCATGCCTGTAGCATCGAAATTCAAAGTCATCTAAATGGCAAGCTGCTTTCAGTTTCCGTTTTGCGCGGTGCAAATCTTTTTCTCGCTCAAAATTTCCGCTCCAAAAAGTACGGCCCGAAGAAAAGGGGGAGAAAAAAGAGAACAGTAGGTTGGCGATACGAAATGTGGAAGAAGCTTCTTGCGCTCGTAACGAAAACGACAACGGTCTCTGTTATCACGCTCAAATGGGTTACGTCGGTTGCAAACCGAAATCAGGAGTACCTGGGAATACCTAAAGCTCCCTCTTATCGACGTTCGCTTTCTTTGTCACGAGCTTTTGTCCGCATTTTGGAAGCATTGTGCAAGCAATACCACAGTATGCACGTACAGTATACGGTAGACGTGCCGTATTTAAGTACGTACTGCAAAAACCATCCCCAATTTTTTTTTTTCCATGCACGAGTCGCAGCCACGTTTGTTTTATTTCTCTTTCAATCTCGTCGATCTACAAATCAAACTTTGGCACAGAGTACAGATTGGCACAGAGGCAAAGAGGATATAAAAGGTATACCACGCATGTTTGTATATATTTGCAAGCGTGTATATGATATACTTCCCTCTCCTTATTACATAGCAGCATAAAATACGAGATGCAAAGATATGTGTAATAAAAATTAGAATATATTGATGATTTTTCTCGATATTTTCCCTAAAGTCAACTCGAATGTGTATTCAAGCTATTAAAATTGCGACATTCTATATTTATGAAATTAAGTATGCAATTCATTTCGACATGGCAAACAGTTTGAAAAGATTCCCGAAAATATATTTTACCCGAATCTCCTGAGACTCAAAAGATTATGACGAAATGTTCTGATTTAATTATTGTATAAATGTATTATAATAACTACAACAATTATGTGTTCAAGTATATATTAGAAATATATCATCATTAACTTCTGCAGATCTCGGAAAGTAATTTTATTGCGGAATCAATAAAAAAATTATTCAGACATATTTTACAATAATCTTTGACTTTTAAAAATTTTATATATAGATATATCCCCTTTCTATTTTTCATTTTATTATATTATTTTATTATACGTCGCATAAAAAAAAAAAAAAAAAATTAATTTTAATAATAATACACATTGATGATTCGCGTCAAAGAACAAAAATGTCTTAGCCTCATAGTTCTCTTAATATCACATGTGTATCCCGTTAAATTATTATTTATATTGTAAATAACACTAACCTGTGGTTATGCGGCATTCCATAAACGGGTCGTATGAATATTGTTCAACGTAAATGAATATCGCATTGAGTTAATGCAAGTATATGAGCGCGCGGTATCCATTTATGCATATTTTCAGTGTCAAATATACATGTACGTACAATACACAACTGTTATATACCACGGCAATAATCTCCTCCATTTCTAAATGCCCGATGTACGCCCGTTTTTCGGAAAATTAAAAATCAAATTGCTTCGCGATAAACTCGGCCGAAATAATGTATCACATTGGCCTCGTGTGTGATTAATTTTCTCTTCGGTACTTGATGCTGCGCATCAAAAGGCACGCGAATAACTGCAAAACGTAACGCAAGAAGCAACTCGATGGAATTCGTGCGACAAGTTGTTTAATTCAAAGCAAGATTAACGTTTCGATTCGCGGTCGTTTTTCTACACCATAACCATTTAATACTGACGTGCTGATTTTTTGATAAAATTGTAATTTATATTCTTCATCGATAAATAAAACTTTTTCGAAAGTTTACGAAAAATCGTAGCTAGATTAAATATAAAAAAGATTTCTTTTTCAAATATATGTATATATAATATAAAAGAAATCTTTTTTTTTTTTCAAACCTTCATGCTTCAAAAAAGGTGTAGAGATATTTTTCGAAAATATTTGACAATTCTTTCATCCGATAATCAATATAACGCAATTGCAATTGTGCTAATGTGATTTGTGTCTTGGAAATCGGAAAGAATAGCTATACAATCATATAACATAATTTCTACACAATCGCACGGAAATGCAATATAATCCCTGATGAATATCTTCGTATAAAACGAGAGTCTTTTTTCATTGGGTTATTCATATGTTCCGTTGAGCGTGAATGAGAACGCACACGACGCTATTGACGAATGGAATATTCATATTCCAATGACCTAGGGATTTCCATTTTCATTATTACGCCTCCCTAAGTTTACTTCGATCCGTATATTTGTCGGCTCTCTTTACAAAATGGCCTGGGAATAAGACGAAAAATTGCGGACAACAAGCTTTGCGAGTATTTACATCTCATTAGCGTGTGCGGGGAAATTTTTCGCGCCACTTGGCGATACAGAAAGCAAGAAAGAAAGAAAACTACGGCGATAAAACTACGTCGTCGAAAAATTACTCATGTCGACCGTCTAATGTCAGTGGCAGGTCTAGCGAAACTTTAAAGTCGTAAGGTCAGGTCTACATCTCTTGACCCGTTATACAGGGTGTCCTGCAAAGATTGTGCCAATACCATTTTTTGATCTGACCTTTCTTTTCGTTGTTATACGATGTTAAAGTCAGCTAATCAGCGCCTGTCTACAATGGAAAACAAAGGAGGGACGTCAGAATAACGAAACGGCTTTCCGTTGTATAGGCAGGAGCCTCTACAAAAAATCAAAAAATGATAAAGGACTTTTCTGTTCAGTTTACTGTCCTCTATCCGCTCACGAGCGTTGGCACAATCTTTGCAGGACACCCTGTATATAGGCAGCCGAACTACGGAAACGGATCGAATAGTTTTCCGTTTAAAAGGTCGCGACTATAATCGTAAAATATTTTCACGCTCGATGGAACAACATTTGCGTGATTCATCCCTGGATCTGGAGAGGCAATATATCGGCGAGTGGCCACCGGTATGCTGATAGAGCCCGCGGCATCGTCATCGATTGCGGTTATACTCAACGTGAACACGCTCACGACCCGCTGTCCTCGTATTCCATCAGCATTAAAGAGCTCGTGTCTTTGTCGGCCTAATTCCTACCGCACATTTACCACCGAACCAAGCTGTTCATCTACGCCTTTCATTTATTGTTTCATTATTTCGAGAATTGTATACAGATATTGTTATTAAATCCAGAGTGTCTCTAGTCAAATCTTGTAAAATAATTCTTTGAAAGTTCCATTTTTCTCCTGGATGCAACTTTGTAAAATAATATTTTTTTATTCCATGCGCGTTTTTTTAATGTTTTTCATTCATACAACGAAAGAACTCGGAGCCTTTTATTAAGTTTCAAATGTTAGATTTTGTAGACATACTAAAAAAAAACATACTAAAAAAAAAAAAAAAAATTAAATTTTCCATAACAATTTCTTACTCGCTTAAAAAATTCCATTGCTTTATCACTAAATATTAGAATAAATATACAAAAATAGAGAAATATATATTTATAATATATTTTAAACTTTTAATTCACTTGCAAGTTTGGCCGAATGTTTGCAACATAAATAAAATACAAAATTATCAAAAAGAATTTCTTTTTAAATTCCTTAGATCCCAATAAAATTTCCTTGAGATTTCCCTGATTTTTCCAGGTACAAAAACAGTACATGAGAATTCCATGTCTTTCCTGAAAGTGGACACCCCCTATAGTCCTAACCTAATTTTATTTTCGTAATATAGTAGCCGCAACTCATATCACATACAAATATATAACAGAAGAAGAGGTTATGTATACATAGTAGGATCACTAACTTGAAATAGAAGGCGTCGTTTTTCCCGCCGACATATCTCTCGGACGCGCGAGGAGTGCTTCCATAAAATCCTTCGGGGCCCATCGTCCGGCAGGACAGTTTCAACGAACGACGAACGGATCCTTGGAGCCGTCGCAAGTGAAGCGAGCAGAAAGAACGCTCGGGAAATCGATGCAAAGAGAGCGAAAAAAAAAAAAAAACGTGACGAGAAAGGAGACGAGACGACGAGACGGCAGGCAAAGCGATCGTGAACGGCCCGCGGGGATATCGTGAACGCGCGCGCGAGCAGTCGATGCCGAGCGGCGAACGGAAGCGGAAGGGTGATGGCGAGGAGCCGAAGAGGATGAGGGAGGGGGGAGGGTAGAGAGTTCGGTGAATCATCGGGTCACGCGACTGTAAGGCGAATATCCCTGCTGCTCTCCCCCCTCCCTCCCGATGTACCCGCGCGCGCCACCACCATCCGTACCAACCGGTGCCATTCTCTCCCTTAACCTATCCTAACCCGAGAAACGAAAGACGGAAACCCTCTCCTTTTCTTCTCTCTCTTTTTTTTCACGCGCCTGCCCTTCTCTCCCCGCCGCGCACTCCGTAAATTTTCCGTCTCCGTCTTTATGATCGCTTTCAGTTCATTCCCTTTCATGTCCCCGCACTTGTTCCGAATCCATTATCCTTCTCTCTCTCTTGTTAACCTTTTCTTCTGTCTCTCCCGGTCTCGTTTTATCGCCGTCAGTCTCTGTGTGTCGTTTCGCTCTCATATCCTCGCGATATAGCCGGCGACGACGAGACGGCAATCCGGTAGGCGGCATAATCGATCTCGCGTGGCGATATATATATATCTATATATCTATATATATATATATATATATATATATATATTTATATACGGTGGCTTCTTTGTGTGCTCCGCGATATGCTCATCCGTGCGCGGAACGAGCTCGCGAGAAACGTGACACGTGACCGTATATAATGGCCGGAAACCAGTGATGGGCACGACTAATTACTTTCACGTTCGGCTCACTCTCTCTGTCTCTTTCTCTCTCTCTCTCTCTCTCTCCCCCTCCCCCTTCCTTCCCAGATCTGTTAACTACGCAATCATGATGGCATGCTAATTTCTAATGTCTCTTGTAATGAAAAAACTTAAAAATATCTCCTTTAATTCGTAATCTCTTCCGTTAATTAAAGGACGGATTCTTTACTGAAATTTACAATTGAATTTAATTTTTTTCTAATAATAATGTGTGTCGGGACATTGATTTTCGATTTATATAAGCGATTGAAAAGTATACGACTTTCCGCGAATTGCGTTTAACAAGAGGACAAATTACTATCATATTTTTCAATTAATTTCAGGTGAACTTTGCTTTAAATTTCAATTTCAAGTTGAAGCGCAGTCGCGAGAGAAGATATGTAATATCTTCGAAAATTGGAAAGTTTCAATGAATAATTACTTCTCGCGACCTTACATCGCTAAGAAAGAAAATCGACTTTAAATTATTTAGAGAATTATATATAATTAACGAGAGTCTGCACGCGCTGCATATTTAAATTAAAGCGCACGCAAAAAATAACTAAAATATTCAAACAACTTTTTTTTAGATATTTTACGTCATTTTGACAATTTTTCTATTTATTATATTTTCAGGGCATATTTGGTGGATATTTCTAGCGCATTGCGCAAAAATAATTGCACGAAATTAATTTATAAAAAAATGTGAAATGAAAAAAAATATACAACAATGTGTATTACAATTTAATAAAACCAACATGACCAAGTGACATATAAACGAAATGTTTGTGCGATGTTCATCTTTTATCTCTCTTGTCTTATGTCATGCCAATAAACATCTGACACATTCTTCTTTCTATTCTCCTTTCCATTTCGTGCCGCCAAGATATGGATTATAAATAAATAAATAAATAAACAAAAATAAATATCGAATTTTCAGATCTTTGAATTTAACACAATATTAATATATTAATTTATGGAATAATAATAATAATAATAATCTAAATTATATATTATGAAGATTAATGTATAGATTTTACGAAAAGATTGATCTCATCTAACCATTTTCCTTAATATTTTTTTCATTTTTGCTAGTTTGTTTTTTAACGACTTTGTAACAATTTCGTTGAAATAGTTATCGTTGACGTAACGAAATATACAATCGCAAATATGTTCGTGTGACGTGAAATTTGAAACTTATGCAAATGTGAGGGTAAATAAGATGAAACAGCGAATGACAACATATCATCGAGATTTGCGCGTCTCTCCTTGATTTCCCGACTATCGCCTCATGTGACGCGCTAACTATGATTTATAACCTCGAGTTATATGTCCCGGGATTGTTTCGCGCCTAGACATCCAATTTGGGCCATATTAAGAACCTTATGCAATATACATCAGAGTACTTTGAAATAACGCTCTGATTAACGTTCAATCAAATAGAGTGCCTGGATCTATCAAATCCCATCGTAATATATAGAAGCTAAATTACAAGTATATTATTTAAAATTATCCTATCAAATCAGGTAATAATGCCAGATAAAAATACTGACATTACCTCTTGACATCATTAAAATCACGTATACATATATATATATATATATATATATATATATATATATATATATATATATATATATATATATATATATATATATATATATATTAAAATAAATTAAGTGTTTTATATTGTATTTCTTTTCTTTTAATTTATTTGATTTTATACTGCATCTAATTTTCAATCAAAGTTTGATTTTTTCCTATATATGTGTGTGTATGTATATATATATATATATATATATATATATGTATATATGTATATATATATGTATGTATGTATGTATACGTGATTTATATATATAGGAAAATGTAGGAAAATATAGGAAACATATGTGAAATAAATATTTTATATTACATCTAAATGCCAATGAAAATTAGATATAATATAAAAGCAAACAAATTGGAAAAGAAAATAAAAACTTCATCATCAGAAAACAAAGGAAAAGGATGAAAAACGAGTCATTACAAGTGTGACACGTGCATGTTATCCGCATAGATTAGACGTCACGAGAATAGTCGACATAATTTCCATACTAACGTAGCTGTCACAGAACTATTGTTGTTTATGCGCCTATAGTTTTGCCCGGCGTTATAATTTCCTACGTATCCATGTAAAAGATTTTATTGCATTTTCTATGACCGCTAATGTAACGGCCGTAGTCGTTTATATCAGTACGAGATACACATGACAGACGGAAAGACGAAACGGACATACGTATGCATACACGAAAACGTACACGTAGAGAAAAGAAACAAGATATGAGGAGGAAGCGCGGGTGTCAAGATAAAAAAAAAAAAAAAGATGAGGAAAAGAGAGAGAGAGAGAGAGAGAGAGAGATGCGTATCCTTCTGCAACGTCGCGCTATCACGAATTGCGTTGTTCTCATCCGTATATGTACGTAACACGGAACATTGTGCTCGATGCTGCGTGCACGTGTAAACACGTACACACGTCGTCGCGGCCGCAACGGTGGTGCATCGTGCGGAATGCAAAGTAAGACACAACAGAGATCGTGCGCGGCCTACCTCTCGCAAAACTCGCTTTTGTATCTACGTGATTTTTCGTAGCGTTTCGCGATGCTCTATAAAATTCAGGAAAAAAAAAAAAAAAAAAGACGAAGAGACAAAGAAAGAATGTCGTCGGTATGTCAAGCGCTTTCGACAATTCATTATTCTTACACACAAAAATTGATGGAATCTACATATAATAGAGCTTATCAGAGAGATAAGAAAAGATGTCGATATGTTAAGTATCACCGACGTTTTATTATTTTTATATATGAGATTTTTCCATCTAGAAATAAGAGAGAGAGAGAGAAAGAGGGAGTTTCTCAATATCTTCTTTTTAAAAAGAACTTTCTCTTCCATCAATAATTTTATTTAAAATAAGACTTGATAGAAAAATGACAGACCTTTTGTAGCAAACTAATAAAATTTACGGAAGTTCAGAAAAGAAAACGGCGGTATGTTGAGCGTTACCGACAGTTCATTATTCTTGCACACGCGAAGATTTCATTAATAATATACCACATTTTCGTAGAAGAAATTTTAAGCGGACACATCGCTTTGGAATATCAGAATAATTTTTTGATATAAAACATAAAATGTAAATCATAAATTGAAAAATTAATATATAATTTTATGCATTTTAAACCATTCAATTATCTAAACATATTGTAAAATCTTTTATTCTTTTTTTTTTTCTCTAGAATTTCAAAAGGATAATTTGCTTTATCTACAAAATTTTCCAAAATGACATTTCTCTACTATCTGATATTCCGAAAACTTTGAAATTTCTTATTAACAAATGTTTACACATATCAAAATCTGTTAGTATCAAATATCACGCGTAATGTATTAATATTCGCCTTTTCACGCTATTCCCAACGAGTAAATAAATTCTCGATTCTATGTAAAAGCCAAACAGACATTCATAAATATTAGCTTTACAAAAATTCCATCTGTTCGTCCAATATTTACAAAATAATATATATGTTTAAAAAGTTAGTGATATTGTGTAAATCTTTGTATAGAATGCTTAAATATATAAAATATATTGCCTGTAAATATAAAATATCAAAAATAAAATATAAAAATACAAAATAAATGTTATTTTCTTTCAAAGACGCAACATCCAAATAATATTTTGTGTATTATTTTTTTTTTTCAAATAAAAAAAAGATACAGCTCATTAAATATTGATAAAATATCTTTTCCAATATACTATATATTTTTATAAAAAGTTTTAACAAAATTCTAAAATAACAAATGTTATTTAATATTACAAAACATAACATGGCGTAGAAATCATAATAAAATAATAACAAAAAATTAAGATAATAAAAAACATTTATATTATAATAGTTGAAATATATTTTATTACTTTTATAGAAAATTTATCGTAGAAATAATATATTGTATTTTTAGTACAACAAATTATATATTTTTCTACCAAGAATTTTCAATTAAATGCTTTAATTACCATATACACACAAGAAAACAAATTAAGACTTTAAATAAATTTTAGAAGCAATCAAAATTAAATGTAGAATAAAAATAATCAGATGCGCGTGCATTTGCTATTTATAAAACCTGCAAAACAATTACTTTAGTCAATATCTATATTCCACATTTAGAATAAAAGATAATTATTAGATTTCCTTAGCCTCAGATATTATACACAAGATATTTTCGCACAAGAAAAGAGTATAATTCAGAATCGCACAGGCGGTACACCGAATATGAGCCATGAATACGAAAATCTCTGTGTATCATTTCTGTAAAGTAATATAGGATGAGCATCACGTACAAAGTTTTCAACCTAGTTGCGAAAACGTATATGATGAGATTTACTAAAGATAAAATGACTAAAGTGCGCTCATTTCGCAAATGACCCATATGTCACTTGTTACATGACACTTTCAAATGATCTACTTGTGTCGTTCCGAGATGATTGAAAGCTATTTAAGACAATTGAAAATGATCAGTAAATACCATGATAGATTTATGAATGAATCGAATAATATAAGAAAAATGTGATTTGAAAAAGATATTTCTTTTTCTTATTTTTTGAAAATTGATTTGATGGTTAAAAATCAAAATATCTTCTAAAAGGATAAAGAATGATAAAATATATATTTATCTCTATCCTATGTAGTAATATTAAATAAACTATAGAAATGCACAAGAAATTTATTATAATCTAAAATTTTTATAAAAACTATGTTCTAAAATGTAATTTTCAGTTAATTACTAAAAGTGTATATAATAAGCATTCGTACTAATAATGATCGTTATTAAAAATCGGAGTTTTAATCCGGCGGACGTAATCGGAATCGCGTATAAAACAAGCGTATCGCGCTGTTCCGATCATTGCCTCCTGCCCTTCCCCATCCCCCCTCCCCTCCCCCCTCCTCCTCAACGACGTAACGCTAATTACATTATTTTCCAATAAGAAGTTAAGGCGTCGATAAGTATCGAGCCGATTTCGTACAACGTGGAAAAACCGGATCGCATTGACGCGTCCAACCTCCTCCCTCCCCTCCTTTCCCCCACGGATAAATTACGAGCAATCGAGATTCTCTAATGCGATTTTTCGATGCGAAGCCATTTGCAAGTGCTCCATCCGTTCACGACGATCCCAGTAGAGTCCGGATAATTACGCTCAGCACATTGCGCTATTTTTCATTTTTTATCTCTCTTTCTCTCTCTCTCTCTCTCTCTCTCTCAATCTTGCTGATTGGCCCCGTGGCCTTCGCGCGTTTTCTCCGCTCACGTGCATTCGCGTCGGCGTCAATAAAAGAACGCGATAATCGGAGCTAACAAGAAGGAAACGTACGTTTCCGCGGGAGAAAAATAGAGATCTAGAAATTGCGACAGGTATTACGCAGCGTCGAGAAAGAGAATATACGAAGTGTGACGTATCGGTAAGAATTGTGCGCATTTTTCAAAAGTGACAAATGCACGTGATTATGCCCCGGTACGGTGAGCATCGATCGCTTGAGAGATCCACGCGAGATACGGAACGTTGCCCTCCCCTTCCCCCCTCCCCTCCCCGTCCCCTTCATAATCGAAGCGTTCTCCGGTGACGGATTGATCGTTATTCGACCTGCCGGTAATCGCGAGCATTCGAGCGAACATCGGAAGATTGCCCAACACCTGACGTTTCCCAAACATCTTACTACTCCTCTATGAGTGTAATACACAAATATGAACAAATAATACGGCACCGCAATCATGCTTATGTGTTCATTTCCCGTGAACAGCTAATAGAGACAACGTTGATAACATATCCATTTCAAAATATTTGTATTAATATATGTTCCACACCTAGCAAATTATTCTTATTGATTTATAATCAAATTTTATCATAATATTACGTAATATACAATCAGGCGGTTGGAAATATTCACAAAAAATGAAACTGTATGAAAATTAATTTATAAATTAAATAGAGATTAATTTCTAAAATATTTAAATATGACATACAAAATATTATATTGATATTTGTGTATGACATGGAAAATATATCGAAAATAAAACTAAATATAAAAGAAAAAAACCTTGTAAATAAAAATTCCAGACTTTTTCAAGAAGGAAATAAACAATTCCAAATTAATCTAATGTACACATTAATTACATTCAAGCGTATAATTATAAAATTATTATTCTAATGCTCACTAACCGGCAAGATAATTTTGAGTTGTTATTCACATACATACACACACACACACACACACACACACACACACACACACAAAACCTAGCCTTTTCACCCTAGCCTTTCTACTAAACCCCGCGTTAATAGCCGTCAGAATAAATCAACGGCACTGATAATAGCCAAAGAAGATCGCACCAAGTACAAAACAATATTTGCTTTTGTCCGAAAATAGCCGCAAAAAAATCATATTTTTACGAGACAAATGCAAATTTACCCGAAAAAATAAATATTTTGAAACAATACTGTTGAAACATGTCCAATAACGTACAATCAAAAAAGTAATTTTAAAAATGAGGAAGATAATTTTTAGACAATTTATAAAATGTTCGCAAAAAAATGGAACATCTTTAATTGCTTGTATTGTATAATAATGTTCATCAATTTTGATAAATTCATTTACTAAAGATGACAAATAGCGACGCTAATATATCACGATCAAATTAAGGATATATATGATCGCATTAGAATTTCGTACTCGCGGAAATGAGGTCCTCGTCGTGAAATCCACGAGATATACGATCCAAATATGATAATGGTCACGCTTGCAAAGTGTCGATCGTGGGTTCATTTATCACGCCGACCTATAGCTCCAGGAATAAAATGTCTTTACGTATCACGGTAACTTCTGTACGAAATGCACGTGATAACTTCAATTCTTTTCATAATGAAAAACTAGTTTTAACTTTCAACAGATAATCGCTACATATAATACGCATGTTAAAGTCTTTGCAACTTTATATACTTAAAAAAAAAAAAAAAAAAAAAAACTGTAGCTATTGACAGTGCAATTACAAATTATACAAAGTATAGAAGAAATTAAAATATATATTGTAAAAATGAAATTTGCATACATGATCAAATATACTATTTGTTAAAGAAAGAGAAAATTTTCTTTGTCAAAATATACTTTCTGTAACTCGTTATATGAAATTAATTATTTTTTTTTTTAATTTATAAATATTGCAGTATAAAATAAATCTTTCTCCTCTCTCTCTCTCTCTCTCTCTCTCCCTCTCTCTCTCTCTTTCTTGTCTTGACATTAACTCATTTTCAATAGTACTTATTATATCTCACATTCCTTCACATTTTAATCTTGTACGAGAAAAAAAGTCATTCGAAAAAGTGTCAATTTCCCGTGGCAACTGTATAATGTTCTTCGTTGCACATAATAATTTTATCGCGTAATATATCACATTTATGTAAAAGAAAAAAAGAAAGGAAATGCTAAAAAAAACTGCTGACATATTGTAATGCGGGGTGTGGAGAGCTGCACGATCGATCGTTATAAACTGTTAATTCGCGTGTTGCCTTACACGTCATAGGGCTTACCTGCGTGAGCTATTTTCCCCGTGTGTCATACACCCTTGGTAAAACTCTTACGTCGGTTAGAATGAATAATTTTCGATGACCTTGGAGCGTGAATCGTCCGCTCACGATTCGCACATCTGTCTTACTGACGTGCACCCACATTGATCGTCAATTAACGTTGCAAAAACTCATAGATTGCATGTTCGATACGTTTACGTTAGTGCAATCTTTAACAAATATTGCAGTCGCTTTGTTTAATTGATGATACATGTAATTCTCTGAATGCAGTTGGGAGAATTGTAAATGAACGAAACACAACCAAAGTTATGGCCACAGCGTTCCAGTGACTATGTAAACAATTAAAACATGAATTTCATATATCAACGTCGAATGCAACGTCAGTATTGTAGTAATGAGGAAAGTATAACATTTAACGACTTTTAATGACCAACAATACATTGTTAAATACAATGTCAAGATATACAAAAACGTTTCTGAAATGTTTCCACCAGAATATCGTGTAAAGCATCCATTAAAAATCCACTATCATTTTAAAATTGCGATCACTTACATTTTTTACAAACTACATAATAAATACTTGAATTAAAAATTTATCGAAAAATGAATAAAGTTCGATGCATTACTCTAGGATAATATTTTATTAAAACGCGATTTGAAAAAAAAAAAGATATAAACGATAATAAATGTATAAAATGCATTATAGGTATTAAATTTAAAAGAGAATAAAATTTCACATTTCTTGAAATTATTTGTGTACGAAATATCTGCGTATAAACATTCCACAAATGCAAATAGCATAAGATAGCTTAGATTAATTGCAGTTTAGTATTTATATTTCCATTTGTGAATTAGAGAATAAACTATTAACAAGTAATGAGATAAAAAATGAAAAAAGGAAATATTGCCACTACAACCTGGAATTGAGAGAAGCAAAACTTGCACAATCTATAAACCCCCTGTGGCAAAAGCCACTCATCTGGCGGCGCCAGGGTGGCCCGCTTCAAGTGGCTGAGGGAAGGAAAAAAAAAACCGTAGTGGACGCTTTTGCGGCGAGAAGGTTGGCTTGAATTATGAAAATAATATATACGGGGCCAAGTCAGGTGGAAATTAAAATGCCACAGTCGCCAGATTAAGAGTAACACATAGCGTGGGAGAGCTGAGAGAGAATGTATAAGAGAAAGAAATGGAGTAAGGATATAAGAGAGAGAGAGAGAAAGGAGGAAGTCGTTTCCCCTCTTTTGAACTTAACACACAGGCGAGCTCTACAAAGTAGCGTTGGAATCGAATACGTTCCCAGTGACATAAAAATTTTTCCACATAGTCAGCGCTGTCAGCAATTTAATTTCTTCTTTCTTTCATATAAGTCAATTCGCTTATTCTTTTGGTGTTGTGAAAGATTAACACAAAAACACGAGTATTTTCGAAATATAAGATTTAATGCAAGAAAAAATTAATTTATATAATTTATACATATATTTAAAACTTTCAGTTTTTTTTTTCAAATATACGGAATATAATACGGAATATAAATAAAATAATTCATGGAGAATTTATTTATACAATTGAACTTTTTTTCTCTCTTCCTCGAATTATATTTTTTAATTTAAGATGCATGTATTCTATTTCGTCATTAAATTTTACGAAAGAAACGCGTATCATAATTAAAAAATAGATTTTTTGAAATAATGTACATTCGCGCGAGATTACGTTTCATTTGCTTAAATACTATCCGCTTTAATACCATCCTTAAATTCATTTGTACTTGAAAGAAACATCCACTTTAAATCCCATATAATTTTTGGAATATTAAAAACATGGAACATTATTTGCAAGACACTCGTAATTATAGTCATCAGTTGCATTGCAATTCTACCTCTTTTATAGTATCATCATTTGTAATTAGCTCAGAAGCTGCAATTTTAAATGTATTTTAAAATGGCGAGAAATTTATGTATAATGTCAAGTTATCAACAAGTACCAATTACATATCACGTGCGTACGTAATATGCGATAAAAGAGTATGTAAAAATTTTTCCAACATATAAAAACCCCACATTCTCCATCTCCTCGAGACCTCCTCCACCCTTATATCCTGCGGCAAACTTGTTTGAACGTAAACCGATCCAGATTCGGAGTAGTCCCCTCACTAGTCCAGGTAGATAAGTGTATGTCGGAGTTTGCTGCCTAGGGCATCGTAAGGAAACGGCCACAAATAAGGGACGGCGGATAAGGACAGACAAGCGAGCGGCGCAGGTCGACAAAGAGGGGCGACGTGAGAAAGAGAGGGAAGGAGAAAGAGAGAGAATGGATCTTACGCACGCAAACTCGCGTGATCCACATTGACGCTTGCACTAGTGTGCAAAGTACTCACACACACATATATACACAAATATATGCGTTCTCTACCTTTCGGTTTTCGCACACGTAACCATATGCAGAGAGAGAGAAAGAGAGAGAGAGAGAGAGAGAGAGAGAGAGAGAGAAACTCCTCACGTGTAATATAGTAATAACGCGTGGCGAAGCTTTATCGCCACGCCGACTCCTCTATTTATCATTCACCGTGTGCTTACGCACACAAACACATACACGTATAGTCGCTCGCTCACACGCGCACAGTGGCATAATGCAGGCGAAGGGAATTCTCTCTCTCTGTCTTCCCCTCTTCGGGGATGGCAGATCGTCCCCCCCGTAGCGGAGCGTCCCGAGGTAACGGCCCTACGGAGCGATTTTCTGCCGACTATTGCGGCAGCTTTTCGTGATTGTTCGCGGGTCCGCGAAAAAGCTCTCTCTCTCTCTCTCAGCATCGTCGAAACGCCGAGCGAAATCCAAAAGTTGGATCGTTTTAAAGGGATTTGAAAGTTATACACGCTCGCTCTTTTATTTGTTGAGTCAAGTTTAATGTTTCGGATCGTGCGGGAAGAAGTGAAGTAGAAAGCTTCGCTAAAATGCGCTCTCGCACACTTGCAAATATTGCGTAGAACTTGGCCGTTGATTCCGAGGCTGGAGTTTGTATACTTTCCCCAGCAGTGTATTCTGCGTTACCACAGTGTTGTTTATGTAACCTACTATACATAGCACTGTACATCTCTCCCCTCCCTCCCTCCTCCCTCTGTCTTTCTCTCTCGATTTTATATACATTGAAATCTATAGGAATTAAATTATTAAAAATTATGCTCTACATGTACACGCAATTGTAATTGTACGCGTGCGAAATATCATTTTGTTAATTGGGATTTAAAAACATTTTATGAATAAATTAAGCACACGTAGCAATTAACGAGGCAAAATGTATTTTAGATCTTCCTACAGTGACTCGTGATATATAAAATTTGGTGACTTGATTGAAAAATCATTAAGAGATTTTGAAAATTTCAGCTATTCGAAAATTTCGAAAAACATTGTTAACGTTGATTGTAAATTAAGATATTTTGATTGGATAAGAAAAAGTTCTTAAATAAAAATAGGAAATAAAAATGTATAAAAATTATTTATATGATAATATAAAAAATATAATAAAAAATAAGAAATCTATTCTGCAGTTTTTCTTGCGACAAAATTACTACAAAGTATTGTTTAGTAGCTCGAGTAGATGTCTCTAAGACGGAACGTTTAAAATGATAAAATTTGTTAAGCTGACTCCGGAAATTGGTCAACGGTAAATTCCATTTTCCACCGCTTCTTGAATCATATTCACACAACAGTTGCGAATTTGACTATTCCACTTCGTGGAAGTTGATTCAGAATTATCTACCGCAACTTGTGAATGTTAACGGGAGGTGAAATCCGCCTGCTTGACTCGAGAAGTCGATCGGTTACGAGACACGTCCTTCGTCATCGTTGACGAATGGCAGAATCTATCTGCTCTCACTTCCGCTAGCTTGATCGCTGGCATGATCCATATTCCATCTCCTCGCTCAAGTCGACCAGGGAGCAAAATCTATGCTCCACCGGTCTCTGGGGACTAACCGATAACGGCCTCCGATGATTCTCCAAGATTCAGATCGATGTGGCTATTTTGTGATCTGGGTCTGACAATGCCAGCAATAGCAAATCCTCCGCGCTCGAGTTCGAGAAGAAGCGTCGATCGATCGATCGATCGCGAATAACGCTCTAATCCTTATAAACGTATTTATTTCACGATAATACGTTAAAATTAGTATTTCCATGATATAAAAAAGTTGTCAACCGTCAGACGTTTATGTTCCAATAAAATTTCACAAAATCACTACAGGATCATCTACAATATATTCGTTCTGTCTATTTATTGCATGTTTAATTTGTTGATAAAATTTCCTTTACCAAAATCGACAAAGTAATATTTTGCACTTGTATATAAATCTATATGACAGTTTATTAAACGTATTTAAGAAAAGAAAGATGAGATATTTTCGCTTCATTTTATCGGATATTAGTTTAATATTTTGTATATTAAAGTGATTATTTATTAATGCCGTCATGCTAAAAATGCTTCAGTTTGGTTGTAGAAATATACTGTATGTTACGATAAACGAATTAAATCAAACCGAATTGTTTAAATATCCAATCTCTAGTTTTTCTATTTTCGATATTTTTTCACGCAATTAATTTACAGTTATAATCTTAGTATTTCGAGCTTCTTCAGTACTTTTAGGTAGTCTTTATTCTATTTATTTCAATCTCTCTTTCCATCTATTTTTCGATAATCTCGCAAAGTAACAGCTGCAGATGTAATTAGGAACAAAAATTTTATAACGGTAATTTTCAGCTTTGTTCACCCTGAGAATAATCTTCTCTATTATTCTCGGCATTCTACGTCAACGTCACGTCAACAATTTATCCTTATTTGTTAAAGCAACACTTGAGAAATATAGATTATTCTCAGTTCTTCTGCTTTTCTTATTCCCATCATATTAATTTATTAAATTATATACAATAACTATAACATACTCAGACACGTAAAAAATTTAAATTAAACTACGATTTTTTTTTCTAAAGTCTTGGATTAATATCACGAGAAAAAAAAAAAAAAAAAAACAGAAAAAAGAGAATCACTCTTTGAAATTCATGTGTTTTTAAAATTTTACATGCAAGAAATTTCTCCAAGTAATATGTGCGTGCCGTACTGTGCTAATAGAATTTAATAATTAGTGTTGGCAATTCTATTCCAGGTTAAGGGCAACAGTTGGTTTCATTTAGAAACTATACAAAATATACAAAATTCGTGCAATACACTTAAAATATATACCAATAGATTAGAAATTTTAAAATAAAACTACGTACAGCACGACATCTTTAGAATATCTCTATAAAAGTTATTCAAAGTTCTGCAATATTTTATTTGATTTGAAAAAAAAAAAAAAAAAATTAAACACTTTGGAATTAAATATTGAAAACATCGATAAATTTTATTGACGCTTGATGATTAATCGTTAATATATTTTTCGTTAAATGGAAGCTAACAACAAGACACTACTTTCTTTATCTCTATCTCGACCCAAATATAAAAACATCTTGTAAAAATCTGTTAAAAATAATAGATTAATAATTTTGTTACAAAATAGTATTGAAATTTATGGCATTAAAATTTAACAATGGTTAATTATTAATTATCTGGGAAATAATGAAGTCTTACGAATCGGTGACTACCGTTAATAATGTGACATTATTATTTCTGGTCGTGAGAACGCTCCAATTCTATAAATGTTGTCAGAAATTACAGCAGTCGAGTTCCGCGTCTTGCATACACACAATGTTCACACGCGCGGTCATAGTTGTGCGGGCATAAATGAGGACTTTGGTCGCAGTTGTAACAGGAACTGTAATTTCACTTTCGCATCGGCGATTTGTCTTTGCCTTACATCAGGCTATAATAGCCGTCTTGGCCGTGTTAGGACTCGTGCCGTTTCGGGTGTGCTTTCAGGTGTGCAATCTAAATGAATTTCGGTATGCAATGTATGCGACTCATTCTATATTACCATTACGAATTAATTAAAAGCCGTTAAAAATTAAAACAATCCAAAAAGCATCATAATTTTGCAAATTTTTTCACTTAAACAAATTAATCTGTCTTATAGAAAGAGAGAGAGAGAGAGAGAGAGAGAGAGAGAGAGAGAGGGCAAGTTTCTTAATATAACATAAGATAAATTGCAACAATATGTCTAATATATACAACCCGCCCCCATATATTATTAAAATCTATTTGCAATTAAAAACGTAAACAATTATTCAATTATTTATCTAAATAAACTTCTGATAATAAACCTGTTCGTCTGCGTAAGTCTAGCTGTTCTAATATTCAATTAAATATTACTCACTTCAAAAAGACACTTATATAGAAAATAATCCTAAATCCGGACTTTCTCTGAATCTTATAAAAAAATATTCTGAGCTTTCGAATACTTTTTAAAAATAAATTTTCAAAATTATCAAAAAAAGAATTTTTGAAAAAATTCTCCGAGTCCCAATAAAATTTCCATGAGAATACCTTGATTTTTCCAGGTACAAAAAAAAAAAAATACCAGGAAGAGGAATTCCAGGTTTTGCCAGAGAGAGTAGACTCTCTACATATACATAGATGAATAAGAGAAAGCGGTAACTGTAGATTGAATGCAACACAGTATTGAACACGACCTTTGTACGAATTCGTAGGAAAATCGGTAAACATTGATCGCAAAATATAGCCTGGTGCTGGACATATACAGACAGGCGTACGATGGATACGTCGAATGAAACGTCTCCATGATGAAACGAAGGAGGACTTGGCAGACGGCCAGACGGCAAGAAAACCAGGCTCACGCTGGTCTTCGTGTCTCGACGAGCAACGGCGTAGCGTGCGGGGGATCGAGGGTATGCTAAAATTGAAAAAAGCCTCAGCTGATTCGCGTCACTCACTGATTGGAGTCTAGTCGTCTTGAGACGCGTCTCTGGCTTGCACTCGAAATTCGCATAATCGTCTTTTACGAAGGAATCGTGACATTTCTGTCATGGAAAAATAACCATGTCTCCGTTTCCATTGTTTTTCTCGAGTTTCTTTTCCGCCATTGGGGAAAGAACGTACGTTTTGAAAAGACCGCGCACATTCTAAATTTTATTAAAATAAAATCTCTCCATTCGTGTGCGCGAATTAATTAAAGAATATATATTTTCTGCTTCATTTTCTCTTATGAAGCTTAATTTATCAACAACTATATTAAATTATTCCAGTAAATGCATCAATATTTATATCGAAAAAAATCATTACACAAGTCGGTCAAGAAATCTATAATGAAAACCGTACATGCCGTGATCTATGAACATTTATTTTTGACTGGATTTCCCCTAACATACATTATTCGACACGCTACTACAACTAGAATATCGACAAGCTTTCTATTCCTTCGGAAATGTTAGATACTAATTTCCTATGGGATTAAGACTTCCCGTTGTTTATCGTAGAAACGATGTAAGAAGCTTACATAAAAATTTCACGTTACTTAATGAAGAGGTATCATGTAAACAACGCGCCCATTAAAAGCATAATTATATTTTAAAGAGAGATGATACATTTCAATGAAAAATTGATTGAAATTCTCAGACGTAAAATTCCTCACTCATAATAACTATAAATATTATATTGCATATCTTGAATATATTTGATAGATCTGTTTTGATAATTCTCTCGAGTATTTGCAAGAAAACAGCTAAAGGTAAATAAATAAAATTGAACGGGCAAAATGAAGAATAGTGGCCTAGTTTCTAATCGATCAAGCAATCTAATTTGCATACCGGAATTAGATCATGCTCAAGTTTACATCGAAAAGTTCCGTCGTCAATTACATTATCACTAAGCATTGGTTAATCTCGCTCTATAGGCACTTTCCCACAGTTAGTATTTAGCGTTTATATATCGTATCGTGCAAGTTATGCGAATCATAAATCGCCTAACAATTTCTAGAACAAACTCCACTTCTTCGGCTCGGGCACTTACCTCACTTACTCTATCGCGAGTTTAATAGAAACTGTAAATATATGAGCCGCGTTACTTTTTATCACAATGAATATCACTACGTAATGCACATGGTAAGCGTGTATTATATGATTAGAGAGATTTCAGTGGGCGAGCTAGCACTTACAAAGGTTGTTAACCAGAACCATTATTATCCAGGCATGCAAACGTGCTTGAGCAGTGAATTTGTTGATAAAATCCGAATATTCGAATAAAGCCGTGTAGTACTCGATTACAAATCTTTAAAATTCGACAATAAAAAAGGAAGAAGTGATTCTCAAATAGTGGTGGTTATTTAAGTAGCGAAATAATGAGATATCGAAAACCGATATTCAATTATCGCCCGCTTAAAATTGATAAGACCGGCTGTCATGATTTTCGGATAAAGGCGAAAGTGCACACATTTTATCCCACGTATTTTTTTACCGGAAAGAAGGCACCATCCTGTAATATAATTATCAGGATAAAATTAAATCTTATAACGAGGCAAATAATTCCGAGTTACGTATTTTTATTACGTATTTTTTTTTTAATTTTTAATTCATGTTACACAATCTCTCTCTCTCTCAAAATTTAGTCCTTTCAAACCAAGTGCTTTTTTATTATTATCGCATGTTTTTGATATTTAAATATCAAATAAGATGAAGATTGTATTAATACATATAATGTGAGAGAGAGAGAGAGAGATTGTGTAACATTTGTTTTTAGAAAATTTTATAAAGTTTGTTTTTAATAATAATCATTATTTCGACATAATATCAATAATTATCAAAATATAAACGAAAAAAAGAATATTACTCTTGTTGTTTAAATCTTTTTTTCCAATAAACTATACGATATCATATATAAACGCATTTTTTGTATCCACATATCCTCCCTTTTAGCAATATAAAACACACTTTTTCTTATAATATAATTATAATATAATTAAAAATTATCAATGCTATCTTTTTTCTCGTTTTTTAATATCTAGCTTCAAATGTCTTTGCAATAAAATGTCAAATGAAAAATCTGTTAAAATAAAATTTATTTAAGATTAAATAAAATATAAAGTTTTGTATTTTTTTTTTTTTATTCTAAAAGCAAGGAATCTATTTTTGCTAAATGTACAACTATCTATAATTTAAAAAGTATCGATATCCTGTCCCACTTTTTCTCAGAAAAAATTTTATGTCAATTTTATGCAATTTTATAAAACTGCAGATTGATTATATAGAATCTACATATTGTTCTACATATTGAATCTACATTTCATTCCAGTTTATTATTGTATGGATGTTATTCCGTTATCACATTTCATTTGCATGTTCGCAAAAGTACATCAAAGTAGAATTAAAATGTCGTATAAAAAATGATTATTTAACTTTACATAAGTAATAAACGCCAGTTGATAGCGAGACAGTCCTTAACGCTGCAGTCATGGAATATCGAGTTGTCCTGTTTCGTTTCAGTTTGCCAGTGATCAATGAAAGGTTTAACTAAAAGAGACAGCGACATCGCGGCCGCATATCCGTCAGAAGTATAATACATATTCCGAATAATACAAGTACTTTACTTAAAGAAAAACATAAAAAGAAAAGTCAGCAACTCAATCAAAGAAGAACGAATCGTATCAGAGTATCCTGCAATTTTGCATTTGAATCAGTTAAAAGCGCACTCAGTTTGTTCGTCGAATTCGTGATATCCACGGACACTCGGTGAATCTCGCAAAGATTCATTTTGCTGATGGAAGCAAGTCTAAGCGCGTTATCGTACACGACGAGACAATATTTGTTTTTATCGAATATTTATCGCGTGTCTCGAAAACAACGTAATCGGCTATTCATAAAAGTTAATATTAAAAAATGATTATTAATATATATTTCATATATATTATTTTATTTTAAATATATTATTATTATTATTATTTTTAATATATATTAAGATTAATATTTTAATATTCTAACATTTTATTTTACGAAATTTATAGAACTATATTACTTACATAATTTATTTACAGCATATTTATATTCATTATATATATTATGAATATAAATATGCTGTAAATAAATTATGTAATTAACATAGTTCTATAAATTTCGTAAAATAAAATGTTAGAATATTAAAATATTAATCTTAATATATATTAAAAATAATAATAATAATAATATATTTAAAATAAAATATATATTTAAAATAAAATATATATATATATACATAAACGCAGAACCAAGTAATAACCGTTTTCACATAGACTCTCTTGTAGCAAATCCTTTTATTATGATAAAAGGATATTACATTTCTGTAATACGACAAATGTAAAAAATCGTGACGAAATGGAAGCGCGCGTTGCAAAGTTAACAAATGAGAAAATGAGTAAACGAAGCTTGTTGTCCTGTTTCAAGTTCGATAGTTACAAGTGACAACAAATAGCGTCCCGGCTTTCTTTTCTCGTCGGTTCTTTTATTTCAGAGTCGGGCAGAGAAAGAGCAGGTACCGAGAAAAAGCACACTTTTTTGCGTAAGTTTGCTAAACCAAAACTGCACTACTAACTACTAACTTCTCTGCCGTCAAGCAGCTGCAAGGAATTAACATTGCCTCTCCCAAACCGCGTTCGATTACAAAGAGAAAGGGGAGCAAAGGGAGAGAAAAACAATGGAAACTGAAAAATCACGTGGCCAAGTTGAAAAATGTTCATTCAGTATACAGGAGGTCGACAAGAATCCTCCCCCACACCAACAGCCGCTCTATTTTCTTTCTCATTATTTCGGAGTCTTAAATTCCCGTCCACGCTTTTGCATTAATTTATTCTGGAGGAAAAAAAAAAAAAAAAACTCTTAAAAAGATTATCGCATTTTTCATGTTTAAAGGTGAAAAACAAATTCAAGAATAATGGGAATATGTCTTACTTTCCTCTTTCTCTTTAATACTTGTAAAAGAACTTTCTACTTTTTCGCGCAGTATGTTAGATTTTCAAATAAATTTACACACATTATTTACTCCGTATTGTTTTTGCAACAAAATATTAATATTTATCAGCAAAGCAATTTTGTTTTCTAACAGATATAATTGCTTTTAATATTTAACTTATCCATATTTTTATAATTTTATTTTGAAAATTAATAAAAATTTTATATATATATATATATATATATATATATATATATATATATATATATATATATATTAAAATTTTATTAATTTTCAAAATAAAATTATAAAATTATAAAATATACATATATATGTAGGAGAGAGAGACAGTCCATTAAAAATATCTACAAGCGATTGAAGAAGCAATGTGGTTACAAATTTTTCTGTGATTCAGGCCGATTAGTCCAAGGGAAGCAGCAACGACTCTTCTGGAGACCGCGCGGGAAAAGGGACGAAATGGATAGGAAACGGACTGTTCGCAACAGGGAATTTTATTCAGGCCGCGTTTAACATCAGCCTCTCCCGATATTTCGGTCGAAACCGTGACCGGGAATTTAATAGCCGCCGCCATTGTGTAATGCCTTAACCCCTTGCTGCTCATATACAGTTATATAACGAAAGCTAAAACGCGATAATGCCTATAAATTTAAACGGTTTTATGGTGCAAAAGGTGGAAATCCACGGGATCACCCGGTATATATTTGTGTCTAGTGACTGAATGCGCTTCGGTCGCTTTATTGCATCGGGGATGATACTAGTGTACAGTTTAACTTAACTAACGGCGTCATCAGCGTACTGAAGAATAAACTGAAAACATAAACATAGACTAGCAAAAAAAAAAAAATAGTTTTATGGAGATTAATAATGACACATTACTAAAACTTGAAAAATACCAACCGTATTCTGAAAGGATATTAAATGTATTCTCTTGCATAATAATCGATTAAAACGGAAAATATACAATTTCTGTTTAATGATATTAACTGTCAATGCTTTTTGTTAATTTTACCAGATATATGTTACCTACATTTAGATTCATTTATAAGAAAAAGAGAGAAAGATCACTGTTTGAGACATGATGTATATGTGTTTTTTTTTCAAATTAAAAAAAAAAAAAATTAAAAAATACAAAAAATTTTGTTTTTGATGCAATATTTTCTGCAAAAAATAATTTCTGACATAAGCTACAATATTTTTGGATAAGAAATTTTTCTTTTCCATAGGATATGTTCATAAATTTCCATCTCGAAATTTCCCTGTGAGATAGCGATGGAACATGTAATGCCGAATTCAATTTAACATCACGTCTATCGATCAATACACATCTAAAGAAAAGAGAGCTACAATAAATTTCTCAAAAAAAGGAAACAAATAATACAAAAATGTAAAAATTATGTAGAAAAGAATAAATAATATTCCTCCCTTCCTCTCTCTCTCTCTCTCTTGCTCTGTAAATTTATATTATAAAAATTAAATAACATATCATATCATAAATTTATCAAAAAAATAATAAATCAAAAAATATTATTCTTTTTAAATCTACGAATATTTAACATAATTAATAATATTATAATTGGTATTAATTTTTGATAAAAAACAAAAATAATATATAAATAGAAAAGTCATGATTAAAGAAATAATCAAAAGAAATATGATAATACATCTGCTGGATGACATCTTTCTACAAATGGCTACGCGCAATTGCCTTGCAAATTCCGATACTTTGTCCTTGCCACAAGCGTCGACTACGTAAGTAACAAGTTGTTTCAAGTATACCGACACTTTTGCACTTCGTTGAAACTTTGCTCACAGAAGAGTAAGCAAGAAGATGTCTAAAAATGATGCATAACTTCAGAGATAGTAGCAATAATAATTATTGATGACATAATGAAAGTTTCATGAATCGTAAACGAGGTGACCATTCGCGGGGCCTCAAAAGATATATAGTTTAACTCGATAAGTCACGCCCCAGATGAGACACGCGCGAAAATCTCGGCTCTTCTCTGACATTTTTTTTCTCGAAATCGTTCGCACGTATATAACGACAAGCCGTACAATCGAAACGATCACCACGGCGGCCCCGCATATTGTCTATTCAAAAGTTCCTTTACAGACTCAGCAGAGCGTTGACTGCTATTTGCTGACCGAGTTAACTGAAGCCGTGGAAACTCTTCGAGGTTTATTGCATCGCGACACGAGAAGCGCCGTCTCGGATAGTTTTGGTTCAGAAGTTCGACAATTTGCAAAATCACTTTTTGTTTCGAAATTGATGCTCTCGGCGCGCCAAACTCATGAATTCTCTACAAAGGTGACGTATAATTAAATTTCTCTCAAATGTATATAAAACGCCACAAGTTTCCTACATTTCTTTTTTCATCCGCAGTTTCTTTAATCGAAAAAGAGAGAGAGAGAGAGAGAGACTTTTATAGCAGACTTTTCTTCTTAAAAGAAATTACTCTCACAAATTAAATTCTTGCTGTAAATAAATCATTATGCGATACTTTTTACTTAATATAAAGTGGATTTTATCTCAATTAAATGTCAAAAAATTAAGTTTACGCGCACATTAAAAACGTTTATTTTACAAAATTAAGTTGAAAAAATAATCAGATAAAAAAACCTTCAAAATTTTATATTTTGTACAAAGAACATAAAATATATAATAAATTAACATAAAAATATAATGCTTATTTTTAGGGAGATATAACGTGAAGCTAATTTATTCAAGTCTATTATGACTAAATTTCACGACTTTCCGATTATTAAAGAAAAAACAATTTTATTATCCACACTATCGAGCTTTGCTTTATTATCCCATCTCAAATAGCATTTCGTTATGTCGGTACTCGTCAATCCGAAAACAAACAACAGAAGTCTACTATATATATTTATACAATATATAATCTTCCAATATTCCTCTGAGCTCTTAAGCTCGCTATCTATAACTTTACTATCCTAATTCTCGAGTGTTTACGATTGTTTTCCTCTTTTCCCTGCGCATTTTCTGCGCAAATTACGTGGTCACAAACGCTATGGCGAAAAGTTTATTGGCGCAATACCCTTCGGAGATATATATGTCGGAATAAAATAGAACTAATTTAATCTTTTATATACGAAAGATGAGCACATATTTCGCGCGCTTCATCTTGCTCGTAAAAAAAAAAATAGTAGCGCCAACTGACAAGGTTCGTTTGGCAGCTTGGAGCGAGACGAATGACCGCGTGGCGGAATGGCACTGCGAGAGACCTTTCCCGAACAAAGGGGAGAAGAAAGAGACGCAAAAGATGACAAACGTAGCCGGAAGGAAAAAAGACATGCGTGTCATTCCCGGAAGACAAGAGGAACAAATCCAGAATGGAATGATAAAACGTAAAGTCACCCGTGTCTTACAACCTCGGATATAATACTAGACGTAAAACGCGAATTCCTGTTTATTAACGAGTGATGCGATGCATTTGCCACCAGCATTCAGCGAAAAATTTTCCAGTAATCATACGAATGTGCACAACGGCAATTGCACCGCTAAACCATTTATTCTTTTAATCTCATGTAAGAAAGGCCCTCTATTATTTTATTGACACTTTGTACGCGATTCGAAGCTGTTACTGCTTTATCCTCAAAATAAAGGCTTTGGCTTAAAAATTGTTTATTTGTCGTAAGATAGCGCCTTCTGATGTAGGAACAGTCTGCGCATTCATCTCATGTAACACAACAGAAAATAAAAGTACAAAGGTTGAAAATGCAAATGCAGTGGATATTAGATGCATACATTACATATTTTCTTTAGAATTTCTTATGCTCTTTCCTAAGATTAGTATATAACTGTATAAATGTACAGCTGTAAAAGATAAATAATCGCAAGATTTTACTTCAAATAACTTTGTCTGTCCGAAAATATTGAGATTGGAATATCTATATTTGCTTTAACAAGAATTAATAAAAAATGTTTCCCCCACCATGCATACAAATATATAAAAATATGTACTCAAGTGATCCCATTTATACTGAATATATTAATAATATTCTCACAAATTTTAAAATCGATTTAATATTTTGATCCACTGGATAAAGACAAATCAATTATAATCTTCTTCAAAAATTTAATCATTTATCTAATAAAAGTGAAGTTTTGCAAATATATTCCTATGTAAATTGTTTAAATAATATTTGTCACGTCATAAAAGTTCATGAGAATCATCGACATGAGAAAAAAAAAGTTTTAAAATTTTGTAAATATAAATTTACGTTAATAATATTTCATATGTATATATATATATATATATTCATTCGCATATATACATATATTACATAGATCTTAGTGAAGATCACTGATCCAACAAAGTCCAAATAGAAAGCACTCATGAAGAAAGGATAACGTGGAAAAGGGGTGGATGGAAGTGGTTCCTGGTCGAAATTGGCGGTTCGACTCGGCCGATCTCTTGGCCAAAGCCCCATCATTTAATAATCCCAATAGAGAGCAACCCGAGGAAAGATCGTCGAGGGTATATATGGAAACAGGCTAAGTTCAGTCAGCTCACTTTATCCGTTACGAAAGGTACTGTAGATCAATAAAGCTTCGAGAGATTCGCTGACGACCGACTGCTGCCGCAACTTATGAAGACGCGAGGCGAGACGAGACGACGCGACGCGACGCCGCCGCCGCGAGAGCGAATCCAAATCGAATATCACGCCGGCACCAGACGTCGTCGATTCCGATAAGACGGACGGATGCTTAGGAGAGGATTTTTGTCAATATCACGTTTGTTTTCGAAACTGCGTGGAAAACGGATGGAAAGAGGAATTATACCGATCGCCGAAGCGACTGCTCGCAATCATCGTTTCAAATGACAAAGACACAATATAATTTTTAATAATTTTAATTTTGATTCCAATTCTTATGATGTGACAAGTATCGATTAAAAAAGTTTCACGTTTTAAAAGTATATTTATAAAAACCAAAACTTTCTATTGGATTTAATCGTTAACGATAGGATTTTTAAAGAATTTGTAATTGATTCCTTTTTATTCGATAGATCAAAATATAAATTTTTTTTTAAAATGAAATTCCACAAAGACAATGGAATTGTATTATAATATAATTTTTTAGGCAAATCGTGAAATTATCGGTTCTATTAAACGTGTATAAAAGAATTAATTTTATTCTATCACGTTAAAGTCTCCGTGCGTCTGCTCCATTAATTAATTCTCATGCGATTATCAAAGTCTATTTCGAAACTGCATACGACATACGAGAATAGGATTCGCATTTCCCTCCGGCGCGACCCAGCGCGCTATTTTAGGTTCAATGAACGGTAAATCAAATAGTAAAGTCTCGAGGTCGGAATCTCTCTCTCTCTCTCTCTCTCTCTCTCTCTCTCTCTCTCTCTCTCTCTTTCTCTCTGTTCATTACGCTTGCTCTGTCACGGTGGTGTTTCCCTTCTCCGATTATGAAGCGAGCCGCGAGGGCGGCATGTGTCGCAGAGGATGAGGCCGAATGATTACTCCACATTAGTGATTACATATCGGGTGGGAGGGAGGTAGGGAGAGGGGGGGGAGGGAAATCTCATGTGGGATGACGTTAAGTATGTAACACTCCGAGACTCGGCATATGTGCCACGATAGATGCCACGCATTCTTCTCTCCTCTCCCACCCCTGCGCTCTCGTCGCTGTACCAATACCACCCCCGGTGATTACTCTCGCTGGAGTAGCACGTATATGCAACGGGGCGCTGTCCGTGTAAGGGGGCAACGACGCGGAGAATACCGGAGAAAATGAGACGAACGGAGGACTATGAGGACAGAATGAAATAGTAGCTGAGCCGGGAATGAAATACGCCCGCGCGCGCGCGCGCGCCGCCATGGCCAGCAACGGAGGGGAAAACGGAGGTATGTGTGTAAGAAGGATATCGGACTCTCCGTTATGGGGTCGAGGTGGAGTCAGGTGTCGGTTACGAGGTCCTAAACTCTTGAATTTGCCCGGTATTCTCGAAAACTGATGAAGCATTCAGTAAGCACCAGAACGAACCGGGTCCATAATTTCTAAGGTTTTTGCCCCCTTTAAATATTTCATATTTAGCGTGTATTTTAGATATTTTATAAAGATACCTTTTAAGTAAATTTTTTTATTAAATTAAAGTACTTTTTATAAAGAGACGTTGCGGCATGATGACGGAAGTTATGTATTTACATAATCGTACACAAAATTGATATTCAAAGCATTTAACACAATAGAGAGTTAATAATTTAAATTAATATATAAATAAAAAGTGCACATATCTATATAGCTCTCTGACATTTAAAAGAAAAATCTCACGTATATATATTTTTGATAATTCAGAGATATAGATATGTACATTTTTCCCTTTACACGTCAGTTTAAAATATTACAACTCTTTCTATTGTGTTAAATGCTTCGAATATCAATTTTGCATGCGACATATGTCACACGCAATGAAGGAAGGAAATGGAGAAAGGGGAGAGGGAAACGTCGCAGCGAGAAGAAGCGTAGAACTTGAAAAGACGCGGAGCACTGCGAGGGGTGTCGTCGAATTGAAAGCGCGGGTGTCTCGTGTGTGTGTGCGAGGAGCTCGCTGACTCGCACTAATAGGCTAACAGGCTAATGTCGGCTCTCGCTTTGCCCTCTGATCTCCGCTCGGGCGCTCGCAATTATCGGAGTCAACTGGTACGAGTTGACCCCACCCCGGCGGCGCAGCTTTTTTACGAGCGACGGCCGCCCATTCATGAAATCGTGAACCGCCGGAATGTACACTGGAACGCGCATACGGGGCCAACATTACATTACATTACATTTCCGCGGATGTAGTACGGGCCTCCTCCTCCTCCTCCTCCCGCGGGAATTTTCCAAACGATACCTTAGCGGGAACCGCTAGTTTTGCGCATTCTCCACGAGCCTCCAACCGTGGTATTAAAGGTCGAGAGAGACAATGGAATTACGTACTTTCTACGGGGCACATTGTGGATTTTGCGCGCTTAGGCAGTCGCTGTTTCAGAAATCGAAACGACAAATTTTTACTGCAATTGCGATAAATATAATTCGCGTTTACGTTATATAAATATGTATATCTGACATATAATTAAAAATAAAAGAAAAATTCATGTCTAAATATCGATATATAGGTTCAAAGTTATAAAAGATTGAAAAAAACAATCATTTATAAACTAATCTTTAAAAGGAAAAATAAATGACAAAATCAAATTCTTCGATTAACTTCAAATGAAATCAATTTTAAAAATACATAATATATGCGTATAAAAGCTTTTATCTATCGTTGAAATTAAAATCGTAAGTTGAAGGAAATATCTTCTGCATATATTATAAAACTTGATCGAGTATAACAATTAATATAATATTTAATACAACAATATCAAGAAAATGGAATCGCGCTGTTTTTAATATTATCCTCACGTTATAAATAACAACCTCATGCGATAGTAAACAAGATATTATGTATATCGCAAATGTTAATTAACAATTATCGTAAAAAAATCAAACTTATCCGCGAGCGTCGTAAAAAGCCCATCGATTCCAATTATGAGAGAGATATTTTAATTGGAGGCATATCTCCAATTTAATGTTATGAAAAGCTTTAGCTTGGAACACGCTAGAAATAAATTATTTAGCTACGAAAAAAATGTTAATTTTTATCATTAATATTCATAATTCACTTCAATTAAAAATATCATTATCATTATACTATATAAAGAATGTATATTTCAATGCTCTCTCGCTCAATTACTTTAGATATTTATAAGCTACGTACTAGAAATCATCCAACTATGCAAATGCTGAAAGAATGCATAGCCGAAATTCCTAATTACATTCACAGCTGTAAAAGGCAAAGCATTTCCGTATTCAAGTAACAGTTTATCAATGGAGAAGTTATGACAAAGAAAAGTGCGGTTTGAAAAGAGTTTATCGAAAGTCGAAGCAATCTAAAAGGCCGATACACAGGTCACAACCGATACAGATAAATCTTACTCCTCTAGTCAGCCGCGCTTCCCACCCGAACTTTCTCTCGAGTGATTAATTTAGTCGTGTATCGGATTAAACTTTCGCTGCGCGCCGTTTTATTACCGTTTCACCACAAGAATAGACAAAATAGATAAAATCCAGATTACATTGTCGCGCATTACGTAAATATATAAACACGAATTTTTCATATAATAATTTTTATATAGGTTTTAGCACAAAAGAAATAACATTGATTGATTTTCCAATTTAAAAATACCAATTAGCTTTCGACAAACATTGGAAAATCGAATTTAGCATATTC
This sequence comes from Cataglyphis hispanica, assembly GCF_021464435.1. NCBI lineage: Eukaryota > Metazoa > Arthropoda > Insecta > Hymenoptera > Formicidae > Cataglyphis > Cataglyphis hispanica. The sequence goes on along the minus strand of NC_065966.1, from coordinate 584,375 downwards.
TACAAAATTAGCATTCTAATACTTTAGGATTTTATCGATATCTCTTGTTTAATTTCAATGAATGAAACATCCTTTTCATCAATTCCAATCACGTATTGACCTTTGTTGGATATATTTCTCTGTCAGAAGGGGATGAAAATTTATCTATATAAAATTTCACGATTTCTAGGGTAAAAAAATTGTTCCTCTAATTTAAATATATTTGCATCCAGTTTGCATTCGCAAAAGTAATTAATATTTTTTAAATGAAAGAGTGAGCGAGAATTTTATCTCCTATTTTCCTTTTCTGTTATTATATATTTATAGCCAAGATTAGATAACATTTTCTCCTCTTATTGTTGCCCCTAAAACTTTTGACAAATTTTGCGCAATAAATTTCGAAGAACACACTCTGTGTATATAGTACAAGCAGATACATGATAATCTCCCCAAGGAAAAGTTTCCCTTCTTTCCAAACTGCTATCTATCCTGTTTACACGCGCTTTACGAACAAATTGCTGTGCTTGGATTAATCTTTATCGAAGCAGAGACTTTTTCCAGTGGATTTATCAACGATATCAATGCTTAAATGATACATTAAAATTTGAATATTCACGAGCATATCATAATATCGATCTGTTATGCAGTTTCATCGTCTCATTTATGTTGTTTACTAGACTGACTGACTGACTCTATCTCTCTCTCTCTCTCTCTCTCTCTCTCTCTCTCTTTCTTTCTCTTGCAAATTAAACTGTGAAATCACAATAGCATCGCTCTTCTTCCGAGATTCCTGCTTTAATCTCTGTTGCTGTTTAGAATCTCATTACTTTGTTCCCTGCTTACGTTGGCGTTCAACTGACCAACCAGTTCAAGCAACCGATTATCTTTCAGCACGATCCCTTTTATGTAAAGGAGCGCGATCTCATTCGCCGCACTGTTATGGTTGCGTAATAATGGCACCGATTTCCATCGACAACATTGCGGTCTTCACCGCTTACAATCTCGATGCTTCTAATCCCCCCTATGTACATTGTTATTTCAAGATACATTCTCCTTTATAGACGGTGACAAATGCAAAAAAGAGAGAGATAAACTGTATCATAAGCGACATTAAAACAATTGCATTTCATTTAAAAACGCGAGAGTATAATGACATATAATATCCTCGTTTTTGACAGATAATCTCTTCTAAAAATTCTTAGATAATTACGTAGATAATTACAATAATAAAAATTACTATTATTGACGAATCTTTAACATTTCACCAAAAATTATTATCCATTAAATAAAGATGTATATGAATATGACAGAAAGAAATAATTTTATTGTATTTGTGTGCACGAGTATAATTGGAAGTGTCTCGATGAATAGCATAAAACACTTGAGAGCTTTACAATGCTGTTATCGATCCATAAGTAAGCGAATGTACTTTTCGCTTTGTTCACTTTGTTGCTTTTCTCTTTCCACCTTTTTATCCAGCGCATTAAAAAGCACAGGAATAACAATACTCGCTCGATCGTGTGTAATATAATTTTTCTTTTTACACGGTATATTTCCGCTTTATATTGTCCGCTTCATGTTAATTAGAAAATCGTGAACTGCAAAGTACGCAGCAGCCTTGCTGCTGCTTCTGTCACTTAAATTATATTTTATATATAAAGTCCCTCTGCGCTTCGAGAGAGATAAATATGTAAAGAACTTACGTCCCTACCTCTCTCTTGCTTGTGTATCGACGACGTAGTATACACAAACCTGTCAAACTATGTAGAAATGTAAAGTTATGATTAACAACAAGTCAAGATGAAACATGATTCGTCGCACTATACAAATTTAAACACAAATATTCATACTAATTTTCATCAACCATACAAAACAAATCTCCTGTTCCTGCTGCTTTTACCTAGTCATAAGTTAGTTGAGAGTTTAAAAAAAATTTCTCTTCATAAACACGACTAATTAAATAATGGTTTTAACAAAAAAAAAAAATTGTCGTTTTACTTTCGCTTTTTTTATTTATCATTCGACGATCACAATTCCCAGAGATGCTCGGGGCGCATTTAATATTTATGTCGTTCTTTATTTAAACGAATCACCGCTCGTTGCGTTCTTATCATATGCTCGTAAATTTCGAAGAAAAGATCGCTCCCACCGGCAAATCGCAATTTTACCCGACGCGCTTCAATTTTGCAGAATGGTCACCAAAAATGAAAAGACCTCGTCAAGGGAAGAAGTCGAGTAGTTATCAACAAAGAGCAGCACAGCGTTCGAGTATTTTGTGAAGCTGATGGCCCGCAATCAAGGAGATACCTCACGTATCAACTAATCTTTTCAACTTTTTAAGTCCCGTCCATACTTGAAAGTCGCCATTATTTTTCTCAAAACACGAGATCTGTATATAACTATAATCTTAAACTTTAATAAGTTAGCGACATAGGAGAAAACGCAAAAAAAATATATATTCATTCCTTCCTGTCGTATTTATGAAACATTGTAAATTTGACAATGATATTTCGTTGACGCATTTGATAAAGCCGGCAAACTTTTAAATTAAATATCTTTGTAATTAAAGTTTTGTTTAAAAGAAAATAAAACACTTTAATTCAATTTAAATTTAACTAAAATTTTCCGTTTTGCTGTGTTATTACTATTGAACAATTTGCAAAAGCAAGATTACTCGCAATTTAAAGTTTAAGATTTGATCGAAGCAGTGTATTTGTTTCAAAGTTTATTCAAAATTCCTCTTCTCTCTAATTATATTTTATAATATTTTTAGAAAATCGATAACGTGTTAAATAATTTTACCGACCATTTTGCAATATATCGTATTGGAAAAATTTCCTACATGTTTACCTTCACCGAAACTACATTATCAATAAAAAAAAAAAAAAGAGCCAACATATATAAAGCAACATAATACACTCTAGTATCATCCATATGAATAAATCCACTACAGATAATTCTTATTTTGTCGTATACATGATGCAAAGAAAGATCTATACATATTCGTCAATGTGAACGACGCCTTACTAGAAGAATTATCTTTCTTTCTCTCTCTCTCTCTCTCTCTCTCTCTCTCTCTCTCTCTCTTTCTCTCGGCTCGTTTCCAAGTCCCGAAGCTCGGGGCGCGTTGAAGCGTAGATCGAACTGCGCAGAAACGACGACGTAGGGTCGTCGTAAGCGAGAAGAGGTCGCAAGGGGAGGGTCGGGAGCTATGTAAGAAGCACCGCCGCTATAAGGAACAGATAGGGGAAGGAGCGATAGGATGCGATAGGAGAGAACGGCGGATAGAAAGACGCGAAGGGTGAATGGAGGGGAAGTGAGGGGATTGAAGTAGGTTTGGCGTTGAATTATGCCGCGTATGCAAAGTGCAAGCTATCTCGGGGCGATAAGGGAGACACGCGAGTCGGGCATATCTCGGTGGAAATAAGCAACGACACTTTGCGGCGACGGTAAGAGTCTCTCCTGCGGACGGAACGGCAGGAACGTGTAACGGTCTCGCGCGTCCGCGCAACGTAACAGGGGGCTCCAGATATTTGCATAATATTTATGCAACCGCGTGGCGTCGCTACCGCCAGCTTGCCTCTGTTTCTCGCGAGTTCGCAAGCTATAAAAAAGGAAAAAGGAAAAAAAAGACAGAAGAATCTTTCGCGCGCGCAATCCACTCTCTCTCGAGAATGTACTTCGCACACTTTGTTGGGGCGAAACTTTTTCGCCCCGAGTGTAAAATATATCGAAATCGCGACTTTGTATCCGCGATCGATATTAAGAAAAAGGAAAAAGCAAGAGGAAAGGGAGGAGGGAGAGAGGGAGGGAGGGAGGAGGGAGGGAGAGAGAGAGAGAGAGAGAGTCGCGATGTGACAGATTGTTTGGTGGCTCGAGATTACGAGTTCAAGCTTTGGTATTGAATTCAATTTTGCTGTGCATAACCGCGAGCTACATTAATGGAGAATAATATTCTATAGATTAACGTGACCGCAAAACGGGAGTAATTACTTGAACAGTTGGCAATGAGTCCCTTCTCAGCTTTTCAGCGAAATTAAATCGAGCAACGTTCTGATAACGAAGATTATCATCTGCTACCAAGTTCTATTGTTAAATCCTCTTATCGTAACAATATATACATATATAGATATTCGCCAATTTAATATTGCACGCAATTCGCTGATACATAGAAAAAGTTCTTTTTATATTCTTTATACGTTATAATAGCAATAAATATATATGCGCAGTTTTTTTTTTGAGAATTCGATTTTATATCGTCTGTATGCAAATTAAGAAAAACTATATTAAATTAAAGATAGATTACAAGTTTATAATTAAATTGGCTCCTTTACCTTTATATCTTATTCATTATTAAAATTATCAGAGCGATGAAAAATAGACATTTCATTTACGGAAATACTGAAAAATCTGAAAAAATAATTTAAAATAAACATCTGTGTAAAATGTTATTGAAAAGAACAACATGCCCGTTATTATCATATTATCAACTATACGTAATACGTATTAGATTTTCCAAAGTCCCCTCATTAATGTGGAACATCGAAATCAAATTTTACAAGGCAAAAAAGAAGTACGATTGATGAAAACTAATTACGATCCGTTCCACAAAATATCATGTAATATCAAGCAATGTGTAACTGAAATAGTATATGTATTCAAACACTCATTGTTTCTCGCAAAATAATTAAAACCGCTTCGCACATACACACACACGTTCGTGATAGTGAATTATACCGAGGATAGATCGATCTTAATTATCGCGACAATTAGCTATTTTTGCTGCGAATCATCACCGCGTCCTCTTATAGCACAAGTTACAGAAATGAACTGCCCTTTGTCGGTAAATTAAAAAACACTCTTAAATCTTATCAATTGTGTTGAAGATTTTCTTTATAATTTTTAATATACACCGCGACATAAAAATTCCAAATTAATGGCGAATAGCAACAATTTTTTTAAATTTACATTATTTTATAGATTTTATTTTAATAAAAAAATAATTTCGAGGAATATGGACGGTAAAAATTCTTAAATTTCATAAGTAATCATCTCAAATACAAATCATAAAATAATTATAATGCGATTCGCGGAAAATGTTCAAGGCTATCAATGGCTAGATGTTTTTCCGCGTGCGTCATTCACGCGACACACATTGGAGAAAACTAAATGCTTGAAATGACGTCATCTACATACTCGTTTCGATATGCACTCCGATGAATGAATACCCGAATGCACGTCAGAAGGCAAAACCTCCTCTTAGCTCTGTCACTGGCATTAACAGCGCTACGTCAGGATCCTTGAATGGCTTAATTCCACGACGCAGCAAGAATTTTGTCATAAAGGCGAATATCATTTATGTGATAAGATGGAAAAAAATATGTGAAAAATGAAAATGCCTATAAATTTTGCCCGTAAAATGTGTTTCCAACATAAAAAAAAAAAAAAATTAACGTGACAAATGTAAAGTCGTATTTTTGTTAAGAGATTAACGAAAAAGTTAATTATAATACATAAATTTTTTCAAATAATAATTATTTGAAATTGACCTGATGATCATGATGTTAGTTGTTTTCATGCAAATGTGAAATTTCGTTTTCAGTAAATTATGTCAACATTTTAAAATAAAAATTCCTGTCAAAGTTACTATTTGCATACTATACTTGTAGCGTTAATACATCTGGAAAATAATGATTTCATTGTTATGAGGATCATCATTATATACAATATATGCGTAATATAATGTATAAAATATAATACTAATAAAAAAGTAATTATTATGTACGAGTTCCTACTTCAAAAATAATTTCGAAACTAGTTGTATACACGCGATGTCGATTTTGCATAATCGCAGACAACTTTATCAATAAAAAAACAATATAAATTATCTTTTTATTTTCATAGACTAATACATAATTTTTATGTATTATATCAAAATTATGCTCAAAATATACAATTTATAATTCAAATGCAAACAAAATAAAATAAAAAAAAAACGTCGGTGGAAAAAAATTCATGACATTTGTTCCGCGAATATATTTCAGCAAAAGCGGACGTGTAATACGTATTTATCGAGCCTGCCCGTAAAGGATTAGCTTGAGCGAGGCCTTTACACCTCGGATCGTCGCGCAGCGCTACCATAGCGATACATATGTACACGTGTATGTATATATACATTCATATATATATATATATATATATATATATATATATATATATATCTTTGGTGTCGCGGACAAGTTGCAGCAGCAAGTGCAACCTGCTGCGCTGGGTTAGATGATTTACAACGACGACCGACCGACCGACCGACCGACCGACCGGTGGCCACGACCGGAAGAGAAACACGGTCCGCGAGAGCGTTGCACCTCCTCCTTCCTCCTCCCCTGCCCGTCCCATGGCGTCCCATGGTGTCCCATCGCGTCGCGTCGCGTTGCATTGCATTGCATCGAGCATCACGTCGCGTATGCCCTCTGCTCACGCTCGCTCGCACATATGTACGTGCACTCGCGTAAGTGCGAGATACAATAGGAGGAAACGCGCCGAGGAACAAATTAGACGTACGTGAGGAAGCTCCCGCGCCCACGGTTAATTAATACGACGCTTCGAGCCGTTCCGCCTTCCCTTCACGTACCATATCTCTAACCCAAGAGAGCGAGAGAGAGAGAGAGAGAGAGAGAGAGAGAAAATGTATGCGTGCGTGTAAAACTCGCCTTTCGGCTCGCTAATTCACGTTTCTTCCCTACCATAAGTACATACAATTAGATTTTTGTCGGAAAGAATGTAGCCTTAATTAATTACAGCTTAACCCGTAATTTATAGCCACGATTCGCACACGGCGTCGCGATTCGAATTACTAATTCTCGTTCTTCTCTACGAAAGCAAAATTGTCTTTTTACATATGCATACGTACATGAAATTAAATAAATTAATTAAATATAATATATTCTTATTATATTTAATTTATAGATTTATAAAATAATTTTTTATAAATGTACATAAATCAATAAAAATGTATATGAATTAATAGGAATAATTTTAATAATCCTGTCTCTTTAATAATTTCTCTTGCGCGATTAGCGTACGAAAATCAAAGCCTGCGCGTATTCTACGCACGTGTATGTGTATGATGGATGCGTGTGATGGATTTATCTACTCTCAGAAAAAGGCTTTGCAAGAAAAATGAATTCTCTCTCTTATGCGAGAAATCATATCTTTAGGAAAGCAACATTCTCGACGGAAGCATTTACCAATATCTACATAAGATTAATGGCTTCCGGCATTGTGTATGAAATATTAAAACACGTAGAGCATTACAATATAGTTCTTGTGTCGCAGAGTTATCATCAATAAAATATATATCGTGTAATTTTACACAATGCTGCCTATCTTACTAGTTTTCTGTGTATTATTATTAATAACATTATAATAATTTATATAAGTTTATTGAATCTTCTTAATAAAATAATATTAAAATATTTGTCTTTGCGATAGAGAGCCAGTCGATATAATATATATGAGTAATTATAAAGTCATCAAGCCGCGTGGATAATCAGTCGATCTAAGGGGGTTTAACGGAAATTGCGTTCGGCACTTTTTCTACGAACCGATTTTATCTCATCGATTTATAACACGACGAGACCGGATAAACCGGATTGAGCTTTCGATGTCGACGCGATACAAACTTCCAGGCCGAGCCGAGACGAGGCGAGACGAGCCGAATCGAGTCGAGTCGCACCGCGGTCGAGATCGGTTTAACGTTGTAGACGGCAAAACAAGCGTCCTCGATTCGACGGATTCTTCTTCCGCGCCGCTATAGCAATTTCCGGCTTGCCTCTGGCTTGCCGTTGCACTCGCCTATCATCGGCAAAACGAGTACACGACCAGTGTGAGATATACGGGGTGTCCGCTGCAGCGTGGCACGAAAGACGAGCAAGCGATTTCTCGTAAAAAAAAAATAAATAAATAAATAAAAACAAGCCAAAAAAAATTTTTTCTTCCGAGAAAGTTTTCGAACATAAAAGTATTGTTTGTCGATTAGCAATAATTATTATTATTTTTTTTAAATTAACCGATTGAAAAGATTTGTTCCATTTTATTTATTTTCTCTCTCCTTATCATTTGTACCAAAAATTCGGACACTCTGTACATGCTTGTACAGCTACCGGTCACCGGTTGTACGTACTCTAACGCCTGTACCGAAATAAAAGACAGACAGCCCACATTCGTCGTGCTGCCGTTACTCTGCGCACCGCGACAAATGCAACGCAAATTGCGATGCATTAGTGTAAATGAATGCGGACGAGTTGGCGGTATGCAAAGCGAGCTGCCTGCCTGAACTATATATATGTACGTACGTGCCATATGTATATATAAGGATCTCTCTCTCTTGCGCGCGTGCACGGTAATATTAAATCCCATTCGGTGGATACGCGTCCCTAAAAGTCATGCGAAAGGTGGTACGGGGAGAGTGAAGACGTGAAAAAAAAAAAAAAAAAAAAAGAGGAAAGGCGTGAGCGGAAAAAATTTTTTTTCTTACAATGCCGTTTTCACGTGACGGTGCGAGGTGGTGATTTATCAAAAATTGTTTCTAGTCCGTACGTGTTTCATTTCCGGAATAGGTTGCGCGTAAAAAAGTTCACCAAGTTCCACGGGTGATCCGTTGATTCGCATTAAAAGTTAAGCCCGCTAACTCTTCGACTTTTGCCCCCTATATATATATATATATCTTTTTCCCTTTGTAAAATTTATTCCAGACAGTGAAGACTGTAGTTGCGCGATGCTGGTTTGTTAACAGAATATCTATTCGAATCTTGTAAAAAAAAATCCCTGATTTTTCTTTAAAAGAAAATATTTTAAAGAATTTCTGGTATTTTTGTTCAAAATTAAAGGTGAAAAAAATATTGTAAAAAAACTTTTGGTGCAACCTTTCAAGATAAATTTTTTTGCTATATGCATTTTAATGTTTTTTATTACAAAGAAAAAAACAGAGAAGCACTTAAGTTTCAAATATTAGATTTGCAAATGTACTTGGAAAAAAAAAAATTCTTTCGTAAAACGAACATTTTTCACTTGCATTATCATTTTTTTATCATTAAAAAATTACAGTAAAAAGAATATATGATGCACACGTAATATTTTATTAAAATATTCAATTATCAGACATTTTATATAAAGAAAAATAAATATATATATTTATAATATATTTTAAGCATATAATTCACGTAACTTGTCTTATTGACGATTCCTTGCGAAATAAAAACATTATCAAAGAGAAATTTTTAAAAGTTCCCCGAGTATCGAATAAAATTCCATGAGAATTCTCTGATTTCTCTAGGTACAAAAGAAATCTCTGAGATTTCCAGGTTTTCTATATTTTTCCAGAGAGTAGATATCCTGGTTAACTCGCGCGCGTTTGATTTTTCCCTACGTCATCACATCTGTCTCCTTTTTGTCGCGGCGACAAGACGCTGTCGTTAACATTTCCATAAACAATGGTCGTTCCATCCCGAGAGCAAATTCTTTGGATTACGTGCTATATGAAGTGATGCCTCTCATTAAATTCCACGCAATATCCCACACCGGTACTTTGTTTCGATTATTACACGCTATTATCGCCGAAAAGAGGCTCCCATTTCGCGCGCACGTGCGTATATATAGTGCGTCTCCTCTTATATTCCGTTTCCTCCGCGCTCTTACATTCGTGAGATTACATTCCCAAGCGTATTTAACTTTGTCCCCCGTCTCAGACCTCTTTCCATTTTGTCCACGGTGGCAAACACGGTAGAGAAAACATGTAGCAGCGAACTCTCGAGAGTTTCGTTCATTCGTTTATTACGTTGACGTGTCTGTGTATGTGTGTATGCGTATATGTGTGTATACATACATCGTTTCACGTTATCGATGTTATTTCGAAAAGATATATTTTTTATGAATGGGTATTATATCTCTTTTTATCTCAATCCACAAGAGAAAAATTCCTTTATATAAGAAAGTGAAAAAATTCAATGCAAGTACAACGATTCTCCATTATCATTCCTAATAATTATGCAAAATAGCATTTTCTTTTAGCGTAACAAGAAATGATAAAAGAATTGATAACAAACGTAGAAATGGCACACGTACATCATATATATTCACAATATATTCTCGTATCTATTCTAATAAAATAGAGATGAATATACGGAGAGATATACTATCTTTAAAGATTCTATCTTGAAAGTACTTCCAACATTTCTGGAATTACCTAGTTATTCGCATAATCTAAAATTTGCATAAAATAAATCATAGCAAATCTGAAAAAAAGAATTCAATTATTCAAGAAATAAATTTGCACTGCAGAAAATTTTATAAAAATTCAGGCCCATTTTTGTCAGAATTTTTAGATCTGGGTGTCTAAAAGAAATTCCAGACAATCTGTTTTAATCATCAGAGTAGTTTTTCTGAAAATTCAGAAAAGTTTGTCTGAAAATTCAGACAGTGCGCCTGAAGTTTCAGTCAATTTTTTTTACAGTGTACATCATCTCTTAGGATATCTAAATAGCTATAAAATTTTACCCGACTCCAAACAATCTATAAATCGACAATTGGCCTCGAAAGAACAATAAAGTGACCAAAATTGAACAAATTCTGCGGAGAAAGAAGTCTTTAAAATTCAAAAGACGATCGAAAAAAAGAGGAGAAACATCGGAACCGTAGGACAATCGATACTTCGACATCAGCAAGGTTCTCGGAGTCCTTTTCCCTACGACCTCCACCTTCCACCTTCTTTTTCGTTTCTTTCTCTCACCTTTCCTCTCTCTCCTCTCTTATTATTCCATTTCATTCCACTCTACGGCGCGGATGCGCTCTCGTAAGACTTCTTCTCACGCGCCATACATATGTACGTATGCTGCGTAAGTAAAAAGTTTCTCCGCGTATATAAACGAATGATCGTATAAATACGACGATCGTAAAGTCGATGCCGACGAAAGTGACGCGAAACGGCGCGAAACGTCTCTACCGACTCGTAAACTTTCCGCGCTCGCATTCGCACGCCAGCGAGATATGAGAATGCTGAAACGCTCCGCTATATATCTCTCTCCGATCTGCTCAATATATAATATACATATAGTGGAGAGCAAAGTTTGACAGATTTTGTATATACTATATACATATAATAAGATTCTTATTATAAAAACAAAGTGTATTAAAGTATAAAATATATAAGTATCTCTAAAACGTCAATTTCAGAGATAGTTTGACAGTAAATCAGCTGATTCGCAGCTGATTTACTAGACAACACGTGCAGTCGTAATAAAATCTTCGCGCGTTTATACATACATTGCGGCATCAGTCTGGTATTTAAAGACGCGAGTTTTATAAGGCGACGCTTCTCACGGTACGTTAGCCGACTGTAGCCTCGTAATTCGCCATCCCACGTTAAGCGAAAAACGGGAAGTAGATGCACGAGGTAATAGGAAGAACTGCTTTGCGGAGAAAGAGAAAGAGAGAGAGAGAGAGAGAGAGAGAGAGAGAGAGAGAGGACGGAAAGAGAGAGAAGGAGGGCACCTGCTTTAGGAAACACCAGAGCTAAGGTGTTGCTCCCTGGCTCGTCACGGTATGCGATTACACTTCGTTCCCTTCACGTAGCCAGAGACTACGCCCGGACACTTCTGATACACACACACACACACACACACACACATTCAAATGTAAGTAAGCTCGTTAGAAATACAGCCCGCATTTGCTATTCTCCGAGAGAACAATGTTATCCCGAAATATTTTGAGTATGTATGCATGCGCTCTTTCTCTCTCCCTCCCTCTTTGTCATACGCTATCTAAACTATCTGATATTTAATATTTTCGAATAAAACAAGTTTAATCGCTCTGAAACAAATTAATGACGTCATAAATTCCGATTACTCGGAATTATTAGATTAATCAATTGATTGATTAATCAAAGAATCTTGCGCTTTAAATCAATGAAATACATTGAAATCGAAATAGTGTCAAATGGAATATGCTTTATATAATTTATATATTATTTATATTAATCAGATTCAAAAGCCATTTTTGGTTAAACATATGTTTATCGCTCTCAGATCAAATTTGTTTCATTCGCTTTATAATAAATATCCCGAGAGATAAATACATTAATATAAATAATCGATAAATAATGATAGATAATAAAATAATCGTGTCAAAGTTATCTTATATGCAGATGCATTAGAAAAATATTATACGAAAGTAGCTTCTGCGATGGCAATAATAATAGCAATTTTGTATTAAATTAAAAGCCCGACATGCAAGCAAACTCGAGCCACTCTTATACGCGACTGTCCTTATCAAGAAAAATTCCGCTTTTTTTTTGCGCGGATATTATACAGGGACATGTATATCTAGCCGGGATATGAGCCGAATACAAGTGGCTGGTTGCTTTTCGCTTTGAATCCTCGCACCCACCATCTCTAACGTGAGAGTAATTTTAATGTTGCACATATACTCGACGTTAATTCTATCTCGAAAATGCAAATGAGTCGTCGTATGAAATACAGTGCTATAAACTGAAGATCTTGACGCAAGACCATACACATTAATATTTCAGAGAAAACAAAAAACTAAAAATAATGTAAAAAAGAAACTAAATATAATACATAATTTATTTGTTGTATTAATTACGCATTTTTCAACTATTTTTACGAGACAAATATAAAAACTTGAAGAAAAAAAACCTAAAAGTAATAAGAGAGAGAAATTGGGTTATATTTATTTTTGAATATTACTTGAATAAATTTTTACACACACGCACATGCAATGAATGTATATAAAATATTTCCATATGTACGGGAAAAAAGCAAATACGTGATATTTATAGAAAATTATTGCAAACCAATCAGCGTATTAATAAATATGCGTTAAATAATTGTACAAAAAGTAAGCTTAGTAATAATATTTGCATTGCAATTTGAGTTATGACATTCATATATATTTAATTGGAGCGTTATAAAAACGAGAAAGATGTTTTTATCTAAAATATCCATGATTTTACATTCTCTCTCTCTCTATCTCTCTTATCCTATTCACCTCGAATTCCGTTTAAAATTATTAAAAAAATCATTGTGCGCCACGAACTATCGTCCTTTTGTTTATAAAAAAAAGTATCGAGAATATCGCAAACAGTAACGTAACCTGAATTCCAAGTGTACACATACTAACGCGGAAATAGTTATTGAAATGCAGATACTCGCAAAAATACATTTCCCGACGTAGTTTTGTACTTTGTGCTATGTACCTCGTATACATTAAACACTAGACAGATAAAAGCAAAATTTCTCAAGCTATGAAACGAATGAAAAGATTAAAGAAAGAAAAATTTTATTGTAATGGATTTTTTATCTAAATTCTTTCCTATTAATTACTGCAAACTACACAGCCGTTGTTTTCAAATCTAATTCGCAATAGACACACGACTGTATCTCTCGATATGGCGGGATGTGAAAATCATAAATTGCAATGAAAAACGTTTTGTTCTAGAAAGCCTAATATTAACTTGTCATCACTCACTTGTCATGCTCGTTGTCACATCCGACGATGATGATGATGATCGAAACAAACGCGTCGCTCTGTGAGAGCATAAATATGCGTCGAATGCCCTCATTTAGGGAAATCATGTGTCATAAAAACACATATATACATGTATATTCTATCTATCAAGCCAATAAAAATACTACGATATTTATAGCATACACATAAGCATTTTAGAATATATTTTTAACCTTTGATGTTTCAATTATCGATCGCTGTTATCTATCGTTTACCGTTAATATTTATGTATCTTTTTATCTCATCAACTTTTTAATTAAATTTAAAACCGTCCATGGTAATATTTATGATTTTACAGACGTCGATAAACATGGAAATTAATCGCGATCGCGCGATGACAAGCTTTTGATATCGATAAAATTTGTGCATAATCGTTTAACACACCGTTCTATTCATCGTGTCAGAAATGGAAAAAAAAAAAAATAATCGTGTCGCAATTTTAATCTCATATGTGTCAGTATAGCATACGCATATGTTCACCTATACACTTTCGAAATCTATTAATATTTTGTATATTGTTGCGTTAAAATAAACTCGTATCTTGATTAAAATAAATTTCAGTTTTTACCTCACGCTACAAAAATCCATGCTATTATTTAAAGTTGCATTATTATTATTATTATTATGACATGTAACAAAAATGGAATATTTTCTAATTAATTTGTGTTTATCGCATGCTCTGTTTTATCCATACGTTTCATTATTAATATGGCGAAAAATAATATATATACAAAGCCCGAGATTTTGTATACGTGTATTATTCCGCGTGTGCTGCGGCGAGAATTAAATAATACGAATATAATATACCTACGTATATATACGCGTATCTGCCTCGTAACGCGAGTTCAGCAGCATCAGCGAGCCATAACTCATGAAACGACTATCGGTCGGTTTCCAGGGAACTGTAGATCACCCCGTATCGAGTTAAAATTCAACGGCGCGACGGGATGCGAAATTTTCGCGCGCGACAATTTCGCGCTTACGATAAATGAACGGAACGTATTCGTCCTATCTACCCTACGTTCGACAATTCTGACCCTATATACTTGGAAAATTTGTGTTTTGTTAAAAAATATGCCGGTAGAAATTTGTGTGTTAAATGTTTAACACATTCATGTGTTAATTCAACATATTGCTATTGTATTAATTGAACTTAAATGTGAACTTATGTAAACAACTGAGAAAAGTGTAAAAATAACACACAACGTGCATATATTTATAATTTTACATAATAAATATCCGTTCCCCGTTTTATTAGTGACAGGATTTATCTGTTAAAATTTGCAGAAAGAAAATGTTGATTTTATTCTACAATATGGAATGAGAGACTGCAGACCGTCAATAACATTTTTCCAAGTTAATTTTATCATTAAAAATGTTAATTTTACACAAAATTTATTTCAAATTACTATAAAGTTTACATTCATTTTGTGTTGAAATATTAGTATTAACGCACCCTTTAACATATCTATATTATGTTAAATTGACACAAAAATTTATGTGCACCGAGACATGGAATATATATTAAATTTAGGCCAAATTTTCCAACAATGTAAAGAACATTCCAGGAGAAATCAGTCTTTCTCTCCACACCTCGTATCGCGTGCGTATATTTTTTCTCCATCGAGAAATCAACCTAATATCGCACGAAGCGTTTATACAATTTGGAGGGAAAATTCGTACGCGGACGCTTGTTATCGACGTGCATTTCGAAAGTGTCCTCCTCTCTCTATCGTAAAGCTTTATATTTGATACACGTGTGTTTGCGCGTGTACACGTGCCATCTACCACGTTTGTCCCGTTTATCTCTTTTATTTCATATTGGTGTGTATCTCCGGAAAGCGATGTCCCGCGGCTAAATCGTCGTTCGCAAGTACCGTGCGTGCAACATCTGCAATTTTCTACACAACGCGTATGTTTTCTATATACCCATATATACATTTTTCTCCGCTTAAACGCGTTTTATTATTTACGCTCATTTTCCTCTTCTTTCGATATCAAATGTTTGTGTATATGTGGGGAATTAAATGTTCAAGCGTCGCTGCTTTCTCGCGCATTATTTACGTCTTTATCAAATAGCAAAAAATATTTATTAAATTAAAAGAGAGCAAAGAAAAGTCCAACAGATTCTCTCTTCTTTATGTTTCCGTATAAATTTTGTTGATATTTATATTGTATATCCTCGTAAGAAATCTGTGGAGGAAATGCTGGGTGTTTTAAATGTCATTCATTTCTTGTACAAATTTTTTAAATGTTTTTATAAATATCCTATAAAAATATATAATAAATAATTCTTATTTATTAAATTAAAATTGTTTTTTATTTATTTTTACATTTACTCCAAGTGGAGTAAAGATTACGATTTTATTATCAATTCGCATCTTTAAAGTTTGATTTTCCCGAAAAGCCCTTTTCTCGCTGTAAATTATCTATGATTTACGTGCAATTGACCGGGGCGCTTAAATTAATGAAGAGCCTATTTCAAAAAAATCAGAGATAAAAAGCTGTCTCGAAAATCCTGAGTCCTGAGGGGAATACAGTTGTGTGTAATTGTCAGTTATTTCCTCATTTGTAAATTCTATCACGAACGGGAGATTGTGTGTATGTACACGGTGAAGAGAGGAGAACAAAACAGAGTAATTACCGATGTTACCTTCGCTTCTCGCTTCACGACACGCGGAATTAGTCGCGGATATACCATACACGCACATATACATACACAAATATTCCGAGCATTCACGCGACTATCTACACCGCCCCCTCGTTCCAATGAAATATTCGGTGCGATATCGATCGCGTTGCGGATTTATCGCCGTTTAAATGCTTATCGAGAGTTAGCTTTTGTTTTATACGCTGAAAACTTGCTATTGCGCGGTGTCCGAGTGCGATTGCAACAAATTAACGAGTCGAATGCATCAATGTGCATACATTTATTTTGTGTGCATGTATGCGTATGCACACAATGTTACAATGTCTCGTTTCTTCTTTTTTTTTTTCTTTTTTTTTTATATTCGGCTTATTCCAGATATAATATCTGCGTACAAATTTTCGCGTCTTGGCTTATAACTGTAGAGACAAACGGCAACGATCCGGACATTACGTCGCAAAACACATTCGCTTACTTTGCTCTTACGACAGATTCCGCACCTGCAGCCACCGTTTATCTATACCGAACAACTTGTACTATCACTACTCGAAATCGTCCGATATACATCGTTCGATAAACATAGTATACATAGCGGCAGCCGGCCGTGCAATTGCTAGAACATTTCGCATTTTATAGCGCATTTACGGCTCATTTTTACCGTCCCGTATTACGATTGCTGCACAAACAATAATATTACTGTACGATAGCTGTGATAAAATTATTAAAAGCAGCACGAGCATCGTAAATAACAATGCAATAATTATTAATTTTCAAATAATTAATTATATCGATAAAATTTCCTTTAATAAATTGTTGATTGAAAAAGACATTTATATGTTCGATAATTCGATTTTAAATTTTTTTTCGACTCGTAAACATCCTCACATTATCGATATTTTAATATTCTTATACAGGACTTCGATAAAAAATTGACAAACATAAAAATATACAACCTCTATTGAATACCGATCGACGGCGCATTTTCCTCAAGAACAGAAATGACGGAAATGTCTACAAAAAAAAAAACGGAAACAACGCGAAATAAAAATTATGAAATCGTTAATTTCACTTTCGCATGAATGCGTGTGTTTCCTCCTATATGTATGTATGTATAGATACTTTCTCTATTCAATTTATATTCCCAATGTACAATATTCCTCGCCTTATATATCACTATGCGAGCAATCTCCTAGTGCTACCGGCCGAACTGCGAATGTCAGACGAGGTACTAAATATATGCAGCTGTTATAAATTACGGTCTTCATAGGATCCGTAACCAGGCGACCTAGTTTATCGTGTTACAGAATCATCTCCGAGATCGCGACGATGCTAAACACAGCATTAAATAAATTAGCGAACAACAAGCTCATTCGTTACAAGTAACCAACGAATAATCATTCGTCATATATTTCTACAAGATTATAAGATCTATTTTAGACGACCCATAATCTGAGAGAGAAAGAGAGAGAATTCGCGATAAAAATATGTATAATTTCATTTGACACGAAAGATTTCGATAATAAAGAACTTGAAATTCTTTTTAAATACATATTTACAATTGACGTTGTAGTTAAAATTAAATTTAAATACCGTATGTTTTAACTTTGTTAAATTCTCTTGCATTTCACACAAAATGCCGAATTTCCATAGACCAAAAATTCTAATATCGAGCACAACAACAATACGCCTACTAACAGATCGTTGAATCGTTAAGGAAAATTCTCCAATAAATGCGGAAACAAATGCTAGAAATTTCAATTATTAAAAAAAGAGAAAAAAAGAAAGCCTAAGGGACGATTTGTTGTATTGGACCACTTAAATTTCTTTTCCGATACGCCCGATCGATCAGACAT
The DNA here is from genome assembly GCF_021464435.1 of Cataglyphis hispanica. Classification (NCBI taxonomy): domain Eukaryota; kingdom Metazoa; phylum Arthropoda; class Insecta; order Hymenoptera; family Formicidae; genus Cataglyphis; species Cataglyphis hispanica. The sequence continues at coordinate 566,315 of NC_065966.1, read as the reverse complement.
TATATAGGCGTTCCATGCGGCATGTGCAAATCACAAATTGATCGTGCGGGGTGCGGTGCGGGGTGCGGTGCAGTGCGGAACGATGCGGTGCGATGCGGCGCGATGAGATGAGGCGAGGTGAGGTACACCCGATCGGTCGGATGAACGTTGATCGCGAGGACGAAAGGGGCGTCGTCCTCGCGAGACGATCAATCACCTCACGAAAGCATTCTTCTCTTTCTTCTTTTACTACACACCTCTCGTTCCGCTGAAATCGCTCGTCAGCCGCAGGACTGTTGGTTGAACGAACGAGAATACACTCGACTATTCTCACGGCGCTAACACAGCGATAGTTATCTGCTACGGAAGTATATCCTAAACTATATTGACTATCAGATTACTTGCGATTAAATTTACGTAAGTCTCTCTAATTAGAAGATTTTATATATATATATATTTTAATTATATTTCCTCTTCTCGAATATGTTAGATTACTTTTTCCACGATTTTTCCGAGTTCATACAAATAGCTAATTATTCATCTGTCAATTTATGAAATTATTTTGTTGAAATTACTCGCATTAATAATTTCGGGTGCATATCAAATAACGTTCAACTTGCAATCAAAATATCTCACTGAATATCACATTCATTATACTTTAATCGTAGAGATTCTTTGACAAACTTCGCAAAGAAACTTCTTCTTAGAAATCCTTAACACAATGTCGTTATATAATATATAGCTGCACATTTCTTATGTTTAAGGTTACCATTATAATATTTAAATCTCTAATTAAGTTCATGTTAAAGTTAAGTCTATTTTAGATAAACTCAAAAACAACATTTCCTTAGCTGTACTTTATGAAATAAATATTTCCAAAATAGTTTAATTCGCAATGCTTATTAATTAAATCTAACTTTGAATTAATTAGTATCAAAATTTTACTGTGTTTGTTCGATTTTACAATTGAAAATGAACACAATCATATATTCAAAATTCATATCTACTTCATAAAGAAAACATAATATTTTATAATTATTTTCTTTCTCACATATTATATTGTACATAGAAAATGATATTTGCAATAAAATAATAAATTTTACTGAATTTATAAATTTAATTGAAAAAAATATACGCTATTTAATTTCAACTACAATGCCCATTATAAATATGTATTTAAAAATAATTTCAACTTCTTTATTATTATTGCTATTTCTCAAATGGCAAATAAAAAATTCTAATTTCAAAAATATGCCAATTAATAAAATTCAAAATATTTAGTTTAATTTACTCGCTTGTAACAAGACATTTTCGCACAGACAAAAATTTGCTCCCAATTATTCGAATGATGCGATTGCAAAAAAAGTTTGCCGACTTATTTTAGAATCTGCTCTTTATGCAATAGCTGCATAGACAGAAATAGAAGAGAGAGAGAGAGAGAGAGAGAGAGAGAGAGAAAGATCTAATTCTCATTTCTTATTATTCTGGTTATTATTCGCCATTCAGCGGAAAATTTGTACACAGAGTTTCTCGAGGCAAAGAGAAATATTTTCTTTGAGACGGTCAGCGTATGTGCTATTACTGTAGATATTTGTCGAATACATATAAGGCAGGTTCGCATACGTATCAAAACGCGAGAATAGAATAATTTGCGTTTGATCTCGTAGAGAGTTCTCGTTTACTTCCGGCGTATATAAGGGGTATTTACGTGAATGTAAATCTCTTACGCGCTCAGATATGTCTTTAGCATACGCTAAATGGGAAACTAATGCAGAATTAAGTTACTCGTGCTAGTTACATAGACGCAATTTCTCATCGCTTCCGGACATAAATCAACTTTATAATTACATATGATATAATTAGGCACAAATAGCAAGAGTAGTTTTCGATCTCATCAAAGTTTAAGGCTGTCAGAATCAAAAAGTATACAAAAATATTGGGAATAATTTTTCTTTAATTAAAAAGAGAGAGAAGGAAAAAGAGTTATTTACATTTTTTTCATTTTTTAATATTGTATATCTTTGCATCCAATCAAAATTCTGCCAAAGTCAAATTTAGTTGAAGTTAATTGAAAAATGTGGCATTTTCATTTATTTTCTCTTTTAAAATTTAAAATTCCAAAAGTTTATTAAAAATCACATTTTCAATATTAATTAATCTAATAAATACTAACTAATAAATGTCTTGATATTTTTATCAAGAACAAAATCGACTTAAAATTGAAGAACTTAAAAAAGGCACATGATTTGAAATAACTTTTATAGTATGAAAAGAATCCGACGCGGTAATAGAAAAGAAGGAAGAAAAAAAAATCGAGACGGGAGTGAAAATAAAAATTTCCATTTTCGCTGCTAATTTGCCGAAAGCATTTGGTTCAATTCAGCAGAAATAAATTCGGGGGGCTACTCTCTAGAATGGAATTACATTAGCGATCGGTGGCGAATCGCCGACAGCATATCCGATGAGGATACGTTATATCAGGAGCTATCGTTTACGGTACATTTACGTTACTTAGCAAACTTCCAGGCCAAAGCCCAAATATATATGCTATGTGCGATATTTAAGAAACAAATCGAAAGAATAATTCAAGCTACAACGATCGAAATTGTTGCAAACGTCATAAAGTGAGGTGCCAAAAATACGCTCGCTATTGTTACAAAAATGACAATCAGCTGTTTGTTACAAAGGTAACAAACAGGCGCAAATTGGCCTTTTTAGTGCACGTGAATTTGGCACGCACGGTATACAGCAGAAAACACAGATTCTCAATACAGACGTAGCTTTTGTTGTTGTCGCGATCTCTCAGAGCTTAACAAAGTTCTTTCAAGCCCTAACGAGCTTACTCTCGGCGAGAGCCGGTCAAGTGTACGGCTTCCGTCGTAGCAAATGATTAATCTACGTAACCCGTCTCGAGATATACTATTCACATTCCGATCGTATGTACGTAGTTGGATAGTAGAGCGGTTTCTTTCCTCGAAAATAATGAAGAAAAATGTACATTATATCGCGCGCGGATTTATCTATACAAGATTTTAACCGACTTGTGGACAATTTAATATTCACTACATGAATATTTTTCATGGCGACGCAAGTCTGGATGTTGATTTATAAGGCGATTCTCTGCGCGCCATGTACATCGCGATTTACTCGAGAAAATAGGAAGCCAAGATAAGATGGTTAAACAGATCATATGTCTCTCCCTAGACTCAATATTTTCAAGCCAAACGCACTCGCGCGCATACGCTATTAAAAGAAATCACCCTGTATATTATAACTAAATAATAAAATGACGTAATAAAAATTATACAGTTAATATTCAGTCAAATTCTTATAAGAAGAATATTTTTTGACAACATTATATGTCATTTATTTTATGTATAAATTATATATGTACAAATATATATATATTTTTCAAATTTTTATGTAGATCATAAAAAGAAAGCAGTAATGTTTTTATATATAAAATACAGCTTAAATAATTGCAATTATTCGATAATTTGAGGTGACACAGCTGATACAATTCCCTTTAAAAATTTCTCGAGACATTCTGACATTTGTTACGCCTAGTATACGTCACGTGGGAGAGCGTTCAATTTCGTTTAGATCGGCCAACTATATATATATATACATGTGTGTGTGTGTGTGTGTGTGTGTGTGTATGTATATATGTATGTAACCCCCTCCCTCCCCCCCATTCCTCCCGCTCTCCTCTGCCGTAATTGAATACTCAATAGGATTTACCAAAGTGGACCGCGGCGTCGCGTCGCGACGTGGCGTAGTAGCGTGGGCGCGCCGATCGACAGGACACACGCCAATATTTGATCCGCGTCAAAAGCTCCGAGGCGAATCCACCATCAACACGGCGGCGGATTTCCAACCGGTCGTTAACCCCCTTCCTCCCCCCCCCCCTTTTGCCGTATGTGCCGTGTGTGTGTGTGTGTGTGTCTCGCCGCCGCAGCGCGCGCGCGATCCTCTCTCTATACCTTCCGGTCGAGTAAACTTCCGAAAAGCCGTCATCCCCGATTTGCCGGAAATTATCGATTGTATCTTTGTTTACGACGCGTGCGATCCAGCCGAGGACAGCAACAACGATCTATGTGATATCTTTTTTTTTTTTTTCGACAGATTTGGAATAAATTTTCAAGTGACACGGTCAAGCCTGGCTCTATCTCTTTCCCTCTGCCTCTCTCTTTGAATTAACGTTTTGGGATAAGGCGATAAAGTAACGCACGTCGTAACATATTTACGTATATACATACACGCGCAATAAATATAAATTTTTTGTTTTTACTTCAAAACATGATTATCGTCGAAAGCGTGAAACTCTGTCAACAAACATTAAAATCTACACATTGTCACAAGTTCCGCAGCGTATAATGAGATATTGAAAATATTCCTCGCAAAAAACGAGACATGAAAAGTTTTACAACTGTAATTAATTAAAAAAAGTGATCAAGTGTACGCTTTAAAAATGCAAAAAGAAAAAAAAATTTAATTATATTTAAAATTGTATTTTTTCCAGTAATTGCAGTTGAAGTTCAACACAAGATAGTTGTAAAAAAAATTTAATGATAAAACTTCCAAAGTCTAGCCGAAGTCATGTGTTAAAACTTGCATTTATATAAACGTCCCTTTAAATGCTCCATGCTCGTATAACACCGCGTCTATGTTTAGCTTTATCGGTCTATTCGTTTTAGGGGTATGATGTTCGCACCATGAGACAACCAGATCCACAGGTGTGGTCGAAAGGGTGCTCATATCGCGCGGAAGTGCCTTTGAATTGTTAGGGGTCAGCCCGTTGTGACAACGCGTTGAATACGACGTCAGAGACAGGTAAGTCGCCGACTACATATATCCGGCGTACAATGCGACCCTTCGAAAGGACAGAATAGCCTGGGTAGTCGCCGCGATCCAGAAGACGACAACCATTTTCCGTCGTCATTTTACTACCGCGCGTTTCACACAATTCTTCCATCTATCCTTTTCTACACGAAAATTAAGTCGCGGGTTAACCGGCACCAGTCGGAGATCGCTCGTGATAAACGGCCACCGAGTAGATAGTTTTCTTATCTACACTATTCCCCCCCCCCTCCCCTCTTCCTGAGTTCACTTTAACCAATTTTTTTCAGGCTCCAGAGACTCGCGCGAGGAAGAAGGAGAGATGCATTCTTTGAATAAATTCAGGGACTTTCACGTGGATGTCGCGAAATGGGGATCAAGATCATTTCATATATTTTGTAACTTTGTGAATATAAAGTATAACTGAATAGAAAAAATGTTCGTGTTCGTTTTATAATCCATATTTTTAGGAAATAAAGATTACGTATCAAAAAGGAATTGGATCTACAATTAGTTTACGAATCGATTTGCAGACATATTTTTTTTACAGCAAAAATTTAATTGAACGTTATCACTTTTTTGACACACATTAATATTTAATGTTTAATATAAAATTTATTGATGACTGATCTTTACAAATGAAAATTCTCTGTAAAGAGTAAAAGTCCACTTGAAAAACAAGAAACAAAAAAAATTCGCTCGCAAAATTTTGCCTATAATGTCAGTGTAAAATCGTTATAGTGCGTTTTTAACAGAATAGCGGAAGTGATCGTCTGCCATAAATAATAGTGTGCGATAAATTCGCGATTGGTTGGCCTGTGAGATGTGACTCTATAGCTCCCATTGATTAGATTAATTTTAATTGAACGCCTATGTATATATCCTAAAAGGCTGGGTACTGTCAATTTACTAACTCGATAAATCTATAAAATAGCGAGGTGAAAGTGTGGCTACATTTTATTAAATTCCGTCTCACAAAAGGCTATTGTGTGGCATCGCGTCGCGCCAAATTTAGTAATGGATCATTATTGAATCTTGCAACGAAGGCGGCAATATTGAAATTTACCTAATTACTTTTACCAACGGCGCGATAGATCTACCATACTTATTTTATTCCAATATGATATTAATGATAATGATAAATCTGCATAAAAATGAAAACAATACTATACAAAAACTAATATTACAAATAGGGAGAGACAATACATTCTGATAAAATCATTTTGCTAAAATATTTTTGTGTAAAATTATTTCAAAAAATATGAAATGTCAAATATTTAAATAGAGCGTTCAATTTTCTCGTTATTTTAAATTTATATAATTTTTATTATAGAAAATATTAGATAGAGCTCCCTTAAAGCGGGTTTTTTTCATTTTTCATCGCATCTTTCAAATTGAATAATTCGTTTAATAAAATTGAGGATAGAGCAATAAATTAGTAACTAAATAGCATCTAATTCCACGATAGTTTCCAATTCAATTTGCCGCGGTTATAAAGTGCTAGTTTAATGGAGATTATCTTGTGGTAGATATTGAGACTAATGGCATCTAACTATCAAAACATATTGCATAATTATAATTTCTCAGATCAATATATTATCGTGTAAAAAGATATGAAAAAAATTTAAATTCCCATTATTCAATTGTGATTTTAAGTCATTATAAGATGTTAATGCATTAAAAATTTATATTTTTCTCTATAAAAATTGCTTTTTAAATTTTATGTTGTTATTAAAAAATAAAAAAAACTATTTTTATAGCTTTCTAAAACTTAATTAATTTTTTTAAATTAATAAATAATTAATATATATAACATATAAATAATTAATATATAAATTAATATATTAAAAAATCTTCATATCGTTGAAGGTTATTTTTGAATAAAAAGTTAAGCAAAAAAATCTTGAACATGTAGCAATGGATGCAGTTTTAAATGATATGTAAATATAAATTAACGGTTTTTGTTTAATTAAAATATTATAACGACGAATATAGTACGAATGTTTCTGTTTAAATATTACTCACGATGTTTGATGTGCAGTCTAGGAATGGGGTCTTGCGGCCAGGCTACATTTTGCCCGGCTAAGGTGATTAGAGCCAAAATTTGCAGCGACGCACTCATTTTGGAAACAAATGGTCCTGCAGGCTGTCCGACAAATCAACGGTAACTTTCACGCTTCATCATCGCCACCACCGATTGTCATTCCTGTAATTATATAATATAACCAATCTTTCATTTTATCATATCACGAAAATAAAGTCTCAATTATAATAACACACAATAAACGATATATATATATATATATATATATATATATATATATATATATATATATATTTGTATAATATATTAATTAGTGAGCAAAGAATTATGTGTTATTAGAATAATAAAATAAAAAAAAAATTTATAGTAAAATTGTTGTTCGGTCGTTAATAATATTTTCTCAATATTCCTTTATATCTTTGTTCTTTTGAGAAAACGCTCTTGTTTTATAATTATTGTTTACTAACATTATTATCATATTATCGTATACGAGTGTATTATAGAATACAATGGTAATATATTACTTGGAGAAAATTGAGTTCGCTAGGGTACATACAGGATGTACCGTATCCTACTGATGCTCCAAATTGAACGCATGTATTCTTTACAGAAATAGCGAAGGAAGAAGAACAGAAAGGAACAGCAGGTCTTTTGTCCCCTTTTTCTGGGATCGCGCGCGTGCAAAACTTGTATATGCATATCTTGTTGTGGAAGAAAACTACTACTTGGAATAAGTAAGGGAAAGCATGGGGAAGGATAAAAGGCTAACGAAGCAACGGTAGGCAACCACCGACTGCAACAACGACGACGATGAAGAAGAAGACGACAATGTTATGCATTATGCAGAGAGGTCGCCATCTCGAGTTTCTATTTGTCCTGGCGCCGTATATTGCCATCTTACTACCTCGAATACGTTCGAGATTAAACGTAAAGTATCGAGTACATATATAAATTCACGTATATATAAGTTGTTTATAAAACATGCAACCGAACTTCTGTGGTATTGTATCGAAATATTTGCGTAGTTAAAAAAAAATATGTTTTTATGTCTCAAGATATGTCTGAAATTAATTTATTTAAGAATAAAAGAGATGAAAAGCCCTTTAGCAATAAAGAGATTTTTAATTTTTTCAGTCGCTAACTGTCAGTTATCACCGTCCGAGAAAGATCGGTCTTAACATTGGTCTTATGTTATTCGTTGAATAGGATTAATGCGTAAAATAAATATAAAAGATATATGATTTACAAAGCTAAAAGATACTACATTATTTTATAAATATAAAATATAAAATATGAAAAGTAGATATCTGAATTTCATGTAATGAATTTATATTAAAAATTATATCTCATGTATAATATACTATTTCCAAAATTAAAGAATTATATAATTTAATAATAAAAATTGATTTTCTCACACACAACAATTTTTGCAATACATTACAAATATTTAAGAGAATGTCTAGCACAATTATTAGTTTGATAAATAAAAATTTACGTTTTCATACAAATAAAATTCGGCTACATATTTTCTAAACAGCCAATTTCCGAAAGCACTTTTACATAAATGTTTGAAATAAAATTATCATTCTCTGCATGTTTTTGTTCACTAAAAAAAAAAAAACGAAGAGAGATTTTAATGTCAGATTTTAATAATCCGCGTCAGTTATAAATGTCAATTTATTTACGCGGATTAGTAAGCAGCACAATGATCGACCACGAGGACGTTGATCAGACAATAGTTGCATATAGTCCTATTAATATATTGATTAATCTCGATCAATTGATCCGCGATACAATCGCGAATCGTATCGCATTCCAATACATTATTATTTGACATCTGACACATGACAGATTCACGATCACTTTGCAGCGCAACAAAACTGCGCGCTCGCTCGCGGTCTAATAAAATCAGATCGTGAATCACGTTAGAGCGGAAATGAAAAAAGAATGTTTCTCCGTGGATTTGTCGTCGTGTTTGCCGTGATGTTTGCGAGAGCAAGAGGGCACACGCCTTTGCGCTAGGCGTGGCTTGCCCTACTTTCGCAAGAGATACGAGTTACAGATCGAGTCACTTCTCTGCAGCATCTCGTCGCGGCAGCAGCTTTTCGATTCCACGAGTGGTTCACGCACACCGAAAATGAGACTTTCTCATACATTAGATTGGAGCTCCAACTCCGTTGCGCGTTTACAAACAACGGAAAAGCTTTCCGCCGCTCGATCACCGGATGCTCTCTCCATGTGTGCGGAGAAAGAGATCTAATTTTCTACGTCACACAAGCACAGCGTACGGTAGCGGATTGTAGACATAAAATCCGCAGAGGAACGACTACGTGATTATAACTCTAATTCCGGAACTCGAGATTATTAAATCCACCGCGAAGTAAAAGTGGTGAGAACATAAAATTACACGAATTTGTGTGATTTATACAAATCTCAGGGTTGATAAATAGATGTAACGAAGAAATTATTTTTTATTATGGAAATGCAGAATATAACGCTGTTTAATACTTATTATTAGAATACTTATTCAAATAAAGCTTCTTTTGCCATATTTTGTTTTATTCGTTAAAAAACTTTCAAATTGTTAATTTCTATCTACTTTTATATAAATTGTGTATAATTAATTTAATTATTTATAATATTTAAATATGTTTTATGTTGTATTTTTTATGCTGCCGTATATAATTGTACGTCACTAATGAAAACAATATTTAAACTGAATACGACGAGATACCGACGAGATAATGTCCGCAAAGATTTCATTTTTTATCAACTTTACCGTTATTCCACAATTGCCCCCTTCGCAATTAATTATTTTAATTTGTTTAATTATTATCGTTGTTATTTTGTTATTACATTCTTGACAATAACATAATTTACGAAATAGTTGGATATTTAGTAAACATATCGAACTTTAGCAGATGGATAATTATTGTAAACATAGAGAACATATTGAACAATATAATGAAACTAATTCAAATAATTATTTGCAAAATAATAATCTTGTAATATGTTCCTATTATTGAATCTTCAAATTTAAAATTTTCACGAGATTTGATATATACTCCGTATTTTTTCCGCTCATTATCAGAAATGACAAACGAAAGTAGAAGCTTTTTACAGAGCTTTTAACACTGCCGCAAATAAAATATAAAATTTGAGTGAGCCACGTCTCAATAATACACACATTCGCATGTACATTATTTTTTACTATATATGTATATGCATATAGGGTGTAACATCAAGAAAAATTTACAATTCGGAGAGCAGAAAACAAAGTGAATCCGAGACACATGAAACGGAGAGAAATGGCGAAAAAGTCGCGAGAGCGTACTCTCTTCCTCTCTTTACGAGAGGCGTAGCCCCTCTCGTAGGTAAAACTTTGGCCAACATCCTACTGGAGAACGTGAGCGTTCTGCCACCGCTGTAGCCGGGGCCCCCAGTTTAATTATCCATGCGCTTTGTGCGTGTATAGTTGCTCCGACAAGAGCAACGGCAATGGCACAAATGGCGGTACCGAGCGTGATTGCTCTCGGACCGTAGAGATAGTTCCAGCGCGATTACTCGCCGTTCAACAAGCCGGCGATCAAAGTAAAAACAGCATACGCGGCAGGCCAAGGATTTTCAACGAAAATCCTAACTGCAAAATTCGGGCTGAAATCCTAAAGGATTTCTCGACGCGTTTACCCATTTATTTATCTGTCTGTTTATTTGTTTGTTGCAGCAACAAAGACAGACGCGCGTATGCTCCTCGTCGTTTATTCCCTCCGGCAGAAACAAACGCACCCTGAAATTACATGCGGCGACATTTTCCTCATCGAAAAGATAACTTTTTTTTCTTCTTTTTGCAATTTAAAAATAATATTTCCACGACATTAGACAGTAATTGTAATAAAAGGAATTTTAATTACAGATTTTTCTTTAACACAATTACTTTGCTTTATATTTTCTAAAAATATATTTAAAAAAAAAAAAAAATTATAGAGAGCTATAATAGTAACTCTGTTTATATTTTTCTAATTCTTTGAAAGGAGATACAAAATTTTATTAATAATGCGATAAATTTTATTATGTATTATTATTGTATTTAAAAATTTTTTTTATATGATTAAAATCATTAATATCATAATAAAATTTTCGTGAAAATAAAATATTAATTAATAACACGAAATAAATAGTTTTGATAGAGAACAGATTATTTCAACGATTATTTCAAAGTTCCTTGAGAGAGAAAAAGAGAGCAAAGAAAATTTTCTTCTATTTACTAAAATAATTATTTACTCAGTAAATTTTCTCTTCTCTCTCATTTTAACGTAACCCTCATCTTCTTATCTGTTTTCGTCTCATAACTCGGGTCAATCTCGTCGCCAAGTCTAGTTCTCTCGATTTTTCCGCTTCCGGCGAATTTTCACATTCGCAAAAATTGCTACTTCTGATTTGGACGAGTCGTTGGAAAAGTGGAAAAGTTTCTTTTCATTCTCATGCTCTACGCTAAAAGGACGCGGAAAAGACATTGAAGCTGCCAACAGGGGAAAATGGTACGATCGAACGTACGGTCCGATGTCGAATGCAGATAATAATCTACATAAAGTTAATTCTCACGTGACTAGAATTTCAAGATGCAGTTAGATATAACTAAATTCACATTGGTATTTGATATTCCAAATTGCTGTTAAACTGTAATTTCTAATTTTATTCAAGTTTGATTTTCCAAAATATCTAACGGATAAGTTCTGATGGCGACAAATTTGGCTTTTATTAAACAGTATTTAAAACTCGAATATTTCTATTACAAGAAACACAAGCTTTTTGCAAAACCTATTTCAATGGCTTCATCGACCTTAGTCACCACACCTAGACTCTAAATCACGTGAATCACTAGTTATATATAATTTATACTATCTCTATTTATTGGATTTTTCTACTTTCATTTATATATAAATATCTTATAAAATACAAAGACTGTTATGTACGTACATTTAATTTAGATTATTGTAGTATGTATTCAATTATGTGAATGAAAGAGAGAGAGAGAGAGAGAGAGAGAGAGGAAATAGCCTAAGATTTATCAAAGAATATAATCTCTGTTTAATGAATAGAACGTCCTCTTAATTTATATTCTGATTAAACTTTCAAAATTAAATTTTAGCGAAAATAAAGCCGATTCAAAGTTAATTAAAAGATCTTATTTTGTAATCTATTCACAATAATAAATCTTAAGAACAATATAAAAAAAAACATTATACTATTTAATAATAATAGATATATTAAAATATGTACTTAGTATTTGAATAACTTTTTATTAAAATATAAATTTCTTAAAATATAATTTATATTGTGAAAAATAGTCGACTTTGTTATGTCCGACGAAATACATTTTTATTATTTAATGCCTATTTTTTTCAGAAGTATCTTCCGTATTTTTAAATCTCTATTCCAATCTCTCTATTCTGTATACGCTGCTGCCTTTTCGATATAATCGTCAAAATATTACCCGATATCGTCAGCTATTGTGCGTCTTGGATGTGCACGAGTTCGGATCAAGCCGGCCTATTTGCATCGTGAATAGTAAGAAAAGCAAACGATTAACTTATCACATATACCGTTTCAAATCATATTCTCGTTCCACTTTTCCTTTTCTATCATAACATTCAATTATGCAAAGAGAAATCATAGAAAGCAAGCACATTAAAGAATAATGTTTCCATTTTCATTTTTATTAAGAAATGAAGATTGAAAGGGATATGAAAGTTATGTTTTTGCGAGTAAGAAGTTGTAGATATAATGCTATACAAAAATTATAATAAAAAATACAAATTATGTCTAATTATATTGTATAGAAAAAAAAAATAAAACTATATTTCTTTGTTTACTGTAAAATATACTTGTAAAATACTTTTTGTAACAGCATTTGCTTCATTCTTAATCACACGCAATCAATTTTTCTATTGTTTATAGCTAAATGACAGTTGCAACATTTGTAACGCTTCATCGTCTAACTTTATCTTAGAAACATCATTTCCGTTCCAAATCCCGCCGTTCAAACGTGCACATTGTGAAGGGAAAAGTGGAAAAAAGAAAGACAGCGAGAAAGAAGTATAGCGAAGGAAAAGATAAGTCTAGTAGTTGAAAGACGGCCAAAGGGAGCAAAAGATATCAGCGACAGAGCGGTTGAATGAGACTATCAGTGGTCTTTCAGCCAGCAGGTAGGCAATGATTAATAAGTAACGTCGATTTCGTTCAAAGTGAGCGGCGCGCCGGAACTTCAGGGCATCTCCCACCCTGTTTCTCGCAGTAATAATCGCACGCAGATAGAATTTCGAGAAATAAATGATAATGGTTTAGTGATTATATCTCGAAAAAATAGCAAATCTAATACAGCGCACGTAATACACCAGTAAATAATATTCTCTCTCCGCATCTCAAGTTAATCTCCGATCAAAAAATACGTGTATATCAGTAAAATTCAATGAAGTTAATTGCTTATTTTTAATTTAATAAAACTATATTTTAAAAAATATATATTATAATAAATTAACAAAATATATATTATAATTCATTATTTATATATATATATATATATATATATATATATATATATATATATATATATATAATATATATAATATAATATAATAATATAATATAATATAATATAATATTATATAATATATATAATATAATATAATATAATATAATATATATAATATAATATAATATAATATAATATAATATAATATAATATAATATATTCTATTATATATAATATATATAATAGAATTATAATAGAATATTTAGAATTAATGGATTCTTTCTCTAAATTCAATAAATTCGGTTTCACATGACTTGTCGAAGCTTTCACCGTGATATTGTTTACGCTCTAGTAATATTTGATTTTTCCGTTTCAAATACTCTGAAATCCAAATTCGTGGCAATCTTTTTTGACTAACATAAAATTCATCATTAAATAAAAACATTTCTTAAAGATGACATTTGGAAAAGGTTTCTTTCGTTTTCCTTTTGCCTTTCTAACGAGCCATAAAATATTCATACCTAGATTATTAACGTTCTTTCTGCGTTACTATTTATGATAACGATAATGGATAAATTTTCACCAACTTTCCTTCATAGGTAAGTAATTATCAATTAATTTCGGTACAAAGGCTTTTCCCAGCGGAAGTTATGCTCAGAAGTGAAGTTAATAATATGTTAGCCGATACATCTGTGATATCTCATACTCCGGAACTGCACGTTAATATTGCATTACTTCAATTTTCACAATTACATTTTATAGACTTTTATGTCGCTATATTTCTCTCTTGTAATAAAAAAAAATAACAATAAGCAGCAAAATGAAATCGATGAATATAAAATTGTCACGGAAATGGCAAAAATCATATTATGCACTTATCAAAATAAATCACATTATGTCGAATGTAATAACGCAATATAGATAATTTTTCTGTTTTCTCTGATAATATGATAAAACTTTTAGAATTGATTCGCTTTATTTCACAGAATAGCCGCTTTAATAAAAGCATATGATCGAGAAATTAATAATTAAAATGCAAATGTGTCGTTGATAAAATTTATGTAAACAATTTCAAAAATAATTAAAGTATAATTAATTGCTTCACAAATTGATAAACTTCTTACATTTCATAAAATCAAATTCTCGCAACGCGTAGAAACGCCCCGATCATTAATTTTCCAAATTTATTTTTTCTTCCACTAGAAATAGATACCAAACACGAAACAGTATCGAACGACAACATTTATTAACTCGAGTAATTATGTATTCAAGGAGACAAGTAAACTTATAGGAAATTCAAGTCGTAATCATAATAAAATTTCGCTTCTTACAGCGCATGTATCTCGTCATAAGAGTCATCAGTTGGATATTCTATCGCAAAATGTGAAGCTTGATCAATTTAAGAAAGTTATTTTATCTAATTATATACAAGTATACATATATATATAAAATTTGTCCTTTATTTCAAAATTATATTTTATTTAAACTAATTAATCTGAGATTTTAACTTGAATAATTTCAAGAAAATACATGCGCGTGCATAGAAAATTAAAAATATAAAGGACAAAATAAACTTGTTTTGTGAGAAAATTATAAATAAAATTTAACATTAATTATACAATCGCTTTCGCAAAAGATTTAGAACCTCTATAAACTTTTTAATGATAATGTCGCAAATATTAGAATTTTATTCTCAAATCGATACTTGAAATATTCAGAAAACAAATCGGGTCAAAAGCAATTTCGGGAATAAATGATTATATTGCGCTTTAACTTTAAGGGATTTCGCTGTGTGTTTTGAAATCAGAGGGTTACAAAGTCCAGAGAGCATCGTAACACCGTGTTAGCGGGACCAAGTGCAGCACTTGACAAAGTCAGGAATGCGAATTGGTGGGAGGAGGAGCGAATGGTGAACATGGGCGATTTAAAGCGACCAAACCGTGCGAAGAGCCGCGACTCGAAATCGTGAATGAATATTCAGAAGCGCGCGAGAACTGCGGAGAGAGAACGTGGTCGGTCCCCTTCGTGCCCCGGGTGACCTCTCGTTGAAACGGCCAAGTGAAATGGTCCAAATCACGGAGAATATTCAGATTTTGCCCTAGGCGAATTACTTCTATTACACATAGCTCGTGTGATCACGAGCGTCATCACACGAGTAATTATGTCAGTGGGTAAATCGAAATTCTCGTTCTATAAGTTTTTGCAAGAATATTCTCCCCAGGAGAACAATCGTCGCGCTTCTTATCTTTATAGACACATGATAAACTACACTACATTGATAATTTCACTTTACGTATATAAAAATTAATAAATTTTACAAAAGGGCTGTTTTTATAATATCAATATCAATCACTGGTTTAATAATATTGATTTACTTATCATATGCAAAATAAATGCACTATACAGATAAAAAGTAAACGGAGAAGCAGTATCGTTTCCAGATCCTCCTTTGTAATATCATATAAAAACTCTGTAATAATATTTTGTTAAACTTCTAAATATATATACGCACACGCTAAATCAGCTGATATCCCCTCAATATTTTGCAAGCGACATTTTCGATAATCCCACCGTTCAAATAATTCTCGTATACGTTCGTGGGCGTCTTAGAGTCTGCGTCGTTTTCCCTTGTCGTTAGGGCTCGTGGTAGAAACGCCGGGTGCAGCTGCAGGTAGCTCGCACGTTGCAACTCGAGACGTAAGGGCTGCATCTCGAATTGCAAAGCTACGGTTGGTTAGAACGCGCGCGGGACAAAATACGATGAACCCCGCTTACGTGCGAAGTGCTTTCCTCTATCTTAGATTGCCTCATCCTACCCGACATATGCGGGGAGAATGTTTAAATTTACACGAACGATGCATGAACTTTGTGAGAATTTGCGTACGTAATAATACTCGGGGGAATTTTAGGTTGACAAGCTGGCACGTTGCAACAGCAACAGGAAAGAAAATGTACTAACACACGTGCAAGTTATTTCAAATATTATAACAAATTTTCTCTCGGTTATATTGAGAATAATATACAAAATAAGATAGACATGCAAAAGCCAACATGAATGACATAGAAATAAATCAAATGTCCGTATAATCATGCACCGTATCGTAGGAGCTTGTTAAACCTCTCAACAATTTTTTTTTATTAATTTTTTTTTCCTAGAAAAATGCAAAGAAAAATTCAAAAGTGACATTCCTGCAAACAATGAATAATCAGTGAACGACATAAAAAAATTAAATTTTTCTGCATGTTGGTGAGACCAACTCCAACATGAGTGTAATATTATTCTCCGTCAAAAAAAAAAAAAAAGAGGAAAAAGAGACAAATAAGAAAGAAAGAGAATGAAAACGTTCAGACAATATTAGGCATGGGATAAAAGAGAGCGAGAGATGCCTGGAGTGTGAAAAAAACAGAGATATCAAAATTTCGCGTGCAGGGCTTACTGCACACTAGGGAAATTGCCACTGGTATAATGGACAAATGATAATTTAGTGTCGTACGATAAATGAGAACGCGACGGATGGCATAAAAATTTTTCTCATTTCTAAAATTCAGAAGGTGGAAAATTAATCGTCGCCGTCCCAAGCGTCATCGAACGCATCATAGTTGCACAAGACAAGATAATATTCGTAAAAATATTGGTATTGAAAATTTCCGAAAATTTACTATTTATATCATTTGTTTATCTTTTAGTTCTTTTAAAACCCAATAATTTTGACAAGACCGATAATCTTGATAATCTTACGTTAGTCTTGATATCTCATGCAACTCTAGATCGTACAAGTCCGCCTTTGACGTAATAAAAAATAGCAAATATAAATGTTTTTTTTTTTATATTTCGCGAATAATTCGCGAAAGTAAATGCTTTGTAAAAGAGATGTTAATGCGCTTGATTTTTCGTCCTACGGGATTTTACTTTAACTCGATTCACCGACATGGAAGGCATCAAGTACTACGTTGATGTTCTGTATGAGAGAACCGTGGAGAGGAGGAACCTCCGTATGGCGGAGGTCCATTTGCGGGCCGCCGGTAATTTCCTCGGGGAAGAATCCCGACTGTATTATAACGAACACGAACACGCCGTTTGTGCTCGTGCGATTACACTGTATTTCGGAGCTACGCCATGCCGATTCACGCGTATAATCGGCGCGATTAATAAAGACCGCCCCCAACCTTATAACTGTATAAAATAGCGCGAGTTGTGTGCGCCAAGAGAGAGAACGAATCGCCGTCATGAACGAAGACAAAGCGGAAGAGAGATAGCGCGTAGCGATACCGTTTATCAGATTTACAAGGTATACGCGTGTTCCGTCCGATGAACGCGATGTGGTGCACATCGCATCTGCAAATTTCCTCAACTAACAATAAACAAGGTAAGTATATAGATGTACATGAACTCGAATTTGAAAGATTTTTGAAAACACCGTATAAAGGATCTTTTTCATGAGATCTGTATGCAGTAAAAAATTTTTTTTAAATTCAGACACATTTTTGTCCGAATTTTCAGATCTGGATATCCGAAAGAAATTTCGGACAATCTGTCTTAATCATCAGAATCGTTTTTCTCAAAGTTCAGAAAAGTTTGTCTAAAAATAGTGTGTCTGAAAATTCAGACAGTGTCTGCTAAAAAAAAAAAAACTGCAGATACTTTGTCTGAAGTTTCGGTCAATTTTTTTACAGCGTAATATAGATTCACGGATATCAGATTCGAGTTCACCATTACTATTATTATTCGCATACGTGACGTCCTTACTTTTTTGTCTGTTATACGTGATATCACGATTAACATTAGCATAGAAATTGGCGCTATATTCCATCAGCAAAATGTTTACGTCGTAAACTTTGCAAACTCGCCGACAATTTTCAAAATGTAAAGCTAGAACTATTTTCTAAAGTATAACGACGAATGTAAACGAGATACTTTAAATATTGTGTTTTCAATCGACAAGTATTTTCCAGTATAAATATATTCATAATGACAATTTATATGAGTGTCAGATTTGAATTAAAAGTTTTAACATTATTTTGTTAAATAATTTACAATCTTTATCGTTAATTTTTATGTTAAATGGTAATTGCAATATTTAAAAAAGTATACATGTGCGTTTTTAAGAGAAAGTTAATTTTTTTTATTCTTTTTAAACTGTAATTTATAAAATATTTAAAGGTTTCTTTTTATCTAAAATACAAACAAACGGACACAAATATAAAAGCTTCTTATCAGTCAATTCGCGTAACAAACGAACTTTCGAGCCATATGACAATCGATCCAACTGTAATACGATTGAAGTACATTGGCAAAGCGATCGAATTTCTGCATTTCCGCGAAAGAGCAATGCAATTCTATCCTACGTTAGTATAACCATGAAAAAAAACTATCTCTCAAGATCTCGCGTCTTTGTTATCATCATCTTGTGTCCTTAGTATGTCATTTGCGCTCTCTTTCTTCCTGCCATTATCACGGTTTCACGTTCCTGCTTTAAAATTCATATTATTGCGATAAAATTATAAATAGATATATCTTATCGTCGGCAATTAAATATCTATAAGATTGTATTTTAATCAAAAATTACAAACTCTCTAACTAAATAAAAATTTTTTTAATTAAAAATATACTAAAATTTAAAATTAAATTTTTTGAAAGTTGAGAATTACATTTTTTACACATCGATTATTTTTAGAGTTTAATTTAAATTATAATTATATCTTTTAATATTCTTCATTTTTTATATATTTATTATATTGCATATAAAATCATAACGATGATCTCTAGAAAGAGTGCCATGTTATCTTAAAACTTGTTCTTAAAACAATAAAAACAGAAAACAGGAAAAATTTCTTTTCACAAAAAAATGAAGACTATAAAAAATTGCTCTATTTATTCGCTAATATTATTATTAAATTTTTTAAAATAGTACCATCAAATTAACTTTCTGGCCGGACTTGATGAATTCATTACATGTTTTCATAAGGTTGTAGGTACATGTCGCGCAAAATATACGACTACTTGCTGTGTAAATATAAACACATGGTTATGCGTGTAACTATAATATATTATATCATACGTGTGATACATATAAATTACACACCTAAATGGTTATAATACGGCTTCTTTATGATGTTTTATTTGAATCGCAAAGATTGCATTGCCATCAACAATTTGTTTAAAAATTTATTCGGAAAAACCTTGAAACATTTGTTCTTTTTCTATTTCGCACAAATTAAACGATTGTAAAATAATGAAAATAATGGAAAAAAAAAATCTAAATACCTCGCGTTTCTCTTTTCCCTCTATTTCGTGTCTAATCATATGTATTATAAAAATGTATGTCATGATTTATCACTTTATCATGAAACATGGTCCCCGGAGAAAGCCCCGTTATCTACGTCGCATTAAACACATATATAACTACAAATCTACCGCATTATCTAATATGTACATCAGAGAAAACACCGTCATTGCATCGATGTCTATACGTGCAGGCATTTGCTATATAATACGCGGCTACCATTCCTTATTATCATCGACCTACCGGATGATGCACGATATTTAGCGCAGAGCGAAAACACGATTACGTGAAAACGACGGTGTTGCGGAGAATGATGCACGCTCGTCCCGTCGTCATCGCCCCTCCTCCCCTTTCCCCCCGCCTCTCCCTCTCTCCTCGCCTTATACGTCAGGATCAGCCCGTAGCTACCGGGGCAATCGAATTTTCATCGCCGCGAAGGCGAGCTCTGAATATTCATACGGTCGGACGAAACCGTGTACCCTCGGTGTCTCGATCCTCTCCCCCACGCACCCTTCCAGAGTTATATGCGTTAGATCACACGCGGGACTTGAGAGAGAGAGAGAGAGAGAGAGAGAGAGAGAGAGAGAGCTACTCGCTCCTTCCCGTCAGCTGAATTTAAACTGAGGGTGCATGATCGCTTAAGGCTGCATCGGAGTAAATCGAATATTCGGAGGAGAAAAAAAGTTGCTCGTATCCATGACATATTGTCTGCAGTAAAGTAACTTTCGACGTGAACGCGAAAACAGTAATCAAATAAGACAAACCAGCAAAAATTTTAACCAATTTAAATCAATTTTAATTAATCTTTTCGTTATCGTAAAAGAAACTGTCATTATATTTATTTTTAAATTTACCAAATAACTAGAATTTTCCTTTAAACTTTTTCAATTTAATGACATTTTGCATATCGATTTAACTATTTGTTATTAATAAATATGTGAAATATGAAAAAAGAAAACTCTCACAAGATCGATTAAAACCGAATATTTGAAATTTAAAGATATTTGTTAAGAGAGAGAAAAAGAAAGAATTTATAATTATAAATAAGTTTATCAAACGAAACAAATCTATCTTTGCCTCAGTCCATCCTATTGTGATTAGTGTGTTGAATATCAAAGCACAATCGAATCCTATATTGAAATTTGTTAATCGCGCACGCTTAGCGAATATACTGTTAAATAATGGCAATGCTAATTCTCCGATAATTTCCTATTAAGTAATATAGGCATAAACTTATATTAGTATTTTGATAATAAGCATAGCGTGTTACAACGCAAAATCGATAATTGCATATATGACATGCGAGAAACTACTGACAATGAGTTGATCAAATTATTTGTTTGATCAATTTACTTTCTTTCTCTCTCTCTCTCACACATACATACATATACACAAGACTCACTATTAATAAAAAAAAATAAATAAATTTAATTATTATTTATCATTATTACTGCAATGTTGTTTCAGATTTATCGGTTTTAAATTTATCGATATATCAATATTAAAATGTATCAATAAGTCTCAATTGTTTGTATAATTATTTTATAATTAATGTATAATAATATATACTCGTAAATATTTGTTTTTATAAAAATAGAAATTTGAAAAAATTAAAAATTATTGGTCTTAAGATGTACATTATTTATACGACTATAAAACGTAAGAGACGATGTAAGACTATCATGCGTCTGACCTCGGAGTTTCGTTGAAAATAAAAGTGAAATGAGAGAGGAAGGGAGAAAGGTGAGAGAGAAAAAAGGAAAGAAAAAAGGACACACGTATACGCATTCACAAGTATTGTATGAGTGAACACACGTAAGCATCAGCCATTTTTTACCGCACGATATTTTTACATATGCAGTCGTACTTGCAGCACGATACGTATGTAGCTGTTGAAGCGGGGAATGAGAAAAAAGAATTAACAATAAAGGTAAAAGCAGAAGAAGGAAAAAAGAGAGAGAGAGAGAGAGAGAGAGAGAGAGAGAGAATGAACGCGAACGGAGGGCATCACTATTCGACACGCTGGATAGAGGGCTCATTTTAGGGAGAGTCGAACGAGCGTGCACGGAATTAAGGGTAGCACTGCCAGCTGGCATTCTATGTGTACAGGGTATATATGTACACAGAGTATACCTTATAAAAAGCGGAACGTCGATAGAAGGCCTGCAACGAATTTGACGATTATTTTCGCTTTAATAGCGATTTCTCGGTGACACATTCATTTAAATCTTGGTATAATTAGATTTTAAATTAAATTAATCTGTTCATTAAAAATGTCCATGCAAAATTAATTGCAAAGAAGATGTAGATTTAGTTACTAAAAAACTTAATCTACTTTCAAAATCTTTCAATAATTATTAATCATAATCGAGAGAAAAGAATAAAATGTTGTCTACATTTATTGAATTTTTATCTCTTATTTTTCAAACTTGATTTTTCAAAGGTTTCCAATTTACAAAATTGAAGTGAGATTGAATCGTCACTTCATCTCATTTTATCTTGTTCAGCATTTTACCGATGTATCTGCGTGTTATCGCCAATATTCCCATCATCGGATTTCGGAGTTATTATCAATATCAATTAACAATAAATCAATCAAATCAATATCAATTACCAATAATTTAACCCGGCTGTTGTTAGTCGCATAAGCACATGCTTATCACTATGTCGGATCATTTACACGATCGCGGGTACACATTTATAGTCTCGTGAGAGCGCGAAGAGCGTATCTCTTGAAGCAGCGACCCGCGGTTAAAAGACCGGAAACGACCGTATAGCGACCGCAAGTACGTCTAACGGTTCTCCCCCTCTTCCTTCTCATCTTCTTTTATCCACGAGTTCACGCTTGCAATTTTCTCTCTTTCTATCTCTCTCGCGCGCCAACAGTCGCTTAATCTCCACCGCACTTTGTCTAATCCGCCTGTCGTTCCGTAGTATTTTTTTACTCACAGCAATCGCAGCCACGGAGCAAAATCGCGAAACTGCTTCGATGTATATTGTCTAAGTCGTCTTATTCAAATTGTATTTTTAAGTAACATCAGCGCGAAAGAAACGATTGTGTCTGAAAATGATCTTTCAAACTCACAGAGTTAATCGAGCGAAATATATAGCAGGATTTATAGGAGAATCTTCTAATCGATTGGAAAGATGTGATAAATTTTCAATAAAAATAGACTATAAAATTGAAAAACTTATAACTCAATAATATTTGTAAATTTGTATAATAATGATATTGAACAGATAAAAAATTTCCTAAATTAATTTTTTTTTTTTTTCCTAAGCAAATTTAAAACGTTAAGTCCCGAAAATATTCCCTTGTCAAAAATACAAAAATCAAATCCAAATAAGTATATTGCAAACTCGGAGAAATCTCTCTAGTGTAAACACGGTAAAGTGGTGATCGAAGTAATAATCGGCGTATATCTAACTTTATCGCGGCGTTTGGGAAAACTTTCCCCGAGTTCATATAACTTACTCGTATACATTGATATAGACAATCTCGTTAAACCAATAAACGCGAACTATTAGTTGCAAACTATACCTAAAAATAAGACTTTCAAGCTTTATTTGTAAAAATAAAGTACAGTGGAAAGTAAGTAAATAAATTTAAAGATCAATTTTTTTTTTTTTATATTAAAATATTAACATATTCTTATCTTGAGGTAATACATTAGAGCATATAAATAACATTTGAAACTCTAATTTATATGCAGAAATTAAAAGAAAATTCGAAAAAAAAATACTCAGTATTTAGTTTTTAAAAATTGTCTCTCTCTCTCTCTCTGTCACATGTCAGTAGAATTCGATAAAATAATAAACATATGGGGTGAAAGAGCATAGTGGCTGCTCCATGTTACACAATGCGAACTCGATTGGAGGGACAGTGGAAAGCAGTCCTGAATGTAGTCGGCTTCAAGGCTAACCATTCGCTCATGTACAGTCCGTAGCATAAATAACACAGCAGGTTC
Source organism: Cataglyphis hispanica (assembly GCF_021464435.1). NCBI lineage: Eukaryota > Metazoa > Arthropoda > Insecta > Hymenoptera > Formicidae > Cataglyphis > Cataglyphis hispanica. Next base: position 542,669 of record NC_065966.1, on the reverse strand, counting down.
TTACATTGATGGGCCATTCACGTCATTACATTCGGCGAATACAATATTCTTGCTCGAGCATCGTATAATCAAAAGACTCTGCTCGTCAACGTACAAAATATTTAAAGAAAACACGGACAAACGTATCCCATTCGAGTTATTCTCGTCTGATATATCTATCTATCTATCTATCTATCTATATGTCTCGTCTATATCTTGATATGTCTGATATAAAAAATAAACAGAAATTTTTACTCATTTTTCTATTATGCAGTCACAGATGATGCATATTTCTCTAATTGCTATTTTTAGCTGTATGCAGTTTAAGAAATACCTGCTCCCAAACATTGATACAAGTATAAAATTACAACAATAATTCTGCACATATGCTGCTTTCAAATGAAAATGAGCACTTGCAAATTAAATGTTTTAAACATGAATGTTAGCACGTTTGAAACTAGTTGCGTAAATAGTCTTTGAAAAGCCAACGAGTAATAATTCGTTGGCAATAAAGTGAAAAATATTCTGTATATATATATATATATATATATATATATATATATATATGTATATAATAACGTAAATATTTCTGAGAATAAAGCTAATGAAAGTTAATATTAATAAACTAAATATTAATGAATTCAAAATTATTATATGACTACTATACAACCTCATATATATGCGCGTAAAAGAACAAACAAGTTAAATTTAATCGAAAATATACGATACATTTATATATAAAAGTATAATATATCAAATTTCATTATGCATAAAAAATTCTCCTTTTCATTTATGAATATCCTTAATTTCTCTATCTTTTTATGAAATATTTTATTTCTTTTTTTAACGATTCAAAAAATTATTCCATTCTATATGTTTTCTATTATCAAAACAAGACATTTAATTTAACAAGTATTTATTATACACAAATTCAATTTTATAGCCGCGCTTTTTCCTTTCGTTTCGATTAGATTTATAATGTTTGATTTTAGATCAGTGTATCGATCTCTCTTCAACGTTAAACTATCCCTGCATAAAATGCGTAACGTGCTCATGAAAAATGCATATCGCGCGCGTTTATTTCCCGTTCTTTCTCAGCACGCACAAGATGTTGAAACGAGTTCGTTTACGAGCAACGGCTTGGGGGATTAGCGACTCTCAACCACGAATTTTCCGTGCCGGCGGATACAAAGGAAGGGATTTGCGGCAGCACCCTACGATCTCGCCCCCGCAGACAATTTTCCTCGTCTCTTCCCTCGTCCTCCGTACACAGATACACATACGTACACGCACACACATTCGTACATAAATATTCTCTCATCGTGCGATCTATGCGCGCCTGCATTCTACGCGATAAAAGCGCGTCTTCCCTCTGCCAAAGTGCAGTGACGCGTTTCGCACCTGTTGGAATGCGAGAGAGTTGCCGGCTATGCAAGGTGGTTGGAGGAAAAGTTTTAACGTTCGACGTAGCATAGCTCGCGCCGCATAGCTAGTAGCGCCTCTGGTTAGACCTAGTTTTGTTATACTTGGTGTGTTATACTTGGATATTCTATTCTCGCACTGATTCGCTATGGCTATAAGCGCGGACAGATTATTGCAGTCGCTGAAATATCAAGTGCAGCGATATCGCTACTTATGCGTATTTTCCGGATTACAGCTATGTCAATATCGCCGCCTGTTACAAATTACAAATGTTCCCACCCTCTCTTCTCTCCTTTAGATATAATAACTCTCCTATCTAGTAACTTGAAAAAAGTCCATTTGAATTAATACGATATGTATGTGATTAATTTCTTGGTTTAATAAATTTTTCTTTTTATAATATTAATTTCCTTTATATATTAATTATCTGAGTTATCAAAAAATATAAAATTTTGAAAAAACCGTTGCCTTTTAAAAATTAATATTTTTTTTTAACATCAATTATTTATTTCTCGTACAAATACTAGCTAAAAGGCTCAATTCAAGCTCTGTAATTTAACAGATCTCGTGAAATTTTTCAAAGATGAAACATGAATCATAAAAATTTCAAGTTGGCAATCATGTAGATTCTAATCTTGTAGACGTCTTTTTATACATACACGTAATTTACGAATCTTGTTCGTGAAAAAAAATGTATCTTCACGCTAAAAAAGCGGGAGTGAGATAAAATTCAAGGGAGGATTTAAAGTTTGCGTAAGAGATTTACGCAAGTCCCCATTCACGTGCACGGTGTCGTGAAACTTCGTGGAACGAATGTAGTAGCCAATTATACGTAATAAAGCAATGTGAAAGTCGACGATGATTTTTCTGCGCGTATTTAAAGCCTTCTTGGTATCCGTAGCGTATTCTAATAGCATTTATGCGGCATTAAACCGTGACAAGTTGTGCGAAATGTCAATTTTTTCCGAAGACTTATTACGCAATATTTTAATTCGTGTATTTATGCCATTTTTAATTACACGCATCAAATAAATTAAAAAATCCGTATATGTACATGTATGTCTCATTATTTAAAATTTATTTTATACTAAACATATCTAAAAAGAGATATTTTACATTACTTTTTAATAGAAATTTCTTCAGCAATTTAATTTTATTGTTAACGGAAAAAAGACATTATATTTACCGCGACTATGTAATCTTTATAATTAAGCCATAATGATTGCCGAGAATAAAGCTAATAAGCTTGAGAGTCTATTAAAGTATAGTTCACGTGAAATTTATTATTGAAAGGTATACTTTCATCAATTATTTCATCTAAAGTTTATTTGGCAAAAACATTTTAGCTTCAGCCACAACTAAAGAATTATATCTATTTCGATATCATCATTGAATAAATTAAATCGATTCAAAGAAAAAATCAATTATTAAAAATAAAAAATGTCATGCTCCCTATATACGATCTATATTTCACTAAATGCACTTCATTCCATAAATAGCTGGTTCATGATTACCTATATAGGAATGCGTTTAAACAATGCGTGGAATTTCAGTAATTTATTTTAATAGATGACAATTAAAATTAATCACTGCTAACGTACTAATTTCGACCCATTGTGGACACAAATATCCTGCATAATATCCTGTGGTTAATATGTACATATTATACGTTGCATACTTCGCATAATCATCAGAGAGAGAGAGAGAGAGAGAGAGAGAGAGAGAGAGAGAAAGAGAGAGAGAGAGAGAAACATTACATGTTTTTTCAAACACAAAATATTATATTTTGCCTCTCTTTCTCTCTCATTGCCAGTGCTCGACAATAGACAACTTTGTAATTAATATTTAAATTAACAAATCTGTTCATACACGGGTAAAGTCCAGTTTAAAATTTATCTATCCGTTATTTATCTTTGTCATTTATATTTCTAAAATTTAATGGAAAAATGTGTTTGAATAAAATTTATTTGAAATTTGTGTGTGTGTGTGTGTGTCTGTTCATATGTTTGATTTTCGAAAAGCTTCAATGAATTATAACTAGGATATTAATCGAACCTCTCAATGTTTTTATAAAATGAAAGACAAATCAATGCAAGAAATTTCTTTGACAAAAGGAAAATCTGTAGATGAAAGAAATTTCTCACTTGAGGACAGGCTGCTATATATTTAATATATTTTCATCATTAGACGTGAATTGCATTCCTCACGCGCATAAGTCGCAAAACGAGCGCCGGATGTCTATACCTGTGCGAATGTAAGCGCGCCACGTACCTCGTTATAGCTTTCATGCACGCGGTATGCGGTTCACCGCGTACGTCATAATTTCATATACTCGCCTATATACATCTATATATCACGCAATTACGTACGAGCAACCTGTACGTTGCTTATAATCGTTCAGTCACGGGCGCGTAATAAATTCATGTTTAAATTATTATTTCATACTTTTGTACACGTTACATAATCGCCTCTTCACGTAAGAAAGAAAAAAAAAACATTAAAATAAAAAAATATATATCAGTGTCATGAATTAATCTAAATGCACAGATATAGAGTACTAAAATATCTATAAGCGAATAAATAGGATAAAAAGAATAAATTCCTAAGCAAAATAGTTTATACGTTTCATATTTCAATCTGCGTACTAAAAATAAACACATGCGTTCAATTAGCGCACAATGATTTTAATCAATTCTTTAATTAGGCATTGAGATATAAATTAATTTATAAAGTTTTTCTTTTAGATGTAATAGTTATATCGAAACTCCTTGCATAAGTGTTTAATTTAATTTTTTCTTCAAATACAAACAATAAATTCTCTCTCCCCCTCTTTTTTCCGTCCTTGCTCTCTCTCTCTTTAAATACTTAGAAAAATAAACGTAAAAAAATAAATACCAAAGAAAAAAATTATATATTAAATTTAACTATTTTTTAACTAGCAAATACATAAAATTAAAAAAAAAAATATTTCACACTGTTGTTCATTTATAAAGATAAGTGATAAATACACGAAATATGAGGAAAAAAAATATATTCCAAAAATATATTTTTCTCTCTCAATTTTTGTGTATTTTCAGATTAATTACTCGATAAGTAAATACTTCGATATCTTAAGAAATAAATCCGGATTAATCGAAGAATTGATAAAAAAAACTGAGATGTTTGAATTACTCTAGATATTATATCGTGAGATTTCTCAAGCGGATTGTACATAGTCCATGCCGATTTCTTATTCTTTGAGAGAGAGAGAGAGAGAGAAAGAGAGATAATAACTTCTCTTGGCTTCTCATATTTCTCTGCCTTCTCATACATCTCTACCTTCGTTTGTTGTAACAACAAACCAATAGTACTCGCTTCAAGATCGAAGATGAATCGTTAAAAAAAAAAAAAAAAGAAAATTACGTCGTAATGAAAAAAAATATAAGCACGAGATGGATTCAAACGATAACATTGTTGTATTATCTTTTGAACCGATTTCGCTTCTATTATCTTTGATTCTAAGATAGTATAAAAAAATTTTTAAACAGGCATTCTCTGTAAAATATATATTAGTGCGTGTAAAACACATGTGATAAGACATTTTTAAATTTTGCAATTTCATGGTAAATATATTTTGTAAAAATTTTCAAAATAACAATATTTCGAAGTATAAAATGTACTCTTATATTTTTTGTCGCTTCTCTATTTTTAAAATGTAAAATTTTGCAAATGTTACATCTAGAGATCACACACAAGAGAAACATAAATAAGAAGAAAGGTAGAAAATCAAATAAAAATTCAGAGAGAATAAAGAGAAAATCAAACTTAACAAGCATTGTAATGAGAATAATCATCAAATGCAAAAGAAATAGCTTTAAAGAAATTCTAGCATTTGTTTTCGAATATCCGATACACAAACAAATCTTACAATTAGAATAAATAATACAAACAGAATTTCTAAAGAAAAAACGACACAATCTGTTAATGAGATGTGATGTAATGTATCTTGATGCAAGAAGTAAAACGAGCATTTGCAAAAATATCGATATCAAGTTTCCGTCAGATAAGCGTAAGTAATTCATCCTGATATCGTTTGTGCTATTGATATCAGATTCGAAAGAAGCAAAATAGAGATCGTGACGGAAATAGTTATCAGATATATCAGTGAAGATAGCGTCGCGCAAAGTATCAAGTGAAAGAAAAAAAAAAAAAAATCGATGTCTTGGTCGGGTGCTGATATTGGAATTTCGAGCATGTAAGATCCCAGAGATTTCAAAGTGGAAATATGAGCAATAATTTCGTCGATGAGAATGAAAATCGATGAAACGATAAAGCGGATGATATTCCGTATCAAGGACGCGCAATAAGAGCAGTAACTCTAAATCACTAATTGATACCAGTTATGAGCCGCATTCATTTTGCATGCGATTGCTTCAAATCAAATGAGACTATCTTTGAAGAGTATCGTCTTTTTTAAAAAAAGATTTCTCTTATACATCGAGAGATTCAATTTTATGTATTTGTCCCTTTTATGTGCAATTTATGAGATTAAAAAATCATCGTAAGAAATATTCCCATTTTTCCCTTTTCTATATACAAATTTTGAAGCAGAAAATAATTAGTATCTTTTAATTAAATTAATAAAACGAATCTTCATTTTTGAAAAAGTCTCTATAGTTAGCCTCTAAATATTTACCAAATATCGTGTAACAATATTTATATTGAACTTAATCGGTAATTCTATTAATACTCACTTTTTAAGGATGCTTTCGATTACGTAGGTAACTTGTGACGAAAGTATTTTCACTACACGATCGATATATGCACTGTGTACGTATGTAATATAATCGTCCGATACTTTTTTCGGCACTCCCGATACTCCACACGCACATGCTTACTCGCTTACGATATTCAGTCTCACTTCAAAATCTGACGTAGCTCGAATTCAATGAGTTTCTTAAGATCGTAATATAATGATGACTAGCGTTGACGAATGCGCGATTTTCAACCGATTTTTTTCCGCACACTCGTTTCGACCGCGCACTCGATTATGTCCGCAGCGTAAACACTCTGACGTCACAAGGTGACCGCGCGGGATGCATATACGTACTGTGACGAGGCAAACAAGCGCGGTGCCAACTTCACGGAGGTCTCAACTGAAATTTCGCGACTTCTATAATTTCGTCAAAATATACTATTATAGTATGATGCTGACTTTATTCCGCGTTATTTTACGTGGAAATGACTCTCGCGACACGAATTATTCGAGCGTTAAATTCTCATTAAAGAAGAACGAAACATTATCGCGTTTTACGTGTATATATCGAATGTAAAATGCAAATATTATATGTATCATAATTTTTATCATTGGTCGTTACAAACAAATCCAAGTTACAATATTCACGAGATAATTGATTCAGTCACTCTTGATAAAATTACAGTTTACGCGAGTGTAAGAATCGTAAAAAGTCCTCGAACTTTTCTCCAACCAACCCTCGCGACAGTCGAGACGATACTAACATAGCGATAAACGTGTGCCGAGAAACGCGCGGAGGCCGGGAGGACGGGCGGGTGGGGTGGAGAGGGGGCGGGGCGGGAGGGTGATTCTCGGAAAAGCGAGCCCGGCCGCTTTCTTCACGATACACAGTAGCGCGTGAGATTACGGCTGTTAATCCGCAATGACGATGAAATATTGATCGTAATATAATTAACGTGTAACTGTAGTAATCGCGGAATTAATGATAGCGCGATGAACCGATTTCGTTTCGCGTTACACAATTACAACTGCACCCACACAAACGTGCCCCGATACTGGACAAAAAACAGTGGATTGCGCTTTCATTAATTTAGTCATCATTTATATGTCTTAAGAGTCTTATTAAATAATCGCGCACGATACAAGATGAGATTGAGGCAACCCTCCGAAGATTCCGATTCTTACGTAATTCCAATTTCGAGATTTTCAATTTATAATTTTAAAAATGTACTGTCATTTATACTACATGAATTAAAAATAATTGCCACGACGTGACAACATTATATTTGAGGATTAATATTTATTCTTCACACGCGACATTAACGTATATCAAATATAAAAAAAAAAATCCGAATATTATATAATAATTTGTATCTCTAATTATTGGCAAACGCGTTTATTAAATAATTGATTTATCTCTGAATAATATTACAGATAATCTTGATAATATTTCGAGTAACGCGAGTTACTATAGTAATATGAAAAGAGTAATGTGAAAAAATTATCAAAAGATTTCAAATCCTCGCGATCGTCGAGACGATACTAACTAACATAAGCGAGAAGTTTGTATGTATGTTGAAAAATACGAAGACGACGTGCACGTGCACAGAGCGGGAGAGGAGGGAGAGGATGGGATGGAGAATTCTCGGAAAAGCGAGCCTGGCCGTTTTGTTTACATTATCGCGGAGTACGATAACGGCCGCTAATCCATTTCGAAATGCGACGATGTAAAATATTCGCTTCCAACGTGGTAATTTTTGCAAAGCTATATAAGCGCGGTTCTAAGAAAAATAAATAGGAATTTAATAATAGTCTCACGATGATATGTATATATTGCATGTACATTATATGTTAATAATTAGCTATAAAAATTATTAAATGTAATATTTTTTTTTTTTTTTTGCTTTTTCTATTCAACGTATTAATGTCTCACGTTTAATGGAAAATCAAATAAGGTGTAGTCACATTTGATTTAATATAAACTCGGGATCAAACCGCGATTTTTCGTAGAAATCTGTTTTAAAAAATGGTCATTTAAAAAATTTTTTTTATTAAAAAAAGGAAGATAAGAGCGACAATTCTTCCGAGCAGATTCATTTTTGTCGTTTCAAAAAATACATATATAAAATATACTTTTCAAAAATTTGGTGAAAAAAACTCAAATCTATTAAACATTTACCCTCCTCCTTCTATGATCCCTTCAATGTTTGAATAATTAAATTTTCTTCCACGACAAATGTATTACACAGTAAAATAAATTTTCCATCCAAAACCCTCGCGAATCATTCAAGAATCGCGAACCAAGAGAGAGAAGACGGCGTTTGCTTCATATGTGTGATGTTCCTCTTATATATTTACCATCCTATAAATACCTGTAGCTCCCTTCCGAGCCGTCTGCTTTTTCTCGCTTTTCCGTTTGCAATGTGTTCATCTGAGAGACAGAGAGAGCGAGAGAAAAAAAGAGAAACAAAAATTCATTGTTTTGTCTAGGTAACGTCGTGCGATTCAGAAAAGTTCCGACGAGATGATGCGAGGTTTATATTTTTTATTCGTGAGTCGCGCTTTCTCTTCCGCGAGCGCAACCCGCTAGAATTGCACGAATTGCACACGAGAAGCAGAAGAATGTATCAATGATTTCAATGGCATTATTATTATTCGCAAGGATACACTCTACTTGTATAGGTAATAGAAATTTTGTTCAAAAGAGACAATTTTACGTGTAAATCACGCTCTTGTTAAAAAAAAAAAACCATCTCGCATTGATCAAGAAATTTATTAAAATGAAACATTCTCCCTGCACATTATTCCTTGTGTACGTATTTTAAATATAAATTTAATTATATTAAAAGTATTTTTTAAAAATCGGATAGAAAATTGAATTATTAAAAATCAATTATAAAGAGAAGCAGATATCTACACATTATAGTCGATTTAAATTTCGAGTAATACTGATGACATATCGCATACATAATACGATCGCACGATTAAAAACTTATAACGCAATTTACCGAATAGTAAGCAAGTAATCGTATTCATTATATTCGCATTAATAAAAAATTAATGAGTCCGGAAAAGTGGCGACAACGTTACGCTTTGAATAATATATTTAGTCTGAAATTGCTGCCCAATAATCGCGCTTAAATATTAATATTGCGAGTTTGATGCATGTTCTTGCAAAAAAACACATATGTGAGAAAGCTAGAAAGACAGATAAGCAGAAAAAGAGAGAGAGAAAAATTTAAATATATCGAGAGATGATAAATCTAATTTTTTTGGACAACTATCAGTAAACATTTTCATCTCCTTCTCTGACAATGAAATTGTAATTTTGCTAAATATTCTGTCAAAGAATGCAAAATTTCCGTGAAAGTTTTAAATATATTATTTTTTCGTCTTTCTTCTGCTTTTATAAAAATAAATAGCAATTTAATAAAAATCTCACGCGATGTATTGCGTATAAAAATTTTCTCGAATATAAAACTCTTGATAAAATATATTGTAAGATTAAAGAATTGTCTTTTTTCCATTGATAATTTAATTTTACACTTTTAAAACATCATCTTCTATTCACGTAATGAATGAAACAAATTTTTCAAGATAGATTAATTATTCCTTCCCGAAAATATTAAATTTGAACGAGAGCAATGTTATCTAGACTTTTATATTATTTAGAATAATTTTAATTATGTGAATAAAAAATTTCATTATGTGATTAAGTAGTTGTAATAGTTATAACTTTCTCTTGAAAACTTTTTCTTTTATAACGTACTCTTTCTTGAAATGACGAATATTTTAATCCGGATTTCAACAAAATTATTCGCAGTAACGTATCATGTAATCGAGAGATCGAAACGAGCGATAAGAATGCGGCGGTTAATCGAATCTATGCGCACGACGGAAATGTAGAAAGTCATACGGCCGATCGGCTGGCTACTCAATACGATCCTGTACGTTGCTGTACGTACGTTCCAAACCGGTTTCGAGCTTTTCGCCGGAGGGGCCCCGTGACTCGTGAACGTAACGACGCGTGTTCGAGAACGATAAGTTGGTTGTGGCCACGACGGGCCGGCGAACGGGCTGTGCGACGCAAGAAAATTTTATGAACCATAGGCACATGCGAGCAATATTCGCCCCACCAAACAATAATTCGTTAACCGATTGTTTTTTTTTTTTTTTTTGTTCATTTTCACAGCTTTGCATATATTGACATCTTATCGTGTAAATTAGATCTTATCATTTTGTAATTGTTATAAATTGCTAAATTATTACAGCATAATTAGTATTTTGAAATATTAAGGGAGCTATCCTATACAAATATAAAAGCACAATTACCATTCGTTATTTTCAATAATTGAATAATTGTTTTGCACTTCTCTCTCTCTCTCTTTTTCTCGTTATATTTTTTTTAAATTTTATTTTTCTATTGTTTAATTTTTTTTTCAATTTATTCCTTGTGAAATAATAATCACTATTGATGACAAAATCATGTAACATTTTTGTCTTCCCGCATTTTCTGAATGTAAAAAAATAAACGTACGTTGAAATTACCATCATTCTGCATTGATGCAGTACAACAACTCTACTAAACGCTCAGCTTCTTTTGACCTGACTTTCACACTACACTTTACATACTCGCTCGCAAAAGCCTACATCCGTCACCCGAGTTGAACTTTTGTTTGACAAAATTGCTTTTGTCGGGACAACGATTACAATCGATGGATAAAAACAAAGAGAGAAAAAGGGGGAAAAAAAGAAAAGAACGGGCACGAAAAACGGAACTCAAAATGGGGAAAAAAAAACGAGGGATGTACGCGCGCACAATATCGAGCATCATTGTTGCAACACGCGTGCATTTGTTTATGACAAAGGGTACACCAAGGTACAACGCGACAGCGAAAATAAACGAGACTGTCCGTTGGCGTGCGAGCTGTTTCGTGCCAGACGATGCAACGTTTCTTTCAATGCTCTCAACATTCCAAAATTGCAGGAGACGAAATAGTCCCAATGGCCATGCCTGTCTCTGGTTGGGATCTTAATGATACGCACCGACAAACTATTGGCTCTATTTCTCTTTCTTTCAATTCCGTTACATGCTCACATATCTTTCGTATTTAAAAAATATATATTTTATTTATTTATTTATTCATTAATAAATTATATTTATTTTATTTATTATAGATCTATATATATATATTATATTTGTTATTTATTGGAATCTTTGTAAAAGAAAAAAGAAATATCGCAAGATGATGCTAAAAAGAACGAATTTATTATCCAAAGTATAAGTTATAAAGAGTTAAGAGCCAAAGATCATTAAGCGAATAAATTTAAATATTTAATTAAGAATAATATCCATATAATTCGTTATAAAACAAATTTTTTAATTAAAATTAAGATTGCAGATTGAAAGACATTTTGTTATATATCATTTAATAAAATATGATAATCCGATTAATATAAAAATAATCAGATATTAATATTCGCTAAAATATAAATCCAATGCGAAATATCAAATTGACTAATCACGTTAAAAGGTTTCATATTACGGTAACTAGTAACTCACTCTATATAAAAATAAACTTGTAACTTGACACGTGCACCGGATGCATGATTCAAAACGCGATGCAAGATGAAGTTAAGTTTAAAATTCGAAATGCAAAAAGATATATATATATATATATATATATATATATATATATAGTGCGAGAGAGTAAAATTTGCGACAGGTCTTGCTCAAACTAGACAATATTAGATCTATTCGCGTCGCGTGTATTCTATATACACTCGTTACGCTATTTCCCGCATTTCGCTTAACGATAAGTCGCACGCAATGTCCATTTAATTGATACTCTTTCAGTGACTGAACAAATTAAAAAAAAAAACCGGATTGGTTGAGATACACACACGTGCATGTATTATTTTAAACAAAGCAATATATATACTTCTCGATTTTTGCGTTTAATATTATAATATAATAAAAGAATCAATAAATATACAAATAGGAATGCTAATAGCATTAGATTACACGATACGCAACATCGGAAAGAAGCATTCATCAAATACAAGTGAATGTAGTGGGAATGGATAATCATCGTTTGTCTTCCCGCACATTTGTGTATAATACTTTTAGCAAGATGACTCGCAATATCGCGGGAAAATCGACGAGTATCCTAAATATCGAATAATGGAGAAAGACTTACCAGAAAGACAGAAGCGATCGGTCGCAAGCGCGCGCACCAAGTTACACGATGTGTAATCAGTGTAATCCTCGCTATCAAATGATCGTCCGTCACCAGTATCCCCGAAGAGACGCTCTTTCCGAGCAAAGATCTCGGACAGCGTGGCTAGTACCTTCGTGTAACCAAGAGGTCCGCCGGAAGAGAAAAGAAACGGAACAGAGAGGGAGAGAAGAAACCGATGGTTGGCACAATAAAATATAACACTAGAAAAGAAACACCACTTCACCGCGTCATTCGATAACGCCCGATAATGTCACTTGATTGTTACTCACAATCCCCGCGCTACAATATCAATGATTTGCGCGCGAAATAAAATGGTAAAAAAAAAAAGAAAAGAGAAATCGAGCCACGCGGCGTCACGCGCAGAGAGCGAGAGAGAGAGAGAGAGTCTCCTCCGACGCGGCACGAAAAACACGTACAGGACGGAACGTAACGACACACACCACTCGCCGCTCGAATCGCAACTGCCGCCAACCGTCGCGATGTGACTCCCTACTCTCTACTTCTCTCCCCACTACTGCCACCCCACTGCCTACCATGACGCCAATGCGCTCGCGCCATCGCGCGGTCGACAGAGCGTACTTCTCCTTCCCGTCACACCAGCCGTATCTCCATCTCTCTCTCTCCCTTCACTCATCCCCCGATCATTCTTCTGACTCCGTCTTATTCGGCCTTCAACGGTTATTCTTCTCACTCAGTACTCACGCACACGGGATCATGTGTTCGTTCCCGATCAAAGACCCTACGAGAATCTCGTGAATTAGTTCTTGCGGAGTAGAAAATGTAGATTAAAGAGAGGAGGTCGATTTAAAATGCAATCGATATTATTTGTTCTCAACGTTTGTATGCATTTGAGACATGTCACTTGAAAAAATATATGCTAACATCCTTTTTAATTAATCTGTATTAATTTAATATTGCCACATGGCAATATTATTTAAAAGCGCAACAAGTGTTTACGAAAAAATATTATATTTTAATATATTTGTTACCATCTTGATAATCATCTATTCTTTGTTCGCATTATATTTGCGTGTACATTTTATTATGTGGAATAAATGTAGAAAAAAATTTTAATTGTGATTATATTAGAATAGCGAGAAGTTAAAATTTTATAGGTTTCATATGTGCACCATTTAAAATATATATGTATATTCTATAAAATCTTCTTTCCTTCTATATTATTCGTCAGAATTGATCCACTTTAATGTATCACATTTTTGACATAGCTGTAATAATTATAGCACCAATTAAAAAGAATTCGGAATTATTAAAAATTGATAAAATGTCAAGAAACAACAGCATTTTTACAATAAATTTTGATGAACACGGGAAATAAACTTTTAGCAATATTGATTATCTGGACGAGCAAAAATCACATGTAAAAAACTAATTACAATTAAAAACATTTGTTTAATTTCATACATTAAATTTATATAATTTGTTAACAATCATTTAGTGAACGCATTGATTTTTGACATTATCGCTATCCTGTAATAACATATTAGCAATGCAAATGTGCAATAATGTAGTATAATTTGAAGTAATAAAACAATAATATGAACAATATCAATAATGTGTGTATAATATGTGCTACGGGTATGCGCATATGTATAAACAATATAATTAGATTTTGCAAACAAGATATGCAGAGTATAAAATTTATACAAATTGCAAAAAATGTAAAAATTATAAAATAGAAAAATTAGGAAAACTGTAATTGCTCTCTCTTAGCTTATTTATATTATGTTTATAGTCATTATATATAGCATACCCAACATAATACACAGTAACCAAATACAATTATTTTTTTTTAGCAAAAAATAAAATTATTGAAGAGCATTGTTTCTGAGTCGTAAAAAAAGCAAAAACCCTAAAATTACAAAAATTTATTAAAATGCATTATTATAATAATATGCCTAGCACGTCAACGAAAATTCCAGATCATTTACCAATATTATACTGTTCAGCCTGAGTGAAATTTTCGCTTAAAATTTTCGATATCCATATTATCAGACATTAAAGAGCGATGTAATAGAATTATAATCGAAGAACGAAATGATAATGTAGCTTTAATTAAAATTGACCGATCATATATATCGCCGAAGAGTAATTGACCACATGTAATGTATCATGTAATTAGGCTAAATAAAAAATATTTAATATCGCTGTATATAATCATTGATATCATATTAAAAAAAAAAAAAACGCTATGGTATCACACGACAGTGTATACCTAAATATTTGCCGCCGCGCGAAGCGTGTTAAAAAATGCATGATTTGACGATGTGACATGTTGCCCCTCGTATAATGGTGTGAAATGAAAAAAATTGTCTAATTTTATTCCGGGATTTTATTATAGAATGTTTTTGAGACATTGAATCTAATTTTACTAAAAAATAATTGACAAATAATAAAATAGCGTAATTTTCATCAAAAATTAAATATTTCAATTTCTGGAGTTTTTTAATTTCTTCGAAAATAGAAAAATATTAAATATTAATTTTTTACTATTTTTTACTAATCTATTCAGGTTCAATACCTCAAAAATATCCTACGGAATAAAACTAGACCAAGTTTTTTTCATTTCAGACAATTACACGAGGAGCGGATATGTCACGCTGTCATTTCTGAACACGTTACGCGCAGAAACTCGTTGAACAAAAAAAAAAAAGCTGGATATCCAAGATTTAAAAATACTGATATATTGTTTAAGTATCGGTAAAAACATCAAAAAAAATGTAAAACGTCAAAAAATCAATGTCTAATATTCTTCAATAAAAAATTCCTAAAAATTATCAATAAAAACTGAGCCTTAAGGTAATCGGCGTTTACAGTTGCTAAAATCGATTATAAAGAGAAACATATTGATGATAAATATACAGAATCATTAGCTTACATGTTGATTTCGCTTCCGTAGTAAGCGTTCATCGAGCGAATCGGTCGCACGTGTAACGCGCGCACACAACGTGAACGACATAACGCAGTTATGCGCGTACGCTCTCTTTCGCCGCGCGAGTTATTTCAGGCTATAATAGATGCCTCTTATAGTATATGCGCGTGTAGTGTGTGTATGCGTTGTGTATAGTCAGAAGTACATGCTGGAGGGAGGAGGGGGGAAGGGAAGCGAGACCGGACAATGAGCGGCAGCGTGTAGTAAAGAGCAAGCAAGAGCAATGCGATGCTTGCGTGTGTGCGTGTGTATCTCATGTTGCAGACTGCACGACGCTGTATTTATGTGACTACGGGCGTGGCAAAAAAAAAAGAGACAATAAGGAAACTCCGAATTCTGAACAAAATATACATATCTAATAAATATATTTATTATATGACAATAGAAGCTTTTCAACGAGAAAACACAAATAGACACAATATGTCACGCAATCGATTATTAAAATAGAGAATTTTGAAAGATCCCAAAATTTCTATTTGACAGCTAATCATATGATATGGTGTTTATGTGTGTTTCTTGTTCCCGTAGTATAATAATATTTTAGCAACAGTACTGGAATCGATGCAAAATTCCTATTCCCACCCCCTTTAATCTGTCTGTTCATCGTGCCACGATAAATCACAATTTTCCGCGATCATCGTGCTATTATGCGCATTGATTGAAGGTAGGTTAACGATATCAAGGAAATCACGTATATACATAATCAAATCCCTAGTTTACCGGCGGCAAGTTTTGATTTATTACAACGGGGAAAGTGAGAGAGACGAGAGAAACTATTGTGTTGTAGCATGCAATTAATGGTACAAGGTCTCACATCAATATTTGCGGATTCTTTAATTAATTTTGAGTCAATATTTCTTCATCGAGAGTTCTTATGTGATAAAGGTCTATATGTGATAAAAGTCAGTATCTTATAATCTTTTAATTCTTTAAATCTTTTTTTTGGGGGGGTTTTTTTTTTAAATAAAAATATTGTCGAAGGTTACTTGAAATCGTTTAGAAAATAAAATTTTATCACATTTACAGCTCGAAAGTATAACTTATGAAAGGTTTTCCGCTTTCAATTATTTATAATATTGATTTGAGATTAATGGCTTCAAGATAAATATAGATAGATGGAGGAAGAAAGAAAGACATTTTCGTGAAATCGACTTGAAAATTGAGAATCCCAAATTAAAAGTATATAGGGGGGGATACCTTGCATATGATGGCGAAAAAGCTGAAGCCTCTTCTTCGAAGCAACTTGATCTATCCCTTCAAGGTGTAGCGTGGCTGTTCGTGCGCGCCAGAAAGCTGCCGCGTAACCTGTTTTCATTTTTATCGTAGATATCAGGTTTCAGTGCAGGTGAGCTACGAAGGTGCTAGCCAGAGAGTATACGGCAAACCCCAACCTATATTCATGGATACAACATTTCCCTCTTCTTCTTCGTCGCGTCTACAAAATACTTTGGCCTTCGAGATCAAGTATATTCGCATTTGGCGACAATTCGCGAGCAAACGTATGCTGTATTATATTTCTATCTCGAAGCGATATGTGCAATAAAAGAAGCATATATATTATAATTGAATAATTTAAAATCCGCAATGAAACCAACAACCTAATGTATAATATATAAATATTTGTTTATTCATTGGATTTGGTAAACCAGTTTTTCTAAAAATTTTTTAAGCAATTAAAGACTTTATTTTTATGTAATTTTAAATATTTGTATTTTTTTTAAATTCTTTTATTGTTATTTATATTTGTGAAATCTTCGTAATAAATCGTCCCTAATTTCTAAGAGATATGGATACAAGATGGTTTAAAAATAAACTTTTTGATGTAAAATCGTTTTGTTAATGGAAACATCCTGGAAGACAACCGAGCAAGTTTTCAGTTTTCAACATTAAATATTCTTACATAACTAATTCTCTCTCTCTATCTTACATTATAAATTTGCTTGAATTTATTTCAAATTTATACTGTAAAATATCTTTTATTTTTTTTCATTTTTTTGTTTATAACTCAAGAATTTTGTTAGAGGGCTCCGATTAATTTGTTTCTAAAGAGAAATCAACGTTATGTGAAATTAAAAAGAATATAAATAAATAATATATACAATATATTGTATCACAATATGTTCTTATTTACAATTTTTAAAAAATACGTAAAAATTAACATTATAGAAAAATACACAAACATTTAAAAAATATTAAAATAACTAAGATCACGCACAATTAAATTTAAAAACAATATTTCTTGTTCGTAAAATAATATCTGAATATTATCTTAGGTAAGAAAAATTTGTAATCCGAAAAACTAAAACTCCTATACGAAATAACAAATTGAAAAATATACTTCTATTGTTCCTCCTACCGTTTTTCTCAATGGTTAAATAAAACACGTCGTATTGATAATATGTGCTTAAACATGTAATTTACATCATAATTATACATTGTGTTAACGTTTTTCACAGAATTAGTAAAGTATTGCGCGATAATAAGATGTCCAAGTCAAGAGTGCGATGGAAGTATAAAACTCTAAAATGATCTTTTTTTTTTATTCTAGGGTATATATCTAGCAGTGTTTCTACGCTTTCTACGCGTCCTTATAAAGAAACGAACGTTATTATTTCTCTAATTATGTTCTTACGCGCTAGATAAGATGATTTTCGACATTTGTTCGAGGACAAGTTCTTCTTTCCTCTTTCTTACATATTTCTATTTTTTCTATTCATTTACTTTAAAATTCCTCGCCTTCATCTATATAGCTTCAGCTTTTTTCCATACCTTTGATAATTAAATCACAGCTATAATCTTTATTATCAACGCGTTTCCCTATCTCCTTTAACACACAGATCCTATCCTCTCTGTAAGTACATTAGACACGACCGAAGAGAACATCGAGTACGTAATGTTATATTTTTTTTTCTTTTTCTTATTTTACTTTGCTTACTTTGTTATTATGTACAATTACAAATACGAACGCATATCGTGAGTCCGCGATTCTCACTCGGAGCATCGAGAGCACCAGTTTTTGCTTTCCGCGAATGCGATCATGAAAGACAAAAGCGCTGTTCAAAACCGGTCGATCATTTGCGAAAATTTCAAGGAAAAGGATAACGAAAAAAAAAATAAAATAAAATAAAAAAAGGAAAAAGAAAGACAGAGGGAAAGAGGAAAAGAGTAAAAGAAAGAGTAGAGAGAGATGGGGAAGTTATATAACGCTGAAAAAATTAAGAAAAATATAAGAAAAAAAAAATTAAGATAAATAAAAGATACAAGAAAAAGGAAACTCATATCACATCAAAAATGATGCTGTATAAAAATTTTTGCTCCGATAAATGACAATATGGCTCGGTTCCCAGTTTCACTGCAAGTTTTTCATCTTAAAAATAATCATTAAAATCGAGATCATAGCAAAACAATAACAATTAGACAGAAATCAATTGAGAATAATAAATTGATGCACACGATTGTACATTTTAAACGTGAAGCACATTTTTTCATAGCGCGGGCGCAATAATAGATATTAATAACAATGATAACAGGAACTAGTACACAAGACCGACTCTAAATTTTCTTGTCGCTTCGAACAACTTTTTTGTCCCTTTTCTTAATAACTTCTCCCCCTTTTCTTTCATTCTTATTCATATAATATTTTTGTTGGTTTTTATCGATATCTGTACATTGCACTCTTACGTTTGCATATTTTGGTAAAGGCTTATCAGAACACATGATCGAAATGCTGCATTGGAAGTTTGCCAATTATTGAATGTAATCGGAGGAGAAAGTAGATATCATTCCTTATAAAATCTGGAGTAAATTTTTCCTTAACAAAAAAGTGTCGAGGAAGACGTATCATTTCTTTTTCATACAAAGTTTCATTCAATTTCAATATTCAATATCTTAAAGTGAGCAAGTCTCGAATTAAGATTCTTCTCTTAAAGATTTTATTTCAAATTAAACAAATAACAAAGTTTTTTTAGCTTCTTTGATATTTTCATTAACAGAAATCGACACCAAATTTTACAAGAAATTATGTATCCGTTTTTTATAGGATACCCTGTAGATACTTGCTTTACTGATTCTTACAGCAGGGATAATTCATTAATATCTTTACAGATAAATTTATATCGAAGTGCATATACGGAATGTATAAATGCATTTCCAAAATATATTATTGTCATAGACTTACATAATACACTGAGCACTCTTATGCGACATCCAATTGGAAAGACAGAAATATGCAAAGTAAGATGCTTTCTCATAAAATGCTCACAATAGAAAGGGATAAAGAAGAAACAGAAAAGTCAGAATATGAGACAATCACTTTTGCTCTTTCTTTCTCATCATCAATTGCACAATAAAATAAGAAAAGCATCTTACTCTTTATTGTTCTCTTATTAATGTTATGTTTAAGCTTCCAACGGGAGCGTTCAGTCTATTTATATAAATCTATAGCAATCATTAATAACCTCATAAGTATGTATATTTCGTGAAAAACAAAAAACTCAAATAACAAAAATGTCGACTTTCAAAAATAAGCATTAACATATTGGCACATTATTTTATGTCAATTGTGATAATATAACTGACAATCAGCTGCTAAAATATCAAATATGTGATTTTTTTTTTAGTAGATAAATCGAATTTATATAGGGTATTGTTACTTACAAAAATGAAATTTGGAAACACTCAAATAAGAATTTGATAAATGTCAAATGCACGTAAAGTACGATCCATAATTTTTCTTAAGGTATTAATTTTAGAGAAATAAAAAAATTGGTTATCAAATATTTAAAAATTAAATTATTCTTGCTTGAATATCTCCATCATTGAATCTACTATGAATATTTGAATCATCACGTACAGTGAATGAAAACTGCTTTAATTTTGTTTTACTAATTTGCGTTGTTTTCTTTTCTCCTTTGTTTATTTGTCGTATTTTGTTATTCTTCCACTTGCAACATTCCCAACAAGTTGCGAGGGCATTGTGACATAAGTCTAAATGGTAAAAACCGATTCACCGTGTTATCGGTGTATCACTCTTCTCTTATCTTGGTAGATAAAATCGATATTTTAACTCGTCTTAAAATTTCTACTTCGCAAACACTGACGTCGCGATATCCGATAAACAATTTTGACCCCGGTAAAAAGTATCAACAATCCACAGAACGCCGTAGAGAGGTAGCAAAAAAGTACATTTCGCGGTATGTTATCCTCATTGGCATTCCACGTAACTGTCTCATATCGTAACTGTCGCATACGTGATAATAAAGAAAAGATTGTTTTTTAACTATATTGTATTTACACATTATATATCGCGAGATATAAAAATACTAACGAGAAACGTATCTATATAGAGACGAGGTTCCCAGTAAGCAAACTCAGCAGTCTGTCAACAGATTGGCAGCAGATTCGAGCAGAAACTGCAGCGGATTGGCATCAATTGCGTTTGCGTTAAACTTGTATTCTTCTGATAAAACTCGCAAACACGATGGCATCAATGACGGCAGAAACCGAGCAGAATCCGTCTGAGAAGATTCTAAATTACTGTCAATCCGTGTGTGAAATAGCAGTGTTTTAGACCTGCTTGATTTCTACCGTCAATTAGCTTTTATTAATATTTTGTCAGCAAACCTTGCTATATTTCTGCCAGCATTCCTACCGACATTATTGCATACGACAAATATTCTATATTTACTGCTGGCAAAATTTATAGCAAACACTTTGCAAAACCTGTCTTCGACAAACTTGGCTGCCTGGGTTCTTTATATTCATCATATCCTTAGAAATTAATTAATTCATAGTCAAGTTTGGCAGTAATATTGTCCCTAGCTATTTGCATTCTTATTGTTGCTTACTAGATTTATCCTGTTCAGCTCTCGACATTCAATATTCTTGCGGGAAATACTGGATACGATCTTCGTTTGCTAGTTCCAGCTGTGTCACTGCATACTAAAATCTTTACTAACTTGGAAGATTTTCATTCTCCTCACGGATCTTCAACATGTGGATATAAAAAAAAATGCCCTCATTACCTTTACAACTATCACACTGAGATTGATAATTACAATCACTTGCCAAGATATCCAACTTGAAAAAGATCCGTATGAAGATTCTCGCTGAACCAGATCTTATCGAATTGATCATATTTTTATGCGTTATACTCGCCATATAAAATAAAAATTCTATTGCTTCAATTAAACCTAAATAAAGAAAAAAGTAAAAAAAAAAGATATAAAAAATGCAGTAGTGACTATATCGATCGATAAATACATTACTAAAGTCTTTAAAAAAAAGAGGAAAAGATAAAAGAGAGACAGAGAGAGAGAAAGAGAGAGAGAGAGGGAAAAAAAAGACATTAATTAAATAAAAAAATGCAATATTAATTTTAGAATAAATTAAGAAAATGCGAATGTTCAGCGAGATATCTCTTCACTGTATGCTACCACCTTGTCGCACTTCCTAGAGCAATGAAATATTTCGACACACACGCGGACCACCAGATAATCCTATTCTTAGGAGAATAATAATAAAAAATAATAATAATACTCGACATATTTGCGTGTCGTAACAACATAGCTAGCCTATTCTGCAAAAAACGGCTCATAATATTCACGCGAGTACGTAAACACGCGTGCATTTGAGTGTGTATATATAGATAAGAATATGCACAAGTATGTATATATTCTTGCATTTCTAGAAATATAATAAATCTTATAAATATATGTTTGTTTGAGTGTGTATGTGTAGGTTCGCTTTTGTGTATACAGTTTCTCACTAACACGATTACAGCCCAAAGCGGGTTAATGCGCGTGTACGGAACTGTGATCCTTTTCTTTTACGTAAAATACGTATATACATATATACGTGGAAGAAGACAGAGAAATATACGTGAGTATGCCGCGAATACACGTTTCATTAACACTTGGTTTCCAAAGTCGCTCTCCTAACTTTATCGGGATATTCAATGTCCAATTTATCTTTGACTTCCGAATAGCTACTACCCGAGCCTTCAGCTGATGATGTATGCGGCCCAACTTCTTCCAGAGATAATATCTCCGTGTTGGTGGGCGAATAGCTGACAGTAGTCGCTTCACTTGTCGGCGATGTTACGCAACTATCACCAACACTTCTGCTACGCGGCGTATACCGAGTTTTCTGGAGTTGTTGTATGTTGAGAGATAAACTGGCCTGCATCGATGTTCTTTCCAAAGGTTTCGAAGAATTGTCTTCGGTTTGTACATCGATGTGAGAAGGACTTCTCGAGCGTGGAACGTGAAGAGGACTCTCTGGATCTGCCGTTAAATCGGATGATAAAATTTTTGAGCTTGCGGCTAATCTGCTCGCGCAAGGAGAATATTTTGGCAAATTTATCGTAATTTTGTCCGAGTTGACGGTTAACGATGATCGGCCGAGCTTTTTCAACGGACTGCAAATAAGTTTCTTCTTCTTTAACTGCTTGGCATCATTGTAGGAATCAAAACTCTCGGTAGAATCGCTCTTCTTCTGTTCCTTGCATTTCTCAAGGCCCTTTCTCCTAATCTTGGTACACGTACAACCCCAAGGAAACTTCTTTGTAAGTTCTGTAGTCTTGGTATGTGCTGCGTCAGGCCTTTTAAATTTCGTAATGTTATCCACAATTGAAATTTTATTGTAATAACGTTGTCCGCTATCTTTATTGTTAGTGCTATTCGAATCCAACGCCGACTCTATACAATTGTACTTGAATCGAGATCCAGGAGACTTTTTCTCCGCTATGGGCTGAGTAAGAGTACCTGCTCTACAGTCAGTAATGTCTTTTTTAATGTCATCACTAGAAGCATTGGAAAACGATGCGACCGACTTTTCTCCGATCGCACATTGTCGACAGTCTTCCACTAGTATATCAATCAAAGCTGTATGAGTTCTTTGGTTGTCTGATTTTTTATGATTTTGACCGAACGAATTCTTCAAGCTTCTGTGAACAATGTTTTTCTGACTTTGAGCAAATGGATTTTTTAAATTTTTTGGTAAATAAGTATGCTTCTTGATAACTTTTCCAGTATTATTGTAATATTGATAATCTTGATAATCGGTCAATTTTTCAGCTATGGCAATTTTGTTCTGCCCTTTATCCTTTATTGAGGAATCATTTCGTTTAGAATTCTTACTCTCCGTTTTCACACTGGACTTTTTCGAGTAACTTTCGGCATTTGGATTTTCATCTTTGGAACGTGTTTTCTTGAAGGATTCTGGGCAATTGGTTTCCTGATTCACAGTTTGCTGTTGCTCGCAAAAGAAGAATACATCATCTACAGAGGCAAAGGATGATTCTTCGTCACAGGGAAGGACAGGTGTCTTCTCCCCTGTGTGAGGCGACTGCTAGACAAGTTTCTCTGTTGGAGAACTTGTTGAAATGGAACTGATGGTGTTGGAGTTGTTAGAAACGGTATGTCCATGACTGCTTGCATGCATATGGCCTCCACCCTGCCCCCCCTGACTTTGGGAGAGGCTGAGTCGCCGTCAGTTTACCAATTCCACGCTTACAAATTGCTTCAGTCGTTCGAGGTATTGATTGTACAATTCTACATCATTATGACCAGCACCCTGAAAAGTTACATATTTATATATTTGCTTATATACTATAAAAATACTCTCAAATAAGTTAACACTTGTAACTAATATTAAACCAATTTATTGCCAAATTAATTTTCTAAATAAAGCATTTTTTGGCTATGTATTTATTTTTTCACATTGAAGGGACAGCTTAATATTACATCAGCTTTTACCCTTTATAAATCCAATTTTCTAACAAATAACTCAAATACAATTTCGAATTTCAGTATCTAATTAATATTGGATTTCACAATAAATTAATATTTTGTTTAGTGATGACAAAGGACTATTAAGACGGATCTAACTCTTTTATAAGAATTATGAAAATTACAGACAAAGACAAAATTACAGACAAAATCAGTAGACAAAGAGTATATAATTAACCAATCGGTAATCAATGTAATATGAACAAAAAAAAAAAAAAAAAATTAAAGAAAATAATAAATATTTTTAATAAAAATGCATTATCTGATACCTCGACCCATAGTGGTTCTACTGCTCGTGGACACCTCTCGTAAATCGCCAGACCATGACTAAAATTTATAACTTCGTCTTCGGTACCATGAATGACCAGAACAGGAGATGTTACCTTCGGCACTTTATCTATGCTGCAAAAAAATAATAATATTTTAACATACATTGTGATTACATAAACAGTAAGTTTTGAGACTATCGACAATATGTGTGTAAAGTGTTATATTGTAATAACCATATATATTTTTTTGTTTTGCATGACAATGTTGATAAATATTGTAGAATTCGAACAAAGTCAATTAACAAGATATACTATTAGGATAAAATGTGTGACACATAGGTTTCACTAGTATACATCCACATGATAAACATTTACATAACATATATTTATTTGGATGCAAACTTGTGTAACTTTTGTTACAAAATATCAATCATTTTACTTTATCAGATAATAGCCAACTAGTATACGAATGGAAAATGCCATTAAATCTAGAGTTATTCGAAAAGCATCATAAAGTCGGCCAATAATTTCAGTAGTATTTATAAATTTGCTCGGCACATAAAATGTCTGTTTCTTTTACACATATATAAATAGACACACCCACACATATCATCTCGCGATTTTAGCTACAATCTGCACAAAAAAAAT
This sequence comes from Cataglyphis hispanica, assembly GCF_021464435.1. Classification (NCBI taxonomy): domain Eukaryota; kingdom Metazoa; phylum Arthropoda; class Insecta; order Hymenoptera; family Formicidae; genus Cataglyphis; species Cataglyphis hispanica. Next base: position 517,635 of record NC_065966.1, on the reverse strand, counting down.
GGAATAAGTATATTTTCAGATATTGGAAAATAGAAGAGAGAAAAAATCTCACAAAGTATAAAAAGAACAGTCGAAAAGAATAGACTTTTCCATGCTAAAACAAGCGAGATTGACACATTTTTAACATTGTAAACCCGAGCATATCAATAAATTAATAATTGTTTTAGCTGTCGCTATATACATTTTATACATGTCATGTAGACATTAGATCAATCTCAGAGATTTGTCATATTCAAATAAAATTGAAAACAAAATTATACAGTGTCGAGGAAATTTCTGTTAAAATAATCATCTTTAATCGTTTGATTTCCTTACATTTTTCTTAGTGCTTGTCAATCATTATAACCTTCAAGTTACAATATGGTAACAGATTTCCAAGCTCTTTGCATCTTTAAAAGGAAAAATTTATATACCGTTTCTTCTATGTCGAAGATTGTTTAAAGCGATAAAAGAATGAAAAAATTAATTGGACAATAAAGCATCTGTGTCACGTGCTCGATGATGATAAATAATATAATGTCAAATGGAAAACACACATGCCGGCGGATTCCTCCCGCTTACCTGGTGAAAGCATCGAAGAACCAGGTCCTCTTAGTCTTGGGGAAGGCGACCCTCATCCCGGACATTAACGGCGAGTGCAGGACGACCGCGCCAACCTCGTATCTCGCGGCGAGATCGACCGTGGGCACGGTACCGATGCTCTGCCCGTAGAGTATTATATTCTCTGGACTGATGCCATATCGCGTACGCAGCGCGTGCCACGCGGCGTCGATGTCCGCGTAGAGGTTCTTCTCGGATGGTTTGCCGCCCGAGACCCCGTAACCCGAATAATCGTAACTGAATATGTTGCAGTTTATCCGCGAGCCTAAACCGAGATAGAAGCTCGACATCTGGCCAAGATCGACGGCGTTGCCGTGGGAGAAGAGGATCGTGAAACGAGCGGTCGCCGAGCATCTTACAAAGAGGCACGCTATGCGATTCCCCCGCGATGTCCTCGCGTAAAAACCCTCGACCGACTCCTTCTCGCGCTCCGTATACTGCCATTCGGCGCGCTCCGACAGGGAGATGGTGAATTTGCTGCCCTCGTCCTCGACGAACGTATACGTCGGCTCGGGCGGCAGGAACGCCAGTTTGTCGGCGATTCTGGACGGGCAGGGCGGGCAGCAAAACAGGCAACACAGTTCACTCAGACTTAACCCGTTCATCGTGCACAGCACCGTCGGGACGATCACGCACGAAACCACCACCACCCACCACTGTCGTCGTCGTCTTTGTATATCACGTCTCCTCCGCGTAAAACCTCGGCATCGAGCGATCGGGGATCGACACACGGTCGGATCGTACGAGGGAGTCGAGGAGGCGAGGAGGGCGAGGGACGATGGTGTCACGTTCCGCCACTGTTTTTTCTTGCGACGTGAAAACTGCAATTTTTCTTTCTTTTTTTTTTATCGTTTTGTTGCTGTCACTTTTATAATGAGTCACGCGCGTGATTGTGTCATTCGCGCGCGCGTTATCGCGTGAGTTTCCTTTACTGAGAGTCGCTCACAATGATTCAGCCATGACGGCTTCGTCGGAGAGACGGACACGACTTTTCTCTCTCTCTCTCTCCCACCTTCTCTTGTTTTCTTCTTTCCTTCTCCTTCTCCTCCTCGTCTCTCTTTTTCACAAACGCCGTGCACGAATCCACGAACTTTCCACCCTCCCCCACCACTCTCACTCTACTACATCGCGTACTTTCATTGTGCGTCAGGTAAGACGGGACGTGAGATAGAGATGGAGATCATGGTACCGTCCTTGCCCTGACAAGTCGTGCTCGGTGCAACCGGAACTTTGTCGACGATCGTCGAGTAATCGACGACGAAGACCGATCGATTCCGATCAGTTCCGATCTTCGACGCAACTCTTGTTTTAGCCGCGTTCGCATTAGAAGAAATAGGGCTTCGATTCTCGACCTGTCATGTATGAATAAATTTCGAATTGAAAGTCATATAAATTCGAAATTCGGGAGCCTCTGCCATGCCCTTGTAATATTAGTTTTCAATAAAAAAAGGGGATAAAATAAAAACGGAATTTCTCTCGTTCACTTTTTATTGGAAAAAGAAGACAAATAATCCGTTCGTTTTTTCCTCTTTCTCTCTCTCTCTCTCTCTCTCTTTCTGTATTATACATATTGTTACATATCCTTCAAATCTCGCTTTAGCTTTACGCGAACTTTTTGATTCTATTATTATATCTATTATTATATGGAGACCCATGATGTAGGAAATATTTAGAAAGGATCGAGATCTGTGCAAAGCTTTCGGTGCGCATGCGCTTAAAAACCTTAAATCCATATCAGACTAATTATTAAAGAGAGAGATTCGATACATTGACCAATCAAAACAAAGAGAACATAGAGATTTCTTTGTTCTGATTGATCAAACTCCAACCTTCTATACATTATCCGACACCAGTTTCAGAAAATCATCTCGCTGCTCCGTATGGTTGCATTACAAAATTTACTCGGAAATAAAATAAAGTTTCATTGATAAGATACATATACATGTTAGGACTAAAGATCTATATGGACAATTGCACAGAATCTAATACATCAGACTATTGATTAATTTTTTTATGTATATGCACTTCTTTGTCAGATAATGCTACATCTTATATATGCAATTTTGAAAATAAAATTGTGTGCATGTGTAACATCTTTTTGTCTCAATATATATTGATATATAGATTATTTTATTCATGAGGGCAAAACTATTCTTTAGAGATTTTGTTCATTTGTATATTATTACATTCTTTTCATTAGATTTCACCCCTTATCAATATTTATTGTTATCCTTCAATATCCTTGCAAATTATCTCAATACATTGGAAATATCAAGATTTGTATATACCTAGTAACACACCATTCGTTACAACATCTGGAAGACTGCTAGTTGAATCAGCTTGGACATATGGATCATAGTGAAAAGTTAAGACTGGATGATGTCCCAGAGTATTTGGATTGTGTATCGAGCAATTTGTAGCTTTGTATAATCTTGAAAAGTCAAAAATGAAATGATTAATCATTAAAGATAACTATTAAATAAATATTAAACTTTATATGTAATACTATAATGTTTATGTAATATATTCAATAGAATATTCTTAATTGAATTCAAACATTACATTTTATTCTATCTCTAGTTTAATAGATGTAAAACAAACTACTTTGTCACAATTTTTTTAATGGAGATGGTATAGACTATTGAACAAAAAACTATCAGGCATATGAAAATGTTATATTAGATATAAATCTTTTATATTATATGTTTGATTGTTCTGAATTAATTAAACTATCTAACTCATTTGTATACTGATATCTTTCCAATTTTACCTTTAGTATTTTTTTACATTTTACATTTAGTATTGTTATTGTACTCATATCTATAAACTTATTTAAATTAAATAATTTAAATGAATACCTCTTGTGAGATGTAAATCCCTGGTCTTCTATGCCTAAAAAATTGAGAACTTGCTGCTTTGTTGCCAGTAAATGTAGCATCTTCTGTATATATAATTCCAGTGCAGCTCGTCGTTGCTCTAATACTTTTGGTTGCGAGTTTCTTACTCTCTTTGGTGGAAAAGGCGCAATATCCGAATTGTCCTTCTTCAACTGGAAATCAAAATTCTCTTGAATAATAACGTAACATTATTCAACAAGTGTCTCATAAAATCATGTTTTGCGCTAAATATTTATCAATAAAGGGGAAAGAGGAAAAAGTATAGTTTGTTAATGTTAATTTATGTAACACATATATATATATATATATATATATATATATATATACATATTATTAACACAATATATATTAAAAACTCTTCTAATAATTAAAAAAAAAAATTGTCATTTGTTTCGATTGCAGTGGAACATGCAAGCGTTTTTACTAGGCCCTAACTAAATGTTGATACGGGATCAACATTTCGATAACGTACCGTGCGATGTAACGCGCTAAATTCGCTATATCTCCTCTCAATGGTGTATCGAGTGCCGGTTTGTGATTCCAAGATCTCGATACAGTAAACATAATAGGGTTTGCCATGTGACACATCGGCCAAACGGTAACCGCTAATGAAAGCTTCGTACATCGCATTGCCAACAAATTGAATAATGTTTAAGATGCCCTTATAATAAATTTACAGTATTGAACCATATTCGACAATATGTACACACAAGCATGATGAATAAAAATTGCAACAATGCATCGGAGATACATTTACAATCATAATGGAATTTTATACATACTCACTAAAATGCGCCTTTTATAGAAGATGCACTCCACTTGACGTCACAAATGCAGTTGATTGACAAAAAATATCTTTGCCTCCTTTGTCCTGATTGGTCAATCGAATGCTTATTTGGTCCAATTGGCGTTTCAAATATTTCGAAATGCAAACTCTTCGCTCTGATTGAAGCATTAAACACTATGGATTGCTATCTTTGTTAGGAATTTGTTGATATTTTATTTGGTATCGTAATAAAAATAATAACTATACATATTTTACAAATTGAAAGAAAAATAAATAATTCACAATAATTGATAAATAAAACTGAAATATTTTCTGCAAGCTGATATTGCTAAAAGTCTGATGACAAACCTTTTATCTCATCGCAAGTAGTATAGCGTGTAAAAAGAGATAGAAGAAAATATTATTTCAATAATATTTATTAAAATATAATTTTTATTAATATTTTTACTTATTTTGATATTTTTTATAATATTATTTCTATAATATAAAGAAAATAAAATATAACATATTATAGAATAAATAAGCCCGCTAGATGTCAGCTGATCGTTTCGCAAATGTCATTTCGCGCAAATACAGCTGAGAGAGAAAGAATCACTACCTTATCTCTTCTCTCTGTTTTTAACAGGCGTCAAGGCATTGTTGGACCGTTCGTACATTTTATTCTTACTATAGATATCTGACACCAGTTATCGACTGCGTTATTCATAGGAGTTACCTACGGCTAACCAACGGAGCGCGTGCGAGACGCGCTTGATTATACAGGATTATTGTGGTGTGTGTGGTATCGATGAATGAATCCTGTTGCGCAGACCGGCGACTTCATCGTAAGGTAGTCGATAAGCAATCCGAGTGAACGCGCGGTTCGCACGTACTCGCGACAGGACGGGCGAAAATTTACGAAGCATTCACTGTCGCACTCTCAGCCGAGTCGCGCTCGATTCGTCTAATTCATCTAATCATCGCGCATCATGATATACGTTCGCGAACGGAGCTACAAATTTGGGCGTGAGCGTTCTTCTGTCAATTATATATCGTGAAAACACGTTGTGATAGAAAGCAGTATTTTTTTTTTTGACAGCTCTCGAGCGATCGAATCTCGAGGGAATAGGCGTTGATAATCAAGTGTGTGATCCTGTGTGTGAACTTTGTGTGGCATCGAAGGCGGTGGTGGGCGTGTGTGGGGATGAACTGCACGGGAAGTGTAAAGTGAAATAAAGGAGGTGGTGGAGGAAGAGTTGTGGCGGAGGAGGAGGGGGAGGAGGAGGAGGAGGTGGATTGGGGCGCTTCCTGTGTCTCGGTTGCCCGATCTAAAAAAGTTCTGCAGGTAGAATCGCGCCTGTGATCGAATGCCTTTTCGATGTGACGAAAATGATGAAGTGTGGGAGAGAGTGGTGGGCTTTGAGTGAAGGCTTTGATACCTCGAATCATGACAGAGGCGTCGGACGAGTAAGTATGTACATACAGCATATACGTACAGAGAGAGAGAGAGAGAGAGAGAGAGAGAGCCCGCGGTTTTTCATTCCTCTCTCGCTCCCGCATCCCTCTACGAGACTATTCCATTTTGTCGAAAAATACGATACATGTAATAATATTGTTGGTGTTATCGTTTTTATTTCCTTGACGTCAAATGCACGATTATTTGGGCGTGCTTTTATGCCTTTATTTCCTCTCTCCCTTTGAATTTGTCTCTCTTACTCGCTCGCACTCCTTTTTCTCCCCTATCTTTTATTTCCTTTCGTTTGATCCGCATTTTGTATGTCGATTAAAATGACATGAAACAATTTCTCACGACGAACCTTTCTTCGAAAAGTCTCGTAATATATATAATGACATATTTACTCTTTTCATTTCTTGCTCCTATTTGTCTTTTCTGTTCCCTTTTATTTCTCTCTTTCTCTTTCTCTCTCTCTCTCTCTCTCTCTCCTCTCTTTTTGCGTCTCTCTACTTGTATGTCTTCCATTCCTTTTCTTTCATCCCTCTAATAGTGTGTTATCCACTGTTCCTGTATGGACGGCCGTTCATTCATTGAATCGATCTCAGCGTGTGTAACATCTGGCTAAATGTCGTCCGCGCGATGCGTTCTCAACATTCAGATATTGAAATCTCGTATCAATTTTCAAGCTCCAAATTCGTTCACCCGTCGCTTGATATTTTTAAATATTTAATAGAAATTAAATAATCTCTTTATATATTTTTTAAATATAATATATAAATATATTAAATCTTATATAAAAACTGATTTAAAAGCTTTCTCAATATATGACACTACAAAATAATGTATCTTTTGTATACTAAAAATTAATAAGTATAAGTAATTTAATATCATTCACATTAAGTATAGTAGTGTAGTAATTAAAATAGTATATTGTTAATAAATTATGCAGAATATCTCTTACAATTAGACCCAAATGTCCCTTTGAATTCTTTAACTAATCTAAAAATAATTTTGTCTCAATGAAAAGATTGAAGGATGTTATTATATTTATTGCATCTTTTTCAAAAGTTTAACATTGTATGTCTTTCTGTATGTAAACTAAATTATAGTTATAATTTAAATTAAATTAAAAGCTTATGATAATTTATATATATATATATATATATATATATATATATATATATATATATATATGTTTGTTATTAATCTTATTAATGATATATAATATAGTAGAAATTGTTATTTTGTAGTGGTAACTATCTGGTGAGGGTCCGCGCCCAGGTAATGACGAGAGATGATAGTTCGGGTGGTTGGGTTCCTTTGAGTGGTGGTGGCTTGGCAAATGTCTCGGTTAGACGTAGGATTACTTCATCAGGAATACATCAAACCAACAATACCAATGGAAATAGTATTTCTACTACAACCAACTCTGCACACCCTGTCTCTAATGCGACTGTTGGCCTTCAAAGTCATGGATCATCTAATATCTCTCCGCCCGGTGCAAATAAAAGAAAGCACGAGTATCTTATTTATGGCAAACGCATTACCGATCAATCGGTAAATCTCGCAAATTCTTTTTTTTATGATGCTTTAGACTATAAATTATATTTCACAGAGAAATGTTTAAACGTTGCAGCAACATTTAATATTTCAATCATAGTATATGCGAGGCAGTTATATATGATACAAATGCATCAGCAATGTATTCACTGTATATGTAATATATTTTCTAAAATATTAATGTTTTTCTTCTGTTGCAGGTTGTCCTCAGTTGTATAATTAAAAAAGATTTTGAATATAATAAAGTGATGCCCACTTTTCATCACTGGCGAACAGGGGAAAAAAAGTTTGGATTAACATTTCAAACAGCTGCCGATGCAAGAGCATTTGACAAAGGAGTTCGAACAGCGGTTGAAGAATTGTTGGAAGGTATAACATTTTCCTTGTCAGAAATCAACTCTGAAAAATTAACTATTTAAACTGAAAATCGCCTAGAATACATAAGAGAGTTTAAAATTTTGAAATTATTATACAGTCAATTTCTTAATAATTTAATATTTGCTTTTTTATTTTCTTATTATTTCTTTTTTTTCTTTTCTACTTTCCATCTCAATATACACACTTATTATATTTCAAATGTGGAAAATTAAAAAGTATTGCCAAAACAAATAAATCTATTGTCATATTTTTATATAGCATTTCATAAATCAAGATTATTTTGATAATATACAGAACGGATAATTTCCAATGCGATTTAGATTTTTTATCTTTTTTTGTTTACTATTTTTTTTATTTTACTTTTGCTCATACACTCTTTCTAAGAAAATGCTAATATATCACATTATAATGCGTTATACAATTAAACAAAAAAGTGCTGTGTCAAATCTTTTGTGTTGTTACAAAATAATTCTATCTTTACAATAAACATTGTATAAAACTCTTTTATAATATTTTATTAATTCATTTGCACTCATTATTTTGCTGCAATTTATTATATGGATTGTGCAAATGGTAAGCTAATATGTATAGTTTTAAAGTTATACTTTATTATTTTCTTTTTTTACTTGATCTTATTATCAAACTTTATATTTTGCAATATGATACAGGTCTGTCTGATTTAACATTAACCACCAATGCTCCAGATGCTGGGGACGAAGATGTTTTTATGGTAAGAAAATTTATGGTTTTATCAACTTATTTTATTAACTTTTATCAAGAAAATTATGAAAATTATAAAAGAAAAATTGTATTGGTAAACCACATAGAGAGAAATGAAGTAAAGTTTTCTAAAATTGTAAAACTTTACAGACTTTGAATTTGCCAGTGGAACCACCTGAACCACGTTCCTCTTCAGACACACCTCATGGAATAGTTCGAGTACCAAATTATTCTCAATATTCAGAGCTTCCCGATTCATTTCGATCTATTCATCACATTGGTGGATCTTCTATTAAGGGCCCACTGTCGCAACATCCTTTGGCATCCGTCGCAGATATTGGATCGGATAACTATCCTTATGTGCAACTCACCACGCTTAACCATGAATATTTATATCCCATCATCGACGATCATAAAAGTGAAAGATTAGACGGACATAATACTTCCAATAGTGGAAGTTCTCTGAAGAAACCAGATATTATAATATCCCAACCTTCAAAAAATACTATGAAACGTAATGTACGTTTACGTTGCAAGCATTGTCAAGAGCTGTATTCAGAACAACATAATCCGAAAGGTTCCTGCGAATACGCTCCTGATCCAATTAGACGTGGAATCGCGAAAGTTTCTTGTTTATCGTGTGCCCAATGTATGTTATATCATTGTATGAGTGACGCTGAAGGTGATTTTGCACAAAATCCTTGTAGGTAAGTTTGTAATATTTCAATTGTTGCTAAGACGATTTTCTTTTTATTATTTTCTTAAATTTATGTATATAACAAACATCACATTTAAATATTTCAATCTTTTTTTGCTTTATGTTGTTACAAAAGTTTCTATTTTTTAGGAATCTGTTGCAAATTAAATTTTTCGCTTGGAGATTGTATAAAAAATATTAAATCAGTTTTTTTAGAAAATAACTTTGGACACAATGCTACTTTTGAAATTATACGTTAGTATGTTTATATTGTTACTATAGATTTTTTTCTCTTTTCTTTTCTTTTATTATCTCTATATACAATCTCCTAAAAATATAATTGATGTAATTATGTAATTGAATAAATTATAAAATATTAAATCATCCACAGTTGTAGTACAGAAGAGGGATGCGGACGCAGATGGTTTGGTTTGGCTTTGTTGTCACTGATCGTTCCTTGCTTGTGGATATATCCTCCACTTAGAGCTATACATTGGTGCGGAATGTCCTGTGGAATGTGTGGCGGGCGTCATCATCCTATGGAATAACTGGAGGAACCCTTTGATGTCTCTGCTTCGTACTCAATTGGATCAAGCAACTTTTCTGCATCATGCAATGCAGTCGCCAATGTGTATGAATGTCATGATCTAAGTATGGGTCGTTGTCAGAGATATCAAAGGGGTAGACAGCTTCCAGTACATGCACTTATTCATCAGCGTCATCTTTAAAATAAAATACAGTCAAAATGGAAATACCCAATTTAGCACAAGATGTCGCATATAGCTCCAACATAATGTATATTCCGTACATTTTGTATATTTTATTAGTGCAAAATACGTTATTTAATCTCACTGTACATTAAACAATTTGAGGTAAACTAGTATTTACAGTTTGAATGATTAATCTATGGAAAGCACATCAAATGGACTCAGACCAACTATTTGTGATATATGGTGCACATTATGAGAGTGTAACTTCTGTAAGTTGACACCAAAATTAATTCTTCTGTTTCTTTCTCAGTTTGATTAATTTTCATACACACAATATTTAGTGAAGAAATAGATAAGATAACTATAAAGTTTTGCTAGAATTATCAGAATGTAGAATATCAAGATGTATCCTGTGATTATTGGATCTGATTCAGTAAACAATTTAACTTGCCGAGCCAATCTTAGTTTTTTTTTATTGTTTATAACATAGGATTAAAAAATAAAAAACTTTTGTTTATACAAGTTTTCTTTAATAATATGAATAATAATTGACAAATCTGACAGCATGTGTATATATGTTTGAAGATAAATATAAAATTTATATTTTTTGCATTTATATATATACACACACATACAAGATTGTGATTTTATGTTTAAGGTACATTATTTTAAATTCACATTAATATATCCAATTTCACATTATTAGAATATAAAATAAAACTGTGTACTTTACCATAAAAGAAAAGAGCACATATGTAATCTTCATACATATGTAATTTTTGGATAAGATATTTAGAGATATAATATGATTATAATTTTTTTCAAAGCCACTTTTTATTTAAACATCATTTTCTGTGCTACATGTTAATAATATTGAAATCCATGTAAATATCAATATTTATAAATATTATTTATGATTTCATAAAGTATCGTAACATAGAAGTTCATTCTCATAATATTTGCCTTTACTTTTTACTAATTCATGTTTAGTACGCGCGCTGGCACGTGTGTTGTGTGGTATTGTGTATGCATGTGCATATGAGAAAGAAAGAGAGAGAAAGTGATTTATTTATATAATAAATTAACATTTGTACTATACTTTATATTATATTATAGATATATACAGAGTGTTACTAAAATATTTTGATAGAAAAAAGATTATATATATAGATCAAAGCTCAAGAAAAAAACATGTATACAAAATTTGCATAAAAATTTTAGTAACATTCAGTATATATATTGGATTTATATATAAAATGTACAAGTTATTTTCTCGAAAATTAGCAGTACTTTTTAATATATTTTAAAGTTTTTTAAACCCTTTTTATAAGATAAAGAGATACGAGTACCAAGTTTTCAAAGAAGGCATTCTTTTATCTTATACATGTAGAAATTTACAATTTATATATAAATATTTGTACTATTTTCGCGAGTTATATTTAAATTATAAGTGACATTTTAAATATTTTTATACTTTTGTATAATTTAAAAAATTTCTTTTTTTCACTAGGACTACTTTAAATGAAAATGCAATAACTCAAGTCGACATGTCATTTTCATGTCAAGAATTATTTTATTAAACGTTCAATACAATGTTTGTATACTAATATAAATTTTTATCAAATTTTTAGCAATATTATTTGTATTTAATAACATTGTTGTAGTTTTTGATGTCTAAGCGTAAAAATTCTTGTGTATTTAGTTTTTTTTTTTTTTTTTAGAAAAACAATTCCTTGATCAACTTGATACATATTTTATGTAATTCTACAAATAACAAAATGACATTTAATTTGGTGATTGCAAAAACATAAGATAATCATGAAATTATTTTTCTCTTCAGTTTCACATCCTATCTGTTTGCAAATCTCATATTTTGTAATTTGCATAATGTGTAATACAATAATTAGAACTACTTTCTAAAATATTAAGAAAAGATATTAAAAGAAATCATACTCTACGCATTAATAAATTTATTTTTTATTTCATGTATACATATTATTTTATTTAAAAATATAATAAAAGTATGTATGTGTCTCTCTGCTTAAAATGTTGGAAGAAAAGATATATCACTAATTTTAATATGTGAGAAAATCACTTGTGACATTTTATGTAAAGTCTGTATATAGAAATGTGTATAAAATGTTTCAAAACCACGTGTCCTTTTAATCGCAGCTTTTTTGACCAATTTAGAGATGATGTTTCGCAATGGATTTCTTTATTCAAATGCATTTTTAAAATTTTTAACATTATATGTCTTTGCGATGTAATAAGTATATTGTAAATTAAAATCCATTATAAGTGTAGCTTAAATTAAGGTTTCTGCAATCATATTGGATTAAAACATAAAAGGTAAAATAAACATATGAAACTCTTATTCCACTCTATAATGTAAGTAATCTTTTTTCGCATTATTTTTTATATTTTCTAAATCTAGATTTATGAAATAAAGATTATCTTTTTTTGTCTTTGTATATTAAATAAAAATAAATAGCTATATTTTATCTTTTTTTAGTCACAAGGTTTATTCTTATGGAATATAAGACACATGTTATGAATTATATACTCAGGATACTAAAGGACTAAATTTAAAACAAAATTTATTTGATATATTTTACCAATGTATGTTATCGAATAAGTGAACGTAAAAATTTATTTATTTCGATATACAATGCAAAAAATAAATGTGAGTTTTTGCTTTTTAGATAATCCAATATGGCTACAGTAAAAATTCACAGAAACTTGAAAAATTACAATTATCTATTTTCTCCTCAATGCAGAGCTTATATTGGGATAATAATAAGTAAATAGACTTTTTATTTGTTCAAATATATATATTCTTGTTTCTTTAAATATAAGAAGCACAATAAAAATATTAAACATATTCATATTTTTGATAGAAAGTTTCTTTTTGATTTAAAATAGAGATTTATTTCGCGCCACTTTTTGTTTATTTGATGATTCAATTTGAATAATGAGATGTCTGTTTATTTATGTTACCCTAGTATAGTTTGCATGTATGCCAGAAGTACCTTATTTTCAATAGTTAATTACTTGATAATAATATAGATATTTGGAAATTTTAGTTGAAAAATCAATTCCAAATAAACCAAAAGAATCTGTAATAAAAAGGATATTTCATGGTTTTTGATGTGTAACTATAATGGCACAATCAAAAGAAGTGACAAATCTGAAAAAACATGAAAAAATAAATTGAAACTATAGAACAAATTTTTTTGTATGAAACATTATTTTTGAGAGAATCGATTTTAAAGATTAAAAAAATTAATAATGGCTTTTTTTCATCTTCAATTCTTAGATTGGCGCGTTAAACTTTCATACATGTTTCATTCATATAAAGTATCATTGTATATCAAATGAAAATATTTATATAGCGTTTACATATAAACAAATAAATAAGAACAAATGTCACTTAATATTATTTCTTAAGTATTAGGTAAAAAACTTGCGCATTTTAATGTTAAATCTTAGTTTATTTTTTTTTTTCTTAGATTAATTTGAAATAGTAGAAAAGAGATAGAATTCGCAAGATTGTCACTATATTTTATCAAAAAATTTATTGAGATTATATATTTTATTGAATTGTTATCATTTTGATAATGTAATTTTTTATATCACTGTGTTTATTTTTCTTTTATTTCACTCAAATATATTTAATTATATGTATGTATATATGTATTAATATATATTTGTGTGAGATACGATATCTCATGAAATTATAGTCAACTATTGTGGAGAATTCTATAGAATCTCTACAATGATAGTTTAAAAATATACCCTTGTGGAGTATTGTAGCACTTCATGCGCTAATCTAAGGGTTAAACTCGATCTTTAATGACTTTGTGTAATATGTCACAACTCATGTGTTAGCAGCAATATTTCAAAGTATGACTGAAATCAGATAAAATTATCCTTTAAAAAAAAAGCATAAGAAGAATCTATACTAATTCCATATACAAAGTTATATGTAAAATATTAAGAGCACATCTTTCTTTCTCAGAACATTATTAATTATTCAATTTCCAAAAATTTTTCTTATGAAACAAAATTATTGTGTAAAATACGTACATATAATGAATTTTAATGTAAATATTTATTCTGTAAGTCTCATATTTAATCAGAAATTTCAAAAGTTGTCTTGCAAAGATAGTTTTATATTACAAGTGTGCTTGTACCTTCTTCAAATATTACAATAAGAATTTTGTTCATATTGTAGATATCAGATTGTTTATTGCGATAAAAATTAATAAATTTTATGTAAACTTCGCATATTACTGTTAATTTTAAGTATTTGGCTGATATATATTTGTAATATAATATATAATTACACTTGTAAATAATATTTTATTAATGGTGGAAAATATTTTTTTAATACACACACACACACACATACATACAGAATAGTTCCATTTTATATTGTACAATTGAATATATATTTTTGAAACAACCACATATTTTTAAAACAATAATTTGACTAAAAATTTTGTATATAAGTCCTCTGATTAACAGTTTTATTTCATAAGGAAGTTTTCAAAGTAAGATTTCACTTGTATTTCTTATTTTTAACAAAAGCATATGATTTTTTTACATATATCAATTTTCCTAATCATTCTTTACATATTAAAGCAGAAATATAAAAATATTCTATAAAAACTAAAAAAATCTATCATCAATATAATATTGTTGATTATATATGTATATATATATGTGTGTGTGTGTGTGTATATATATTTTTTTTGTGTGAAAAATGTAGGGAATATTTTAATGTATATAAATATTTCATAAAATATTCTAAATTGTATTTCACGATATAGTAAAATAAATTATGAAACATCTCGTAAATTAATTTGCTTTTTCTAATTTTTTATTTCAGTATTTTTATATGCAAAATAAAAGAGAGAGTCTTAACATGTTTAAATTTTGAAAATCTTTTGAAATCGTATTGATTATACAGGAAAGATGCCTGTTTCTTTTTTATTTTCTAAATATATATATTTTTTTGAGTTTTTTAGAGATATATAAATAAACAATTTAAAATGGGACATTCTACACACACATAAATACAAAGCTAATTTTCTCGACAAGTATGTTGTGATGAAATATACCAAATGAAAAAATGCACGTGTGATAATTCCTACAGGTGTAAATGTATGAACTTTTATTTAAAATTGCTTTAATAACAAAGCAAATATAATAAATGTGATCAAACTGAAAGATTGCAACATGTCTGTAAAAAATTAAAATAATATATAAGATAGAAATACAAATGATATATATACACACACACGCACACACACAATATAATAAAGTCTGTATGATTAATCGATGGTGATAATAAAATAGCCAAAAGATGAGCTAGAATATATGAATGTAAAAGAGGATGTCAAATAGATAGAGAGTGAAAGTAAAAAGAAGAAAAAGAAAAAGAAATCGAAAGAGAGGGGAAAAAAAATAAAAGCATAAAAGAAAACAAAGTAAGAAAGGCGGAGAAAGGAAAGAGAAGAATGAAGAAGATCGAGATAAGAAAACAAATAATATCTTATGTGTGTGTTGTATGTGTGCATGAGGAAATAAATAGAAAAGAGCATAATTAGGAATGCAAATCTAATGCAAGTGCAGGATATTCTTATTTGTATTATTTGGTATACTTTACCAGATATTATTTTCATAATCAAGAATATAGCATTAACAATATTTATCATTTTGAGAAAACAAAGAACTAAAGTTTTGATCAATTAAATTTATAAAATAAATATGTGTTGTATGTATACACACACACGCACACACATACTATACATTATTGTTTATCAATTAAATAAATTTAAATTTTTTTACATGATGTTTAATGTCCTATAAAGATCTATCTTTAATATGGTAATTTATTAATTGTGCAATGGATATTGGATTTTTATTATATTTCCTACGTTAAAAAGAGAAAAAAATCTTTAAAATTCTCCAAAAAAGTTCAAAATTTTTGTAAGAAATCATTTCTGGGATATCCTGCATGTATATTAATCATGTTTGCGTTCATGAATAAACAAAAAATAATAATTTTAAAAGTTCTCAAACTGAGAAAATGTTTATGGTGCCTGTTTGAAGTAATATCTTTAATATTTGTGGCAGTATATAGGTTCGGAAACTAATCGGATATTTTCCATTAATCATATGTAAATGCGGCAAAAAAGAAGAAAAATTAGATTTTTAATTCGCGAATACATTATATCATAAATGTGTTAATATTTTGTAGAAAAAAAGATATGTACCCTATAAAATTTAGATATATAAGAAATAAATATATTGTAATATAAAGGTACGTTTTTTATACACACTGACACATGGACACATAAGTAGTGCTTATTATTTTTAAAGAGTTCTGTGTATATCTATATAATCTATGATAATATATTTACATATATAAACAAATGCATACACATAAGTGAGGAGAAATTACATATTAATTTCCACAATTAATATGCTATTTATTATGAGATACATACCCATGTACAAATATAATATTTACATGCTTGACTTAGTCAGATGAAAAAAAGGAATTAATAGATAGCTTTTTAATGCAGAGTTGGGGTATGTCCATCCACATAGAAATTTCTAGTCGCCTTAGGTAATTCTAGCTCTATGCCATCCAATTCTTTTGTCAAAATTATTTGACAACCTAAAAAAGATTTATATATATATATATATATATATATATATATATATATATATATATATATGTACTTTTTATATATAAAAAGCTATAAAAAGCTTCCATATCAGCCATAAAAAAAAATTAAAAAAATAATTCTTTTTCTTTTCATATAAAAAATAATTCTTTTTCGCACTTGAAATGTATTATTTTTCGCCACACATACACACATTCTTGTTCAATAAAATAAATTTATTAAATATCACAGATTCATTTTATGTATATAGAAATAATAGTAAATCATGATAAAATCATCACAAAGTTGGTGTACTTCAAAAGAGAAATTTTCCAGAGACTAAAGATTTAAATGTATTATTTTAGAATATGCCATGCGAGCATTGAGAGATTACAGTTAATAATGTTGTTATACCCAGCCTAGAATTTTCCTTTAGAAAAGGTGCTAAATCTAAGAGATCTTCTTCTTTCTCCTCAGCAATTGGAAGTTTATCCATATAATCATGGCGCACATATACATGACAAGTTGTACATGCTAAGGAAGCCTCGCATGCTCCTTCCATTTCAATCCCATATCTATGAGCCAAATAAAGTACATTATCTCCTACTTTTCCTTTTATTATAATTCTTTTGCCATTTTTGTCGATAAAAGTGACATTAACTCTGGAAAGATAATCAATAAGTATAATAATACTTTTTTCTTATTTATTCATATAGAGAATTGTCAATTTAATCTATACTATAATAAATAGCAGTACTATATTAAAATTATTTCTAAATTTTACTAAATATTAACTCTGATCATACATGATAATATATATGCAAACATACATATATATTAATAGTGTATAATAAAATTAATGATGATTAATCAAAAATTTAATCTTAACAAAATTTTTTCAGCAAAAAAAAATATATATAAAAAATCATTTTCTTATAACTTAAAAATTTATATTAACAAGAGTTTATTCTTTTTAATATCAAATCACATATAGAAATATTAATTTCATTAATTTTGATTTATATGTAGCATATAAACATAAACAATTTACTTTATTTTTCTATTATCTCCAATTATAAGAAAAACATAATTTTATATAATTATCAATTTTATGTTATATAAAAAAAAACATTTATGATAAATTTGTCCATTTCTTAAATGAATTCTATGAAATGTAAAAATACATTTATTTTACCTACATATCAGCCTCTGTTTTAGGTTCTTGCATTTCATATTCACCGTGAAACATACCTGTAAAAAATTTGTTTCAGTTTTACAAAATAGATAAATATTTAACTTATTTTCAACTTAAATGTTGACGAAAATATTTAATATAAATATTTAATATGAAAATATGAAAATATTTAATATAAATATTTAATATCATACTGATATTTTTTATATAAAAAAGTGTATGAAAAATTAAAATTGTTGGTCAATCTATACTATGAAAAATATATAAATAATCATTGAAAGTAATGCCAAGTATATATATTGTAAACACATCGTTTTTTTAAACAATAGACTAAGAACGAACATTGGACTTCGCTGAAAAAAAGGATGATTGAAAAAAAAGATGTCGAAATTTAAAATAAGCGATTTATATTAAATATTTATCTGCGGTATTTATATACTTACATTTAGACGTATGAATTTCGTGGTTAGATATCCTAACCAAATGGTTTATAGATGTATTCTGTCTTTGTTTCAGGTAGAACGACAATGATCGTAATATAAATGTCATATTTAATATGTTTCAATATTTCATAATCTTAAATATTCATAAACATATACATTAATCTGTATTGCAATATCTTTATGTATATCAACGTGTTCCGTGTCCGTTACGTGCACTGCGAGTCTGCATGTTATGACGTCATACGTCATGTAAGTTATTGCTAATAGCGCTCCATTTTAATTTGATATTTTGAAACTGTTGCGAACAAAATGCAAAAACAGTAATGAGATAAACAATAATGAGACTTATATTTTATATTTTAAAATTATTCTTTGCGATGTGTATTAGCTTTTATTTTAATAATTTATGAAAGATTATAGATGCTTGACGAGATTTTAGGAATATAGATCTTTCAAAAAATGGAAGTTTCAGAGAACATGCACTTTTATCTTTATTTGTACAAATTAATAATGTGTAAACTTAGGAAATAATAATAAGTGTGAGCACGAATATCTTTCGACGTTACGAGTACAAATAATTTACTGATAATAAAGGCTTAATCACTGTGAAAGATCTAAAAATAAGAAGCTTGGTATCTATTACAGGTCCCGCAACAACGTGCGACTCATGACAGATCGCAAATGCTTGAATGCTTATAGCCGGAAGAAAGTTTTTCCACTACGTGGCCGATATTCTGCTTTTCTTCTTTTCCATTATTTAAAATATATCGTCGCTATATTATACCTCGCAGAGCATGCGCGATTTGTCTACGTACGCTCATAGGGATCTCGAAGGTCGGAGATATGTATACCTATTATAAGTATGTTATTATAAGTACATTTTTTCTTTTTCTTTAACTTTATTTCCTTTCCTATAATCAAATATAAACAATGACAATTTATTTAACTGATATTTTCTTAATATTTATTATACATTGAATTTTATGCTTACAGTTTTATTTGTATAAAAAATATGCTTTTATTATTTTATTTTGACACAATGTCAATTTATTATTTAATTTCGCTTTTTATTTCTCTTTTTTTATAAATATACTTTTATAATATTGATTTTTTTATAACAATACTTTTTTAATATTGATCCCATGTGATATTGATTTATTCAAACTGAATTGAGAAATGTGAATAAATATATATGTATATATATTTATATATATAGAGTAATAAATCATAAAATAAAATTCTTCATCTATAAAATATACCTTATCGAATTTGATAAGCAAGTTTTCAGTCGCACTCTTGACACCAGATATATGCATTGTTGAAGAGTCGCTGCCATGGTGATGAGCCTTTCAAGTTCCAATCTACTGGTTTCCAAGGCCATTGCCACATTTGTGTGCATCTCTCCGGATGCGGCATCATCGCCAGATGTCGACCGTTTTTAGAGCAAACAGCAGCTATGCCATTTACGCTGCCATTCGGATTCATAGGATACCGTTCAGTCGGATTGCCGTAATCGTCCGTATATCTGATAGGTAAGCAATTATTCCTCTTAAGAGATTCTAGAACTTCCTCGCGGAAAGTGAATCTGCCCTCTCCATGAGCTACCCATATTCCAAGAACGCTACCCTCCATTCCTTTTAACATGATTGAAGGTGAATTCTCGATTTTAACAGTGCTCCATCTACATTCGAATCTCTCCGAAAGATTATGATCTAGATAAATTCCTTCGCTTTTATTTTCTTCAACATCTTCGTCACCCACCCATCCTAAAAGACTCATCAGTTGGCAACCATTGCAAACTCCCAAACTAAAAGTGTTTTCGCGAGCAACGAATCGCCGCAATTGCTCACGTAGAGATGGATGAAAGAGGAAGCTGGCTGCCCATCCCTTAGCAGAACCGCAGACATCGGCGTAACTGAAGCCACCGGGAAATATGATACCTCTGAAAATGTCCAAGGTGACACAATCTTTCAGCAGATCTTGCATCGTAACGTCCCAAACGTCGAAGCCAGCTTCTAATAGAGAAGCGACCATCTCTCTGTCCCCATTGATACCTTCTTCTCTTACCACGGCTACTTTGATATTCTTTTGTGGTATCGAATAAGGTCTAATGGAATCGAAACTTAAACGATAGGCAGGAATAGTTCGTTCTCCTAGTTTAGAAAACTCTTCCAAGGCGCAGGTGATGTTTGTCTGATGACATTCTAACTGGTAACTGGTCTCTTCCCAGATAGTCATCGAATCGATTACTGTAGTTCTTAGAGCGATATCACCGCGCACCTTAACGATTACTTCCGAGTTCATTCCGAAACCCGCGGATTTTCCGATCAAGTATACGGGGACTTTGTAGCGCTGAAACACTTCCATCGCTTCGTCACGATATTTTTCCTCGATCTCTAATATCCAACCAACTTCCTCGGAAAACAAAATGTTAATGGCAGATGCAGACTTGTGAGTTATATCGACATTTATCCCTGAGATTCCGGCAAAGCACATTTCTAGAAGACACGTGATCAATCCACCGTCGCTGATATCATGACCGGCGAGCACCTTTTCATTGGCGATTAATTGTTGCGTGGCATCAAAGGCATTTTTCAAAGTTTCTGCATCTTCAACATCCGGTACATCGTCGCCCAATTGATTATAAACTTGAGACAGAGCCGTCCCACCGAGCCGGTTCTTTCCGCAAGACAAATCAATAAAAAGCAGATAACTCTGCTGTCCCGCAGCGGGAGCTTTAAGATCCGGGGTAATTACTCGGCGAATGTCGGGACACGGCGCGTAGCAAGATACGACAAGAGCGCCTGGCGCCTTGACAACATCTTTGCCGACACGCGTGGCCATGCTAAGCGAGTCTTTGCCACCATCGATCGCGATTCCAAGTTTCTTCATTAGTGAACACATTGCCGAACAAGCTCCGTAGAGTGCTGCCCCTTCGCCTGGAAGTTTCGCCGGCCACATCCAATTGCCGCTACACTTGACATCTCGCAGATTTGTGATACGCGCGAAAACTAGATTGCTGAGAGCTTCGGCAACTGTCATTCGAGCGCCAGCTGCTTCATTCACCAATCCTTTAATCGGTTGTTCGCCGATGGACGTCGCGATACCTTCCACAGAAAAGTATGAAATGGCTACCACTGCAACGTCTGCCAGAGGAGTATGTAATGGACCGACACACTGCTGTTGAGCCACCAAACCCGTTACACAACGGTCCACCTTGTTCGTTAGATACCTGAATGCGATACCAATTCTTTAACTTTTTCGGTATTGATCTTTTGTGTAATACATGACCAAAAAAATAATAATGCAATAAATGCAATAATCTTTTTTTAACATCTTTGTTTCTTTCAAAAATATGTAAAAGATAGAAACGTATATGATAAATGAAAACTAGACAAGGAAAACTGCACGAGAGGGAAACCCCAGTTTACAAAGAAAGGTTCTATTATAAGAATATAATAATAAAACAAAATATACCGCTTGCTAGCCACCGAAGGTAATCGAAGAACTCTATCCAAGATGTTGAGAATTGTTAATCCATTGGGTAACTTCATCGGAAACTTCTGCGGCGATATTTTATCCAGATTAAAAATCTTACGAGGCATTTTACCAAGAATAACTTCTAGTTCCAGATTCACCGGATGCTTGCTACTATCCAGACTTCCGTCTTCATTATTAAAATACTTTAATACGTGTTCACAATTCTCCTCCTCGGAAACAATGATTTTTCCATTTCCCGTGACAGTACCAACGAAATTGATGGGACATTTCTCACGCGCGGCAATTTTCCTTAATAAATCTTCGTCTTTCGATTTGCATAGAATCGCGTTGCTCTCTTGATATTCCGCACCCCAGAGCTCTAATGTACTGATACTAGGATCGCCGAGGTCAAAATTCTTAGTAAAGATGACGGCACCAGCAGGTTCTACTAATTCTTTTAAAACATTTCCATTACCACCGGCGCCTTGATCATGGATACTGAGAATAGGATTGCTGTCACTCATTTCTGTGCATGCACGCACTACGCGATTTAATTTTTGCTCCATCTCGGGATCACCACGCTGCACGGCACCAAAGTCTAGCTCGGTACTGTTGTCACCCTGCACTTCTACGGAACTCGCTGAACCACCACCTACGCCGATTCGATAAACAGGTCCACCGATCTTGACTACTTCCATACCCCGTTCTGCTGGAATCTGACAAGAAATAATTAATGTCTAAATGATACAAGAATATATATTTTTTTCAACGAAAAGATAATTCCTTTAGAAAACGACAAAAATAGAGAATCTAAAATAATTTCTTTGAAATTTAAAATATAATTTTCATAATATATATGTAGATTTTAAATTAAATACATATGTAAATTAAATCATACACATCCATTTAGCTTAATAAAAAACAATTTAAAAAAAATCTATAGATATATATTTTATCAACATATACATATTACCAAATACGAGTAATAATTAAAAAAAGAAACTAATTATTTATTTCAATAGCATAAATAAAAATATGTGTAAATAAAATAACATAGTGTAAGTAAAATAACTTATATGCAAACAAGAAAGATTTTTAACATCATGACTAAATTTATTTTTAATATCACTAAATATGATAGTAATAAAAGGCAAGAAATGTTGTGTTAACATGATTTATAAAAATTAATAATATATAATAATAATAATAATGAGAAATAAGGGGCTTAAAGAAATTAATCATTGTAAAAGATAGTATATCTACAATACTGAAATAAATTTTAAAATCTTACCTTATTAGTCAAATTTGCATTCATTGTTCCTAAACCTCCACTAAACATTATAGGCTTGATCCATTCTCGTCTAATTCCCGCATAATTAGCTCCATACGAACGCGCGAAGCCAGATATGACAGGCTCTCCAAATTTGTTCCCATAATCAGAAGCGCCATTACTTGCTTGGATTATTATTTCTAATGGCGATGCCATATTACTGGGATAAACCGCATCTTTTTCTTCCCATGGCAAATCATAACCTGCAGAAAATAAATGGAAATGATATAAGGAAAAAAATTCAATATTAAACATTTAAGAGTAGTCTATTCAATAAATAGGATATCTGATTATATCGATAATTGTGTCATTGCTTATTCATAAACATGAATAAATAATCCAAGGTAGGACATGCGAAAAAACCAGCATTACATACAAGGATTAGTTCAATTTGATTTGGTTGATTTAATTATAAAAATATTATAATATATACCTGAAATATGAAGATTGCCAACACTATAGCCTGCAGTGCCCGCTATGTAATTTCCTCCTCTACCAATTGCTTGAATGTCTCTTAGTCGCCCCCCAGTACCCGTTGTGGCACCACTATATTGCAATATTACACATTTCATATTTCAAAAAGTATGTATATATTAATACATATATGTAAATAACTTACTTATGAAATAAGTTAAATAGCTAATATATAACAAATAAAGAAATAAAGAAAAAAAAAATAATTTTACAAATTGACTCAAAATTATAAATTAGAATAAGAAGACATATTATATTTCAGATTTAAACTATTCCAATTGTATTTCAAATTTGTTATCAATCATTCTGCATTAATATTAGAAAATTTTAAAGTTCATATATAATTTTTAAAAAAAGATGTAAAAACAATGCATACACACATATTATAAGTCATCTTCTAATTCAACTCTTGAAATTTTATTTATTCATTATGAAAATTTACCTAAAAGGTGCAACGCCAGTTGGAAAGTTGTGTGTCTCCGCTGTAAAAATGAGATGCTGCTTCATGTCTTCCAAATGAAAATTGCTACATTTGTGAGTTTCTACAGGACACAGGATAGGAACTTGAAATCCTTCTATAGCACTGCTGTTATCACTAAATTTAATCACATTGTTCGAATTTGAGTAATTTTGAGTATCCATAATCATGTCAATCAAGGATTTTTCTTCTTCTTTACCATCCAAAATAATGTGTCCCTTAAAGAACCAATGGCGACTATGTTCACTGTTAGATTGGGCAAGATCAAAACATTCTACGCTTGTTGGATTACGTTTTAATTTCTCAAGAAATAATTTTGTATAAAAGTCTAAATCCCAATCGTCAAATGCCAAGCCTGCAAAACAATATAATAGAATAGAAAATTTGTATATGTAATGTTCTCACTTTTAATCAAAAGACAAGTTGTAAAAGTCTAAAATTAATTTTTTTTAATTACATGCACTTGCAAGTACTCTACTCACCCAATTTCAGATTAACTTCTTCTAAAGCTTTCCTGCCTTTTTTAATTAGATCAACTTCAAACCACTTCTCTGGCCTAAAGCCATGATCAAATGTTTCAACAGGTTTTATGTATCTACATTCTGTCATTTTATCTCCCAATATGTCTACAATCTGTGAAATAATATACGCAGTGTTATTTTACAAACAAAATAGAGATTGTATTATATATTAAATAAATTTAATAGTTTCAATCATATCAATGAAAAGAGATCACTGATAGTTGAGTCAATATAAATATATACATACATCATTTTCTACTTTCTTGTTGATTGTCTCTTTAAATTTGATACAATATCTAATTGCCACTTCTACTCTCGTGACTTTATTCAATTTCACAGAATTACAAATGGATACTACATTAGTGGAAAATGCTGTTGAGAAGTTCAACCTATAACGATAGAAAATCGTGTTATTACAAATCATAAAGAATTAACTTTTATAAAGCAGTAATAAAAAAAGGTGCAATTAGAAAGATATTAGATGTGCGAATTTTTTACCTGGGTCCAATTTCAATAACAATAGTATCATCTTTAATATTATTGAACACACTTTCATATTGCAAGCATTCTCGTTCGAAGGGAGATGACAAGATCCATTTTAATATTCCGATCTCTTCTTCCCGGAGCGGTTCGGTGATTTCTACATAATAACACAATTCTGTCTCAAGATCAGTCACCGAGTTCTCAATTTCCGACACCTTGTGTAGTTTGCTCTTCAATTGTCCCGTCTTCAATCCGGGAGTCTTGTAAAACTTTAAAATACACATCTTCGAATGAGCAAGGTATGTATAATAACGAGAAAAAGAAACGAAGATGCTGATAAATTGACAGACACACAGAAACTATTCAAGATTAGAGATATTAAGCTGTGGGGGGTATAACTTTAGCCATCTATCTCATTACTCGATTATAAATTACTAGATAATATCGCGTAAACATGTGCAGCAAGAGATGCTCTTGTTATCATTAATTACGATTTTGAAAGTGTTGTCTATTCTGAATACTTAAGAAGGAAGATCAGCTTGAGAATAAATCAACAAAACTAAGCCGAGCATACCCATAAGTTCACATAATTCGATAAATAAATAAATCAATTCAATACTTTTCAAATATATAACGCACAATACATTTTTTAAAATATATTTGCGATTTTTTAATAATCTTTGATTATATCATAATAATTATAAATATTTGTTGAATAAAAAATTTTTTTATAAAATTATATTTTATTTATTAAATATATTTTAATATATTTTATTATATTTTATATATTATTAAAAAAACATGAGCTTTCAGAAATTTTCTATTCATTTTAGTTTTATTTTTGCCAGAAAGTTTTAATTTTTAATGAAAATTAAAAAAAAACGAATCATATGTGTAGATATAGTTATATCACATTTTATAGAATTCTGATTAAATTAAAATATTTATATAATATTTATATGGAAAATCAGTGAAAAGACATGGTATTTTTACATAAAAGCATAGAGTTTAAAAGTTTTACAAATGAAAAATTCAAGACTCAAAAGATTTAACATGTTAAATGTAAAAAAAAAATATGTATATGTACTATACTATGAGATGAAAAGGTCATTGAATGCTATCGTTTCTTTATCGCTTTGTGACGTTCGTAAAAGATAAACTGCTTCACATGATCTCAGTAATTGCTTCATCGATGTTGAAAATATATTATAAGTTTATCATTATATTTCGAAAGAGATAGCGTCTTTAAATATAACACGTCTGAAACTTATAAATAATTAATATATCAATAAATTTAATTAATATATAAA
Source organism: Cataglyphis hispanica (assembly GCF_021464435.1). Taxonomy (NCBI): domain Eukaryota; kingdom Metazoa; phylum Arthropoda; class Insecta; order Hymenoptera; family Formicidae; genus Cataglyphis; species Cataglyphis hispanica. Next base: position 491,460 of record NC_065966.1, on the reverse strand, counting down.
ATTAAAAGTTGTATGTACCAGAATGAGCCATAGAAAACTAGCATTTTTATAAATATTATATATATATATATATATATATATATAATATATATATATGTAACATTTGTAACATTTTTTCTATATATGTAACATTTTTCTATATATATATACATATATATATATATATATATATATATATATATATATATATATATATATATATATATATATATATATATATATATATATATAGAAAAATGTTACAACACATAAAGTTATATTGTCACAAGAATTAAGCGTTTTTTTTATACTTGTTTTCTTTTTCCTTTTTCTTTAATATGCCGGTAATTTTTCAAGATAGGTTTTTATACATATGTAAACAAGAGAAATTACACAATTCAATAATTGTTTTAATACTATAATAATAATAATAATAATAATAATAATAATAATAATAAAATATTATCCAATAATGTTATTAAATATTTTATACATACACAATAGTATCGCATTTCTAATGGTTTTTGTCTAAGCATTAAAAATTATTAGTATTCCATATAATAGCAAAGATTTTATGTAAGTAGACGAGTCCTTTATATACGCAGTTTACAAGAAAAAGAAAGAAAAATAACAATATACAGAAGTCTTTCATATTTAATCTTGTCATGCTAATAAATCTAAATTTTATTCGCAGAGAGAATTTCATTCAGCCTACTTCCTTTATCTAGTATTCTTTTTAAAAATCGAGCATATTTGTATGTGTATTTCAAGATCTAGCTGTCTTATCAATCGTCTCGGATTATGATGTGCAAAGCGAGGAATTGAGAGCAAAAGCGCAAATGAGCAGTTAAATTCACATAAATGTTGATTATATATTATTGATGTTTGATGATAAAATTAGTTTGATTTGTGAAACAATTTAAAAAATAAATATACGTGTCCAAAAAAGTTATGTAAATGTAATATAAAATAGATGTCATAATTAGTTATAATCTATTAGATCAGCACAAAAAAGATCTATTGTATTTTTCAAATAAAGCTAAAAATAGAATTACTCATTTTTAAATAATTGGTTACCAATATATTTTTCGCATCATAATTTTTTTCTTAAAAATTTCGTGGATTTAACATTATGAAAATATATTTTAATTGAAAGATAAGAAAATCATTATATTAATATTTGATAATAACCTGAATATAACGCAGGACATGTGTTTCATATCTCTATTTATAAAGAGTACATCAAAAGTTGATAGCATATGTTATAAATATGCTTTATTAAATTAAAACGATTTCATTGATAAAAAATCGTTTACATAGATACTAGATACCAAGATTTTTCGTATGTATTTTTTTCTTAGCAGATTAGACAATATCACTAATTCTTCAAGTGTTTCATGCATTCAGAATAATTTTGTTTCACAAGAATTTCCATACAAAAGACAATTAGAAATCAATGTGACATTGTAAAAAGACAATTTTTGTTATACTTTAATATAATATTAAATTTATTCAGAAAGAATATCCAAAAAATATGTGCATATAAATAATATACTTTATAATTTAATTAAATCGTTGAAAGAGTCAAAATAATTCTTTCACATTCAAAAAACTTTTTCCAATTATTGGCTTTTAAATCTTTAGATTTTCAGATTTTTCATTTAAAATTAAAGTAAACTAATAAATTAATTTAAAAGTTTCCTTATATTTGTACATTTTCAAAATATTTAAATTATACAATCCTTATACTCTAGGATTTGCAGGTATTTTTAAGTCGTAAAACTTTGTTCTTTAATTATTTTACAAAATCATTTATTTAACAAACGGTAAAAGAGGGGGAGGGAAGTATTTAACTATCTTAAAAAAATTTAAATCTCCCTTAAAAAAAAAATTTCTAAAATCGTAAAATGAATAAAAAACGAGAGAAGATTATGCTAGTGAATACATATCTGAGACACATTTTGAGATATCCTGCATCAATTCACACGAGCATCGTGTATGTGTACAAATTTATTTAAGTACGTAAACTACTGTCTACCTTATAAAAAAAAATGTATGTTTATATTTGTAGATTCTTGGATTCTTATATTTTAGAATCTTTGTATCCTTAGATTTTAAATTCTTAAATTTTTAGAGAAAGTAGTTTCTCAAAAATCTATAAAATCTTAGATGCTAGAACAATTTCTAGTGTTTTGCTCAGATATTTAACGAATTATGGAAGCTGTAAATTATGCAAAATTTTGATTCACAATTTTTCTTATTATATATAACAAGTAATCGTCTCAAGACTTTTTCTATTCAATTCACAAAATTCTTTTAAAGATATTTTATGTGTATCAAATTATTAAAATACATCTTATGATTACCATTTGTAAATAGCAGCTTTTTAATGCACAATTTTGTAAAAATGTGAAAAAATCGCACTTTTTATGTGATTTTTCCTAATATCTCGCAAGAAGATTTTCTATATTTCTGGTATAAAGAATCGAATATTCACAAGTCATCATATATAATTTCTATGTTTTGAACTAATAAGTATCCAAATTTATATGTTGCAACATTGATACATGCTCGAAAAATTCAAAGAAATTAACAATAGCTATAATTAATAATAATTAAATATACAGATTTTTCGCGCATAACTTTGCTATCCGTTTTTGCATTCACATATAAACTGGACTTTTTAAATAATAATAATATATAATATAATAGTAATAATAATATACAGGACTCGCAAAATAACAACACAATGATATACAAAAAGTTGCATCTGAGAGATTAATGCAGATTATGTAAATCTATTTACATAAAATCTTTGGCAAAATCATCGATTCATATTTTGGTGAATACAGGAATGAAACAAAAGTTTATCAGCTGTTTTATTTTGATAAAAACTTTTGAAAAAATTTAACAAAAAAAAGCATAAGTGATATATATATCTTATTTAATCGATATTTATTGTTAGAAAGATATACGATTCATGAAACATGATGATGATATTTAATATAATCATTATATTGTATTATTAATAATAATTATATTACCCACATATAATCGTGTTTAATAATCTGAATTAAGCCAATATATTGTTTGTGTACATACATCAGCAAACAATTTTCTTCCATAAGATTATCTTGAAGGAACTTTATATATGAACAATCTATACAAATTTGGCAGGACATGAAAAATCACATCGTATAAGAAATATGCAAATATGCTTCCGGTGTTCTACAAAATAATAAAAAAAATCATTTAGAAAAAGAGATAATTTGTGAACACAGATTTGTAGTATATATTGTATTCCATAACTATATTATGCATCGAATTTCTATTGAAAGAGGTTACAGTATATAAATATCATATAATCAAATGTTATCAAATATTTTTCCCAAAAATTTTATTAGATAAATAAAACAGCTAATGACTTGACTTGTTTCTCTCTTCTGTATATACGTATTATTATCCACAGTAAAGAATTATATGTCTCACACACGTATATATGTATCGTCCGCGCGTTTTTCAGTTTTTTTTCTACAAATAATTCTGATCTCTTTCGGTATACGAGAACGTTCCAGCACCGCTCATGAAATGCACCAAGATCAAGAAGGATATGATCAAAACGTTTTTTCGCTGCGTTTCAGCCGACGCTATCGCCCATCATTTCGGTTTCCGCTTGAAGTTTAAGATTTTCTGTATTCGAATCTCCAATCGTTTCTCCGTGTGCATCGACGAACTCCTGTTAATATACATAAAATATGTTACAAAACGTAATATATAGAGTAATATATAAAAAATATATAGAGATATAAAAAATCAAGAATTTTACAGACTAATCATAGAGGTCGATCATTCGTTTTGACTTAATCTACCTTTTCAAAATTGTTCAAGTGTGATCAATCGATTCGTCTATTATTTACTGCATAAGAAGTTTTTTCATGTCTCTGATGTCTAAGATTCCCAAGCTCTCACTGCAGCCACATTGGATTATAAAATCAGATTGTGCACATATGTTGTTTGATAATAGAAATAAATTATTTTGTTTCGTTTTTTTTTTCATATCCGACAGAATAAAATTTCTTTACAGAGAATAGTTCATGAATTGATGTCTAAATAAATTTTATTAACTGCTAAGGACAACTTTTGCTGGAAATGTAGGGCACACTGATTATACAAGTACTGAAGAACAATTAAAATAAAAATTTTTGATATATTTTATTTATTTATACTATCAAACGTGAATAGTAAAAAAGATTACGTAATTTATTGATTTAATTTTGTCATAATCTATTGATTACAATATGAAAAGTGAGAGCTTAAATATATATATATATATATAATTTCGCAATACATTATTGTGAAATAGTTAATAGAAAATGCTGTATAAAACTCTCTAATAATTACATGAAAAATCAAATAATGAAAAATATCATATAATTATAAATATTATATAATTCGTAAGTTATATAAAATAAACAATAAGATAAAATCGGCAACAGAAAATAAATATAGGATACAATAATTAAAAGGTAATTAAAAGATGACAAAAGGTATCTTTGAAAAGGTTCAATAATATTTTTAGCCATTTCCATTACCATTAACTTTGAATATAATAATTTTGATGAAATAGAGCACTTTTATATTGTCTATTAAATAATAACATATTAAAAAATAACTTTGAGAATCATTTCAGAAATAATTTCTATACTTTTTATATAAAAAATACTTAAGAGATACATTATAATTTTTGTTAATTCATTGAGAGTAGTGAATATAAAAAAGCAATTTAATTTAACACGTATATATTAATTATTAAATTATTAATGAACATAATAAAGTATAATAAAGTTAAAAAATCTTTCTTACATCATGAATGATGTCATCGGTACAACTGTCTTGATACATGACGTCATCTATAAAAACAACATAATATTGGATTACTTAACAATTATTTAAATTAAATACATCTTTTTTTAAACATATGCAAGCATCTCAAACTCATTACATGATTGAAGTGTGTAGAGAAAGATAGATTATGTGTTTTTGAGATACCTACCATATTTTTATGAAATTATTATATTGATATATCAAAATAATTGTGTAGGGGTAAAATTCAAATAAATAGAGGACTAACCAGTTGCCGTTTGCGTGTGTGTTGTCGTAGTTATCACTTCCGAAAACTCACGGCGTTGTACGTCGCTGTCAAGTGCATGTATACGTTCTCTACTTCTACGTAATTCTTTTCTTAATTTTTCCCGCTCTTCTTCTCTCTCCTTTATGATTTCCTGCAATCCATTCAAATTTAGTAAAATGTTGAAAAACACAAAAGTTTTAAACTAGAGATAAACTCTGTTTATTTTAGTTATGTTTTTTTGTTATTTTTCACAATTAAATGTGTACTCAAGTTTTGGAAGAAAAAAAGATGCAAACACACATATAACAAATGCAACTAAAAGAGAAAGATATAAAATCAAAATTTTACTAAAAAACAAAATATATATACAAAGATTTTGGAAATTTATTTTTTCCAAATTTTCAGACAGAAATACACATACATTTTCTCTCTCTCTCTGTTTTGATAAATTAAATTACTTGTGAGAATTATATATACATATGTAAGAATGTAATCTGTGTATATATATATATATATATATATATATATATATATATATATATATATTTGTAAGGTTTATATATAAATAATTAGTAACTTAAAAATTAAAAGACAATTTTACGTATTACATAATCAAGAGTTTATAAAAAATGGTAATAGAGTCACAAATGTGTATAAATTATGTGTGTAAAAGTTGGATCAAATATTTACAACATAGCTTCTCTTTCTTTTTCCTGTCTTACAAAGTAAGATGTTTGGATCAGAGAAAGTAAAATTGCTTCATAATCGTTATTAGCGTTATTTTAAAGGTATTTTATTATTTTGTTGATAACAGAACACTTTAAAAAAAGAGACAAACATTTATAGTTTATTCTTAGTTTATATATTTTTTATTTCGTAAAAAAATTACAATTAAAAAAAAAGGTTAAAGCATGTATAAATAATAATTTTATATCATGTGTCACTCTCTAAGAATAATAGGTATAATGGTAATGGAAGGTATAATATATCATTTTACCTTCATTTATCTAAAAGAGCGACAGAATTCCGACTACAATCGTGAAGGTTATCGTTTCTTGTCTGGTCAGAGCAAAAAAGCATTAGTCTGAAGACGTTAGATAAGTGAAGATAACGAGAATGAAGAAAATAGAGTATTTTTATGGCATACTTACCAGGAGTTGTGACAGTTGCGAAAGCTGGGACGTGAGATAATGACAAATCGGCTGCATCATCCCCATGATCGATTGCTGAGGATGCGAATGGTTTCGTAGTGTAGGGCAACCTGTAGCTTCGCATGCAGCGGGAGCCGATAACGCCGATGCTCCACATGATGCAAATATCGTTTCCGTTTCGCTTACATTTAATGCAGAATTTAATATTCCAACTAGATGATCCGCTATAGAAGAAAGTAAAATGTTAATAGCGTGTTAATGTATATTTATTGTGTTTAAATTTTTTTTATTCTCTTTCTTATATTATTTGTTGAGAAAAAAATACTATTTGGATGTATTAGTAATACTAGTAGTATATGCTATTAATTTATTTTAGTATAAAATTATACTTTTTTTGTGCACTTTAAATTAAATAAATAATTAATCAAATTTATTATTTTTTATATTCCTGTCTTCAATAATATATCAAGTCAAACTTGAATATCTTGTTTAGAAAAATATATGTTTCTCTTTAAAATAATTATTTTATAAGTATTAAAACTTCAAAAAAAGAATGTATAATAATAATAATACTCTTAATAATACTTTGGCTAATAGCAGCAAGTATAAGTTCAGTAGGTTCTTTCTCAGCAGATGGTTCAGATGCTATGTCTGCCACATGCTCGAAATCTTCTTTAGGAATATTTAATATATCCGCCATTAGTATGTGCTTCTCAAGTAGAGCCTGTTTGATTATTTCGTCCTTACGCCTCAAACATTCTAGAAAATGTAATAATTTCTTTTTTACTATTGAATTGTGTTTTGTCTCAGTGAAATCACAAAACTGTGTAATGTAAATTTTCTCTAAGAGATTTTATGTTAAAAATTATTAATTTATATATATCGGCTATACAGTATACTTGATACCATAATTATTATATGAAAGTATATATAATTGCAATAACTTTTGAAACAACATCATTCAAATTTGATAGTAAAAATTTCATGTAAAAAGTCAGCAATATTTAATAATTTGTTTTAAAACGATTAAAATAAAATAAAATAATTTAAAATTATATTAGAAAAAGAAGTTTGTACCTATTGGTGTAAGGACCGGCTCTGCAATATGCACCGGTGGTACTTCTACATGAACTTCCAATGGATCTATCAATGAAAGCTGAGTGCATGTGACCATTCGTAATGGTTCCGCTACACCTATATGTAAAAAAAAAAATATGAACCATCTTAAAAATGAATTTGTTTATTATATATGAATTTTATTATTATCATTATTATAAACTACTAGAAAATGTTTTATTAGATGCGTATTACACACATGGATCATAAGTTTCATGTTTAAAAGCTCTAATTCCATATTGCAAATCATATATTTGATTAAGACGCATTCTTTCTCTGATACATTCCGAAATAAATAAACTATGTGACATACAAATGTCACACAACTCGCATTAAATATAATAATATTAAATATAAATGTGTGAAAGAATACATATATGTATAATAAAATGTATCAAAGACTGTTCTTTCAGTTCATGAATTAATGTATGTGACTGTAAAATATGTTTTATTTGGAATACAACCTGTCATTGGCGACTCAACAGTCGATTGTTGCTGCATCCGTTGTTGCGTTTGTTCGGTCGTGGGAGTTTCCGTAGTCGTAGTGGTTTCCGGTGTTTCCTCATCATGCTCCTGCATACCAGCAGCAGCGTTTTGTCCAAGCTCCCTCGATTCTCTATTCTGCGATTGAGCTTTCTCAACAATTATGCTGTCTGCTTCTGAAGGCGATCCATCTTCCATCGCGTGTGTCGGTTCCTCCGGAAGCATAGTGGGCGGCGTTGGTCTTCTGCCCTGGCGATCGCGGGCCTTATAAGCTTCCACGGCCTCGGAGATGTGCTTACACCAGAGCTTGCGCTCCGCGGAAGACGGCGCCACTAGATTGTACATTTGCGCACCGTTCTGCGAAGTATTGACCAAATAAAGAGAGTCCTTTTCGGCGGCATTATGGCGTACGAGTACAGTGGAGAGCTTGACGATTGGACTGAGCACAGAATTGCCTGCCTGATTGGTCGTGTTAATGAACTTAAGAAGATATTTGTCATCTTGTCGATGTAAGAAGAAGATTGTATCGTCGAGTAGAACTACATGCAAATCCACCGGTTTTGGCACCGAGCGATTCGGCATCGATCGATTCGGTTCGGTGCGTCGCCACTGCAGCGGACCCTCATAAATCAATTTGCGCTTCGTGATGTCGAGATGCTTGAACTCTTGTACGGTCGGGTGATCGAACTTGTCAAAGGCCGATCGATCAATCGCTCGTTGGATGTCCACGAGTCGCTGATAGTCCTCGGCCTCCTTCACCGCCTGGTTAACGCGACTCAGGATCTCTTTACTCCGCTCAAGACTTCGTAATACGGCCGCCTTCTCTTTCTCATTATTGTCCGGCGTGTATTTAGCGAGGTTCTCAAATAGTAATGGGTACTTAGTGAGTCGCAGCATACCAGTGAGTATGTGATCTTTCAACTGAAGCCGGCGGCACAACGGATTCGCTTCCACTTCATTCAGGAAGGCGTTCAGTTTGGAATCCTTGCGTCGACGATCGCGCAAAGCATCCAGGGCAACTTGTTGCTTAGCACAGTAAGTCGATGCGGCCTTCTCAAACGCCTCGCCGGCCTCGCCGTCAAACATCTCTAGCAGAAGTTCGCCAACATCACCCACACACGGATTCTCCTTCTTCTTTCGCTTCATCGACTGATTAAAGCGCGAATGGATCATCAACATCTCGTCCAAGTTGGAGAAAAGCAGTTGAATCTGATCTAACGGTAGCACTTGGGACTCCAACAAAGGTTTGTGGAAGACATGCGAGAGCACTTTCAACGCGCGAACGTGAGAACGTTCGGTATGGAATAATTCTGAAAAAAAAAAAGAAAAGGCAGATACTTTATTTGCAGCCTCTTATATCGGGACAATTTTAGAGCGAGATGATTACACACCGTTAATAACATCCTGTCTCTTTTTTTCGGAATTACTGAGTTGTGCAAGAACGTCCTCGCTGACAGCCTGGCTCCAATCCGGCGGATCAGCCTCGACATCGACATCACTGTCCCACGAAGTTGAAGCGTTTGCCGTCGATGTGGTGGGATGTACCTGCTCGAGACTAGTACTGGGACTATCCAGACTCCTAGTCGATAGGCTGCTGTTTGACGAACTTCCGGCCGAATTCCCGGGAAAGATTCCAGAAGGCTCGCAATCGCTGGAACCGACTCTATAGTCAATCGTTAGCAATTTATGCATTTTGTTATCAATTAATTACAACATTTAATATCTTTCGATGTAGTTCACACTATCATATCGATTTTATAAATAGGATACATTCGACTCTTGAAGCCATAATGGTGTTGTCAGGTTTTGAATTAAATTCTTTTTTTTTAAGTTCTTTATCTTTCGAGACGTATTGTATTGAGAGTTTGTACGTTGAAATACAATAAATTAAGAAATTTTCTCCGTCATATTATATTGTAAATATTAAAAATTTTCCTTTTTTATTTTATATAGAAAGTATTACACATCTAAATTATTACACGCAGTTTTTTCGCTAATTTAAAATCTTATTTTTAACATATACATATATATTTTATCTTTAAAAAAAATAAATATATATATAAATTTATTTATTTATTTTTCGTTTAAGCTATAGATATTTCTAATTTTAGCGGTAAAATTGATAAGATCTTTGAAAATAAAGCTGTAGAAAGAGAAAATTTTGATATTTTCTCAATAGAAATAAGCTTTATTTTGCTTTCTAGCTAAGATTTTTCTTTCTGGCAAAAGGAGATTTCGATATGAAATATCGAATAAGTAATGTTATCGTAATAAAGTTGAATCACTTTTTCGTATCGCAAATAAACACAATGCCTGCGTTAATGAAAAATCTTTTTGCCTCGCGTGATTGTAAAAAAAAAATACCTTTCGGACCTCGTACGTCGCTCATTAAGACAGCGCAGCTGATCGCGCGCAGGGATGATGGCAGCGTCGTCACTCGGCATAAGTACTTCGGTAATGCTTTCATCAGCATCCGAATAACCCTTGGGGGTGGTGGCGGCATCAGCTGACCGATCCGAACGTAAGGTTGCCGCCACCAGCTCAGGATCACCCGGGATCTCGTTACCGTGAGAAACAAGACGAGGGCGGACGCGTCGGGAGCCGTGTTGCCTCATTTTTTTTTTTTTCCGTTTAGTCCTCTGAGGGCTTCATCGACACATTACACATGACACGAAGAAACACACGCGACTATCCGCACACTTTATCCTTGCATACATTCAATATAGATATTCTCGATTTATATGTTATTATACTTTATGATAAATTTCATATTTATATTGTGTGGAATAAAATATTGTTATTAGATGAGTTATTTAAAATATTTAGATTAATAAATTGATAGTGCGAAATTTTAAAGGTCGCTGGTTCAATATTGAAGAATTCACTATATAATACAGTGCAGTGGCATTTCAATCTAAATTGTATGTGAGGTAACGTTCCCAATAAAGAGAGACCTTTAAAAAAAATACAGAATATGCAGAGAATAGTCACGAGCTATATATATTTCTTTTTAATATATTTGATAGAAATTTTTTTCGTAAAAATGTTGACAGAGCCCGACAATAAGAGAACTTAATTTTAAGTAAATGCTGTAGAATCTTTTTTAGAAATTTTGATATATATTACTATAATTAATGTTTTAAATATTCATTTTGATGTGTCATTATCATGTATCGACCCCTTCTTCTTCTTTTATTTAAAGAAATTTTTGTTTTTATATATAAAAAATCAGCTATAAAAAATTATATTTTTTATTCAATTTTCTATAGTGTAGGTATTTGTATATGTGAAAGAAGAATAACTATTTATTTTATGTTTATTTTTTTTCATATTATTTTTGTTTTGATTGTAAGAAAAGATTGTAAAGTACTAAAAAAAGATAATTTATTTTATTCAATAATATAAATTTTTGAATTATTGAATAAAATCATTCTCATTTGCATTAACATAGTTCCATTAACATCCTACTAGAATGATTACTTTTGTGTATAATAATATATAGAGAAAAAAATTTCTTTTTTCTCACTCATCTGCATCTTGCACTAAATATCTAAAAAATTCGTGGCTCAAAGAATTGCGCTTAGTGAAAGACACTACAATCGTATTGATTCGAGGGTATCGATCGCTTCGGAAATAAAAGCCAAGACATATCCGTGCTCTGACATCATTCCATTTACCAACGTGCACCCATGTTAGAGGAACCTGATAAAAACGGATCAGTTTTTTTTCTCGTTCACACAATCTCTTATCGATTCTTTAAAATAGAGGTAAAATAAAGAGAGAGAGCTCTTTATTTTACGTAAAAATTTTCAGCCTGCATAACCGCGGCTTTTGAAGTTTTAGATTCTTTGATCCATCTCAGTTAACACATGTCGTATTTTCTCAAATAAAAATGATACCTATTTAGCTATATAATTATATCTATTTTATATATGATTAGAAAAAGAGAAAAAGAAGAGAGTGGAGACAGTGGAGACCGGCCTCTAATCTTCCTCATTCAAACTGTGACTTATATAAAAGCTACTTTTTTCACGAATTCGTAGTTTTTCATTTTCAAAATGTCGATACATTTTATTAAGCGTAATATGTGGAATAAAATTTCAATTGTTGTGTTACAAGTGTGATTTTGCTTTTTAATTTAACATAAAAGGTGTTTCGTTAATTCAAATTTTTTAATAGGACGCTAATTTATGTCCATTTACGATAATTTTATAAAAGGAATTAAATATATAATTAAGTATACAAAATAAAATTGTTTTTTTTTTACGGTAGAATAGCAATAGATTTCTTTTCGTAGAATTAATCAAATAAAAGATATTTAAAAAAAAATAAAAGACTATCTCTCTAATAGAGTGATCATTTTTTATTACTCAAATGCATTCCAAAAAGATCACAATAAATAAAACCGATTGAGTATTTTTTTAAAAATGTGATAAAAAATATATATAATATATATAATTTAGTTGTATTGCATGTATAGCGCGTCTCTTTTCTCTCTGCATGCCTTTCTAAATAATCTCGAGATGCTTGAAATGCGAAGGCAAACACCGTGTAACAAGCATCGATAGACTCATTTGTCATTCACCAACAAAATTATGAGCACGAGTTCTCTGGCCGCTGTATAAATAACCGCACATATAATATAGCTTTTTTTACAATGCGTGACATGAATTTCGAAATATGCACTTAATATATCATTTATCAGTATATTATTAGTTCTCTCATCAGTTGTCAATTAGAAAATGAGAAAATGATAATCGTGCACATCTTTCTTGGATTTAGATATTTAGTCCGTCGTATGTTTCTTAAATACTTCCTTAATTGACTTTCAGAGATAAAAATGGAAAGCTCTGCAGCATCAAGTTAGTCGCAACGTACCATTTAAAAATACTCTCGCACTAATCAAATCAGAATATCGTTAATTTGGAACAAATTTTATCGAAGTCTTGCTAAAATAAAAAAGCATCTGGAGATAATGAAATCGAAATGAAATCTCCAGCTATTTGTGTTATAAAAGATAAAAAAATCCTTCTCTAACGACATAAACTTTTAAAGAAATTCTATTTCGCATGCTTTCTTCCTATTCTTTATAAAAAAAAGAATGATAAGCAATGCAGTATTTTGTATTTTTTAATTTAAATTTATTAAAATAATCGAAATATATATTTTGTTTCATTTTGCCCAATGTTAATTTTGAGAAGATATTTACAATTATTATACATTACGATCACTCTTCATAAGATTTTATTTAGAATAAATTATTATTGATAATTTTTTAAATTGAGAGATATGTGTGAAAGTGCTTATTTAAAATAATATCCAAACAAGATGAGAAATACTCTTCAATGACATACATTTCTGTCAAATATTTATTATTTCTATATTAATAACGATTATAAATTAACACAGCAATGACAACCTTGTCAATCAATTATTTACTCTCAACATTTTCCATTGCAAATTTCTAAATTTTAGCAAGCAATATATACAGAATGAGTCATAGCAAACAGAACACTTGCATATCTCTCTTAGATCTAAAGATACGACGAGATGTGTAAAGCATAACTTAAATGGGATTCTAAGCGTTTCTAATAGACACACACATAGCTGAATATATGTTAAATAAAATAATTTCTTAAAAATATCTCTATCCCTCCTTCCCTTTCTTATATAGTTTTAAATTTCTATTTTATTTTCGTATTTATAATTCAACTGATATAATTAGTTTGATCACATACGACTGTATCATCAAACTTTGATATATCAATTGCAATAAGTGTAAAAGACAAAAATGATTTATTTAAAAAAAAGCATTAATGATTATGATAATTTTGAGGAAAAAAAAATTTAAGAAAAAAGAACATGCCATGACGTTCATTCTTTCTAAATTAAATGAAAAGATATTTAAATATTTTTTTGAAGAGATTTAAATAGCATATATCATATTGTCTATAAAAAGCATTTTTACAGCAAGATTGAAAACCCATAATAACCAAAGATTCGATCATTGTATTCGTTCGACTATTAAACTTTCCAGAAATCTGCGCATATCCCTTAATTATTAATCCACATATCCCCATCCATTGGAAGAAAGCACGATTTTATAAAAAACGAATAGAAAAAACGGCGTTGATTCATTCTCGGAAATTGAGTCAGCTAAAGCCACTGGATGCGAATCGAAAACTGCATAAAAATTTTAATCGATCAATTCAGAACAACTTTTACCATCGAATAATTAAGAAAGAGATTATAAAAGTGACACAAACAGATCCGAATCCAGGAGTGCTCTCGTAAGATTTCGTCGAGTCGAATTCTTTGCCGTGCCAAACGGAAAGCGGCCGTTTCAAAAGCGTTCCGAAAGCGTGGGTGTTTCGTGCTGTCGAAGCTACGCAATAGCCCATCCGCGGAATTGAACGTCACACTGGAGGCCTCCCGAACGAAGGCCCTGTATACACCTTCGTACGACAAGAAACGAGTCTGCGCTCTCTGCACGTGTTCATTATGGAAAACTGACTGAGGGAGGTGAGGAGAGAGAAGGGGAGGAACGCTGCCAAAAATTCACAGAGATCTGCGTTTCATACGACTTTAGCAGCACGTGGAGTCAAAAGCCTAAGTCTAATCAATCTTTCGTTCAACTTCATTTTTAACAACTCAATCCGATCGTTAAATTCGAATTTGACAATTTGTTTTCGATCGATATGATAGTGCGAACATTTCACACGCTCTTTACACGAGTATAAATTATACTAAAACATTTCAGGGATTTTCTTCTAGCTGCTGCTATATTTATGTTTATATATTAAATATAATATCTCTCCAATCGATATTTTTGAAGAAAAACGATCATAAAGAAAGAAATTTATCTATTTAATTATATACTTCGATAGTGTCCGATATAATTTATTGATAAACAAGACACTTGTCATGTGCTGTTGTAAATTCATTTTCACGATACTATTAGTATCCATCGTGATAATAAGTATCTACATTGTTATTAAATCTTATTGATCTTTCAAAATGATCTATAATATTTGCAATTTTGTATACGTGTGCAAACTTGTGGTCTTCTGCCACAACTAATTATCACACAAGAAACTAAGTACAAATATCAACATGTGATTATAATAAAAAATACTCACTTTGTTTTGGAGAGATTCGGATCGCTGGTCTTTCTTTTTTCTCTCAATTGCCGCTGCAATTAAAAATATGCAAAACTTTAGTTATAAGTTTATTTAAATTATATATAAGTATATTAGAACAATAGAATTTCATTGCTAAACAATGTAGTAGTATATGATTAGTAGTTTATGAAGGCTTGATACATTTTTTGTGATATATTTTTCTCTCGAAATGTCAAAAGAATATTTCACAATTACAATTTTTAATTTTAGTAATTTTAATTTTAGTAATTAATTTTAGTAATTAAGACAGAATAGTAAAATAAGAGATTACAAAATATCCTCTCATAAAAAAAAAAATATATCAGAATTTAAAAAATATGAGAATTTATAAATTCGCTCATTATTGAAGAAAAAAATTGAACAATGCGCCTAATTCTTTCTGTAAATTATGTAATAAAATTATTAAAAGAGATAAATTATCCAAATTTATAGGACACGCACATTATCTTATACAGAGTGTCTAGCCGTCAATGGATAACAAAAATTACTCTAAAATCATTTTCTTTTTTAAACACAAAAATTCTAATATGAAAATCGAGATACGCAGATATGTTTGTATGATAAAATAAATTATTAAATATATTTTGTCCGTGTAAACGTGATTTCAATCAAATTCTTTATATTATTACATGATTTTAATACATTAAAAACATAATAAAAATTCAATATTTTTAAATTGTCATATAAAATAATTTAATGAATAATAGTTCTAGCATTATATTGAATAATGTGTTTTTAGTTACCTTATGATGTATCCGCTCCTTGTAACTTTCAGACCTGTTGATGTTTGACGTCTTTGGCTTACTGGAAATATTTTGCTGGACCCTAAGTAATCGTAATTAACAAAGCGTAAATCTTTTTACTGTCTACGAGACAAAAAAATCGGACACAGAATAATGAATATTCATTATCAATGTTCGCAATATGTAAGTAAAAAATTATGTAAGTGAAAAATCAACAATTTTTAAGAATGTTTGATGTTAAAAAAACGTGATGAAAAAAATGTGATTTATTTATAGTTTTTACATTATTTATAGTTTTTGATAAGAATAAATCCTTGTATTACTTTCTGGGCCTGTTATTCAATTAAAATATTTATATAAATTTTAATAGATTTCGATAGATCTATGAAATTTAGTTCATAAAATTGAAACAAAAAATAAAATAATATAAAATATAATCGATTTCAAATTCAAAGCATTTTACGCATCAAAAGACATTAAAACAATAATTGAATAATGATTAATTATTGAACTTAGAAATATAAATAAATGTATTAATAGTTTTGTAAACCATTTTTGTGCAAAACTCAGTATTGATAAAAAAATAGATAAATAGCTAGAAAAATGTGCCACTATCATAAGGCTAGCTCCAAAACGGTGAAAAATTTCCTCTGCGAGGAAAATTTTACTTGATGACCGGCTTAGAACCAATCAGAAATGCTTAAGAAAGTTTCAGAATGGCCATCGAGTAAAATATTCCTCGGAGAGTACGTTTTGGAATACAGCCTAAATACATACATTTCGGAAATATCTTCTCGTGATGAAGGATTGTCCATGTTATCGGTATGATCATTAGTTCCTCCTAAACCGGAAATTCGTGACCTTTCGCAACTGCTGCGAGTATTTCCAGCTATACTGCTTGACCGTTGTTCTCCTAGAATTACAAATATCAACGCAGAGTTCAAATTAAGATCGTAAACAAAAATTTTATAATTTAGATATATGATTTTTAACCAGACGTTTTACAATTTATTTATTCTAACTTTGTTATTCTATAATAATCTTAAAAAATTTCTCTTAATTCTAATATATGTATGTGTGTATGTGAAATTATCAACTAACTCATTATTATCCGCCTGTAGGCTATTATTCCGAGTATCTACAGAAATATGTCACACGTAAATTACTTTATTTAACCGATTTTTTTTTTTACTGAAGCATATTTTTTGTAAATTTTTTAATGTTTTTATTTTAGTATAAGGAATACTTCCCGTTTGTCAAGTTTTTCGTATGACAATGAGTTTAGTAATAAAAAATTCAATTTATAACTATATTAAATGTTATATATATATATATATATATATATATATATATATATATATATATATATTGCCTTATATTTTGCCTGTTATTATGTTTCTTATTATATACCTTATTATATTCTTCACAAATACTTTGTTATATATCCTATCACAATTTTCTCATCGTCTGTTATATATTTTCTTGTATATAATGTGGATAGCAATGTGTGTGTATTGAATAAAAAAATATAAGCACTATTTATTGTTTGCCAAAATTATCCGACAAATTATATAAATGACGGAAAAAAACAGAAAAAAATAACGCGCAAGCAAAGATCTGGTAGAAGACTGATTTGTTTCGAAGCTCATGGTATTCCGCTCGCGCGATAATATACTGATATTATTGACAGCGATATATATATTAACAAGGTCGTATTATTCAATAAAGAACGCATTCAATTTGACGTTTTCTGATATTTAATTACTGATGTATATTATTAATTTTGTTTATTAATTCTGAGAGTGTTAAAAGAATAAAAAATATTTTACAAAAGTAATTATGATCAAGAAATGCAGTTCTCTCTAACCTTTCGCGTTCAAATATATAGTATGATAATACAATTCTGTAATGTTACTGCAAATTTTCTATTGAATTGATAGATTTTTTCCAATAATATCATAATTTAGAAATAATTATTCATTTTAAATAAAGTATAATTTCTAAAAAAGTAATTGCATCAAAGAAATAAGTTAATTTAAGAAATAAGTTAATTTTTCTGCATGTAATTCTAATATTTATTAAGAAATTTTATTATTTAAAAAAGTAAAAAAAACAAAGAAAAGATAATGGGTGAAAGAGAAAAGAGACTCACCATTCTCCCCATCCGTTAGTGTACCGGAATCTTCTTCATTTCTTTTGATTTTGTCTACTGCAAATAAAATAAAATAAAGTAACAGTTTTTTTAAGGTAAATAAAGATAAAGCAATGCAAGACAAAATGCTAATATCGATGTGCAAATATCTCTTCATGAAAATCTTATTATCTTACTTTCTATATAGGATACTTTGCAAAATTCAATATTAATAATTTTTTTATAGCATTATATAAATAATTAAACTTAATACTCGATAAACAAATTGTTTTTGTCTATAATTAATATCTATTATAAACTGATCTAATTTACATAAAATATTGAAACTGATCTTACAATGTAATATATGATTCTGAGAATGATGGTGATGATGAGATGGAGGTTTCCTCTCAGGTCGAATGCGCTCCATCAGTTTACTGATTCTATCATTGGCTCTTTCTTTTCGCACCAAAGGACCCGGGCAATTTTCCTCTACCACACGAACACATTGTCGATGTACGCTGAGAGAACAATCTGTCAATCAATCAATAAACAATCATTTTATATATTATATATACAATATTATATAAAGAGAATATATAGAGAACTTTTTTATATATAAAGAGAACTTTTACAGATTCATCAAATTATACGAATTTCAGAGAAAACGAGATTCTAATTATTTCAAAACTTACATATAATATGTCTCAAAATCACAATTTATGAGATAAGTAATAAGTAATTTATAATATAATAAATCTAATATCAATACCGATTACTTTCTTGTTTTATTACAATAACTGGAAAACATATTTTTAAAGTTTGAAGTTTATAAAAAGTGTTCAAGAGAGATCTATTTTTTTTCTGTTCGAGTAGTCTTGTAAATGTTATTATGTATATATATCTTGCATACCACTACATAAATATCCTTGAGGACCGATACCACCAATGATAAGTTGACAATGATTGCAGTAAGTTATTGTAAAGTATTGATGTGCCACAAAATGATGTCCTCTAATCGTCATTTTACGTGTTTTTCCAGTAAGCAGCCGTGCTTTGATGTTGGATTTGTCTTTCGCGACAAAAGTAGGTACCCGATCGGCCCATACCGGTCGCAATTGAAATATCTTTATCAATATTGTAGCTAGACCAGCTGCTGTTGTGAATAACCGCAAATCCACATGTTCTTTCTCTATATCCTCCCTAAAATTTTGAACAATTTTTCCTCATTATATTATCCGACGTAATAATATGTATCTCTTACAAAAATTGTCAATGATATATTTTTAAGTATATAGTTATCATATTGTTTATTGTCGTTTTTGTCTTATTATTCATTGATCAATTATAGAAAGTAAATCTATAAATCGGAACAAGCTATAATTCTTTTTAAATAAAAGATTATATATATTATGTTATATACACATAATCTGCTTTTTATAAACGTACATAATACGTTTACTGTAATACTGAGTCTCCTAAAGAAAATTGTTCAAATTCCATGCAAAATAATCTTACAAATAAGGTTCCATCTTTGGCAGCAGATATGTCTCAATAATTTTTGTTTCACGCGTTTTGTCGGATATACTCTCATCAAGCGAAATATCAGTCGGACCAAAGATAGTGGCCAATCCTGCGGTTCTTTTTTGTTGGAAATGTGTCAATTGTTCGTTCAATTCTTCCTTCGCTCTATTACGTGCTTTCCAAAATATCTGCATAAAAAAATATTAGATAGATTAAATTTTGCTAAAAAATTTATTGCACTTGTTAAATTCAAGAGAAAAAATCGCCAATATTTAGTTTAAATTTAACTGTGCAAAATAAAAAAAAGAGTCGCAGGGAAATTTTTATTATTTAGATTCTCATAAATATTTCTGGATAAATAAATTAAATTAGAATTTTCGGATAACTTACACAACATATATAAAATTAATTTACTCAATACTTTGACATACCTTTCTAAGAATTTCTTCTTTATCAGATTCCTTCAAGAGAACATCGTCTATTTCATTCGCAACATTTTCATCTACATTATGTAGACGTAATGGCTGAACAAAAAGTACTATTTATTATATCAACATTTATGTAAGTGTAAATGTCAAAAATAATATGAATCAAATTTGAATTTTGTTAAATGAGATAAAGCATCCTTAAAACACATTTAGATTATAAAGTTGTTTTATAGGAGTAATTAAAAGATAATGTAAATAATAATTATAATTACATATTGCAAAAAGTTAGTACAATAAATATAAAGAATGCAAAGTAAAAAAAATGTGTATATAAAAAAAGAAATTATAAATAATTTTAAGAGTTTTCTTTGTGTATTATCTATCAAGTAAAAGACTTACCGCACCAGGTACTAAGAAACTAGAATGAATCTCATATGCCCATTTTCTCATTTCTTTGGCATTTCCCTCCTTATATAAATCCGTTATCAAATAAAATAACTGTAAGAATATATCAATGTAAATATTTATAATTCACACTTTTACTTTTACTTTTTATATACAATTTTATATGCAATTGTATTTTATATCTTTAAGTACAATAAACAATCAATTATACATACCAGGCTAGAAGGATCACTATTAGATAAAACGTAATTAATAAATACAGCAAGATGTGCATGATGTCCCCACAACCTGGATAAAGATTGAAACGGTCCATGATCTTCCAATTGACCCTGAAAATATTAAAAAGTCAACAAGACCTGAAGACCTTGAAAAGCATTTCATACACGAATTTTTGAATGATTATCTTACAATTTCTTGATCACTAACATCATCTTCTTCCATTGACATAATTGGCTGTTGGAACGCTGGCAATCCAGGAATGATATCAGTTGCAAGTACCTATTACAAAAAAAGTTCTTATTATAAATAAGCTACATAAAAAGAAGTAGAGAAATAATATTTACATAATATAAATTATATATGTATATTTTTTATTGCATCTAACATTATAATCCAATATAGTTACAAAAATGAATCAGGACCCTCAATAAGAAAATCAATAAATGATATGCAATGTTTGAAAATAGATTAAAATCAATAAAATATTTACATCGTTTGGCGTAGACGAAAAGATATCTTGTCCTAAAATGGGGGCTGGATATGGTGGCGGTGGTGTCCCCGGTGGTGTAATACGCGGTAATTCATTGACATCTATATCATTGTGTTTGTGTCTTGGAGGTGATAGATCACTCATTGATTCAGATGCGATCAATCGTCTACTAGCTTCTGACGGAGATATCGCTGTAGTTCCTAATTGTTCCGGACTCGACTTTGTTCGTTGATGTTTGGTGAGCGCATTTGAAGCGCTCAAATTGGCATCCTGAGAAAACTAAAAAATAATGCATTACGAATAATTATTAATATATATAATTATGTGTGTGTATAATATATAATTGTGTGTGTGTGTGTATAATATATGTTACAGAGTTTGGCTATTTATTCCAAAAATAGTATTCTATTTTCATAAAAAAAATATTTATATAATTCGATTTATATAAAAGATTTTAGTATATATAAGATCAATCCTTATATAAAGATCGTGTGTGTGTGTGTGTGTGTAGTAGGTGTATATATATTTTTCTATAGAATATTTATTAAGTTTCATTTATATTCACTTATATTCTTATATATAATATTTATAATTTTTTCTTAACTTTAATTTAACTATAATTTAACTATAATTTTCAGTTTACTAGAGTTTATTATGTTTTAATTACAAAATTAGATAGTAAAAACAAAAAATTATTTGAATAATTACAAACAATTAGTACATTGTATAAGTTAATTTTGAACAGTCTGAGAGGGAGGGAATTAACAGTCATTTTTGAAATCTAAAATTTTCCAATTTTTAGATTCCCTGAATTTTTTATGACTTAGTTATTATGTATATACATTTATCAGCACGAGCATAAAACAAATATAAAACAATAGGCATTAATGTAATGGTATCGGATGATTAGGCTACTTACAGAGTTAGGAATACTGTGACTGACTGTGGTCGAGGGCGTTAAATGAGTCAACAGATGTCGATCCAGCTCCGGCTGGGTTGTGTTTTGCGTATTTACGACAGGTGGAGGTCTGGGAGGCAAAGGCGGTGGAGAGAGACTTTGCATGGATAAGGATTTACGCGACGGCAGGGGAGGTGGCACGTCTGTGCCACTGCCGTTATTTGAGAGTGGATAATAGCCCGAGGAGCACGAGGTGTTTGTTACCAACGAGCAAAGCTGTAAGATACAACAAAAGATTGCTGTTACCGAAAAGGCAAAGCTGTAAGACACAATGATGGGTTAGCAAAAGTGGGCGAAAGCTTCGGTGCATTCGGTAGATCGTTATATAAATTGATTTGTTGTCGGTGGTACAACTGGGAAAGAGATAATTCTAAAAAATAAAAAAAATGTAGAGTATTATATAGACAGTATTATATTTTTATTCATATTCTGAAATATGTTCTGTTCACTGAAATAAATTCATTGATCTATCATCCTCACATCATCAAAAGTGATATAATCGAGAAAAGATATTTATTTTCCGATTTTCTTGAAAGTTTTGTATATAAAAAAAAAATCTATATTTATAGAAAAATGTTTTCATTCAGAATTATTCATTTTCCACTTGTACCCTAGTAGTTTGTACCCTATAACAAACTATTCGGTATTAACCCATTTGCCACATTGATAAGATTAAATGTCAGATTTATGCAGGGCGTTTTCTTAGAACCTTGGCTATAACAATATACAGTTTCGAATTGAGTAAGAAATTCAATTCTTAATAAAAAGTTCAAATGAACATAGTATAAATAATACATTATATTGCATATCGTTTTTTAGCAAGCGCATGTTTATAGATATTTATTGGAGTTTTATAATTTAAAATTAATTTTTTTCTTTAATTCCATAAACTAGTGCCTCTTCATTTAATCACAACCTTTATTTTCGAATTCTTAGATGCATTAGATACTCAGATAACTAAATCTGTCGAAATCAGATTTTGCAAAGTGTCCGCTATAAATTTTATCGAAGGAAGACTATATATATACAAATTTGATATGGGGTTTGACATATTTGCAATGCTGGCAGAATACCAGCAAAAATTTAGCAAAATTCGACCACAAAAATCAAGCAGATTATGGCATATTCGCAACACAGTTTAACACAAATTAGCGGGTCTCTACCGGTAAAACGAGCAGCTACTGCCGACAATTGTTGGTATACGCCAACATTTTCCTTACTAAATCAGTTAACACTCCTCTCCAATAAAGATCTAGACAATTTGATGTTGAAGAAATTTATAACATACAAGGAGATGATATAGGGAAATGTGAGATAAATATGCAGACCTGTTCATTACTCGTGCTAATCGCTGCGAGTTGTTCCTGCAACGTACGCACTCTTCTTTCGGCACCCGCTAGCTCTGTCTGTAAAGTCGCGACATTGGCGTTTCCATTACCGGTGCCAGCCTTCGCCAACTCGCTCCGTAACTTATCTACATAACTTTGTTCTTTCTCCAACATAAGCTGGAATGTGTGAACCCTTTGTGTTTCCAATTGTCGCTTCTTTTCAAGCTGTAAAAGATAAGAATAATATTTAAAATTACAGTAATGTATAGACAATTAGAAAATTGTCTTCTAATTTTTTTCTAGCATTCGTTTATAATTAGAATCAAAATATCTCATCAAATGCCATATCTTACAAATAGCGTTCCCTCCACTTATTCAATTCTGTAATACTCTTTCACAATATGCTTCCTCTCGCTTATGGCTGGAAGAAATGGAATGCACGGAACATGTTCTTTTACTTACATCGACCGGTTGTGGACCCGTGATTCGAGCATTACACGAAGCACTGCCTGCTGGTGCGGTAGATGCTCTGTGAAGAGAGATGGTTGTTTGTGAAGGAGACATGTTTCCGGCCGCCGACAAACTGACGGGACGTTGATGTTGTTGATTCGCTACGGCGCCGATTATTCCGACTTGCAAACCGGATGCTGTCGTTGCTGTTGCTGTCGCTGTCGCTGTCCCCGTCACTGCCACCGCGCTGCTCGCTGCCACTGGCTTTTGCTGCACCGTTAATACCACTTGTGTCGATGCTGCAACAAAGTTGAATCCTCTCAAGCATGGTGTATATTTACAATATCTTAATATCGTATCACATTCATTCCTCCACTTTTTCATATTGTTTTCTTTCTTTTTTTACATCGCCTCTTTTACCTTCTTGTCCTTCACTTTAATGTCATACGCACATATATCTTCATTCTCATCCAGCAACTTATCTTATTTGGAATAATTTTATATAAAGCAAACATATTATTGCAAAATGTTAATTTTTGTCAGAATATTGTTCTTAATTGTATATTGAACAAAGTACATTGCGACAAAAAGATTTTTTTCTTTGTGTAAAATTATACCTAAAAAAGAAAGGGTATGTGCAAATGCTTTTTTCACTATCACTCTAGATGGATAGAAAGAAATTTTGAGATAATTTTTATTCTTTTTTAAACGTTTGTAAAAAATATAAAGTCTTTATGATTATATTAAATTTGTTTATTTATTATTACATTCTATCTCTTTCTCTTTTATTTCAATTCTCTAATAAGAATATATCGAAAATTTTAAACTAAAGAAATTAATAAATTTACTCTTTATTATAAAATTACCCCCAACACTACTAACAGTTTATAAATAAAAGAGTTAATAAATAAAACTTAAAAACGAATTTACAAATTCGATCTATATACAATCTATGTGATGTGCTATAAGAGAATAATAAATATTAAAATTCTTATAAGAATAAATAAAATCACTGTCTATAACTTGTGATATTGTTGAAAAATATCATATAAATAATAAATACGCATCAGAAAATAAACTTGAGTCATATCTGATATAAGTTTAGACACACACATGAGTGTATATATTTACATATTTATATAAAAATATTTCCATATTCCATTTAATGTTAACAATGATTACCAGACACAACTTGAATGCCATTTATCAAACTGAAAAAAATGCGATTTAAGCTACTAAGCCATTAAGAATCATGCCGCGCACGGTTTTATGCGATTCAGAAATATATCTATAGAACAAACATATAAACGTGATGTTAAAAGCCCGTATACGTGTCACGTCTATGTCGAGATGAAATAAACGACTGAAATCGTCACTGCTATAAACTTGCATGCTTACATCATTGGAAATGATTCTTATGCTTGAATTTTCGTGTGTGTGTGTGTGAGATTGTGTAAAACCACCGATGTACAATCATTCTTTTCATAAGAAAATTTTGATTAAAATAAAGATACTTACATAACTATTATTATTCATAAAAATATTATGCATATTATTCATTAAAAAAATCACAAAATAATAACATTTATAAATATTAGAATATCCAATAATAAATAAGATCTAATATAAAATTATATAAAATACAAAAACATTTCTTTCTAAAATACAATTCATTCTAAATGCACATTTCATACATTACAATATTATTAACATATATATTAATAAAAAATAAAAAGTAAAGATAGAAAAATATACTCACAAATAATACAATACCTCGCAACATCAATATCTCAATCTAATAAATAAAGGTTAAGGAAAAACAAGAAATACTTACATTTTATAAGGTGAACCACATCCGTATGTGTAGACTGCATCACGTTGACTCCATTCACCTTTAATAAAAATAAAGGAAAAAAAAACTACTTATAACATATGTAAAATTTTATTTGAATAATAAAGTTATATTATTTTTTTAAAATTTCTTTAATTCTTGAATCTTTTTTTCTTTCTATCTTTCCAATAATTGCATTTCAAGCAATTTAATATTAATAAAATTCTGTATGCACATGAAATAATAATTAAACATTTATATTCTTTATATTTTCTCCTATTCTATATCATCTCTTCTCTTTGCACTGTTTAATATTACTTCATATTTATATAACTTTTTGATGTTAGAATGAATCATAGAATAAATGTATATGTGTGTTATGTAATCAATGTAAATTAATTATATATATTATGCCCTATTTTTGAAAAATAATAACAATTATCATTTTAACATAGATTATCTTGCATATGACATAAATTTTAAAAAACTTAAAATTTTAGTCTACTTTCTACAAAAGAAAATAAAAAAATTACTGTTGCATTGTACACAACATTGTTCCAAGCATATTAATTTTTATCTGTAAAATTAAAATACAAAATGATTTTATTAAGAATCGCTTTATACATCTGTACAGATTGCTGTAAGATTAAAATAAAAACTTGACGTTAAAATATTAAAATATTATTGAAACATTATGTTAAAATTTATGTTAAAATTATTGAAATTTGCTTATAATCTGACAATAATTTATTTTGTATCTTGTGTAATATATATATATATATATATATATATGCAAGAAAAAGTTTTGACAAATAATTATCTGTGTATTGTAATAACAAAAAGATTGAGTAAAATCTTTGAAATTTAATGAAGAAAATATAGATGTACTATATTGTTATATTTAAAATGCTATTTTATCCTCTGTAACTAATAACTGAAAAACTTGATTAATGCTTTGATATTTATGTCAAGAAAAAGAATTCTAAATTAACCAAAAGATCTTACCATGTAAAACCTGGTTATAAATTTGGAAGGATTCACAATACATATATATCTACAAATATACTATTGGCTGTAACAATGTAATGCAAAAAACAACACGAGCACAAGATAAAAACAATCTACATGCAATTATATACATTAAGTGTTCCACTATATAAAATAAAACTTCTTCACAATGAGTGTAAAATTGTGCACAGCTATAATGAAATAATTAAAGTAAATAACACATATTAATGGAAAAGTAATTAATAATTAAAGAGATTTTTGCTATTCCTTCTTATTAAATTTCAAAAATTAACACATTTTTATTCACCTTGATTATCTTGTCACCTGCATGAAGACCGGCTCTTGCTGCTGCACCACCTGTAAAAATATTGTGTACGTAATAATCTCTAAGAACATATATGTACTCTAGTGTGTGTATGTGTATATATATATATATATATATATATATACATACATACACACACATACATACATATACATTAGGGTAGATCAAAAAGTAAGGCTCCCTGTTTTATTACCATTTTCATTTACATCTTATGCACAAATTGAACTTATAGTGTTAAAATAGAAACTAATGATTATTTTTCAATCTAATATTTGGGAAAATTTATATTCTTATTCTACTTTGTCATGAATTTGAAAGATTTTTTTTTCGAAATCTGGCTCTTATTGTGCATAAATGATAAATAAAAATCGTAATAAAACAAGGAAGCTTTTTGACCCACCCTAGTACAGTAATATATGTATGTGTGTATGTGTGTGTTAATAACAATAGAACAATATTAATATAACAATATGCAAAGATTAATGCAAATTAATGGAGCTTTAATGCGAACCTTCTTTTACGGATTGAACGTAGACTGGATTATCGCCAGAAACTTTCATTCCGAATCCAGCATCATCCTTGTATATAACAAGAGTGGCGATAGGTGCTGGTTCAATGGCTCCACCACTGATGGCGCCTGCCTGACCAGCCCCGACGCTGCGCCGCAGCGCTGCCGTTCCATTCATCCCTTCTTCGAACTCCACCCCGCCTCACCACTGTTGCTACCGACCTGAGATAATTCTTATAATGTATATATAGTTTCTTCCTTTTTTTTATTTTTAAATAAGTTAAATAATTCATTAGGCATCGATTACAAAAAGAAAAAACAGAACAATGTACCTGAGATGTCATAGATCCTACTTTAAAGTACACTTTGACCAAATTCTGATTAATTTATGTTAGATTATTATCTTTCATGTGAATGAAAAAGAATTATCAGTTTTTATTTTTTGATATATGGAAAAAAAGCTTTAGTTCACCGGCGATTCATTTACTGATATAAAATTGTCTACATTAAATTTTTAATTAATTCTTAATGTAATTCTTAATGATTATTTCTCTTTCTACATATGCATTAAACACAAATTAATAATTCTATTTACATTAACAAAATTAATTTTTGTTTATTTATTCAAAATGACATTAATATTGAATGTCAAGAGTGCATACTGCAAGAATATGTAATAAAGTAATATATGTGGATAACACCTAATCAATACAAATTATTTAAATTAGCTAAATCATAATTAGTTAAAACTTAAAATTAAAATAAAAAATGGAAAAATATTGGTTTTTTTTTTCAGAAAAATCCACATCTGGCAGTCAAAGCCAATAAGAGCTATTAGCACAAGTATTTGTATCATATAGTACTTGAAATATACCTCTCTGATAATTAATTCTCTTTAAATTCTTTGTAATTCAAGCTTATCCTTCCATCTTCATAAAGTAAAAGATTAGCAATTAAATAATTAACCAACAATTAATTGTCAATCTGAATAAAGATCAAAACTAATTTCACTGTGCAAAAAACAAATTTACATAGTACTGTAAGAGATTTATTTTAAATACTAGCATAAACATTTAATTAGGTTTGTACTAGCTCACATCTCTCTTTCTCTTTTTTCTTCTTTAAAATATATATGTATATACATTTCTTAAAATACATTCTATATCAAATAGATTTCATATAGATTTTGTTGTATAATTTTCAAGATTTTAAGTTCTTTTATGTATTTACTTTTTATATTTACAACAGCAATCACATGTATATACAATCTTATGTCACACTTATAGATGAACAATCATTTGTTAATAGAAATTATGTTATGACAATGAGAATAAAATAGCAATAATAAAATGTTTAATGTATTTCTGCTGGTTTATCCATATCAAACTTATAATAGGATTTTAAAGAATTGTATTTTTGGGATACATTGCAAGATGCAATATATAATTTTATATGGTACATTTTGTTTGTATCCATGAGAGCTTTTTAGGCAGAATATATAAGTAGATATAATGTCAACCAATTGGCTTTCAAATGGAGAATTTTTGAAATCCTGATAATTTTTTTTATTTAATAATCAATCATATGACATTCTATCTATGTGTGTCTCTTCCTGGAAAGCTCCTCGTGACATTTATTCTTACATCGTCATAATCATGATAAATGTATATACACACATGCACACATGTAGAAATTAAATTCGACCTATTTATTACAAACTCATATTTCAACAAAAGCTAGTATATTTACAAAATCAACAAAAAAAAATATATTTTAGCTTACATAATAATGTAATTATTTTGCAAATAAGATTATTTATAATTTAATTTTCCAAGGTGTAGTAATCCAAATATGATGCAGTAAATAAATAACCTATATATATAAAATGATAAATAGAAGAATATGAAGAAGTAAATTTAAATATTCTCAGAGTAGAGATTATTTAATAATTGATACACACACATCTTACATAGTTGAAAGAGATTACAAATACACAAATGTCATACTCAATCATGTGTCATTTTTCTTTGAAGAATGTAAATATGCATAAAAGCTGTTAAAAATTTCTATAAATCTAATAAAAGCATTCTTAACAAAAAAAAAATCTTATAAAAATATTTATCTAGAAAATTTTATACAGAATCATTCAAATATATGTCTAAATGTCCAAGAACGTATAGTAATATTAAATATCTAGAAATCTTATTCTGTATTAAACATATTTAAGAATAGGAGAAGATAATGAAAGCAATATTTAAGCTCTTGGAATTGAAATATCTCACGAACAATTTTCTGAAAATGTACATATAATATAATTTAAAAATCAGTAATAGTGTGTGGGGGGATAAGCAAGGTCAACAAGACATACAAGATGCTCAATCAACGATTGAGAAAACATGTAAACGACAAAATTGATTACAAGTAAAAATGTACGATATTTTGATTGGATTACCTTTCATTTAATCTATACTTGATGGCAGCAAGTAAATGTTAATAAGAAGTTTCAACTGGACGAGAGACGAGATGAGATGGGACGAAACGAGACGAGGCGGGACGAGGCAAGGCGAAACGAGACGATACGCGACGAAAAGAGACGAAACGAGACGACGCGACACCACACAAGATGAGACGAGACGAGAAGGGTATCGTTTATGAAAAAACCACAAAATGCTGTCGATGCGCGCGCAAGAATCTCTTCGACCGAGCAACCGGGCGTAAATATTATATCACGTTGTCACAAAAGGACACTCGATGAACATGGCTGGTGTGGACGGGCAAACCGTTCCGCCTTTCACGCGCACAGCATCCCACAAACGCGGGGCGTTTAAGCACCAAGTATCTCAAGAGGGTGATTCCGTATGTCCGAGATGCACGAATCGCGAAAAGCGGCACGCGGTACCGCCACGCGAACGAACGGAACGCGACTTTTTTTGCGAAATACGCATCGAATTCGAAGAGGAATTACGCTACTAACAAGTGACAGCCATCTTAGCGATGCATGGGCCACTACACAATACACAGTACACACTACACATTTACACGGAGGATGCCGTTATGGCAGATTCACATCGCATTCCTCCGATGTGTGACAGTTCGATATTCAATGGAAAACGTGAGTTACAACTGACATTTTCGTCTCTAGAAAACAAACTCTTTTATCGAACATATAGAATTCGATGTAAGTTTTTTCTCCATTGTTTATCGATGATCTTGTTAGATGTATTGATAGAAAACCTTTTGAATGCTTCTCGCGCCAGCAGCCAATTTGCATGTCCAAGAAAACTTGTATGATCAGTTGATTGGCTGCTGTCGTAAGAAATTTTTGGAAACTTTAAAAATTCTCTAGTCGATAGCCAACCAGTGCATCCGACAAATGACAGATGTAATATCATAGAATGATGCCTTAAACTGCGTCTTGACGTAAGAAGATAAGAACTGAAAGCGTTAAGATGATCTTGTATAACAAATTTAATAAAAATTAATAAAAGAAAAATAGAAAAAGATATTGATGTAAAATTGAAATATCCGTATAATTGAAACATATACCATATAATAAACATTGATAAACAAATATCTTAACCTTCGATAAAAGTCACATTGCAAGGAAAAAAAAAATAAAGTTTAAAAATTATTTATCGCGCCAGTTGTCAAATTTCAAATGCGTACATACTAGAGTGCAAGTGATCCCTAATTTACTATATATATGTGATTTTAGAGGACACTATAATTCTTTTACACGTCAATCAAGATAAAAGGAGAAAAAAATTTTAATTAAAGAGAAAAATGAAGTTATGATATAGATACATGTTTATATTAAATACTAATACTTGCATGTAATACTAAGTATATAACTAAAAAGACAAATATATTCAACATTTCTATTTTTTTCGAGCCATTCAGAAAAGGATAAAAAAAATCATAAGGTAACATAATGTCTAAATTTGGTCCACCAACAAAGTGATATTTGGATGGCTTTGAAACATCATAAAAATTGACATGAGAAATAATGTCAATACTAAGGATGTCTGTACAATTCTTTGGTATGCACTTTGGCCAACTAATATCTTCTTCCTTACCAAACGTAATGGCAATACCTAATATTTTATGATTCATAAAAGTTTTTGGCTCTGACAATTTCGAATAAAGGATATTAAAGTGCATTGATGTAAATAATCCTGAACACAGGATTTGTTTCCCAATAGTGTGTGCAGTAACGACACTATGCGGTATCCTGTCAAACATGATCTGCAACCAGTCAGTTGTATCTTTCTTGGCAATATTACCCAATTTGGAAACATAAGCGCTGTAATGCTGACTCGCATTTAGCAAAGAGTCCTTCATGAAGAAATGCATAGTCAGATTCTGTAGTTCCGTGCACGATAATGTGGTGAAATTTTTTAATAATAATTTGGCGGAGCATTTCAATTTAACATCTTCACCAAATGCAATAATATGCCTGTTAATTTGATCGCACTCTCCATTTTTCCCAGCCAAGGGTAATGTAAGAAATCCATCAGTTTTGTTGAAAAAAATCTCGTTGCTTTTATTAGCACGAGAAATGCCGAAAATGATCGGCTTACCCATTATGTAGCCAGGATTTCCACTACGAGCAAAGACTTTTGTTTTATTCACGTCTATCCAATTGTATTGGACCTCAAAATATTGATAGAAAGCATGAGATGCATTGCCTATATCAAAATATGCGTCAATGTTGCTGATTCCAGCAGAACCATTGTGAGTAATTATATATTTCAGTCCCTTTACAATGTTGAGACAGGTGGAGTTCATGCAAAAACTTGATATTCTGGTTCCATTGCATGCAGAAAATGAGTTTCGACAATAATGACTCTTTATTGATAAACAAATATTGCTTCGGCATGCCTAAAAATACAATTTTTGAAATTAACTTTAATAGTAAATGAAATAATGAGAAAATACTGCAAAAAATCGAATTAGAAAAAAATATAAAAAATATAATTTTTGACTGTAGGGTACTTTATCATTGATTTTGTCAAAAATTATTTTGAAATAATATTGCAATAATTTTATTGCAATAATAATAACAGAGAAGAAAAAAAATATAAATTTCATAATATGTTATTAATATTTTTATATACATATTTTTCTTTTTCTAATCTTATATTCAATAAGATAATATTATATGCGACATTATCAGATTATTTTTTTATTTACTATTCTTCTTATTTATTAATTATTATAATGCATTCATCAATTTCCTCTACTCATACCATTTATGGAAATTTGAACAAATTTTATATCAATTATTTTGATTTAAAATATATTCAAAATATATTTAAAATATATATACACACATATTTTAATACAAATTTTTTTATTTTAATACTGTACCTGTTTTCGAACGAATGTGTCGTTAAATAATGGTAAGGACTTAATAACTGTAAAGTTATTGAATGTCATAGTGAACAAATATTGATTCATATTTGTCAAATCATTTTGTAGGCATGTACCTTTCCAATTTTCCAAATATCTTAAAGTCTTCCTAAACGAACAGATTTCAGTAAATCCAGATTGTAAAAGGTCTGAAATAATATGTATATATCTCATTAATAAATGTTTTTTTATCCTCTTCTCTTCTCTCAGTCTTTTTTTATTATTTATAAAAATAGCTATTATCATATTTTCATTATTTTACCTATTGATTCAATAGATTTATTTTGTAATTTCCACAATATATCTCCATGTTGATAATATTTAGACAAATTATATTTGGTTAATCCTGCACTATGTTCTATTTTCCATTTGTATTTATTTTGTATCACTTTCCACAGATCTTTTTCATTGTTTAGTACCTGAAATAAAAAATATTTATTAGCAATAAATTAAAAATTCATATGTGATATCAAAGGAAGTATTAAAATGATATTTTGTGTATCAATGTATATACACAGGGCAAATAGGAGAAATTTTTACAAATTACTTGATTACAATTATATTTCTTTAAGTATGTGCATTTAACAAGGAAAATGTTTTTTCAGTTAACAAAAATTATTCAGATAAATAACATAAAAGGTTTTCTTTTAAAAAAATTAGCTGATAAATAGAATTATTCTTCTAGAAACATGTATTTTTTATTAATAAAGAATGTATGCGAAACTAGATCTAAGAGCTTTATAAGTGTGTAGCGAAGAGGGTAGAAGTTTAAAAAAAAAAGAACTGCTCTATTTGTATATGATAGATGCATTATGTAATTTACTTACCAAATCATTGTCGATGTTATATGTAGATGGAAGATTGTCATATAAAATGCAAAATAAATTATTTCCAAGTTTTTCAAGAATAAAAGCTGTGTTGTTCCATTGTATCAAATTTCGATTGTAGCAATACCGACTATCATAAACTTTTACATGATAATTTTGACAGTGCGAAAAAGCAGATAAATGAAATTGATTGCAATCTGTGTCGCAGCAGCAATTGATATCACAAGAAAATTTCTGTACAAACAGAATAGAAGATTGTTTATATAATAAAAATATAATAATCATAAGAGTTTTTTTTATATTGATTAATACTTTTTCAATTAATATTTCTTTATATTGAAGTATACAATGTCATTATTCAAATGTATACTAAAATATTTCTTTTATTTATTTAACACATATACACACATAATTCAATATTTTAGATTAAAATTAATCAAATATTTATGTACATACAATCAAATTGCATTCGCATATTTCTTTTTCTTCAAGTATAAGAACTTCATCATTATCTGGATGTACAATTGGCGAGGATATTGTTATTGAAGTTGATTCTAATTCTTCTTGTTCTGTTATATTAGAATTTATTCTTGAAGATGTTATCTCTATGGGAATAATAGTAGTAAATAGATTATTCTCTTCTATATCATTTGATGAAATTTCTAAGTCAGATAGATTAATTGTAGGATTTTGTGTATATATAGTTGAGTCTATTGGTTCGTTACAATTTGTATCATTTATACAAATTAATGTATCTTCAGTTTTTGTTACAAATACCATATTGGTATATGTTAGAAATAGTACTAAAAAGAACATTTTGCTGCAAAAAATATATTGATATTATTCAAATATATTATCGTAGAAAATTTATTCTAAATTATCTATCACTTTTTATACAATGCAATGATACTTTTACTAAAATTCGATTATTTCTGTAATTCTGTCTTTCATAATTAAAAACTAATTTCTTATATGATTTGTATTTACCTTCACAATTGTCAGTTCACAACTGGCACCCAAATTTATCAAAATTTCTTGCCAGGATATGCAAATCAATGATTACTGTTCCCACACTTTGCGTAAATATTTCAAATCTATCTAATGTGTTGATCAAAACACTTGGTGACTTCAATTGTAAACTTCGTCCCAAGAATTTGTCATAGAGTCTGTCTTTCCAAGTACCTATACAAATTATTACCGAAAGAATGATAATAATAAGTTTTGTTACGCAAAATTTTAAAATTTTACGTACTTAAAATTGTGCATACCAATAGGTTTCCATGTATGACATTCTAATATGTGCGAACCAGGAGATAATGGAATATTGTGTACTCCATATGAAAGAAATAATATCCTTCCATAATTATCTCTACAAAACACTTGCAATAATAATTTCGGAGAATTTTGTAAAGTCTGAGTTGTGTAATGCAAATCTATAGGATGGTCCCAGATTGGATTATTAGTGTAAATATCGCAACTTTCTTGTGTTTGTCCTTCTTCTTGTCCTGATACAATTTTCCAACCATTACCTAGAAGATAACAATAAAAGTAAAAGTTTCTTCACATATCCAATAATTTCTTATAAAATCTTGAGTCTATTCACCTTACCGACATAAAAATTCCATTTGCAGAGTAAATGCGATTGTTTAAAATTCTTTGCGGATGAAATATGCCCAATTATATGCAATTCGGCCATACCATAAAATCATACTGCTATGACTTATCAAATATACAAAATATGCTAATTATTTATAATACATCTATTCATTAAGATTTTGATGAAAGAACAACAAATATGCAACATTTCATTCAGGAAATAACTTCTGTTTTGTGAAGAAAATCTAAAGCTTTTAAAATAGTATTTAAAAATAAAATTTTTAATTTTTATCTAAAAATTTTATTGATTCTTATTTTTGACTATCTTTAAGATTGAGGCGAAGCTGTATTTCTTTTTTTTTCAGTTGATATTAAATTAATGTAGAAAGACAAGTTAAAAGATGAATTAATTGTAAGATATTTTTTTGTAATATATGTGTTAATATATATATTTATATTGTATTTTACGCGTTATATTGGATATAAATCTTTTCAATTAAAATTCTAGAATTAAAATAAGATTTTTATAAACAAAAAGCTCGACTTTCTATATTTCACGACCAATATGCATTTCAATGTTGACAGACGCGTCGTCATGGCAACAAGTTAGTGACAGACAGGCTTATTCCTTTTATTTACACTTTCTGCACTCAGGTCCTCGATCAGTTTACCGCATGCAGCAGATTGCATCAAGATGAACACAGCCTCTTTTTTTTTCTTTTTTTTTTTGAGAGCTGTGCAACAAGAAATACATAAAAATGTGTTTATATAAATACAATGTCACATGAATGCTTGTCAAAAACACATGTTCGGAACTTTAAAATTTTTCTTTTTAAATAGCCAATTGCGTGATATTATGTCTCTACTTATCTGATGAATTATCATATAAAATCGAAGGAAAAAAAAGAGGGAAAAGGAATCTAAATATTTGTAATATTTAAATGAAATGGGATATTTGTGAAATCTAGCATTTGCGATGTGTAAGTCACGATCTATATCTATATTTAATATATTTCTAAATAGAGAATGCAAGATATATATGAAGGGAGTTATCAAAATGTTTTGAAATCTTGGTTAATTCCATTTAATTATATTTTTGCTCCAAAACTATGTCATGAAGAGCGCAGTATGCGTTATTTTATTTTTTATTTTCTGAAAAAAAATACACACTGACTTAAATGGCAAACATGTCATTAGCTTTCGCCCACATAATTCTTGTTTTTCTCATTTTCTGTCGCTACTTAATTGTAATTTTTGTGTTTCTTTCGTCTCTCTTTCTTCCTCTCCCATTCACACGACCATTCATTCAACATTGCTACTTCTCTTTCTTCAATCAGATCATTCAACTGTTATATGCTTAAGGTTTAGTTAATGATATTCATTAACTAAATCGTTTTTAGTTAATGATTGTTAAGATTATTGTAGGATTATATATTAATTAGTAATCATTAGAATATAATATAACTGATGTACACATGTATCGTTGCGTGTCTATAATGGAGAATATATGAATACCTGGATCCTTGGATTCGAATATTAGATGGAGAGGTCATAAATTTTTTTTATAAATAGATAATTGCGTTTCTAATTTCCGTAAACTCCATCTCGACCTCTTTAAAATTCTTGTTTTCTAAAATTCATAGGTATACAAATATTCGTATATATGTTTAGCGAACTTATTAGGTCCATGAATTTCTAAGTCCTTGGATTAAAAATCCTCGACTCTTTAAACAATTAGAGCCTCGAATCTTTTGGATCCTTGTATTCTTAGATTCTTGGATCTGCGAATCCTATGATTTTTCACAGTTCAAATAATTTTTGCATTCCATCCTCTTTTTACAGTTTCTATATGTTTCCTTTCCGATTGGAAGTATGTGTATATACATTGTTCATAATTCATACTACATGTTTCATTTTTAACCGTTCAAACATGACGAAATCTCCGTCGCACATCTTTTTTTTACGTGTGTGACACATTTATTTCACGATTCTACGCGCGCGCGCATGTATATGAAGTGTGTGTGTGTGTGTGTGTGTGTGTGTGGGTGTGTGTGCGCGCGCGCGCGTACGCGGATGTATAAATAATGTGCGCGCGCGATAAGAGTATGTATCTCTCACATACGCATGTCACTTTTATATATATACGTGTGTATGTATGTATATATGTATGTGTGTGTACATATATATGTATACATATATGTATGTGTAAAACAGTTCCAAATAGAAATAATATTTGCCGATTAAATAATTCGGACAAAAATTTCGTTATTTTTTTTTCTTTCTTTCTTAAAAACGTACAACAATAATTCAGTCTAATACGTTCCAAAGCACCAATTTATAATTATAGTCGACCATAAATTCATACATTTTTTTTTTAATCTCGCCATATCAATAAATTTTCTTTCCGTTTACACTTTTCACTAAAGAGACTAAAATTGCACCTAATGCAAATAGAACTCATGCGAAAGCCGATGAAGAACTTTTTTTTTCAATTGTCTGTGTGATTAAATGTTCTGTACATAAATTAACGTTCGTAAACGTTACTAAATATAAACGCACTTCTGAGTGTAATGAAAGAATGCATCAAAGGTTTATGAGATATCATGAATTTTCCGCAGCAGGAATTTACGAAGGATGTGTACGGCATTAAGCGTTTTCTAGTATCATTGACATTTGCAGTGGATATCGAGAAAGATTTAGTATCAAGAAATTACGATGTTAAGGAGATCTAAGGAAATAAGAATCAACGAGATACTAAAAGATCTGTGCGCTCATGTATACCGTTTTTAATGTTTATGTGCGTGCACTTGTATTATTGTGTTCCCCCTGTAGTATAAACGTGAATGTTTTACATGAAAGTATTAGTAATAATAGTAGTAGTAGTAGTAGTAATAGTAGTATAGCGGTAATAGAGTAATAATATGATAGTAGAGTGTAATAGCGATAGAGTATCTCAATAATAATAATAATGATGATAATGATAATAATAATAATAATAATAATAATAATAATAATAATAATAATAATAATAATTATAATCATAATAATATGTATAGCAGTATCCGCGCGCATCTGCGATAAAGTAATAATATTAGTAACTAATCTAATATTAGTAACAGCAGTAATTGTCATAGTTAATAATAATAGTAGTAAGAGAGTTTCTTATGCAAGCAACAAATGATGTTTGCAAGGCTGACATCGAATTTCGTTTTTATGATAATCCTTGGAAGCTAGCCGATAATTTGTGACACAGACACTTGCCAAGTGCAAAGATTTTTTTTTGGTAGTGCGAAAAAAGCGACCGAAGTTTCTCTCATGGATCTCAAATTTCTCGGGTTCTAAGATGTCTTGAATACTAGATACATTTCCTAATCACAAATCGAAGAAACTGCGACAATAACATACCAAATCATATAGCGTCAATCAAATTAATAAGTCATGAAATTTTGAGTCATCATTTTTCATATTACATTTGTTACATGTCTTTTTCGAAAAAAAACTTTCCAAAAAATTTTTTTAAGTTTGTAAAGAAATGTAATATAAATAAATGTATCCTATTGCGAAATGTTATATCACTTCTACTCAAAGTATCTTAGCATGTTGTTATCACAAGATCTTCGATCGCATACAACTTTTCCGACAGACAAGATGGACAGACACAGAGATATGACGCGCGTAAAAATGTTTAGTGCTCTTAACTGATTACGAATGTGAGCGCCTATTTGTGTATATACATGTATGAATACATCCACATATCAAATATATATATATATAAATATATACACACACACACACACACACATACATATA
The DNA here is from genome assembly GCF_021464435.1 of Cataglyphis hispanica. Lineage (NCBI taxonomy): Eukaryota > Metazoa > Arthropoda > Insecta > Hymenoptera > Formicidae > Cataglyphis > Cataglyphis hispanica. The sequence continues at coordinate 452,426 of NC_065966.1, read as the reverse complement.
TATATATATATATATATATATATATATATATATATATACACATACGCGTGCGTATATGTGTGTATATATATATATTGACGTATTACAGTTTTTAAAAAAACACAGAAACTCGATTCTACACTTGGCAGTATTCTGAACAATCGCCCGACAGGCGTTTAAGTGTTTCACCTTATCGCGCTTTTTTTTTTGTCTCACATGCGGTTCTTAAATCTCGAAAAAGATGACAACATCTCAACAAGACGAGAATGACGTAGACGGTAAACGTCCTTGGCAGTGATCGTAGAATTGCGTGTTCATTTTTGTCGTTTCTTATGCCTTTTTTCAATCGCTTTATTAAATGTGTTTCGTGTTACGCGATTTTAACAATCTTTCTTTTGCAACTAAGCAGTATGTATTATAAGCATCGTTAAGTTCGAGGAAAGTAAAGCGAGATTAGCTGGAACGTGTTTTATGTAATATAACTTGTCGCATAACTTGGATTCCTATATCCTTGGATTGTTAACATTCTTTAAATTCATAAATTTGATAATTATATTAGTGATGAAGTTATTTTATTAAATCCTGGGATATTTAATTTTTTTTTCAAGTTCTTAGATTTCTTGAGTTTGAGAATCTTTTACTTAGTTTAATTATAATTATTTGAGATCCTTGAAATATATCAATTCTTTCGATTCTTGAATTCTTGTATCTACTAGATTCTTTTAATATTGAACATTATTTTTATATGTTTATTTTAAAATAGTAAGATAAGGAAAATAAATTATTTTTAAAATTTTATTACAATATTATTTAAATTATTAAAAAATAATTGATATCAAAATATAAATAATAAAAGACAAATTTTGACTTGAGTTTTATCTTGTTTTAATTTATTTCTTCTCAATCTCTTCTAATGAAAGTTTTGCTAGTATATACATGGAAGAAGAAGAAGAAGAAGAAGAAGAAGAAGAAGAAGAAGAAGAAGAAGAAAAAAAAAAAAAATATATATATATATAATTTTACTTTATATAGAATAAAACTACATAAATAATAATATATGTATGTGATTAAGTACTTTATGATATCAAGAATCTACGAAAGTCAGATTTGAAAGAATCGAAAGGACTACAAAATTAAACGTTTGTGAATTCAAGGATTAATTTTTCGAGGGATTAAGAATCCGAGAATCTTGGAATCCAAGAATCTAAAAATTCGAGTATATCGAGAATTCAAACTCTTAAGAATAGAGGAAGCCTTAAAAATCTAAAGATCCAAGAATCCAAGAATTCTTTATCATCATCTGTATTCATCCTTTAATTCTAATCATTAGAGATTAAGTGTGTTATTATATTCTGTTATGATTTCTGCAAACTATAAGAACTTCTTTCATAATTCTTATTTAACTCTCATCTTACAATCCTCGCATTTAATAATTATTTTTTCAAAATGTTCTATCAACTATAGCCATTCTTAATAATTTACTTTCGCAGTCTATTCTTTATGTCTCCCACCTATCTTGCCTTTTACCTTTCACTCACTCACTCTTTCTCTCTTTTTCTTTTTTCTCTATCTTCATCGTTACAACAACAATGCGCCAAACTTGCGTGATTTCACTTACAATTTTTATTTTTAGCAAGTGTTTCTTCTTTTTCATTAAAAGATTAAGACGGACGGTTAATTTTCACGTATTTTTCTTTATTTTCTGTTTGTGGTGAGCCGATATCCGCTGCTGAAGGCACAAGGCTTTGCACTAGAACTCGGTCACCTAGCTCATTCATCTACGACCTACTACCAAACTAGCCTCGCGTTCTTCTAGAAATCATCTAGAAATAAGATTTATGGAAGATTTAAATCTCAAGCGGGAGCATATATAATACATTGATTAATTAATATCTCGACAAAAATATCTTGATAAATTTTAATAAAACAATTTAGACAAATCTATTTTTAACGATTATTTTTTTTTGCAATTAATGTATCTTCTAATACTGTTTCAATTTTTAAACTATGAAAAATATGTACAAGAGATCTTTGAGAACATAATAATAAATGCGAAACATTTTACTAATGATAATAATAAACAAGTATTTTATGGATATCTAATTATTATTTTAAAAATGCAACCGCTCGAGAATTAATTCAAGTCACAACAAATTTCATCACTTCTGTTTTACTGTATTTCTTATTTTATTGTATTTCTAAATAATCGATCGCCACATCAGTTTCTCTCATTCGATTGCTTTCGTTATTTCCATCAATTTGGAATGAAAGGTGATCGACTTTTCTCAAGCGTATCATGTATCATTCGTCATTTCTTAACTATCTTATAAAATTTAATCTTCGATTGTTTATAACGAATAGAGGAAGCCGACTTTAAATTTCGATTTATTCGATCGAAAATTGTAGCGTAAATAATAAATAACATTCAAAATAATTGTGGAATTTTTAATTTCTTGAATTCGTTGATTCTCAGATTCTTAATTTTTTTTAAATTGACAGTTTTTTTTCAGATAATAGCATACAGAATAAATAATCATACATACACACACACGCGCGTGCACGAACAAAACGTAATAAACTATAAATTACAATATGTTCACTGTACAATTTTCGACTCAATAAACGAATTTAAAATTGGTTTACTCTATTTACTTAAAATATATATATACATATATATATCTTTTCCTTAATAAAAAAAATATTATGTATTCCCATATTTCTGTTTGAGAATAATCAGAGTGTCTTATATCAGTTGCCCCATAAAAAAGACATCAGTATTCTTCATGAATATCATTATAATTCCTCGCATATTTTTGTAGGACGTCCCACATATATACATATATTTCTTTTTTTATATATTTTAAGAACATATTTTTTTGTTAAAATTTTAGCATGAACGATGTGTGTATGTGTAAAAAAGAACAATACTAATATACGACATAAATATTCTTCTGTGCTTTCTGCATTACTTATTTTATGAACATTGTATTTTCGTAAAAAAAGTAATGCATATTAAACAGTTTCTGTTTTATAACATTTAACATGTTATATTGCGTAAAAAATATATTTCTCGCGAAAATAATTTCATTTTTCTAGTCCTTTACTCCTTTTTTTAGGGACGTCCTAAACATTTTTATGATCTGTATTAGTAAAAATATTAATATATAGAATTCCAAGACGCGTTATCCTGCTGCGGTGTAGATCCTCTTCAACCTTTGACTCCCTAATTTTCTCGCCTTTGCTCTAGTCTCTCTCTCTCTCTCTCTCTCTCTTTCTTTCTTCTACGTACGCGCACACATGCATGCTCCTCGCACTCTCTCCCTCTCTCTATATGAACAATGTTATGCTAGCAAGATATATTATGCTGTATGTGTATGCGTGATATAGACTCTATGGTATTGTTATGTACCGTTTCTTTCTTTAACTTTGCGCTCCATTTGTGCGACGCTGCTCAACAGCGAACACTTTACAGGCTTTATTAATCTTTGCTCTTTTTACGGTCAAAACTTGGGAGAATATTGTATATTACTGTTGACTAAAGATTTTAATTCTCGAACTTTCTTTTTGCGAGCGATATCGCCGATTACTTAAATAATTATTCTTCGTCATTATCACGATTCTCCTATTCTCACCCTGTTACTATATCCTTCTATTTTCCCTCCCTTATATTAAGCGCATTTGTCACTATTCACTTTCTCATTAATGACAAATGTGATTCATCTGACATATCAATATATCTTATATCATATAATACATTACATTTACATATCGATTGTATGTAAGGAAGTATCCAGGTAGGAGACATAGCGATAAAATGTAAATTGCAGGTAGCTTTCTTTATATATCTTCATTCTCTGTACTCTCGTTCTCTATGTATCACAGCCTGGGCCGCGCCACTGCCTTTCTCTTACAACAATGTATAATTATTTTTTATGCTTCCTCTCCTATTCGAAATGCACATGTTTCCGCACGTTTCCAATATGCAGGGCTTTTTCTTCTTCTTCTTTCTCAAGCCGACCCTACATGATTCGCGTGGCTTTACGTGAACAGAATATGTGATTTCACGAGAAAGAGAAAGTACCGATATAGTTGTGGCTAAAAGTGGACATCAGTTCGATTTAAAATATTTTTGATAGATGAATATTATGAAAGTTATAGATTTTATTAAATAAATGGCTAGATTTTTTTCCAAAGATCAGTTTCTATGGATCATACTGATTCGATATCGTATCGTAACGTTTATTTGATGTTATGAATCTTTGATAAATAAAGCCTTGATTATTCTGTTTTATAGTACTACATGAATCAACTCTTTTATCACAGATATATTTTTTTCAGTTTGATAGTGTATATCCTCATTAATATGTTGCTCTTAAATGAATTCATCATTTGTCTCATATATCATTTTCATAAATCTTTGACGCTTTTCTCTCTTTTTTTCACAGTTTCACATCCATATATCCAGATCTGTAAAATACAACTTCTTTTGCGTCACATATGAATCACGCGAAAGGTGCAGGGCCGGCTTGTTTATACTTATCCTTACAAACTATATAAAGATCGATCAGTCCAGGATGATACCTAGAGGTGGTCGATCATCGAGAAAGAACAAATGATCGTAATGAATCTAGAACAGCGTCTGATACAATATGTTGACTTGCGACGGTGAGGCAGTGGCATAGTGGTGCACTAGTACAAGAGTCGCGCAGGCCGTTTTCCACGTCCATGCGTCCATCGACGCCGTTGTTGCTGCTGCTGCTGCTGCTGCTGCTGCCGCTGCTGCTGCTGCTGCTGCTGCTGCTGCTGCTGCTATTACGACGTCAAAAAATTTGTCCAGCCGATCGGCGCAATTGCCGTTAATCGGCGACTGGGAAACTAGGGCACCACGTCCCAGATTTCGGCGAGGAAAACTGGCAGCTTCTTGTTCTTAAATTTCAAGTTCAAGCACATCTCACTGTTTTGATTGCCAAGGGTTCTAAGTTCGGTTAAAACTGACAGAAGCTTTGCGAAGATCGTACCAGACTTCGGCCGACGACGATTATCTACGTACGCTTTCAGCGTTTTCAAATAGATTTCTTGAAGCTTCTCCACCTTTCTACTTTCCAACAGATTGGGTCTCTCTGCAACACAATAATTATTATTAAATTAAAATTATATGAAATGATAAATAATGGGATTGGAATTCAAAATACATTATTATTATATATGTGTTTCGTTGATAGAAAATATGAAACAATGATCTCATTAAAAATATTCAGCCCTTTCAACATATTCTATATAAATTAAATAAAAATAAACAAACTCTAAAAGATAAGTTTCTTCTCTTTTGCTAAGACAATTATTTACATTTATAGTTGAAAAAATATATATAAAGATTATTGAAAAGAATTTTGAAGAAGATGAAGAGATATTATTATTAATATGTTTTGCACCATCATATATGAACATCACTTTTATGGATATTAAAAATTTAATATAATATATATACACCTGAAAAAATGACGATAGCGGTGAGTAAAGCGTACTCGGCATTGTTGACTCTCATGGCGTACATTTGACGGCAGAATCGTAAAAGATCCTCGATGGTTTCTCCCATTCCGGCGACATTGTAGCTGTCACGCGTATATGGTTGATTGTTAGCAAAAATGATGCTATCAGTTTCTACATCATATTTTCTTGCCATTCGTAGCATCATCACTTCACTGGAACATGCTTTCAACAGGGTAATCTGATCTTCGCGCAACAGCTCATTAAAGCCAGGTAACCTCTTCGAGAACTCAACGATCAACTGCACGGTCAGAATCGTAATTTCAGTGATGTGTCTGAAACTGTAGTCACTCGGATCTTCGCCCTCCAGTGGTTGATTCTGAAAAACAAAATGTGTTACATTAAGTGCTAAATTGCTTATTGCATCACTCATTAAAAACATGAAATTAAAAATGTATACAAGATTTATATAATTTGTAAAATTTATCCAATTATAGATTAATATGTACATAATAACGTATTTTTATTTAAAATAATAAATGTACGAACAAACGCATGTATTGCATTGCAGATTTTTTGTATTCAATCTTTTTTAAAAAGTTTGCAATATGTAAGAAGATAATTAATGAAGAATTTATAATATAGACAATACACACAGTTCAATACAAGATGCAGGGTACATACCGTAATCCTTTTCAGATCCTCTTCGCTTGGTTGCTCAAATTCACATTGGAAAGCCACAAGCCTGTTTATTAGTTCCTCTTGTTCAGGGCTAATAGGCTTGACACAGGTATAAGGGCTGACAGAAGTGAGAATACCACTACTTCCAGACACAGGCAATGATTCCGTTTCTGCTGGCTCGATTTTCACGCCCATCTGATCACCTATTCCAGCGGTACCTGGTGAACCATTCATTGTCGTACTGTTTGGTTTGTCCTTTTCCTGCAACACATTATAAAGACATAAATAAACAGTAAAAATGTAAGTAATGATGTCACAGTAAGAAGAATCTATAAATGTAAGAAATTAAATACGTAAATATATTTAAGTAATCTCTAAAGTAATTTAAACTTTTTTCTTGATTGAAATATAAAAACATATATAAAACACATATATATTAATAAATATAAACATATATATAAAAATCTGTTTTAAAGAGCTTCACAAAAATATCCACATTTGAAAGATAATGTAACATCTTCAAAAGAAACACTGTATAATATAAAATACTTTATTGTTGTGCATTCTACCTTCTGTGCTTTCTTCTCCTTTCTCTTTACCGCACATTGATACTCGGGCACAACGCATTCTGGTCTCATACCGACCGTCAAACATTTCTTTAATCTGCACTCCTGACACTTGCGTCGCATATACATGTCGATTTCGCAGCCGTTGCCATACTTGCACTGGTATACAGCGTTTCTAGTGATACTGCGTCTGAAAAATCCTTTGCAACCCTCGCACGTTAGAGCATTGTAGTGATAACCAGACGCACGATCGCCGCATACAAGGCACAATTCTTCCTGTTGCCGTGGCGTGGGTCCTTTCCTTTTCTTTGCATCACATCCTTCATTAGTACCGCTTCCATTGCCACCACCACCTCCACCACAATTACCACCCCCGGAATTATTTCCATAACCGTTTATTGAACCTGATTGAGACAGTTCGTCCCTACCTGAAATATAAAATATAAATTTGTATTGACAAAAGTTTTGAAATATATTTGAATTGAGTTTTGAAATAATTTAAATCGATTATAGTATTATATGTTTGTTGTAGATAATTATTGATAGGCTCAAAATCTTTTTTCTCTCTTTTATATAAATTAGATAATAGATCCTTTCCTAATTGTTTTTGTTGTTCACATATAATAAATAGAAATTGATACTGATATAATTCTAATGAAAAAAATATAACTAATAAACATTTCAAATAAATAAATTTTCAAATTTTAAATTAATTTATATTGTCTTTTTAATATTGCAAAAATTAATTGTAACCATTGCATTAATTATATATATTGCGTTAATTAGTATAATATTTTTATGTTCATAAACAAATAGTTTACAAGAGCATATGTGCATTTTTCATGAATATTTGCAGGCTTTTTAGCATTTGCAGGTGTTTTATAAATATATATGTAAATATAATAAGTATAATATAAATAAATTTGTATTAATTCATACTAATGTAACAATATTTTTAAATATTAAATATTATTAATTATTCCTAAATTTTCAACACAAAAATATTATATTAATGTTATTATATTTAAAATATTATATTAATTTTTTTATATTTAAAGACATTGGTTTTTGAAAGATATGTTCACTCCTCTCTTTTTCCGTTCCACTTATATTATTAATATATTAATTTTCTACTTATAACGTTAAAAAATTAAGGTTATGTATGCTTTATTAAAATTAATATATATATATATATATATAATGTAATGTGCAACATCCAAAATACCTGATATCAAATATTATTGCGAAAATGGCAATTTATGATATCTAAAAAAATATATATGTAGCAACTCTTCCTTCCTACTAACTGGATAGGCAAACAGGTTTCCATAACCTTTATAGCGATATCATTACGCGTCTCTATTACTTCTTTTATCTATTTCCATTCGCCGAGTGAGGCGTAGGCAAGTTAGAAGTCATGGCCGGTGAAAGTATGAACATACTACAGAGAGAGATACGCATACACTCTTCGATACATAAATATATATATGTGTATAAATATATGTGCGCATTGAGCATAACAGAGGCTAACCTATGTATGTAAATATATATACATACATATGTAAACATGCCAGTGAGCTTCATAGTATATATATTGGAGTAATCTTTTTCCTTAACTATATCCTATAAAGAATCGAAGTCAAAATTAGAAAGAGACAGGTATATTTTTGAGATCTCTCTCTCTCTCTTTCTCTATTTCTTTTTACGCGCATATCATCTGAACTAAAAATTCTCAACGGATATTTAGCGATAAAAGCGATTCGCAGTTTCCGGGAAGTGTTTTTATTTTATTTATTAATTTAAATTATTCAAATTAAATTGCAAATGGCTAAGAATTATTTTATTTTTCTCTCAATTTTTAAAGTACATGCGGAGAGAAGTGTACATGAGTAGTCAATGTTTTTGATTATGATACTATAATGGTATCAATCAGCGAATCCCTGACAGAGATAGCGATCCATACAAGTATGTGTCCTTTTCTATGAATTGGGTCATTCCCCCACCTTCGAGGACTCACTTCAATATATCATGGAGCTCGATGCTCAATGTCTGCATGCGGGCGGATAAAAATTGACAGATGATAAAGCCAGCCTAAAACTGAATAGAGGAGTCTCGTGTCGTGCTATTTTCAAAATAGTCTTTATTATCTATTTTTTATATAAAATATTTGATGAATATTAGCAAATATTTGATCAAAATTATATATAATTCATAATATCTTATAGATTAGATTTTATATCTCCCCGAATAAGTTATTTCCATTCAACAAGTGACACTTTTTCTATTTTCTTGCATCGTGTTTCAGTTAGTATATTATATATTTTTTTTTTAAATCATTGGATCATCTCCCTTTAAATTCTCTCTCTCTCTCTCTCTCTCTCTCTCTCTCTTTCTTTTTCTATCTTAAAGATTATTATTATATTTCAGATATTCTTCAGTGATTCATGATTGTTATATACCTGAAATTTTTAATATCTTGATCTTTATAATGAATAATAGACTAAAAAAACACGGACAAGAATAGAGAAATAATAAGTATTTATAAATGATGAGAATTGTGTATCTTTTTCTTGCTTTTCTTTTAATGCGCGCATTGTTCATTCTTATCCATATAAATAGAGTATCCCACTTGCATCGTATATTATTTTTTAACGATAGAATTTTTTTTCACTTTGGAGTCAATTATAAAGATGCATAATATTAAAAGTTAAAAAGTTACGATTAACGATGATCTTCCTTTTCAACAAGAAAAAATTAATTTTAAATTAATCAAGTAACTTGTCATTATGAAATAATGTAAAATGAAAGATAGAATATAGATGATGAAATTTTTCGAGAAATATTAGCATATATATATATAAGAGAACATATTATTATCTAATAATAATTATTTGTTCATTTTAACATTAATTGAATTATTTGTCATATTTTCTTATGTATGTGTGTGTGTGTGTCTTTATATCATAAACGTCGCTCGTTTTTCAAGTGATAAAAAGATAATATTTAGGAAGTAGATGCAAATGTAGATTTCATGTTATACGATTGGCAAGTGCGTATGTTTCTACACTACAAGCCCACGAGGATTCGATGCGCGAACTCGACGCACGGTTGCTGGCTTCAATGTTCCTCAGCAAGGTTTCCATGTTGGTTAGTACCTCTCTCTCACGACATAACAGAGTGAGCGGCCTTGACTCTGGCTCTCTTGGTGAATATCTATACGAGCGGACGCACACAGCCACTCGTGTCCTCCTTGTTCTCTTGTCTTACCTAACAAATGGCGAGTTTTTCCCTCTCTATTTCTCCCACCGCATCGCACTGAGCTCACTGTGCTGAGAGACGAAAGCTAAAACAGGCCAGTGAACACTGCCTCGTTTCCTTCCAGAGATCAGAGGAGATGGTAGACTGGTTAAGCGAGCGTGCGAAAAGAGGAAATGGGAAGACGTAGACGTAAACCCGTACGAAGCGGAAAAAAAACAGATTCACGTGTAAGAACTACTTGAAAACACGCGTATATTAGACGAATACGGAGAATAACGATATATTTAACGCTTTCTTTTTATTTTTTTTTTTTCCTCAAATTTGTGAAAGTCAAAGCATCAATTTATTTTTTTAATGATGTTCTGGAGATATTATAGTACAAAGAGCAAAAAATGTATAAAATTTAAAATCTTTTATGTTTAATATATGACATTAAAAAGCCACAGGTTTGTATCATTAAACTTTTTTTTTTTTCAACGAAAATATGAGGAAAAGTAATAATATAATAGTTTGACATATAGTTTTTAAATTTTAATACAAGTATTTTAATAATCTCTGAATCTCAAATTGAATATCCGTTAGATAAGGAAGCTATTAAATAATTTACAAGTTTTTAAACTTATTTGTATGCATAAAATTTAATTCGTAAAAAACTTTTTATTTTTAATAGCACTGCTAAAAATATCTTGACATATCAATCTATTGACATTTTCACCAAAAAAATTTTAATAATGTGAATAATAAAATGTATTGTATAACCAACTTTAAATTTTATAAGAAATAATGTTATACTCCCATAAATTAATGTTTGAGATATACTTTGTATGATAAATTTTCTAAAAGTTATGTTAATTAAGTTAGTATGTAAATTCTTATAGAATACTTAAGATTTATGAAAATTTATGAGTGTATAAGAATATATGATATAAAAAGTGGAATTTTTTATAATCGAAAAATATTTTAAATTTAACGATTAAAGTTTTTTAACAGTCTTTAATTACCTTTTTTATAAAAAACACAGACACACATTGACAATTACAAGATGAGACAATTATAAGATGAGATGTTCTAAACTTATACATATTTCCCAATATAGTAATAATTGATAAGCAAAATGCTTGAGAGAAATATTTAACATTATTATTAAATTATATTGAATCCTCTCTCTTTGTTTTACAAAGAAACATATTTATATTTGCGCGATTTTTATAAAAATCAAGTCATCTTTTTAGTTGTTGTATTTAAAAATTTGAAAATTTACAAGACATGTCTAAAGTATATCGAATAATTATTCACGCAAAAACTAATACATATTATAATTCCATCATCATGAGTATTGCTTGAATTTACCTTGGATTGAGACAGGGAACGGTGAGGTTGAATGATCTCTATTAGTTAATTCCGCGGTGTTGATGGTAATAGTACGATAGTGATTAGTGTCCGATTGTGTTCTAAGACCACGATGAAGATCCAAATCCCAAAGTTGAAGATCTTCTTCACGCACTGCGGCGCCCGAATCCGCTTGAAATCTCGGTGAGAATGTATCGCTACTTGATACTTCCGGACTAGATTCCTGAAGATTTGCGGCATATTTATTGCCCCATCTTCTGCAAATCCCCGTGATTGGTATCCGTGGCATTGTCTGCAGCATCTCACCGTTCTCCTCCACCTTTCGATATTTCTTTTCACTCTCTAGTATAGTAGTCAATCAAACAGTCCAATGTTTTGCGATCAGAAAATCGTCCTTAACTATCTTTTCACGATATCTACAAGCCAATTATAAGTGAATATAATGCATTGCGTATGGATTGTTGCTTTGAATTTACTTGCGTCCTTCGAAGATCACGGGATCAACATTTTTTTTTCGTGTAAAATCCTGAAGAAAAGGATCGAATGTTGAAAACCGAGCTTGTATCCGAAATTTCTTCCACATTCGCGCAGCCTCGCCTTCCCGCGGATGGGAGAATGACATGAGTATAGTGTGTTTTCTAGTATGTAAATATGTACACTCGATCGGTAGAAAAAAAGGATAATATAAGTTGTACAAAAAATCAAATAAAAATATCAAATAAATCAAATAAAAATATTAAATAATATTATCAAATAAAAATATTTTGTCAAATTCTGAGTATATAATGCCAATTGTAAAAAGATAAAGAAATATGTAATAATAAACATAAATATTTATATAATATATTCCATAAAATAATTGATAAATTTGATATAAATTACATACAAATAAAATTGGAACAAAAATTATCTGACGCTATTTTTTTAGTTCGCAGAACAGTGGCTTCAAATTTTATATAATTGCTTGATTTTAAAATTTACAAAATTTATCATTAAAGGGAGAGAATTAATTTAAGTCAACTGAAAAATATCTTATACTATTATATATATTTATATTCGCATTTACACTCGAATGTTGCAAAGAGGTTTTAAATTTCGATGTTAAATAAATGAAATTACAATTAATTTTTTCGAGATATAACAAAATCAGCGAAATCACAAAGTGATTTCACTCATGTTCATTATTGCCGTGGGAGTTTAACAACTCATCATTCCATGCTGTTATATAATTAATAAGAATCCGAAATTGATGCTGAGATTCCCGACTTAACTTTGAGGTTTGAATAATTAAAGATCGCGTGCACGATGCTGAATTCCACTATACTTTCATTTATAAAATTTGATGAAATAAACAAAATATTAAACGTGTCTTATTTCTGCTTAACTGCCAGTAAGTAATTTTTCGAAAAAGAGAATACAATATAAAATTTTTCCAATTTAGAAAAAAGCAATTGTTTTATTTCATTGCATATAAATGTATTAAATACAATTTTATGTGCATATATATTATATTTAAGTAATGTGAGATACATATATATAATCTTATTTATATTATTTTTCCAAATATGCTCTTACACGAGCTTCAATTGTGGAATTTTATTAAGAAATTTATATATTAAGATATTTCTGAGAGCGAGTGTGCTTGAAAATGTATGTATATATTAATTTAATATATTATATTATTAAAAAATTTTTAGCAATATAACAAATTTGTGCCATGTTCAGCGTTTTATTATGATTTAAAAAATAAATATCTCGAAACCAGCAGATATATTATCAACCACATATTTTTATCTAATTTAAGGTCAATGTTTTAATTAAATATTTAATTAAATATTTTAATTAAATTTCTTTACAAATGGATGTGTCAATATATTAACAATTTTCGAATAAAAAGTAATTAAAAATTATATACGATAATTTTATGCGATTATAATTCTCAAGAAAGATAACAATGATATACAACAAAATAATATAATTAATTTCAAATAAATTTTTAACAAGATTTTGCACAATTTTAATTTAAACTTTAATTAAGAACATATAGTTATAAGAATATGTAAGGTTGAAATTCACGGTAATTAATATAATAATCTTTCTTGAATTTTTTATCAAATCAATTTAAAAACTCCATATCAAATCGGTCAAAAAATCTGTACTTTAAAGAATCTTCGATTATTATATGGAATACCATGCATAATTTATATACTATAAACATTCTGAAAAAATGTTTAGAGATAATTGAAAACTTATACGTAAAATTGTCATAAATTATTATATTGGTTTCTCATGTGAATGTAATAAATAAAACTTTTAAAGTAATAAAATGAAGACTAAATGTGTAAGCGAAAGAGAATTATGATAATAATAATAATAATAATAATAAGAAAAAAAAAATAAATAAATATATGGTTTGATTGACAGATGGATATATAAAAAAAAATAGCAAGAAATAAAAGGCAAGAGAACACTTGCACTATTTTAGAATAACGGTATAATGATAGCAAGTAGATTTGACCGCGATCTCTCCTTGGAAGTTGTGTAAGATAGAATATAAGGAAAGTACCGGGGTCAGCATCTTTCTTCGCTCTACTTTTCCATTTATGACTGCTACTACATCCTTACCACTCGTTTGGATTTGTATTGTTTTTTTCCTATCTGTTTTTTCCAATATATTTTTTACAAAAAATTATCTGCAAAAAATTATGTTTTTATTGCGTACATTTTGTTGTATTATTTTTCTTATTACTTTTCGTTACTTCACATAATATATTCATTTTTATTTATATGATGCAATCGATTCGCACGTAGAAGTTGATTATTAGAATCATTTTCTATTAAAAATTAAGTATTTTTTTTTTAATTATCGAAAAAGACGATTAACACACACATAAAACTGTACTGTAATTGTATCTGGTATGTGCTCATCTATCCGTATCGTCCTCTTTATTTTTCTTTATACTTTCCCATTTTATTATTTTATTTCATTGATCTTCTATCGTTCTTCTTGCAAAATAAAAAACTGAATAATATTATAATTTTCGCCAACGTGTAAGTGTATATTTAACAAAAGTGTAAAGATTTAAGAGAGATTCGAAAGTAATGCAAGTTAGATAAATTATGATTTTCACTCTAATCGTGTATCAAATGTCAATCGAAACGGAAATGAACGCAAAATGAAACAGAAATGGATGAAAGAACAGCAAACGGGCGAGTGCTCTTTCTTTAGGATATGCAGGTCAGTCCAAAGATTCTAACCGAAGCAGCAGCTGCCGCTGCATCATCGTGTTGCAGTGTGTATGTGTCCATTAGTGGGGGTGTGATGCATTAACACACGCACGTGCGTTCTCGGCAGACACGCGCGAAAGAATGGCTCCAACGACGGTTTCTCAACCAACAACAATCGGCGTTGCTCTTCGCATAAAATTTGCTCTGCGCAAACTGGAATTGATTAATGACGCGATAATCGATTTGCAAAATTTTTTAAAGCCAATTTTAAATTATCTTTAAACAATTTTTTTTCGAAATGTTTATGAAATATTTGTTGGATATTCCATAAAAATGAAAGATTCTTTAAAGTACATTTTTCGATTAGTTTGAAATGAAATGACGTAATAATTACGTAAAATCAATTCGGTAAAAAATTATTATTTAAAAAAGATTATTATTAACCGCAAGTTTCAACCTTATATACGTTTTTACAGCTATGTTTCTATTAAATTAAAATTTTGTTAATCTATTTGGAATTGATTATATTATTTTGTTATATATTATTTTCTTTGAGAATCAGTCGCGTGGAATTTTTTTAAATTACTTTTTCCTCGGAAATTATTATTACGCGATAATGCAAACGCGCGCAGGATTACACTGTGAGGTGTGCACAATTTTGTAATTGATCGCGTATACATACACGCACTATCACCCGCGAGATATCGATCATTCGAGATTCATTGACGCAATAATGTTGACGGAATTGGAAACTATAATGGGCACACGAGCGTCAAAGTCGCAACACTGACGGTTCACCTTCGACTGAAGCCAGGCGGATCGCACGAATCGCTCGAGAGAGAGAGAGAGAGAGAGAGAGAGAAGGAGTAGAATGGGCAGACATAAGGGAGAGCTAGCGTCATCAGAAGCAGCGGTTTGCTGAAGCTGGAGTGGATCCGTCTTTGGAACTTTCACTGTCAACGTGCATCCTACACCACGGTATGCTTCGTGCCTGAATAAACTCTCTTTCTCGTGTGTATGTGAATCTGTGTCTGTGTGTATATTTGTTCTCATTCTCATACTCATTTATCTCATAGTAGAACTTGGACACTCCGATTCTCGTCGAATTTAATTAATTAATGTAACTATTTGCCGTCTGTTTCTCGAAATTCCGCTCGATATAGACTGATAATAATAGAATTAATTAATATTAATGCAATGTAGGATATTGTGAGAAAATCTAAAAGGTTACTTAATTCATGTCTAACACCTGAATTAGAGAGATAGTTAAGTAATTATGTACAATTTTCAATGTAGCATTAAAGTTCGCAAACATTGCAAACTTGTACTTTTCTTTTTTATATAACAATTTTTTTTAGATTTTAAATAGATATTCTATAAAGTTTAAAATGCGATTTGTGTGTACGTTTTTATGAGTTTTTTTTTTTTAATACTTTTAGATACATGTTTGATGTTCAGTTCGATTTCGCACTAAAGAATATGTACACTTCTTGGTAAAATAAAATGAATAAAAATAAAATAAATAAAAAAAAAATTTGTCAACGACGCTTGGTAGGGAGATACCTAATCTAGCTGACGTCATCCACCTGTTACATACTGCGCGCAAAATTGGCGAGTGAATATAAGGCATCCTTGTACGTGCACACGCACACACGTTCTGTGGTGAGAACGCATTGCGCATGTCAGGATAGAGTTACGAACGCGGGGGAGAGCATTGAAACGGGGCTGAGAGCTACTATCTAGCCAGGGGCTACCGGGGTGGGTCATGGTCAGAGAAAGGAGGACAACCCTCGGTGTATCCAGCTGAGCCTTGATAGACGGTGTCATAAAAAGAACATTTTGGAAGCGCACCATATCGAGAATTTTCTGCGCAGGCCGTTAAAGTACGACCAAAGATTATTCGAACGTTTCGATTTGCTCAAGAAAATAGTGGTGGATTTTTTATATCTCTTTAGATTTCGTGCAGTTTTCGTAAATTAATATATAATAATCTATCACTCATTTTTTCCCTCTCCTTTTCTCAATTTAAATTATTGGATCTTATATAGAACATCTCAGTTATAAAATACGTTTAAGCTACGAATTCTACGAGTAATTTCAAGATTCTTCCTTTAAAACAAATATACATAAAACGTATACAATTCTTTGCTACATAAGAATATTGATTTTCTACACATAAATAAACAAAAGATATCAAGTTAATAACGTATAGGGTTTCCGCAAAAAAAAGAGAGAGAGAGAGAGAGAGAGAAAAATTAATTGATAAAGTTGAAGTAAAGTAATTCAATAATACCAACAATTAGTGTCGTAAAGTAAAATAAAAAAAAATCGATAGTAAAATAAAATAAACATTTGGTCCAAAATTAATAAAATTTGCTTTTGCTTGTTTTCGCGTTTAAGTTCATTTACAGTGCATGTACATATTATCTGAATAATTTTTATCTTATTTCTATGAATGTGAGTATTACATATAAGCTTTGAGCTTTGAGCTAAATTTTCTGTTTTTGTCTTAAATCCCATTATATACGCGCGCTCGTACAATCAGTATTCCGCCTTTAGGATCCTTGACATCTGCATCCTCCTTTTCTCTCGCTCATTTTCCCCCTCATTTCCTCTCTCTCTCTCTTTTTTCCCTATTGAGAACGCACACAGTTTTCTCTCGCTCGCTCGCTCGCTCGCTCTCCTAATCAAGACTCTCGACTCAAGGCCGAGTGTGGGCGCGGGAGGCACACCCGAGCACATTAATGCACGAGTCTGATCAGCGATCCGCACGATTGCTGGCTGACGTTAGCGATTCTGTTGCAATTAATTATGACAATGATGATTTCAATGAAAATGGTAATATGTAGGCTACAGCTCGTGAGCTCGTCACACTTCGTAATACTTCGTAAGAAAAATGATTCCGAAATATATATGTATTTAAAAAAATATATATATATATATATATTTTAATTAATTATAATCAATTACACATACTATTGATTATTTATGTTTTTATGTCATCAGACAATAATAGCGATATCAAATATAAGCGATTACAAATATAACCGCAAATCATGGTTATACACATATTTATATTTTAAATTTCATTTATCCTTTTATGTTTTATATTTTATATATGTTTAATATAAATAATTATTTTTTTATTCTATTCGTATTTTCAAACATATATTTAATGTTTCTTTATACTTCCTACTCATATACATATATAATAAATTATTTAATATTATATATATTATATAATATTATATTATAATATTATATAATTACAAATTATAATAAATGTACTCTATACTTATTACTTGTTTATACACATAATAAATTGAATCGCTTTTGCGCTTTTTTCATCGTTTAAATATCGTGAAACATTACCTTGTCCAATATGAACGGCAATTAGGATATTAGAACGCGAAGTCTATCGCGGCCGATGGCGAGCAAACCGGACACGATTATAGAATCTCGTGAAGCTTCGTTGAACACTGCGAGGCCTCCGACACGCATCGAGGCTTCATCGTTTCTTTTGCTCGCTCTCACTCTTTCTGTGCGCAACTCATTTTTGTTTCCAAGCCGCCACATAAGCACTAATTCGAGCTGCATGCTTCTAGAGTTACCTAGTTAGAAGTTTCAAGAGACATAGTAGTGTCTCGCGCTAAAAGTCACGTGCGTAGCAATAGCGAGGTGGACTATATGTCTATACGCGAGTCGTTTAATTAAGAGTACCTCAGATTATCGGATCTCGTTGATAGTAATGGCTAAGCCGATTGAATTCTTGATAGGCTTAATCGATAGCCTAGGTTTCAATTATATAAAGAAAGTGTCTTTATCGTGTGTACATTATGTGTTTATTATGTACAGAAATAACGCGATGTAGTTTCAATGTAGAAATTTTTTTTAATTCTATTTCTATTTTTTTTTTTTTATATGTAAGAAATGTCTCAATCATTACTTTGGATGGAATGTACTCTTATAATTTCTAGGATTGTACTAATAATCGATATTATATATAAAAGAATCAAGACTTATGTATGATGTAATGCATTTTCATTATTGATGCGTAGATTAAATAATAATTTATGCTAAATGGCTGTTATTTATCACGTATCACGTATCTTGAAACAGTTTATAAAATATTAAAAATTTTCTAAATATGTTGAATAATATATTTGCAAAAATGTGTTGAAAAGAAGTTTCTAAATTTATGTATTTATATAGTCGAGATTTTAATACTTGTATAATTAATAATTTTTTTTCTAATCGAGATAACGCGAGAAACATTGCTTGATATCGATTTCGACATTGGAGGGAAATTGCAGCGGGCAATGTCACAAGGCGACGAGAAGCTTGTCGGGCCGAGCTAAGTGGCCGAACAAGAGGTAACTATCGAGGACAATGCTCCTTCTCAAGGATATCCACTCTTCTCGATAGAGTCGAGAGAGACAATCGGGAGATCGAGAATGCTAACGCACACATGCCAAATTTATTCATTGACGAGATTCCCGATCTTGACAAAAAAAAAAGAAAACGGGAAACATAATAGATAGTCTCAAGATTTCCTAAGATTGCATTTATATATATTTTCAAGGATATATGTCATGTCAAGCGTATAGTCAAAAATATCTCTTAGGATAAATATTTTGTCACTTTTTCTGCATTTCTTCCCTTATCTTGCTCTCTCGTTATTTCACACGTGCTACTTTAATGTCTGCGTAGAAATATTTCATTCTATTACTTTTTTTTTTGTAAACTGTCTTTTTATATCTCTTCTCATATACAATATATAATATATATTTACGGTATAATACGTATATATAATATAATATATAATATATGTATGATAAAGATATTTTTTATTGGGAAAAAAAAAAAAAAACAGAAAGAAGGTATGAAGGATACTCATTCGGCCAGTTGATATACAGCAATCAATAAGAGTGCAATAATCGAAAGGTATATCATATAAAAGGTGAAAATACCATTTAACATCAAATCAAAAATTTTACAGATTACGACACAGAGATAATTCAATAGTGACATAGTAACGCCATCTTCTTATCATGATAAAAATTATTCTTAGAATATGACAACAGATGGCGTGTTATCCTTGTAGATATATAAGTGATATGTTATTTATATATATATAAATGCTGGGAATGCGTTCATCCATATACTTTTTGTGTAGAAAAAAAAAGTCGAGAGAGTCTCAGAGAGTAACCCTTTTTTTTAAGCGCATACGCACTGAAGACTTTGTATAGACCTTGTAAAGAATTAAATCAAAAGTACTAAATTCTAATAAATACTAATAAATCAACTCAATTAGTTTAGACATTTATATCCATTACAAGGTTTTCATCATTAAACATTATTCTTATTCTCTCAGCCAGCTGATTTCACATAAGGAGTGGCGAAAAACTTTCTGTCGTCAAAATGAATTTTAGAACAGGATCTCATAGATACATTAACGGACTCAAATGTAAATAAATTATTTGTTTACAATATAATTATAGTAATGCGGATTTCCTGAATATAATTTATGTTAGAATCACTTTGATTCTTTTCCTATCTCTTCCCCAACCATAGATAGCAAACGCGTATCGGATGTTCTTACAAAAGCAATTCTTAAAATTTGCAACATAAAAAAAAAATCAAAATAGAGATTACTCACATATTTTACCGTTGGGACTATATGGATCGTAACTGCCTGTGCTCATAGGACTCGCGTATCCATTATTGCTAACTTGTTGATGTGGACTGGAATGCGCTACAGGAGGTTGCTCTGACAATTGCTGCTGAGAGGCGGTATAGACCACGTGTTGACTCTGCAGAGAATTCTGCGGTGATTCTGGACTGCTTGTCGCCAGCCAATCGTCCGGTCTGGTCGTCTTATTGCTATTGCCGATACCGGCGAAGAGGCCACTTCCGGTACCGATCGGTCCAGCAGCCACAGCGGGCGACGTTGACGTTCCCGCCAGATGATCGGGTCTCTCGGCCTTAACCGTCAAGGATGCGGTGCCGCCGACGACGGAAGCGATTGCGGCAACGCTTGCAGCAACGCTTGCAGCAGCGGTGCCATTAGCGTCGAGACTCGAATCGCCACTGGTATCCATGCTGGAGGTTGTTGTCGTTTCTATCGTCGTCGTCGTCGTGGTTGATGGATTAATTGTTCCTTTTAACCTGGATGAGGCTGCCAGGATGACATCCCCCGTAACAATAACCTCCGACCCTTCATTATATCGTGTTGCTACGTTGCCACTTACTAAACTGGCCACCGTAACGGGGATCTTATTTACAGTCCCGTGATATTAAATGCCTTTTTCTAGACGAATGTTCGGGCTTTTTTTATTTTTACCGTTTACAATTTTATGAATTTGCCTAATTATAGTTTATCCTCTTCGTAGTTGTTTCTCAACAATGAAACATATTTTTCAATAAAAGTTTATCGTATTGCAAATTCAATCCTTAATTCTTTCAATTAAAGAATAAGAAAAGTTCGTATCGATATATCGATCGTTGGAAAATCTTCAAAGGAAGAAATCAATAATTTCATATCATATTTGATACTAAATTAATCAATCGATTTAAAAGATTGAGATTTATATTGATGAAAAAGTTAAGTAATCACAGCCTTTTTTTATCGCATCTTGACGCGATAAAATGCGCGAAAATTTGCTGTAACTTCATAGTTGAAGTCGTTGCCTGCTACTGCCTCGAAATATCTGCAACACAAAGAGAAATTGATTCCTTAGTTGATGTCATTCTCGACACGTATTCAACAACTGTAATTATTACGATTATTCAATTATGATCTAGTCTAAAAAATTTTCAAAAAAAAGATAAATTAAATCGTATTCCATAAATAATTTTTATCTACGGATTCAATAAATTTTTTTTTTTTTTTTTATACATATATAACATTCTTAGTAATTTTGTATCATATTTTTTTACATTTTTTAAATATTCAGATTTAATTTGCATTTGCTCTTTGATCTTAGAATATAAAAATGTTAATAAAAATATATTTTGTATTTCTTTTAATATTACTATTGTTCAAGCTTTACAAATTATTTTGAGATTGTCTCCTTATCAATTGATAAAGTCTTTGATAACACTTACAAAAAAATTATAGAATCGAAAATAAAGAGAAATAAAAAAATGTATAAAAAAAGAAGAGAAGACTAAAGAAGAAATTTGAAACAAAAAAGAAGGAAAAATAAGAGAAACAGAAAAAAAAGAAAGACAGAAAAAGAGAGATTATGACACAAGGACAAGAACGATGAATAGAAAGTGAGAGGAAATAAAAGCTCAACGATGATGCTGGATTATCAGGGAACGGATCAGGAGAAAGGTGAAAGAAGAAGACAAAGTCGAATATGAAACAAAACAGAAAAAACACGAATATATTTAATTTAATAGAGAAGCTATATCCCACTCTAAAATGTAATATGGTGTATATTACTCGAATAATACCTGAAAACCATACAAGGATTTCGTGTATTATCGATCGAGTTACCCGCTTTCCATTCCTCCTCTTTCATCTTTCCTCGCAACAGGATTCAATGTGGAGGAGAAACCCAACCTTCGATGTTAACCCTGACCCACCCTATTGGCTCGACATAACAATCTGTTTCTTCCATTTTACACTAATATTTAAAATAATAATAATTTAAAACTGTTTGAGATGTTCATTAACAGTTCCTTGGTTTTTGCCAATAAATTTGTATCAAAGAACACATGCATATAAACAATAGTATTGTGAATTATTTAAAGATAAAAATAGATAACACATGTCGCCTCTATACTAAATTCAACCAAAATTATTTTTCATAAATAAAATTAATTTAAAAATCATTTACATTCAGATGTGTTTAATATTGAAAATTATTAAAATTTTTAAAAATATACAATAATATAAAAATTATTAAAATTCGAGATTTTTGTAGTGAGAGTCCAAAAGTTTTATAAAATACAAAAATTATATATAAAAAAAAGTCAAAAGGAGCACAGATGTCAGGACATATAATAATAAAATAAAAAAATTTAAAAACAAAAACCATGCAACACATTTAGTAAACTAAAGAATTAAAGCACATATAAATTAACAAAATCTAAATTGTAGAAGTGACAATTAGAATTATAAAATTATAAAATATAAAGCGCAGACAGCCCTAAACAGCTGGATTCTCTTCAGTGTTAAAAAAATTAATTTTACGAAATATATTTTTAAATTTTCAGAAACAAAATCATATCTCGATGTCCAAAAATAATTTATGAATATTGTGAAAATTGCCCTAAATTAAAATTTCCGCGCGCTTATTTTTGTATATTCCTCGAGCAAAACTGCGATCACGCGCAAGCGTGGTATTTCTGGGCCATCTTACACATACATCCACACATCTATAGATGGTCTTTTTCTCTCGTCTCACTCTCTCCTGGTAACTAGGGCATCGGATCGATTCTGCACCGGCGACACAGACGCCATCACCACTATTTGCCTTCATACTAATACAACTATCACCATTACTACTACTATCATCATTACTATCACTGCAATCAACAACAATCACCAATATCGTCGTTATTATCATCGTCGATTATTAATGTCAAAACTCGACAACATGAAATTGACTCAATATTTTGATCCGATTTGCAAGAATATGAACAAATGAGATTCAAATTCCTCTCGCTCAGAAGATTTTAAAATGAAAGGGCACTTTTGACAGCATGACCTTTAATATACGCAACATGGATGAAGTTATTTTCAATCTTATTTAAATTAGATCTCTCAAGATCTATTTAAATTAAATCTCACGGAATGAATACTTACAATGAAGTTACGATAGAGAATCGCAGCAGAGATTCACGCCTTACAAAGTTTTAATAAAAATGTAATATTAAAATTTTGAAGTATTTAAGAGACATGATAAATTTGCATCTATTTAAGAGTAGTTTCTTGTATTGTATATACGTGAAAAAGTAAGTAGAAATATAATTTCTTATTATGATTGAAAAAAGAGATCAAAATAAATATTTAGAAAATACGAAATAGATATTTAGAAATGTAACGATACAAGTAACATATATTTTAACTATATATTTTCTTAAATCTCATGTTATATATTATATATATATATATATATATATATATATATATATATATATATTTTATAATGTTATCTAATCAAAAGTTTAATGGTCATCTGAAGGATTTTTTTAAAAAAAAAGTCTATCAAACATTTGAGATATTAAGACATTTTTTTAAACATTTTTATTTTCTCTTTTAGACATTTATATTGTCTTTCTCTGTCTCTTTCTCCTCTATCTTTGGGATTATCATTTTTTTCTCTATTCACACATAAAGTATATACTTTATATATGATTATATAAAATCGTAGACTTTGAAATTTGTAATCTTTGATATTTGTAGTTTTTATATTTTAATGCAAATACATATTTTGTTATATCTTTTAAAGTTAGAATTCTCGACGATGGAACGTGGTACCAGAATTCGTATGTATGGATATGTTGTCATACCTTGATTTGACCTAAATGCAAAATTTGTGCTTGATCTTTACGAGCGTATGCATATATTATTAGCTTTCGCTCTATGAAAATTTTTACAATGAAAGAACTCTCTATGATATTTATATGGATGATACGAATCAGAAAATCTCGGTGTGTAATTTTAGATCTAATTGTAAGCGGCGCAAGAAGAAAACAATGAATCTAATAAGAGAAAAATATACGTATATACATGTATATGTAAAGTCGTCGGGGCCGCTAGTAAAACGAAGGCGACTGTGCTCTAGTTGCAACGCGCATGCACCCTGCGTGCGAAAGTCAGCGAGCAACGACGTAACCATCGCGGCTGACGCCGACGCCGAAGCTGACGCTGACGCTGAGGTTGAGGCTGACGCTGACTCTGACGCTGATCCCAATGTTGTTGTATAATTACTATTTAATTTATATAAACTGTAATTAATATTCATCTCTATTAAATGAATATACTTGTATAAAATACACAGTTTTATACACCTTATTGTATATAATTATTATTTTTTTATTCGTATATACTAATATAATAATAATATGTTGAAGCAATTTCATCCAAACGACAGAATTTGAATTCTAAATACAAGCACACATATGTTGATATATTTTTTTATTTATATATTTTATTATATCATGTATAACTCTATCTTTCTGCATAAATAAATATTTGATCGGCCTACAAAAACGAAATCTGTAAATTTTATATATCTTTTATTTAAAAAAATTTAAAATACTACATATTATACATCGAATATATAATATATAATATGTAATTTAAAAAATAAAAAATATTAACTTATAGACTTTTAAAATTTCTAATTCTAAGCTGATATACCCCTGTAGAAATTAAAAAATTAATATAGAAACTCTGATGATTCAACACACAAATAAGAAAAACATGGCTAAATTAAAAAATTTAAACATTCCAGGAAATATTCTCTAACAATAAAAATGTAAAAATCTCTCGGAGGATCCACGAATCTAATAGAAATATTAAAAAATCCGATAATACAAAAATCTAAGAATCCAGGAAACAAAATTGCAAAGAAGATAAATTGCAAGTACAAATATGTGTATGATATAAAATCTCTATTTAAGAATAACGAGCAATTCACGAATCAATGAATATCCAATCAAGATTAGAAGCGTCTAAAGATATATGAATGCGCTACAAGTTTGATCCCGTAGGAATGTAGTTGGCCATGAGTGGAAAGATGCACGAGAAAAAAAAGGCAAGGAAGAGTAAAGAGGAATAGTCTATGTTTTGCCGTTTTCCGTAGGCAACTACGAGTAGCGAAAGTAAGAACCAGCGGTCATAATCGGCCTTGAACCTAGCAACAGGATCGATGATCTCATCCCCGAATGCGTTCTGATTAAACATATTAACCTGGAGAAATTTATGCATAAGTATCATCATATGAGAAATCAGTTATTTCACTATCAATTGTTTATCAGTGATTATCTCAATTAATTACAATTAATTGTTATAATGCATGCAAAAATTAATAAAAAATAATGATTGTATACTTTAAAGAAAGATTGTAAAACAGAGCTTGTGTAAGAAATTTATCTGTCACTAGAAGTAATAAAAATAAAAAGATATAAAAAAATTTGTGAAATTAAATTATTATTAAAAGCTGATTTAAATTAATCTAAGATTAATCTGAGGATTAAGAAAAAATTCTATATTAAATAAAATTATGTCAATTTTACAAGTATTTATTAAATATAGTCTAAAAATACATACAGATTTCAAAAAGAAAACTATCTAATCGTAATATTAAAATCTAAACATTTTTTTCTTTCGCAAATTTCCTCTCTCTCTAGGTAGTATAAAACTGTACTACAGTACAATGAAATGCTTTTAGCTTTAGCGACAGAGATGAGTGTGTGCATTGTTGAAAGATGACAGCATGCGCCTCGTATCTTGTCATGTCGCGTTGCACCATAGCATTTATGATAACCGGAGTAAAAAAATAATAGGATGTTGGAAAAGATATGTCTAAAATCATAATCATAGAATTGTTTCTCAGAAAAGGAAGAGGAATTTAAAAATTTTAATTTTTTTTTTTTAATCGAAATAACATCTGTCTGGGCTAAAAAACTTACTTATTTTCAAAATTTTATTTTTATCAAACTTATTACACAATTTATAAAACTCCAAGAAAAGAAATAAAAAAGAATAAAGCTATTAGAAATAGATAATAAGTATTCGATAATAATTAAAGTAAAATATTAAATGCCATGAATACAAGATACAAGAATGTGTGCGATAAAATTAACAAATTTACAGTGTTCATCTTCAAAAAGTCAAAGTTCAACAATCCGAAAGTTTACGTTAACTGGTTATACCAGAAAACACAAACTATTTCGAGCATATAAAGAGGAACGAATCGCTCCAAGGATTCTTGCTTGTATAGCGTCGATCGATAACGTGATCTTACCTGTTCCATCCACTCGCACTTTCGCAAAACGAAAGAGAAAGAGGGACCGGTTTTCCATATCGGCCATAACGGATGTGAATGTGGACAACTTGGTCGTACTAAGTGTATGCCAGCAGGTTGGCTTTCTAACTTGCCATGCAACCATTGTATCTCAATATTTATCATCCGCATAATATAGTTAACTTTTGTATAGAGATGAAAAGAATCGTATATAAATGGCTAATATTCGTAAATATGTCGAATGATAGAACTATATATTTAAATAAAAAAACATATCAACATATATGTGTTTGTAGCCAGAATTCAGTCAATACTCACGTTTTGGGTGAAATGGCTTCAATAAATTAATATATACATACACCGGAATAAAAAATAATAATTTTTATGCTGGGAATTCTTATCACAACACATTACACAATACTGATTATTATGAGAGAGAAAAAAAAGACTATAATAGTTTCATATAGATTAGTTGAGTCGGGTTCAAACAAAACGCTATACAGTGTGCATGTTGCCGACAATATAGCTACGAGAATATTGATTTTCAGATATAAATAGTCGGTAGTATCTATTATTCAAAATGCTCTCAACCTTGTTGGGTTAATAGTACTAGCCTGTGATGCTCAACAAGCGATTAAATTCTAAATAATTTAAATATAATAAAAAAACTAGAATTTAAGAATTTAATGCAATCCCAGAATTTTTAAAAGGGTGATTACTTTTTTTATGAAGAAAGATGTAATATATGTTAATAAAATAATATTAATAATTTTAATTTAAGAGTATAAATCTATAAATGTATGATTCCAGAGAGTTGCAATTTTCTAAAAATAAAAAAAGACATTTTGAAATAATTCTGAAAAAAAAATAACTAGCAACGAGCAAATTACAATTAAATAAAGATTTCAGAATAATAAAAAAGGAATAAAAAATAATGTAATTAGCGAGAGAAAAGAAGGATAAAAAGAAAAGATAGAGGGAGACAAATCAATGACGAAAAGACTTGATAATTTCTCTAATGCCAAAAAACTAACAGAATCTGACATTAGAAAAACAAATCTTTAAAATTCTTTATAATAATCTTTCTGAATATGTGTTTTGTAAGAAAAGTTTACAATAATTCTGCGTTTATTATATATTAAGTTCATAGAACACGGAAATACTTTTAATTTATTTCTGAAATTACATACAGTAAAACTGTTCATTTTGATTTTTAGGAAAATAGAAGAGGAAAATTTTTGGAAAACAAAAATTAATAAACATCTCTCTGTATAATGCGAGCTGTCCAATTGCATAAATGCAATTGCGTACACTGTCGTCTACATCTGTTATTGCATGAGTTATCTATTATAACATAGAGAGGACATGATGACATTTGTGAAAGTATGCATAACCAAAGTATAATAAAATTATTAATAAAGATAGACTTAGAAAATTTCTACTATAAAATCTCTAATATTTTTATATATCACATATTTTAGAGAAATATTGTTTGAGTCCTGCTTTCAAATTACAAATTTATATCTATTATTTATACACCTATTAACTTTTCTAGAAAATTTTTAATATTATTTATTAATCCAAAATAAAAGAGATATCATATTTTAATATCAATCTAGATTTATAAAATCCAAAATATATCGATATTTTTATAAATATACATATGTAAAATATATGCATTTAGATGGGGGTTTGCTCGACATGCAATTGGCGTTATTGATAATACATGGTGCAGTCTGGCAAGAAAAGAATTACATCAAGCAAAAAAGTGGGAGAGAAAACAAGTATAGCCAATTATTTAGGTCAGAAAACAAGTGTCGCAACTCGCGACGAATATGTTAGTACGCGAATAAAAGCGCGTACGTTTACGTCTACGTATGACTAGCGAAACGATCGCATCAACTCACCATGACCCAAGCTATTAAGTTCAAATGTCATTATAATTATACATATCTCTATTGAGTACAATATTATATAAAACTTAAAACTCAGAGCATAATACACATAAATTCATTGTAAAATATAATATCTCTAAAATATTTATAAAAAATAATTGAAAATTAAAAAATTTGTTGTAATTGTTTTATAAAGAATATAATATATAAAATATGTTTTTAGATTAAAAATGCATACATTGCTTGATTAATATGAATGGTGAGTATATGGCCAATGATTCTAAAATTAATTTAATAAGAGATGTCTGTTCAGTCAGTATAATAAGCTTCAAATATTTTATATAATATTGTTTTATCTTCTGTATTTTTGACAATGTCTTGCGACCTGCGTCTTTGTTTTTACTTTTCCACTATTTGTAAAAGTATATGTTTTTCTAATACATTTTATATCTATGTAAACAATGTATATCTAACGTGTAGCGCAAAAAAAATTAATTTACTTCCAGTTAAATTTGAGTTAGTTTTAACTAATCGAAAATAGAGATGTCAAAATGTCAATGATAAGCCAATTATATAGGTTATAAATAATTTTATATTTCACATTTGTAATAAGAATCGCAAAAGTAAATAACGTCTAAGAATTTTGTATAAATATATCATACTTTGTATTTTTGTAAGATTTACAAAGATGCAAAGATTTTAATCGCGACATATTAAACTGCTCTTTTAAAATTAATAAATAAATAAATCGGCCTGCAATTATACTACAATAATACATCACTCAAATCAATTATTTTCATATAAATAGGTAGGTAAATATAATATAGATATATTTAATGATTGTATGAAAACAGGAGAAATCTTTACCAAACTTTTTTATCTTTGTTTTTCTTTATCTTATTTTGTTAAATCCTTGATTATAACTAATAATATAACTAATAATATAGAATATCTGATTTTCTGCATATTATTTTTTAAATTTTTTATTTAATTAAAAATCGATATTTTTTTAAATCAGAATGACGTTGAAAATTTGTCTGCTACAAATTTGTCAAGCTACTCATGTCGACTACTTTTTCTCATATCCGATATCAAATACAATGCTATTTTCCGATTTACTAATTCAAACGAGTTAGTCCTGTTTTTCGTGGAAATCATTTGAAATGCAAGCATGCGCTCACACACGCGCCCAAAGAAAAGAACGCAATGAAATAGTCACGTAAACATCGGACAATGACTTCACATTGTCCTCGCGCCAAACAATTCTCCGTTATTTCTGACAGAGAACTTGGATTTGTTTTTCATATCAATTTGAAAGTAGAATGTAAATAACGCTAAATAGAGATAAAACAAATTTAAAAAACCGATTTGTTTCATCTGTACATGCATACGAGTCAGATAGACAAAAATTATTCAGATAACATTTTCTCTTCAAAATTATAAAAAAATATCGGCTGTCTCGGAAAAAAAAAAAAAATCTATTGATTTTGACTAGTTGATTAGCGCTCATTTGCGCCACTGATCTCTCTATTATCGTTTAATATCATTAATTAATACATTAATATTATTTTTTTGTATTATTATTACTGTTATTGTTATTAATGTTATTACTATTATTTTATTATTAAACACGTTATTATCGCGCATATAGAGAGAGTCTTATTATAAATATATTTCTACGTAAGTACTCTATCTTTTTTTCTCTCTCTCTCTCTCTATCTTTCTCGATACCCTTATTTCTATTATTACGATGCTTCGCTTCGCTCAGTTGCTTTTTATCGCGCGATCGATGGCGAGTCGCTGCTCTTCGACAGGGTCTGGCCTCTCACGAAAGGTCACAAGTTGTTATCATCTTTTAAAGTTTCTCTGCTTATAAGTCTTATTGCTCTGATTTGCACCTCTTCCCCCCACCCTTGCTGACAACTGCGTAACTTTCCCCACTATCTTTTATCGAAAACATTTAACAAATTTGTCAGCTTTTGCGAAAAATGTGTATTTGTAAATAAAATTTATTACCTGATATATTATTTTTAAATATTATCAAAAAAAAAACATTCTGTTGGATTTTTTTTACATTAAAATTTGTAAAATTGAAAAGTTTTATTTACAAAGTTTATATATATATATATATATATATATATATATATATATATATATATATATTTCATATCTCTTAATATTTTTCATGTTTTTAGGAGAGAAAACTTGTGATAAGACATCTCTTATTTTTCTTTTCAATTTTGGATAGTTTTTAATTAATAAAGTTGTTTTTAAGAAACTTTTCAAGAAAAGGGAATCTTATTAACATATAGTACAAAAATTATATAAAGCATTTTAATAATCAAATTTTATATAAAAATAAAAAGAAATAAAAAAACGGTATGTAGGCAAATTTAATTATAAAATTGTTTTACTCAATTTTTGTACTGTATATTAATAAAATTTAAAAGTTTTTTGTTCTCAAAATAGTTTGATTTAAAAAATTTACCTTTTGTTCTCAAAATAACAGCCAAATAGTTTCAGAAATTTCCTAATTGTTACCCTGTATGCAATTTTCCCATTGTTACCTGTATGCTTGTGAATCTAATACAGACAAATCGTATATTTATATATCTATACTATGCCCGCAGACGCATGTCGCAGGCAACGTACGAACAACATATGGATGTCTGCAAACTATACGCGAATAAATATTTTGTACGCGGATCGTGTCTTTCACTCAAAGTGAAAAACACTGGACAAATATCTAGATAAGTATGTATCTGCGAATAATTTTTTTTCGCATAATTTCCTTTATCAAGGAGTAATAATAGGAATATAACGAATCAGGTAATCTAAGTTTTCTCAGAAAACACATGAGTAAATATGAGCGAAAAATATCCTACTAGACAATAAGGTAGAAGATAAAAGTGTGAGTAATTAATTTCAATAGTATTTTATCTAGCGAAATTTTATATTAGGTCCACCGGAAAGTTCTGTCCGATAATGTCATCTCAAGTTTCAATTTTTCGCCTTCAAAGATGAGTCATTCTATAGAAATGGAATTCACAAATCATCAAGCTGGGAAGAGGTCATTAATAATTATGGAAATTCTATTCTTCAGTAAATATTAATAAATGTATTATTTTCTTTTAATTCAAAAACGGACAGAACTTTCCGATAAACCTAATATAATCATTGAAATATAATTATGTTAAATATTAAGTGCTATACACATCAATCATCTATCTGTTTAACAAAACGTACTAGATGTTGAAATTTGTTTCAGATGTTAAATTTGTTTCGAAAAATACAAAGTGATAAATGATGAATTTTACTTCACGTAAAGAGAAATGTTTTAATGCTAAATCTCATTCTACGCATATTCCATAGACAAAATAGTAGACTTTACGTTTCTTGTGCAAAATAAGATTCACTATATTTATTGCTTCATGTATTTTTCACATAAAATGATGTTTTCAGCATTCATCGTATATCTTTTTCCTTGCGAAGTAAGATTCATCGCATCGTGACAAGACACACAAATGTATATATAGCCTACGGTATACAATTATGAAAACAATGATACCAACAGGATAAAATATTTAATATTTCCATATATTTTTATCTCTAAAATGAACTATTCATTAAAAGGCAATATCACAAAGTTAATCAGTATCCTTATCTTCACGACAATAAATGAATCGTGTCAAGGTTATCAAAAGTGTGTGTATATGTGTGTGCGCGCCTCCTACATCTGTAAATACTAAATTGACTTTTTAATCAAAGAATTCGCCTGTAAATATCGACCTACAATTACATTCACAACTCGTTCTTTTCTATTAATTTTCTACACAATCATTCATACAATAAAAACATTTTAAACCTTTTTCTCGTAATTATAAACCTTTATTTATCAAGAAGTTATCATATATAATTGGAAAAAAATTAAATTTGAAGAGTAATATTTATATAAGGCTGCAGTTCCCCCGATCATGTATACTTTAAACATATTTTATGTCATTGGTTTATAATACCTTTTAAATGATAGCTTTAACAATTCGATATGCATAGTGATCTTGACGACAGTATTTTCTTTATGAAATTTTTATTATTGTTATTATTATCATTATATAAAAGAAAAATTTAAAAAACAATATGTGATTAATAGTATATACAAAATTAAATAAATATCGAGTATCAGATTGATACTCGATGAATAGATATTTATTACGCACGCAAATTTTGAATAATTTAATTTAAATATTTTTCATTTAAAAGTTATGAACATTTAAAACTATTTTTGAAGCATAATGATATTAAGATTCTCGTCATTGTTGACCTGAGAAATCTGCTATTAACCGAAACACGAATAGTCTGAAATAGTTTTCTTCAAAAATAAGAGTAAAATTTTGAGTCTGAAAATAGATTCGCTATCCGTTATTTATTTAGTTGTCAAATAATCCAGCGTGTTTCTTAATGTTTGCAATCATTTTTCTAAATTGATTTTTTTCCCTTTTTTCATGTTTCTATTTAGATATAATCTAGAGGAAATTTTCGAGAGTACTCTAATTGCTCTTTATTAAAGTACAAGTTTTTAAATTTAAAATTCTGTTCATTTCTCGATCGTAAAATATGAATGAAATAAAAAAACCCGAAATGAATCGAAATGGATTGATATTTCCAAATTTTAATTTAGACAAAAGCCACATCATGATTATTGCTTTTCCAGGTCATTGAGTCGGTGTTTGTAATGATAAGCAGAAATGAGACAAAAAAGTAGACCATTAGAAAAAATGTATAAATAGAATAAAAGATTAACAGTCAAGCGAAATTTGCCTGATTTGATCCTTCAAATTAATCACGCGAACTGCATAAATATCACTGATTTTGGCATCGGTCGAAAATTTTTAGTGCACAAATAATGATTTCCATTTTTCCTCGTTACTTTTCACGATGATTCTAGCAAGCTTTGAACGTCCCTCAATTCTCCTTGTTCCACAATGTTTTCTTATTCGGCATCGTCTGCGCTTTATCCCTGGCTGTTCTCGAGAAATGTTCGGTCAGATGTGCTGGCAAAGCAATGCGGCAACGACGGAGTTGGTAGTGGTAGCGATGGTAGGTGAATAGAGGTGGTGGAAAGTGATGGTAGTGGTGGAGAAGTAGTAAGGGTAGTGGTAATGTCGGTGAAAATGGTAGTGGTAGCAATAATAATAGTGATGGTTGTGGTAGTGGTTGATGATGGTAGTGGCAGCGAGACAGACAAAACGGATATAATGTTTTCGCCTTGGTCAATAGTACCAAGGGAAAGCGTCACGTTTGCATTGCAATACATGATTATTACAGTCATCTGTAAAAACATGCGACACTACAGACTCGACATGGCACATAGCGAAAATGTAGGGCGCTTGTAGACACAGCTGACACAAATGGAGAATTTACGAATTCTTTGAGTTGAGAATACCGGGTATTAAAAATGAAGATGTCAGAATCATCAAGTGTTTTATGGTATTAAAAATATCAATACTAACAAGTGTATTCTGCATTATATTCATGATTATTTGAATGTCGATACTTTATAATATATCGCACATATCGAGTTTATTATAGCGGCAAATTAACAAAAGTATAACTTTCTCGATTTCCCAAAATATATGTAAAAATTACATCAATTTATTTATAAAAAGATAATAAAAAGATCTATAATAAAGATCTATAAAAAAATAATTATTAATCAATGAGTTATAAGAATTTCTATTAAAATCTGTATATTAACCTTGATAGAATTATTTAGAAATAAAATCAATTTCCACGATAAAAATTTATAATTCAATATTTACAATATCACACTGATGTTTTTAAGTACAAAATTAGATAAATTTTTTCAAGATATACGAACTTGACATCATTAATGCCTTCCAGTTCCAGTTTGGATATTTCTTGAGCGCATCATCTAGATATACGTATTATAATTTAGAACAGTTTGAGAATTTGACATTTTTAAGTATTTGGCACGAATGAAAGGTTGAACATACATAAGATATAAAAAAATGCAAATTAATCCTTGCAGCTCACACATTTTTTTGATCTGCTGGTCACATGTGGGTCACTCGTGTCTTGTCGCAGTTTTCGCTATTTAAAAATGCTTGAAAAAATTTATATATATTTTTTGACATCTCTCCATAGAAAATGATATGTATAATAAAAGTTAAAAAATAAATTTTATTAACATTTTTTTTATTAATTAAGATCTTTAAGATATTTTAATGTTAAAACATCGATAAAGTTAAAATGACCCACATGTGACCTTTAAAGATTAAATGAATTAAAATATAATATATAGTAAATACAGTTTTAAATACAGTTTTAAATAAACTAGAATAAAAAAATATAGTTTCTGATCAATAATCATAATACATAAGTATTTAGATACGTGTTCGATTCAAGTATGCAGCAATTCGAAATTAAAAAGAATGAAAACTACGAATATATATTTGGATATGTATATGATATCGAGAAAATGTATACGCTCTCGCGATGTTTCTTTCTAGTTCGAAGGCGACACGACATATCAATAATTGGATCGCGATCGCGACTATCAAGCGTATAGCGAGCACGCGGTCACTCGCTCCGTTCTTGCGGTGAGTCAATGTATGTATGTATATGCGTGAGCTAAAAATGATACGTTGCACGGGGAGTGACGTCATGACGAGTCAGCTCCTCGGCCGATGATCGACACAGCGTGGCGTGCGCGCGATGTGGCGACGAGTACATACATATATGCGAATATTTACGTCAAACACCGATACCGAATTTACAATAGATTAGTTCGTACGAAGAGTATATCGTCACACACTATCTCATTATTAAAGTCTTGCAAACTTCTCACATGTATACGCAACTCCACATTGCATGTAACTTTAAATCTTAAATATTTTAGTTTTTTTTTTTTTATTTATACCATTAATTTATTACAAATATTATGCATGTTTATCGTTGTGGCCAAATATTATGTATATTTATTTTGCATCTTCATAATTAATAATATCGTTTCTGATGGAATAATGTTGTTAAACGTGACTGACAATTAAACAAGTGGCGCCTTTCTTATCAACAAAGGTGTATAAACAGCAATTTGTATAAACAATGAGATGTAGAAAAATTCTAAAATCGAAAATAATTATTGCTTTATTTTGTGCTGCTTGTTTGCTATCACATTAGATATATAATATGTTAAAGTGAGGTTTTTTGCAAATATTTTATAATCTAATAACAATTTCTATATAAGTATTAAAACCTTTTAAATTTAGAGAAATATAAACTTTCGCAAAAAAATTAAATAAGTATATAATGACAATGTTAAAATAATTTTGTGTTTTAAACGCGATGTGCTTTAATATATGAATCATAAAAAATTTACAATTCTTTGGAAATCGATAAGATGCATTATCACGCGATACCTTTAACATACGTGAAATTTTAATGGAGATAAGTTAATGATCAAGTAATTCTGAAAGGAAGGAAGAGAGAGAAAGAGAGAGAGAGAGAGAGAGATTTTGATAACAAATCAACTTTTTTTAAAGTTTTTTATAAAAAATATTCTATTCTTTATTCATTCCTTTTTTATATATCCTCTTTTTTATTTTCCGGATTTAATTTTACGTTTTTTTTTGCTTAATATATTTTCATTTATCCTTGACTATATGTGAATAATGTTAGCTAATTCTTAATTTCTGTGATAAAAACCAAACAATTTGCTTTATAAGATCTAATTAAAATTAAATTTGTATTAATATAATTCAGCTTTACATGATTTTTTTCATAACTGATCATTTAATCCACAAATCACATCTTTTTCTCAGGCTTCTTATAATATTGATTTATATTGCAAAATTATTTGATATTTTGTGTTTCTTAAAGAATGTGAATAAAAATTAGTATCACTAAAATCAAATATGGTATCACCTTAATGTATAGATACGTTTCTTTTAAAAAGTATTATCTATTAATTTTTCGAGCAGTAGTTTACATGTAAAATTTTCTTAAAGAGATTAAAAAATATTTGGTACAATCTACAAATAAAAAAATTACTTTACAAAAATCACTTGAAGCTAATATTGTCATAAATATATGATATATAATAATTTATAGTAATTAATAGTATATTATTATGTGATACGATTAACATACGATTATTGCACGAAAAATCTTCAAATATATTGCACAATCAATGTATACATTTCTAATCGGTCATTGCATCCCAATCTTCACAAATATTTGTACAAACAGCAAGAGACAGAATATTTAACGTAAAAACTCTCAGCTCTCTCTCTCTCTCTCTCTCTCTCTCTTTCTCTCTACGCGTTATGTTAAAAATTAAATTCAAACTTTAAAAGAAAATATTTCTCGATTATTGAATTCTTCTCAAATTTATACACGTTATACATTAAAGATTTGTATATTACATATAGACAACTTTAAATTTCTCAATTTTTATTAAAAATAAAGCGAGAGGCGAGAGAGAGAGACTTTAATTTCACGATTATTCGACATCATTAAATCGATCGATGTTTACATTCGATTAATTATAACTTTGAACGATTTCGATAATGTGTCAATATAACGACAGCGTTGTATCTTTGCCAATAATAAATTCTCAGACATCTTGTGAACGTCAACGAATTGTATCTCGCATTTGTGCGATCGGAAAGTTCTCGTCGTGCGACGCGTCCTCGCGCGAAGGTCGCGCCTTCGTGTGAGTGAATAGCAAATGTGCGAGAGAGATACAGAAAGAAAGGAAAGGAGGTGGGAGAAAAAGGAGGAAAGGTAGAGAGAGAGAAAGCTAAATCAATCTTTCCATATACATGGATAGGACTACTCAAAAAAAATCTCCAATTAAAATTCGGATAACTGCTCATGTTTAATTAACTTACTCAAATGCGATATTTATCTACTTGCGATGCTGTCTCGATACGTCACACAAAAGCATGTATTATTTATCCTATAAACATATAAAAGATGTACTCACACATAACAGGAGGTACGTAGCGTAGAAATCTTAGGCAGGATTTTTCCCCGATCCTCGAAATCTCTCAGATGGCACTCATATATGCACTTACACACGTGTAACACGTCACTTTGCTCTTTTCTTTTACCGCACCACCGTACGTATAGGTAAAGGTAACGCAAGAAAAACCGCGAATGTGTAGCTATCAGATCCCTGAAGAGAGAAGCAAAGTGAAAATAGTCGCGAATCTCCACAAACAACGTCTGTTTAGCCTCGCCTCTCGCGAAAGCGCGACTGATTGCTGTCTTCGTTGCACTCTTTACCATTCGTCACCGTCCGAACATCTTCGTCTCTTACTCTCTCTCTCTTTCTCTCCCTCTCTCGCATCTTATCATCCATACACTTTCAATTCTCTCTCTCTCTCTCTCTTTTTCTCTCTCCCTCCCTTTTTTATTGTCTCTCTGCTTCTTTTACTTTCTTTTTCGTTCGAGTCTTTATCCCCTTTTCCATCTTTTTTTAGTCTCAAAAGCGCATTTCTGTCTTCGATTGTTCAAAGAGGACGGAGAATCGTGTTACATACGATCAAGAGAGACAGACAGACGATCAGATAGACAAACAGAAAAGGATAGAGGCAGACGGAGGGAAAGGAAGAGAAAAGGGGATGAGAGAGAGAGAGAGAGAGAAAGAGGGAGAGAAAGAGAGAGAGAGACGCACGTTAATTTGACAAGAAACAATGCTATAAAGAAAAGATGTTCTTCTTCGAAGAAAATGCAATGACACACGCACGTCACAAACTCCAATTCGCTATGAGTACAAGCACGCGACTGCAGTGTTCATACATGCTACGGAGTGACTCGCGACTCTGCCATCGACTTCGACGGTGACGCCGCAGCGGCGGCAACTGGAAACTACACGCGCGAAGTTTGATCTCATCGTGGAGAAAGGAAAACTGACATTGCCATTGCCGTTGCTTCACAACAATCAAAATAAATATTCTTATTTATCGCGAGAAAAGCATGCAATTGCGAATTTTATTCCGTGAAGATGAAATTATTTAAAAGAGAAAATAAAAAACCAAAAATAAGAACAAAATAAATTAAATTACATAAAAATTAAATAAACTCTTTAATGGTATCTTTAAAGATTGTGACACTGACTTTGATACATATCGATTAGAGGCTTAATACTAATATATACTATTGCATATATATATGTTTGCACTTGAGAATATTATTTATTTAACATATCTTTTTTTACCGTTATCTCAAGGTTTCCGCCAGTGAATTTTATATATGTTTATTTACATTGCAAACATTTGCCTCCATCAGTCTAAATGTCGTTGACATTCATTAAAGTCAATATTATTATTTAAATTGATGATATAAATAAATATAATAATCATTGTATTATGTAAATTGAAAAGTAGAAAAACAACATTTTTCAGGCTAATATGTTTTTAGTTCAAACTTCACATAAAAAATTCTTTGTGGAAAATCATCGTTAGCCAATCAGGGACGCAACGAATATAAATCGTAGAGTGTTCCATTTGACGAATGTTTCAAATTATTTGATTGATCAAAGGAGGCAGATTTATTTGCTCCGATTAGTCAATTGAATAGATTGAATTTTCTGTAGCATTAAAGCGGAGCGCATATATAGACTTATATAAATATAATTTTGTACGTTCACATTAATGACAACATTGACAGAATAATAAAGAATTAAATAATTTTCTTGCCTATTTGTAGAATTGGATAGGAAAAATAATTATTCTCACTATCATTCTCCTGTTTTTAATTGCATCATCACCTCTTCCCAGAGCATTGTTTAATGGAGAAAGCATCTAATGTCGCACTTCTGTTTTTTAATTTTCTTGTTAAGCCCGTATCAGATTTACACATTAAAGATTAAAGAATTGATGGAATTTGATTAGGCAGAACAAAAGGAGCTAAAATTTCTTTGTTCTAATTCATCAAATTCAATCATTTCAATTTTCAATCGATGCATAATCCGATATGGGCTTTAGATATAAGATCGCGCATATAAAGATTTCTCTCTTTAATATACGAAAAAGCTATAAAATAAAAATTTTTTTAGAACAGTTTGGCGCTATCGAAAAACCGAATAAACATAGATTTATAACGATATAATTTTACATATGCACAGTCTCTTTCTTTTTCCTTCTCTCACGTCTATCTTTAAGAAGGGACAATTATTAAAGATAAAACATAATAATAAAGATAAATTTCTTTATACAATTTTCTAACAATAATAATAAAGTTAAAATTATATAAATTATAAATATATAATCTAGAGTTAATAAATATTTGTCTTATTGTAACTTTTAAAAAATAGTAACATTTCGACACGACGAGAGATCAATTATCAAAAAGCTTATAGTTATCAAGCTTAAAAGTAAAAATAGCTGCATAATTATGATATCAAAATTCCATGATAATAGTAAAATATATTCACGCTTACATAACATTGCAAATAGTATAATAAAACTAACAGATCCATTCCTTTAAACAATAATTATGTTCTACAGCAAATACACATATGGCTACATAATGTCAGTAATAACAAAGTTATCAAAATTATATTCTTATTAGACCATAATTCATCGCAATGTCCATAGTTAAAAATTTTATTACATCAAACTTTTATCTATCCATTTTTTTTTCAATGTTAATGAAAATCTTTGTTGTTTTATTGTTTTTACAGTGGGTCATCAATATAAGTAAAATATAAATAAAATAAATATTCTTCATTAAAAATTGATATAGATCTCGTTTACTAGATATATAATATGACATTAAAAATATATATTAGTGCAAAACTGAAAAAAGTTAATATGTCCTTAAAAATGCACTTTGTTCGTAATTTTTGTTAACATTCATTATTTGATTAAGGCACGAAAATAAAAAAGGCACTTTATCTCTTTCTCTCTCTCGTTACACTTCTTAATTTAAATTATTTATTATAGTTAATTTATATCAATTAATGTACTTTTGATGATGATAAGCAAATTCCAATTATATTAGAAATTATATAAACTAAATATTATATAAGTAAATTTTTAATATTATTTAATATTTAATATTTAATTTTTAATATTATTTAATATTTAATATTATTTAATATGATTTCAAAATCGCGAGATAAAAAATTTGTCATTTTCTCATTGCACAATTATTAAAATATTAGTTTTGCAAATTTTTTTGATAAAAATTAGATATATACATAACAGCTTTGACAAATATATATATATATGTATCGATGAAAATTCTAGCATCACTTACATATATGTGATAGTGCTGTGACATAAGGGGCAAGCATTTATATTAACTACGTCGCGTTCCGTCGCAACATGATGTCTGCAAACAGTGCAAATCCACGCAATACTAAGGTCCATCAGCGGTTTGCCCGATACAATGCAGGCCGGGAACCTGGTCGAGCAATTAGGACACACGATGCACCAATCGGGTACCAGGGTCTCGCAATTGACGCATTCCGCTTTGTTATTGCGGGAGTCTTTCGGAGTATGCTTCATGAAGATATTCACAGCCAATTCTTCGTACTCTTCTTTTTTCGCTTCCGAGATCGTCTCAAGTCCTTCCAATTTGATAAAGGCCTTCGAACAGGTGGCGAATGCGTGGTTAACGGCGCTTGATAGCGCCAATAGACAGTAAATGTCTTCTACCTCTAAAATATCCTCATAATCTCTCAATCGTAGGGCCGTCTTCATCGCAGCATCGAAACTGCCATCGTATAACTGTCTGTGCGCCAGCAAAAGAAAATGATATGCCTCAGCACCTCGCCAAGCATTTTCTATGATTTTAGTATCTTCATTGCTTTCGGTAAGACCCATAACGATGTTACTGCGACCACCTTTTATCGCCGGAACGCTGTTGATATGATCCTCAATCAGCAATGCTGCGAGAACGTATATCTTTTTGACGCGCAAAGGATACGACTTGGATTTGGCTTGCTCCTCGGCAAGACGAAACAATAATTTAGCCGCTTCCAAATTGTAGTTGGCTTTCTTGTACAGCTCGATCGCCTGCAGACGTTTACCATTCGATAATAAATGATTAGCGTATTTGTTTAGCAACTCACCAATTTGTGCCATCTTATAAGTTTTCGCTAGATCAACGGCTTGATCCCAATGATTCAGACGCACACATGTATCCACGGCAAGTTTCACATCGCCATATTTGATATAGGCTGCCACTGCTTGCGAACTCATCCCCACTGAAGCCAGCATTCTTGCTACGGTTTTCAGAATAGGACTTTTGTCCGGTAACTGGTCCACTGTTGCTGCCAATTGATGGAAATCTTCCAATTTGTAATAGCATTGAATGAGCTTCTCCAGATTTCTCCCTTTTTCGTAGTATTCCTTCGCGCTCTCCCAATTTTGTCTTTCGGCAAAATGGTCTGCAATCTTGTTGTACGCGTGCTCCATCTGCTTATCTGAACCTCCGATACCCATTTTCATCAGCTGCACAACCCGGAAGTAGTCACCTAATTTTTGGCGCAATGCAATCGCCAAGTCTCTTCTGTCTATGTCCAAATACAGCTTCTCGGCCTCGTCATAATTACCAAGAAACGCTGCTACTTCGGCCTTCTTCAGCTGGTCATTATGCACATTTTGTAGACGTTTGATAAACTGTATGCCCAGATAATCTGTGCATCGTACCATGGCGTTTTCTGCCGTTTCTAAGTCAAGCTTCGTCAACGCGGACTCGGCTAGTAAACGCCACAGACGTGGATGCGGATTATCTTGAATGAAATTGTTGGCCTCCTTTAGACCCACCTTGGCCAGCAATTCTCTCGTGTC
Source organism: Cataglyphis hispanica (assembly GCF_021464435.1). Taxonomy (NCBI): domain Eukaryota; kingdom Metazoa; phylum Arthropoda; class Insecta; order Hymenoptera; family Formicidae; genus Cataglyphis; species Cataglyphis hispanica. Next base: position 410,169 of record NC_065966.1, on the reverse strand, counting down.
TCTGAGAGATTTTACTTCTAAATCGACGATCATATCTTTTTGCGTCTCGTCGGGTTTCAACATGAGATCGTCTAACAAAACGCAACGTATCTCCAAATCTTGGAATGTACAAATGTATCCAGAACAGGCTATAGGTTCTTCGGGGTCCAGTCCTCTCAAAACATACATCCTGGTCTTCTCCATAATCGCCAAGAGCGCAGGATTGTCCTGCGCCCAATGCATGTCCCATACGTCTTTTCTCTCAAACTTGGCTATATCTTCGCTCGTGTCTCCGTCTTGCGAATTGGACGAATTTTGCGGATCCAGATCCAACATGGTGAGAATACCGTTGGCATCCATGATAGAGACACGCGTAGACTCGCAATTAATGGCAATTCTGTGCAATTTACGCGCCGTATTGTATCTGTTCGTGAGCGTAATTTGCGGCAGGGAATATCGTTGGATCATTCCCGATTCTCTGCCAACTAAAAGAACTTTCTCAGTGGCGTAAATACAACAGATTGGATCCATGCTAGCTTTCGTGCTGATAGGAGTCTCGAACGTACCATCCTTGTCTAAATCCTGAATAACTTCTGTCACGCCGGTCGGTGTTTCGTCTACATGATAGATCTTGTATTTGCGCATCCTGCTGGGCTGTAACATTGAATTACGAGGCGTGCGAAAATGCCATACCAAGAAATTATTTTTAGATGCAGCTATGACCATGTTGGCGGTCATAGTAAGATGTAACGGTTCTAGATCCATGAATTTAGAATCTATCGGTGTGGCGATAGTGTTACAAACGAGCAAAGCGAATTGTTCGGTGGCTTGAGCAGGATCATTTCTCACAGAGAGCACGCAGTGTTCCCCGTGCGAGGCTATCGATATCAAGGATCGCATATTCTTGGTGCAACATGTATTGTTACTCGTGTTCCAGAAAGTCACACAGATGCCATCCTTGCTGATCTTCTCGTTTGTAAAGACAACTGTGTTACTAAAATAAGTCCATTTGTAATCTAGACGAATATTTGCGAAATATATGTGCGAATCGACAGATAAGGCGACTCTAAGAGAAGCTTTTTCCCATGAGCAACATGTCACTTCTTTGCCTGGTATCTTCAGGGTCCTCACATGCTCGCCAAACGGTGTATAAAATTGTATAACATTCATGTCCTTTGTCTCTCCATTATTGAGTAAAGGCATCATGCCTGTTACTGCCAAAAAAGATCCGCAACTGTTCCAACTGCACCATGAAGCAGTCACTCCAGTCTCCATCATAATTGGGTTATCGTCATTGGTATCTCGCATTAATTGTATCATACCATTGCGATAGCAGATAGCAAGAGTAGGACAATCTATGGCAACATAACCATTTTTTCCATCGTACCATTGTAATGCCACTATGATCTGAAACTGAGAAGTATTTAATGAAGGTATACTTAGTTTTGTTAGGAATACACCTTGATTATTGTAGAGATGAAGTTCTCCGTTTTTTAAACCAAATAGAAGCAATTTTCCATCTGGAGACCATTGTACAGCAGAGAGAGATACATTCTTCAATTCTTTACCCCAAATCCTATTACCATCAACAGAACCAACAATCACAGCTCCATCTTCATAGACTATACATATCTTTTGACCATCGCAACTCCATGCCATTCCTGTTACTACAGACTTGTTGCGATTGTTTATCATTTCTTCATACCATGATCCTTTGTACAGCATCCAAACAATTATAACTCCATTTTGATCACTTGAGGTCAGTTTCTGATACTCTTCATTCCATGTAACCACTTGAACATGACCATTATGGCCTTCTAGAGGCTGATTCATACTTAAATTACTCGCTGCAGCCAAGCCTCGAGATTTCCCTCCACTGTGCGATCCATTGACATTGGAATCTACTCGTAACACCTTCAAAAGACCATCTTCTCCTCCCACAGCAATGTATCCATCTCTTTGATTCCATGCTATGCAGTTTAATCGAAAGTTGTTTGGTATGGAGATTTTCTTACTCAAATATACAAACATTGCTAATTTATGTCTTTAACGAGTCAGTGACAATTTTTCACAGAATGCGACGCATTGAGCTCTGCAATCAATATATCTAACTTATAATAAATTATAAATTTTATTTTTCTCTTAATAATTGTATTCATTTTATAATTTCATAATAAAATATAAATGTAATGATTTATAAGAGAAAGTTAATAAAGATAAAAGGAATAAAAAGATAAGATCTCAGAATAATTTATTTACATTGTTATAAGAAAAGTTTCATATTTTATTATGGAAAGTAATATCCGAAATAAACTGTCAAAGTTATATATGTTTGACACAGTATCCGTCAAGTTTTCCTTAGCAACGAAGACAATGTACATAGAAACGTATAAACTATACTTATAAACATAGAACAGACCAAGAACAGACTACAAGCTCCTGCTGTGAAAAACAGCGTGACAACATGAAGGATAGCGATCCCTATAATAATAATAAACACGAGAATGTTTGAATGTTTTACCCTATTATATTATATTACCGATAATGTAAAAATTTTACATACCAGCAGCGAGTCTTTTTTTCAATCACATTACTGTACACTATTTCCATAAGGCTGGTCATCTTTAATAGTATTTCGTCGGTGCCTAACCTGACCTCGTTGATGTATCGTGTAATATAAATAGTGGAGCACCTTTTAATTTCGTTATTTATTGTCATTCTGATGTTTCGCAAATAAATATTTAATTGTTATTTTTATGGAAATGACTCATTTTATGACGTACTATTGTATGTAGTATATGTATATGTACACATACGCAATTTCATTCTTGGAATTCTATTCTATAGACATTGCTCGTAGTTGGCATCGACTCTTGCTTGAAAATTTTTAATGAATAGATTTCGTAAAAATTAAACCCTCGTGGTTTCTATTTATGAAATCGTGAAATATAAAGATTATATGTTTAAAATGCGTTGTGCAATTCTTTTGTATAATAAGAAATTCTGGAATATGATTCTGAGACATGGGAGATAAATTAGAAATCTTATTAGTAAGTACCCTAAGTATTAATATATTATCGAAACAATTTTATTACAATCTATATAATATGATATTATGTATGGAATATTAATTTGAAATACAATAGTTTTTATTGTCATAATAATTTCGCTTAAGCGTAACTATGAGATAAATGAAAATCTTGCAGGTATAAATTTTCTTGTTTGTGCAGACAAAAGTTTTATTGCATGAGATTATATGAGACGGATAAAATGATGCATTACGGGCGATGGAGTCAATATCAAGCAATATTGAATAATCATCAATGTTACGCGGCATATGTTGAGACGATGCCATCTTATCAACATCGTGATCACGAACGTCATCAATTAACCGAAGAGGAAAACGAACAGGCCGGTGACGAGACGCATGACACAATGACCCCTGCTACTTCTGGAGAACGTAGTTCTAGCGCAGATTTGTTTAGATTAGAATTTGCAGCTGCTCAATGGTCTAAGTTGGTCTCTAATGCGGAAGGCCTATTTACAAAACTCATGACGAATAATATCTTGCCACACACCGAACAAGATCAAATTGAGCAATGGTTATGTATGAAACAAGAGTATGAGGAATGTATAGCCAGTGATGAAACCACTAGTTTACAAGGATATGCAGAGAATACAAGGAGATCATTGGAACGTATTGAAGAAGTAACCGAAACCGATGAAAAAACGGATGAATCTGCAAATCAAATAAAACTGAAGCTTAATTCCAATTGTACCTCCAGTTCGGAGAGTGAACTATCCGAAGCCGATGAGGATGAGGATGAAGACGACGAAGAGGATCAAAGTGATGTGAGCTCAGAAAGTCCAGATTTTCTAGAGAAGCTGGATGAGTTTATGAACAAATTTAAAATAGAAACAGATATAATTGTCGGTTCTAAAAAGGACGATTTCAGAGAAACAAATATCGGGCTTATATCTCCTCCAGTGACAAGATCTGTGAATAATAATTATGTACCAGTAGCTCATCCTATACCATTAAGGAATCCAAATTCTAGGAGAAATTCTATGCTTCCTGGTTCTGATATGTGTAATGAAGTATTAGTCTTTAATGATAGTTTGAAACCTAATCAAATTCTTGGAAACCATATATCAGAATATACTAAGCCATGTATGTTAGATAATCGTGAATCGGAAATTAACATTAATGATAATGCCATTAATGATGATTTTCTTGCAATACAAAATGACAATTCACCAGATTTGTTGCTTGATGCTCTCAAAACCACAGAAATACCTGAACCCATTAAGGAATTGAAAGCTCTAACGTTAAATAATGAAGCGAAGCAAACACAAGTAAAGAGGATTCAATCAAATTTGGATGGAGCGCATAAACGTATCGAAGAACTACAAACGACTATTAAAATTAAACAACGTTTTATAGCGGATATGATTAAGAATTCTGATACGCGTACTAATGCGAAGCAAAAATTTCAACGTAAACGAAGTAAATTGGAAGAAGAATATTATAATAAGAGAACACAATTAGTGCAGGCAGAAAATGCATCTATGTACAGAGAGTCTGAAGAGAAATCGGTGAAGGAACACAAGAAAGAAATTGAATTAATGAAAAATATGGCAATACACTACGAAAAACGATTGATGGATATAGACAAGATAAAGCAAATTGCGGGTGATTCAGCGAAAAAAGTTTTAGAGCTTGAAGCGTCACTAAATACTTCCAAGAAGCAGATGGATAAATTGAAGCGGCAACTAAAACGGGAAGAAGAGCGTAAAAAGCAATTAGAAGAAGAACTTGCGAAAGATCAACAGAAAATTCGCGAGCTTGAGGAAAAATATAACTTAACTGCTTCCAAGTTGAAGGAAATGCAATCGGAGAGTGAAGATGAAAAATATAATACGAAATCGAAGACTGATTGCTCGAGTAAGAAAAAGAATTTATTAGATGTAAGTGCGAGAATATCTCATCTGGACCATGTTTTGAAAGAAAAATCTATGGATTTGGAGAGAACCGCGGACACAGATGAGAAGGAAGCGCTACGGCATGAGATTAGAAATTTGAGGCACACCCGGGACTGTTTGGTAGATGAAAAATGCGATTTAGATGAAAAATTTCAAAAGGAGAGAACCCTGACTACGGTCGAGGAACGCAAATTGCTGGAATGCGGCGAAACCATCGAGGCTATCGATGCAATGATCGAGCACAAAAACGAAATGATCTGTGGACGAAAAGATTTTGATGAGAATCAATCTCAACGTGAGAAGGGCGAAAGGATGCTAATGGAACGCTTGAAGAAACTTTCTCACGGTGAAATAATAACGTTATTTATGAAATACTTTCGCAAAGTAATCGATTTGAAGGAAAGTTCGAAAAATCTAGAAGTTCAAATAACAGAGCTAGAGGCGCACATTGCGAATCAGGATTGGCGGCTGATGGAAGCCGAGAGACGAATGGTTTTGATGCAAAAACAGTACGAGGACAAATTGCATCATGTATTCAGGCATTTTGCGGAGGAGACAAGCAGCTCTGGTCACGAGAGATTGGATAAGGATTCCGAACTCGCGAGGTGCAAGAAAGAGAACAGGGCTCTGAAAAAACGATTGGCGGACGTCGAGGCTCTACTCAAAGGTACAACACCCCCGCGTGCAGCTAGTCCTTGTAGAGCTCTACAGCAGGGATTAAAACAGATCGCGCCTAATACTCGTTCGACAACTAAAGTAACGAGACAGCGAAATAAGCTGATAATTCAAAAGACGACCGACTGCGATAAAAGAAAAAAGTGAATTTGTTAAAAAACTCTGTTAGTTTCTTTTTTTTGTTGCATATTGGCAAAGAGAGATTTGTTTAAATATACTAGCGATTTATTAAATATACACTTTTTTTTTTATATATTCTACATTTTTACACAGTATCTTTCTCTTCATAAGTATTAAAATTCGACAGACTGTATATAGAAATAAGTTTCGCTTTTTAATACAATGAAAAAATAGTAATCTCATAATTGATATGGATTATATAATGTGTGATAAGTTTTAGATGTGAAAAGTAATTATATCTACTTATTTCGTATTTTTGTAGGATATGTATTGCTACGTCCTAAGATCATATTAATCTTAACACTTTGCGAAATGTATTACTATATTAATATTACGATAGTGTTAATATTAGATAGGTGTCAATATTAGATATTTGTTTATAGGAAATTAATTAGTTTGACGATTATTACACTCGTTAAGAGAAATTCATATTCACAAAGATGGATTTATTATGTACATTTAATTGCATGCGGTTTACCCACGTTGTATTTATTACAGGATATATGTAGTCGTAATTCCAAGCTCATAATTATTAATATTTAGGAAAACAATAATCAGGAATCTTGTTCGCGTATTTGCATGCTGCTCGTAATGCTATCGCGTTATTATTTTTAGTAAGTATTTATCACGTTCATAATGTAATAAGATACGGCATGATTGTTTCGTGACAAGAAAATTTAGACATTTACACGGTTTGCGAATAGCGATGTTCAATTATATACATATACATTAAATAGTAACATTTAAATCCACGTAAAGTGGATTTTTACAACATCGCGGATTCAGCTCATTGATTGTATTTCCTGACTACGTTAATATTGTTCGTGTATATATTCGAAAGATATATTGAAGATGGACTTACTGATCTCCGTATTATTAGCTCTCGCAATGAATTATGTATCAAATTATTTATATCACTTGTAATGTTATTGTAAATCTATTTATATGACGAATTTTTCTTTTTTTATGTATTTGAAATACTAATTATGCCACTTTTATAGAAATTATTTTAGGTACATAATCTTCTGTCAAAAATTAATGTTTTATTTATATTTTATAAATGAGTAGGAAAAAGAGAGAGAAAGAGGAGAAAAAAAGAGATATATGTATATTATATTATAAGAAATATATATGTATAATAAGAGAGATTATGTATACTTTATGATATTAGAAACTTGTAAAAGCGAAAGATTGACGTGATTTCGGTTGGAAAAGAATTAATATTATTTCGTCAAATGTATAGAATAATTTTGATTGTTTAGCGTAATACATATGATTCTGAATTCTGAGTTTAAAATATCAATCTACTTTCAATATAATTTATTGTAATTTTGTAAATAAATCGATGCTATATACATATAAATTTTCGTTTCTCCAAACTGATTAATTTTTCGAACGCTTAATAATTCATTGTAAAACAAAAAAATTTATTAGAAATTTGTATTTTTCCAAAGACGACTTTCATAGATCTGATTTAGCTAAATATACAATACAATTAATGACAATGTAATGGATTTATATTGAGGTCTTTAAACCGAAATAAATATATCTCATATGATCTTGATTTAAATATATAAGATATCCCAAACATGTATTAAGCGTCCTTTGATTCATATACATGTCAAAAGTCAAGGATTTTGGAAAATTTTAGTTTCTGTCAATATTGTTTTAATAAATCGATAAAAGTTAAGACAAATAATAATCTCTTATCAAATTTTCGTTAAAGAAACATCAATTTTGTCGTGAAACTTATGACTGAACAAATATATTCACAAGGGAAGGAGGTTTCGGAGTATGTTTATCAGTAATACCATAAATATTTTATTCTTAAAGTGTTATCAGAATTGATGCGGTAAAGTTAGGGAGAATTGTAAATGGATCTCCGCAACATCAATATCTACTGAGGGTGATGGATCGCGCGATTACACACATGTTTCCGAACGTGTATATATCAATATGTGCGAATCGTTGTTCCAAATTTGCGCCCGCTAAGTGGCCGAGAAGTACATTTCACGGTACGATGCCCACGAATTGGCAACCGCATCTTGAAGACACGTATAATTTCCCGACGAATTTGGTCCGATGATCGATCTGAGATCCTTTCTAGTATCCAGGACCGTTATCATGCTCGGCACGCGTGAAAACGCGGGTGATCCAGATTTCAAAAGAATAGGAGACACTGCATTGTTTGTTGGAGCGCATCATCGAACACAATAGCGGATCTTATAACTCTTTTTGTATTATTTTAATATTATTTATATATACGATGAAACGCGCTTCTTGTCCGTACCGTTTTTATTCGACCATATAAAGATGCAAGAATTCACCTGAATTCTTTCCGTGTTCAATAAATAAAAGTCTTTATGTAATCCCTACATTATGATAAGACTAAGCCGTTGAACGGCTTTTTACGCTTGTAACTTTTTTTCCCTTTTATTGGAGCTCCTGCGTTCGCAAAGTTTCGATCCTCCGATAAATTTCAGATTTAACGACTACGTGATCACCTGGTATGTCAATTAAATTACACCAATATAGATTCGAAATGTATTTTTTATTTTCGCTTGATCTTATCTTTTCTGCTAACATTATATAAATCGCCCTCAATATGTACATGTGTATAATAATACGTGAAGCTTAATTAAGAAGAATGGATATTTTTAAAGCAAAAAAAGGAAAAAAATAGGTGCAATAAATTGCGTTCAATATAAATTAATTGTTTAGTACTAGTTTTTATTCTACATATATTTTATTTTTACATATAACTATTTTTTATTATTTTGTACATCTTAGTAAACTAACTTTGTGCAATTTTAAGTATCTCATTTTTTTGTAAGTTTATATAAAAGTTATGCAGTATTAACAATAAACGATAAATTTATTTATATTTATCGAACAATTTGTTACAAATGATTTTTTGATCGCACTCATCTTTTTTGCAGCTTTAAATCCGTTTCCTTATAAGCTATTAAATCAATTGTGTCTCTTGTTTATTAAATTAAATATTTTAAATGCTGTACAATTTGTTAAATAATTATACGACTTTGACAATATGATGAATACTTTAGTAATTTGTTACTTTCAATAAAACTGTTACGTTGCGCACACACATTAATAACTCTTATATTATTTCTGCAAGAGAATTTTAAATACATGTGTAAGTAATAAGAGGAGTCTTCTCTCTTTGACTAAAACAGGCCGTTTTCGTGGAAAAAATGTTTCACGGAAGAGATGCGTTAATTGAGTTTCGAGAAAAATGACAGGGCAGGCGTTGCACCAGGCAAGCGAAATTCGAAATAAGAGAGGAAATTAACGTTCTCAATTTTTGCACACGCACGAATCGTCCGGGGACATGAGGAAGATTGTCGGATTTGCTTAATAATTCACGACTTTTTCGATGTCATACATTTTTGTTCAAACATGATATTTATCGTTCATCCAAATATTTATCATTACAATCATTTCTATGTGTTTTCACGGAAGGAATATATTCTATATCGTCAACGAGATGGACTGAGCGAATCGCACGTCCGAGTATTATAATTCACAGATAATTATAATCGTAACGCGATATTATTGTCTGAGTCGGAATGTAAATCTTCGTGCCATGACGTATCTCGAGTCTTTGTGGGAATTCCATGGATCCACCGAAGCGATGGTCCAATTTAGTATCATATGTGCAATTTATATACAATTTAAAGGATACTAAAATATTTTTAGCATACCGACTATGCATTTCGTGACAAAATTGATTTGCCGATGTAACAGTGATGTATTTTTTTATATTGCTATTATTACGTTTATTTCGATTCATTATAAAAAAAAGTCGTTAGTTTTGTATATAGTTAAATAAATAGTTATTATTTATAAATTATATAACTTAATAAAAAAGGAAGGTGTATGAAATTTATAATATACTTAAATTTTTTTCTTGTAATTCTTATATTAATTTGCACTGATTATTTTTTATTAATTATTTTATTTTTTATGTAAACAAAATATGCGTCTTGACAAATTATACTACGGAATTTTGTTATTAAAATTCTTATTTACTCTTTATCTGGCATGTTAGAAGAAGTTCTTTCAACTAGTTTCCGTAGTGTAGTGGTTATCACGTGTGCTTCACACGCACAAGGTCCCCGGTTCGATCCCGGGCGGAAACATCTTTTGTCGTTACGTAATTTTTTTTATAACTTTTACAATTTTATATATTTTCGTTGTCTAATGCTTCTCAAATTGCGTACTTTATAATAATACTAAAATATCTTTATATTTTTTGAATGCAATATACATATATATTATATATGTTTAAACATTCATTCTAATGAGATGATTTTAACAAGTATGAGTTCAACTGTCAGGATGGCCGAGCGGTCTAAGGCGCCAGACTCAAGGTTCACACCTTCTCGAATAAAGACCGAGTTTCCCGAGCGTTCTGGTCCTCTCTGAGGGCGTGGGTTCGAATCCCACTTCTGACAAATTCTTTTGCACGTAACAACCATTAGAGGTGAACAATATTGAAAAAAGCAAGTATCTATAAATTTATTTAAAATTTTGCATAATGTTTCGTATTTCATTTATACATTTTATCAAAAAAAAATTTTTTTTGGCAAAATAATGAATATTATAATTTATTTTTTTACATAATATATATTATCTGACGGAAAAGTTATATTTACTTATGCAAATCTTTTATATATTGAATAAACTTCATATATATTTTATCAAATATATACCTGTTATGGGTTATTAGAATAGCCACAATCAAGTGTCAGGATGGCCGAGCGGTCTAAGGCGCCAGACTCAAGGTTCGTAACCTTCTCGGTTCAAGACCGGGTGAATGGGGCGTTCTGGTCCTCTCTGAGGGCGTGGGTTCGAATCCCACTTCTGACAAATCTTTTTGCCTATTGATATTTTTTTTTGCAGTTATTATTTTATAGTTCAATTCCCTTTATGATTAATATTTTTCATCACGCTTCCACAAGATTTTTTTTAAATATATATATAATATTTATATTCTATAGTAGCAATTATAACTTTATCTATAATAATTATATTACTAAATTTAAGATTGCTGGATATAAGATTCAAGCAATTTTTCTTATTATTATGAAGTCTCTTATAACGAATTTTTGCAGAATTGTTATAATATAGCATTATAAAAACTACATTATATTTTAGACATATAAAAATATTTATAATGTATAAATATATTATAATCAATGTATAGTTGCTCACTATTTCTTGAATTTTCAACAATACTCTAACAGAATCCGGTATGGTCTAGTGGCTAGGATACCTGGCTCTCACCCAGGAGGCTCGGGTTCGATTCCCGGTACCGGAATTTAATTTTTTTTTTACGTAAAAAATTATTTAATTTTGATTTAAATATTTGTTATACTTTTACAATTACCAGGTGTAAAAAGTATCAAGTCTGTATAAGAATCTATATAGTGATTATTTTGTTTTTACCGGCTGTAAACCAAAAGTGTTGTTGATATAAATCCAATATGATTGACGATACTACTACTGCTATAGATGTAATGCATGTGTAAGGATCGTCCTATAGTAAAACATACATCATTAAATATGAAAAAAGCGAGTTGCTTATATCTTTAAGTGGAAAACGATATATCGTTTCAGACGCTCGTCAATCGCAACTTGGTAAATCATTCCTGTATATTTGCCTCTTATCGTAGTAAAACAATCTGTCAAGCGTATGAAACGAATCGTGGGGAGATTGCGGGTAAGTGCATTGCAGTGCAATTACCGGCACTTTAGTAAATTATCGACAGAGAGGAATAAGCGAGGGAAACGGCGCACATGTCGCGATGAGGGCGCGGGAGAGTCTATAATTCGAAGGAACGACAATAAAATCGCGTGCCTGGTTTGTCATGGGTGATTTTCGCGGGGAGGCCAAAGTATTAATTCAAACGACCCTCGATGTCACGCTTGAATATATACGCCATTTGAAGAGTTGCATCCACGCGACATAGCTGACCTCTCATGCCTTAGCACGAGTCCTTGTTCGTTGTCGTAGTCACGAAGCTGGACTCGCGTAGGCATGTCACAAAGGACGACCGGCAGCTGTTTGGAGCAGTTTCGAAAATTGAGTACTCTGCACATCACTTATCTCAAGTGAGAATCCGCTATATATATATATATATATTATATTACATTGGTGTGTGATTCGATTGATCGTCCACATCACATGTATGTATATTTTTATATATTATATTGATATATCATTAATATATAATATTGTCTCTCGTTAACCTCTATAATAAATGCCTCAAAATTAATAATATATTTTATGTTCACAGGTACATTGGCTTATGGGCTCTTGACTCCGATTCGTCCACGCTGTTGAAATGTTTATATTTTGCGTATAACAAATTTATTCTGATAATCATGCTCGTCTTCATGGTGACTCTGCTGGCTGATATTTGTTCGAGCTTCGACGATCTGTCGATCGTTACGGACGACGGATGCATCTTCGCCGGGATCGTCGTCGTGTTCTTTAAAGTGATGATCTTCCAAATACGCCGTGAGGAGATCGTGCGATTGCTCCGCGAGACTATCGACGGCTGCGATCAACTCTGCAAATTTCCCGGTAAAAGTACTGATATATTACTTAAATATCGATAAATATGTATGTATATAAAACGCTAAAAAAATTAATTTCTAATATTCAAAAAAATTATTATTCAAAAATTCAATAATTATTCAAAAAAGATTATTACAAATAATCTTTTTTTTATATTGCTAGAGTAGACTAAGCTTTTAAATGCCGAGTCACATATAAATGTATATTCTCTGTTAAGCAAACACGATGACTGGACAGTGCGTAATTTTGTGTTTTAATGAGATCCGCGCGTCGAAAGGGACAGTGCGCGCGAAAGGGCCATCTTTCAGCTCGTCGAGTTGTTCGTTAATTCAGAAATCACTTGAGTAATTTTTCCTCTGTCAGTCCTTGTTGCGACGTATCTCCTTGACACGCTATTAAAGATCTACGCGCTTACTCGCGCAGAATTACTCGACAGTTTGCATAATCATGCTTGATATACACATCTGTGGTGACGTTTCTTTGAAACCGTATATCATGTTTCATTAATTCTAATATCGCATCGCAGAAAATACACACCAGCAATATTGATCATGACTAAGATTGTACTTTCTTCTTGAATCCTTATTTTCTTGTCCGGTCGTTGTACTCGATTGGAAATGAATTATTTCAATGTATTTTAATATTTCATATATTTGCTGTTAATTACACGCGATTACAATTGACTAATATATACTTTTTTATTTTTTTATTTAATTACATTACTCAAGTTGGCGGCGAGGACAAAATTCTGGGCAAGTATCTGCTGCTATGTCGAGTAACTTTTTACGGATTCAGCACTCTGGCCTTTTTTCTCGTGATCGCACTACTCTTTCTCGTGCCCGTAGAGGACGGCCAACTTCCGGTCAGGGCACGATATCCCTTCGATACGACCAAGTACCCGTGGCACATGATTGGCTTCTTCGTCGAGGCCTGCACTATCTCCGTCGGCCTGACGGCCATCATCGGGATGGACAGTCTGCATACCAATCTTTGCAATCTGTTTCTCGTGCAACTCGGAATCTTGAGCGAGCATTTCGAGAGCTGTGGCAACGGTATCGACGAGCGGGACGATTTAGATGCTCGTTACGAGATATCTTTTACGGTTGAGAAAAGGAATAATCGTGAAAAAGATAATTACGATCCGGACGGGATTCGTCGCGGCGGCGACGGCTTCATCAAGCAGTTTAGGAGATCTATCCGCAATCATAAACGTCTGCTCGCTATAATAGACGACTTCAACAAGGTCTTCAGCGCTGGCATGTTCGTTCAGATGCTCTCGAGCACCTCGATGATTTGCTTAACCGGCTTCCAAGCCGCTTTGGTAAGTCGTGATAAGTCAAAGTGCCGTCGCGGTCGGATCGTGATCAGAGCCTTGCTTTGTTTCGATCAGGTCGTGGGCCAGAGCTCCAACATCTATAAGTTTGCGATATACTTGGCGGCGGCCGTCTCGCAGCTCTTCTACATCTGTTGGGTAGGGAACGAAGTGATGTACCAGGTGCGATTATTTCTCCCGTAATATAATAGCTTCTTTTATTATAATTTACTATACTCTGTCATTAATTATTTATTATTACGCCACTATAAATTAGACTTTTAAAATAGACTTTTATAAATCAATTTGCTACCTGATGCATTTTAATAACATCAAATACATAATATTTTACTTATATTAAAACCATAAAAATGTTAAATATCAAATTTATTCTCATATGTTCAGATCCAGTATTAATATAACGTGATTCAGGAAAAGTTAAAAAGTTTATACGATATAAATTACATTTTAATATATATGTGCATCTTTAATTATATATATATATATATGCAATCTCTTCGAGAAATTACAACTTATAATTAACACAATTCGTTATTAATTTTAGAGTTACAATATATATAATTATTTTTCTCATCGCATTGAATTAATTATCTCGCAGAGTGCGTCGCTGACGCAAAGTCAATGGCTCTCGGGATGGAGTGATGAACTTTCCGTCAAGACCGGACGTCTGATAAATCTATCCATGATATTTTCAAAAAGAACGTTAAATCTGAAAGCGGGTGTCTTCTACGTTTTATCTATGGAAACGTTTATCGCGGTGAGTTCATGGTAAAAGATGCAACAAGATAACCTTTTTATGTTTAGACCGGTATTGCATGACAAAAGTATTATGATAAAAAAATATGAGATTAATTAATTAAACAAAATTAAATCACTCAATCATATATAGATTCTCAACGAGTATATAAAATTTAATTTATAGAGATTGAAACGGATTTTCCTCTCACGCGATCAGCCTTTCCAATGGCGAAACTTAACGAAACATTGATAAAAAAAAATATGAACGGTTTCGAGATAACTTACATAATTTACCGAGACGTTAATGAATTATTATATTGATGTTGTACAGGTGCAAATATTTTGTTTCATTTTAAGAGATGATTCTCCTTTTCCTCACCCGCGGCGAATCGATGCGAATATTTATAAGAATGTCGAAACGAAAAAGTTGAACCGCCTCACAAGCGGCCGCTATGAATGGTATTCTGTAAGAATCTGAAAAGAAGAACAACACGCACACCTCTCACGCAAAGAGAGGCGATGTACGCCTCTCCGCCCATTCGTTGTGAATAACCATATATTAAATCAATGGCTTTGCGATCATCTGATACAACAAAGTGCCTAGAGACAAAATGTCAAAGTATAAGATTTAATGGTCGAGCACTAGTTCATGTAATTCGAACATATTCACTTTATATAAGTATTATCCGACATAATTTACGATTGATTGTAATAATAATTGAGCTCAATTGGAAAATGAGATAATCGCTATATAAATTACCTCATTAAACTTCCTATAACGCGTTCTTTTTGGCATTGCATTCACTAGATGCCGATATTTACGCAAAAGATTAATCAATAATTTATAAAATAAAATTTTTTTTTGTAGATCCTGCGGGGCTCGTATTCCTTTTTTACTCTGCTGAGTACCATGCAGTCGGAAGGCGATTAGTGAATCTGACAATTTCCCAGCTCTAGTTATTGCGTAGCGTAACTTCTGAAGTCGAGCACAGGTATATTGGAGCAACACATCTAAAAATCGGCTACAACACATGCAATATTGCTGATCCGGAACAAAGTGAGTTTTATCATTACCAGTATTATTACCAGGCTAGTACAAAGCTATTGCAAAGCTAGTACAAAATATAATAAATATTTTATCCAAATTTCGTTAAATGAAGTTATTGGAATAAGAGAAAATATAAGAGAAAATTGATATTCACGTGAATGTAACTGCAAGCTGTAAATATTTAGAATTAGAAATTTTAGAAATAATTATAAAAATTGTTATATAATCTTACAATTATGTAATACTGTGGAAAAATATATCAATCAAAATAAAATTTGGTTGATATATTTTTAATTTTAAATATTTATTTGGCTTATTAAAATAATAATATTAATATCGACTTGATTATTCGGCTTATTAAAATAATAATAACAGTATCGAGTCTGACAGAATGATGCTCTATGAGCTTGTATAATAAAAAAAATACATAAAGTATATATTATAAAAGTATATATTATACAAAAGAAGAAATATAATTAAATTTTTCATAACTTATTCTTAATTTAGAGCAAATTGATGAATGTTGGTTGCACAAAATTCGCGAGACATATCTTGATCCGTTGACTGTTCTTGTCAGTGTTAGAACCACCGTAAGACCGTGTTCGTGAAACAGGTTGGCGACAGTTTTTACGATTATGGATCCGCCAAAAACAGGATCCTATTTTCAAACCGCGCAATCAGACTGCAACAGCGACAACCTGACTAATTACAATTGTAGTTGTCGGATTTGATCGTTGACTGCCACATCTTGCCGTGAAATATCACATTGATAATGATCAAGATCTGTAAAGCTCGGTCGGTGTAGAGCGATAGTCGCGGTTATCTTGTGCACATGTCATAGATGAACGCACAGGAAGTGATCGCTCTTATTTTTTTTATGATTATTTTGCAGGATCACAGGATCACAAAATTATTGAGATTTTCGAACGATTCGAAATACTTATCTATTATTCATTTTAAACAATCTATAATTCGCAAATCTAAGATAAATTTCTATTTATAATTTTATGTGTCACATATCTTAATGTATATATATGTATTCTGATATGTATTTTGTGTATATTTATGTAATTTAGTTTTGCGACAGAATCAGATTTTCAAAGATCCTCGTAATCAGACACACGATTTCATATCGTACGCGATTGCGGGGATAAAAATCGAAAATAAAATTGACTTTTTTATCGCAATTCCGTTAGCCAATTGATTGCGTCGCATATTTCTAAAATGAAGAGTGCATTTTCAATTGCCCATGAATACTCAGTAAGTGTGTCGTTGAATATTAATAAATATCAAAAGGGATCGTCGAATGAAATTACAAGATGTACGCTCGCCGATTAGATTCTTAATTAACTTCATTAAATTCACTCCGCGCGCGCGCAATTAATCGTCAATTTTGACGCGCTTAATTAAGTATTCGTTGTATAAATAGTCGCTATTCATCGATAAATACCGACGCTGATAATTCAGGGAAATCGTGCACATCCCCGTAGATAGAACCGCCTTATTCTCCGCTTGCAAATAAAGTACACGCGGACACTATCGGACGGAGAGATCGACACGACGAGTCGTGAAGCGCGAGCCTGGCTCAAATCCCGAAAATCCAGTTGCGATCTCTACGACCTCAACTCGCGATTCAAGGCCATAATTTAACCTTTCCGGTATTAAATATTTATATAAGAAATCTACTTTCTGCACGTGCATAGGTGCATTTTTCTCATAGTTATCTTGTAGATTATCATCATAAATATAATTTTCTAACGCGATCCGTATTTATTATCTGTAAAAGAAACAAAAAAAAAAAAATATTGAGTGAGAATTAGCGATCTTCGTAAATTATTTCCACACGTGATTATCACGTAACGAAGTGTGGGATTAGTTTTCTATTATCGCTTACAGTGTAACGTACCAACGATAAAGATTATTATTATTATTATATCTTTTTTTTTTAATTTCTGAATATTTTTGCAAGATATATTATTGTAACGTTTTATGGAGAAACTGAATGTCAATAGCATTTTAATCACATATAATAATTTTCCGATTCATTCTCGTTGTTATATGCAGCAATCTTACTTTCGTTTCCATTGCTATCGCGAGACTTCGTCTCTCTATCGCTGTGTTTAACCAGAAGCAGGTATATCGTTAAAAATTGAGACTCGCGGGATCAAGTTTATCGTTTATCACGCTCATCGATATCGCCACGTACGGCAGTAAATAAGGAATTAAGCACGGTAGCTAGGGGCTAGTTCAACGGCAATTAACGAAAGGCCGCATCTTGATTATCACCTGTTTCTGATCGAGCAGAACTTCATCTTCCGAGAGCTCTCTCGCGGTTCAAACGTAGCTCCAACGAGAAAAGGAGGAGAAGAGACTGTGGCGATAATACATACCGTGGGATATGGATGATTATTATGAGCGCAGCGAAAAGAGCGAGCCCCGGAG
Organism: Cataglyphis hispanica; assembly: GCF_021464435.1. NCBI lineage: Eukaryota > Metazoa > Arthropoda > Insecta > Hymenoptera > Formicidae > Cataglyphis > Cataglyphis hispanica. Next base: position 392,187 of record NC_065966.1, on the reverse strand, counting down.
CATTGCGAGTACTACGATGCATTTTTCTCGACGCGACTAAAAAGCCTCGTTGATGTTCTCGGGGGAAGTTTAGGAGTCAATCAGCGTGTCCGCTAATATCTTCTGTTTCACGGACATTTGTTACATCTTTTTCAAATGGCGCATTGCATGATTATAGCCCTCGCGCATCGAACAAGAATTGGAATTTATCGGCTGGCGCGATCATCCGTTTATATTGCATGATGTGTAATTGAAATTTTTCTTAATCTTTCTTACGATGCATACTCAGGTCTATTTTGTCGCTCGTCTAGTTTCGTGGATGATTAAATTGCTAATTTTTTTTATCGCACTATTGATTTTTATATATAATTTATATTGAATTAAATTTAATATTTTTTCGCGTAATTAATTTGTGAATATAATTTATTTCTTGTATATGAAACATATTTTTTGTGTTTTATTATATTATATTTTATTTATTATATTATATTATATATAATTTAGTATTATGTAATATAAGATTGTATATATTTTATATTTGAACATATGTTTTATATATTTTTGCAATACATTGATATCTGATAGTATTATGTGCGCGGTATATTGGAATTCACATAGATGCAAAAAGATATAGGATTTAAATGCAAGCCAAAGTTTATTCCGCGAAAACTGAGAGATGCAAGTACATACATACGACGTCGGCCAATTAACTGATACAATGACGTTGATATATTGGCCCGAACATTAGCCAAGTCGGTTAACATATTGCCCTATTCAGTACGTTCAATATAAATATTCTGGTTAATATTTTTGTGCCACCAAATATAATTTATAATTAAAATGTAAATCGAGACGGCGCGAAAACGCAACTCATTCCCTTCATTATTTATCCGCGCGAGTCAATATTATAAAATTACAAAATGTATACATACATACTAATTAAGTAATCAGTTAACATCGATAAATGATGTCGGTAAAAATTCAGATTGGCAAGCTATTTTACGTCTGCGAAATGTGTCAACTTTGATATACAAAAAAACACAGAGAATTAATCTTAAATTAATATTACAAATTGAAAAATATTGATCTTAATAAGTATTTCTATTACTGTATGTTATTAATTATTAATTTGAAAATGGACTAATTTAATTAGCTTATCAATCAAAGACGAAAATAATTCTTTAATATTTGATTAAATAAGATTGCTTTTTTCGCGACAATTTCTCTTTATATTTTTAAAATTAAATTTTATTATAACGCTGTTTTTTTTTTCTTGAATTCAAATTTATTCAAGTCTATATATGTGCTCTTTTCAAATTTATTCAAGTCTAAATTGTGCACTTTTGTACGCATTTGTCAGTTCAAAATTGAAGCCTTCTACGCAATGAATCGCTCGCTTAAGCATTCAATCTGACATTAGTCTCTCCGTCCAGTCAATGAACTTCAACTACATTTCAGGTTTCATGTAAAATGATAAACGTAACACCGGTGGTTCTGTCAATCACACACATACATATACACGCACACACGAGATACTTGGCATTATGCGCGAGACAGCAAAGTGGGCATACGCCTTCAAAGTCGAGCCAGTCACGCATAATGGACTATCTCGTCTTCTCGCGCGAAGAGAAGGCGAAGCGAGAGATATGCTGTTCCTCTTCGCGCATTTCTCGGCCCTCGCAAATCCCGCCGGCGTTCGCTTCCTAGACAGATGGTCGCTTTGCCACATGTTGCCTAACTGTAGACTGCCTTTAAGTACCATTCCTGCTGGTGGTATCGAATACTTCTTACCGGTGATCATTGTGTAGCATCTTACCGCTAACGTTGCATGAGTTTAGCGTCAAGTTGTACGCCAGCAGCGTAGAAAATGCGACCGTTCAAGATTGTTTCCGGTATACCTTTATATATTTAATGATATTAAAAATTTACACATGCTATTTTTAATCATTTAAAATATTTTTATCATATTTATATAAAACGTGATACTTTTTTTTTCAAATATGGATATTTTTAACTTGGATATTTATATATTTATTTTATAATACATTAAATATTTTGTGGCAATGAATTATGTAACAATTATGTAATGTCTTGCGTAGATAGAAACACATTACAATGCCATATACCAGCTGATTTATTGTCATCCTAAATCTTTGTTTTATGAGAAATATTTAATGTTTTATAAAATAATTTTACGCTAAATATTCTATTTTCTGGATTTTTAATTGATTATTAAATGTAGATCCGTACAACATGGCTATCTATTATTTACATTATTCGATTCACACTTTTGCGTGAGAATCTCCAATAATTAGCGCACGTTGTGCTATAAATATTCTCAGCGACGGATTGCATTAACGGGACATCGCAAAACGCAGCAGGGGAGGCATCATAGTCGAAATTTTAATAACGGTTAATAACGATTATATCCTGGAGAGCAACGCGCGAACAGGACAAACTCTCTTATGGGTTTAAAATCTTTTGCGTGTGTGTGTGTGTGTGTGAAAGCGCACGAGCGGGCAATTTTTCACTTATCTCGCACATTTCATCTAACGGAGACATAAATCTGACGTTGAGACCCGGCGTCGTTTGTACTGCCGCGTTCCTTTAAGTGGTTCACTCGCGAAATACGATCGTACCATCTTTTTTCGAAATACGCGGCCCCATGGATCAACAGCATCCTTCTTCGTTTGCCTCTACAAACGAAGTTTGTTGTTTTCCGCTTTGCTTGAGCGCGAAAATATGACAATCTCGGAAAATAACATACGTTTTATTGCGCAATATTATTAGAAGAAAAATTCATTCAAAATGATAAGCGATGCGATAATATTATCTTGCTATGATCCGCAGATAAGGATCTAGTCTAATCTAGCAGTATAAAAATTTATAATTTGTAGGGAATTTTTTAAGGGTATTCAAAATTGATTTTTTTTAACGCTTTATATACGTTTTTATTGAAGTTTAAACAATACGTCAGTAGTCATTTTTTAAATCTTGGATTTTTAACTTTTTTTGTCTGATACGAATCTGTGCATGTAGCGTGTTCAAAAATGCAAGGTTCGACGGTTGTTTCTCGTGTAATTATATGAAAATATCTGTAATTATCTGTAAAATTTCAAAAAGATCACTTCAAAATATTCTAAACATCAATTTTTCATACTGCTAGAGTAGATTGGATAGTTCTTGATAAAGATACAAAAGAGGCGGACAAGTGGACGAGATTAATCGGCTGTGCGTAATGAATTTTTAGCGACAATAAGCGCGTGTACATCCTTCTTCCGCTCTCTTGTCCGCTCCTCAATCTTGTCACGAGAATTAACAGTTCGTGCAAGGTGGGCGCGGACAAACTGAGGGCGGAAACGACGACGAAAAAGATTTAAAAAAAAAAGAAGAGTAAATGCAGATTGCATCGCGTTTCGCGCGCGACGGTGACAAATTGCCGCATCTTCTACATCTTGCACTAAAAAAAAAAGAAACGATGTTTCTCGTAGCCGCTACATTTCCATGTGGGACACGAATTCGCACTTTCTCGACAGGCAGAAGGGAAATAAAAAAGCGACGAATGCGCGCGCGCACTCGCGAACGGCGGAGGACTCGTTATTGTGCATAAATCTCTCAGATTACTCGAGATTTATAGCTTTTTCGTACACAAGCCGTATACGGTGCTGACTCGCTTTCAGCCGCCTCTTCGCCGCTTCCTCGCCGCTTCTTACGCGCTCTTTTCCTATCATCCTTTGACCCTTGGACTCCGGCTTCTTTTCATCCGCGTGAACGTAAGTCTTCTAGTGGCAAGGAAGCAAGATTGCAAATAATTAAATCAATTTTTAATCTCGTAATTTACAAATTAAATTTGAAATATGAATTAAAGCTTAGTGTAACTAATAATTAAAAATTGATTTATAATTTATGAATTTTTTAATTACCAGTTTTGCGACCCTGCAGAGAAGCATCTTTAAATGAACATAGTTATTCAGCTTATAAAGCACATGTCAAGTTAATATCGGTGTGATGAAGTTATGAGCGCAAGGACTAAAGATAATGAAACAAGTTTATAGGATTGTCAATGTCATGAATTTTTTTAAATATATTGTTTTTTAATATTGAAAAAATAAATGTTAAATTGCATTTATATCTTTATTTTATTGTATCTTGTATTATTATTTGACTTGTTTTCATCCTAAGACATTTTTTAAAATCTATTTAAAATATATTTAATCTTTTCGAAACGATAATGAATGTTTAAATAATCTTCTGGCGTTAAAATTATTTATTCTAAAAATTGTATTTACCTTTTATATATATATATATTTTTTTTTATTTTGGAGAATCTCTGTTTTCGAAATTTTGTTTATCGCAGCATGTTTCAGGCGTCGAACATTTGGTTGTTCGATTGGAGATACCGGTGTAACCGTGACTAAATACCCGCCACTACAAGACACGCAAGACGTTTAAGCCGAATCTAATAATTCACGCATGAAATCTTACAAATTAAGATACGTGCGTTCGGGATGATTTTTGCACCGTTAACTCTCTCTCTTTCTCCCTCTCTTTCTCTCCAGAAGCTCGTCTTTTCTTTTCAAAGAGACGCAATGAACATAAATCTTGGCCGTGACCGATATCATCGGATCTTTTCTTGTTTAAATATATATATATATATATATATATATATATATATATATATATATATATATTTATATTCGAGTGATCCTCGTCCGCCGATATAGCGTGCAAGCATCATCGTTTATCGCATTCCGGCGAATTCGGCTTAAAATCCGGCGAACATTATCAGCGAAGCGTTAAATTCAATCAATTTTACCGCGAGGAAAGGAGCAGGGGAGGGTGAAATAAACGTCGAAAAGTTGTCGCACGGTTTATCGGGGTTAACATCGGGAGTGCATTCGCGAAAAAGAGAAGCGCCGATTACCCATTAATTACTTTCCGGGTGGCCGCAGCGATTTTTGTGCCAATATTCTCTCTTTCTCTCTCTCTCTCTTCACTGACGAAAGTACCAGTCATCTGCATAATCGATTAAACGAATGAAAACTGTACCTCTAATTGCACGGCGGGTGGGCTTGATTGTGTACCCCCTTCCCCTCCTACCCCGCCGAATATTGACGCTTCTCCTTCACCCCCGCTCTCGTCTTTCTCCACGACCTGCCAATGGATCGCTGTAGCCGTGGAATTTGATTTTACGTCAATATTCATAAGCTGCGATCTTGAGATAGGGAGATATCATTAAAACGCCCATGAAATTATCAGGGGGCACGTTGTAATTATTTTGAGATCTTATTGCAATCTCGTAAACGACGTGCAGCGATGACACATCCTCCGGTGAACTTTCGTCAGATCTTTGGTGAAGATACATGTCCAATATAGGGGGACATAAAATGTTTTTTTTTTTTTATTTAAAAAAAACGCGTCTAGTAAAAGTATAGTAGTATACGTTTATTTGATGACTTAGGTAAAAATGATTGTCTAAAAGTAGTAAAAGAAACATTAAGTTATTACGATGCAAGATATAAATAAACAGAAAATTGTACAAAAAGCACATATTACATATTAAAATAATTAGATGTCAAAGAAAGGGAAAGTAAATAGCACGTAATATTTAATGTACTATTTTATGTTTATGATTTTCAAAGAAATTCATTGGTATTTATTACGCGAAACAGCAAAAGATTGACAATAATTTGGACGGATTTACATAGCGATAATCTGGGTAAAGGAGCAAACCTTACGCGGATTTTTTTTTATTTGACACTAATATAATGCGACTGAATTCTGCAATTAAAATAAATATTTCACCAGTGAGAGATTAATCTAGATTGAAAGAGATAGAGGATTATAGAGGATACTTCGTTACGGTGTATCGCGTTGGATGAGTGGCCACGTGCCGGTTCGTGAACGACGATCGTGAAAAGCGTCTCACGACGAGATGGTTGAGTTTATAATATTTTCCCACTTAGTATTATACGGTCAACAAGGTGGTACGAGTCGTGCGAAAGTCGACCTCCTTTCAAGTGTATTCTCGCGGAACAATAATAATTTACATATTCCACTTTGACAAGTCTGTCCGATCAATCAGCTGTTTTCCTAAAAAAGAAGAGGAACAGATTTTTAACACAATAATTCAATCAAAATGATGGAATTAGAGATTATTATTGAACAATTCAATAATTTCTTTCCTCGATCCACGTATCCGATTCGGACGCGATGTGCGTAACGCGCACCGGAATAAGGAAGTGCTTCCCTTCGCTTGCTGCCGCGGGTGCGACGAAGAAGAAACGACTTGTTGCTAGAGAGAGAGAGGGAGATAGCTGTGTGCAATAGCGCGGTTAGAAGGAGGCCGGAGAGCAAGAAGAGTGGTGCGAGAACCTTGAAAGAGCGGAGGGAAGGAGCTACGCGAGTGAGTGAGAGGTATCGGAAGAGCGACGAGGAAGACGCTGTTCTCCGCAAGGACGAAGACGGCGACGGCGGCGCTCCGGTGTCGTAGGCACCTCTCTTGTGTGGTGTCTACCTCTCGCAGCCACAAACTACCCGACCACCACGCAGCACGGATCCACCACGAAACTCATCCTACTGGTATTCGTCTCTCATACCCTGCCACGCGACCGCCATCCGTCAAGATACTCGTTTGCGCGCCTCTGATCCCTTCGCACCCTTTTGCGGATCGTAACTGAAGCTCGGTGATCGATCACGGAGATGGATCTCCGGAACGGATGGACCGATTGAGATTCTGGAGAACTTGGACGAGACATCGTAACTTTTGTTGTTTAAATTTTGTCTTGCATGCGCCACCGCTAATGGGGTATCGTTGAAGTGTGAAGAAAGGATCATTGGAGAAGATCATACTGATATTGAAATGGCACGCGATAGATTCGGTAAAATAGAAAAAGAGTCAAATCTACTGCGCGATGTAATTTAAATTTTATTGAAAATTATCGTCACATCGTTGAAATTATTGCTTTTTTAGCAAAAGAAGAAATGAAATGAGATATGCATATCACATAATTGCAATATTTATATAAAAAATTTTCCACAAGAAATAAAAATAGAAAGAATGATTTTTTTAACGAAATAATTTATTCTTTATGAATGGAAACCGATATAAATTTTACTACAATTTGACACAGTAAATTTATACATCTTGAGTCTATTAAATTTATACAAATAAAAAGAGAACAAACAAATATAAGAAAAGAAGATAAATATTTTGCAAGAATGATCTGCTTTTCATCGACAAATCAGCCGTCTCGTGAAGAAATTTCAGCCATAAGTTCGCGTTCGACTCTTCGATTATGTCAACGAAACGCGATCTTTTATTTTCCGCAAAAAACTCTGCTATCATAATTGAATATTTTCGTCAAAAAGTGCAATGTATCATTTATCTTTTATGCTACCTTTGAAGACTTCAACGTGAACATTTAAAGATTCGTAAAATTCGCGATGTGAAATAATTCCGATAGAATCACGTTGGCATTAAGATATACCGTTAATTGACTGGTGTGTTGGACTATTGACAATTAACAGAAAAATTGTTACGGAACGTATGACTCAAATTCGCGAATTAGCCGGCGCAGCTGTTGAAATGCTAAATCCGAAGGAAACATTATCGTTGCTGACAAACGTCGTCCACGTGCTACGGGGATCATCGATCATCTGGCTATAGTGACTACAACGGGCGATGAAACCTACCGCATGGCCTGCCGCATCCAGCTGACATTTGACAGGTTAGTGCTAGCTAATATTATTTTCTAATATTTTTCTGACACATATCCCCGAGATATTTATCATATTGAGGAAAAAAATTGCTGCAAAATGATAATTTATTTATCATCAATTTTTTATATATATAAATTATAAATTTTCAAAAGCGATATAAATAATAGCTTCAAAGATCCATTGAAATATTAGAAGTAAACTGATACAATCAATTTATTTAGTGCATTGCCTGCGCTATAATAATTACCGTTTCATATAAACATGTATATATATGCATGTATACAATTGAAATTTTTAAGCCTTTTGCATATGTGACGAGTTGCCGTCAATAATTAAAACTTGCTTTCGTAATTCGCTCTTCCTCAGATTGACGTGCGATTGATCGTCTCCAATTACTATACCGTTATCAATCATTTCGAAATATTGCGCACTCATTATTTCGTATCAGTTGGCGAAATTTCGGATGATTATTTTGATCATTCAAAAAGACCGTTTCGATTCCGGTTGGCGTCCCGGTTCAAGGCTAACATTAACTCGAGAACTTTCTTTTATCATCATGCAATGTTCTTTCATCAATATACATAGATTTTCGATGGAAATATAATTAAAATCGGAATAATAGATAAAAATTTCTATAGAGTGGAAAATAATTAAAAACTATTGCATTAATTCAGCTACTTTATTTCTTTTGTCTGAGTCATATCTATTTCATTTAAGCAGGTAACATTAATCTTTTTTATGTATAAATAATTTATTTCAAAAATTTATTTTATAAAATTTATTTCAAAATTTATTTTATAAAATCTTATAAGGATACAAATTTATTTGAACGTAATTTTAATTTAAATTTTATGCAGCGTTTTTCTTAGAGAGAAAGATGAAGGAAAAGAATATATTTTTCCGTCGAGTAATAAGCATCATTTTTATATATCAGAATGCGAAAAAAATTCAAATAATGTACAGTTGAATTAACGTATCGCCTTAATCTTTAATATCGTACATATGGGAATGGATAATTACTCATTCGTCAGTTATGGATGTACTTAAATCTCTTCTCCGAATGTCCGATTAATTTGCTTTTTGATTATATGTGTGTGGTGAGATTTGTTGTTAGACTTCTTCTTTGAGACATTTAGAGAATTGTATAGCATATACATTTGATCGATGATTGTGAAATCTCTTTTGGTTCTCAAAATGCTAGTTGTATTTTAAATTTCTCTGTAATAGCACAAGTCAATATTAAGGTTGTAACTGTAATGCTCATCTTCGACGAATTATGCATCAGCATCGTTAGATACATAATTTTAATTTTTTAGAACTTGTACAATACGAAAGTGCAGCTGTTGCATTATGCTTTGAATATTATTTACTTGAAAAAAATATATATAATTTTTTGTTAGTATATTTTATTTAAAGTTAATTTTTAATTTACGCCTGCTGTCAGCTGTGCTTATAAAATATATATACATTCTTTTATGATACATTTTTTTTTTACATTTGGGCTCCTATACGCTTCATTGTGATTCCCGATTATCAAATGAAGTAGGTTGTATTTTATTAAGCTATTATTCTGATAGTGATTAGCGAGGAAAAAAGAAAGAAATAGATTGCGCAAGAATCTCTGAGTAATTATTTTGAAATTACACAGGATTAATGACAGTTGCATTGTATCTATCAATACCGAGTATTAGATATTTCATCAGTCTTTCAATCTTTAGTTAATTAGCATAACTGAAATCATAAAATAAATTTTCAACAATTACTGAAGAGATATTTGTGAGAGGTTTACAATGATGCTGCATTTTCTTCGGTTCCTAAATCTTTTTCGTCCTTGCGACAAACGAGGATAAATAGCTTCTGTTTTCCGATTGCGTAGAAATGGCCTTGCAAGGCCACATAGAGCTCGAGAAACTCGCCTACTTACACGCCCACTTTATCTCGTGGAACAAGACGAGCGAGATATATTACGGAGCCAGGTCGAGATCTCACAATCAACTGAAGAGCAAATATACGCTTGCTTGAGTCTAATAGAACAGATAGCCGTCTCGGCGTCATGCCTCGATGCCCCAGTTTCCTCGATCATGGTTGCTTTTTGTTTTTTTTTTTTTTTTTCATTTATTTTTTGTCTATTTTTACAATGTCTTCTTTAATACACCGCGGATATCTCTTGGCAAAATGGAAAACGCAATTATCGAAATCGAAAGTTTATTAGAGTGTTTTCCTTTTGTTTCTATTGACTTATTTGTAGCGTTTTTTTTTTTTTTTTAGAGCAAACGTGAATTCTAGTAAAATTAGCAAATCTATTATAATTAACAATACAAATCTATTGATTCATTTAATTTATATTTTTTATTACTCTCATTTCTTTTAAATTTCCTATGATATCAGTTCATTTTGATTTAAACTGTTTATAAGCGTTTTATCATTACGGAAAAGAGTAGTATTCAATAATCCCTTCCAGAAAGATCGAAGAAGCTGATAAAAATTATCATATAATTTATAAGGAAAAGGCTATAATTCTTCTTCCCTTCCTCCGCGTTTTGAAAGAAATCCGTAATCCATCATATTTGCGGTAATACAGTAATTTCACGTCATCCCATGTACTTATCCGAATATGCATAGTCCGAAAATTATCCTCGTTTTACTTCATCAAGTACATTCGCGCGGACACATACACACATACACACATAGATGTCCATTAAGCCCTTCGCCATATAAAGTATAAACATCAACGTCGAATGACGGTTATTTTTGCTGAAAAATGTTAATCTGCCCCCTCCGAGAGGAAGCAGAGAGAAAACAGTTAAAGACTATCGCTCCCTTTTGAACCAGCAATCAAATTTCTGAGCAGCGAATCGCGAGGGACCTCGTTAAAATTGCCAGCTGCCACGATTCCGTTGGTCCTGAGCTTTTTTCCCTTCGCCTCGCCCAACCAGCCGGCGTGTCTCCGTTTTCGCGCGAGCTCCACTTCTTTAATTTTAATGCGATTGCGTCCGCGTCACGTAACGAGACGTGGGTCACCACCGGCATAAATACCAGGCCCGTTCCCATCAATCGATGCCGCCGTACGAATCGCACTAATTCATCGCAAGGCACGCAATTAGCGGAATTTAAAGGTCCCTTATTACCGAGTGTCTCGCGTGTTCCTCGCACTATTCCTTTTCGAGGAGAAAATCTTTTTATTGCCGAGATTGCATTTGTAACGCGTTTCTTTTATTGAAATGGAGAATGCCAGCGCTGACAATTTTTATCGTCCGGGTTTCCATATCGTCTTGCGATTCTGAACTCACGAAGCGTACCCTTGAATAGATTTCACGGTCTTTCGTGGGAACGTAAAAAGAGCAACGTAGAAAAGTCACATCTTAAACTCTCCGATCTTCGTCGGAGCAATCAAGTACAATGCGTATTCTATGCCTTTGATTTTTTTACTTTGCGCTCGATTGCTTACGGCAAAATTGGCGCAATGATCGGAGGGTTTGTGAGATTTTCTCTACAAGAGATGCATTGTGAATTAATACTTTATACTGTGCGGATTGATTATTTGAGTCACTTGTTTCTAAAATTGTTTCTAAAATTATGTAAATATTTTAACACATTACAAAAGTATCAATAAAGTAGACAATAGAGCAAATTTATTTTTTGATACAATTTGGATATAATTTTGATGTAATAAAAACTTTTATTTAAAATAGGCCATTTTATTGCTAATTAACAGTATAAATTTAATTAAAATACGATAATTAGGCTCTTTTGCTGTATTCTTCATTAACGAAATCTTATAGTATTCCTTATAGAGATTTGGTGAGTTCCTAATTAAAATCATAATTCACTATCGTAGTTTTATCGCGAAATCGTGGAACCGTCACTTTTTTACAAGGACTAAACCGGATTACCGGCGGCCCTAACGCATTCTTGCATGAAACATACATTAAACATGATACATTGTTTGTTTTCGGTGAGTAAACTCATAGAATGTTGATATATTGAATATTTAAAATAAATAATTAATTATGCTTGACAAATTTTATCTTGACAACTGGAGAACTAAAAGTCAATTATTTAGCAACATGTGAGTCAGTGTCATAAGATTTTTTAATTTGTAAAAAATCTGTATAAGGTGATAAATTTATTGGCATCAGCGTATATATTATTCCTAAGTAACTTTGCGCGCTGTATTAAATCTTATATATTATCTTATCTTATTTTACACTCATCAGAGAAAAATATGCAAAATAGCTACTTTTTCTATAGCATGATCTTTCGAATATTATAAAATCACGGCGATATTTATTCTCGTAATTAACGGTTTGCTTAGTCTTCTTCGTTTTTTTTTGCACGAGACAAAGTACTTCACTAATTGTGAGAGATCGTTATCTCCGCTGGATTCGAAATGACACGTGCTACGTCGCGGCACCATTATTGCGCTTCGCCGCGTATACGTTTCGCATTATAATAATATATTCGGCGATATTATCGCGCGTGACAATATCGATGTCTTTTTTAAGACACGTCGGATGATTCGTATGAGTGATTTCGTACATCGCTCCCGAGTCGTGATTTCGTACATCGCTCCCGAGTCGTATATTAGAAGATTTATGGGTTACGGAAAAAAAGTCGAGGATCCGGCATAATTTGCAACGGTTATTATTCGGATACCGACTTCTGGTAGTCGATTCCTTGCTTAGTATCAAACGTTCACCGCCGCAATCATCCTATGTATATGCGTGTCGATGAGCGCTTGATAATACCCGCTATTTTAGAAATTCGAATAAATCAGATCCTCAACAATTCAGGTCATTTCAATCGGATTAGGAGGATAATATAGGAAATATATTGGAGAATCGATGATCGGAAGAATTCCCCCCTAGAGCCACGATTTTATTATCGCTCGCGAAAAGTAACGGAAACGCTTTCACTCGACATACTGGAGAGTGTATACGATATTCTTCATGTCGTTAGGCCAACTTAATTGCGTTGCTCGATAATTGACGAAGGTTTAATGGCATCATACTTGCCTTGAAAGTTTAATGACTTATTATTAATATGTGGCAAGCTGAGAGTGAGGATAATTTCATATAGGTTTTGTCGTCGGCATCTTTAGTAGAATTATACGTAATAAAACATGATCGGCTCAAGTGTGATTATAACATCTCATATTAATGGATCAAGAGTTAGATGAGGTCAGTGAGTTGAGATAATTGTGGAGAACAGATAACTATATTAGCGGAATGTTTCACGATGTTAAGATCGTAATAACAATTATACTTTATCATTTACATACGTATAAAAAATTATTTTCTCTTTATATAACAATTATTGTGAAATAAAATACATATATTATAATTTTATAATTATATTCTTTAAAACAGCTGTTATTCGTTTTATTACACGATGAAATATTGCAATGTTACATTTATTCTTCTGTCACTATTAACTCGGCATCATTATCGCGTGTCATTTTATATCTATAACAAAGTGTGTATCATCAGCTGAGAATCCATATAATCTCTCATGGATGTATTTTAATAATTCTACAATACAAATATTCATTTAACAAAATTTCTCACGATTTCTATTTTTCATGCTTCGGATAATGAGAAAGAAAGGGAAAGCCTTTTCAATAACTTTGATACATTCGTATTCGGCTTGTACATACAGATACATTATACGCGAGGATAAAATTGCCATTAAGCAGTAACAATAATGATGCAAATTAATCCTTTGGCTGGCCAAAAAATTCTTTCTCAAATATTTCAATGAATATTTCTCACAACATCGCGATTACAAGTAGTTAAGTATGAATTATAGTTGCACGACGAGAAGAAGTCGTAAAAAAAAAGTAAGTACTCGTCCGCCCTCGTGTAATTACATGTTGGTTATTACCGCGCCGCATCGGAAAAATCTACCGTATCGGAAAGGGGAGGAGGAGGAGAAAAATAAGGAGGGGGGAGGGGAGGGGGAATTAAAGATCGTATCGACGCGCCTTCGAAAACTCGATGATTGATTTCGTTTACTCGCGCGATATCGTGCCCCGCGATGCGCATGCGGCGATCGGTACCAAGTAATTACGAAATTGTGATTAACGGTGAGTAATTACAAAGTTCGCTACCTCGGTGATGGATTAATTACCAGGGTTATTACGCGGGCGCGCGCGAGCTTTCGCGAGGAGGGAAAGCGCGCGCAGTCTGTCGTGACATGCTATTAACCCCGACCCTTCCATTGCAAATCTTAATCTTGTTATTCTCGTTGCACTACGGAATTACACTGACGCGCGGCGCGCGCATTATTTTGCATACGGGACAGCTAACGAGACGCTTCAATCGCGGCGGAGACGAAATTTGCATAAAGATGCCGAAGAGTCTCGAAGAATCGACACGAAACCGACATGAGGAAAAAAAAAAAAAAAAAAAAGATTTGATGCAATCACGTTACGATGATTTCCTCTCGCGAGGAAAATATTTCGCGAAAATTGAATGCGTTTTTGCATTTGTGAAAGACGAGTGTTGGATGGGATAAAATTATTACAGCTAATAAACATCATCATTTACCGTGAATCAATTTATGCGAGAATTTTTTTTTGTCCGAGAAGCACATTCTATAAATTTATCTACCTAGAGATTACATCTATCTTTCGGGCAAACTTTATCTTTTGCTCTTTCGTCATTAGCTAACAAAGAGGCGTAATGATTAACTGACGATAATTAATTAATAACGCGCCGCGGCATAAGAACAAGAATTGCAAGTCGAGTTTTGTTGCTGCACAGTTGGAAAATTTGATTTCAATTAATCTATATATATCGCATGTCCCAAATAAGTCCAAATACAAATTTTTGTGTTAATTTAACATAATATGGATACGTTAAATGATAACACTAAAGAAACGCGAAATAAAGTTGCTCACTTAACGTGTGTTCGCCATATGAGGATATTTAAGCAAGCGAAGTTAGAGCAATGAAAAAAGTACCACATTGATGAGTCTCTGCCTCCCCTTCCTTCTTCGATTTAACTCTTTGCATCCAACGATAGATGAGAGGAAAACGAGGTTTCAATCGGTATGATCAAAGAATGACGCTCGTTAAGTCGCTCGTAATTGCGCTTCTCTGTCGCGGCTACAACATGTGCAGGAGATAGTGAGGGATGTATGAGATATTATACTTATGGTACTTGACGGTTTTATCGAAGCATGAGAAAAAGGGTGATTAATGATGGAACAAAATATCTATCAACATGTAAACGTGTTGAGATCAGTCCGTTTGTTTAACGCATTGCAAACATATCATATCGGAAACACATTTTTATGATAATTATTATTCTCGGTCTTTCAGGAGCATGTAGCATCACGATGATTTGTAGTTTTTTTTACAAAATTATTCCGTGCTGTTTTACAAGAAAGTACAACAAGCGCCGCATTACAAAAAAGAAGGAAAAACTGATATAAAAGGGAACGTAAGGCAATTAAAGAAATAAAATGAGAGATACAATAATCTTTTAATCGTATTTTTATAAATGTTGTAAAGTAGATGTGTCTACTCATAACAAATTTAATAATAATAATAAATTTAGGATAATAGTAAGAATAATAAGAAAATGCAATTCGGTACATTAAATTATGAGTAGTAGCGGTAATAGGAAAAGACTGGTCATAACAAAGGACAGGATGACAGCTGTCAACCGATATGATACCCGAGACTCGTACATATAGATATATACAAATAAGTAAACTGAAAGGAAACAATTATTATATGTAAAAAATATTAATCAACTAAATGTTAATTAATGAAGTATTGAATTGTAACTAACAAGAGTATTAAAATGGATCCTAATTAACTTCGTTAATTATCATCTGCTCTCTCTTGATTCACGTTTTATTTTTTCTGAACAACGGTCATTTCTTCATCTGCCCGTAAATCCTCTATCCTGAAGTTTCGCTCTTCCAGCTAATTCGCTATCAATCTCTCGGCGGAACTTCTTTCATTTTCTAGTCCGTGTATACCATATATCCGTCGCGATGTATAATAAAGCAGGCATTTATACATCGAGACTAGACTAGTTGAAACAGAAAGTGTGCGCGTTCATGAATATTCGCGGCATGAACCACATTTTACGTTCGTCTCGAAATAAATCATTGTGTCACGGATGTTCCAGTGGAACTAAAGAATTCTTTAATGATTGATGCAATAAAAATTCTAGAAATAACTTTTCTCATTTGTTTTATCAAAAAAATGATTTCTCAGTTTTAAGAATCGTTTTCTTATTTTATTATATCAAGTTTATTTTTATGTTTTTACTTTTTTAATTTTTCTTCACTATATCAAGTTTTCCGACATGAGGTTCATCTGCAATATATTCGGATTTAAAGAAAAACAAAATTCTTTATATTTATTTTGTCGTCATATTCGCGGCACGACAATTTATGTTTCCTTGAATGGTCTATGTACGTATATCCGTTTTCACGAGCAAGCAGGAGCTCGTAAAAAGTCAAGGGAATGGGCGCGCGTTACGGCGCGATGATCAATCGAACACGCACATGCATCCTCTTTTTTATATAGAGGTTCGCACACACGCACGGCGAGCCGCGTAATTGCGGCGCGGCAACATACGTGGGAGATTCGCTGTTGTTTATTATGTAATATATACTTGGAAAGCACTCATTATCTCGATCGGCGGCTACAGGTATGCCCCTCCGCACAATTAAACTCTGCGTATAAAACTATCCGTGCTCGAATTTTACGAAAAATAGGTTCGATCTTTTTGATCCTTTATCATGCAGAATGTTTTAGACAGCGGGCATTTTCTCCGGATTTACAGAAAACGAATTATCGAATTGAAGAATAGTTTAATTTAGACTCGAATAAATGTGAGCCTCGAACTAGAGATGTAAATAGAAGACTAACAATAAATATGTTTTTTTTTTCTACTTTTTAAACACGGTTTTTGTGAAAAAAAAAGAAACAATAAGTCTCTTTTTCTTTAATGTAATTTGCCAGAAAAGTCTCATTAATCCATTAAAATTACTTTTTAAGAAAAGAAAAATTAAAAAATATAAAAATAATTTTTTTATGATATTAAAATATAAGGAAAAATAATATTAAATAAAAAAAAAAAAATAGTGAAAGAAGACACGTTTACGTCTCTATTTCGTAACTATTTTATTGTCCCAAAAAATATAAAAATATTTTTAATTTTATTTTACATCTCGCATTATATATTCTGTGTATCTTACATATAAAAAAGCAAAACTCTGTGAAGACGTTTTCCTCGAAGTTTCGAAAAGGCTTTCGTCGAGGAGTAGCCGAATCGATAATTACGATCGAAGGGAGTGAGAAAAGTGGGGATCGTTGCAGGATGAAGTTATTTCGGGCGGAGATCCGCATCGACAAAACGAAGGTTATTAAATCTGCGACAAGAGAGAGAAAGATAGAGAAAGGGAGAGAGAGAGAGAGAGAGAGGGAGGGAGAGAACGTAGCTTTAATAAAAACGAAACCGAGTCTCTATCTCGCTCTCTCTTCTTTCCTCCCCGTGATCGCCTTAATAAGGCGCGGAACAACCGTGAATAATGCGGATGCAACCGCGTTAGAATTAATGTATACGCGAAGGAAGCGTCATGGCCACGTGGGCAGGGGCATAAATATTAATTAATGGACCATTATTACGCCGGCATAGTGAGTTTTGCTATGGCTGGATGAATCCGCGCGTGCTACCGTTGCTGGTCTAGTCGTCGCCGCAATCATCGATATATACTAAAGTGTTGATATAGACGAGGATATATTTATATATCTAATCGCGCTCGATTGTTTGCATCGCCATCGAATAAACATCCGATTTCCTTACAGCTGTGAATATCGTACGCATTGAATTATTCAATTTTGGAGAAATATCGACTGATTAAATATTCAGGATTGAATATTGTTTAATAAAGTCACACCGCCGATTTAATGTCAAAATTTTTTAATTATCTAAAGTACCGTAGTGAAACGTGATTAAAAGAATTCAGTGAATACATCTTAAAAGTTATTTGAATATTATTTTTTATGACAACGCGCGGCAATGCTTGTAAACTATTTACAATATTATATGAAAAATATATTTCTTTTTACATTAATTATAAAGCTGAGAAAATATTAAGATATTGCGAAAATGATAAATTATGAATTTGTTCTATTGTTTGTTGACAATTATCATCAAAATATTTTTGAATAATTAAAATACTTCTTTGTAAAATATAATACATTCATAATATTATTGAAATATAAAAATATCTCGATTTCTCTTATATATTATTTCGCTTGTCAGCCACGATTACAAAAATTATATTATAATTTTTACTATAATATTTTCTTCGTATATTATCATATTAAAGGCCATATTTTTACTGCAAAAGAGAGGGTTTGGTTTAAGAATTATTAGGCTTTACTGAAGTCTATTGTCTTTTTTCACGGTTAAAAACAATGTCATCGACATTTCTCGCTTAACAATGTCTATTCGATATCCGTTACGTTCATTCCGCCACGCAACTTCATCGACCGAGGATTGTTCTGTTGATTGAATAAAGGAATAGAAGATCTTTAAGTACGGCATCGGTTCCGCGTTAGCAATAACACTCCCTAGACGCAGCGGCAAAGCCGCATTTACCGATGTCAAATAAATTAGCGTACACAGAGAGTCGGAATGATCGTGAGGTACACACCTATGATCACATACCTCCGTGGGCCAACTAATTTGTGATGTGTCACGTAGCCGCGCCAGTGATGCATAATTTGCTTCTTGCGACTAATCGTTAAATCGCGCCTCATTATCCGACCATGAGTTGGGAGCCGATTAATATGTTAAATCCAATCAGACGTGATTCATAGTGTGTTTCAAATGATATTACATCTATTCGAAATTAAAAGTGGGAAATAAGGCATTTTATTAGCCTTTTATAATTTAATTTTCAAGAAAATTTGTTTAAAATTATCAATGTTTCGCGTTAATCAAAAATTAATCGAGAAAAGATCACGTGAAATTATTAAGACGCGAGTTGTGCGTCACTGACATAGAAAAATCTTTTTTCTTGGAACACCCTCTCATCCTCCGTGTAAGAACTCAATGAAACGGGCGCAACGCCCTTTCATTGAGTTCTAAATGACACAGATGACTGTTCGAGCAAGAATATTTATGCACTTTTCACGCGTTCACAAATCACCTGAATCCTGTCTTTACCGTTGCCTCAAATATAACGTTACAAGCGTTTTTGTACGTCAAAAAAGAATAAGCAATTCAATCGTATTTTTATTGAGACATCATGTTGATAACGATAATCACATTCGCTGATAAATGAAACGTATATAATTTTACGAAGAAAAATTTTTTACTAAAGTTTATTTATAAAGTCTTTTCATCGTATTCTATTTAAAGCCGAGTTAAGTCAAGTGTAAACGTCACCAGCGCGAACGTTACAGCATTGAATGAAATAAAACTCGCAACTTGACGAAGGGGAAGAAAATATTATAAGACGTTTCGTGGAGCGTAAAAGGCGAATTCCTTGCCTCTGGACGCGCCGCCAGCATAATTTCCGTGCCGTTGTGGACGGAATCCAATTGGTGGGCAGCAAAGGTAGACTTCCGCGGCGTCCATAAGTTAGATTTAATTTCTTGCCTTTGCGGAATGTTGTGCGTGCTACCCGGTAGCCACAATCATTCGGAACATCGCGATGTGCCATCGCGATTGCGGCACTTGTTACGGAGAATCCTCCGATAAATATTCGAAAAAAATCTCACTCACGTATTAGAGACGACGCCGCCTTCGTAATTCCCAAATGGTCTGAAAAGAGAGGATTCTTCATTAATTATCGTGTCGTCTAGTTGTCGATGCTCTCCTCTTAAAACTCGCGTTCCAATTAACGGCGCGCGCGCGCCGTACATTCGTCGGTTTAACTAATGAATTATATCTCTTATACGTTTGTTTATCTCATTTTTACTAATTTATAAATTACTATGTTAAAACGAGAAATACAAATTTTTGTGTAAGAGACGCGGTGGATTCATAGAGGTAATAATTAAACCGGCTTCAAGAGTTGGAGTCAAGGAAGCTGTAAATGAAAATACTAGAACCACGACACTTTGAATTTTTTTCATGCGATAAGCATTAATAGGGCAAATCATTAAAATCATATATATCCAACGTAATGAAACATGGGATTCTACAAACATCCTTGATATAAACTCCGTATAAATTCCGAATAAAAAATAAAACAGTTATCTACCGACCATATGGCCAAGTATCAGAAAAAATGGCGTCAATTCATTTAAGTTATCGCGATTTTTTTTTTTTTACACTAAAAAGACGGTCCTAACCGAAGCTTGTGAAAGAGAAGAAATGAAACTATAGCAGAGCAAGTTTAAGAGCGAACGTATGCGTTTGATCGAGCGTGTTTATTTCTCGATTAG
Source organism: Cataglyphis hispanica (assembly GCF_021464435.1). NCBI lineage: Eukaryota > Metazoa > Arthropoda > Insecta > Hymenoptera > Formicidae > Cataglyphis > Cataglyphis hispanica. The sequence continues at coordinate 372,058 of NC_065966.1, read as the reverse complement.
TGCCGGTCATTAGTATCAGAACAAGATTATCTTGGAATAGAGGAACTTTATTTCTTTCCTCTCCTTCCCCCACTCTTCCAGTATTCTTCGTGCTTGACGTATGTTGTTCATTAGAGTATGTCGGTCTTGTAGATCAGTTATATTATTCGGCTTTTCTGGATTATTTTTTCGTGATTTCATCTTAAACGCACAGATATTTTACAAATCAGCTGATATTGATTTTTACACAGCTGATCTTATTGTTTTTTTTATATGAATACTTTAATATGATTAGCTAATATTAACGAGTTATTAATATTGTATGTAAAATATTTAATTTTTCTTTAAAATAAGAATTTAAATTATTAATTAATTATTATATTTAAATAAAATTATAAACCTCATATTTTCTTACACATTTAAAAAACAAGGTTTATTTTTGTTTTAATCGTAGAGAAAGGTAATTGTGGAAGTTAATTTATTTATTACCTATCTTATAAAAATTAATCAGATGTTTTCGTATTAGATATTTTTTATTCTATTTTATCTCTATTAAAATATTGTAGAAATTAAAAATGACCGTGTTAAAAGTCGAGATAACGCAGATAGTGGGAGTGGAGTTTTTATAAATCTGACGTTTGATTCCGCTTTCCGTATTAATTAACATCGCTTTCGTAATTAAAGCTAATTTTAAATTAAGCGATAAAATATATTGATCGTGGTTCGTGTTAACGGGTTCCGCTTCACCGCATTAGTGTTTGTTTGAAGTGTTGTGATTACAGTTTGTTCCGTTTCAAATCTCGATGATTTAGCAGATGCGAAATATCCAGCGGAATCCATTTAAAGAAATATTTCTCGGAGAAGCGTAATGATAATGTTATCAAGTTTTTGTGAGAGTGAATGAAAGATATGTCTAATTTATTCCGAGAATAAGATTTTACACGCATACTTCTTAAAGATTTATAAAGAGATCTATTACCTTGACACGAATCATTACCGCGTAAATACAGTAAAGAATTAAAAAAAAATCCTTTATACGTATAATTAGAAAATAATTTACATAAGCCGATTTTCTCCTTTACACGTTACACAGTTCCTCCAATAAAAAAGAAATGTGCATCGAGGATTATAATAATTAGCTATCATACATTGAATTATGTAAAGTTTTTATAACGAAACTTTTTATTAAACTTTAAAATTTAATGGCCGATACCGTATAGGGTTGTTCGGATCTATTCTCGTTGAATGTAATCGCTGCTTAATTTCTCATTTGGACTCGAAGGAAGAAGCTCTCTTTTCATCGTCCGCAAAAAAATCGATGCGGGCGATCGGATTCGGGTGTTCTATATCGGCACGTGTGTTTCGACTAATCTTTTTTTTTTCTGTCCACATCGCACGCGGAGAGAAGCACAATCTTTCGAGGATACATCGCGCGATTCTCCCCATGTTTTAACGACCGTTAAAATCTACCGAATCCCGGGCGAATTCCTGAGCAAATTCGACGACGTCGTTAAAGAGTCGTCTTTCGATTATTGCTTAATAAAAAATACCGGACAACAACGACAGCGCTCGATAAAATTCGCGTGAGAACCAGGGCCGTCTTTTAGTCGAGGATCTTTCTTTCTTGGTAGACAATAGACTACCGGTTTAGACGGAGAAAAAAAATGGCCCAGTAATCTCGAAGTCGTGGAAGTAAAAAAAATCATTCGGTAATACGGTTCGATTGTGAATGATATTCATTGCCGATCAATTGTAGATGATTTGTTACGTCGATATTAATCTCAAGTAGGACAATTCACATTTTTGATAGCTTTGGAGATCTTAAATGGATCTTTAAATAAATATTTTAAAGAAGAAAAAATATATACGAGACTAATTGGTTTTATCGAATATTTGATAAATTGTATATTACCTTTAATATAAATTGGAGATTTTTGTTTAATTTTATTTTCTTATATTATCGAATAAAACCCTTCCGTTTTTATGAAATTTTCGTGTAACAAGAAATATGCTTGCGAGAGTGAAATCAGTCCTGCTGGGAATGGAAAGAGGAACAGAATCGATTATAAGCCAGGGGAGCATGCCAGTGTTGCGATTACGAGACGTGTAACGCCGCTTTAATTAATGCATTGACACGAACGTGGAAATTGCAGGCAATAAACGATGCTGGACTTGTCCAGGTACGCCATATTCCTCGAGGATTTACGTCGACACGTGGGTAAAAGATTCGAAAATTAAAAATTCCTCTGCGTTTGTCATCCGGATCATAAATTTTCAATATTGTCATCGTAAACTTTTCTATCTTCCACCTTGGTGACAGAGTCGTAATATTTTACCAAAAAATTCCGAAATTTAGCGTTAAACGATCATCTCGATCGCTGAGATTTACGGCAGAGAAATCGAGGAAGGAATTGGTGTTGATATTTATCACGACATTTATTTCTCCAATAGATTAAATATCGTAATAATAATCTTAGAAATCTAATTTCAGAAATCACCTTATTTTATTTAGATGTTTCCGTAGTGTACCTAGCTTACAAAATTTTTATATTTTCCATATTCAGAATATTGCATGACATTATGTTAATATTGATTTATTTCTATTTACATCTATATATAACGATTTTGTATTTTAATCTTTTTATTATATTAAGAGAGCGAAATAGAAAGCAAACACTTTCCTTTACCGAAAATCTGTCCCTTTGATGTCTCTTCTATATTTTTTCTATTTTTCATAAATTTTCGGATTTTAAGTGTCTCATGAATATGATAATAATTTCTAAGATATTTATTGGCTCTCATCGCGCCACACTCTGATACAAACCGTCGCCATAATAAGTGGCGAGATCGCTTAATTCGGCAGCTCGGAAATTGCGCCTCGTACGCAGGTGTATTGGCTATTCGGCGAATGTGACACCGGGATTATTAAGCAAGTCATCGTACGATACGGAGGTACGGTGCGGGTAATCGCTCACTCAATTAGTCTCGTGATAAATTTCTCACTCTCGCGCAAGCGGCTCATTATCGATCGGTACGAAATTCATTGGGGCGTCGCCTGGCGATTAAGAATCTTTGAGGATCCAATTTACTCTAAAAATATGAAAATTGAAGATTTCTAGGAACTTTTCTTTTTGTTTGAAAAATATTAGGAATTATGTTTCTTGACATTTTACATATTTTTTATCGATGTTTATAAAGATCAATTTTTCTAATATTCTTAAAAAAAAAAAAAAAAATCTCTAAACGTCATCAATTTTTTATACTTGACTATATTGCCCTTAATCTCCTGAATCTTTTACCTCGTCTTTTGTAATTGTATCACCGCAACGTGCGTTGTAGCCTGGGGCTATGGTACCTTCCTATCTGGCAAACGAGACAGGGGGGGGGGGCTATAAGGAAGCTTCGGATTAACTAAAGGAATATCTTCTTTAAAGTCACCCTGCCTCGTTACGCGCTCATCACTACGGCGGATCTACGTAATATCGGGTGTACAATCTTATTGCAGGTCACGCGCCGCGAGAATTACACTCGATCCCTTCCCTCTTTTGAGATAACCCGATAAGATCGCACGTATCGTTCGAACAACGAAGCAATTTCGACATGTGGTAGCTTAATAAAGGCCTTCTCCTGGGAACAAATGATAAATAAGCTCATCATTCTCCTCATCTGCGCGACTAATAAGGAATCTTGCGGATGCTGTTTGCATAATTAATTTGCACAATTTTGTCATTTTGTTCGTTAATGCTATATTTAATGCGATATTGCAATATATAAAAATTCAAAAATTGAAACTATGTGCCGTTTTAAATATAAATATGAATTTGTTGATGTGAGAAATAAGATTGTATCTTTCGCTCAAAGATTTTTGGCTCCGTATCCCTCGATATTACTCGCGCCGGAATGAGCAATGGAAGATTAAAGAAGAAATCGATTATACGTTCGATGCGCAAACAACACGCTCGCGAAATGGCAACCTCGGGATGCCCTATAATTCGCGACTCATTTCCAGTAATTTACGACCGGGTGCATTGGTGCAAGGATCATAAATACAATATCATCAATCCATATTTATGTACGTTGAAAATATGAAAAATCGAAAAATAAATGAAAAAATACACATGTAACGTGCGCATGTTTGATCATGAACGATAGTTTGATTTACAATGCGATACTCATCGATGAGTTACGTACATACGTGATGATATGTTACATTTCCCTTCCCCTCCCCTTGCCCATGTATGTTCCGCCGGTTCTCATCGTGGATACATCTTATGTAATGATACCGAACGATCGCGAATGCGTTAACCCCGGACGCGGAACGGTCGCCGTTGCATTGGTCGATCGCAAGGGCAACTCAGTGTCGAGAGTTGCCAGGACCAATCGAGAAATTACCTCGTCGCTTGTGATCGGCAGAGAGGATCGTCGATCTCTCGAAAACGGAGACACGCAATGGCACATGGAAAGAAAGAGCGATGCAACGTGATCCATGGAACGGTTTATTAACGACCGCTTTTGTGCGAATATAAATTTTAAAGGAATAACTTTTTGAATAAGAGATCTTTGTCCCTACTCTAGGAATTAATGATATCTAGAAATTTTTGTTTCTGACAATATTAAAAATTGATCTTTTTTAACGTTTTGTATGTTTTTATTATTATCAGTATTTATTAATATTGATCATGGAATATGGAAAAAATTGTTCAAATTTTTATGCAAGAAAAAATATATTGTAAAAATTAAAAATCTGCAGAAAATATGAAAAATACTAAAATTATATTAATAAAATTATATTAATTAATATAAAATATTAAAAATCTACAGAAAATATTAAAAATTTATTAATGCATATATACTTAATACAAATATGAATTTATTTTAAAATTAATCAATTAATTAAAAATTATTTTTAAATATTCTTAGCTCTCCATTATAGTCTATTACGGTTTAAAAATAAAAAAATTATCATTTAGAATAAAAAACATTTTATTTTTTGATTGTTTTTTTTTTATGATTACAATATTTTTATGCGTTTTTAAATTCTCTCTTTCTCTTTATCTCTCTTTTTTTCTTATGTTTGCCTCATATAGCTTTTCTTGTATTTAAAGACCTATTTATACACAACAAAATGTACATAGATATGTTTAAAAATGATAAGGATATCGTAATAAAGGATAACCTAATAGTATATATAATATCGTTTATGTTCATAAATTACAATACGTATTTCTCAACATTTTTTCTTTTCATTAATAAAAAAGCATCTTGTAAATATCCTAAAAACTCCTTATTTATAAAAGTAATAAAAAAAGCTTTAACAAACCATAAATCTAAATCTCAAAAAGTAAAATAAAATCTCAAAATGTTAATAAATTTGTGTTAATATTTCATCACAATGCAGTACCGAAATAGATTAAAATTTTCTTGGCTACAAAATGTTTTAGAATTATTTGGTAAATCGAAAATAATTTCTCCATCAAACATTGATAACGGTTGTTGTTTATCATTCATTGTGATTCACAGCTGAGAGATACACTTCTTACTGCATAAATCAGAAATTTCGCTGCGGTATCTCATTTCGAAACTTCTTACCCATTGTATTGGTGCCGCTTCAGGCCAAAAGAGGTAAAAACTTACGTTCCATCGTTTGACAAATTTGTAAGCCTGTTTTGACGATTCTAGCAAGAAACAAATTCTGCAAGTGCAAGGAATTTGCTTTAAATCTACCAACTGTTTTAAAAATTTCCATAATGTTTCTTCCTGTACATATGAAATGTGTTCTGCTTCTATAATTTGATCATATATATAATAATTTACTTGAAGAAATTTGTTTATTTCCTCGGCAAGAATTACATCGTCAATTCCATACGTATTTGCAATTTTAGATATCGCTTCACTATTGAAGTTTTCTATTGTCTGAAAATCGTTTATTGCTGCCTCGTATAATGATTTTTCGTTCAGATATCTTTTTCTTCCTTTTACATTCATAATTGTTAACTGTATTATACACTTTACTAGACAATTTGATATGCTTGCTATGCTATCTATAGGTACAGTTTTATTTAAAACTGCATTTACTATTTCATCGACAAAATCCCTTATATAGAGATAGTCTTGAATTTCTGTCCTAGTAGCCATTAAAATAACCTACGAAAAAAGATAATATAAAAAGATATAAAAACATGTTGCATAATTAAGGATAAATTAATTACAATATTTCAAAATGAAGATTATACGATTGTGATTTTGTTCTATCTTTGTGCCTCTTTGTGCCTATTCTATTGGCACATGATTGTTTATAAAAACTAAATAGTATAAGTTTTTTTTTTTTAATTATGTATAGAATATATAAAACAGAAAAATTTTATAATTTTTGCATATATTTTTGACATAACTCTTTAAAAGAGTAAAAGGAATGCAGAATAGAACGATAAAATACTTACAGAATAAATCAAACAGCAAATATATTTAAACAAATTTCTTTTTACAATTGATGTATCGTGCGGAGCGTGTACTTTGTTCGAGATAAGCAGTAACACTAAAGCAATGTCACAAAATGACCGAACTGGCAATGTAATGTTAAAAAATAAATAGAATATAAATTCAAGGTCCCTTAACAATACAAGTATCTCTTCTATGTCTCGAAAGATGTGTTTGAAAACAGTGTTTTGATTTTTAACCTCTAGCACATTTTATTCGTGTCGGTTATAATATATATGTAAGAACAATATATAAAATTAAATTTAAACTTTAAATTTAATTTTAACTTTTGAGCAGTATATTACATACACGTATCAACATGTAAGAGAAAGAAAAAATTTATTATTTAAAATATTTCGTCTTTCAAAATAAAAAAAAGTACTGTTGCAGCTGTTCCGCTGAAAAAAAAAGGCAAGAATGTCAGAAGTTATAAATTGCAGAGATCTCAAATAATATCAACTTAAAGAAAATCGACTTATATTATTTATATTTTTGCGAAATTATTTTTGTCGAGATTAATTTTTTTTTTTACAAAGTCATAAATAAGATATCTCGATATATCACAGAAGTTTATCCTCATCATTTAAATGGGGTTGAACGCTTTTATTACATCTCGTACGCTCTACTTTACACGTTCGCGCATAAGAGCGCAAGTAAACTGTTACTTTCATCGTTCTACTCGCCCGAGTCGCTTTCATGAGCTATGATTTACGGTTAATAGAGACAGAGATCGCGTGCTCGCTCGCTCGCGTACGGCCTACGATAGAAAAACAAACCGAGTCGTGAGGAGTAGCCGGTCGGATGGAAATCGCGCGCGACAGACGCACGCGGGTCCTCGAGAGAAGAAGGATAAACGCACGCCGGATCTCCTTCGGCGCTTCCTCGATCCTCGAGGGAGAAACATCTGACCGAGAGTTATGCAAACCGAGTCATTTTCCAGTTACGCATGCCTGCGTGGCACGCATGATAATTCGAGCGGACGTCTACTTGGCGCAATAACAGGTGTACTTTACATACCGAGAGAAAGAGATAAAGAGAGAAATGAATCAGAGAGCCCGTAACTTGTAATCCTGTCTATTATGTCGAGTTTTTTCAAAGAGTTTGAACAGGTTTATATCGGTGAACGAAAAAGTATCTCGATGATAATGATCATTTGCTTTACTTTTAAAATTGAGTCACATCAATAATTCGAATTAATCAACTAGACTAGCGGTAGGCTGTTCTTTTTTAGATCAAAATTTTTTACTACATATGTTATTGATACTGGAAAAAAAAATTTTTTTTTTATCGCATAGTCCAACAAGCAAAATCATCACTTCTAATTTCATTTTCTTTTATATATACTTTTATAAATATGAATAGTTAAAAATAGTTAAATTGAGAAAAAGCAAAAATTAAAAATATACAACTTTCTATATTATATGAAAAATAAATAAAAATGATATAAATTTGCATATTGCTAGAGGATGACAGGTTGTAACATGGATCTGTAAATTTTTAGAAACTTTGCATAAATGTAGAAATCGATAAGATTAGTATAATTCTTCGTGTATACCGGTATAGTTAAGGGCATCATTCGAATTTCTTCTCATGAGAACCGAAGGCGCGCGCCCTCGAGGGGTTGACGTGAATTTCCATAACGCGTCCGTTAGAAACCGTCGTCAATTGCGGATAATTGGTCGCGGACAGACCTCCACTTTGCGTTTCCGTAAGGTACCCGGAGGATTTTTTTCAATGACGGGATTACGGATAATAATCGGCGGCGTGCTGGTTGACCGCAACGCCGATCCGCCACGCGTCGTCGTTGTACTCAGGTTCCAAGTCTATACCTTCCGCAGGTGCTGTCTAAGGATTTTTGCGTCGGCTGAATTACGGATAATCAACTTGTCTCCCCGCCGTTACATAAACGTTTTAGCCTTTTGCCGATCGCGCTAATTTGGCGCGCTCGATATCGTGGGATGATCGCCGATGCGGAAAATCGAGCTTTTCGATCTGCTTCAACGCATTGCGTAATTCGGTGGTACGCAGAGTGTTTGCGGAAAATATTCGCAAACATACCACGTGGATGGCCAGGGCGCAATCAGTAACACGCAACACATTATAAACCGATGTAATGACAAATAGCTGCGATTCGAATATGTACTGTGATTTTTCGATAATTTCTCGTTCAGTAAGATTTTTTTTATTTTGTTTTAACGATCTTTCAAATTATTAAAAAATATCCGAATTTTTTTTTTTTTAATTATAGCATTTTATTAATGTTTTACATTTACCAATTTATTTTTATGTATATGTATTTCAATTTTAATAAGAACTAGATGTAATACAATTTCACAATATACACAAATACAATGCAAAATATTATTCATATTTTTCAACGTTCATTTTTTGAATTTTTATGCTATATTAGGACCTTTATCAAAGCCTCGTATACATATTCTTTTCGCAATTATAATTGGAAAAAAGATCTCTTCGCGCTCGCATCGATATAATTAGATAACGTCACAGTTAAATCCAGCTTGCGGCGAAACAGCCGTTTATGTATCGTTCGCTCACGGATCGAATATAATTGACGGTTGTGATTCGATGTTACTCACTTTCATTGACGCTTCGAGCGATCGTTTTAACGCGAATCGGATGAATATTCGCTCGACGGTATCGCGAACAGCCGTGCAAATATTTCTCCACTCGAGTGCGCCGCACGTAGTGTGAGCACACATGATGTTCCGGAGGCTCCCCGATTTTTCTCTCTTATTTTCTTCCTTACCCCGTCACATGGTTATTTCCACTTCCCCAAGTAATAATGCTACACAGTTAGAAAATTTGATTTAAATTTAATATATATATATATATTTTATGTCTCAAACAGGATCCATACGAATTTTTGTATTAATTTAATATAATATAGAAATATTAGAAGGTGACGTTGATACTTAATATCTTAATATAAAATGAATATAAACTTCAAAATAATTTAGAATACATATTGTGTAAAATCAACATATTTTTAATGATAAAATTAACTTGCAAATTTGATGATCTATAATCACTCTAATTTTTATTATAGAATAAAATCACAATTTAAAAAAAAAGACATAAATTTTCCAACTGTACACCGATTCTTTGGTTTACTCGAAAGTAAAAGATCTAACTTTTTCTCGTTTTGTTATACCACGGACCGTTATACAGGGTAGTCGAAATCTACTACGGCCGAATTTCGATCGTGATTTCTTTTATGGGAATACGGAGAGAGAGAATCAATCTCGGCACATATTAAATGTTGTCTCAGTGTCAAAATAATTAAAACTCTTCATTCTTCTTAACTTGAATTGTAATTGGAACGCGTGACTGTGAAAAGTAATTTGAGACACTCCGTACATAACGTTCGGACGTTCAGGCATCTCTGAGATCCTCTTCGTCTTCGTCTCATTAAAATATCTTCGTTAACACGAGCGGTGACTCGACGAGAATTCGAGCGGACATTGCAAGTAATTTGTTCAAAAAAACCATGCAATTTTAATGCGATCGGGACGGTTTCACTTGAATTCGACGAACGCTTTCCATCGAACAAATAAATATTAGAATTGAATGCTTTAATCACACGCGTACTTTCTATTCAGATTTTACGATTGAGAAAGTCCCGGATTGATTATTTTTACGTTTACACTCTCTTACATCTCAATTCGAGATCTAAATATAATAAATCTCCATCGCACGATTAGAAATTAATAATTATCAACAGTCTTTATAAAATACAGTTTGATTGAACTTTGTATTTAATTATGCTTATTTTCGCTATCTCTAAAACTGCTTAATCAAATGAAACGTGACGCGACTTCGAACGATTACTCGTTATCAATGTTACGATGATCATTATATCACTATATGAACGAACGGACTGTTGTTAATGTTTCTAACGACGTTTATACTTTTTAAATGATAGACGGTTTATTGGTCGTAACGATATTTAGACGACTCTATTGAATTAATGGCGACCTTTCGAGCCTGATTCTTAAGCGCTGCCGACTGTATACTTATCATCGATACGAGAGAGATGCGACTATCGCATCGGAGGCTCGCGCGCGAGGAACGGAGCAAATATGTGGAAGTCGAAGGTTCTCGTGGCCGACTCGTAAATCTCCCCGGCTCATAAAAGTCCGGGTCATGACGGTCAGGTATGTCTTAATCGAAGAATCCCCCTCCAACAGTCGAATTACGAGCGAGGCAATTTCATGGAAAAGTGAAATCACTGTGTAGCCGAGAGACGAGGTGATTCCGCTTTATGTCTAATTGATATGGAGAAATAATTCTCAATGCGCTTATCATTTGCTTCGCGAAGATGGTCGAAATTGTATTGATGAACTGATCTCGAATCGATAATCAAAGAGAAATTTATTGAATGGAAGAATGAAAGACTTTTTAAATACTCAATCTATTCTAGCAATATGATAATTTTCAGGAATTGTTTTAAGATAACATTAACAATTGATTTTATGTTTGATATTTAAACAACGTATTAGTATTTTTTAATCTTGAATATTTAGCTTCTTTTCAATATTGAGCCTCAAAGTCTTATAATTTTGTCACATTTTTCAATAAAATTTGAAAGATATTTTTCGAAGATATTTTCAAAAAATGTGAAAAAAAATCCACTTTTTTTATCCTCTAAAGTAGACCGGATCCTTAATCGGATTCTGATTTTGCATTTCCTCTCGGTCGAACATCATCGAGATATAACGATCGAAATCGCCGGTCGTCGTTGCATCGCGAAAAATTCGACCAGGTACGGATTTCGGGATCCATTAGCGAACGACAGGAGAAGCGTTAATAACGTTTCCAAGAAAGGCCCCGTACGCATCTTCGTGACGGACTCGTTCCTCATCATCATCATCATCATTATCATCATCGACGTCGCCTTCGCGGAAGGTCGTACCTTTTTATCTGACGAAACGGTCCTCATTTACACACGGCCGCTGGCCGTTAAATTGCCGGTCGGGATGTGACAACCGTCCGCCCCTCTCTTTCGTGTCGGAGATGCGAGTTTTGGCACCTTAAAAATAAAAATGCCGCAACGATTATCTCGATACGAGATAAGTGATTTCAACTGGGCAATTTGAGAGACGATAAAAGTACAAAAGTAGAAGGGAAAAATGGCAGTGTCAATGAGAGAAAACGAGATTTCTTGCCGTCCGAATATGCCGTCTGTATCATGTAATTTGATTGTAGGTAATGCTAAGAGTGAATTATAAGGCTCGTCGTGCAAACCGCAAACGAGTTTTGATGTAAATACTCTGTGGAATCGCGGAGAGACTTGCACTTAGGTATCAGGTATGAGCAACTGCGTTTCAAATGGTGGTTACAACTCTGTTCGTTCACTTTTATATCTTTTTTCGTCACGTGAGTCACGCTGATGTAACATAATCTTTTTTTAATGTTTCTTTTTCTCATGCACTGTTGGAATTTAAATTTGGTTAAATTTAACATCGCACACAATATTTTGTAATAATTTAACGTAATATGGATATGTTAAATGACATTAATACTATATTAATATTTCAACATAAAAGATATTAAATCACAAGAGATTCTAAAATCATTAATTTTTGGTGGGCGATTTCTTTTTCGTCTATCGAAAGTTTATGCTCACAGATAGAAGATTTATCTCTCCGTCATTCTTGTTATCTCGCTTGCCTGTGATTCGCATGCGGAATTGAGAAATTTTTCACACGACAAATTATTATACGCATGCATCTCGTCGTGCGTATCGAGTATACTCATCGTACGGTACTCTACACAATGTATAAAAAATCCGTCGATGATCATCTGAATGTATATTCGTCTTCGCGTCGTTGCTGCGATTTGTCACGAAAATCGTTTACGTTTCTCGCATTAATTTCAACGCTTTCCAGTCAAACATTTGTACTACTAATACCTCTACCTTGTCGCGCATTAATTATACAACGTAATTTATCGATAGGAATCCTCCTTGGATTTTATATCGCTTAATCAATTTTCGATAATATCCTTATTGATCTTAGAGTTATCCTTAACATTCCGATCTACCAAAAATTGAATCTTATTCAGAAAAGATTAATTCGAGAAAGCAAATCACAGATTTCATTATTGATTAGATCAATTAATTATTTATGACGTAAATGCGACAAATCTCTGTAACACAAGCCTCGTTTTCTTGTGTCGACAATCATGACGCTTTCTTCTCGTTTCTCATTTTATATATCTCGTTAGCAGCACGTGTATATCTACGACCTTCTGCTTTCTCGCGGAATTCTCATGGGCGGTTGTATCTTGCTAGATCTGTCTGACAGAAAAAAAAATAATGCAAGACGGATTCACAAATTTACCCTAGATGGATATTATCGTCTATTCTATCAGGATATCATCATCATCATTATCACACGTGCATCGCTAAATTAATTATGAGAAGGGCGGAATTATAAAAATAGTGTAATTATGAGAGCGATTACACTTGCAATTTGCCTGGCGGTTCGAAATGATATTTGCGTGAATTTCGCGATTTAACTTTAAGATTGCACGGTGAAATCATTTGACATCATTACTCGATGGATGGAGATAACGCACGACTCAATAAACCACATATCGATCTTTCAAGGGGGAAATAGAAAGTTTTCCACCATTTAATTAGCGATAAGTTGATTACGATACGTCCAGTCGATTAGTCTGTCTTTGAAACATTCGATTTTGGACACGTGTCATTATCTCGCGTGATGCGAGAGATTCGTTGATTAATTGGGTCCGATTTAACGACGCTTGATGATCTTTTAATGAAGCATTAACTAACATAAAAGATACGGCTTTTTTGATGAATAAATCACTGATGAGTTTGAGACAAGTGAAATAATATATCGCAATCATAAAAATTAAAAATATCATTTGGCTACTTGTCATATTTCGATTTAGAATGTTCTTAAAACGAAACTTTACAGTCAAAGAAATTTGTTTATAAAACACACTTTATTTAATTATAATAGTTTAAACAATATATTTAATTGGAGAAATGGAGAAGAATTATTTCTCAGGTATTAAAAACTTTTTGTATTTTTAATCAATATTTTGTTTATTGCAATATTTTAACTTTGCAATTCATATAATTAGCAATTACAATTATGGCTGCCATTAGGATTATTGAATAAGAGATATTGCGGTTTTCTAATTTACGGTAGATTTAACAAACGACTATTGTGATGGCGTGAATGTTGAGAAAGTTTGACAATAAGCTTGAATTGCCTTGATCGTGGCAGCGAAACCGCAGAGTCCTCACCAACGATTATAGGTATAGTCAGTCAGCCACGAACTATTCTATGGTGAGTGACTATAAGCTAACTAGGACTGTAAATGTTTTTTAGAAACACACAGTACAATACTAAGTTTTTAAATTTTTCCTTTTTCTAATAGTCTATCATCTTATAAAATAAAAATAATAAAGTACATAATTGCAAACAAATAATAATGTATATTATATATTTCTCCGCTTGTAATAAATTTCAATAGCTTTCATAGCTATCTAGTCAAAGTTCAAATCTCATCTTTACGAGTTCTCGATTTGGAAGAAATAAAATTGTTTTGTTCTCGTGGCTAATAATATACTACGTGGAGCGTGGGCTCGCCAATACGTTTACGATTAGAGCTATGGCTGAAGATGATAAATCTGAACCTTCCCTTCTCCTTTCCCGTCGCATAAAAGATGCATACGGGGACTTGTTATATCATAGCTTATCGTTGTGTGTTAACATCAGCCTGTTCATGTGTGTGTAAAAGCGCGATTTTACGATTTTCTGCCCCCGAACGTCATGCGGATAGGAAGAGTTATGATCGATTTATATACATAAAATCTTAAATTGCGAAATTATCGACAATAAAGTAAAGAAATTAGAAATTTTTAGTTTAAAAGAAAATTTTATTAAATAAATTAACTTAATTTTTTAGTTATTTATAAATTAATATTTTATTTAATTAAAAATTAAATTTTTTTTTTTATTAAATAAATTACAGCTCCCGTTGATTTAAAAGTTTTTGTTTCGTTTTTTTCTTTGCGGAGAAAATAACGTGCCAGCTAAGTCTTCACCTGTTTTTCCACCTGCTTGTATTTTTATCGAACAATAATAGTTGCGGTGAATCACGTATGTGTTGGTAGTAGTTTGTACGATGATGATGCCGCCGCAAAATGCTCGCGGACGATGAGCGACGAGTGTGCATAGAGAGACCATGTCGGTATGTGCTAAGGATAATGACCGAGTAAGGTAATTCCTAATCCTTGCAGCACGAATATCCCCTTTGGCCAGAGCCTAACCGGTATGCGTGAGAACAATTCGAGATGGTCGGAAAATGATTTCACTGTCTTTTAAGTTTACAAGGTGAAAAAATTTCCGCATCTTCGATCATATTATCAGAGCCGAGCGTAAATATGTGGTTATGTAAAAAATTAAGCGCGTTACAAAATATTATAATGTTATAAATAGAAGAAAAACGAAAGGAGATTTGGCAGAAATATCGGGTAGAAAATATGTATGGCTCAAAACTAATTTTCCAATAAAGTGAAGGTGGATTCAAAGGAGAAGGTTTCTTTATACATGCAAACAGCATACACGAAGTAAGACTGAAACTATATTGTATATACAGGCTCCGCTGATGTATTTTGAGATTGATAGCAGTTAAGACAGAAACCAAGCCAAACACTCGTCTTTCTTGAAGAGCAGGTCTCGCACGTGCGGAAATATGAACGATAATAGCGTGGAACGTTAGGTGGCGACAATCGAGTGTATCGCGCAGACCTCGGAATGCCTCATCAAGGCTAGATAATATCGCTTTGGTACTTCTAATCCTTGCGGTATATAAGCTCGTGCGCAAACACATCCGTGTCGGTCGCGACATAGACGCGCTTACAGACAGAATAATCGCCTGCATTTGTAATCGTCTCGCTTCCGCCATTAGCGCCGAGTGCCTTTGCAGCAGGCGAGTTCGCTTTTAGAATCCGCATCAACAAGTCGAGCACTGTCATCCGCCAGCACGCACTCCAAGACGCTAAAAGATTCCCCCTATGGCTTTTTCCCGTTTTATCGCGAGCTCTTCCTGGTGCATAGAAACGAGGACGATCGCCTTCCTAAACGTGTTTTTAAGTATTACACAGTTGGAAAGTTTTGGCTTAAACTTAACTTACATATATATTGTACATTCCAAACGGCCCGCGCAAATTTTCGTGTATTTTCCAACTGTGTAGATTCAATTTTCTCTCATGAAATTAACAAGGTTTTGTGATAACAAAAATTTGACAAAGAAACATTGTTAATTTTTCTATTATTAATAATTAAAAATTTCCACGTTACATTTTTCTTAATATAAAATTGAATATATATTTTTTAAACTGTTTAGTCTTCATTTTAAATTCGAGAATACATCGAAATAGCAGGATTATTCGATAGACACTCGTAAATTGCCTCTCTCTCTCTCTCTCTCTGTTACGTTTAAATTAATTATACATAAAAATATTCGCATTGTACATTCGCGAAGTTTATTTACAACGCGCTTGATTTTTGAAGCTCGGGGTTGTTATTTTTACCCGATGACCTCTTGGATTTATTATCCTTGAGATCACGCTACGTATATTATACCGCACCACTGTTAAATTCGGCCAGCATCAATGATAATATCCCGATATACCTGAAATTTCTCGATCAGACATTTGCATCGAGTTTCGATCATCCGGTAACATACTTTCGCGTCTGTTTTGTCGAGATACACCGTCGATTATTTCGGATATCAATACTTACGGAGGAAGATCAAAGAGATGCCTGACTCGTAATTGACGCTTGTCGACCTCCCACGATTGCCCTTCCCCTCCCTCCCCGCCCCTCAGTCAATTATATCCGGTGCACGTTGACGAGCTTTTTCAATGATATTTTTTCCCGATGGGATACCGAACGATCAAAATTCGCCTCGGTTGAGGAATCCACCTCAAACGAGCTTCCGCCTGGTGATCTTTCTCTCCTTCTCTCTCGCGATGATTCTCCCCCTCTGGCCAATATATGTATGTAATTAAATTCCTTCTTTATCTCATCTCTCGCCTCTCTCCCTCTCTTCATCACTCGTCGAATTATCATCAGTCGTAATGTCTCTCCGCATTCCGAGATTTACATAAAAATCGTGCCAGACTTTCTCGGTTAAATCGTTTTCACCCACGACAAATATTATCGAGCGAAATTCCGTTACTTTATTGGCGATGTCAAATATATATACGCCGGCGTGAATTTTTCATGCAAGTCATTGGAAGAAAGAAAGTTAAAAAAATAAATAGAGAAAAAAAAATTTTCTCGCGTCCTCCTTTTTCCGCTCCCGAAAAATAATGAACGATATTTTTCGTACGAGACTCTCTGCAGATTCGGCGATCGACTAATTCGCGATGAGAGATCAACGTGATTTAAGCGCCACGTCGGCCTCGAAGGTATATTCCCGCTGAGATTCGATACAAGACAAATACGGTCAATGATGTATCTCCCTGTAGCTTCCATCTCCATTACAAATTAGTCGGACTCGGCACAAAGGCGCCGTGCGCGATTCGAGAAGGATTCTCGAGTGCACGGACACGCATGTCACGCGCGCATACGTATCCGTATAAATGGACGGCGATTTAAGTCGGCGATTATACGGGATATTGATGATCGGCATGGATTTACACGGGACACGATCGAGGAATGGAAGCTCACCAGTATCGATGTATGTAGGTATGCGCGCATTTTTGAGTCTAGCTCTGAGAATAAACTCAGTACACGAGGCTGTATGTCGGAGCTTCTAAACTCTTTGCGTCACTTACTAATGTTCGAAAAATTTGAATGAATTAATTTCCTTATCGATTATTAAATTTCGTCCGTTTTGATCGATCTTTTGAATACAAATAAATGTTAAGAGCATTATGTCAAAAAACGAAAGATGAAAGTCTCTATAAATTTCGAAGCCGCATCGAGAGATGATTGAATTGTCAGAAATGCGTTTTACAGATGATTTTTCAAACTTTCTCCGAACGTACGTTATAGTATTATGATTATCTTAGTGCCGCCTAAGCAATTATCCTTTCATCGTTATGTTCGATAGACGCGAAGAACTGAAGCTTCGAGTAGCAAGTAATAACTTGCGGAAGGCTGTTTGCGATTAAAAGCGATCCGGCGTTACTCTTCTAATGAACAACGATCTACCGTAATTACTCTCGAAGCTCGCGTGCACTTCGTGGAATGTATCCGCAGTTATAAACGATTAGAGGATGATCCTCAGCCGCGAATACACCTTCGTAACCTCCATACAATTATCTCCGATTAGTTATCCTTTTTTTTTTCTTCTTTTCCACGCATTGATGTAAGTAACTACTTGACAAGCGTAAAAATTTAAGCAAATATGCACTCAAAGATCTCGCGGATCATATTGGAGAGCATTAAGGCGATCAGTCATAGTCACTCTTGACCGTTCAAACCTCCCTCTCATTAGTGTCAATGTTATTGAAGATTATGAACATGAGATTATCTCATATGATAGAGAGTCATTTAGGATCAATTGCACCAACTTTGATCAGTGTAAATGGATAGAACTAAAAGTTATAGATAAATAACAAATCGCTAGAATTGATCTATATGTATACCATATCTATAAGAAAATGGAGTTCAAAAGTTTATAAAATAGAATTACGTGGTCTAAGAATTTTATTTTTTATTGTAATAATTCAATCTCCGCATGATTTTTTATTACATAAATTACAATATCATAATTTTTTAATTTTACCGAAGAAAAAAAACGTTTGATAGAATATATAAATCTACACAAAAATTATACAACTTTTTATAACTTGAAGAAAGTTATTTTTATTGCCAGTTTTCATGTTTTAAATTAATTATGTATGTATTAGATGAGAAAGGTTAATGACAGATTTCACAATCGGTTAATTACCATATTTTTACTTTACATATACATGACAATAATCGCTTTTATTCGACAGAGGAGATATTCATGGAAATCAAAGTTTAATATGTGATCCTTTCTTTGTGCTCATTTTTGCTCGTATGCATTATCATTCAATGCGTAATAATAATGGGCCATGTATACCGGTTTACGTCTCGAAGAGAAACACCAATTATCGCGTCTATACAGCGAAATGAGAATGCGATCGCAAAAAAAAAAAAAAAATAATAATAATAATAACGGAAGAAAATAACGCGCGATCTCGCGATAATATCTTAATTCTTTGCGAGTACACGAAAGTCATTTCGTGTACCCAATTACGAACAGTTAAACGGAATGACGCGTGCTTTGTCGATGCTCCCGAATGGGATTTCGGGGAGATGATGTTGAGGAATCGAGGGTGTCGAGTCAGCGTATGTTGGTCATTAAAGTTCGCACCCCGCTCGCCATCGATCAAAATAAATCGCTCGCGAGTCCAGACCGACAATATCACCAAACTCTTCATCGTGTTAACTTCATAAGCGGAGGATCGCGGTGGATAAGTGGTTCTCGGAATAATTTACGAGCGTGCCCTTTTCGAACCGTGTTCAGTTGTCGACGTATAATGATGAATAAGTACATACAACGGCGGCGCTTATTGAACTGTTAAATCTCGAATATTGTCAAAAAAAAAAAAGAAGACATATTTATAAAACCACTATGCATGCGCTAATAAAATTAGTATCTTTAATACTAGACATCATTAACATGTTTTGACTAGACTAATCGATGAATTTTGGCTTATACCGCGTGGGTTGCATACGATCTATATTCTCGATATTCATAATTTTGCTTATAACATGTATATTAAATATTTATATTAAATATTAATATTAAATATTTAAATTAGTATTTATAATTAGTTAGCCCTCGAGTCGAGATAAAAAGACAAAGTGCGTACGTTCTATAATACAAGGATAGATATTCTCAGATAAATCATTAAAAACGTTCTCTCCCTTTTATTTTTCTTCTGGCACATATTTATTTCGCGCGATATTTTTCTCTATCCGTTTGTGCCGACAAGACGCTCACAGCAACAACGACGATACTTTTAGATCTTAAACATCCACGCAGTTGTACTCAATGTATACAAATTTATCGTAATGAAAACGTAAATGAGAAATCGCGACCATTTATAACACTATATTTGCGACGTGCCTATACATATACACATACAAATATGTATACTAAAATAAAGCATACGTATATGTAAACAATAACATTCTCTCCTCTCTCTCATCTTTTCGAGCAATGTTTATATTGTTATAATTATCATCTGTACACTTTTATACAAACCAAAAATGCTCACTGATATACATATGAGAATAGTATTTAGTTTATTATTTGAAAAAACTTTTGAAGAATAATAAAATATTCTTATACGTCGTGTTTAATTAGAAAACGCGAACAATCGTAAAATATGGCATATAGGAAATATAGAAAAGGACATAATCTCTATTTATCGAAAAACACATGCTATATTGACGTATCTATACATATTTTGCGAGACTTGCGATTTTCCACTCACATATTCTTTTATGTCAATTTTAACGGTGTCAAAAATAAATTTTTGTGCAATAACTACTCCATTTCTTTTAAAAACACATTCATTAGCGGTTTTGAAGAATTTGTATAATTGTGAACATTGAATGAAAATTTAGTTTATTTTTCTTAGATTATTATTTCAAGAAATTTGAATAGAAATATGCTATGAAATCGTAAAATTATATCATATATGTATATAGTAACATTTCATATTAATATTTTAAAAAGCAGAAAAATATTTGATTCTAAAAATTAGAAAGAAATATAATGTATATTTCTTCTCTTAAAAAATGCAAATATCTTTCAAGAGAAAAAAAATTGATATCAAACTTTGACAACTAAAGTCACATAACATGTGGCAGTCTGTACATTTCCCTTATCTGCATTCATAAAAATGTATACTTTACTTTATAAACCGTCCGCACTTAAAAAATAGCCCGAAGAGGTAAAGAAGAAATTACGGGAGATAAGTTTGATCCTCGAAATTTGTTGTCCCGTTTCACGGAAGCTGGGCTGACTCGTTTGGCGTTCATCGACGAGAAAATGTGATCGTTTCGATCGACGACGAGGACGAAATGCGTCGCTCTGCGAGATCCTCGCGCCCGATATCGGCAATTATTGCGGTGATCGATGGATGGATCGCGCGAAGATCGGCTTATCGGTCGTACGGAAACGATCGTGTGGAGAGGGAAAAGAAGGGGTGATAGAACGGGGCACCGATCTCGGGGTTCATTGCCACCGATTCTGACGGGGCCGATCGGGCCCCAGGTACGACCGTTAAATATTACATTCCCGTTCATTTACATACTTACTCGTGCATGTGCGTGCGTTATAAGGGCGCGGTCGCCGGCGACGCATTATAATTTAGCGCGCGCGCATAAGCGGCGATGATGATCGGTCGGCCATCGATAACGAATGGGGGAAGAAGGGTCCTGATTGAATAAACAGTGTTTAACCCTTCGCACGTCGGGACGATTGTTGCACGGAGGCAGGCGGTGAAGCGGCGTTTCTCGGTAACTTCCTATCGGCCGCACGAATCTACGCGTTTTCATCGACGATGGAATCGAGAAGACTGGAAGAAGTGTACTTTGTGATCTTTCAATTTTTTCTTATAAAACCATTTCTTCGGTGCAGTATCTCAAAAATATTCTACGGAATAAAACTAGATTGTTTTTTTTTTAATTTAAGACAATTATATACAAAGAGCAGCATGTTATGCATTTTTGAACAAAAAACTAAATATAAATATAAGATTAAAAAATATTAAGATATTAAAACATGAATAGAAAATATCTAAAATGCCGAAAAAATCAATTTCTAGCATCCTTAAAAAAATTCTAAAAATAATCAATTTTGTATACTGCTAAAATATTAAGTTCTTAATTAAAGAACAAACAAGATTCGCTTAAAGTGAAAGAGAAGGGAAAACACATTTTCCTACATTCTTTACGCTCTTCACGAGTAGTCTGTCGAATCATTGAAAAATAATAAATATTCTTGTCTCGCATCACCTTCTTCATCGCGACTCTTCTAGCACGCAGGTGTATTTAGACAGTACTCGCGTGTTCTCAGGTGTATTTAAACAGAGTCCGTTTGTATATCGCGTACGGATTTA
Source organism: Cataglyphis hispanica (assembly GCF_021464435.1). Taxonomy (NCBI): domain Eukaryota; kingdom Metazoa; phylum Arthropoda; class Insecta; order Hymenoptera; family Formicidae; genus Cataglyphis; species Cataglyphis hispanica. Next base: position 350,424 of record NC_065966.1, on the reverse strand, counting down.
CACAGCACCTCTCGAGATTTTCTGGGAATAATTCCGTGCGGCTTCTAAAGAAGAAAGTAGGTAGGTAGGTAGGGATATTGTATTCGAGCATAGAAATGATTTGTTTGCACCTGTCGGACTGTCGCGAGACATGGGAGGAAGTCGACACGGGGAATCTCGGAGTTGACTCGAATCAAACCGTGAAACAAGTGAGAGAACTGGTCCTTAAACGGGCAAGGGATTCGAAATACTAGCTGAAGGGCCTCTCTAATCGAAGTGTGTTAGCGAACATCCAAGCTTCACCGTATATGCGATTAATAGTTAATTAGACATTAGACTAAATGATATTTTTTAATGAAAACACAAATTTTTCAAGAGTATACATTTTACTCAAACAGTCAATTATACGATATCTGAATTGGTCATAACTTGGATGAGATTCGGAAAGTCTCAGATATAAAGTCTGATATAGGTGCAATTAGTTTTTCTGCAAAAAGGACTTGTGCCATATAGCTGTTGAAGAATTAATTACCATTGTTACGTTCTTCACGTGCAATTTTTTTCTGATTCTTTCACAAGAACGAAGAACATATTTAATGCGTATCTCGAATCCCAATTCGTCGTCTCAAAAAAAAACAGCTTTCGTTTCTCGTGCAAGAAGCTCGGAAGGTTGAATAATGCATATGTTGGACGGCAGCCATGCGCAATTTTGCTGGGTGGATCTCTCGGACCGAACGAGAGGGATGTCCATTTAATTTATGTACGTTTAATATTTCGATGGGAAGGGAACCCCTCGCGCGTCCCTTTCCAGTTCCGCCCGGGCCTTATCAGAAGTTAAGCGGAGCGCACTAATTTGTATGATTGGATCATAAATCGCGAAAATCGAGACGCTGCCCTAGCGCGCGGGGGTCCTGCGTGTACGTGTCTCGGACCCATAATTCGAATCGGTTTAAATTCGCCATTACGGTCTGTTTATCGCCACCCCGGTCGATCGCGTTAAATCATGGCACCGATCGCGCGTTCGTGATTCGAATTACGCGCTCGTACTTTTACATTAAATTAATTAACATTGACATATTTATTGCTTCCTCTTCCATCGTTCGGGAAAATCGTACGCCAGGAATAATGTTTGTCGAACATCGTGAAAAATATTAATATTTTTTGAGTGTATTACTTTGACTTTATAACTGAGTCAGCATTGCGATTCGAATCTCCAGCGAAATTGTGTGGTATCGATGCTTAATTCAATTTCCTTGGCGTTTAAAAGAGTCTACTTTAGTATAAAGATTGATAAATTTTAAAAGTTTTTTTGAAAAATATTAAAGATTGATCGTTTTGACATTTTACACGTGTTTTTCTTGTTTAAATATTATGTCAATATTTTTAAGCTTTTTTTTATCAATAAATTTGGCTAATTTTATTCTGCAGGATATTTATGAAATGAATCTAATTTCACTAGAGAAAAATGAAATTCAAAAATGACAAAGTAGTGTCATTTTAAAATTAGTACCCCTAAAAAGATGTTTTCTTTTATTTAAAACAAATTGAAGTTATTTGGCTCATTAGTTTTCAAGATATGTGTCACACTAATTTTGAAAAGAGTATTTTGACGAAAACGCGTTTAAAGTTTTGCACTTGAAAATCCGCTATTCTATTGAAAGTCTTAACTCTATCAATTTCATAAAATTTTCATTAAAATTTTAAAGAACATATTCTTTACATGATGAACATCATACTTTCAAAAAATGTAAAAAATCAATTTTTTTAAATCTTAAGATAGACTGAGACCTTCATTAATTCGCACACTCGTTAATTCTACGTCCCCGTTAAGTCCCGTTCTTTCGTATTAAATCAATAAAGCACGCACGATGCCATCTCCTCTTGGGATAACGTCGGGTAGGATTCTTTGGAGGATTCGAAATGATATATCGAATGTGTCTGGCGTTGCTTTTAATTCGCTTTCGGGAGGACGACGAGACGCGGGACGGAAGTGCGTGATCCGAGACGGACGCACGTAGCTGGTTGCAGGCGGTGCAGCAAGATGCCGACTTGATTTGCGATACGGCCGGCTCGCAAGTGGTATTATTATGGACTGTAAAGCATTCGCCAAGCTCGAAAAATCATCGTGCACTGCGAGCGAGGCGAGATATTTGATCGTTACGGCTCGCAAAAGTCCGTTCGCATTCGACTGTACGCACGTATAGATGCCAAAGCGAAAGAGGGCTAATAAATTTGGCAAACAGTATTGTATCTAGACCAAAATCAACTTGGCCGCGGGTGTCGCGGAAGAAAAGAAAATATTGCTCTGTCCGCATGCCTCGCACATCAAAATATTTGCATATCAATGTAAATATAAAATTTATTTCGACTTCTTTCGCTATCATGCTACCACTAGTATATTATAGATAATTACCGGAATTTCTTTTTCTTGCATTCTTTTAGATAACGTACCTATCTGTATTTATGTATAATATAACATGCCTATCATAGAGAGAAGAATATTGCTGATATTACAAAGTATCATTTCTTAATATCGCATAATTTTTATATTATATTATTATACATATATTATATTTTTTATATTATTTTTATATTATTATAATAATTAATAAAGTAATATTATAAAATAATAGAGCGCTTTTTTTTAAGTTTCTTTATGAACAGCCATTGTAATAAACGTTAAATCTAATATATCGAAGAATATAGTGTTACATCTGTGTCTGTAATTTTAAGCCATACATATATATTTTAAATCAGAAAATATGCACATTTTTTTTTTGGAATTGTCATTCTCTCCGGAAAAATTGCCAATGGAATTTCTCTTTTTTCGATTAAAATGTCAGAGGAGATCGAAGATGATAGACAATACTTCGATCGTGATAGAGACGGCAGTATCGACATTTGTTCGTGACGTTATAAAATAGGAGGTATAATCGTGAATTGGCAGTTTCCACGCGGACGCAATATTGTCTGATCGAATCTCGATGCTAAACAAATCAGCTCAGGTCATCGGCATCGAAAATCGTATCGAACGAGGTTGCGAGTCGGCTGGCGAAGAAGTAGTACCTGGCGAAGTCAAACGGCGGCTTCGCGTCTTTATTAAAGGGACCGAAAGAAGCTTGAGATAGCTCGGAACTCTTTCGCTTTCTTCGTGTGTGCGAAAATCAAGTCTGATACAAAAGTGGGCCGAAGTTAATCTCACGTTGAACAGAACTCATTATCGATGCAATTATCGATTTTGACATATTTATGCCAATTCAAAAAAGTTCAAGAAAATAAATTATTTAGGTGGCAAAAAATATTATATTATTACGTTATTTGTTATTTATATTTTTAATTTATTGTATGTATATTTTAGTTATTTTATATTATTTTTTAAATTATTTTTATATTATAATAATTAGTTAAAAAGTATTGGATGAAAAGTATTGTGTTACTTGTATATGCAGATCTAAACGTTTGAAAATTTTTTCGTTTTTTATTATTCAAGTAATCTACAATCTTTTTTTCCAAGATACTTGATATGGATGGATTAATTTTTGCTATTCGAAAGTAACTCTGAAGGACGTTTGTATAAATAACTGTTGAAAAATGATATCTCTATTCGACGTAGCTCATTTGTGTCACTCGTAACTTAATATACCGTTAGCTAATACGATCGAAGAATCGCCTCTACAATGGAATGTTATTTACTTCGCTAGTCGATCTTCGATAATCATCGAGCATATGAAATCAGCTGAAATCACCGAATTTATGAGCGCGAGAAAAAGATAAAAGAGTGACAGAGAGAGAGAAAGACCTGACATATTTATTTAAACATAAATATGAAACATAATAAATTTGCCACACAACGCGACGATTTGCCGAACCAGTAAGTGAATTTCTGATAAAGCAATTTGCGAAATTTACAAGCGTAATGCGATAAATAGCGGTCATCCATTTTTTTTTCGCGACTGCCGGTCGTTCGATTTTAATATTAGCGTCATTCTTTCTTCGTGGCAATGTGTTTAAAAGAAAGATTTATAAAATAACGGTACAGGAGAATATATACAGTATATGCGAACTGCACGATGTCTCACATAGAAGTATATTACCACAGATGGTTGAGGAGTCTTTGTATCGGAATTTTTAGATTCTCCGCTCATAGGATATAGTAACCGCACACGTTGCACCTTATCGGCATCTATTTAATCTCCGTCTCGAGTAATCATCCGTATATCCACAGTCAATTTCGGATCGTCTCACTTGCTGACACGTGCTGTTTCATTTCGTGACGTGTCAATGGTCTATGTATCATTTATCGAATCGCTTTGCGATTTTACGCTTATTGTCGGCTCAACTTCCCTCTCTCTTCACTTCGATAATCACACTAGAACCGACAGAAAAGCTTTTATTTTTCATCGTCTCGCTGAAAAAAAAATCTTTGAATGATCTCTGGTCCATTAAAGATTCGAGTTTGCGATTATTTCAAATAAATAATTACACGGGTTTAGATTAAGTTACTCTATGTACGAAAAAAGGGTTGGTTTGGTTCCTCTTTTTAATTTACGAAGCGCTAAAGTTCTTTTATAAATAAAAGAATAATTACCGCACAGCTTGTTCCTTCAGGCTATCGTGCTTGTTATTTTTTAATTTGATAATATTAACATAAATTGTGATTAAATTTGCAAGAATTAAATAAAGATAAATCTAAGAAATAAATAAAAATTTTGGATACAAATAAAAATAAATTTTGATACAAATATATAAATTCGGAAATAAATTTTGACTAAATAAATAATAGGGTAAATAAATATGAATATAAATATAAATAAATGCGATAAATTTGGACACATTTATCCCTAAATACAGTTAGTCGCACTTGCTATGTAAATCAAAGAGATGTGTCATTAGTACAGCGTGTTAAGAAATCGCGCGAGGAATCCCGGCACAGGACTCGTAAAATTCGCCACCCTAAAGCGCTTAAGAGGCAGGAGAGGAAGGGGATTAAGATGAATTTTTATAGCATTCTATCTCGGCGCGATGCGACTCACTCGGTCCTGGATTGTCGCCCAGCTTTTATCGTCGTTAAGAGCTTCGTTCTTCTCTTTTTCCTTCTCTTTTTTTTTTTCCCCTCTTAACCAACCGATATGGCGCGCGGAAAAGAGCGAAGAACGAGGAGACGACAAGGGGGCTGCCGTGACGACGAAACGACATCGACGCCCCTCATGGGACTACGAAATTACAGCGTAGGAAGTATGGTGAGGCAACGGTGAATTCGTCTCTCGAGGGAAAAGTACGAGGCCCCGTCGCGATTAATCAAATAATACTGTTATAAAAAATTTTTTTTTAAATAATGTATATTTTTAATTTGTACAAAACAATGTTATTATAGTTGAAAAAAAGGTTATAAATATTTTTTTGAAATGTCATACAAAATAATTGTTTTATATTCTTACAAAAATAAATGGAAAAATAATTTTAAGTATAAAAGCTTTATTTTTAAGAAATATTTTAACAAAAAAAAATTTTTTAAATAGTTGTTCCAATTTCCCACAAAAATAAAATTACAAATTTATTAAAAAATTAAAAATTTGAAAATTGATACATGGCTCATCACCACATATTGCGATTAATCAAAACTGTCATCAGATGTGTAGCCTTTGACGCGAGGAATCGCGCTGAGAATGACAAGAAGGTTTGCGTGCTGCCGGAGATCAGTAGTTTTGTTAAATGTTCGCATTGACGTGTAAAGTACCGTCGTTGATTCTACGTGCTTTTATTCGCGGGCGATTGGTATATGGATCGACAGTTTTCGTGAGAAGCGTAACACGCCGCGGGCTAGAGCTGTTCAGAATTTCGAAGCCGGAAGAACGCGCGTGGTGATCCTTCGGAGGATCTTATTTCGCGAATTCATCATTTAACTGTCTATGTGACGGACTCTGCGATATTGATAATGATTCCGATAATGAATCTGCGATTGTAAGTACCTTTCGAGAGATCCTCTTATTCGGAGACAGGTAATTATGTCGGTCTCTCTCTCTCTCTCTCTCTCTCTCTCTCTCTCTCTCTCTCTCTCTCTCTCTCTTCTCTGCTACCACAAATAGTTAAAGTGTTGTATTGTACGGCAATTTTTTTGCTGTTTACCGTACAAGCAAATTTATCGAATTTCATCGACAGATGTCTAAACGGGAAGTCACGTCAAACAAGAGTCATGTCATGTCAAACACAAGTTTCTCTCGCTTATTGCAGTGAAGCTTAACAGATTTGCCGTAACAGATGCCTTTGGAATTTCAATTAATAATAATTAAAAAATGATTGTATGTAACTAACTCTTAGATTCCTTCCCCGAAAGTTGATTACATGCAATAATCATTTCGATATGTCGAAATGTCTCGTATCATTAAAAGGTATTTAAAAAAAAGAGAGAATATATTTAAAAAAATATATAAATTTAGTAATTGCAATTTATGTATTTATTTATATATGTATATAATATTCTGTATATGTATACATATAATTTTCTATTAATAAATTTCTATAAATAAATTTTTAAATTTACATATACATAAATAATCTAATAATAATAAAACTTATTAATAATTATAATGCTATAAAATAATAAAAACAACCAATAAAAACCAATAAAATTAAATAATAAGGATAATGAAATAAAAAACAGAAATATGCGAACGTGCATCATGCTAGTTTTTGCTACATAAATTACAACTATAATATTTGTTATGCACGGTTTATTCGTTGCAAATGGTTACACTCAAGATCCATTATAATCACTGTCGATCGACGCGGTCGACTGGTCGGAGCTGGAAGGAGGTTCTTAAAACACGCGATCAACTCTCGCAAGATTGATGCGGTAGCCGGCAATATTGCCGTTGCACGCCCACAATTTGTCGGTCGGGTATTTATCGTAAACGCCGCTGCGTCTCTTTAACAATGTTAACGCGCCCATCCGCAGAGAGAGAGAGAGAAAAAACGCGGCATAAATTCTTGCAGATATTCGCAATAAAATAAACTTATATCGAAATGTTGGCCCCGCCGCAACGAATCGGTATGATACGTCATTGATTCGACTCGATCGCACTCGATCTGACGCTGCACTTAACACGTGCATTATGCAAATCACAAAATCCGGGCCAACGTGCATAATATGCAAATCCCATCGATACCGAATGTCAATGCAGTTGTTCCACACGAAAGTCGACACATGAGCGGATTATGCCGAAATGATCGATATATCTTTATTAAACGATCTCAAAAGGAGACTCATCACTGACATTTATGCAATTTCAAAGAGGTTTAAATATTTTTAAATACTTTTTTATTAAAAAAAAGAATAGAATAGATAGATTTTATTACATGAATCGAGCATCAATTTATTCCAATGTGTTTTGATGAAATAAAAGTTGTGGAATATTAAAATAAATAATAAATAATATGTATGTGTGTGTGTCCACCGTGTGAAACGTTTGAAACTTATAGAGATGTTATCGGTGAAGAGAAAGAAAGAGTCGAGTGCTCGACTCGAGAGGTTGTACTGACGCGACGAAGGTTCAAACGTACATTTCGAGCGCATCTGTCATTATAGGCGTGAGATGACCGAGAAATTGATTCTGTCGGAATAGGAAATCAATATCTCTATCATCGTCAAGCTGGGATTCAATCATCTTCCGTCATAATGCAAGGGCCATTAGTCATTTAATTCCTAGGAGTCTGCATGATGAAGATCTATAAGAGACAATTTGAAATGGCCACGCTATCGTGTCCTTGGAATGTCTATAATTTGTCAATAAAAATATCGCTTGAAAATTTTTACCATTTTTACAAGATTAGATGTTTTAAAAGACACGCATGTGTTTCGCTTCAATTTTTCTCTTTCCTTTTTTCCACAATAAACGAATTAAAATCGCCGATGTTATCACCGCTGGGATTAAGTTTATAGAGATTCCACGGAATCACCAACGTGTGATAAACACCGAACCGCGAAGGAATTTACGACCGAGTCTCTGCTCATTTCGTCGCGCTTTCTTAATTAAGGAGAGATCCGTATGTAACGATATTATTTAAAAGCGAGAGAGCGCAGTGAGGGGAGGGGGGGGGAGGGGAGTTAGGGAGGGACGACGCGATTTATCGTTATTTATCCCTAATTGATCGCCGTTTATGTTTTATTAAACTCTTGTACACCGCCGTGACTTGCGTGAGATTGAAATCATGCGTGAGTAAGTGCGTTCAACGAGACGTGCGTTCGCGCGACGCATCCGTCACCGAGCGAGAGGACACCTTTCGCGGCCTCCGTCTGAGAAACAGGTTGCCTTGGGAGGTACAACGACTCGAAGAAACATGGGATTCCGAGCCGAAACAAGTCGAAAGAGGGGAAAAAAGGCTCGCGACGGGGCAGAGGAACGGCGGCAGAGACGGGGGATGAAGACGCGGAAAGCGTATTATGCATAGTAACGATCTATTTAAAAGCGGACCGGCAAAGTCGTCGGCAATTAATTAGACACTTTTGGACAATTTAATTATCGACTTTTACGAGCCGTGAGCGCGAAAGGGGGCAACGCCCCTTCCGCGATCGAATCCCACGAAAGGAATGCCGAAATAATCGTCGATATCGGGAGGAATCATGTATTAAAAAACAGCTGTGCCTGAATAAAAATGCAACTTCTTTAATTGCACGAAAACAATTCTTCTCGATCGAGGAAGAAAAAGTCTGTTGAAAATAAATAAGCTACGATTTATGATAATTTGGCGAAGAGGAAAATCTAATTTATAATATATCTCAGGAATATCTATAAAATGATTAAAAAATGTATCTTATGACACACCTTCGTACCATCTCGTTTATCTTTATTTACGACGATAATATGTTAAATTTTACATTTTCATCGTCGTATAATAAAAAAAAGCAAAATAAAACTTTGTGTAAATTTATATTCATAAAATTCAAGTTACTACCCGGCGAAATTATGCAGGCAAAGCTTATCAGAGAACGATAATATAAAAAATAAATTGCATCAATTTTTTGAACAGTAATCGGACCGCGCGTCAATTGATATTCTTGCCTGATTAGGCATCGAGATTCGATAGCGTAACGTTATCGAAAAATTTCATACATTATGATGCCATATAGGTGTATATGCAAATCTTCAGAGCTCGCGCGCAATCATTAAACCTTGTATCAATGTCATCATCGAAACATAAATTCTTATACGCGATCTATTCCGCTAACAGAAGAGAAATTTCTGCGTCTTGCGAAATTTTAATGCTCGCAAAGGCTATTGGTTACAATAAACACGGCAACGATGACATAATACCATAATGACGATAATGGATATCCGACAGATCAACATTTCAATCAATTATTTGGCTATTTTATCTCGAAAATTATCGTTCTTAAATACGGTGATCTTCTCATAGGAAAAATATTTTTGCAGAACATTTGTGTTCCTAAGTATAATTCTTTTTAACAGATTAAAAGTTTGACAGTCTATTTTTTCATCGTTATTTTTCTATCTTGTAACAGATAATTAATCATTTCTAGTATTTACGAAACAAGTTATGTTTTTCAATTTTCTGCCAATTTTCCATTTTCACTGTAAAAGAAAAAAAAAAAAAAACTGTCTGAAACTTCAAGTCACAAATAAAGTTTCTGCAGCTTTTTTGCAGACATACTATCTGAATTTTTAGACACTCTCTTTTAAACTTTTAAAGAAATTCTGATAATTAAGACAGATTGTCTGAAATTTCTTTTACATTCTGAAAGATCTGAAAATTCAGACAAAAAGTATCTGAATTTTTAGAAAATTTTTTATAGTAAAAATTTAAATTAACTTGTTGTTAAACTCGCAAAAGAGAAACGAAAACTCAAAAAGTGGTTTTTATATCGTCGCCTTTAAAAGGTTGCTGTTCATATTTCGGCGCAATGATGAGGAGAACTGAAGGAATCGCACGGAATACTAATGCACTGCTCTTTTCGTGGCGATGGCAATTGCGAGAGCACGCGAAACGCCGCTATTAGCATTGGGTTCGCGTGTATTTATGCGATAACGGGGTTTCGTTTATACATATATCCCGTGTGTTACAATCGCCGTCGACGGCGGCGAGGTTTCGGGCCTGGATCCCGAATCTACGTCCGTCTGTGCACGTCAATAATTTAAGCACGATAATTTTTACATTAAAACACACACGGATACCGCTATTTTTAGGCTGAAACCGATTCCCGCTCTTCTCGTGCGATATTAATTGCACTGCATAAAGTACGATGTGTATATCCATATAATGTCGCTGTTATATTTGTGTGAGTGAAAGCTATCTTAATTTTTTCCTCTCAATAGCAATCGAGAAAGTGCCTTTAAGTGGTCTCGGTAGTCACTTTTAACATTCTTTGAAAGTAAAATGTGTATGTGATTGAATTTTGTTAGATTTCCGAATAAATTAACTCTTTACGAGACGTTGCCTCGTAACACTTTTACTGGAAAATTATTTTATTTTTACTACGGTGATTTTTTCGTAAATTATCATAATGGATATCGGAGAATTTATAATACTCTCGAGCTTTATTTCAGATAATAATCAATCCAAATTGGCTCTTAATCGCAGATTTTTAAACACAGATTATCTCTTTCGCATAGTAGACTCTATCACCGAATCTCTTCGAATCCACCTATAAATTCAACATCGATGAAAAACTGGCTTCTTCGACATTTATGTCACCATGTCTAAAAGTCATTGCTTTCTATCATTATTTCGCGATCATTTCGTTTATCGACCGTGACTGTTGGCACTATTATGAAATAACTCTATGACATATGAACACGTATCTACCTATGCAGTTCGCACTATCTAAATCACTATAATTTGTCGATTGAAAATAGGTGCGTGCACAAATTGGTTGAATTGCACGGCACATCGAGCGGGAACGACGCATCTTCTTATTTCTAAATTTTAGACGCAGTTCGGATCGCATAAAATTATAGAAGTTACTTGGATAAAAGAGGAAATGTATGCTTTTGTATCTTTATTATTTTATAAGCGCACTCGAAGACACGAATAATTTGCCGCTGATCAAAAGCTAGATAGTAAAATCTTCATTAGCAAAAAGTCGCTTTAGGCAAGAGTAGCAATAATGTTTCACATTATTAGGTATATTATTGATTAACATTATTCAGAGTTTAAATAATATTATTAAGTTAATTATTAAGAACTTTAAAGTCTACTTTAAAGAGTTTAGAAAATCGAATATCTTTTTTTACATTTTCTGAAGACGAAATGTAAAGAATATGTCTTTCAAATTTTATTAAAAAGTTTAATTTTAAAGATGATACAAAAAAAAAGACTTTTTATGCGAGAATTCTCTACAATCGTCTCGCTAGATTAGTGCCACAAGACAAGATGCTGAATGTGAAAAAACGCGTTCCGATATTACGCAACGGTGATGTTCGGACGAAAGAAATTCGAAGGATAGCTCACGTATCCGGTAAAGAGCCGACCACAGGTATATTATATCTATCGTACGTTGAATCTCCTTGGCGGGTATAATGCGTGCTTTAGAGGACGTCGTTTATGTCTCGTGCGAGCATCAATATAAATTGCACGCGCGCGCGCGCGCTTACAAGACCGGATCAATAGAGCAAGAAATACCGGCGGGCAAGGAGCTTAACGTTATGCGCAATCGAGCTGATGGCACGCGTAAGATAGCACGTGTGCGCGTTGAAACGTGCAGAACGCAAATCAAACGTCTACATCTGGTGCAGGTGTTGACGGACTGTAAAGAGGTACATACGGAAAAGTCTTGTACTTCCTGCCAAGTCGCATTAACTCATTATTTATGGATGTTTTGGTTTTACAATAATAGCAAAAAGCTGTCAAAATTTAAAAAAAAAAAACGTTTCTTATGTTTATATTGTTTGAAAAATCAAATAAATAAATCCGGTTTATAAAAGGAATTAAAATATCACAGAATAATATAGTTTTTAACGCCTTTTTTAACATCTGATAAAAAGAAGATAGTTGTAATGCTAGCATCTTCCTTATTCAAATGTGTTATACGGTATCGGCAATAATTTCGGCAATCAATAGAATAATGTATTAGCATCCCATTAAAGCGTCAATCGGTAGAATTTGTATAATTTAATACGTTTGAATTTTTGGAACAGTATCGCTATTGAAATCGCGCTTATTTAGAGGAGCAGTGACGTTTATGATTTAGAGAGATTTATAGACATTGGGACCAAGAGACGATTTTTTAAATCAGCGACTACTTAAAATCCATCAAATTTCTTCCTCCAAGTGTCTTGCGTATTCGATCAGCCATCGAGAAACATTGGTAGTTTGTTTGCTTTACACGAATTTCCGAAAAATACTGTAATGAATTCCGAGACGAGAATCTATTGTTTTTACAAATACATTTGATGAGACAGATGGTGAATTCATAATTCACTTAACAGACTTATTTATCCCGAACTTAAAATTTTTTTAATAGACTAATCTTGTTCTAATGCCTGATTCTTACACGAAAAATGTCACTTATATCTGTCTAAAGGAGAAAAAAAATTTTCTGTCAAAGCTACACTTTTTTTATCGTCGTTTTCTCCATCAACTAAGAGGCATTTAAGTGTAATGTCAATGTATGTAATTTCAAGATGAGCAAAGATGGATAAAGAGAGGGAAGAAGAGAGAAAATTTAATCAAAGTGCAATCCTGTGCACGAGTGCAATACGAAAGATGCGAAAGTCTCACCGTTAATAAATTATTAACACAATTTCGTCGAGAGCGCGCGGTATAATTACCGCGCACTCGTTAGCATTTACCCGCGCTAAGATTCAATAGTCGGACTTTGGACGCGATTCGATATTAATATAATCACGATGTGGCATTAATAATTTCCGACATCTGCCGTTGTGGAGATCCCTTAAGCGTGAAGATTATTATGAAAGAGTGATTACGCACGTTGTAGGTGAGTAAAACTAATCATTTACAACGCTTATTAAATTTCTCAAAGACAAGCGGATCGTGCGATGTAAATGATTATTATAAGTGAAAGATTCGAGCTCTTTAATTGAATTTTAATAACACGCTGCACAAAATTCAAAGAGTAACAGAATTTTTACATTTTTCTTATTTTGTCATGCGCTTTTTTTAGCGCCGATTTGCATAAAAGATTTACATTTAAGGACGCGATAAACAGCGAGATTAAGCAGATGTCAAATATCTCATTTCGTCATTTTGAAAAAAAGAGTAGAGGCACGTCGATAACGGGCCTCTGATTAATAATGACGATCGTGTCCTTTTTTTTTCCAGTCAGACAGACATACATATCCATCTCATTCTCGCGTCTCGGATTCTTGCGGCAGAATTTCCGAAATTGCGGTTGCGCCTGTCGTTGGAGACTAATGAAATTATTCAGATGACGAGGCGTAATCATTGGCCAGCGATTTATCACTCGCGCGAGAGAGGAATTAGAATATATAATCAAGCCCAATATAGTTGCGACTTATTTTGACAATTAATATGATTTGACAGGAATTGACAGAACTCTCGGCGAACATCGTCTTCGAAAAATCGAAAATCTATTATGATGATGATTATAATGATAAAAATTTAATTCTTGCATTTCTTGTAATTTATTAATTCGGAAAAAAAAAAGATGGATTTGTGCCTCGTGAATTTCTCGCAAACTACATCCAGCATGTACCAACATCTATTATGAAATATAAAAAACGCGGGAAACATCGAAGATTCGATTCTGTGTACGAAGGCCCTGGGGTTAATTGCAATTTTACTTAACGACCGTAATCATAACACTTCACCAACCGGTTGTATACCAAAGAAATTCAAATTATTACCTTAATGGTTAAATGATTCTAATGGCTAAATTAATATCCTTTCAATTTTCGCGTGTATTTCTACGCTTCTTCATGCTTGTACGTCGCGTGTGAGCGATCTTCGAGCAAATATATAAGAAGTCCATCATATCGCTATTGCATGTAGATAATTAATTCATTAACGTAACGAAAAAACATACGAGAAAAAAGTTTCTTTTATATCTCATTTGCTTTACATATCTCTACATATTTTTCTCGCGATAACCATTTTTTATGTGCGTGAAATTCCGTTGACAAATACGTGTTTATGACTGAGCGATGGAAATGAAAGTTTCTTGCATAATTTCATGGGATTAAAAGCGATCATTAATAATGATCTTGGAATTTTCCACGACGCGAAACTCATAAAACTCCCGCTCTCTTTTTTTTTCTCTCGTTGTCAATTTCATTTACGATCTACATTTATTTATTTATCTTTGCAGAATGCTGTGGGGAAGATGCGTTCTCTAGCTCTCGTTCTCGCGAGCTGCTTCTACTTCCTGCAAATCGTCATTCGCTGCCAGGAATTGTCAGTCATCAGGCACTCCGATGGCGATATTTTTACCATCGAAGGTAAATACGTGTACATTTTTTATAATATCATTATAATTATCATCACCCATGCTTTCTGCAATCTGCGAAAAAACAAATCAAATTTGAAACGACGATTAAACAAATCATATCGAGAATGGCGGCAATAGCTAGATGAATGTAAAAAAAATTTCTTGCTTCTTTTCTTCATCGACGCCTCAATTCTATCTATTCGATTTGTCTCGCGATGCGGTGGAAATGATGACATTACGATGCGTTGCGTATCGTTGCGTTTCGATTCGCGTGATTTTCCGGTACACGGAAGCTGTGTGCAAAGTGTGATGATTTGAGAGCGACGATTTTGTGCCCACAAATTGTATGACACAAGCGCGCGCTACACGCGAAATAAAAGGACGCTCGTAACGGATTAACCGTGAAATTACGATGTAACGGTTTGACAGCTGTCCGACCTGTCTTTGCTCGGCTGGATTATACAGCGTGTCCCGACGAAACGTGCGACAGTTCATATGTCACCTTTTTCGACAATCTCGCGTTATCAAGAGATCCACGCTCCACGTGAACCACGTTACACGCACGAGCAACTTGTCGATTTTCGAGAAATTGGTTGATTTACCGTTAACGTTAATGATGATTTATTTTAATGCGCGACAAGAACAACGAGTGATGACTGAAAACAGAGAAATAAAAATTACAGTTGGATATAAAATTAAATAAATAAAGATTCAATTTTAAAATCCAACCAAGGAAATATTGCAGATTGATAACCGTGCATATTTTTAACCGTGTTAAAATGTAACCTGATATATTTAATTAATTTTATATATTCACATTTTTGCTTAGAGAAAAAAAATCTATCTATATGTGTGTGGAGATTTTTCTCAAAAATAGTGCGCAATGCAAAATTAATAAACAAATTTTTAAAAAGTTACATATGTAAAATTATTACACTTTCTTGGAAAAGCAAAATGTGATTATTTTCGCTGAAGATCAGTGAAATCTTTAATGATCTTCGGTGAAATCTGCTTTAATCGGTAATTCATTTTAAGAGAGTAGATTAAAATCGAATATGTTGAGTTTTAAAAATAAAAAACCACGATCTATATAAAATAATCACGTAAGATACGTGTCGCGAGATAAAGTCGTTTATAAAACTTGTTACAGGTTCCTGTACAGAAGCCTGTACAGTACTCAGCAGCGGCACCGCCAGCCCTTACTCCCGTAGTTCCTCGAGTTCCTCGAGCCTGCTTGTACCGAACAGTTCCTGCACGTGCCAATGTAACTTCGATTTGCCAATATTTCGGGAGGATCTTCACATATGCGTCAACGATATCCACGGTAAAGTATAAAAATTCTTAAGGCCCTAATTATGAAATCATTCGCTACGGAGCAAGTGGCAACTCATTGCGCGAACGTTAATGATTTCCGATTGCACCTTCCGTTACTTCCTCTTGACCAGCTGGTCTAAATCGAGCAAAAGCGTTCGCGCACAGACGGCGGATTTATCCAGCTAATTCTCGTGGATTTAGTTCGTCGTCGCGAATCACAGCGGTATTTATGGACGCGATTCATTTCGGTTGAGTTATTTGCGTCTTATGGATTATTTGTCTCTTGAATTATCATCATATTTTACCGTACGAAATGGAAGCGCCAAATGTTCACTGTGTCAAAAAAACTGATTGAAACTTTATATAAAGAGTCTGCAGCTTTTTTACAGACATATTTCAATTTTTGAACAACTCTTCTGAACTTTCAAAAAAACGGCTTTGATAATTAAGACAGATTATCTGAAATTTCTATCAGACACCCAGATCTAAAAATTCAAATAAGAATGTGTCTGAATTTTTAGAAAATTTTCTAAGGTGTTTCTTAAAAACTGCAAAGAAATTGCGATATCGATCGACAGCAAAAATTTCTCGAATGCGGGAATGCTTGGAGCGTGTAATAAAGCTAATTATTTCCTTGTACACGTGCAAGTAAAATGAAATATTACCGCAAGATTCCATGACAACAGTCGTTCAATTCCTTCGCACTGTCGAACATATATAATTATTTCATGCCATAAAAAACGAGGAGGAATGTATGATTATGTCCCGTAGCCGATACAGTGCCCTCCTTTCCCGTCGCGATATTAATAATAATAATGATAATAATACCGCGATATTATTTATTACACCGTCATTAATTTTTCGCGCAACCAGACCGGTAATCGAAATATCGTCCGCGTTAGGTGGTCGCCGTACACGGTATCGGTGTACCACCAGGTGTAGCCACCCCGGAAGTGTGTCGTCTCCTTTCCCTCTCCAATTCACCGGCAATATCTCCGGAGTACCGTTTTTAAGCTGTCGATCGCGATTGGTCGCCGTAGGCAGAGGTGAGGCTGCGCAAAAATGACGCATCCCGCTCGACCAATGCAATTTCTGGCTGCATTAATGTTTATCCTACATACGCGGTGGCGAACGTCGCACGATTAAATCGCCCGACCGGGCCGGACGAATTTGGATAATTTCTCCCTTTCTCCCTACTTTGCTCCTCATCCTCGTCCACGTCGTCGTCGATCGATTTTTCCCCCGTTTAAAGAATCTCACTCGAACAATTTTTGGGAATTGGCCTAAGTGAATACCGCACTTACGTGGGGAACCGCCTTTTACATCGTTAAAAACTGTGAGAAGAAACATAATTGTATACGATGAAGGGCGGAGAGGGGTGAGGACGACGTGTATATATACGTATATGTGTGCGTGTACACAGCAGGGTACCATCGCGTGTGTTTCCTGACGGGGTAGCTGATGAATTGCCGGGTGTGCGTTAGGGCTCCTTATAATTTATAAGGGAAACCCACATTCTGCGGCGGCTCGATCTTTTTGCCGATAAATTTGCGAGATCGCCGATTTATTCCGGTAATGAAATCGCCAGCGTGGCTATAATGTTTTTTTTTTTTTTTTCGAGTAATGCTCCAGGAAATCCACTATCAAGTACATTTGTTGATATATCTTGAAAAATATAAAATTAATTATATAAAAGAATAAATAAATATATATTTTTGAAATGTCTTCGATGTAAGAAGACGACAAAAACATTATCTTATTTAATTGCATTTTTTAATATCGATCTTTCCCGGTACAAATATTTTATATTTGCGAGGAACAAATTTCGCATCGCGTACCGCAAGGTTTACCCCTTTCATCTGGCGGTCGAGCGGATTTCTCGGCGTGCGGGCATACCGTTCTCAATCGAACTGCGTCATCGAAAATGATTGCTCCAGCTGTTCGAGCGGGCTCCGTCTGTCTGGTTTCTAAATCGCCTGCTATATACGTGGCATTAAAGCAACGCGATGTGTCAGAAAGAAGCGAGCCGAGTGATTTGCGAGATTCGCGTTGAAATTGTTAATTAAAGTAATATTTAGTTTTGATTATTGACGCATGTACCTTACGCTTATATATTTCAATTGTATGATTATAATCGTACCACAAATGTTATAAATACAGTTATATAATACAATGATGTTATTAAAAATTAATAGAGACATATATAATGCAATGATTTGGTTATTAAATTCATCAGCTTACATTCGACGTTAATTTTTTTCTACTGTGAGCTGTATAAACCGAAGGATATTAATCAGGATTATGGAACCTTGACTTTTCAAAAGTGTCAAGAGAATATATCTTGTGCGATTATTTATTGAAACAGTAGCGGATACGCTTGCCATTTTCAATAGGCTTTCTATCACACGAATAGAGACCATATGTTATTGATTCTGATTTATGATATGATTCTTGAATTACAGATCTCACTTCTCTCATTTTTTTTCTCTCTTTTTCCTTTAACTATATCATATTACTTTTAATATTAAAATCTCGTTGTGTTTTGGCAAGCAAGATTGGTAGAGAGTGAATAAAGTGATAAACCACACTATGGGCTACGATATTTGTTGCAACAATTATAAATTTATCATTTCTTTGATATATTGTATTTAAACTTTTTGACGCACAAGCACAAAGAACTTTCGGATTATAAATAATGAATTCCTTGTTATAAGATTATTTATCGTCAACAATCCATTATCGTCCATTATTGCTGCATCTGCGGCTCTCTCAGGAGCATTAAAACACCCCAAATTATGTACCAATCGTCTCGTCGCAAGCACGCAACGTCGGCTTTTTAACCACTTACCGCGTCGATTTTTTCCTCGCGTCCTGTTACACTCTTCTACTATAACTTATGTCGCACATCATAAAGACCGCATAAAATATGTATAACGGTTGCAATGGCCAGAAAAAAAGAGACAGAACAGAAAGGACATCAAAATTAAGGATCCACTCTACTCTGCAGTATAAAAAAAAGATAATTTTTAAGATTCATTTATTTATTTATTTTTTTTTTTTTGAAAAATATTTGGAAATTTTGGCACTTTATATATGTTTTTATTAGTGTTTAAATATGTTGATATATTGGTGTAAATATTTTGTGCGCAAGATTTTCGTGCGTATAAAATTAATTATAACTTGATTGCATTTAATTGAGATTACAAAACTGATAAAACGTCATTAGAGAGATTAATTATTTATTTCTATATACATATATATTCAACTTTTATTTTTTCCATTTTTATTTATGTTTTATTTATGCTTTAATAAATAAATTTTATACAACATTAATGCGAATGCGACTGTAACGCGTATCGTGGTGAAGATTTTATGGCACGATGAGTGCATCAAGCGGTCGTTAATGAATACCCGAAGATTTATTTACGTCATTAATCCGACAAATCACTCTTGTCTCGGTATCCATCGGTAAACATCATGTTTTCGTACGAAAGACGGAATTACGATAATCAAAATGTATATGAGAATCATCTCTCGGTGGGGAGAGGTTTGTTGCTGTCGGGAGGAAAACTAAACCCGTACGACCTCAACGGGCAACCTTGCATCACGCTCATCGTCATCAATCTCTAATTTCCGCACCTGAAACAGGTAACCGTCCGCGCGTGTATAAGTTGGACCTACGTAGACGAGGAAAATTATGCTCGTGTACGAGTGAAGATTCTCTAGACCCTGACCCGGATAAGAAACGGATTCCCTCGCCTATAATAACACTCTTGGGAAATATGAGCGAAAAAAAATCCGTACATTAGGCTCCTAAGATTCTTCGTAGATCAAGTTCCGAATATATTTGAGTATCATTATTAACACACTTTTCTTTTTTCCTCTTCAACATTATTACATTACATTATGAATGGAAAAGTATTCGATTCTCGCCTGGCTGATCGGAGAGAGGGAAGTCAAGTATTTTAAACATTTATAAATCTCTTCATGCGAGATACTCGAGAGGTATAAATCGATGTCGAAATAATATCTATATTTAACGCGCGCATTTAGAATTGTCCAACAATGTACCTTAACAACCTGACAGCTTAATTTGTCTACGATGAAACGAGTAAGCGTCCCATGTAAGGATTAGAGAAAGAGCCTGTACGTGAATAGTGGTGTCTATCGCGGTTCTTATCCATTGAATCGAATCGATGAAATTGAAAATGGATATCGTGCATTGCAATCAACGAGCGGCGGTAGACTCTTGGTTATCC
This sequence comes from Cataglyphis hispanica, assembly GCF_021464435.1. Lineage (NCBI taxonomy): Eukaryota > Metazoa > Arthropoda > Insecta > Hymenoptera > Formicidae > Cataglyphis > Cataglyphis hispanica. The sequence goes on along the minus strand of NC_065966.1, from coordinate 330,450 downwards.
CTTCGTCCGGAGAATTGCTCTCCGCGAACGATAATAGAACGCAAGACCGGTAATTTCTACGATGAAAGTCTGCGTGCTCTCCACGTTTATTAAAGCAAACTCTCTCATTCGATCGTATATTACGATGCCCGTTCAATACTCGGCGAACGTTCCATTGCGATCGTCTACTACTAGTATTTACGTATTTTCAATGCTAATAATTATCTTGTTCCCTCCCGTAGAAATTAACTGTTTTCCACTCTATTAACATTTGTGGTGTAAATAAGTAAATAAATTCACGCAATTGCTATTTCGAGTTTTATCATATTTTTTTGTTACATGTAGAGATTGTTATATACAGAGATATAAATAAAAATATAATAAAAATTTTTATTATGCCTCTAAAATTAATTGAATTATGTCGTGTTTGAGGTAATTCACCGGCAAATCCTCATTATTTGACACATTAAGAAGTAGAGACTAGACAGTCGTCTATTATTATAGTAAGCAAATCGTGAAAGTCTAATATAGTACAGTTTCACCATGCATCTGCATTTAGATTTTTCTTAATATTCTAATCAAGGATACATAAACACGAGATGTGGGTGACCAGACAAAAATAATTAGCTTCGTGCAAGCGACCGATACTGAAACTCATTTGCGGCGATGATCGTTTCGGCTTTCGCTTTGTCGCTCGTTTTTCGCACTACTTCGTATCTGCAACGTCGGACACAAAATGCATCGCGGCCCTAATTTATCTCAAAATTCCTCCTTACAATTACCCTCGATTCGCAGAGAAGTCATAGAAACCACGATTCTCAAGCTTGTGTTTTAGGTGAAAGATTCTATTCTATTTATTTCGCCGGTTTGGGTCTTCTAATCAACGTAATCAATGCTGACAGCTCACGTTCCCTCAAAGTGATGCTGCGTCGCTGATCGATTGTCAGCGGGCTGACATCTGCAATGTGTTCCTGAAAAAAGATCTCCCAACGAGTTTCTTTATTACGGGAATTTTCTCGCCTTCGTGTTCTGCGATTTTGCAAATAATTATAATTTTCGTCGACGGCGCGGGAGAATTATCGAGGATGGAACAACGAAGATTCAAAACTGCATTTCCACGATTTTTCTTTACGGTTAAGAAAACAAGATTTTTTTTTTTTACAAAAGAAAAGATCGTATTTTATGGCAAAAAATTCAGTTCTTTTTCTATTTATTCTACAGGTAATGTTGTTGTCAGATTTTTATTGCGTTGTATTTTTTTCGTATGTTATTATTTTCTAATATTATTGTGACTCTATCGACTATAAGCAGATGTGATCTTAAGCATCTTCGGTTTCTACCGTCAAGAATACTTCGCGATTGACTGCTACCTCCTACCATAGGGCTCGTAGTTCACCCTGGAGGGTCACGCGGAGATTCCACCTCGTGGCTTGTACATTTTGAACGTTCTTGCTCGTCTGGAACTGCTCCAGTAATGATGCAATCGTGCGAGAGTACGTGTTTCTGTGTTATACAGTGAAACCTCGGCACAATCTCTAAGCATCACTTATGCGCTTCATGTCTAGTACTTGGTGAGGTCTTCATTATCGCAACGTACGCATTTTGAATTTCTTGCCGAAGAAATAATATCGCACAATATCGCCGAACAATAATGATATTAATAAATGATAAATATAAAAGTATAAATGATAAATTATATTTTTATCTAATGTTCGACTGTAATATTGAACTAAACAAATATCTAGAAAATGATATTTGCGATTAATTATTTTAATTATCAACGATTACATATTACGATATATATTTACATGAGATATTAGCCGACATTAGTAGAAATGTGAAAATTGATTAAAAATAAAAATAATGTACTAGCAAACTACATATTGGACATTTAATTCTAACAGCCACGATCGAATTAATTATCACATTTATTATTACACAATCTAAGTTTATCTTTTGTTTCGACTTGTTAATTTTAATAAGACCAGCAAACAAATTTACATGTACAACATTTTCACATAGATTTAAATTAGAGATTAATATTTAAGAGAGAATAATTAGAGATTAAGATTAAGAGTTTAAGAAACACTTTACACTTCTAATCTGCATTTTTATAAATTTCCCAATCGAAATCCATGACTCTTTTGAAGAATCTGGATTCAAATTAAAATCTAGAAATTTTTTTTAGAAAGGGATTTTAAGTTTTCAGTTGAAGCATTCTAGCGGACTAGGTATCAATCTCCATGTTGCGATATTACGTAAAAAAAAAAATAATAGAAGGACAGACGCAATATATAATCGAGTTGAAGAAAATCGAATGCGCGCGGGCGCCTTCGATCGTTCCGTACCGCTCATAAATTATCGTTCATTTCAAAGGTAGAGACCATCTCGGCAGATGGTCGGTATACACGTATTCACGCAGATACACGATCACGAATGTACGGATCAAGAAGAAGCAAGCGCATTTGCGTTTGATAAATATTAAGGGCCCAGTCTACTTTAGAGGATAAAAAATTATCAATTTTTTGCACCGCTACAGTAGAATGGGCTCTTAATCGCATATACCATGATGTTGCATTGCATTGCAATTAGCAAGGATAATGATAACAGCGATTGCAATACGATATAACGACGAACACCGATGAAGAGAGATCATCGAGATACTATGTTCATTGTGACAAGAGGTGCCTTAAATCATCGAGATGCTAATGTGCGAGATGAAAATCGCGACCTAAGAGACAGAACGGTGATGTATTGTATACGATGCCGAAGATGAATTGAAGATGAATCGTGCAACGGTATCCGCAGCGAAAATCGTAGCGTAGACGAATTAAATTTTGTTCTCAACCTCTTTCTAGAATTAATTTAAAAAAAAAACATATCGTATGTTAATTCTTATATCTGATTTATCTTTGCATCTATGGCATTAGTTACTCCGTTGAATAATAGACTTTTACCTGCGGGATAAGAAATTGAATGCGCGAATAATTGCGTGACGATTTATGATCTTTCACGCGAAACGAAATATGGGCAAATTATTTGAATGTCGCAAATGGGTTATAAATAGCACGGGCATAGGCGCGTCGAGAAGTAATCACGGTAAATAGAAGAGGATGAGAATGGAAATCTTTCAGCTTTCAGCGTTGTGTGAGTTTCTGGAATTTTCGTTCTCATGCTGTACTGAAACTAATGTGCACCAAGGAAACGTCACGATAAAGCGTTTATCATATTTATTCATCTTCGCGTATACCGACATAAAAATATTACATTGCGTTACACAGTTGGAAAATTTATTATAATTATATAAAACTTATATAAAACAATTATATAAGAATATTTAAATTTTCCAACAATGTTGGCTTTTAGATATAACACGGGAATTAAGAGTGGATGATTTCAAGCGTTTCAGAGCGATCGTTGTGTTTCCGATTCGGTCTGATTCACTGTAAAAAAAAGTTGTTGCACTCATAATTATTCTTATCTTTTTACATCTTTTTAATGATATTAATGCGTTATTTTGAAGTGGAATGGAGGAAGAGGAGGAAAAGAAAGAGAGAGAGAGAGAGAGAGAGAAGATTATCAAACCTGTTTTCCTTGTTTCATTATCGATTAAGATTGATAATGCAAGGACTTGCGCTTATAGTACCGTAAATTCCGTATGGCCAATATTCATGGGAACTACGGCAAAATATCGTTTTACTAATGACTCAATGTCACCGCGCACGTATTAAAATCCATTTTCGTTCTCCTCGAGGCGCGCTGCGAATTTTGCAACCGGTAAGCGCAGGTAACATTCTTCCGCGGATGTTGTCCTGAGAAAGAAATTGCGAGAATTGATGGGGCTCGTTATAAAGGAAAATCAAGGCTCAACCCTCTCGAGGAGCCTTTCCCAAGCTGTTGACTTGACTAATGCTCGGCGTGCACGCCTGAATGCGACGTGGTCCACAAAAATATTACAATCAATGAGCCGAGACGCCATTAACACACTTGCTGTCGCGGCTCCCAATCGTCATCGGCGATGAATATTACTCACGGTGACTATTACTTCGCTTCGAATAACAAATAGGTCTTTACGGAAAAGAAAGACTTTTTCGAACGTTTTTTTCCGTTGAACGAATCACTCGTTCCACTTTGTCGAAGAATTTCAAGCAAGTCGAGCAGATCTGTCAGAATCTGTGCGCGCAGAATCAGCTGATCGAATCAGCTGTTCGTAAGTTAATCTCTCTAGCTATTATATATTTTCAGGAAATATCGTAGAATTCTCTTGCCTTCTCTTTGAGAATTACTCGTTTTCGCGTAATACTCGAGTATTCTAAAATTATAGGAACTCACGTTCCTCGGGGGCTTTCTCGGGGCCAAGCGGTCGTGTCAAGCGTGCAGCTCTTTCCAAGGCCACACGTGTCTGTTTTGCAAGCAATAAATAAGCGATTCCCGAAGATAACTTGCCGCCACCAATGGCAATGGAACCGAAAAGGCAAGCGTTCTTAGCATTTAGTTGACATCGGCGTACTGGTAGAAGAAGTACCGCAAGAAACAATGAGCAGATCGATGTCGATTTCTTCTCGGAGAGAGAAAGGCAGAAGATCTCGTAGTACATGGTACGACTTTTGCTCTGAGCGCGTTGACAACTTAAGCCTTGCTTAATTTTTTTGTTTTTGTATTCTTTACATTTGTAAAAAATTGAAAGGAAAATAATATATTATAAGAAAGACCAATGGTTTAAAAAAAATGCTCAGTTAGAAATTTAATATATTTAACTTTGGAATATTTTTTAAATGCAATAATTAAACTTTTTATGTGCTTGAGAAAATATAATGTTATTATTTATATATTTCAATATTAATTTGCAACTCAATTAAACGAATGACACCGCAATATCCTCGTGTGTCAATCCAGCAACAGGTGTCAAGGCCATTCGCGCGATACGCCATCGGTAGCCGGAAGCCGTCGCTCGCCAGCTTGAATGATAATGATTTGCCGTAGTTATGTAGTTAGAATTCTTTCGTGACGCATGATGCGTCAGAAGTCGAGATATCGAGTCAGGGATGTTCGCAGATTGAAAACGTAATGCTGGAATCTCTCCGCGTTATCACGTACATACATTCGCGCAGATCGACGAAGCTCAGCGGTAGAGATTATTACGGAAACTCAGAGAATCATTAAATCAACTCTCCATGAAAGATAATTTACGGCTATCCGATATGAAATTACACAATCGCGATGGAAATTGATCGAGTTCAAGATACGTTCCAACGGAATACTAAGATTTGAATGAATCGTTAAGAAAACATTTGGCTCGTTTATTTTTCAACGTTTTTTCGACACGCTGATGTCATCAGTTTATAATTGATGATCTTACGCAGATGCGTAATCTGCCGCGCGTTCAGATTCGTAATTATTGCCAACGGCAAGAAGCGCAGAAGAATCTAGCTAAACGCTGAGCAAGTACGTGTTAAACTAATTTGCTGATCATCGCAAGATTATCGCCACGTGTCATCGAGTAGCAATAAAATCTGTTTTGCAATATATAGCTGGTATATATAATTTTTTAATATACACATATACATATTTCCATAATTTTAAAGGACTTTGTAATCAAAGATATAAAAAAAAAACTAAATGTTTTTTTATAAAATATGATTTTTTTTGTGAAAGAAAAACAAAAAGCCTCATTTTATTCGTAATTTTATTTTTTTTTCATATATGTATTTTTTAAATCTTCAATATCATTAAAGAGTACCGAAGACTCTCGTATCATATTATAACCGTACGCGAACTCGCGTAAATTAATTCATCAATCGTATATATACAATGATTAGAAAATTGTTAAAATTGTGGATAATTATTATTTTATAACAAGTGAACAAAATAAAAAAAAATTTTTTTTTAATATTATAAAAGAAATTTTATTTTTATTAATGTATATATTTTTCGCATTATACGGTAATAAAAATAACGGTTTTCATCTACAAGTGCGTAATGATTTATATCATTCTGTCAACTCGGTATAAAATAACAGCTATTTACTTTCAGCAACTTCCTAACAGTCACCTACATATACGATCCATAATTAATTATTTTATATTAGCGATAGAGAGAAACATAGGAGAACATCGCAAAAAAATTCGATAAATATACGGGATCCGTATGCGTGGCTAACTGTGAGCGATTAGCCTTATCGAGGCCTGGCGCGATCACAGGTCAGCGACAGCTTTCGCGCGAGATGACATTATCTATCACCTGGTCCACAGAGAACCGGACGCAATTTCTAGTTTGGTGGATTCATCGTCGTCTTATAGCGGGGGAGGGTCAGAGTTCAACCGCGACCGGGATTCGCAGTCGCTGACCCTTGCTCGCACGGGATAAACTCGACGATCGTTAATCAGCTGATCGTTATCCGACGCTGATATCCCGGATCCCGTAGTCGGAAAGTCGTACCGTCACGGGAGTGCAAGTAGTCGTAAATCGAGAATCGAGAGGCGCGATTCTCTGTTGATGTTAATTAGACTTAACTTAGATAAACGTAAATTGACCCTGACATTGTTTCTTGCAACACGAGAAACCGGTATATTTTTCGTAGCTGAATCCACATTATCATAAAGAATCAGTAGTAGATGCCTTTGAATTATCAGTCCGAGAAGCGACGTGAAAATTTATGAATAGACAGAATGTCATATAAATTCTTAACAGTTTTCTTATACATGCAGATTTCTTCATCGATTAGCGAAATTATTCAGTTGCTCAGGAAACATCACAACAATTTATAAATATACAATTTTTATGGATGCGCTGTCAATCTCTGTCTATATTAGGTTTGTCTTATATGTATATTTTATATGTATCATATATAAAAACGTTAGCATCTGCAAATTACAAGAACGCTTACAACGACTTACAATGACATTTCGTGGAATTAAGTTATCTTCGAGGAAGAAGAAGAGAAAATTTAAATAATACAGCGCGCGATATCTTCATAAAATAACCGCGCGTTATTATCGCGACGTCGATTGCAATCGCGCGAAAAGTTATTGTCCGCCATCGAGCATTATCATCACCCGCGTGAAAAAAAAACCACGGAGTCCCGATGTATATAATTTATAAATGATCGGCGGCCCCGGTTACGGAGAATATAAATTCGCAATGTCCAAATGGACTCTCTCGAACGATCGAACAGGTTCTGCGAGCCAAGTTTGTTCCCCGGCGCTGTGTAATTAAATTCGATAGACCTTACCGGGGACTTGCCGATTTATCGCGCTCTTTATCCAATAATGTACAATGTAAATTAGAAATTGCAAAAACATACACAATCTGCTCTCTCGCTGAAACATTACGCACGAAATTGGAGGGTATTGAATTTTATGTTCGTCCCTGGCGAGCATCGATATCGGAGATTAATTCGAGGAAGGCGTTTGCATAATCAAATATGCGGTTAACCGAATTTGTGAACTCGGATTTTCGAGAGACTGGTAATAAATACTCATCGTTTAACATCTCTCTTCCATGAAGTTAAGCTTAATACACAAAGTTTTGGAAGCGACTATGCATAAGGCTGTATTTTTTAATACGAATAAATATCGCGTAACAATTTTTTACCTTGCATTGCGAATATTACATATAATTATTGTCCATGTTACATGTGCAAATAAAATATTTTTATTGCAATCTCTGATAACAGACGCTAACAATTATTTAGTGATTGTGTTTTCAAACGCAATCTTTCTGAAACTTCTTAATATTTTTCGTTGCAAAAAATAAAAAGAATAATTTTGTAATACTAAATAATATAATAATAATATTAATATTATATTATATTAATATTATAATTTTATAACGTTTTAATAATTTTTTCACGAGAGAGAAAGAGAGAGAAAGAGAGAGGGAGAAAGAGATGTTGCAGACAAATATTTTTTTTTCTACTTCATCCGCGCGAAGATTACGTTGCCTTACATTTGAGGAGTACGCATCTCGTGTACGTACAACTGCCGCTACAAAAATTCAGTAATAAGCCCGACATAATTATAGTATTTCTCAAAGACACCTCGTTATGCTGTCTCCTGCGGTTGCGATTTTTCTCTCTCGAAAAGAAAAAAGAAATGTTCAACGTTTTACGCTTCCCTTTTGCGGAGTTTGCATTCGTGTAGTCTCTTCGCGTTTTCCGTGGTCCGCAAAATTTTTCGGTACAAGTCAAAGATGCTCTTGCAATTTATTCAAATGAGCAAAACAGCGGAGCTCACCAGGGACCATATTTTGCCCTAAATTATAAGCTGTCTCATCGAAATTGTTGGGTAAAATGAACATGCATGGAAAAAAGTAGTTGCCATCGTCAGAGACACCTTAATTCTGTATTTTTATAAGAAATCTTCTTTTGAGAATTTACAGACTTTTTATTTCCGATTTGTATAATCTATTCTATTGCTTTATGATTGCATTTAGGTTTGCATCGACGAATTGCACACAAAATTAAATTTTATCAATAAGGAACTTTATGTAATTTTGCAATATAAAATGTCAACACGCTTATACATCTTCTCTCAAAAATAGAGGCTAAATAAATTGACTCCTATACTGATATTTGCATATCCGGATTTTATTTAACAATCAGCTTTAATTGATCAATTCAATAGATGTATCATGATGTTTAATATAATTTGCAGGAATATTTTTTCTATTTTCTAACAGAATCTTATATTTCTAGAGTGCAACGTTGCGGGATTCGTCAGCAACAACGGTTACGTGGAGAGAGTACCGTATGTCTTTCTACCACAGCGAGGGCAGATAATATATCCACACGCAGAGATTCGCTTTGAAGGTAAACTTTCACGATCTTATAATTTAAGCAGCGATTAGTTTGACGGCCCAAACATTATTTTGCTATATATAACAAAAAATAGATTAAAGGCCCAATCTACTCTATTATCTCATCTATTATCAATATAAAAAATTGATAATTTTTAGGAATTTTTTTTTAAGAATATTATAAATTGATCTTTTCGTGTGTGTAGTATTTTACATATGTTTTTATTGATACTTAAATCAATATTTTTAAATTTTGAATATTTAGTTTCTTTTTTTGTTCAGCTTCTGTATGAGCCTCTGTGCGTGTTCAAAAATACACGATTCGACATAATAAATGTAAATGTAACATTCTGCTTTTTGTGTAATTATCTGAAATAAAAAAAACTCAGTCTAGTTTTATTTCGTATGAGTAATATTTTTGAGATGATAAATAGAACGAATTGATTACAGTCATACATTTTTCCTCTCTATTTTCAAGACAAAAAGCGAAACACGAAAGTTTAGAGCACAGCCTTCATAAAAATTCTCCTGACGCGCTTCTCTCCGGAGGAGAGCCTCCATTGGCGTTCATTTCGTTCATTATCTCTCGCCTCGTTTCGCTCGCTGACGATCGCTCTTAACACGGACATAAATTACTTTTCAAAACTAGGTGTGACCACTCCTGTATGCGGGATCGCCGGTGCCCAGCAATTGGGAAGGGTGGGATGGTCCGAGCTGAGGAATCTTTCCGACACCGAGCCGCCCTTCAGGTTGTTCCGGGACGAGGGCAGGACATTCCTCCAGGTCGGTGGGAACTTGCTGTGGAATAACTTATTACTCTGTCATTACACGAGTGTGTAAGATCGCAATTAGTCGCGCGTAAGTAGCAGCGGGATGATAGCGGGTCCGGCAGAGAAATATGGTGTTTACGACACCGCCGAACAGCGTGTAATCGTGATTGCCGATTCAATCATATCAGCGATACCGAGCGGTGGTGATACAGAAAACGGGAAGCTTAAACGGCGCCGGCGGTGCCTTTAATTACCGTAATTAGCTCGCGCGAGAACGGCGCTCAAGGGGAATCGCGAGAAAGAATTTCCTAATTCGATCTAATTTTCATTTTATACACTTGACTGGTTTTACTACTTCCTTCTGTATTTTATATATCAGCATCACGAACGTTTCCTGTGATAAATGTAGGAAAATATATATATGAAGTTTTGTATGACGTAATCTTTGGCAATTCTCGATTTGACGTGATATCGATCATTCTAGTGGATCGGTGAGACCGGACTAAGGGATGCTGCTGAAGGACGAGTTGTGACGGCCAAATTAGTCTGTAGAGACGCATCACCCAAGTCGACATTTAGCGGTGTTTTCACACCGTGCGTGGCTTTCAGAGTGGCCGGTTCACCGTCGAAAAATAGTACGTAATATTTACTGATACATTTTATGAAACGCTATATCAAATATAATATTTTTCATTTTATATACATTTGACGAAAAGATTACATCTTTATGTTTTCTTCTTCTTGTTCTTACTACACGACTTCATCCTATTTTTTAACACTCCTTTTATCCTATCCATTGATTGCTTTTTTTTCCTGAGAGATAGAAGTTCAATTTTCTTTCCAACTCTTAGGTGATTTTTCTGGTTGTTCTTTTGTTTGGTCAATTCTTCAGGATACTTTATATACGTTGTTAAAAATCGATTCTCACATTTGATTTAATTTTGAATAAATTCTGTGATTATCTATTAATAAAAATGTTTAAAAAATGGATATATTAGATTGTTAAAGAAATAATTTGCGCTAAAAATATATTTTTCTCTCATGACAGACGTACGCGAAGTGATGTTCGCATCGACATCCCAAGTGTCTCAAGGTCTATCAGCTACGGAATACATCGCCATCGGTCTCTCTTCCGTTATCTTGGCTCTCATATACGTGGCCAGCGTATCGTTATATTTGCACAGCAGAAGGGCGAAAAGAAAATCCATCGAGGAGGCGAACATCACTCTCGACGGCGGTCGAGACGGTAGTGGATTAGTCAAGAATAATCCGTTGCTAGCCGCTACAAGACATTTTGAAAGCGACACAAATAGCGGACTTACGGAGAGCGATTTGGGCGATGATCTGCCACCGAGCGATAACGAGCAGGGTTTCGAAAACGTAAATAAGCTATTTTTTTTTTTTTTTCAAGTAATTTGTTCTCGATCTTTATTCAAGCAATCCAATCTAAATGAATTACATTATTTTATCTGAAAGAAAGTTGTGCTTTGCATAAAAATATGCAACATATTCATACAATAAATATCTGTTTTTACACAATCAAGGATTATGAGAAATTTTAATTAACGTGTCAGAAGAAGATCGTAGATATATTTGTTCCATCATATAATTGAATAAGCTTATCGTTTCGTGAAGATGTTACGTGCTTATTGAAATGCAAAACATAGTACGCAATGAAATTATTTGATTATCTCTTGGGATTCGCGATATCTCTCCTTATTTCTCTTTCTCTCTTTTTCTTTTTCTTGCTCTCTCTCTCTCTCTCTCTCTCTCTCTCTCTCTCTTTCTCTCTCTGAGTTCTACAGAAATCATTCATCTCCGCTGGATCACCGCGCGCGTTTAATAATGCATCCAATTAGCGCATTAGTTTTGCGCTCCGTTAGTCCGTGCCATCCCAACTAGGCGAGGTACATCCCACTTTTACACCGTGCCGCTTGTCGGAATATCACGCATTACGATTTCAGTGTATTCTACGAACCGCTTCCACGTAGCCACGATTCTCTCTTTCCAAACAGTCCAAATGTAAGTGGCGTTGCGTTCAAAGAGTCTTTAAATGTTCTCGAGTTAATGAGTATTGATTAATCGCGAGAACTTGAAGAATTCAGTGCGAGAAAAAGTTAGATTCGTCGTTAATCTCTTAAGGTCTGTTTCTCAAGTACATGGAAGACTACCCAACTCTCGTGCACTGCGAATCTCTCTGGATTGACAGTATCCGTACTTCTTTTTTCAGCAAATAACGTCTGCGATCGTTCATCCACACTGCGTGTATCTGGAGCAATCAGAAGGGCTCTTCTCCGCTGGTTCTATTCTGGGCGAGAGGCTACCGGAAGAGGATGTACGGGTCGTGGAGACGGCTGACAACCCGCATCAGCAGGATGTACCGGTTCTTCCAGGTGCTCAACGGAGGAAACTGTACTTCAATCCCGCGTACTTCGATCGACAGCTATTACTGGTAAGTTGCTTAATGGGATGGGGACGGTGAAAGAAAGTTGCTTATCTTCCCATTCGCGCGAGTCATCTGCGCGAATTTAACGTTTTCGAACTCTTGAATGTTTTATTGATGGCTCCGCTGAAGGTCCTATTCGTCTACGTCTACTTGACCAACGACAAGATAATTTGAAAACAGCCTGGCATTTTTTTAGGCCCCACCTCCGGCCGCTATCGAGTTCCTGCTCAAAATCCGAGAAGTCATTTCCATCGCCAAACACAAAATGGCTGCAAAGAGATTTGTTCCTACTCTCAATGGTGAGTTTTTTTTCAAGCAATGAATATATTATATTTTATGAAATAAATAAAATGATAGAGAGCAATTTTTATAATAATATATAAAAGATACTTAAAATGTTATTAAAAATATTTCTTCTTTTTGTGAGATAGATTTCTGAAAAATATATGCCTTTCACTTGCTATAATCAAGAATGATTAATTTCTTTCTTTCTTTTACATTATATCATCATCGTTATCATCATAGGTATCCCGGAAGAAGAGAGCAGTTCAGAACGATGCGAGTCGGCAAAGTCGAGCAAACATCAGCAGAGAGCGATGTCAAACTCCGTCCAGGAAGGTTCGGTCGCGAAATCACGCCGATCTCAACGATGTACCGGATGCCCCGGTTGCAGCAGCGACTCCCCCCGACAGCTGCCCGCGCTTCCCGTGCCCGATCTACCGACCCATGGTGAGAGCAAAGTGCGTGCATGGCTGGAGGACGTGCGGCCGCCGCGACGTAGTTGGCGAGACGCTCAAGACACGCGCAGGAATTTTCAGGAGAACGCGCGGACGTTCGCCAGAAATCTGGAATATCTGAAACAGTTGGCGAAACGCGACTTTGCCGATCCGGACGATTGCCCGAGTCTTGCTGGCAAATCGATATCATCGTGGAAGGACAATCCACCGATGTTGAGAACTTTCCAAAATATCACTGTTAAAAGTGAGATTCTTGGAAACGATGATCGTCATAGCGTATCAAGACGATCGACCAGGTCCATGTTTGACGAATCCGAGTACGATCGTTATGGTCGTGGCAAGCGAATAAACGGAACAACGTTCCAATTCGCCGCTGGAGATGACACGATAAATGCCAAAGTCCGCAAAGCCATCGAGAATTCCTTTATCAAGCAGATGGAAGAAAGCGCAGCCATAGAGAACGAGGTGAAAGAAAACGCGAAAGACGACAAGAACAGCAAGAGCGAGGACGAATCGGCAAAGACAGAAAGATCGTCGTCCAGTAACACTGAAAAATCAGAGAAATCAAAATCGCAGCTGTCGCAGAACAATTCCCCTCCAAAGAGATCGAGGAAGTCGAAGGCGCCGAGCGCGCCACCGTCGAGGAAGAAAGAACTTCCGGACATGATCAACGAACTACCCGGCGCGAAAAACACCGCAAAACGCATCATGGACGCTGTGATACGCGAGATGGTGGACGTAAAAGCGTTGGATCATCACGCGAAGTCATCCGATCCCGCGACAATAGGCAGCTATGAGGTGGACAGTCTCGAGCGTTCCAAGTGCAGCAGAAAATCATCGACATCGCCAGACCAGTCATTGTCAACGGACAATCAATCGAGCCCGGCTTTATCAACGGCATTACCGATGGATGAAGAGCTGACGATGCAAAACGCCGTGATCAACACTCGTACTGGCGAGATGACGCTGTCGAAACTTAACAATCAGATCCTTGTTCAAAGAAACTGTTACAATAGTTTACCGGAATTGATCAGCAGCCAGCGATCGGAAGCATATGCGTTGGTAAGTGAAGTTTACGTGAATGATGGTTACGCCAGCCCTGCCTGCAGCGACGACAGCGGTCCGGAGATTCAGTACGAGCCGGAGAATCCAGGTCACTTGACCATTAGAGTACAAGATTCGCCCGAAAATTACGTTAAGCTTGATGAGTCTGAATATGAGCCGGATACGCTTGATCGAAAGCCAATGAAGCTACGAATCAATGACGACATGCAATACGAACAGGCAGAGACGATTAATGAGGTTTACGTGGATTCGTTAGAGCGGCCAGCCCAGATCCTGCTCAGGAGCAAGGGTAGTTTCCGCGACGATAATTCCATGGCGCGACAACGCTGCGGTCACGGAAGTCTGCGAGAAATCTACGAGGCAAAGATCAAGTCGAATTTGAAGGAACTGCACTCGACAATACAGGATCATAGTCACGATACCAAATGCCAAATGAATGGCGAATCGAGTGACGGTACTTTATCGTGGAAGAAGTGCAAGTATCTGACACCGGATAGTAGACAAGCGAAAAGACAGCGGCAACCGCATAATCAGCCGGACGTGGTGCCATTGCCGCCCACAGAAGAGATCTATCAACGGCCGAAGCCGCCGCGACGCGTCGAGGAATCGAAATTGCTTCTGCTGCCGCCACCACCAGCATCATCACCGTCATCGTTTCCGTTAAAAAACGTTCGGGACAGGAGACTTGTCGAAGCGGGTGACCCTACGACCAGCAACGGCGCTCCTGTCCCGAAAGTCAACGGATACCATGTAGGGAACCAGACGTGTCTCTGCGCATCGCAGATTCAATTTGTCGATAACATCGCGTCTGAGTACGAGGCTTACAATGAGAAGGACATTACCTTGATGGGATTGACGTTTCTTGATGAGAGCATAGATGACCGTATCGTGACAAATGGTTGCAGGGATTGTCCATGCGAAACACGAATTGAGATCGAAGATTTTGAGAACAGATACAGGTTTTACGAAGACCAGATTGATGTCGAAGAGAAGGTTTTATCTCGTGGGACGAGAACAGCACGAGAGAAACGGCCTGCCACAAGCTTTTCTCATCACAGAAGCTCTGCGAGGACTAGGACACGATCATGGAGCATTGATGATCATTGCCGAGAGGACCAGAACAGACTAGTTAACAGCAGCAAAGCGCAAAACGGTTCCAGAACGAGGCAACTGATAAAAGGTTTCTCGAGAAATTGCGATTCCGGCGCGAGCAACCTGATGCTACCGTTGGTAGCGGACAAGCGACGCAGTCATGTCAAGGTCGAAGACAGCGGCTATCTCAGTAGCACCGACAGTAACGGTTCCCGCAAACGACTGTTGCGACACGAGGTGAGTGTGTCCGAGGAGACCGATGAGACCGAATCGGTATGCGATGGCGCCGAAAGCGAGAGTGGTGCCGAAAGCATCGGCACCGACAGCGTATTCTTTGGCAATTTTCGCAAACTGTCGGAAATCTCCAAGAGCGCCGACTCAGGTGTAGATCTAGACGGAAAAATACCGTCCTATTATCAGCCGTTTTTTGGCACGAGAAGCGAGATGGTCCTGGAAAGAGCCAACTTTAGTGCCAGCGATAGCGAGACTGAGAGTCTTGTCACTGTCTTGCCTCCTTGTAGCAGTCAGTGCAACAGTTTGGTATCATAACCGAAGCTTTCACTTTAAGCACTTTGAACATCTATTTAAAGATTTTATGGAAGGATCTACAATAGCACTGATATGCTACCATTTTGCTTAAGAGAAACTGCTTATATTTTCAAGTTGCCCATTATGTTTAATCACAAAAGTCATCTAATTTCTGTTTTTGATCAGATCCATTTTCTTAAAAAATTTTAATACATTCCGGTATAATAAAACTACGCAATTTTTCTTGAAGTGCGGTGATGATATTTCCATCAAATCAATGATGAAAGAGTTAGGTATACATTTAAAAAAATATTATTTATAAATATTATATTAAATATTATTTATATATTAAAATCATTATAAAGAGAGAGGAGAGCACTCTGAGAGGTATATTTTTCCGTTGTTGCAGATTATGAGAAAGACATAATTATCATAATATTTTGAAATAAGAATATCACAAATCGTAAATATTAAGACAATTTTTCATCAATATTCTCTATAATCTCTATAGTCTCTGTTTTTAGCCTATTTTTTATTAATACATTTACATCATAGATATAACATTATTTTTAAAGTAGAAATCAAAAATTTTGCCATCATACAGTAGATAGAATATTTAATATTAAATTTAATATTATTAGAATAACAAAATGCGTTCGCATTATTAAATTTTTGAATTTTAGTAAATTGAAAAATGTCACATAAATTTTGAATTTTTACAGAAAATTTCTAAGGCCAGTATAAAGAAACTAACTTACAAATTAATTATAAAATAGATAGTTTATAATAATTTTATAAGAATATTACGATACATAATAGAAAGTGCTATGCGCTTAAAAGAGTTCATTAAGCGGGTAATTAATACGTACTTGTCGCTCATTTCACAGGACTAAGAATTGAGACTCTTCTGTGTGTGCGGTTTTATTACTTTTTATATTAATATATCTTCAAATAAATTATACGCAAACGTTCAAGATATCTTTATCAAATAACACACACATAGGTACGTCTAGTACCTACACACATACATACATCTAGTTTAATTTATTAAAGAAAAATTTAATGAAATATCACATTAAAAAATTTTAGAAATGTACAATATATATAATATAGTAGAACTAATTATATCCATCAAATAATTTCTTTAATGATACATATATGTATTACATATTTATTTCTATTTATTACTTTTTATTGATTATGTATAGTCTATTAGACAAGATATGTGGAATGAAGGTGATAGCGTTTTTTATCATAGACATGACATCATAGTGATAAGAACGCGTTTAGTTATGTATTCTTTTTTAAAACGAACTACAATTCTTCTTTATCGAAATTATCGCAATCATGATAATCAATATATTAAGCGCGTTATTGGCCGGAAGTGCAATATTAGTACGTAATGAAGAAAAAAACTGCACAAATTATAAATTAAGTAAATATAAAAGTAGTTCATGGATACAGTTACTGATACAATAGAGTAGAATTATTTCAAAGCAAAATGAATATTCACAAAATATGAAAAGATATATTCTACAAGAGTAATGATAGCACAAAAATTAAATAATTAATTAATACGGCATTTTATTTTTTTATTATAAATATTTTTGAATAAACGCCAAATTTTTTAATGATATATTTTAAGAAAAAAATTTGTTCTTTCGAAAAAGATAATATAGCTGAAGAATAAGCAATGTAAATAAGCAGAGAGCAATGATATCTTGCCAAAAAGGTATTAATATCGTATATACAATTTTCAGATAACATTATTGTTAATTGCTATGACAATTATTGTTATTGTTTCTGTTCTCTTTCTCTATCAAAACTGTTATTATTATAGTTCTTAGAAAATAGTTTATATGACTGATATTTCATCGTCTTTTTATTGATGAACGATCAATACACAGATTAGAAGAAAATTATGTGTAACACTATATAGAGACTCTCTGTATATTTTATACGACATAATTTATTAATTTAACACAAATTTATTTTACACACAAACACATTTGCTTTGAGATATTTTGTCTTTTTATATGTTACAAACTCTTCCAAAGCGAATGTGTTAAGATTTTTACTTTATGTCGACAGAATCGTGTACTTAAGATACATTTGTCGTTAATACCTAAAATAATTTTAAATTAGAAGCAATATTTTTTGCAAAGTTATATATTTTTATAGTTGTAATTATCTTTTTTAAAGTTTTATATATTTAATGATTTTATAAAATTAATATATTAATAAATTAAAAATTAATATATATTTCTACATATTTTAATAAAATTGTTATAATATCAGAAGCGCACGCTTCCATGTACCTGCCAAATGTAAATATTCGAGATAGATTTTAATATATATTGTTATAAATGTATTTATTTATATTATTTAATATCATTTTGCAGATGTAATATGCAATATTGTTTTAATATAAAAAGTATATTTTATATAGAATGTTTATACTAAAACATAAATATATAATATATATATATATATATATATATATATGTACATATATGATATATTTATACAAACATGCCATTACGATCGTAAATATTACCGAGAGTTCCAGAACATCCAATAAAAAAATATTATATTAGTTTATTTATTTCCTCAATTTTGACTATAAATTAATTTATTGTATATTATTTAAATCTATTAAAAATGATGTATAATATATATTATTATGATTTAGAATTCACAATGAAATATGCACGATGCCAACATTTCCTGAGTTATGAATAAAAAATATTCCTATATATATAAATTTATTAATAATTATTATTTATTAATTTTTTATAAAGCTTACATAGATATTCGAGAATTAAATTCTGTACACTATTCAAATACTCACGAGCGATCGTAATGTAGCATAAAAAAAATTTCATGGGAACAAATTTTGATAATTGCTCGAACATTTTGGCGTGGGTAAGCTGGTGTCGGTAGGTTTCGGGTGCGTTAAAAAAAGTGCTACGCGCTTTTTTTAATAAAATAAAATATGTATTATCAAAGAGATTTTCGATAAAGCTATTGTTAATGAAATATCAAACAATAATGTGTGTCTCGACTTTTTTATTGCGTTATATGATTATATTGTTCAATATCTTGTACTTTTTAATCGAAACGATGTTGTTATATGTCCTAATTACAAAAAACATCACACGTGATTGTACATATGTTTGTAACAAATTCTTAATATTTTATAATAAAAACTGTTAATGGGAAAAAGATGCAGAATGTCTAATTAAATAATTACGTATATGTTAAAATGTGTAAAAATGTTTTCTTCGCATTCTTCCTATAATGAAGAATAAATATATTATTTTTTACAATCATTATTATTGGAATGTTAATGTCATCTTTTACCTGATTATATTCTTTCAAAAACTAAACAATCTGTAAACAACCTGGAGATATAAACTCTACATATTGTATTGTAAACTTACATACTGTACACTATATTCAGAGGCTTACATACAATAACAAATAAACAAACAAACCAGAAATATCCAAAATCTTAAACGTGGGAGTCACCAAGTCTCTTGGATGCATAACTATTCTTTTCCGAAATTTTTTACTTTATTATTTATATTTACCATTTGATCATGTTACAGTGATAGTGCATAAGAAAACAGAAAATATCACATTTGTTGAAACCTCTCTTTAATATGTGTGTGTTGGGATCAACTTTAATTCTGTAGTTTACATATAAAGAATGAAATTTTAAATTAAATTAAATTTGAAGCAAAAGATTCCAACATAATTTTTTTAGCAATTATCTAACTTAATACTATTTAGCTTTAATATTTTTGTAATTATTAATGTTTTTAATGTATTTTTATATACATATATATAACAAGAATACATAATCATAAATTATAAATAACTCTATATGCAAAAAAGATAGTGTTACTTAAAACTTCAGAATTATTATTATTATTATATACAATATATCATATTATATACATTTAAGACATTTTTATATTTTATCATTTTTAGAAATTTTTTCATCTGCATTTTCTATGGACTTAGACGACACATGCAGAATTTCTGAAAGAGTTTCAAGTAATTCATCTTTGTACTCAAATATTTGCTTTGAATCAAGATCATTATATTCGACAACTCCCTGCTTCTCCAATGAGTACTGTACTAATGACCACATAATATTCTTAAATTGTAAGAGCACATTAGCGGTCCTAGAAGAAAATAAATACAAGATATAATAAGAATTTTAGAAAAGAATAAAAAATTTAAATAAATTGAAGTTCACACGCAACATATACACACTGAAGAAAAGAAAGATGAATATATATATGTAAATACTCACTCCTTGTCACAAGAAAATCTTAAAATATATCGTGGATTAATCTTAATTACAATTTCTATTCTGCCATCATTTTGCTGAAATCCAAAATAAATTGTAAATTGTGTATTATTAATTACACACACACACGTGCGCGCGCGCACACGCGCCACGCGCCACACACACACACACACACAAAATTATTTAATTACCTCGTAACATCGAGTTTTTGCCTGACTAAAAAGTAATATTGACAGAGACGATATCATGCTTGTTTCACGAACCACTGTACCACGTCTCATTTCGCAATGCGTACTATTAAAATATGTCAAGTAAGAAGATGGCCAAACTTTCCGCTTATAATTAACACTTTCTCCCGAAATAACAACTTTAGCACGACTCCTGAAAAAATAAAATTGCAAATGAAGTTATTACAAGTCGCTTTTTCAATTTAAATCTGCATTTATATAGAATTTGCTTACTGAGTTCGAAGTTCATTGACACCCTTTCTCAGAATTCCATTTTTGAATCCCATGTCTTTATGTTCTATCAATTGCTGTGTAGCAGAATATAACAAAGCTCGTACTAGTTCGTCATTATTCTCATATTTATTCATTGCATCGTCAAAATTATCAAAAGTTGTATGTTTGTTCAATAAACGGTTTTGAATCAGTTGTTGAATAAACGTATTTCGAATCTCTGCAAAATTGTGATTTTAAATAATTTAAAACAGATTTATTTATATACATATAGATTGAAATATTGAATTGTATAAACCCAAACAGCAATCATTAAATAGAAAGTTGTAATTTATGGAATTATTACTTACGACTTAATATTTCCATTCTGTTCTGCCGAAGCTTCATTTGTTTACAGAACCTTGGTACTAAATATGAACTCGTGGTATGGTGTTTAAACCATTGCTTATATATCCATGCCATTGCAATATGATCACTAGATGGATGATACAATTTTTTATTTTCCCTGATTTCAGACTTGTGATTCAGTATACCATAGAAAAGATTGTTTTCACTGGAGAATACACCAGCTATCGTTACAATAGGATGTATGCAACTATTGTAAAACAAAATTACTCATCATTAATATGGAAAAGATAATGATTTTGACATACAGATGAACACACACACACGCACACACACCCAAAATATTATTTAAACTTACTTGAAAATAGAGGAATATACCAATGCTTTACTAAATTTAGGATGCATTGGGAATAATGCTATTCGTTTACCCAATGCTGTAAGATTCTCCTCGTCATCCAAAGCTCCAAGATCTATTAAATTCTTTACCGCCTTCTGTATTGAAACCAGACTAGGCGGTTCCAACAAGCCACTCAAAAATTGATCTGCCTTTTCGTTTGTATACGTTTTAGTATCGAGAACTACTTTTTCTAAAGGATTACATAACACTTGCGGCAATGGATGTGGCTCCAATTTTGCATACTCTGCTTTTGTAATTATATGATAACTTTCACCAGGTTTAACTCGCCCGGCTCTTCCTTTTCTGCATTAAAAAAAAAATTATTATCTCCATATAAATCATATTTTTAAAATATTATTTTTTATATAGATAAAAACTTCAATTATAAAGACACATTTATGTTTCTTCAAATATGCAAATAATGCAATTTTATTACTGTGCAATGTATATTTACTCATTTCCTATAATTACCTCTGATGAATATTTGCTTGAGAAACCCAGCGATTGCTTATATACAATAAATCTTTATCATTATCCCATCGCGATTCCTTTCGTATGGCAGAATCTATAACGTAAACCACGTCACTAACGGTGATGCCAGTTTCAGCAATGTCTGTAGCCAAAATAATCTTCCGTACGTCCGCAGATGTATGCTCGAAAATCTTGCGCTGCGCGCTGTGCGATATTTTGGAATGGATCGGCAAGATTAGTTGTTTTTCCTTTTTAAGCGGAAAAGACTCTAGCATATTCTGCACTTGTGTAATTTCATTCCATCCAGGTAAGAAGCACAAAATAGCACCAGGCGATTTATTTTCAGAGATCCATTTTATAATCTGTACTATTTTTTCATAATCAACTAGGAGCCTTTCATTTTCGTCATTTTTATAACGATGATAACCATACTCTCGGTATTTTCGCATATTTGGTAAACTCTCGATATCCTCTAGGAAATGCATTTTTACGGGGTATAATCTACCAGGTACTTTAACAGCAGGACAATTGAAGTATTGTTGAAACATGTGCGCGTTTATAGTCGCCGACATAATCAGGACTTTTAAATTGGGATTTATTTTTAGGGCCTTCTTGAGTAAAATCATTAACATATCAGTATCGATGTGACGTTCGTGTGCCTCGTCCAAAATAACGTGAGAACATCCTTCTAAACCGGGATTGCTCTGTAATTTTCTCAACAATATACCTGTAGTACAAAAGAGTATCCCACCGAGTTCCCTTGGTAGTACTTGTTCTAATCTCACTTGAAAACCCACAACATCTCCCACTTCTTCTCCTCTTTCATGTGCGATGCGATCCGCAAGAGAGATCGCCGAGATTCTACGTGGTTGCGATACCAATATATTACAATCAGTAGCATTTCCATTCCTTGCAAAACTATCTATAATAAACTGAGGAACTTGAGTAGTTTTGCCACAACCAGTATCACCTTGTATCAATAAAACCTGATTGTTTTCTAATTTAGAGAGAATTTCATCCCTATAAAATAAATAATCTTAGAAATTATACATATCAAATACATGCACAAAAATATAAAATAAATTATGTATTTGTTATACCTAAATTTGATGATTGGTAGATTAACAGCTTCATCGGTATGTCTTTCAAATAATCTATGTCTCAATGTTTTATTACGGTCATCAGTATTTATGTAATCAGTATTTGCTTCTCCAAGAATTGAATGATGGTGAGACATGTTCTGATGTAATAGATTGTAGGTAACATTATTGGAAACATTTTCTTGTGTTGTCATGTGACGTATTTTCTGGATATTACCATAATATAAATTAAAATTTTCAAATACACAATTACACAAATTATAGCGATTTATTCATACTTTAAAAATTGTAATAAAAAATGTTACCGTTTCATAAGTTTCAATCAAATATGTCATCTTATGCAAAAGTTCAGAATTAAGACTTAAATCAATAGGTTTTAATTGCATTTTCTCCATATCCATGTTATCATAGATAATAGGTTTACCATTTTTCAATTTGCCATTCATTTCCAACCACTGTAAACATTTGAAAGCTGCATTTTTAATAGCTACTCTTTTGGTTTTACCAATACTTTTAAAAGACATAGGTTCTGGCCATTTAATATCTAAAGTATTTTCCCATAATGTAGAATTCTTTATTCCCACAACACGTGAAGTTAATACTGTTTTGTCGTTAAATTCATGACTGATTATTGTGTAAATGGACATTAGAGAAGATTTGGGATCTGGATACAACCGTTCCAATCCTAAAATTTTCAATCATTTCATTAAACAAATTAAATTAACAAACATATATATAACTATAAATAATATATAAGATATATAAGATATATACTATATAAGATACATAAGATATATATTCTGTAAATTTACTTCTAAAGCTTCATATATTTTACAAAAATATTATATATGAAATAATATATGTTTTTACTAGCAAAATATAATTCTATATTGTCCGCATCATTTAAATTACAAATACTCTGCTTTCATAATTTATATATATATATTAAATTCTAGAGAGAATAATGTTATTTTAAATATAAAAAATGTTTTATACATACTTTTTAAGGATTCCTTATTGTAAGTTTGCTGCAAATTCAAATTTTTGCATTTCAATAAATTTTGTTTCTTTTAATACATAATAAAAATCCTATTATAATGGATTATATATTGCTTACCTCTTTCTCTCCCAATTTAGTATTTGAATGCAAATTGTTTGTATTTGTTACATCTTCATATTTTGTAAAGTCCTTTATCTAGAATATTAAAACATTTAAATGAGTAATTCTTTTCTTATTGAAAGATAGATATTATCTTTAAAACTTGTACAGTTATATTTTTAAATGTACCTTAGACAAATTGTTTTTATCCTTTACAGAAACACAATATTGTACTGCACAATGAACACGTGAGTCTTTAATCACATCCTTATATAAATATGATATATGACAATGCTTAAGCCTATATAACAAAATAATAATCATTGTTCAAAAATTTATATTTATACATAAAGATTATTAATGCAGTTTAGTAGTTATTAATTAAGAGTGTTAAATTAGAAATATTGATGAGTAAAGCTGAATATTGTAGTCTAAATTAATTGTATATAGTCATTGCATTACATACCATTTATATGCTGATCTTTGTCCGGCCAGTATTAAAAATGTTCCTGACATTTTGTTATACTGTTTATTATATTTATAGATATATAATTTATGTAATTTTATATATGTATTAAGCTCGCATTTTTTTCTGAAAAAGAAAATTATATATTTCAAATCTGTATTCAATGTTGAGGCAAATTGTGTTTAATTTAAAAAAAATAACGTGAAAAGTTAAAGATTCATGTTTCGATTGTCGAATAAATTTTCAATTCATGTTAATTCACATGGTCCTAAAGTTTGCGTTTTCGTTAGGTTAAACACAAACACACTTATCCCCTATAATAAAAACTAATGACGATTTCGAATGTTTATGACAGCATTTATGGATTATAAAGAAATGCCACAAAAGTATTTTTATTCACATAAATTAACTGACATGTGTTACTTAAAAAAAGAAAAACTACCGGTTTTATATAGTATTCTAACCTAAATGATTGTATGATGTTCTCGTAACAAAATTGCGTAAAACATACAATGTGATACCAATGATGCGCTGCCGTGGGATTTTTCCCGCATGGGAATCTCCGTGCGCATGCGTAAGTGACGTCAAAGCTATACGTCACGCGTCACCACAGACATACCTAGCTAGATGCAAGTTAGGTGCTCGAAGATTCCCGCTCCCCTAATTTTCCTGCGTCTTTTTAGTGAAATAATAATGCGTGTAGTGTGTCGACTGTGTCGTTATTAATATGTAATATTATTAATATGTAGTATAATTAAAGTGTAATATTATTAATATGTAGTATAATTAAAGTGTAATATTAAAATAATATTAAAAGCGTGTGTGACAATAAAATTTAAAGCTATGAATATTTTTTTGATGACAAGACTATTATTATATATATTTAATTATTTAATTGTTATTTTATTTCTTTAATAAAAACATTTCTTGATAGAAATATTCCTTACAAATTTCTTCATTTATATTTCTTTTATCGCTGGGAGGGTCTAACGATACTTTATATTTCATCAAACTAGGTACATTAGTGAACAATACGTAGCGTTTACTTAGTACGCATGCGCGACTTTATTCCCACGACAGCGCATCACTGCGTGATACGTGAGCAAGCAATCTGATTTTAGCGCCATAGCAAGAAATTTATCAACTGTAAAACCTAAGAGTTTATTCAATGTTGGAACAACAGAGAAACAATATCTATAAATTTTATATACAAGATATATATATATATATATATATATATATTTATTATATTCTTTTTTTTATTTTAATAACTATAATAACATTCTCATTGACGAAATATTTTTGTGCATCACCTTGTATAGAATTTTAGGTTAGGTTTGAGGGTTAAGGTTGAGTTAGATCAGATTACATCATGGAATCGAGTGGCCTACGGCCGCTGTAAGAGCGGCAGCTCGTATCAAATTTTTAGTGTTACAAAGACATGTTTTTAATTATCATAAATCCGTTTCACTTTGACTACGTCATGAATAATTTTACCGAATATATGCAAGGATTAAAAAAATCTTTGATGTCAATCTTATAACTGTAAGAGAGGAAAGGGAGGTTATGCTGCGTAGAGTTACGTTAACCTGTCTACGGTGACACATTGAGGATCTTTACGTACATATATATAAAGTGCTACAAAATGTCAAATGAAAAGCCGTGTCGTGCTTGCACGGACTTTAGAACCTGGGCGAAACATCAGAAAGAAGCCTACGACTCGCAAAAGGTGAACCAGCACTTCGTAAAATAATTTATTAATATTTATTCATGCTCAATAATCTGATCTTGTGTCATCAGATTCTATGCAAAAGTTCCTACTCTTATTTTTTAGATATTTTATATTTTTTATTATTTTGTAAGAAATGTGTTATATAATTATAATCATTTTATGATACCATTATAATCATGATGTAATTATCATTTTAAAAATTGCATTTTATGTAGGAAGCACAGAAAAAACAAGATCAAACTGCAGTTACCAGTAATAGTATTCGAAACAATTGCCCTTTAGACAAAGATGAATTAGGTTCAAAGTCTTGGGCCTTTCTACACACTATGGCTGCATACTATCCTGATAAACCAAATGAAAAACAGAAGACCGAAATGAAGAACTTTTTTCATATAATTTCCGAATTTTATCCTTGCAATGTATGTGCGGAAGATCTGCGGGAACAATTAAAACGCACACCACCAGAGACTGACTCGCAGGAAAAATTAAGTCAATGGCTATGCAGAATCCATAATGTGGTAAATAAAAAACTTGGAAAACCAGAATTTGATTGTAAATTAGTGAATCAAAGGTGGAGAGATGGTTGGCTAGATGGTTCTTGTGATTGATGATAAGTAACAATAGTAATTTTCAAATGTACAATGGGACCTGAATATAAATATGGATTATTGTATAGATAATTATTAATATCTTTTTACACTTTAAACACAATCCATTGGTCTCAGATTCAATTACATAATATGGACATATAAAAAATGTAAAAAATGAAAATTGATAACAATACATGTTCTTAAAAAGTTTTTCAAGTCCATCTTTTTTCCTGAAAAGATGGGATAAACTGTTATTCACTTAAAATAAGAAAATGTCTGAAATTGCATCATGCATTTTATTATAAATATCTTTGTGACGAGATAAGATAAAAATCTTATATATGATTCGAAATTGTTTATATAGAAATCTTTGCCAATATAGTGGCAAAAAAATCAGTATTGTTATTAACATTATTTAATTATCTAGATTAAGATATCCATTTTGATAGGATTCAATGCAAAATGTGTACAATGCTGCGCATCATTGCACTATGTATAGTAAAAAAATATACTGATATCACAAAAATTGCTTTTCTTTAGTAGCCACTGCAATAAGAATGCGTTCCGCCAATGGTAGCACTTTTCTATCTACTTTTTTTTTTTTCATCATGATTGATTAAGAAAAGCCGGTGTACGTGTGATAGTAAATGCTGTGACTGCAGTTTGAGAACCAGGCTCATAGCTGTGATCTTGCCCTGCACCACCTATGGGCACAACTTGGAATGTCCTAATGTGGAATGGAAAACGCTTATTGTTCACAGATGGTCGAGTTACATACAAAAACGTTATGTGACCTAAGAAGACAATGCAAAGGGAGCTTCCTTTGGCGACACTCTCTCTTACCCATTGATCCACAAATAGAGTGATGGTCAATATCTATAGACAAAAAAATACATATTTTATAAAATATAGAATATTTTGTTCAAATAGGATACACACATACGCACACAAATGTTCAGAAATTACTTGATTAAAATAAAACTTGATGTATGAATATACCGTTAGGGGATGACACAGGAACCATGTTGATCCCAACATAATCAGTGAAAAATAGAAATGGAGCTTTGTGTTCAGCTTCCTGATGGTCTTGAAACAGCGAGTGACAAACACGAACCAGGCGATCAATTTCAATGCTATTATTCCATAACCTGGTGGCGATTCGTAAATATACAGCACCAATCCGGGATCGAAAATCTCAGATTGATATATGTACAACGACATTTGACAAACAGCAGTAACACTAGTAAACAGTATGAGCCATCGGACTTGGGTCGACGTGAGGACGCTTTTGGTAACCGTGTAACCGAGCGCGAGCAGCAACATAAGCACTGTGTACAGAGTCTCGGAGGACGCTTCCAAGAGCTGGCCCAACAAATGAGCATTCTCGGCTGACACTCCTCTTAGGCCGAGATTAACATAACTGTAAATCTCACACAACAGGCCCAATAACTGACATAACACGGAAATTATAAATAGCTTGTAGGATATATGCAGTAGCCTCCTGGAGCGTAGTCGCAGCGCTGTGTAGAAACTGAGCGTGGTAACTATTACGTAAATACAAGCGGTCGCTATCAGCAATGGCAGTATATCTGAAAACGAAAGAACGAGCACGATTAAGGAACGCTATTCCGAGTCTCGTCGACTGTTGTAAAGGTCAAATTACTTGCAGAATTCATCTGCGGAAAAATGTTCCTTCCAGAATGTGCCGATTGGCGCGTTAGTCAACGATATCCAATACGTGACGTTCAAGCCTGTCTTGGAAGAGCAGTCGGCTAAAGCTATGAACCACCATCTCGGCCGTGCCGAGATGAATCTCCTTTGACTTTCGCAGCGAACTATACCATCGTCGCTCTCTAAGCATCCCGACAAACGTAATGACGTGTTCAAGGGTATTATTTGACCGTAATCGATATTAAGGATACTCTCTTTTTCTTGACAGGTCTTATTGGAAGGATAGACGGTGGGCCATTGATGAGGTCCATCGTAGTAGAGCAACAGATTCAAATCGCGCTCCTCACCTCCTAATTGAAAGTGATATCGGAAAGTACCGCGTTCCGTTAGAAAACAGAATCTTGCGACGAATGCCCAATTCTGAAAATATGTCATTTCTATTATCTACCATATGTCTTTAATTTTACTTGTCAAAGCTTGTTATTTTATTGAAAAGCAATAACAGCATAAAGTCGGATTTTTACATCAGTCAATATTGTTGCCTATATATTAATCATACAATAACAGTAATTACAAATATAATTTTTATACTATTTCTCTCACTGCATTTAAAGATCTTTTTGTGATACATAGTAAAATGTGTGCTTAAAGTATACAAATTATATAGACTTTTGATTTGCTAAGATTTTCATCACAATATTACCGAAATTGTGTATTAAAAAAAAAAAAAATACGATTAAATATTCGGTGATTAATTTTCGCGTATTTTATATTAAATCGCACACAAATCTAATGAAAATTTATTCAATCTTCTTTCAGTTGCAACGTTGAATCATTCTCTGCGCGCGATAGTATCGACCATGTTAAACCTGCCTCCCCAAGGGATAGATCGAAGTTTATTCGCGCTATAAAATCGCGCGGTTCTCCGCTTGTAAATCAATCTGTTATTGATATATGCATTTACCTCGCGTGTTACCAAATTGCCACGAAGTATCTTGGCATCGACGTGTTGTCGCGACAACGGCAGATGCGCGATCGAAAGGAGTAACAGTAGAAAGGCCAGTTTCGAATTTTGAATGCGCGACCCTCCTGCGACAATTCCTCCGCACATAACTACTGTGATCGTTATGGACGCGCACTGTCAGCGGTCGGGCAAGCACCTTGATCAATATTTCTCGGTACCATACAGCTTGTATAACGAGCATCGATTTGATTGTTTGCGCAAAAACAGGCCGGCGTTTACAAGATTGTTATCATATAAAAAGAGCGAGTTTGAAATTTTATATGCGTTTATTTATATATTTTTTTTTAATATTTTTTCTTTGCTATTTTTCTGTAATCTTTCTATTTTCTTTCTTTTTTCTTTTTAATATATTTAAATATATATATATATATATATATATATATATATATATATATATATATATATTTATTCTATTACTTTAATGCAGCAAAATGCAATTGAAATAATATCAAAAAAAAAGAAAGAAATCTTAGGCTTTCTTGTATATTAATCCTCTTTTACTTCATCCTTCATCGCAGTTTTTACATATAAAATGAAATAGATAATGATTTGAGATTCTGATGACTAAAGAAAAAGGAGGCAAGTGAAGGGTAAAAGCAAGATAAAAGAATGCAGTTAAAATAAAGGGCGAAAAATTTTGGAATTGACGAACAAGAATTACATACTTTTACGTTTTTAAATCGATTACGCACGCTAAGTGATTCGAATGTCCCTGACATTTGTGTCGCTTGCATGTATTATTATATATGCATGTGCAATGCGTCATTTTCTCGCCAGTTTGAATTGATTATTTGCGATACAGCGAGGAAAAATAACAATTCATATTTGTCGTAATAATATAATGTCATATAATGTTATATTGATCTTTTTATTAGAGAAAGAAAAATTTTTTAAATAAGCATTACATATGTGACTTTTATTTATATATTTTTATGCAACTTTTAAAAGTTTTTCTCTCTATTAATGTATATATTAGAAAAAATATATATGTATATACATATATATATTAAAAAGTATATAGGATATATAAAAATATATTTAAAAAATTAGAAATTTAATACTTTTATAAAAATAACGGGAGAGCAACGTGCAAGATAAGAAGAAATTAAATTTAAAAGATTTTTCAATTATTTTTTAGAACGAACAGGTTACTTTGGAAAGTAATTTTCGACTGTATTACTCTTTAAAAGTAATTATAATTATTAAACAAATATATTTTATGTATTATATAAGATATAAAATAAATTAGTTGTTTTTCAAAAGTTTACTTTTTTACATATCGGGGATTGGGGATCTCCCCGAGAAATTCTCTTTTCTCAATTTTCTCTTATCTTTCATTGTAAGAATACATGCGCAGAATGTCTAAAACCTGTAATATGAGATAGATATATACATTTAAGTTGCAGAGAAAGAGAGGACAAACAAAAAAGTGCAAGAAATTTAACTATAGAGAACAAACCTATCGAATCGGTGTTTATATCTCCCATGTGTCTATATAACCTTATTCGTTTTCATTCTATTCTACTAGAAGTATTTAGAGCATAAGCTTATTACTAAAATTGATAGAATAATATAAAAGAAATGATAAATAAAGACTCGGTAAATGCTTAGTTGGATGCGCCCGTTTTAAATTTTAATAAAAATACATTGTAAGAGAGAGACTTCAAACATGAAAGCTAATACACAAAATACAAAAGGTTTTAAAAGTAAGTTATATCATTGTTCTATACATATATAGTTGAAAAAAAAATATATATATATATATATATATATATGTAGAAAAAACTTTATATATATATATATATATATATATATATATATATATATATATACACATAAATTGGATTATATTCATGATAAACTTATTTTGGATTATAGCATTATGGATTCGCTTCGACATAGACAGTTCGGATAAGCATCAGCTGTTTTTTAAGGAACATTCTGTAAGGAATCAAGAACCTGAATATCCTAGGAACCAAACTCTTTTTGTATTAAATGTACCACCATATGCAACCATTGACTGTTTGAAACATGCATTTACTAAGCTATGTGGAGATGTAAATTTAATTACATTTTCGAAAGCAAAAGGATTCAAAACTGCATATATTGTTTTTAAAAATGAATCTTCCTTGGATAAAGCGATGGAACTGTCAGAAGATTGTGTCATCACATTGAATAATGATGAAAATATATGCCTTACAGGATTAAAAAGTGAGTTATATTTTATTAAAATAGTAATCTTATATCTCTTAAGTTATATATCTTCTAATTATTTCTTTAATTTTTTTCAAACAGAATGGTGTAAAGAGTACAATGATTCTATATGTGATGAAGAAATAACAAAAAAAGAGATTGAGGAATATTTAACTTTATATGACAAGCAGATAGAGGATCGTACTGCAAAAGAACAGAGTGCAGAAGAGGACGATGATGGTTGGGTAACTATAGCAGGTGGAAAGAAAAGAGGGCAATTTGCACCATCTAGGAAAGAATCTACCATTGGCAAGGTGCAACAAAAGGAAGAACAACGCAAGAAAAAGAAGCAATTACTTAATTTCTATACTTTTCAAATTCGCGAAGCAAAAAAGCAGAGTAAGTGTAATTTCAAATTAAATTTTTGTAATACAAAATTTCATTTAGAGACAAATTCAATTTATACGATGCTTTTTTTTAGATTTAGCAGAATTACGAAAGAAGTTTGAATTGGATAAGAAGAGACTGCAGGAATTGAAATTAAAACGGACATTCAAGCCTTTTTAGGCTAAAAATTAAATGTATAGTAGTTAAATATTCATGTATAATTAAGTCCAATAAAATTGCATCTTTTTATGTACAAACAATAATTACTAAATTATCTGTGAAATAAACACATTGTCATTATAGTGTCTCAAGCTGCTTTAGTTGCATAAGTTTGTAATGTCCATTCGATTAAAAAATGCTGATACGATAATGGTTGCAAAAGCGCCAATAGTTCTTCTGTAACAAATGTTAAATATATATTAAAGCGTTAATACGAACAATTTTTATATGTGTGTATAAAAGATATATACGTTTATTTCCATAAATACAATTTGCAGACATGGCCGCACTGACAGCTTGCGCAAGTCGCTCCATGGCTAAATCACGCGAAGCCGTATCTATGTTTGCACGATTTTGCAAGTTCGTCGTTAATAAACGAGTGGTAGATGCCAAATGCTGCGCCGATATCGCATGCTTGTTGCTACCGCTGCTATTTAGACGCAATACCGAATCCATGAGCAACTGCTGAACTTTTGAATAAAATTTTCGCGTCTCTTGCTGACCCTCCTTATTCTCTGCGGCGTCATGACGCAAAGGACTCAATATGCACCACCTGTGAGAAAAAAATAACTTGATATTAAGACGTTTTTATTTATCATTATTGTATTGAAAAAGTTACAGTACATAAAATACCTAAACAGGCCTGCTATAGGTGTTATCGGTGTCATTGGAATTCCACCAGTGGGCAACGCTGGATTGTCCATTAAGGGAGTCAATAGTAAACTTGGATTCTCATCAATCCATTCACCTAGCAATCTGAGCAGCTCCATAGGTGGATCTTTGTCTTCATAAACTTCACCTATTGCCGTTAATAAGTTTGCGGTGAAATGTGGCGCGAGTACAGGTAACTGCTTCAGTTTATCGATGGATTTTGGCGTAAGTACAAAATAATCATTGAGTATATGCCTTGCCAATCCTACACTTTGCACCGAAGTGGAACCCAATTGCTGCATCCAGATGCCAGCAGCGTTCAGCACCGCTTTGTTTTGCGTGGCAATTGCCAAAGATACTAGGTTACCTAAAGTCTTATATCTGGAACTATCTGCTGGGAAAAGCGATAGAAAGAGAGCATTGCGTACTGCTGGCGTGCCACCTGGACTTTGAAAAAAGTCGCTCATAATTTCTATCAGTTGCAATTCTTGTATCGCCATGGTCATGTTACGTTTCTTTCGTTTCTCTATCTCTCCAAACACAAACTCCGAAATCAAGTCCATTTGTAGATCGACTTGTTTACCGGGTCTGCAGCAAAGTATTTCTTGAATAAAAAAAAAAAAATAATAACAGTTATATATTATTTGTAATAATATAATTTATTTATAATACATCTATATGATTTAGTTACAGTCTCTATGCACTGAAGTTATTATTGTCGAGATAACCTATGCTATTCATACCGATTCTGCATAGAGCTTCCCTGGCGCAATAAGGAAAATCTAGCTTTCTGAGAGCTTGTTTTACATCACTCCCGGTCATTATAATGCAAGTATAATTGCAAATTATACATGAAATTATTCAATTTTCAGCGTTTACTCTCTTTGGACAGAAATATTTATATATACATTCATATATATAGATATATCATGTACATCGCATGACAGATGACAGCGCTAGCGCGTGGCGGGGGCGCGAGCGTAGCGCGGCCTGGCCGCCCAGTGGCGCCGCCAGCGAGTAGGTTGCGAAGCGCATTATTAGTCAAAACAATCCGCCGAAATCCGCGATCTATTTTTAGGTCGCGCCCACCGGAGCCTACGGTGCAACGGCGTTTTTCTTCCCCGCAGGCCCCCCGAGGTAGAATTCGCGCGGCCGGTGCCCTTCCGCGACGCCGTCTCGCAGCCGCGGTAAAAGGTTCAACGACCCCCCTCACGCCTCGGATCGTGACAGGCCAGGGAGCCGTGCGGTCGAGAGCGCGGCCGGCCATGTTTATACTGTGGTGAGAATTTTCGAGCTGACCGACGTGAGCCAAGAACGGGTCCTCCTCTCCACGTGCCACACGCTCGCCAGTGGCGAGATCCCCCGTTTCAAGCCCCGTCTAGCCCCGGGAGTCTGCAGCGCAGCATCTGCAGGAGCGCGACGATGGAGTCCTCCGAGAGAGGTAAGTTCGCTCGAGAGGATGCTAAAGTCCCGCGTGAGAAACGACAATATTGTGACTATGACACAAATCGCACGACGCCCCCCCCCGGGGGCAATGGCAGTGTCAGGGTCGAAACGGAACTGGTTCAGTGACCGCGTTCGCTCGCGACGACAGCGCGGTTTCCGCCATCGTCGCGTCTCCGTAGTCGTATGCATCCGCGGTCGAGGCGATTCACCCGAACGTCGTGACGGTGGATGACCGTCGCGGGCGTCGGGATCGCCGCTGAAAATCGCCGCCGCGATCGAATCTATGTCACGCGGCGTGCTTTTAGCGCTGACTGTACGCGGAGTGCGTATAGTCCTTCCCGCGTCCCCCGCGCAACCGTTCATATCTCGCTCGCTCGCTCGTGCTTTCGACGAGAAAAGAAAGAGTACGCGAGATACACCTTGGGGGCATCATCCTACGGTTGATTGCTCGCGGACACGTGGAAGAAATCCGAGACTATCCCGCCGACATTTTCCCGGTGTTGAGATATCAGGATAATACCACCAGGGTGTTCCGTGTTGCGCAATCACCGCGTGCGACCATAACTGCGTGTCTTTAACCTACATAGGGGCGGAGGGGCTAGGGCAGTGCGCTGAATCGGAGTCACGATGTCGTCTGACAACGGCGGGCGCGCACACGTGAGGATTATTATCGCTTGACCGAGTACGGCTGACGGCCTGGTCTGGCTTGGCCTGGCGACCGCGTGCCATGCCATGCCACGTCGCGACGTGGCGACACCTGCCGACCGCTCGTGCGCGCCCTACCTCAAGCTACCGCGAATTAACCCTCCCGCGTCGTCGTCGTCGTGCAACCCCCCCCCGATAGCGCCATCGTCCCGATCCAGCCCTTCGACCGTGAAACGAAGCGTTGGAGAACTTTCCACTTTTGCCGGAATGACTTTTCACGCAAAAAAAAACAGGTGCCACGACAAAAAGGTTGAAAATAAAATTTTATCATTACACTATGAAACCTCTTCGTATATAGGATTAGATGCGTCTCAAGATACATCTGATTACAATAAATTCTTTTATTTATTTCACATTGAATGTGACTTATTCATTGTTATGGGCCGAATTATGTAGAAAGTTTAATTATTTATCGGAGTACTTTTCGCCAAATGCTTTTACAAAGTATAAGATCGAAAAACATTCATCTTGTATCGCTAAAAATAAAACTACTTGGATGAATAAAACATGTTTTGATCGATCAATTAAAAAAATAAATATGAGGTTGATCAAATAATTAATATTAATATTTTGACGATTTAATTACATTATTCGTGCATTTTTCGCATCGATTGTCTACTCGTTGCATAATTTATTCGAATTTAATGTTTTGTTTGCGCGAAGGCGATCGCCAATTAATAATTGATATTTTTTTTTGCAAATGGCGGATTCGCTCTTTAATCGGCCACTTTTAGCGCGACAAATCTAGCATAAAAAATCGCGAATTGATAAGTTATTTCGATTTTTACAAGGGAAAGCGTGATGCGTAATAAAGTCGCGAGCGAGTAAAATTGCGGGAGCGCATTTCTAAGTTTGGTCGCGTGTGTGTGTGTGTGTGTGTGTGTGTGTGTGTGTGCGTGCGTGCGTGCGTGCGTGCGTGCGTGTGCGTGCGACCCACCGCGCCGACCTTTCTGCATTCATTCCGGTCTTCGCGAGATCACGGCCGCGACTCCTCGTTTCTTTTTCTCGCCGTTCTTTTTTTCCTTTTTTTTTTTGCATACCGTTGCGTCGTCTCTTATATTGCTTTTCTCTCGCTTTTCAAGACATCGCGCTCGCGAACACGACAGAGTCCATCTTCTAAGATAATCTTTGTGCGATTTATTTTATAGCTGATTCTCGCGTGAATCAATATCAAGTTAATCAGATATGTGTGTAAGAGAAGAAGAAATAACGTTCGTGAAAGAATGCTTTGGAATATTCTTTTGGAAATATTTCTTTAAAATATTTTAGAAATTTTTGAAATAAATTTGTCGAGATTAGTCCAAGACACCCTATATATTTTCGTCGGTCAGGGAATAACGTTGGGGAGGAAAAAAGATTTTCAAAGTTCAGAAAAGAATATCCGGTGGTTAGTTGGTACTAGCAGCGGTGGGAAAGACAGTATATATTCCGAAGTTAAAATGAGAGACGAGTCGATGGTGGTCGGCGTTTCTCAGAAGGAAAAGGAACGAAAAGGGAGCGGAAAAAGCACACACGCCATCGTCGCCGGGTCGCATCTGCGAGTTTTCTGACCTGCCTGCGCATTCAGTATCCGAAACGAAGATATTTTCCGAAATCTTTTGTCCTGGAATTTAGCAGATCGCACTGCAAAGGGCTAACATCGCCCTTTATCCTTCAATTTAATCCGTGTACTTTTTCTCTCTCTCTCTCTCTCTCTCTCTCTCTCTCTATCCGCGTATCGTTGTGTTCTCTTTCGCGAACCTTTTCTTTTTCTCTCTCTTTTTCTCTCCTCTCTCTTGTGGTCTCTTCCTCGTTATATAAGTCCAAGGACGAGCTACGCTGCTATGTATGCTCTTTCATCCTTCTCTTCACCTCCTCTTTCGCTCTTTTTGTCCTTCTTCCATCGCCCTTTCCTTCTCTCTCTTTCTCTCTTTCTCCCTCTCGCTCGCTCACTCGTTTGCTTCCTCTCATTTGCAACGTCGTCCTCCTGCACCATGCACCGCAGGCATCAGACGATGCCTTATATGCTCTGCTTCTGTTATATTCTAGCTTCTACTTCTCTGCTTCAACATTCAGGATCTTTTAAAGCGAATATCGCGCCTTCCGAAAAAAGAGAGAGAGAGAGAGAGAGAGAGAGAGAGAGAGAGAGAGAGAGAGAGAGAGAGAGAAACAGTAGTAGGCGAGATGCAAGTCGAAAAATTCTAAAGTGCAACAAAGTTTTTTTGCAGAACATTTACCAGCAAAGGTTATTCTAGATTATATATAGGGTGTCCCAGACAAATTGAGGCATGTTTTATTTAGAGGAGTGCTGGCGCGTATCTTTATTTAGAGATCCCGAAAAGAGATTAATTTATCATTATTTTTTTTTTAAATTATATATACTTTTTCGACCAATTTTAAAGAAAAGAATTTCACCGCGTATGCACAACTGACTGTGCTTTGCCTGTTATTTGAATGGTTTTCTTTTCCTTTTTCGAATTCGATGTTTGGACTTCGACAAACGAATCAGTTAGCAAGCTGGCCGAACATCTGCCAGCGTCATCTCGGTTGCGCCAAACTGTAGGTCCTGTATGCTCATACGATGCTTTCCTAGAAGTGATACGTATCGATAACGATCGGAAGAAGGGCTTACTGTAAAGAAACTTCGCGAAAAACATGATGGTATATCATGAAACGCACAATTTCGTTTCTTTATTAATCATTTTGCACGTAAAATCGCGTAGATAGAGACCCGACAAACGTCAATGTCCGCTATTGTCAGATATGACATCGATTCGTAAAAGCATGATATTCTAATCGTTAATACGTTGTTGTATCGAATCGTCGAACGGCCTCTCTCGCTTGAATTTCGTGTCAATTAACGAGATAGAGTTTCGCGAGCGTGGGTGCAGGATATGCACATTCACTATTTAGATAGATATTCGGGTTGTCGTATCGGCCAGGACGTCCTGCAGTTATAAACAGTCGCCGGCTTTATTTAACTAGAAGCGAAATAGTCTCAGCGTGGGTAAGAAATTTCGACGCGGCTTGTCGATCGTTTCTGCTGCTTCGCATATCCGAACGAGAGATGATAATTCGACAGAGTGTCTACTATATGGAAAAATATGGAAAACCTGGAGTTCTCAAGGATTTCTTTTGTATCTGGAGAAATCAGGAAATTTTCATGAAATTTTATTGGAATTTGGGGAATTTTATTTACATGATTTGAGTAAAAACTTTGTTCTATTAATTTATTCGCGATAATAATTATTTCAACAACAATCAGCGATTTATACATCTCGATTACACGATTGCATCTTTTGTCGGTGAATCGCACGATCTCGCGATTGGATAGACGATCGACGCGATGAATCGAAAAAAATGTCGATTGACAGATAATTATGCTGAACGCATAACGCGCGATATGCAAGCGAGTTTATTGATCGATCATCGCAGCACGCGGGAGAGGAGCTCGGTTCCGCTCTGGCGGATCGGTGTAATTATGCAATCGCGTTACGCAATTGTTGCAGCGCACGTTGCATTGCATTGTTGCCAGTTTCTCATGGCGAATGACAGAATGCGCCGACTCAGTGACATTGCTCGCACAGCGCGGAACAGGACACATCTACCTTTAACATTAGCACCCGTTTGTGCATTCGAAGGCCGAAGACGGCGAGAATTATTCACGCACCGCTAGCAATTGCAGTTTTCTTACCGCGTGCGAATATCGCATTCGCGTTGTCGGAGCTTCCGCGCG
Source organism: Cataglyphis hispanica (assembly GCF_021464435.1). Lineage (NCBI taxonomy): Eukaryota > Metazoa > Arthropoda > Insecta > Hymenoptera > Formicidae > Cataglyphis > Cataglyphis hispanica. Next base: position 292,047 of record NC_065966.1, on the reverse strand, counting down.
ATTACCCCGCGATATGGAGACCGATAACGGCACGCATAAAGCGGCACTTTTTGCAGCTTCTTTCCATTAGATATGGCGGAAAAAAGTTGATGATTTAAAGACCCAGTACTCTACTCTAACAGTATGAAAAATTGATGATCTTTAGGAATTTCTTCTTTAGAAGAATATTAAAAATTGATCTTTTCGGTATTTTATTAATGTTTAAACAGTACGTCAACAGTATTTGTAAATCTTGGATATTTATCTTTTTTTTGCTCAATACGAGTCTCTACTTTAAACATCAAAATAAAACATGTAAAATGCCAGAAATAATAATTTTTATTTAATATTTTTTTAATTTTACTTGATATTTTTTAAAAAAAAGGTTCTAAAACTCATCAATTTTCCATAGTACTAAATAGACTGGACTCTTAATATAGAAATAGGGTTTTAATTTTTCATGTCATTGACAGAGATTTTTTTAAGCCCGCCAGCTTCTGAGAAAGCGAACTTCCCTTTAGGCACTCGTGCGTTTAACGACCGTTTAAAATAATTGTCCCTGACACGATAATACAAAATAGTTGACACGATAAATAACCGATAAATGACAAAAGGAAATTAATTTCTTATTGTCGACGGGCGCGAGCTGAATTGCTTTTTGTTCGGGACACCCTGTAGAATCGATTTGACTACCGCTTGAAATTGCATATCGCGCGATTTTATGTTACAATGGGGAATAATTCACGGCAATGGAACGCGAGATATATTTCTTTCGATGTTTATAAATGGCACATGTATTATGAATATGCAGCCATCTCACAACGCGTGCTAACGCTCGTAATACTTTTTTCGCTCCAAAATGATATTGGATTAAAAGAGATATATCCAATGATTAATGCGAAATTCGCGGACGTAAATTCGAATCAATTAACGTTCTATGTGAACGGTTATTTAGAAAATAAATTATTGCTTGTTTTTGTTCCCCTGCTTATCGACGCTAGACCTGATTAACGACGCTCTATAACAATGATATAGCAGCAGCGAGAACAAAGTGTATAACTATCTGAATAATTTAAGCCCGAGTAATAATTATTCACCGCCCGTTGCAAGTTACTCGAACGTTATTTGAATAATCCAATGTTATTGGCGGATTTAATCGTTTGAAAGCAGAATGAATTTTTAAAATCATATAATGATGACTATAACGAGTTATTTATTGAAACTATCGATAAGGATAAGTGCAGTTATGCGTCTTTCTTGCTGCACGTTCTTTTTCTCGCGGAATTATAATTATCATGAGGGGGGAGGGCTCTTTTAAAGAGGCGCTGATATAAGCGTTTATGTTTTGCCCATACTTTTGTCCACTTTTTCTTTGACTTTAGAGTCTTGCTACGAACAATTATGTATCCAATGATGAACGCGTAGTCGTTTTTCGAGACCCGCATTCGCCAATTATTTCACCAGACCTGCCTGCCTCGATGACCTTGGCCGGAAGGAATATTGCAGCGCAACGCGCGCTGCCCCCAGCTTAATTAAACACGTACTGATAATTTAGTCACACAGTGTGGATTGCGTATTGTGCACTATGGCCGTCGTTACAGTCGTCTTTGTCGTCGTCGTCGTATGTGTATGCGGGTGGTAATTAAGATATCTCGCGGTTGCGCGATCACGCGCCTTTTAATTCTACGCATTCTCAAGGTCTATCTCGAGCGAGCGAATTTCACCTCTGTAAAGTTAATGCCTTACTTTTCGAATTTCTGGCTCTTCCTCAAAAAGTTCTAGAGTTTTAGATACGAAAGATTTCTCTGTCAATTTAATGTAAGAAAATAGAAAGTTGATCAGTTTCATTTTTTTGTGCAACAACTGATTTTAGCATTTCAATTAGAATTCAGAGATCTTTGGAAAAACTTCTTGGAAAAACATAAGAAGCAAGTTGAGATTGAAATTCTCAAAATGGAGTGGTTGCAGAAGCGCAAACTTTTCTGAGATATCTCTAACGCGAAATGCACGCGCGACATGAATCTAACGTAAGATTCAACTGCCGATCGATGCGGAATTGATAGAATTGCAGTAGAAATTGCGGCACGATAGGGCAATTTTAGCCAATTGGACACGCGCAGGCGAACCTACGCGACGATATATTATTACTTGTCGATCGTGAAATGACAAAATGATGCTTGCGATTCGCGTATATGATATCAGAGAAAAGAAAAAAAAAATCGGAAACTATACTTTTGGCCAACGATATTAATAGATACGAAATCAAAAGCATACAAAAAAAAAAATGAGAAATGCATTACAATAATTTTTATTACTTTTAAATTTTTCTCTCTTTCTCGTAGGAATTTTTGAGAAGAGTTGATTAAAGTTTTGCGTAATGGGGAAGGATCGTGTTTCTAAGCAACCGATTCTCGCTTCTCCGAGGCTTATCAGTTGTGAAACGTGACATATCCGATTTACTTTATGACATTAATCGCACGGCGACACTATGCGAGCTTAAGAAAGGCAAAAATTGAAAGAGTCGTAGGCCGCGTGCATGACCAGCGCAACGAGAAGCAGATACGCAGCGCGATATATAAAAGTTTTAAATACACGACGTGATAAAAGCGCGCGTTTTGCCTCTTCGCGTCGATAATAAAGTCACGTTGATGCTCTTCTTCGTATGTTTAAACGGATGGAGAAAAAGAGATTCGGCAAAATAATCGATTGTTAAAAAATATTATCTGTAATGTTTGAAAATATTGTCTGCATCTTTGATCTTTGCCTTATTTGCACACATTCAGAGAAGGAGAGTAGTTCGTACGCGAAGATATAGCTTGTTTTCGATGAAATTTTTTTTTTATCCGCTCGCGTCTAGTCAAAAATGATGAAATTACGATTCTTCGCCTCTTGAATTGATTTTCCTTTCTGTCTTCAAAATCATCTGCTCGCGAGTAGAAGAATTATTAATTACGGGAATAATGCAATTTTCTTATTATAATATAATATTATTCTAAATATTCTTAAAAATTTTTACTGTATATTTTTAATATATTTCGGGAATTTGTTTTTTGTTATAATTTGTTATAATTTAAAAAAAAAAAGTGAAATTGCGTGTGTGCACCTTGTAATCATGTTTTACGTACATACACGTACTCTCGCGTTGCTTAAACTTTTATAGTAGCCGCAACGTTGTTTGTTCCTGTGGCAATTACCGCGCCCACGACTGTCATCTCCATAATATAATTACCGTCGCGATATCTTTCCCGGGAGCGTCAACGCGAAGCCACACCATCACGGTCGAGCTACGTTCATATTTACGCGTTATATTATTCATCATAGTCATGGCGATATACCGTAATAACATATTCCGCGCGGTGGAACAAAACGCGCACGGCTTCCCACACAAGGTGTGTTATGTAACACGCGAGGCGAGGGGGGGGGGGCACGGATTACGCGTGCCTCTTTTCTCGGAGGGCACGCACTTCTCGTACGAGGTGAGGGAGGAAAAGTGCGCGACAGAGGCGTGAGAAAAGCGCGTCGAGTGTGACTGATTTTAAATTCTTTTTATATATATATTTTTTGTCGTCTTTCGTTTGTTGTTTCTCTTTGTGCTCGCACGCACTGACGTACGCAGATTGCGTTACGAAACGATTTATTATCGCCTTGTCCTCGCCAAGGTCGACAACAATGACGATGAGTACATCTCTTTGCACGCGCGAAACAGTGACAGGTGAGATCGTGATGGCAGCGGTTTCGCTTCCACTCCCCGCTTCGCGAAAGACGCAGGAGGAATCGCGTCTGGATGAGGTATCCGTGAAATAAAAGTTTGTTTCTAGTAGTTAGTACAAAGCTTCAGACAAAAAAAGTTTCGGATAAAGCGTCTACAAGTTTTTTGCAGACACATTGTCTGAATTTTCAGAAAGAATACTGTCTGAGTTTTTAGATACACTTCAATTTTCAGATATACTCTCCCGAATTTTCAGAAAAACGACTCTGATGATTAAGGTAGATTGCTTAAAATTTCTTTCAGACACTCAGATCTAAAAATTCAAATAAAGATGTATTTGAATCCTTAGGCAATTTTTTAATGTAACGAAAATATGATGCATCTAAAGTCAATCTACTAAATACGAGTTCAAATTTAAATTTGATTTTGCGAATTATGGATATAGCTATCGCTCTTTTTTCTCTCATATTCTAAGCTGCATCTAAATATCTGAAAATAGCGATTCAGATAAGCAATTAGATGAAAAAAAAAAAAAAAAAGAAACTGATACTCTTTGATTTTATTTAACGTATTTTCTCGATTTTGATAAACTTTTATCTTTTTGTCTGATAAAGAATGATGATTATTTTTTTTTTATTTTTTTTTTTTTTTTCCTTTCCTAATTGCAAACTTGATTTTAATAGAGACCGACTTTCAGTTATTATACGAGATTGATTTTCTCTGACGAAGACGCCAACAAATTTCCATAATTTTTTTTTACAAGTAATAATATCGATGATATTGTGTTGCATTTACGAAAAGTTGGTCGCTACACACGCACGATAGAAAAGAAAAAGAAAGAGGAAACCTACGATATGTATGAGGATGTTGAGAAGTTTGGGAGGGCACTTTAGAACCTTGGCTCGAGTTTCGTCACCTGGTGCAGGGCATCGATCGCGCCATCGTCCGCTGGCAGTCCGGTAGAGGGGTGAGCGGAAAGGGGGAAAGGACGGCGGGGGCGGCGGCGGTTCGGCGCCAGGGTGTCGGCGGGTAGAGTGGGGCAAGTGCACACTGCAAGCGGATCCTATATGCAATTGGTTGGAAAGTGCATCCCTGGAGGGGATGCTGGAAGAGAGCAGCGAGAGAAAGAGAGAGAGAGAGAGAGAGAGAGAGAGAGAGAGAGTGACAGAGAGGAAGAGAAAAGGGGAAGGGGATGAAGGGTCACGGGAGGGGAGGGCGAGTGCACGTACAAAGTAGACATATAGGTCAATGTCGGGACACTCCTGTGCACTGTTTAGCACGAGTCACCTACTGACCCACTTGCCTCCTCCTTTTGCGGGTACCCTGACCAGCGTACTTTACGTGTCCTCCTGGCTACCCGATCGCGCCCGATCGGCATCTCGCATTGCATTCCCTAATATCGATTCGAGGCTGGGGAGGATCCGCGAATATGTAGCGTAAACCCGCCTTCAAAATAGGAAATTTTGTTTGCGCAGAGCTCGGCGATTATATGATACACGCGCCAAAAACGATGATTCGCATTGATAACGCGCTCGTAATAACTATATAACGCATGATAACGTCGCTCGCGGATGTTGTGATAGGAATTCATGGTTGTCGGTGTTGGCCATCATTGCAATCATTATATTAATTTTGTTTTCTGATATATTATAATGAATGATATATATGATTGTTAATAATTTATCAAAATATACATATCTGCTATGTGTAATATAATAAAATTTTGCGCGATAAATTTTCTTCTCTGCATTAAATAAATTTCAAATGTTTCTCTCTTTCTCTCTCTCTCTGTCTCTCTCACTTTATTATTTTCTTAAAATTACGCACATTTATTATTATTATTATTGTTTATTATTATTAAAGTACATTGTCTTGCGAAATATATTTTTATGTCGAAATCACCTCGACCGGCAAATATATCGTGTGACTTATCTTTACAAAAAAAAAAAAAACAAAAAAAAATGCAAAAAGCTTTGAGCTTCACGAAGCGCAATACCGCTTTTGCTTTATAAATCCATTGGTAGAACCTCCGCGTTCTATTTACGGCCCACCATTTGTCTTCCGCGTGACGAGATGCAACTCGGGCTGCACGCAGGTGCATCTCGTCATCCGGGCATTTCCGGAGCGGAAAAATTTCAGCGACGTGAGACGCATAATAAAAAGGGAGCGCGTTGCCCCCTTTCCGGAGGGGGAGGGAGAGTAATTCCGGTCGGCTGCGCGACCTATATTCCTTCGCGTTTCCGTCCAACAGGTCCCCTTAACTGCGGCAGTACTGGCCTGGTTTAGCCCGTCCTCTCCTCTCTCTCTCTCTCTCTCTCTTTCTCTTTCTCTCTATCTCTATCCCATCGTGATTTAAATACATTTCGTTCCCGCTCGCAAAATCCTCCGCATCGAAATATATTAGCACGTTTTTATTGCAATCGCGCGGATGATATAGTAATCGAGTAATAGTAGAGGAGAGAAGACATTTATTGTCCTGTTCTACAAGAGAAATTTAAGAATTCGAAAAAATATATGATTATAAATCAGGGTGTGTACTTCGTGGACGAATATGAAAAATCTGAAATTCTCAGGGATTACTTTTGTACCTGGAATAATCAAAGAATTCATAGGATTTTAGTAGTTTAGGGAATTAAAAAAAAAAATTTTTTTGACAATTTTGTTTTTATACGTTAAGTAAAGGCGTATAATAAAAATAAACTTATTTCAGGAAGTTACATTAAAAATTCTTTAAAAATAAGAAATAATAGAAATCTAAAAAAATTTTTGTTATCTGAAATTTTGAACAAAAATATCATCGAGTAAATTTATTTTGACCGATGAAAAAAAAATTGAAAACCAAAGAACATTAAAATTGTATTGTAATGCTGCGACTCGCTCATTTATGTAGATATATGCAAATCATTTTGCGAGAGATGATCGAACAGCAATCTACTTTTGAAAACCGAGAATCGAGTAAATCGAATAGAGAGGTCGAATTCCAAGACGATGCTGCCCTGTAACGAAAATAGAGCGGAAACGAAAGATCAATATATACAGAGTATTCCAGAATCATTGCATATCCTTCATTCAATTTGAAATAACATTTGATCGTTTATCGGGGTGCTCGACAAGAATGCCTCTCTTGCCGAGCTAAAACTCAGTTTCATCGCGCTAGTAATTTCACAACAAAGCGTAATAACAGGCGAGTATAAGCGATCGATGCACAAGTCCCTCAAGTATGGCGATTTAATTTGGACACGCCAATTGTCAATTTAATCGAATTTAATCGAACGTGCCGCTTTACTTTTATCGCCTCGAGGTCTCGCGCGTTTTACGTCGTATTCGTTAATTGGAGAGTGTCGATTCGTCCGGGACGAATCAAAGATAAAATCGATAGTTTCACATGATAATAACGCGTTACTTACAATTAATAATAAAAAAACATTGCATAAGTTTAGACAAACTTTACGTCGAGGAGGTGCCATAATCGAAGAATGATCAAGTCATTTCTCACGTTCACGCTAGTCGCGTTTTTTTTTTTTCCCTTTTTTTTGACGTGACGAGGTTTCATTTGTCGATCACGCGGCGCGGGAATGTCAAGGTCGACCGCGCGATGCAATTTCCAGAACTGAAATGCATCTCGTGTCCGAGGGGAAACGGCGGGTGAAACGGAGGAAGGGGGAGCGAGCTTTTCCGCCCGGGAGAGTGACGGCAGAAAGGGAATTCGCGCGCGTGCCCGAAATCGGGTCAAGTGCGGAGTTCCTCGGTAAGCATGACGCAATCCAAAGGAACGGTGCAAGGACTGCGCCTTGGATTCTCCGGGATCCGAGTCATGCCATCCTCGGACAATAATCCGTTCTCAAATAAATTGGATTGTGTCATTTTTGTCACGTAAAATTGAAGTCAAAATAAAAAGAAGGATTATGAAAATTAATAGATTGCAATATGTATATTGTCCTTTTAAAAAAGATATGTTTCCTTTTTCATTTTTATAAAATTATAGACATATTTTTTATGCAATAATTACATGTATTATAATAGTGATATGAGTATTTTGAATTATCCTTGTAACGTGCGACTGTATATTGTAACACGCTTTTACTTATCACAAAGTTCGATATTAACATTTGTTTTTTCTTGCTCTCTTCGCAGGTGAGTAGAACGATATCTGTATTGGTTATCATGCATCAGTCTTGCTTCGTGTTCCTTGGCGTTATACTCCTTCGTCACGTAAGTAGCTACTTTTAAAATGATTTACATGCTTTCGTGATTTCTTTAAGACTTCATAATCGTACCATCTCCCAGCTATACGTGCAACGATTAACCCGCAGACTTAATGAAAATTTATTATGCGCACAGGCATTTATATATGCGAAAAAGTGCGCCTAATCCGCTTCGTATAAAGTACGTTGTCGCGCCAGTTTTTTTGCTAAACATAATTCACATTTTTGTTTTAATTCTCAAACGATGAAAGAAAGAGAGAAAGAGAATCTTATATTGAGATTTATTTTTAAATTTAGATGGCGTTTAAAGATTTTTCTTACGTCATGTAATTACATAACGTAATGTTTGGAATGATACATTACTTCCGTTGTGAGAAACGGGGACAGGGAATGATATATATATTTTTTTATCGTATACCAATAATCCCGCGACCAGGAACGACCGCCCACTATCCTCCAGGAACTCGGCCAAGGTTCGCCTCATGGTCGGGAAATTATCAGGAGAATATATGCGAAAGAAGGCGCGCATTATCTTTCTCGCTCTCCATTGGAAAACTCGCGCGAGAAACGCATTATCGAACGGCGGTTAAGAGATGGGTTGTCCTGGGAATTCGTGAAGCATCTTCGGCGCAGAAATTCCGGTTGGTGCTATCGGAGCTTATCATCGTCTTTGTTGTCCGTAGAGTTTTCACAGAGTAAATTGATTCTGCGAGCGATATAAAAATATCGTTTTCTTTATAGACAATAACTTTAGACTGTAGCTCGTAAAAGGAAGCATCTATGATCTTAGTTAATACATTCTTGAACTATTTCGTACGAGGAACAGAAGAATTGTAAATGACTTTTATCTCTTTTGCATTTTGATTAAGAATTATGTCATATTATAATATAACAACAAAACACACACACACAACCTCGTGTTTTTGTAATCGGATGAAATCAATTTATATTTAATACAATTTTGATAACGCATTATCTAAACTATAACTGTCATAAATTTTCCTTTTCTTTATTTTTCAATGTTTAATACTATAAAAATATAAAAAATATATAATGTCAGATTGTTTAAAATTATAAAAGATATATCATAAATATATAAAGATATTAAAAATGTGACAAAAGTAAATATAATAATGATAATTTTCAATCATTTTGTAAAAGTTTACATGTTATTTGAATGTTTAAATAAGACGCGTTCCAAGAGAGAGAGATAGAGAGAGAAAGAGAAAGGTCCACGTGTGCGCGATATTATTCGTCATATCTCACTAAGTCGCGAGAAAGCCGTCTCTCTTAGCAAAATAAACGCGTTCCGGAGCGGTCACGAGGGGAGTAGCCGATTCGAGTGAACGTACTATTTATACATCACCTATAAACACGACACCGCGCGTTTCACGACAGAGGAATTTCAGGATCCTCAACAGAATCCGACGTCGCAATGCAGTGGTCACGTACGTTGTCCTTGACTGATCTTTCTCTCTTTTTCTCTCCTCTACTCTCGTCTACTCTCGTCTTTCTCTCTCTCTCTCTCCGTTGGCGCTGTTTCTCTCCACACCTACACCCGATTGATCAGCCGTTCTGACGCTTCTCGTATTCTCGTGGACGAGTATTATTTATAGCGTGTCAGCTACATACACGCGTGATATCGCGTTAACACGATCGGCGTATGTATAAGTGCATACGTAGATTCTCGAGGCCGGCCGGCCGTTCATTGGTACACGAGGAGGCGACTGTTTCTGACAATCGTGCGTCTGATAAACGCGCGCGCACATATCGTACACATCTTCCTGAGAGATTAATCGTACCGATCCCCCCCCCTTCCCTCCCCTTTCTCCTCCCCTTTTTGATCTCGAGCTAACTCGTCCAGAGAGTGCGCGCGAATTCTATCTTCTTTATTCTTCCCCTTCGCTTTAATTATAATTCACGATTCGCGATAATACGAAATCATATATTACTCATTTTTATAATTACAAACGCTTGTTCATTTTTTTCTTTCTCTCTCTCTCTCTCTCTCTCTCTCTCTCTCTCTCCCCCTCTCTCTCTTTCTCTTGGGGTTCTCTACTTTCGGCATTAAAGACTCCGCTCTGCTCCTCGAACTCGGTTGAATATCCCTTTCGGTGTTGTTCCTTCCCTTCGCCGAATTCTTTTCTTGTTTTCTCTTTTTCTTACCCGAAGTCGCTCATTAGGATTCAGAAAACGATTAGCTCTCCTCTCCCCCTCCTTGCCTCCTCCTAAAAAATCGCGAGCTTTCACGGGCGAACAATGACGCGGCTGATTGGCGAACCGCTTTAGAATTAGAGGTTGAATTTTGCATTGTACCAGAGCGAGACCAGACGAAACAGCTGCTTCGTCCGTGCCTCTCTTCCTCGTCTCCTTCGCCCTAGACTCGGTTTTATCTCTCTCTCTCTCTCTCTCTTTTTTCGAAGATCTTCGTCGTCGCTATCGTCGTCTTTGTCGCCTCGAGTAACGTTTTCGCGATTTAGGCTGCTTTTGTGTGTCGAGCCTATAGCGTGTCTCTCGGCGTTCGTTGGACGAGACACGTTATACATAAATGCAAGAAGTTTAAATCCGCGGAATAAATAAGTGGAACGATCCGACGACCCCGAAGAGACGGCCGGCCGATCCTCATCTCGCGGCGCGCGCTATCAGTAACATCTGTCACGATTCATTACGCGATATTGCGGGGTATCCACCGATGACCTTCGCTGAGTTATACGTTGCTCTCTTTCCTCTTAATTATATAGTATCTTTTTCAATCTTTCTTTTGCCTGAAAATTTAATTTAGTGATTGCTTCCTTGAAATTTTAAAATGCAAAAGAGAGGAGGAAAAATTGCCGCGCGATAACATCAGTGCCATTCTTGGCGATGCGCGATCTTTTTTTTACAATCTACGAACTTCCAGAAACGCATCGAAGCGTGAAAACTCGTTTATGCATCTCGTAGCAAGATATTTAATACGTATTATAATGCACGACAGCTATCTTGTGACACCGGAAGAAACGTTTTCGCATGGGAACGAGAGTCACAAATTCCAAAGATGATCTAGCGAAACGATCTGGCATTTAATACCTGCTTGATTCATTGTTCGGTTGACGCGCGCACGCGCATCTCTTTTGAATTTTCGGAGATTCCAAAGGAAAGTTAGCATACCCGGATGCATCCAGTGATTGTCGGAATTCCTGGATTTCGCTTTTGTTGCCGCACACGCTCCCGAATAGGCCGCTCTCCTAGGGGCCGCATAGAATCGACGACTGGCGAAAACCAGTTCCAACGAAGAATGTAAACGAAATATCGGCGAGTCCAGTTAACCTTTTCTCGTCCTACCGCTGTGCTTACAAAAAAAAAAAATCAAACAAGCGCCTGGCATGCGTTTCGCGTGGTTGCATCCGCGCATCAATCGCGACACGCGCGAAGCTCTCGAAAATCAGACGCGCCGAATCCAAATAATATACAATATATAGATCGCAGGGAATTGAGCTTTTGTTGCAATAGATCGTATTGAAAAATAGGACCGCAGAATTAAATAATATATTATCTACTACTTCATTTTTTTTTATTTGCAAATTTAATATTGAAACTTATATAATAAAAAAAATTGATCAAAAAAATCTTTAAAACATTTTTTTGGAATTCTACCTGGAATTCTGAAAATTCAAAAATACCTGAAAAATTAGGAAATTTTCGGAGAATTTTTTTACAGGATTTGAGTAGAGAAACATTCTATATATCTTAATTGTAATCGACTCAAAATCGATTTTTCGAAAATCGTCTGATTGTTAACATCAACTTCAAGATTTAAGGACATCGAAATTAAACTAGCAAACTAGCCAACTTAGTTAAGTAAAAAAAAAAAAAACAATTCAAATGGCTTAATTTAAACGACGATGATAAATAAAAAATCAGTTTAACCTTCGCTACTTGAGCGTTAACATTTTTCCTCGCGATAACGAGCATGCGTAACGCGCAGATAAGGCCCCCCCCCCCTTCCCTTGGGATGAAGGGGCGATTCTCCGAGCGGCCTCGGCGCGAAGACGGCGACCCAGAATTTCGTAAAAACAAGGTCGATGCACGCGGGAACAACAACTGCCTTGCTGTATGTATACGCGCATTAAATATAATCTGTCACGTGCGAGAATACCTGTATACGATGTATACAGGTAAAGCGTGCCTTTATAAAGTCATATACGTCGTCGACATCGAAGTGTGTCCGAGCAGGCCTTCGATGTTCCTCGCGAACACGTAATAAAGTTTAAAGCTGGAAAGACGGCTCTCTCGCGCAACATGCACCGAAGAGTGCAGAGAGGCTCACGGCGGCGAGTAGGTGGCTAACCTTGACAAAATCCTCGCAGAGAGCGAGTCGTACACGTATATACACGCGCGTGCACGAACCGTGATGCGATGATGCGATGGTGGTGGTGATGGTGGTGGTGGCGGCGGCTGCTGAATGCCGGGGTGTGCGTTTCCTCGCGTGATGGCCGTCGTGTATAGTATAGATGTGTCGTGATGTGGTTGGTCGACTGGTTGGTTTGCCGGCATATGGGCCAAAGGCACACTGGCCTGCCATCGACCATGCAAAAACCGACGCAACTTCCTCAACCCTCCACCACAATGTCCTAACGTGCCTTCAAAGTATCATAAAACACACACACACACACACACACACTTGTCCTTTGTACGTCTGAGAGCGTATCTCAGAAAATCTGTGCGTAACAATATTATTACTTGATTGTTAAGAGGCAATTTACTTTGGGAAGTATCTCTCGGTTGATAAATTCGCCTTTTGCAAATATATATCGATATATTGATAATTGGTACAAATATTTTTTATAATTGCATCTATTATTTCAAACGTTTATTTAGGTAATTCAGCGTAGAATGTCGAGAATTTTAAGAATTTTTAAACTCTTTGTTTTTAATTAATAAACTCTTTTTCGGTTTTTCTTCGTTTCAAGCGACTTAAAGTTTAACTATTGTATTATCTCGATTTTCTGCGTGACTATTTATTCACCAAACTATTTTTTTATGTAAATACGTAGATAACCCGTCGACATGCGAATACAGGTTTCTGTGGAGCACGGATTGCAGCGGCTTCGACGAAGCTTTCTTAAAACCGATCTCGCGAGGATGAAACGAGGGGCGCGTCTAGGATGTTGTTCCTGGCGAATCTATCGATGGTATCGAAACAGGTGCGACGCAGGTTGCTCGCCATCGGGATACGGGATCCATCTGCGGCGCAGTTCTTTTTCTTTTTTTTTTTCGCAAAACATTTTGCTAACATGCAAGTGCGAAACAGAAATAATGCGAGCGAGCTCCTTATCAATGTTTGCCCTCGTAAATGGCCGGACACATCGGAATTGTAAAGGAAACGGCGGATATAAACACGGCTGAAAAAATACGCGTAAGAGGGCGAATCATTTGCTTTGTGAAAAAATGTTAAATTATTAAAAATTGGAACATGATTTTAAAGAAACACGAGCCATCTAGCAAAAATAGCGGAGAAAATCACACATTAAAGGATATTTCGATTGTTATTATTTTGTTGCGAAAACAACTGTACGATTTCTTCTTTTTTTTTTTTTTTTTTCCATTGAAGTATTTTTTATATTCAGTCTGGTTAGTATGAATGGCCGTATTTCTGGAACCATGTGTGTACGAGTGTTATATATTAAAAAAGAAATGGTTATTTTTATAAATTTCTCCTTTATAATACGAGTGGGAGTATCTAAGAAGAAAATATATACGGCAGGAGAGGCTTATTACGTATTATGGCTTGATATAGATTTATTTCCGCGGCAAGATTTAGCAAAAAATCCCATTACATGAAATGGCACAATTATTCCAAGTCATTCCGAGTCAGTACACATAAAATACCCAATACCGACGTCTCGCTCGAACAGAGCGAACCCGCATCCTACGTCAGAATATAATCTACTAATGGAATAGCATTTCGCAACTGGCCGACGCGCAATGATCTTTTTTTTTTGTGTCTTCAACCGTAATTTTCGCGTCACGTCCGCCGGGTACGAATGGTACCCGTATACATTTATCGCTTATAATGAGTTACACGTTGCATAAATCTAAATATACCGCGCACGAGCGGCGAATAGAATTCGAGCGCGTTTATGATTAGAGTTACGATTTAGATTACAAATATATTAGTATAGAATACTAATTAGTTAATTACAAGTTAGTTTATAATAATTAATTTCAAAAGAAGATTCGCAAGAGAGGTCTGACAAACTTAAGGGCCCAATCTATTCTGGCAGTAGACTGACAAGATTGATGATCTTTTGAAATTTTTTTTGAAGAATATTATAAATTGATCTTTCTGACGTTTTACAGGATCCAATCTACTCTAAGACTATTAGAAATTGATTTTTCTGTTTTGCATTTATTTTTATTCATGTTTAAACAATTAGCTTTTTGGGGGAAATACAAGTAAATTCAAAATATTCAAATAATATTTAAAAATATTTAAAAATACTGACGCACTGTTTAAACATCAATAAAGACATATGTATGTTAAATGTCAAAAAATAAATTTCTAATATTCTTCAAAAATAATTTCTAAAAATCATCAATTTCTCATATTGCCAGAATAGATTGGATTCTTAATGTAATCATGAGATTTGTCGATCAAAACGTGCGAGAGTTCATCGTATCCAGGATGTTTACTCAATATCGACCAGACTTCTCATATGCAAACTATCTCGGCCATTTACATCAATAATCCAGCTTTATTCGCAATCATATCTGAAGGTATATCCGTAGACGTTATCGCATCCGTTTCCCGCGGTTTGGTAGATCTCAATTGGAACGATAATAATCCGATCGGTTTGCAATCGATCGCCAAACTTGTAATTCGCGATGTCTTTAATCACGCTTTCGCAGGGCTATCTACATCGTCGTGTTGTCGAACAAAAAAGAAAAACAGTCTTCTCCCTTCTTTTTCCTCCGATCGAATCGAACATTCTTCTACACACACACACACACACACACACACACACACACACACATACGTACATACATGCTCGTAGACACGTGACCCGTACATACGCTTGCGCGTACACTCTCTCTTCTCCATCCGTACGTTCCTTCAGGGTTCCCTGTTACCCGCACGTTCTCGCTCTGTGGCGGCACAAATTTCGGTCACACCTGGTAGAATCCCCATGCAAGAGAGAAAGAGACGGAGAGAGAGAGAGAGAGAGAGAGAGAGAGAGAGAGAGAGAGAGAGAGAGAGAGAGAGAGAATGAGAGTGAGAGGAGGAGACGTTCTCGGAGCGCACGCTCGACATTGCACAGCGCGCCGTGCAAATCTCCCGCGCCCGTCTGTCCCTTCCACACCGTCGCCTGTCATTTCCCCCACAATCTCCGAGCGCCTCCACCACTCCGGACCTACGACGTGGCTGTTCCGAGATGTTTGTGGTAGAGGGAGGAGGGTTTGCGATGGGAGGAGAAGGTATGCTCGAGGGAGGAGAGGAAGCGGTCGCTCTCCCGTTTCGGCCGTGCACTAGAACTTGACTCCTAAGCTCTCCACAGTGGCGGCGCAAGCTCTATCGGCGGCTTCTTTCCGCTCGCTGCTTCGTCCGTCCCTCTCTCTCTTCTTCGCGCGCATCGTCCGATATTCTTTTTCTTTTTATTTTGTTCTGCCTTTCGTCCTTTTCCATCCATCGGCGCGGCACAAGGAGATTCGCTCGGCGAAACCTCGAGCAGTTAAATTGTGTTTCCATCATCGTCGTCGTCGTCGTCGTCGTCATCGCGGTAAACGTTTTCATCGATTCGCGACAATTGGCGAACGAATAATTTCGCTCGCAAGTCCATCGCGGATTCTCGCGTGAGAAGATTAAGTTAGAATTTCGCTGGATTTTGTCGCGGCGGATGCGACTTTTTTTTGTCAGCTGAGATCTTTGCGTAGAATCGTCGTGACCAATAAGTAGTCATTGTAAACCTTCTGTCGTTCGGAATAACAATCGCTGCGGTCTCGTATCCAATGAGTTATATGCATATACGCGGCAGTAAAAGGAACTCGAAGTAAGTTTCGCCTGTCGATGCTTTCGAAATTGTTTTGAAGAGAATTAGCGGAGAGAATGCGAGATAGGTAACCGTTTTACATAATAGACGTGAGTCTGCGAAATTCTCGCATATATTCTTCGTCTTAAATTGGACTCCACGCGTTCCATCATTATGATTTTCCATTAAATCGCTCGTAAAAAAAAAACAGAATAGACGCATCTTTCCTCTCTTCTCTCTCCATCCTCTCTAACCAGAATTTTTCGTTCAATCGCGTCTCGCGCCGTTCGAAATCAGCTTCCGCGATAATCGAGCCGCGATGTTCTCTCTCGACATTATAATTATCGATAAAAATCCCGCAGCTGCCGAGGCCTGTCCGAGAGATGACCGACCGCCCTCTCTCTCTCTCTCTCTCTCTCTCTCTCTCTCTTTCTCATCCTCTCATCAAGCGCAACAAAAGTGCAAGTGGAAGCGGAGCGTTAGCCGCCGGGCGGGACTTTGTTGCACTCCTTCCCCCCTTTTCGCTCTCCCCTCCTCATCTGTTCTCTCGCTCGCCGATTCCTCCTCACCATCCCCCCCCCCCTCGTCGTCATCGTCGTCGTCGTCGTCGTCTCTCCCCTCCCGCGCGTCCCCCCTACTCTCCTGACCGTCCTCCGCCCCGGCCTCCCCCTCCTCCCTCCGCGCCCCTCTTCTTGTTCCGAGACTGCACGCTCACATGCAACGAGAGCCAGACCGGCCGGCTGGCACTCAGTCGCCTTTAGCGCCGTGCATCTCCGAGTCAGTCAGTCAGTCAGTCAGTCATTGAGTCAGTCAGTCGTGGTGAATCGGGTCGCTCGGGTACGCGCGAGAGATATCGCCGCTCGCTCTCTCCGTATACCGTGTGTAACTACACTTTACTCTCGCCTCTCTTTTTCTCTTTCTCTCTCCCTCTTTCTATTTCTGCATCCCGTATACCCGCGTTTCTTCATTATTTTGCGTCTCTCTTTTTCTCTCTCTTTTCCGCTTCTTTTCGCTCGCGCTCTGACGGTGGTGACCGGGTCGCGCGTCACGGATTCTCCGCTTCTTTTTCTCTCCCTTTCTCTCCACGAGAGTGCATCGTCCAAGTATCCCGCGACGCCTCACTTTCCGCGTTCTGCGCGTTTTACGGGTTGCGAGGAAACGCGATTGTCAGCGAGACGATGCGACGAGATCGCCGGGGCTTCAGGTGTTGCTGGCACGAGATTAGAGAAAGGAGGGAGATAAGGAGAGAAAAAAGTTTACCTATGGATGATGTGTGTATAAAAAAAAAAACATCGAAGAAGCGCAAACGACGTCCTGCACGGGGCTAACACCTTCGGGATAGGGAGAGGGGGCACGTTCGCTCTCGAAATTCGAGAAGGCCGCCGCTCTCTCGGTGCAGTGAACGCGGATTTGTTGTTGCCTGCGTGCCACGAGCTAGTGGACTCCATGCTGGCTCCTCTCGCGCGCTGCCAAATCTTTCTCGCTCTCTGGCTGTTGGCTGCGTGCGAGCGAGCTCTCGGACGTTGCACGTTTCGCGTTGCTTATTTTTGTCGCTGACGACGCGACGCGTATGCAAGGCGAAGGCTTCGTCAAGTTGGTTAACCCTTTTACTGTCGCACGCGCGAAAAAACTTGGCGGCACAAGTGAATCTCGAATTTTACACTTGGCAGTATATTTTTTAGAATACGCTCGTGTATTCCGTTTTTTTTCTTGTAATTTTTCCAATTAAATTTACCTTATTAAGTTCTTATTAATTTTACGCATTATTCTTATTTTTAATTTGTTATTATACATTACATATTTTTTTATATAATATTTCAGGAAAATGGCATTTAAAAAATTTGAATTTTGTCGTGCTTGCAAAATTTTATCATACTTTATATTGGAATTTTCTAAAAAAATTTCTAAAATTCTTCAAGATCATGTGCGGTAGAAATAGAAATTAGCCAGAGTAAAATATATCGTCGATCTTACTACATTCTCATCAACCGAATTTATTCGAGAAAGAATCGCGCCATTACTTTTCATTCCAGCCTTCTTAAATCAGGCGTCGTTGATTTTCCTAAATCCATGATGAAGCTCGAAAATCGTTTAGATTCGCGTTTAAAGGGTTACTCAGAATCCGTACGATTATCAAGGCACGAGGCGGTGTCTCGTCGGCGATCGATAACGCGAACGGCCAAGTGGCCACAGTGTGCCAATGGGTTTCCCTGGCCGTCTAGCTCTCGTGTGTGTTCACACACACACCAACGCGAGAGTGGACCAACAGCCCGAGAGTGCATCCCGGGTCGGGGCCGCGTCGTCGTCCTTCGGGAGCATTTTCGAGCGACCTTCGCTCGAAGGCTGGCATTCCAGGCCGACGGTGGTGGCGGTGGCGGCGACCGCCCGATACCCCTCACAACGGCGTCGCGAGAGAGATCGATAAACGGCGGCCTTGCCTGGGTCGACTGGGTTGTGCGAATCGCCGCGGCTTTCAACGGAGAGACGGCGAACTCTCGAACCGATGTGCGATCTCGCGGGCACGTCGGGCACGCGGAAGTGATCTCTCTCTCTCTCTCTCTCTCTCTCTTTCTCTCGAAATAATCCCGCGACTAAATTTAACGGACGCGAAAATAGAGCGGCGACCCGGGAAACATAAGCTTCGGGGGAGAGGGAGGCCACGAGTAGAGACTCGCAGGGGTGAGAGAATGGCGACATACATGCGTTTTTCGTGATTGTTCATTTCTTTCTAAAAAGAGACGTGCAGGTCTCTTTAGATAAACGGATATTGTTCGCCGTCAACGGTACCAGAAACGCGAATCCGTCACGAGCGCGCCTCGATGATGTTGGCGGGTGTCGTCACGTGCTATACTTGAACCCGTGCGAGCAACCCAAGTGGTGTTTCTCGCCAGCCGCGTACATTGTGACGTCTATCATGCGCGACTAAACGTATACACGTGCTAAGTGAAATTTTATCTCGCGTTCCTCGCAGAAATGTTATCGCGAGCGTACTTTAACATTGTTCCAATCTTCAACAATTTCTTCGCGCGCGAAATAAATTTGATTCCAATGGATCAATTTAATCTTGCCATCTAACTCGCGTTATTAAATGATGTTTGGGCGAGAAAAAATATTGTATCTTACACTATTGGAAAATTTAATATATTGCTTTTGTGTTAATTGAATTTAAATGTTAAATTATTAAAACGACTGAAAAAGGCATAAGAACGTTTTATTCACACAATATATTCCGTTTTATTAGTGAGAGGATTTAAAATGTGTTAAAATTTACAGAAAAGAATGCTGATTTTATCCTATACTAGGATGAAAGTGATTACAGACAATCACGGGGTCTGTGAATTTTATCGTTAGGAATATATATATTGATTTGACACAAAATTTATTTCAAATTATTATGAAGTTTGCATTTATTTTGTAATGAAATATTAGCATAATATAGTATCATCATTTAACATCCATGTTAAATTAACACTAAAATTTATGTCGACTGTTTGGGATATGCGATACATGTTATATTTAAGCCAAATCTTTCCAACAGTGTACGATGAACAAATTTAATCTTCTGAAATAAACCTAATAGTGTTTGAAAAATATTTTTTTCAGCGTGTTTCTTATACACACTCTGTAATTCTTAAAATAGAAAAGAGTAAACGTTGTCAATTTGTATTCAACCTCGATAGATAAGAAAATCGCGTTGCCTAAGAGCAAATTAACAAATGCTGAGATAAAATCTCGGCATCGCTCCAAATTTATTAAAGTACGCGCGGTAAGGAGATACAATGCTATGCTTAGGTACAACAATGCCGTTTGTGCTTCTCGATTATGCAGCGAGTGTCGTTACAAGTATGTGTGTATACGTTTCTTGTGTTATACTTGAACCTGCATAACGACAGCCCAGCCCCGGCGACTTCTCGCCGCGCGCTATCGCCTGTCGCACGCGTCTTTTCCGAACGGCTATACATGTCGCAATTGTTGAAAATTCAATAAGCTGTCCCGCGCGCGGGCTCTCTTATTGTGGAAAATCAATGGCTCCGAGAGATGTGACATTCAGCGCGCGCGGTTACACACAAAGCCGAGGATCGGCCGCCAACGAATCGTGCACCTTCGCCGCCGCCGCCGCCGCCGCCAACGCCGTCGTTTATTAAGCTTCGTTTTCACATGGCATCGGCGTGACCTCAAATGTCACGACATTTACGTTTAGCGATACGTAACGCTACATCGGTATCCGTAAGAGACTCTAGAGCTGCGTGCGTTTAAGCGAGATGTATATATGCGAGATGATAATAAAAAAAAAGAATAATAATAATAGTTTTGTCAAGCCATTTTCAAAGAACAAATCGCATTCTCTGATAATAAATTGTCGTGTCACGGAAACCCAACTCCGGCGTCTAATTGATTACTCCGGTTTCTCGGAGAAAAAGATTTGTAAGTAATGTTCTTTTTGCCCAGGAAAAATTGAACTCGTGCTGTAATTACATCATCGAGATATGTAATTCGAGAAAAAAAGAAAAATTATCGTAATAAATATATTTCTGTTGCAAGTTAAATTAAATTTAAATGTAATCGAAAATCGCATTGTTCTGTTATCAAAGGAAAAATTGCTGCGAGGTACTTTATTCCATTCGTTTTATCTGTCACAAAAATCAAATTTCGATCGCTGAATAATGAACATCGTTCTATTCGGCAGCAATATTATACCGCGATACTTGGTTTTCACGGCAGTTTGTGCATTAACAGTCGTTCAACAACATATGCCAAGTGGAAATTGAAGTATTATTATCGCACGGTTCGATTTCGCGGAGTTGCTCCAAAGCTGTGTGCGCGTTTGAAATCCGAATTGCTCCTATAAAGATCTTTTTTTTTTTTTTTATTTTGAAACCAACTTAATATTTGACGTTGTAGAAGAGCAAATTTGTTTTATAAACGTTAAATCGTTCAATCGTTCAAAATGTTTCAAAGAGGAGAGGTTAAATAGCAGTAAAATAAAATGTTTAAATTTATATATTTTTTAATATTTGAAAACGTTAGAAAGAATTTAATTAATTGTAATATATAATAATTATTCGCATAGTGAATTTATTTTAATAAGAAATTCGCTCGCTATTCGTCGGAAGCATTCAATCGAGCAGTTAAAATCTGCATCCCATTGGCGGCGGCACGTGAAAGAGAATGTGTGTCTATCGCGCGTCATGCATAAAATATAGTCTCCTCCTCTATAACGACGGTATATTTTTGTCGTTGACCCGTGCAGGATACCAGAATTAACGTGCCAATCGATCGTTTCGCAGGACGATATACCGTCCCTCGCTCGCTCACTCGCTCTATAATAACATTATCGATCATCCCCGCCTTTTAATTACGTCAGCCTATCGCCGGCTTCGAGGATATATCGCTTCTATTGATAACGCATATAATATACGTCACTCTTGGAATTATGACGCGAAAAAGCGTGTATCATGGAGTATTTTTATTTTATTGCGTGTATCATTTGACGCTCGAGTGCAAGTGCAAGTCACATACAAGTGGAATCGCATATAAAAGCATTTTCGCGTCTTTAAAATTCTGAGATGATTTTTTTTTTTATCCCTCACATAAGCTTTACGCTATTATCTTTCCGCTATAAATCACATTCGAAATTGTATAAAAAGTACGAGATATATTTTAGGCGATCTTGAATCTCGGATATTAATTGTAAAATTTATCATCATTATTCACGGGCAACGCACTTTGCGTCATTTTGTGACCCGGCAAAGATTCATAACGAGAATGTAATTGCAAATTTCGCATTTGCGTCAAATATGTCGGAATGTTCGATTTACGTCGTCCAATTCACGACACGCGATCGCAAACAAATTCACGAATCCGTATAGCACCCGGTACATATCGATCTGCCTTTTCGCTATATGTAGAGTGTGGGCCAGACGCGGTCTTGGCGTTAACCTTGAACTTCAACCTCGACATTAGCGATTAATAGTCACGGTAGTAGCGTTCCTCGTTTCGCCATTTATCCACGATCGACACGAATAATCGATTCACGATTGAAAACAATCAAACAACTGAACGGTAAAACGCGAAACGAATTATGTTTGAAATATACATTCGAGGTCCGGCTCGAGAATGAATTGGTTTAATTTGAAAAAAATTAATGCATAAATATCTCGGTTTAGTTGAGGAATTTCTCGTTGAATTTAATGCACGTTAAAATAAAAAATATTAAATTTCTCGGATTCTTGGACATTAAAAAATTTTCTAAAAATTTAGACACACTTTGAAGTTTCTGTTAATTTTTTTACAGTATAAATAATGTGACGAAATTGTCAGTTGAATGATCGAGATGCAAATTTGGCGAAAGCTATTTAGAAGGATAAATGCACAAATTGTGGACTCGCTCCAATTTTGTTTCTCGATTCACCGTCTATGTAACTAATGCCAGAGGTAGCCAATTGATGACACGTCCGACAACCCTGCCGCGCGACAAGTGCAACAACAGAGACGCATACTCACACATACAGACTCTGACATCTGTGTGTATATGTGCATTTTGTGTAATTGCCTGTGCATTACGTAAGTGATCGCGCCTCTCCCCCTCGAGAGAGTGAATCGACGTCGATGGCGAGACAAGGCAATCGCATTTCCTGCGTGCATGTGTGGTCAAGGTCGCCGAGCGCATGCGTGCGAGAGATCGAGAGGAGAGCGCGGCTCTGTTATTTTGAGATCGCGACGCGGCGGGTACGCGCGAGAGGAAACTGCATAAAAGTCGGCGATAAATATTTTTAGAGCCTCTCGTCGAGAAGAAGTGCGCTTTTAGACGTCTGGAGAGAACCAGATCACCGACGCCTTTTTATAATAATCTTGTGACGCGACCTCGGAAGAGTGCTAACGTTGCTCGATTACTTAACATCGAATTCTCCGCATCTTGTCTATATATATATATATATATATATATATATATAATGTTGCTATCATTTTATTTTAATTATTCTCGTTTCGATCTCTCAAAATCGGATCTTTAAGATCAGATAACGGACCAGGCATGTATTTTAGAAAAACATATCATCGCGTAAACGTTTTTAAACTCCTCGGCCTTTACATGGGATGCATTTGTCTTGGTCTGTCTTTGTTTTTTTTGCTTTTTACAATCGCAACGGAACAGCAAAATAAATTATGGAAATAGCGGGCTTTATGCCGAGTTCCGCATTATTTCTCCGAAGAAAAGCAAAGTATAAGACGGTTCTTCTTCGCAACGACGAGAGTCAGTGACACGACGCGCGCTTTTTTTGCGAATTTCTTGGACGAGTACTTTTTTCTCGCGCCCGAGTAGATCAGGCACATTCGTCTTTGCGTCTGCTCCCGATACCTCGTGCGGGATTCCCGAGGGACGCGCCCGCGCTTTCGCCCACTCGTATACTCTTCTGATCGGTTCTCCGACCGGCGGCGACCTCGCGAGACGTCTCTACCTCGGGTGGTTTTCTCCCCTTGGGCTTCTTAAACGGCGCAAAAAGCGTAAGATACGTGTCTGTCTGCGCCGACAGACTTTCGATCTGGCCGCGCTTCTCCCAATCATCTCACACGTGTCGAATAATCAAATCTTTTACTGGGTGTCAACTCCATGGAAAATCTAGAGGAGAGAAAATTTTCTCAGGGATTTCTTTCATGCCTAGAAAAATCAGATTTTCATGGAATATTATTCGAACTCGGAGAATGTATCTATTAATTAATTTTCTTCTACATTAACACGATACATATTTAGCGCAAAATTTTTAACCGGCATATTTAATAATAAAAAAACACAAATTTTCCAACAATGTAAAAAACGCATATAATAAAATTTATCACAGGAAGTTGCGTAAAAAATAATTTTTAAAATATTTTTTTTTAACTGGAATTTTAAACAAAAACATATGAAAAATCGGGAGATTTCCCGAGAGTTGTTTCACAAGATTTGAATAGACACCCTGATTTTTTTAATATTGTTCGAATACAACTCGACTCGACGGCGGAGCCGCGATTCGAAATAGAAATATATTCAAACGTGTTTCGAGCGATCAAACAGCTGTGCAAATCATCCAATCCAATCCAAATTCAATTGGTCGCGAGTAACGCCGGAGCGTCTCCTTCGGTTCTCCCGATTCGTCCGAACTATTCTTCGATGACGAGATAATTTGACGAACGACGGAGAAAGGACAACGACTTCCCCCCTTGAGAGTCTCGAGACGTGGCGGCTACGCTCGGTTGTTTTGCAATCCGGGCCACGATAAAAATTCAAGCGCCTGCTTACACCCGTGACTAATTGCACGCGTCATGCCTTGGCACACTTAAAAGCCATGTTTCTCGAATTCTTGTTTTATCGTACATCCAAAACTGCAATTCATATCGTAATCGCTAATTAATCGCGTTTCAAAGTCTTAACCTTGTCGGTTGTGTACATTGTGTGTATTGTGTGTCCATACCGGGAAAAAAAATTGGATTATTCATTTTAAAAATAAACCCGATATAAAAGATACGAAAGGGAAATAACATGTTTACGGAAGATACATCTCCTGCGATTTTTTACGTTTCGCAATTGAATTTCGCGATTAATCTGCACGAAACTGCGCGGTAATAACGATCGAACTTGTTTGATTGATGATAAAATCGAGGAGATAACGCTGTGCATTCCGAATCGGAATTATTATCAAATCAGTCAATGTAAAAGAAATCGCGATATACTGTCATAATGCCATGCATATTCATGCTCGGTGGACGTAAAAAAAATAATTTGCTATGCGCATTCATAATAATAAGCTTTCGTAGTGCGTTGTAAAATATATTTTAAACGTTTCCAGATTAATGATTTTTTTTTGTTAAGGTGTAACATTTTTCCTTCCGGGCGATTTTTGTCATTTATTTTTCTTTTTCATTATCCTATTTCTTAGACAATTAAACACGCTTGTATATATAATTTGAATCAAATAGATTTTTATAATGTAAGAAATATACCGTTGATTTATTGAGATAAAAAGAAATGTAAAAGGTTCGGAACCATAATCGCGAACTTGGTGCGTTGCTTGTTGCTTCAAGCTCTCGATTAGGAAAGAATATCAGCTACTCATCAGTAAGAATGCCGTGGGATTCAAGGTCGCTGTAGGATTCGATGAAGGATTTTTATCGGTTTACACGTCCATTCCGTTCGTCCGTCAATCAATATCCCTTTCTGCTCTTCTCCAAACCACTCTTCTTTCTGCTGTAGAATAGTTAAGTAACCGGTCGCGCGATCGATCACGAACGAACCAAAGAAGTGCAGTGAGCAACCATACCAAATCGATACCAAAAGAAGGAATTTAGCTCGAGTGAGGGGAAGGAAGGAAGGAAGGACAAGGTGGAAGGAAGGACTTTCGCGAGATGACGCGGTGAGGGGAGATCCGTTTAAAAAGAAACGAAAAATAAGAAAAAAAAAAAAAAAGAAAAAGGGAAGAAGGCGAGAAGAGAGGAAAACGCGGGGTGGCGTGCGGCCTCGGGGGGGTGTGCGTGTGTGAAAGATAAAAAGCCGACGAGATAAATCGGTCCACGGTGACGAGTGAAAGTAGAGCGGGCAAGCAGCCGGGCAAGATGATGAAGAAGGAGAAACCGATGATGTCGGTGACGGCCATCATCCAGGGGACTCAGGCCCAGCACTGGGCACGTGGCGGCAACAATTGTACGTATTATAAACATAAACGTCAACATTCTTTCAATTTGTGGCGCAGTAGATCGCGGTTGCGATTAATTTTATGAATTGCGAGAAAATAATATTTCCAATAATTTAATAAATCGCCAATTTGCAGGCACCTTTTTTATATATATTTATTTTAGGTATTTTATTTATAAGTAATTATTAATTCTTTGAATATACTACTACTTGAGTATATTATTTGCTATTATTATTATTCTCGCATTCAGCGATTAAAAATAATATATCAATGAATATCTCTGTGTTGTATATAGCATTTTGTCACTATTTATCTTAGTGAATTATTTATTGAGAAAGTATCTTGTGAAAGATCACTCTATTATGATGTTCTAAATGTATTACATAATTATATAATTGTTATATATAATATATATATAACGAAAATAATTATAAATTTTTTAATTCATTATAATATATTTTAATTGTATATGATTGGATTATTAAAGAAAGAGAGAGAGAAAAATCTCCATTTTTAATTAAGATTAACAAATGAGTCATCATCATGAGTCATCGAAAGAAATCAGGGCAGGAAAGTCAAGGTGTAGATTTTCTCATAAGTCTGCGTTTTAAATAAAGAAAACTTGTTTATATGAATGACATGAATGAATTAATTTTATGCGTATAATACTATACATTTTTATACGATGACCCACGCTCATTAAAAATAATCCAATATTGATGAAATTATTAACAATTAGATTGCTGAAGTTTGATGATTCAGTCATATGTTTTATTTAGATCGATAAATATACCGTGCTTTATTAGCGGTTTATGAATTCTGAATGCGATTGAACTCTTCGAGCAATTATTCGCGCTCTGAATACGAAAATAATATTTCTATGATGAAGAAAGTGTGGAATATAATACCATATATAATTCTATATACAATGAACTTTAATAGGGATATTAAATATATTAAAGGGAGACCTTGTTCCTCTCTCCCTCTCTCTCTCTCTCCTTCCCGAAATGAGGTGCAGTTTCTGCGGGCGATATATATTGTGACTATGCTAATGAAAGACCGTGTTACTATTATCAAGTATAGCGTTGTGAATTAGAATTTAAAAGTGTGTAAACGAGATGGACTATCCTGCGATGATAATTAGCGTGGCAGTGCTAGACGGTCGATTAGCAGGATTCTCAAGGTTCAGTTTTACTCCATCACAATAACGCTGCTCGTAGTTAAAATGTTATTTTTCACCGCGATGGCCGTGAAACCAACGATATTCGTATAATAATTCTGCGTACTTCCTGTTTGCGCGAGCGAATCATAAAAAAAGACTCGCGTAAAAATTCAAATTAAATATTTGTACTTTCCTCATAAGCCACTACAGGAAGATTCTCGCTTTAAAGGGTAGGCACGTAAAGTGTGTCCCTTTTTTAAGAATTATATTAATACAATATAAATATATGAGATTTTTATTTTCTGGAAAAATGTGAAAAACCTGAAATTATCAAGAATTTTTATCGATTCCGTTTTTATGAATATATTTTACGTATGTAAGGATGTAAGAAAAAGGTTGGGAACAAATGAAACAGTGTTTAAAAAAAAAAAGTCTCGTCAAGTTTCATATCTACTGATTGAGATGGGAGCTAATTTGTTTTTATATTTAATAGACTTTATCAATTTAAGCTACATACAAAATATTGCATTAGCTCTTGTACCTTCGTTCAAAAGCTATTAAACAAAAATTTTTTGAAAAACGCTCTTTGTCTTGAAAAGGAAGGCCCATAGGGCCTTATGACTTTACATAAGAAAAACCTTGTATTTTTCACGGATGATTACGCTGTTTCATTTGTTCCCAAGCTTTTTACATCCTGTACAACACGCTGCTCCGAAATCACTAGAACGCGTCGCGCGTATTCGTTGCGACGAACTCGAACGAAATGAGTCACGAGTTTGTCGCGATAGTCCCGAGCAGCGAGGCGACCGATACCGCGACTCCGACGCATATATGCATATCGTACGTAGATGCTAAATGTATGAGGTGAAGGTCGGCTATTGAGACGTGAATGGCGCAATTGGCGGCGGCGAGCGAGCGAGCGAGCTGGAACGCGAGCGCGCGCTCGTTATCATCCGCTCGCCGGCTCTAAAAGCGGCCTTAGAGCGAGCTTTAAAGCCCGAGCACCGGAGGAAGGTCGTGCGAATGCGCCTCGTTATCAGCGCCCACGGACGGCGATTTACGAGCGGCGTTTTCGCAGCCTTATCTCGCGTGTGTGTCCCTATTGCACCACAATACGCGCAGTCTCTCCTTCTCGTCGTACAACTTGTACGCACGAATACACGAATACTTTCCACAAAAATGTAAACACGATGTTGGAACGCGGGACCGATGATCGATGCGTTTCCGAGAAAAATAAATTGATATCGTGATCCAGAACTGACCAAGTCAACAGAATGAATTTTGTTATACGCATTACGCTCCCTGATAGCTCTCTATCTGAACATTCTGCTTCAAATACTGATAGAGCTTTATATGCGTTGTAAAAAAAAAATTCTTGTAGAGATATATCCTAATGTTACCATTTTTTTTAACGTTTATTATCACAGTATTCAATTATTTCTTTACTCGATTTTATTAACCCAATCCAATCTTGGAATAAAATAATTTCGAAACTTTTTTATAATCAATTATAATCGCGATCAATCATGCCGTGACAGCCACGCGTCTTAAATGGACAGCAGTTGGCAAAAAATTGTTTCGCAAGGTTGCGTTCGCGAGTTATCGCGATAAGATGCGCCGCGTGTTTCTTTGTTATCGTGCTATGCACCAGGTAAATTCTCGCATGTATGAGATAAAAAAAAAAAAACCGCGAGATACGCGGAATGAAGAGATATCGCGTGCATTATCATTACCCTGGTCAACGCGCGCACTGCACAATCGCTCTTCCGTTTGCCGTCTCGTCGTCGATCGAAATGTGTCGATCAATCACGGGATTATATATTGACTTGTCGCGTTAAGGAGGAACTGGACGGATCAGCTATGTCAAAAGTTGATAAATCTAATACATTTTGAAATTTATGAATTTCACATTGCGCAAAAGCATTTTTAGCCTTTTAAAATTTTTAAATTTTATATTTTTATATTTTAAAAAGAAAATATAAAAATAAAGATTTGTTTTGGAGAATTAAAATTTATTTATACCGTATATGAAATTTTTCAAAATATAGATTAGTTTTCCCTTTGCTAGTATTTCTAGTATTTGTTTTAGAGATTTAGAAATTTGGTCAAAAGGTTTTCAGACCACGATCTCTCGTTTCATCGATAACGAAGTCTCAACGATTTACAATAGATTATACGTTTGTCTCTCGAAAATATGTCATTACCTTGAGAACGCTACGAATTAGCACGACGTCGCAAATTGCATCAGGTTCAGAGAACTGACGAAGCAAATTGCATCTGTATTGATACGCGATGATCGAGTATCTCGCTCAGATCATATGACGCGCATCCACTATTTGTCGCGACGCGAACGGCTTGGCCGTGTCCGCCCACGCGTGGCATAGTTTCAATATAATTGTCGCGTATATACGAAGATGATCGCATCACAATCTTGGACGATTCTAGTGCAAAATAGAATTGCACGAGATATCAAGACAAGTCTTGATATTGTCGTATTTGGTCTCAAAATTCAACTTTAATGACCAAAACAAGATTTAAGTTTCCGAAAATTTTCAATACAATACCAATACAATATTTTTTCACGAATCAATATTTTCTTGTCTTGAGTCTTGTGCAAGCCTAATGCAGAATATTGCCCTAGAATCAATGCGTACTTTGATATAATTCGCACATGCGTATTGCGTTATCGCGCAGTGCGTTGTTTATCTTTTTTATATTACTTATTTCTTATTTAAATATTCTGAAGAGATAATCGTATATCGTTTTAAGGATAATGCGCATGACTGGATTAAACGAAAATATATTACATTTCGTGGCTCTTGGAATTTGCAAATATTCCAACGAGAGTCGTGATATGTGATATTTGATGCATAATTAGATATTTATTAGATGATATAACGACGCATAGTTCTGTTCTCACGATCTCATTAAAAGGCAATATATTTACATTAATTTGTATAAACATTAATGCGCCTTTGTACATGTATAAGTATATATGATGAATGTTATATTATATTAATGAATGCATCCGGTTGATAAAGGTATCATGCATTGTGATTATCATTGATAGCACGCTGTATTATATACGCTACTTTATCGTAAAATTAATATTTTATGAATTTTATAATTAAAGAAATTATTACATATATCAAGAGATATTTCAAAAGATAAATAAGAAGCTAATACAAATTGAATTTTTTTTTTTTTTAATCTCTCGATAATGTGTTGGATTTCTCATCGATTTCCACGTAAATCCACCGCTAATCTCGCGCACGAGACTCCAAGCAACGGCTTACGCGAGATGATACATATAGATAGGCGCGATTCATAGGGAATTGCACTTGCTTCTTTATCTTTTCCTTTCTCTCTTTCTCTCTGTCAATCCTGTGCTTGTTTAGCCGTCGTCGTCGTCATCATCGTCATCTCTACGTTCGTTTATGCGTTATATACGCACAAATGTAATGTATACATATTATACACGCATACAGATAGGTATACGCAAATACAGACACCTGTGTATTCGCAATATGTGTGTGTATGTAGCACGCGATAAGCTTCGAGCGTGAGCATCACGCGAGTTCCACACGCAGGCCTCCTCTCGAGGCCTCTCTCGCTACTCCAGTGCAGCTAATGCTGTACACGGGTACGATGCAACCTTGGCACCGATGGGAACGAGCCGTGAAGTGCAGGTCCTGCTATCGCGCATCTCTCGTATACGCGCTCATCGCGCCGTACACTGCGGTGTTCTATTAAAGTTAGTTCGTAATGCGTGTGTGTTTGTGTATGCGCGAATGATTTTTTTTTTCTTTTCGGCGCGCCGATTGTGTGTGGATTTGTAAACGTTCAATGCAAATGGGAGATCTATTTAATCGAAATCGAGTTTTTAAAGGTCTAGTTTATTTCAGCAGTATGAGAAATTGATGATTTTTAGAAATTTTTTTTCGAAGAATATTATAAAAATTGATCTTTTTAGCATTTTATATATGTTTCTATTGATAAAACAATGTGAAAAAAATTGAAAAATAATACGAGTAATGCCATTTTTTTTGAAATTAGATAAAACGTCAAAAAAAATATTTATTTTACACACACACACACACACACACACACACACACACATATATATATATATATATATATAAAATAAAGGCGTCGCGTGACGATTGCGATCGACGGAAGTCCCTGGTTGCTCCGCGCGAGCACGAAACGGCGCGACAGCATCGTGCAGAAGGAAGCGATCGTTTATTATAGTCACGTTGGCAGGTTTCTCGCAGTGGCTACTGACCGAATGAATACACGTTTCTATCGCGTATATACAGGAACGCGTATGTACACCCGCACGCGTTTGTATTCTACGAGTAACCAGCATTATACGCATACGTATTTAATTAATGGAGAATTATTATTAGTCTGTGTTCTTGCGCAGCGAATTTGTTGGATATTTTGCATTACGCAGGACGGAGGAGAATTTTTTTTTTTCTTTCAGTAATATATACATATATATTTTTTTTTCCACATGCGCGAAATTGAAAAACTTTTTATCGCCATTTTTTTTTTGTAACGATCTCACGTCGGCTTGCAATATAAGTTTATAAATCGACGTTGGAATACTGACAAGATACACACACACACACACACACACACACACATATATAGAAGAGAGATACGCGATAAAATTATATATATCCGGCGCGAATAGCAAGTAAAAATGAAAGAGAGCAACGAGTATGCTCGTTCCTCGAGATTTTGTACGTGAAATTTTTTGCACGTGACTAAGGACACGCCCTGTACGATGACAACCGACAACGATGATATTTGATTGATAGACTGTGATCTAAAATACACGACGATCTAGGATACGCGTCACCTGCATCAGAATGCACATTAGTTTTTCTAATTAAGAGATTACTGTTGATGATTGATCTCAATTAACTGATGATCGAGACGCAATTCGAATTTGCGTTCTTCGTCTTCGTCGTGCGCGAAACGCAACGTGTTTCTGAATCGTAGCCCTCACGCGCGCACGAGATGTGTCATCGTCATCGTTATGCCAAGCGAGCAACGTGAATAAAGATTAAATCTCGAACTGCAAATGTACACAAGTCGTAAACGCGAGCTTCACGAAGATAGTTGCTTCGAGTTGTAGCAGTGACTGACAATAATGAGTAAATAAAGCTGGATTTATATTTCGATCTCTATTCGCGTGTAATATTCATTTATTCTTGCCAAGTATCTTTTTATTTTTATGATTTTTAAGTCTTAAAAGTCATATACGGATTATTTTGACTTTAACGATATTTTAAAAATGGAATATCTCCAAGGCTAAATATTTTATTTTAGTTAAACTAACAATAAGTTAAACATTTTTTTTTAATCAATGAAAAAGATGTTTAACATTTATTTTTTAATTTTTGTTGTACATGATTATTTTTTACAAGGAATATATATATAAATTTTTGTAGATTTTTTTCAAGTATTTTGGGACAGCTAAAACTGCGACAAGACATTGCGACCCATATGTGACCAGGAACCGAGCAAAACAAAATATGTGACCTACATGGGTTAAAAATAACAATTCTTTGAAAAATTATTTGTTTCGATTTGTGTGCGATTGCTCTCTTAAATTGAATCTGTAAAAATGTCACTAATTATAGGGGCAAAACTTCAGGATCACTAATCTTTATTTTGTTTCTCCGTTTCATTGATTAGGTAGTAAAATTTCACTGAAAAATCTGATACTCACTAATTCTTTTCAGTGATATTTTACTGTTTGCAGTGCTATACTTATAACTGAAACCACAGCTATCAGTAAAAAATATCACATTGATCCCATTTAAGAAACTAGATATTTTTAATAATTAATTTTTTATAAAACAAACCGCTCGATGTTTTTCGTACTTTCTTTTTTTTTACAGCAACAGAATTTTATTTATTTTGCTTTCGTTCCTTATTATTATTTTGCTAGCGGCGCATATAGTGTCATCTGAAAGTGATCTTGCGAGCTTGAAACTTTTAACAAACGCGTCGACCGACAGCCGGAAGGGAGGAAAAATAGGGAAAACGCAAAATCGATAGACGAACAAACGTTGATTGCACTGTCAACTGCGTGTTGCAGCTGCAAACAAAACGTTACCGCTGCCGTTTGACCAATCGAAACCAAACTCGTCGCTGTCGATACCGTCGACAAGTTACGTTTGCTCGTGACTACCAAATGAAGCACTGACGACACGAATGATCGATCCTCTTTTGACAGTATTAGTTTCAGAGAAATAGGAAAAAGTATAGTACATGATAAATTGTAAAGATAAAAACTAAAAAAATTGAATCGAATCCATCTTTTTATTTAATGTAGTGTTTAAAAAAAATATATATATATATATATTTTTTTTTTTAAATATATACATTTGCATTCCTACTATTTTCTCAGATAAACGGTCATTCTCACGATTAATTTCTGAAACAATTAGCGGGTTTTTGTTAAAACATTGATGTCATTACGAGCGTACGTCCTGAAAACAATGGGTTTCTTTAAAGGATAACGTCGGGGACGAAAATTTCATTTTGTGATTGACGACCTTCTTATCTTCTTTCTTACCTCTTTGAACATCATTGATTACGTAAATTTGCCGACTAACACGATTAGCGGAACAACGACATAGACGAAGAGAATATTCTTTCTAGGAGACAGAGAGAGAGAGAGAGAAGTGTGAGGATCTACAGTGTCAGCGAAGGAGAGAACGTAACGAACGCGGACCTTGAAACTGACATTTGTTCTGGTGTATTTTTGCGCGGTTTCATCTTTAATCGTTGCTAAATATTGCTCGCGACTCGCCTCGCTGCCATTACAAACGTTAATTTCACAAGGGCTGCCAAAATTCAGGATAAAAGCGTTATGCGCTGTCTTTCTACCTCGATTTTATTTTTACTCTTACATGTATTATATATTTTTTTTCATATTTATTATGTTACATTTTTTTATTTATTATTAGTTTAATTTTTTACATTTTTTATTGTTTGATGTATCAACTGTTTTGATACACACACACACACACAATTACAGATGCATTGTAAAAATACTGATTGAAATTTCAGATAAAGTGTCTGTAGCTTTTTTGCACATTGCGTGAATTTTCAGAAACATTTTTCTGAATTTTCAGAAAAACGACTTTGATGATTAAGATAGATTGCTTGAATTTTTTTTAGATACTCACATTTGAAAATTTAGATAAAAATGTGTCTGAATTTTTAGAAAATTATTTATAGTGCGTGATTTTTAAAGCGCGAGGCTGTTACCACTCATTGACAGCACATTTACTCGATAATATCTTGTTTACATGATTATCCTTGTTTTCGCGGGGCATAACGATACGTTGTGTTGCTATTTAAAGCGTCAATGGTACACGCTGAAGCGAGTTATATTTTTATTACCCGGCGGGAGAAAATATTTTCCACTGTGAAGGATTAATTGTCGCGCGTCGTCGACTTGCTCCAGATATCATGTTGATCAAGAACGAGCGATTTGTTGCGTCTTATATATAATCGATTTAGTGCAGATAAGATATTACCGCATTTTTATTTCTAATTATTTCTAGCTCTCAAGAGCACATTGTTTTTGGAGGCATAAATTATTGATTCTAAATGATTTATCAGAACAAAGTACCATGATATGAGATTTGTGGAATGCGAATGGGCCGCGATTTCGGCTGCGAACATCCTGTTAAATAAAATACATTAATTTCGATTAATTTATATCCATGGATAGAGACGGAGAGAGACTTTTTGTACATCCTATACATCGCGTAACAGCTTGATACGCCTCGTTGCACCTGCGGCAACAATATACGCGTTCTCCATGTACGCGAACACTCGTTTACTTGGTTGAAATCGCGACCCCGTGACCTTCGCCGTGATATTCACGTACAAGGCCACCTCGTTGCGTTCTACACGTTCTTATTCATATGTCGCGGTTGCACGCACGTATGCTGAAATCGGAAGAGGCTTCAATACTTCATGTTGCAGAATATAACCACGAATCTTACAAGTAACAGCGATACAAGTATACTTAGTTGCGATGGAAAATTGCAAGCAATTTGCAAGAATTGTCGCATTTTTATATTTATCGAAAATTCGATTCTCTCTCTCTCTCTCTCTCTCTCTCTCTTTCTTCCCACTCGAGGAAAAAGTTACTCGTGAGAGCTCTAATTAAATTACGAGGGAGGTCGGTCGTTAATTGAATCGATAATCAATCACTATATATCCATTTTTATACTATTACGTTGTTTACGCTAAGAAGATATATATGTATATATATATATATATATATATATATATATAATTTAAAAATTGTGTAATAAAGATGCGATCCGTAAGATCGCACGTGTGTGATATCGTGTACCGACACTGTGAAATTTAATTAAAAAGGTCACTCGTCGTCATGCACTACGTCGTAATAATATCGGAGGCGCGATTAAATAATAAGTGGTTAAAATAACGAAGACGTATTTTATAATAATCCCTCTCTGCGAGAGAGAGAGAGAGAGAGAGAGAGAGAGAACGAGCAAAGCGACGACGACGCAACGATCAGATTTTTTTTTCATAGCGTCACTTAACTACGATACTCTCTCTCATTCACGTAGGTTGATAAAAAAAACGGATCGTGGTCATATTTAAATCGGTGATTTTTTTCCGCAATTCTCGTAGTAAAATCGCATTACACATCATAACCTTTCAATTTTAATTATTTAATATATTTTACACATTTTTTAATATTATATGTATATATATATATTTTTTAATTTTTTTGAAATAATATTTTTTTAATTTGTATTTGTAAAGATTTTAAGAATTCTAAATTAAAGTCCAGAAAGAAAGGATGCGACAAATTTGTCAAATTATTGGCAGCACGATGTTTTAATCATTCAATAATGTTTTCAATGATTTATCTCATATATCTCATTCCAGAGAAAGTCGCGTTTGCAAAATATAGCTTGTTGCACCTGTAGAGATTACCTGGGTTTGCAGCGTTCGCCCACTCAACGAGAGCGCTGCACCTAGGCTGAAATCGCGACCCCGTAACCTTCTCCCGGTGACCCAGGTACCGAGTTGCCCTGCACGTGGCATATCGCGCTATATAAAGTGCGGCTGCATATAGATCTCTCTTGGTTTCTCTTTCTCTCTCTCTCTCACCTGCACTTTCAGGGCTGTACGCAGCGACGCGGTCGCCCCTGTGCACTCGCTTCATCGATCGCTTCTTCTCCTCTATACCGCCTGTGTCGGCGATTGAGTTTCGCTACTCGGCGACCAACGGCGCGTATTTACCATCGTGAACTTTAGACTTGTTTAAAACTTGTTTTGTTATCGCAATTGAACGCTCCGACGCAAAAGGCCGCGCGTTTTTTCGCGCAACAAAGTCTGAAGGGAAAGCTGTGTGCTTTTCATCTTTACGATACGCGGAACGCGTTTTGTTAAATCATGCCGTGGCAATGAAATTGATATTTAAGCAATCGCTATTTCAGGATATCAAAAATCTAAAAGTACAAAAGCATTTGGATAATCAAATTCACAAAGGGAATCGAAAAAAATGTATAACTCCGAAAATACAGCTTTGACTATGTAAATACTTCCAAGATGTCTACTCCTTGGAGAACCTGAAATTCTTTGATAATTTTGCATCGTATTGCAAACAGTCGGCAAATCACATGATTTATGCATTTAAAATATATAATAAATATATATTTAATTTTATTTATATATTCTCTGTCTTAATAAAATATTGAACATGCAGGACATACTTTTTATAGTAATTTTTAGTGATGAAAAAATGAAAATGTTTTTTTGATATTTTTAGCACTCCATCCGACCATTCTTTGACGCGAAGCGCATTTTTCAGAAAATGCATTTTTTCGGCAAAACAAAACGTAGCTCTCGCGAATAATTCTGGAAACGAATTCTGTGTTTTATGTCCTCGCCCAGATTTACGGCACGCTAAAAACCCGTGGCGGCGGCGGCGATCGTAAAGGAAAAGAATATGAAATCATACGCATCTTATCTCTTTTCGGACTTGTATATACACACACACACGCTCTGGCCAAATATTTATTGCGCTACAACATGAGAAAGTGTCGAGGTTGTATAGAATGCCTTGTTCCACATACATAATGGAGTTTCTGTGTACATGTCGGTATCTAGTTCTCAAGCTGATTGCTAGAACTCTACGTAAATTTAGATACCGTAAGGTGTTGTATGTTAACACGTGTGCTGCCATGCGCGCCATGTGAAATCGTTTCGTGAAATTCGCTTTATGTCGTGTATTAATACAATATAGCGAGAAAAGAGAGTGGAATTTAATCTTGAAAATAAAGGAAGAATTGTGAGAAAGAAAGAAAATAAATAAAAATAATCCTGACAGCTAATGGCTTTTTAATTTATTAGAAAGATATCAAGAGAATAAAAATATAGAAATTTAAGTGATAAAAAATATAAAAGGAAGAAGACGTGATGAAATATACGTATATAAATGCTCTACTGCCGATATGTAGCCAGAAAAAACACTTTTTTGTACCTTTAAAACTGATTATCTAAAAATCTATGGATATTTAATCCTCTGTAACTTTTGTTTCGGTATTTTTTATTAAAAAACGCATATTTTTTCTGATATTTGTAAAAATATATAAAATAACCGTGAATTTAGAGATTTTTGGAAACGTTAAACTTTTAAGGAAGCATTTGTACATCCATGTCTATAAAATTTTTTCTTCAGTATTAAATTTCCTATAAATTCTCAAAGTCTGGCTGGAACATTTGGGCTCATCTTATATGTATATATAATATAATGAATATAAACACACACACTTTTAATAGATATTTTTTATTACACAATTTTAATTTTTTTATTTCGCCACAAGAGTTTGCGCGTGTAAAACGATCAACGTATCCACAATCCATTTAATTAATTGCATCGGACACATATGCTTATCGCGATCGTGGCAAAACCGTCTCGTGCATCGAGACTCGCGACCGCATCTGCGGCATCGGATTCTCTGCGGCAGCGTAAATCATGCCCGCACGAAGAAATGTCATTAATCCGCGACGACTTTTTTTCGCGGGTTCAAGGACTAACGTCAGGGACGCGCGGTACTATTTTCGTATAGTCGCGCATGTGTATAATTGCGTGGGTTGCATGTGCAACGTTATAACGTGTGTCGGCCTGGTGTGGGAGCGGCATCCGGTCGCAGCTGCGTGCAGGAAACTGTTAAAAAAACTTTCTTCATCTCACTCTAGCCATCTCTCTCGTGTGTCGACGTCGTCGAAAAACTTATTTCCCTTTTTTTTTTCTCTCTTTTTTCCCTCTCTCGGTCGGACTTTTCGCGACGAATTCCGTAGTCGCGTGCAAGGAAATCGTTAATTTAACATGGCGGCACATGCGCCCGTGTGTGCCCGATATGTGCCCGAGATATCTGCGATTTTTTAATTTACTTTATAGCACCGCGCTAGAGGAGAACGATAATTTTCGCCGATAACACGGGGCGCGCCTCTTTGCGGAATATAGTACGACGAAATATTTCGTACTGTACACTGATAAAATGCGACACGGCCTAAAAAGAAACTCGCGCCCTTTTTAGCGTGAAAGAGTTTGAGCTTTTATACTTACTTGAAATCAATTTTCAGATCTCTCAAATGTAATCTACAGAGAGACAAATGGTTATTATCTTTCCGCGTATTCTCTTTAAAATTAAATTACATTTGGGTGCATCGTTTCATGCAACTCTTTCTTCCCCTTCGCAAACTGAACGCGATTTATCATAAATTTTCGCGCGAGATATATGTTTATACATATGTATCGTGCGCAAACGTTGGACGATTTACGATCGAGTCGGCTAACATAGAGCGGAATTTATAGCAAATTTACGATCTCTCGGGCTCTCGTTCTCGCGTGTAGCATGCGTTAATAGGGGCGACCGATTGACCGATGCAACGCGCGATGCAGTTTTGCCTAAAGGCAAAGCGCATACGCGGCGGGAAACTGGTTTTCAGTTTCGGAAGAGCGCTCAAATTGTCAGACGGTGACGTCACCGTCGTAAAGGCCTCCGTCGGGCCTCCGTATGATGACGATAATGACTGAAAAATCACTCTTTTACGGAGAAGACCGATCGTTATCTCGCGCTCTTCCACGGCGACGATTAACGCCCCGTCGGCGGAAAGAGTTGGGCGGGCGATTCGTCCCGCCGTCTGTGACGGATCGATTTGTCACGACATTCGCGCGGGATTATCGTCGTCGCGACGTGATCGCCAAGTAAATGCAACACTTTCATAGTCGGATAATTAACGTCGGATAACTTAGTTTTTATATATATATATATATATATATATATATATATATATATATATATATAATTTAGCAGTATAAATAATTGATGATTTTTAGAAATTTTTTTTTTTTAAGAATATTAAAAATTGATCTTTTTGACATATATATGTTTTTAGTGATATTTAAACAGTGCGTCAGTATTTTTTAATCTTGAATATTTAGCTTTTATGCAAGTAATTAAATTTTAAGGAAATATACAAAGTAATTTTATTAGAAAAGTGCAATAAAAATAATACCACGAAAAAGGAGAATGTAACGCGCGTGTTTTCTCGAGAAAAAAATGGTTAAAATTTATAATCTATTCGAAATTGCACAATTTTATATTCGTACAACATTTGAACGTGAGGAAGTATCTCTAGGTATCAGATTCCATAGTTATCTCGAGAGCCAGAAAGGGCAAGCGGACACGCATCGGCATTGTTTTATCAGACATCCGCCGTCGAAATTCGCTGAATTGCATATCCGCGCGATGAGTAACCAACACGACGCAACGTATGATCGCGCGCTCGTCAAGAGATCCGCATCCGTCACGATTCAACATAATAGAAAAAGGAGGAACTTTAGTCTCTTGGATCGATTCGAAGACGATGATTCTTTCTTAACGTAAATATTGAAAAAACATTCTGCTTTTCAATGTGTTTTTTTTTTTATATTAAATTGTATCATCAAAATTTTATATCAAAGAAAAAAGTTGATTTGAAATGAAGAATATAATTTCGCCATTTGTCTTTGTCACAGAAGCTTGTTTTACTTTCCGCTATCGATTACTATCGATTACTCGAAAAATTGCAGCAGGTGTTTCGGGGTATTCTCTTTGCGGAAAAATTGATTCGAAATTGGCCAGAGAATATGTCGTGACGAAATAATGAGGTAAATGTGGGACGCATCTTTTATATATATATATATGTATATACACACGTAATATAAACCGCTCCAAGTATTCGTTCAATTCAACGCTTCTGTGCACAAGCCGCGGCTTTACACAGATTCTAAAGTTAGCGTTGAATGACGAACTGTGGCGGGCGTCGGTGCATTTTCGCGTATTACTCATTTGAGGCTGCTGTACGAGCTCAATGTCATCGCCGGGAGTCGCTCGAAGCACATGCGAGGAAAATTCCGCAAATAGATTAAACGCGACTACGAGCCATTTTGCAGTCGCGTTTAACTGTGTCTTACTGTGTGAGGTCAGATATGAGAAATTAATTTGATGATTTAATATGACGTTAATTATCAATTCTGTTAATTATCATTCATGTCAAATATCAATTATATAATCCGTTATTAAAATCTGTTGTTATTATTATTATACAAAATTACTGTTCTGATAGATTTCTCGTATGATATATTTGCGTATGAAAAGTATTAATCTAAAAAAAATTTTAATTTTGTTTCTCTGTCTCTTTTATTTCTTCTTTTTTTCAGACTCTTTTATTAAAAAAAACTAAATATTATTTGATATATATTAACTTTGAATAAATTATGAATGTTCAAACAATTATTATTTTTAAATCTTATTTTTAAATATTTAGCTTTTGGTATTCAAATTAAAATTAAATAAAATTTTATGTGTGCCGAGTTTGACGATTGAATGACGGGTGATTTTCACTTCGGGAATACTAACGATTCGGCAGATGCGATGCGCAGTTTTATAGAGAGTA
The DNA here is from genome assembly GCF_021464435.1 of Cataglyphis hispanica. Classification (NCBI taxonomy): domain Eukaryota; kingdom Metazoa; phylum Arthropoda; class Insecta; order Hymenoptera; family Formicidae; genus Cataglyphis; species Cataglyphis hispanica. The sequence goes on along the minus strand of NC_065966.1, from coordinate 251,293 downwards.
CGAATTAGCACGTTGAGCACATCCGCGCATAGCGCTATTGGTTGGCTCAATTATCAAAGGTTATTAATCCTTGGCAGATAAGGTGTACACGTCACACACCGTTTGTCCATTGAACCGCCGAGACGTAACAACAGCCGCCGTTACACAATGTCTCTCATAATCTTAACGAGTACTGATGTTCTCTTTTTTTGTTTTTAATGCTTCATTTTTCGTAGGGCTCTTATCGGCGCGCATCTGCTTTTAACAAATGAAAGAGCGAACGGAATGAGCGAAGAGAGCTGGATATATGCGGAAAACAATACAACGGAGGCGGCTCAGACAGAAAAGAGGGAAAGAGAAATTCGTGCATTTAATGCCCGATCCGCTAATGGACTGGTTCCACGGCGACAACGAGTTTCTGCCCACGAATTGACGCTAATTTATCATACGAAAGTTTTAATGAACATTGTTCATGTCGCCACTATATATTGCACTAAGCTTTATTAAACGGGACTCTCTCTAAACTAGAATTAATTGCGCATTGCGTTTCAATTCATTAATGGAATTGCCGAGCGCATTTTAGTCCATTAGTTTTCAAGATATCCGTCACACCAACAAGTTGAAGACAATATTTTTAGAAAAACATGTTTAAAGTTTTTTAGGCCATTTGAAGACTATCCTATTCAAAGTCTTATAACTCCATCGATTCTATAAATTTTTCAATAAAGTTTGAAAGATATATTCTTCAGACATTATACTTTCAGAAAATGTAAAAACAAATTGACTTTTAAAGTAGGCTTAATTCAGGACGCTCTGGAAAATACGATCCTACGTTATTACAGCAAATAGAGAAAACATTATATTTGTGACCGACTCATTTTACCTTAATCCGCACTTCATTATCATCGTTGAATTTATCGCTTTAGGAACTCTATTGCTTCTCGCCTCTCGGTGCTCCGGCGATTCGGAATGCAATGAAACGGTGCAGTGAAACGGTTTATCGTCATTTTCAAGGTTGTCGACGCTTCTTCTCGAGCGAATAAATATTCATCCTCCTCCTACGTTCGCAAATAATTTCGCAATGTGCACATGTCGCCGGGCACTGATAATGATGACGAGCTGCATCCCGAGGTATCGCGTTTCACGCGGACGCCATGGGACGCCAAATATCCTGTGATAGTATAATCGAGTACACACAATAAGAGTTTAAACAACGCAGTTTACATTTCTGCGCTGCAGATTTTTAATTTCTCTTCTTAATTTTATTTAAATTAATTTGATCTTTTTAATTTCAATCAATTCTCAGAATAAGAAAGATAAAGGTATTGATAATTTTTTTACATGAAATTATTCTCTGCACGTATTCCACAATCACGAAGCTACGATAAGTTTTGAGTTCCATCCGTCGCACTCACACGCGCGATGCGCAAAATATGCAGCACGAGAGCCAATAATTTCGGGCGGATGAGACGCGATCGTGTCGTCACGAGCCACATATATGATTCCGAAAATGAAGCCATCTAGGAAAATCTGTAAAGATTCCAAGATTTCTCGCGCACGGTCCACTTTAATGGATGAGTTTAAAAGATCTCCGCATAAACGCGGAGATATTCGTTTGAATCATCGTGGTTGGTGTAGGTCGTCGGCGAGCGGCTCGCCCCTTCTTTCTCTCTCTCTCTCTCTCTCTCTCACTATGAATATTTAAAGATCGTCAAAAGAGACCTGATGTGTATATTGTACACATTAAATTGCATATTCTGCGGCAAAAAAAGAGACTCGAGTCTCCCTTTTTCTCGCAATTTGCTTTGATTTGCACAGTTGGAAAATTTATATTTTCTTGTTAAAAAATATGCCGATTAAAATTTTAATGTTAAATATTTAACACAGGCATGTGTTAATTTAACGCATTGTTGTTTTATTAATTAAACTAAATATTATTGATTATTAAAACAACTGTCAAAATAACACACCGCGCATGTTCTGTATGTATATTATTAGTGACAGGATTTTATCCTACAATAGAAAGAAGGAGTGAGAGTGATTAAAGACTGTGCAATTTTCCAAGTTAATTTTATCATTAAAAATATGACTTTACACAAAATTTATTTCAAATTACTATAAAGTTATCTCATATTGAAATATTAATATCCCATTTGAACATTCGATATATGTATTAAATTTGAGCCCAATTTTCCAACTGTATAGATAAACAGATCAGCGAGAAATGTATACGATACAGATACGTCACGTTGCTGTATTGTGCGTGCGTGCGTGCGTGTGTGCGTTTCGAGCGTTGCACCGCGTCGTCGCGTTTGCGTCTGGTCAAGGTGCCCGCCGACACTGCCGATGCACGTATTAAAAGTGTTTGTATACGCGTGCGATACCAACATGCTCGCGCGCACACACACACACACACGCCGTCACCGACAACGTTGGCCTTGTGGCCGTTCTCGTGTCCTCGTCCCACCCTCTATATACGTCGATACGCTTAAAGCCGCGTTTACGACCACACGACGTTCGTCATGTGAAATTGCTTAATGCGCGTTCTCGGCCGTGCTTGCCGAGAAGGAATATCGCGAATGATTCCGCCGACGAGATTTAATTGGCAACCTCTACCAAGTACTAAATTATTGCGCCGGATCCGCCCGCTATTTTATTCCCGGCATAGAAATATAATTCCATGCCGATACGCTTTTTCCCGCGACTTTGTGATTGTAAGTATTCTCCTTCCCCCACCGGCATTACGTAATTCTGCGAGAACCACGCCTCTCTCTGCCACAGGCATGCGTAGATTGTGTATCTTTTTCAAATTAATTATATCAAGCACACGTGTGTAAAAATTGTTGAAACTGTGAAAGTTTTTTCAGACATTTTCATATATAATATCTTGATAAAATTTTTAAAGTTTTACCAAAAAATAAAAATAGGAAATTCTTAAAGTTTATACTTTCTTTCCAACTTTGACCAATACATACATTTGATTAGGCGCTCGCATTTCGGTGTCACTTGGGCAAGTAACGATTCTTACGAAACGCGGAGTCGCATAGTCTCTCGCGAACTGTCGACGACCTTCGATCCGCGGCTTTGCCGGCCGGCCGGCCGGCCGGCGACCGGTTGCGTAATTAAACCAGCGGCGCAATGCTTAATGAACGAGAGCGATGAGTGGTGTGCAAGCAACGACCACGACCACGACGACGACGACGACGACGACCCGACACTCGAAATAGAAGTCAGTCGCGAGAAGAGCGAGAGCTACGACCTCGATGTATAACTCATCTCGGTGCGCGCGCGCTCATGACGAATCGTTGACATAAACCGAGAGCGAATGCACCGAGATCAATGCGCTCACGCGCGTGTTTACGAAAGCGCGCAATTATTTTATTTCGATGACGGTCCTCTCTCGAGGAGTGAAGATTTTTTTAAATTGCATCTCTCTACTGAATCTCATATCCGTTATGTTGCATTTAGGGTGGCAAGAAAGCGAAATTTGTGCCAATTAGAATATCGCTCGCGAATCGCCACTGTTGGAAAATTTGATTTAAGTTTAATATATATATATCTCAAACAAATTTTATATTAATTTAACATAATATGGATATATTAAATGGTAACATTTATACTATGTTAATATTTCAACACAAAATGTGAATGCAAACTTAATAATAATTTGAAATAAATTTTGTATAAAATCAATATATTTTTAATGATAAAATTAATTTGGAAAAATGTTATCGATAATCTGTAGTCACTCTCATTTTTATTGTAGTATAAAATCAACATTTTTTTCTGTAAATTTTCACTGATAAATCCTGTCACTAATAATACGGAACATATCTATAGTGTAAAATTAAAAATATAAATAGATTGTGTTATTTTTACACTTTTTCCTCAATTGTTTTAATAATTATTAATATTTGAGGTTAATCAAACCACAATATGAAATTAAAAAAAAAAAAAAAAAACAATTCATTAAATATTTAACAGAAAAATTTGAACCGGCATATTTTTTAATAAGAAAACAAATTTTCCTTGTTTACGGTGTAATCACGGAAAAAACAAACAAACAATCTGTCGAGAAAACGCAGGATGGACGGATCAGATTAAATCCGATATACGTATCCAGCGTGCTATTTCCATCCTCGGGTCATTATCGCGAATCGCCAACGCGCGCGCGAGCACATCGAAGAAATAATTCCAGCGAGAACTCTCCACGGATCAACTGCATAAATCATTTTGTAGGTCACCGGAGCGACCACGTGGTAGCCCCGTTCCACCGGCTCCACTCGGCTCCTTCTGATCGAACGCTCGCTTCTTCTCTCGATCCACAATCTTTCGATCGCGTATTAGCCTAAAAATAATCGTCGTATTTGTCGTTTTTTTTTTCTTTTTTTTTCGAAATAATGTTGCTGTTTTTTTATTCAAGCTATCATTAATTCTATAATGCAGGATGTTTTATTTTATATTAAATAATTATATAGTTAAATACACAAATATATACGCACAAATAATTATATTTGATATGACGTATAAATATATATATTTTTTAATGAATTATAAGAAACTATACAATTATGCGTGTTAGCTAATGTCAGTGTTAAATGGTGGACTTTCATGGTATTCGTTATAAAAAAAAAATTGACGTCGACTGATTAGTGATTGAGTGTATTTTCTTGGCGGTCATCCCTGATGCAGGAGCATCACTGTCATAAATCCCAATCTGTCCGTCTGCTGCGCATTTGTCGGTTAGTGATGCGCTTCCGAGCGAGCGGGTCAGCCGAGTGGGCCGGAGAGAAACCGAGAAAGAGGAAGAAAGAGAGAGAGGGAGGGAGAGAAAGAGAGAGAGAGAGAGAGAGAGAGAGTGAGTGACAGAGTGACGTCAGGCGTGCAATTACCGATGCACTTGACGCGTCCTCAACAACAGATCGTCTGAACGAACACTCCGGCCATCTCTGTTGATATAAAGCCTATTTTAGACGATCTAGATTTTGTGATAGATTTGTGTGTGTGTGTGTGTGTGTGTGTGTGTGTGTGTGTGTGTGTGTGTAAGGGGGGAGGGGGGAATCTTACATTTTCAAATTATTTTAAAAATATGTATTTTTTGTATAAAAATAGATTATACGTTACAGATATGTGGAAAGCATTCATGTATAAATAAGTCCATAAAAATCGTAATATCTTTAAAGAAAAGGAATTTGACATAATCGGTTTAGATCGGTCTAAATAAGCTATCGAGACAGAATTCAGAGAAATCGTTTGCAAAAATTAAATACTACATATATAATTTTTTTTTGTATTATACAATTCAACGTATAATTTATATTTATATGGATAGAATTCTGTTGTAAATAATAAATGAGCCAAACAGGGCTTAATATCGTTTCCTTTCTTTGTTGTTTGCGAACATTTGTCAACATCGCGTCCTTGGGCGGTTGCGCGTCTGGAGTCGATTAAAATGTCGTTTATCTTCTCGGACGTTCCACCCTAACTGCCATGGAGTTAACGCGAGAAAACGTGAGTCGAGGGCTCGTCATCATCGGGCAATAATGGACCGACTGCTGAATGTAGAAAGTGAAAAATGCCCACCAGAGAAGCGGCCAGACGAGGAGAGATAACTCTTCTCGGTCGACGCTAGATGATGACGACGACGACGATTACTGCTGATCGAGGTTTTCGCGTTGTAACAGACACAGAGAGAGAGCTCGTTGCTCCGAGCACGATAAAGCGACGATTTCAGATACAATCTGCGATTAATTTTTCCGTCAGCTGTTTTTATTCGATGAAACGATAATGCGATATGATTAGTTATTTATGTGATTAATGGCGCACCAAAATCAGCAAGAATTCAATTTTTAATGTTTGTTGTTACGGTTAACAGGAAACGTTTTTCCTACGTAATCAATTTTTTCATTCATCACATTGGATATATCTATGTCAGTTTAAAATAAATTTTTAAAACTGTTTAAAAGAATTGCAATAAGTAACGAGAATTTTTCCTCGAACGTTTGCGACTGTAGCGCGAAATCTAAACGTTCATCAATCATTTCGAATAAAGGCCGAGCACAAAAATGGATTGGTCTTTTTCTTACCGGAGAGGAATCTCTTTCGCTCCGAGGAATGGCTGAATCTATGTTGCGGAGGGCAAAGAGGGAGGAGACGACGGCCGATAACCGTTCGAGAGGTCCGCACGAAAAAAAACAGATCGTGAGGATCAATAATTCTACGAGACTGTTTGATGCAGAAATTGACGGGTACAAAGGACTAGAAATTAACGTTTCAATGGCAGAGAAGACACTCTCATTCTCTCTCTCTCTCTCTCTATCTATCTCATTCAACCCGAGTTAGATTCGTATCACCGCGGTGGAAGGACATTTGTTATAGTCTCGTTTATCTGGACAATCTCTCTCGCGTCGATGCCGACAAAATGAGCTTCCAATGCGAACCGTGCGTCCTTGGTTGCGTGAATCCTAGGGGTCCTTTTGTAGAACTCAGGCACTTTCACGGATCTCCCTCGTGAGTTTTTACCCTCTCTTGAATATTTGTTTCCATAGACTCTCGCTTTCAATGCTCCCTATGGGGCTACAAACGAATCCTCTTCCAGACATATAAAAGCCATAAATGCCACAGACTTTGAAAAAATTTAAGAGATTATCAAATTTATATAGGCGCCTTGTGATTTCTTCGAAATCACATCTCGAAATTTCTGTATTTTCGTTTTTCATCAAATCATCATATTTTTTTAACACCTTAGTACACATCTTGTTTCACAAATTCAAAGATTCACGTTTCAATTAATACCCTGCTGACGGTGGGAATTCTTATCGTCGTGTAGCTACTTTACGCTCTATATAATTGCACATTAAGAGCAATTAGATCCTTTATTCCGTAGAAACGGCTTATCGCAAATCTACAAATAGCAAGGTCGCCACTGTCTCGAGAATTATAAATCTTGAGAGTTTGCCTCTAATAAGTGGATAAACTCAATTCATGGATCCCTAGTATTATACATAAGCAATGATATTATCGGCACGTAAAGCGGGGACGGTCTCCGCGGAAAGACGGAAAGAATTCACATTCACGCGATGCCGAGGAGAGAGAAATCCCTGCGACGTACGTTCTCGGATAATGACAGAGTCTCGCTCTCCCCGAACAAAACTCGACATTACACGGTCCCTGAAGGCTCTGAAAGCGCCTTCGTCCGCACCTGCAACTCTCGCGGTCGCATCTCGTCTCGTGACCGCATATAATCGCGCGTTCCGATCGCTCGACCTTCGCGAGAGCTCGTTCCTCTCTTTTTTTTCTCGCGGCGCGAGCGCGCGGACTTTCCTCCGTCTCGAAGGAAGCGTTATCGGGTCCTATTGATCGATCGATCGACGACACGTGGATACGCTCGGGTTTCCTGTAACTGTATGTAATTGTTGCTCGGCGCGATTGCGCCGAGAGGCGTCGTTGTCCTCATCCTCGCGCGAAAGGAATGCGCGAAGGACACGGAAGATGCGAGCGAGAGAGGAGCTGCTTCTTCTGGTTGCAGTTTTTTCTCTTCATGTACGCCATCTTATCACTTTAAGGATATTATCAAAACATTGACAAAAACATGAAAATTTCGTAGACTATCCTACTATTTTTTTCTTATGCAAAACTAAGCAATTCTCTTAACGTTTGAAAATTATTTAAAAATTTTGTCACAAGTTAGGAAAAATATTAACTGTAATTATTACCTTTTATGAAGACGTTAACTAAAAACGATATTATTTTATGATACATAGTGCTTTTTATAATTCAGATTTATTTGATTTTCCACATAGTATAAACGTAGAAAATGTTTTTTTTTTTTTTTTTAATTTGGCAGTTAAACATCCTTAAAAAGACTATATCATACCACAAGGAACGATCGTCCATAGTATCGGATGATAAGAGCATCTTTCACGCAACTTCTTAGAAATTGCCTGCAATTTGCATCGGGCACGTTTATCGTGCGTGCTATGTTTGATCTTTCGAGCGAATTGCAAGAAAGAGAAACGATATTTATGCAACATTAAATATGCGAATATGTGGCGTTAATACTAGTAAGATGAATAGGATGCAAAATATAAAATCTAGATAAAATAAATACGAAAAAACATGTCATGTGTGTTTCAGGGTTGAGTTTGGATAGCAATATGTCCATGTCGTCAGTCGGTCCTCAGAGCCCCCTCGACATGAAACCAGACACAGCTCTTATCAATCAAGGGAACTATAGTCCATCGGGTCCCAACAGTCCGGGGTAAGTATTTCTTTTTTTATAATATTATAATGTTTAGTAAATATTAATATATACAGTGGATTTTTTGACGGCAAATTTTGAGCCGAGGATTTACTTTTTGTTTTTTATTTACATCTCTAGCTAAAGCGTAATCTTATATTGTGATTCTAAAATTTTGATTGAATATATATATATACATATATATAGGTTCTTTAGTTAACATATTAAATTGTTCGGAATATGCACGTTACGTTTAGTAGTGATGTAGATTTATAGAGGATCATTCTCTCTGCTTTGCATGTAAAGATCCTTCAATGCTGGTTGTCACAGCAACCTCCTGAGTACATCGCCGAGTGGTCAGAGCAAGACGGTCGCGCCTTATCCGCCTAATCATCCTTTGTCGGGCAGCAAACATCTGTGCTCGATCTGCGGCGACCGTGCAAGCGGTAAACACTACGGCGTCTACAGGTAAGTTTACTTTTCCATAACGAACTATATTATGTAGCCGCCAAGTAATATCTCGAGACTCTAAACAATCTCAATAAAACTTTAGAAATTTTTTCCTGTCATTATTATCTTTTCATTTTGTAGCAAAAGAGACTGTTCTCTCGTACAGAAGGAAATTTTAATACGCACGAAATCGCGCAGAAAATGTATTTGAAGTTCGCGATTATACATTCGTAACCAATATGTATCCGGCAAAGAAGTCCCTAGAAGAAGAGACTATAAAAAAAACCGTTTTACCTCTTCTCGCGCGTATTTATCATGTAAATTTGATCCTTGACGTGCACGGAGATTTTATTCAAGAAATGTACGCGCGCAAGTATATAATCTTTCGATCGCGACGGTAATATTGAATATCTCAAGCGGCTCGACTCTTCAATAGGAGCGAACAAACTCGTTTGAATATTCCCTTGTGCGCCACTTCTCTCGTCGCGTCTCGGTCAACTGCAAAAATAATTACTGTTCTTCCGAAAGAGCGTTATTAGCGTTTCCGAAGAGAGCGAACTCGTGAAAGAGAATTTTGTATACGCGATTTAATCCGAGAAAGAATGACCGAGCCTATGAATATGAATTTGTCGTGCTTGCCAGATGAGACTTTTCCACCGAGAAAAAGAGAGAAAGAGAGAAAGAGAGCGGTTCAATGTTTCTCGGATTATTTGCGCGATAATCCTGACGCTCGTTAACGGAACACGATGAATAATCACGTCCATCGTTTTCACGAGAATGCGACTATTTATTATGCGGCTCGGCCGCATCACCTATAAATCGATGTGACAGATGCCTTGTTTTTTTTCCAATTATCTTTAATCTCTGATTCGCGTAAATAGTTGTAAATAATTGTTGCAAAATAAATATGTAGATGTGGAGATAGCCGCAGTCTCCGAATAATTAAATCGAGTTGCGCTCAGAAGGGGAAGGAAGATGAGAGGGGAGGGGGTGGGGGGTCTCTTACACTGTCGTTTTCCCAACTCGAGCAACCTCGTCGACCTTTCCTCAATTATTTAACGCTCAATAAGTCAGTCTCGAGGCTGTCTCGTGTCTTTACTCGAGGGATTGATGGGATCAACTTCTTTGTGGGGAAAAGGGGGGAGAAATATATACGCTCTCGTCGAAATGTGCAAAGTTTCGAGACACAAAAATATAAAAGTCATGATTCTACTTGAACATTGAAAAACGCTTCGAATTTTTTTCCTTGCAATTTATCATTTTCTCAACCTTGGTTCGTTTCTTACCTCACGAGTCATTAATGCATATGACTGAAAGATTTCTTAGATCTCGCGTTACAAATAGAGTTGTTCGACGATCCGAGCGTCGACATTGAACTTTGACACGCGGAGTTATTAACGGAGTCTCCTCGCATTCGTTCCTCGCGTGCATACGTGCGTAAGTAGAAAAGAAAAAAAAAAACAACCGCATATACGGCGTCACGTTTGCATAATCGTCGCGGTGCGTCGAACCGTCGTCATCGTCGCCGACGTCGTCGTCGTCGTCGTCGTCGTCGTCGTCGTCGTCCGGCGGAATAATAAAAATGTCGACGAACCAAACGACGCAGACAGCCGAGAGGAAACACGATAGTAGGTGAAAGAGTTTCTACCGCATATGTATACCGACTGGCTATGGGGGATACGTTTGCGTATCGTCTTTCGCGTGTCGCAGCTGCAACAGGTCGCGGCGAACCGCCGCGTTGCGTGTGCGCGAGCGCGCGTCCGCGAAAACGCACGCTGAAAAGAAACATGTGCGAGAGAATTGACTTTTATGCGAGGACACGCGAACACCTTTCCTGAACACCTTACGATACTACATACTACGCTATTGAATGCATCTGGATGCGTGTAATATAATAGCTATTATTCTCTCCTCGTCCTGTCAGCGCGACATTTGTCCGTGTCCGTAATTGCTGAGAAACGTCAGGTCGAAATTACTTGACATCGTATGTATATCTCTTAATTCGCGACACCTAAAATTATTTTCATAATTCACGTCACGCAACTTTGATTGAAAATACACTTTTGCAGAGATTTTTTCTTTCAGATACAAGTATTGCGCATCTATATTAGTATACGACTTGATTGTCGTGTATAAAAATTAAGAATTCGTGTTTTGAAAATTGTGGCAATTATATCAACCATATTAAGATTAATCAGGTTATACTATATACTACTTCCCGAAAAAAATTGGAGAAATCTGGAGATCGGAATCTAAAGATTGGAATACAAAACGATAGGTCTTGTTAACATTTTTCCCCCAGCGCGGTTTTACGAAACAAATCAAATACGAAAGTTAAATTCTCAAAGTAACTTATCCCATTAAAACTTGCGCCAACTTTCTAATTTAGTCAATAATTGCCGTGGCGTAATGTTGAAAGCAACGGTGAAAAGAAAGATCCCCGTGGACTCTCCCTATCGAAACATCTATCCAAGTTCACTCCACGTATTTCGGTATTCCCTTAACATCCTTGCCCGATAAAAGTGCGGTTCATTCACTCGATAACGACTCGAGATCGATGCAAAAAAGATATCGCCGCCAATTTACAAATTTATTTTGTCCCTCGGGGCCATATCGGAAATCCCCCTTACATGATCGAATAAATTTCTGAAACACAATTTTCAGATAAATAAAGATTGCGTACCTATAGTTCAAATATGATTAACGAAATACATATGAAACATTTTTGTTTTAATTTTAATTTAATTTTAATATTTCATATTTATCTCTCTTTCTCTCAGATTTATTTTTTTCATTTATTAATTTTTCTAACAAGCGCCACATAACGCCATAATAAAACGCGTTATGGTTTCTCGTTTTATTATTAAAACAAATATACCTGCAAAATGAGGGATTTTTTTACAAAATTTAAGTAGACACACCGCGATTACACATATTCTTATCGTTAAAAATGATTCTAAAAGACTCGATAAACTATGTACGGAATTGTGCCAATACCGTAGTCGAGTCTCGATCGCATTATGTAAAACATTCGATGTCGCGAATTCCGTTCCAATTTCCGCGAATCGCTTTGTACGACCTCGAGCCATTTTTGCTACTGGAACGTCGGTCGCTGAGCGCGCGCGCGCGCGCGGATGTTACCCGCTTCGGTTGGTCTATGGTGCAAGGGAATCCCGATGTATATACATACAGTGGCCGATCCCCCTCTTACATACCCGATACTCCCCCCGATTTCTTCGTCTCTATCCCGTCGCGATGGCGCGATGCACGGAGCTGCAGGCCGGCCCGTCGCCGTCGTCCTCGCGATGCTCGCGTTGCATCAGAGGCCCCCATCAACCTTGGACTTGCTGCTGGCTGGCTCACGAGGCTAGAACGACTACCCACCCGTAGTTCCTACGAGCGGAGGGGGCCTTCTCCCCCCCCCTCTCCCCCTCTCCATTGTATATAGGCACTTTGCTCCAGTGGCGACTAATTAACCCTTTAACCCAGTGCTGTTCATTCTTCTTTGATGGAATGCCTTTGAGAGATTGGCAAAAATAATTATTATACGTTTCTCTCTTTCTTCCACATTTCATTTTCTTATTCAACATTTTTATTTAGCAGCAAAGATTACTTACTATTTATTTTAACATTATTTTTTGAAGATGTAATAAATACAAAAAATGGAAACAAAATTAAAAGTTATAAATTTATTTTCTATTTATTATTCTAAATATATATCTATCACTGTTTATGTATTCAATCTTAACAAAATTCATCTTAACAAAATATTGAATATGCAATATATATTCTTAATCGTGATTTTTATTAAAAAAAAAAAAGAAAATTTTATAGTGAAAAATGGTTATCTTACGAAAGTTGTTTTTTTTTTTTTTTAGTACATTTGCAAATGTAAAATTTGAAACTCGAATAACTTGATGGTTTTTCTTTCGTATAAGTAAAAAATGCAATAAAAAAATTTATTTTAGAAAGTTGCATCAAAAAATCTTTAACATATTTGCATTATCTGGAATTTTGAAGAAAAATATCTGAAAGATCAGCGAATTCTTAGAGAATTGTTTTACAAGAGTCGAGTAAACACTTTGACAAAAAAAAAAAAATGTTTATTATTTCAAGAATTCCTCCTCTCTCTCTGAACATACGCGCAGATAGAGTACCCCTGCGGAAACTTAATTAAGCTCATTAAAAATACACGGGCAATTTTGTAGCCATTTCCCGGCACGTAATTAGCCGAGGGACTACGCCATCCGACAAAAACTGATCGCGTCTCCAACATTCGGACATGTTAATACGTCTCGTATAATGCATAACTGTCATGCGATGCCCTCGCCCGTAAATTGCAGTAATAAACACGCACAATGCCGGAGTAAACGCACGTAGCATAGCTTAGAGCCTTAGAGCTTAGAGAAGCGCTTAGCTAGAGTTCACTCTTATTTTCGCGTTCCTTTTCCCGCGTGCTACGATAATGTCGTGTCCATTTCTCACGGATTAAATGCGCCGCGACTCTATTCGACGCGCATATTTGTGCATAATACGAGAACACGTACATGCAAAAAATTCTTTCTTTCTCCCTTCCTCTTCTTTCGTCGAAATCATTTTATTTCAATTTCATGGTAATTCGCCATAGAAACGGCTCGATGGCCTTTGTCGTTTATTCGAATTAATTTCTGTATCAAATGATCCTATGAATAACAAAAAAAAGGCAGCGCATGTGATTACTTGATAATTTAAGGGTCTAATCTATTTTAGCATGAAAAATTGATAATTTTAAGGAATTTTTGAAGAATATTAGAAATTAATTTTGTCGTATTTTTCAAGTCTATTTTTTTCCGACGAAATTTTCCGTGTGAAATTTCCGGATGAAAAACAGTGAACATACATGGTATCGTGCTTCTGTGCCGACATTATTCGTGCATATGGCGCTGAAGGTCTTTTACGATAAAGAAAGGGAGAGAAAGAAAGAAAGAGAGAGAGAGAGAGAGAGAGAGAGAGAGAGAGAGAGAGAGAGAGAGAGAGGGAGAACTAGCACAGTCGAGTGGCTTTACACGTGTCTCGTGTCATGAATATTTGTCTTTCGCATAAACTCTGCGAGATCAAACGACTGCCACGGTGGTCCAGAAATTGCATCACGTGCACCGCCACCGCCCACGTCTAGAGACGCGCGATACAATCCCCGATGCTAAAGCTCGACTATTGTATCATCCATAGTGTCTCGTGTCATCTTGTTGCTGATGTTGGAAAAGCGCTATGGGCATAAGAATTCATCTCTCAATTATTGTACGTTCCATGCATAGAATTTATTCTTTTCTTACCGCATTTACATGGCGGCATTAAGGACATGATGTTGTAACCGAGCTATCGCTCATTATAGTTGCAAACCATCGAGTTGCAAATTAGCAAACATTGTGGAAAAGCAAAATCTGTTCGATTTGAAGGATTAGATGACAACGCGAAAAATGAGAAGAAAATTACGATGGCATCTTGATGGATTTATAATTACAAGCGTTTATTTTTTAAATAAAAAAGATCGTAGTTTCTTTTGGCATCTCATATTTCCATGGTTTCAAAATGTCTAGCTAAATCATGTAATTGTGGAATTATAATACAATAAATAATATATACTGCATATTCAATACTTTGTTAAGACATTGAATATAATATATAAGCTGACTGCTTATAATACAAGAGTAAAATTATCAAAAAGAAAGTTTTTTTTTTAAAAACTTCAAATTCCAATAAAATTTTATAATTCCCTAATTTTTTAAGATACAAAAAAAATCTTTAGAGAATTTCAGGTTTTCCATATTTTTACAGGAAATAGACATCTTGGATATTTTTCCATTGTTTTCCACGTAACATTTACTAGCGTACTTTATTAACGCGATCGTGTGATGCGATCGACGGCGTAATTTTGGAAAGGCGCGTTAAAAGGTTGCACAATAACAACACGTAAATACGGTCGTCTCGTAAATCCCGGGCATCTTCTCGATAGGCGCGTTGTCCAAGAAGGAGGAAACGAGATATTTTGATGTCTCGCAAAATCCACGAGATTAGCGCGTCGTATCGTTTGTCTTGGTGTCAGGTTCGTCTGTATAGATTCTCGAAAGAAGGGGAAATTCTTTGCCGCGAACCAGACAATAAATACGCCGCTTTCGGAATTCCATTGTTAAAATATCGATATAAAATGATATGTAATCTTTAAGGATTACTTTCACTTTATTCATATCACTCAAGTTAATCGCGAGCTGTGTAGATTTTCAACAAAGATATATATATACATATCTGTTACACGCGCGCGGACTTTATCCAGGTTTAGCAGATGACAGCGGAATTTAATGCTACTGTTTGGTTCTGCTGGGTAGGATATAGCGTTTTTAGAATATGTGGCGTCGTTTCGTTGTCAACCGCGAAAAAAAAGAGCTTCCCGCGAAATCGTTCGCGGAGATATCGTTGCGAAAATACACATATGTATACACGTTGCAGATATACGTATGTATACAGCGAAAATAAATTCTCTCCGCCTGCGGAATTCGCCACCGCTTTTCTGGCTCCAATGGGAGAGATTTCTGGAGACGTTCCAAAAACTTTAAAAACGACGACCCTGAGAGAGCGGGCCGTGACTCACGGAATCGTTGATGATCGCAAACTCTCTCTCGGCGACAACAACTGCGGCTGAATGATGTTATTCGCGATTTCTGAAAATATGACGTAGAAGAGGAGACCGACGTTTCTCTCCTTTTTGTCTACGAAAATTACTACGTTATCGTGAATAATTTATATCTGCATTTATATCTGCGTGTTATGCTGCATGACATAATCTCGATATACATACACATAGTGTCGCTATTTTGGATCAATAATTTAATCACCAACCGCATGTGCGATGGGAAAAAAAAATGTTTTGATATTATTTTTCATAAAATTAAATATTACGTCATCGCGCGCACACGTATATATAGTGAGTCTCTGACAATAGACCGTAACGATGAATCTCTTTATTTACGCGCGCGCGGTATTGTTCACGACAGCTGCTCGCTGTAAGAATTACACGAGAGAAGTCATAAACCTGCGGTACTTTATCCGATGCATCCCCCACATGCACGGTCGGAGAGACTGGTGTGAGAACGCGAGAGAAAAATGCCAACAAATTGTTCGGCGGACTCGAGTGGTCGCATTATTGCAAAATACGAGATGGTCTCTTTATTCCGTGATTCATTCTTTTCCGCGCGCCTATTGCTATGAACAACATAATGATTATCGTGCGACACGATTTAATTAAAAATGTTTTGGCTGTAATAGTTAATGTAAAAAGCTGTCAAAATTTAAAAAAAAAAACACTTCTTGCGTTTATACTGTTTGGAAAGCTAAATAAATAAATCTGGATTGTAAAATAGATTATAAAAAGAATTAAAGTATCATAAAATAATAGTTTTTAACATCTTTAAAAGAAAATAGTAATAATTAATATTTTTTTCTAATTTATGACAAAAATTTTTGATTATATACCCTAAAGAATAATGATGCTATAAATATCTTTATCGCCGAATTAAAATCGATTCATCTATCTCGCGAATACCGTGAATAGCGGAATAATTATCATGTGATGCACCAAATAAAATTCTCTTTAATCCGACCGACATACTTTCCGCCTTATTTTTGTAATCCTCAAACTTTTCAAGGATTAAATTCCAAAGCAAAAAATTTAATTTCGGGCATCTGTTCCTTGAAAAAAAAAAGTGTGGAAAATCTGGAATTCTCGGAAATTTGTTTTGTACCTAAAATAAAAAAAAAAAAAATTAGGGAATTCTCATGTTTTTTCTTCGTACGAGTGAAAGGCGTTAAAAAACACATATAATTAAAAAAAAAAATCTATTTTCGAAAATTGCGTCACAAAAAAATCTTTAAAATATTCTTTTTATCTGGAATTTTGAACGAAAATATTTGAAAAATCAGTGAACATTTTTCTAAGATTTGAGCAGACACCTTGTTAAAATTATTTATTCGCGGTTCTGAAATCTTGTTTAATGATCGCAATTGGATTACATTTTAATATAAAGTAATCGCAAGAAACTGCAATATAATAGAGTTATAATACCGCTGCGTTGTTATTATACATTTGAAACGAACTCGTTTTTCAGTTGCGAGGGGTGCAAGGGTTTTTTCAAGAGAACCGTGCGTAAGGATCTATCGTATGCCTGTCGCGAGGAGAAGTCCTGCATTATTGACAAGCGGCAGAGAAATCGTTGTCAATACTGCCGGTATCAGAAGTGCCTGGCGATGGGGATGAAGAGGGAAGCAGTGCAGGAGGAACGTCAACGCACCAAGGAGCGAGATCAGAGTGAGGTGGAGAGCACGAGCAGTCTATATGCGAACATGCCAATCGACCGCATCCTCGAGGCGGAGAAACGGGTCGAATGTAAGATGGAGCATCTGGGAAATTATGAGGTGATTATTCGCGTGAACTCATTCGTGCACGCGCGAGAAACAAAATGAAAGTTTAGGAAATGTATTAATATTAAATTCATCATTTAACATCCGTATTATGTTAAATGAATACAAAAATTTATGTGGACCGTTTGAGATATGCGAATATATATTAATGCGAAATTTAAGCCAAATTAAACCAATTTTTCCAATAGTGTAGCTTTACAGACTCTACACTATTACTACTACTACTACTACTTCTACTCCTGATTTATCCTGAAACGATGCTCTCTGCTTTTTCCTTACCAGAAACTCGTTCCACTAATCCGGCATCTTTTATAATGCGTAGAATGCGGTCTCGCACATTTGCAACGCCACCAACAAACAACTGTTCCAGTTGGTGACATGGGCGAAGCACATCCCGTACTTTACAACGTTGCCGCTAGTGGATCAAATGCTTCTACTCAAAGCTGGCTGGAACGAATTGCTAATAGCCGGCTTCTCCTATCGTTCCATCGAAATGAAGGACTGCATCGTTCTGGCAACGGGCACCACGGTGCATCGAACTTCGGCGCTACAGGCAGGCGTGATAACGATATTCGATCGCGTGCTCTCGGAACTAGTGTCGAAAATGCGTGAGATGAAAATGGACAGGACCGAACTCGGATGCCTTAGGTGAGGGGCGAGAGAATAATCTTCAACGGGTCTTTATAGAAATAGAATATTTTACGAGTGACTTTTTTACATGATTGTTTTACGTGAAAATTGAAATACTTATCAATATTTTTGTATACTTCGCTTTCGGCATTTCTTTTCCTTTGATTCTAATACATTTTGTAACCTATGATCTTTTTGACTACAATAAAATATATTACTTAATCAAAAAAACTTTTTACGTAAAAAAATTATTTATTTAAATACTTGCAAAGAAATTAGTTATTTCAATAAAAATAGCAAATCGTTGAATTAGTAAAATATAAGCCAAGTATTTTATTTGCAAATAAAATACTTTTATTTGCTTTTATTTGCAAATAAAAATATATTAAATTTTTTATCTTTGTATTAAATTGTTTTCTTTAAAAAAATATTTTTTAAT
Source organism: Cataglyphis hispanica (assembly GCF_021464435.1). Taxonomy (NCBI): domain Eukaryota; kingdom Metazoa; phylum Arthropoda; class Insecta; order Hymenoptera; family Formicidae; genus Cataglyphis; species Cataglyphis hispanica. The sequence continues at coordinate 233,105 of NC_065966.1, read as the reverse complement.
TTTTGGCTGGCTGTTTCAAAAACATAAGTTTTTTTTTTATTTTAATAAATAATTTTTTATCTCCAAATATTTTTTTATATTAAAATTTTATATAAAATATAATTTTTATTACATGCGAATAATTAATTTAATATAACAAAACATTTTTGGCAACAAAATATACATTTTTTAAGTAAAAAAAAAAAATCAAAATTACCAAGATATATTTATTTGATTAACAACAATTTTATTTTTAATGTTAGCTAATTGAATTGTTTTAGTTAATTGAATTACGTCGAATGTCTTTCGCTAAGATTTTGTCCGTGTGTATACAGATCCATTATTCTCTTCAATCCTGATGCACGAGGTCTCAAGTCTATTCAGGAAGTTACCTTGCTGCGCGAGAAGATCTACGCCGCTCTAGAGGAATATACCCGCGTGTCTTGGCCGGACGATCCCGGCAGGTTCGCCAAACTGCTGCTCCGCCTACCATCCATTCGTTCGATCGGTCTTAAGTGCACGGAGCACTTGTTCTTTTTCAAGCTTCTCGGCGAGGAGCGGGCGGAAGTCGAAGACTTCCTCAAGGAGATGCTGGAGTCACCGTCGGATCCTTAGGAGCAGAAGGTGTGCCGCGTCTTGGGGCACACCGATCTGTGAAAGGAAAACCAAGAGGAAGAGGACGACAAAAGAGAAAATAGGAGTCCGCATTCAAGTCGAGTTTTTCATTCGAGATGTTAGACAATTTCTGTATTGTGACGCCTTCCCAGCGCCACAATACAGATTATCGCGCGTCGAGCGAGATGGAATTTACTTACTTCTCTTCATCGCTATTCTTACCTCCTCCTTTACCCCTTCCTGTTATTTATGTTTTTGTTAAAGCTTTGCGACTCTCGTGTCCAGCATAAGGAGGCGGTTTTGATTAATCGATTTGTACTGAACATACATATGCGAAAAAAATGATATGTATATAGGATATGTACATGCCTTATACGGCTTGTATACGCGCTGTAGTACGATTTGAGTGCGATAATTGCTGTAATATAATTCAGGCTTTTGAAATCGTTGATCGGTCATTAGTTAATTTATCGAACCGATTAAATTTAATAACACATGAAGATCGATCACATCTTACAAATGCAAGATTGATAGAAAATTTAGTCTGATATTTGACAGATAAATCAATGGATGTCTTGATTGGAGGTGTTAATTTACGAAAAGCTTTAGGTAGATAAATATAGTTTCATCTATATATACAAATATCGTCAACAACAATCGCTGCCTCTTTAATCTGTGACATGTGTCGTGCCATTATCCGAGCGAAAATCACGTTTCCACGCGATATTTCGTGCTGACGATCGATCCTTGTTTCGGACAGACATCGCGTCTTCGTCGACTGCACTTTTCATAAAAGTTCCTAGAATGATTTTTCTTTTTTTTTTCTATTTTTGCACTTTATTACATTTTGTCTTTTTTTATCTCGTTATTTCTCTCTTTCTCTTTTTTTCTTTCTTGCGTATTATGGATCGTTTTAGCGATTTTGATTTTCGGCGAGCTTGATGAAGACGCGATCTGTGCTTGCGAGTTCTCGGACACCTTTACATTCCAACTCTGCCTCGATTCGAATCGTTATTTTAAAAGAGCTACTTTATTGCATATAGATATATATACATACACTTGCATCAGTGCGCGAGTTTAACGGTAATTTATTGTTTTGTATTTTAGTGTATAGGGAAAAAAATGAACTTACTAATTCATTATTAATTATATTAAATACGCATTATGTAGCCCCCTTCGCCCCTTTTTTTATATAGCATGTGTCCGTGATGAAATATTGAAACTGCAATAATTGCTAATATCAGAGCGTGCGAATGAAGTATTTGCTTTCAAGGTGTTAGGGTTTTCGTTTATCTCTGTTTCTTTCGATAGAATGCACGCTCGATATGTATATGATGATCTATACATATATATACATATATATATATATATATATATATACTCAGATCTTTTTCGTTAACTTTCTCTTAAGCAGATTTTTAACTTTAACGTGACAAATTCGTGTTACTGTATACTTTACAGTGCTGGAATGCTGTCTTCTGTGTCTCGTACAAATTCGACATGGCAGCAAATAGTAGAGTTAGAACGTTTTCTTTTTTTTTCCATAGTTTACACTGGCAGTGAGATTTATTTTCCCTGGAGAATGTTCAATGCATGAAAGCAGATGCGAAAAACAAAGATGCAAGAGTTTTCGAATCTTTGAAGAAAAAGTTCTTGCGAGATGTATAATTATACTATAAATCTAGCGTATGCGGTAAGGAATAACTCATCGTGGACTCAGAATTAAGATTGAAACCTCTCGTTGTTAGTAATTTACAGAATCGCGTATTACATGATACGAGCTGATGGATATGGATTTGTAAATTATACAAGGCAAGACAAGTATTTGCTCAGACATTTATTTTCTAAATTTACATGTTATATTAGATATGTATAAAAATCTGTATAAAACGTATATACATATTATATATTTCTCTTGAGACTGTTAACTATTTATTACACTATCTGTTAACTATTTTTACTTGAAAAATCGGATTAACGACATAATTTACGTGGATAGTCGGATTTTAATAGTTTTATGTCGACATTATGTTGACTCGGTTCTTTGTTTGGAAAAATTTTTAGATGTGTTATATTATATATAATATAATGTTTTTTTTTTTTCATTTGATAAATACGTAAAAGTTTTAATATAAACTTTATATATGTATCCGTATTTTTAATAAATTTATGAAGTTTTGATAATTATGTACAATTAAATATGATGTAACACAATTATGTTGTAATATATTTAAAGAGAGATGTAATGTTATTTTTTTATTTTAACTAAAAACGTGGAGTATATATTTTTTCATTTTGCGAATATTGTACAAATACTTGATACTTTTCGGACTCCTTCAGCTCAAATCATTGATACGATTTACTCTACTACCCTAGAAATATAGTAAGGGAATGATCATACTTACTTCAATAATATAAATTATGATAATATTATTGTATATTATTAAACATATTTCTATTTTTGCGTGAATGCCTACGATTGTTAGTTGTTGGTTATTGTTATCTACTTGATGAGAGTTTTTAATGTTATGCGTACCATGGAAAAACAAACACAATTATTAAATTCATAATTTTTTTTATAATACTGGAGTTTTTACTATTCATTTCAAATGCCTGTTTTTTTGTTTGGTATTTTTGAGTATTCAGAGAAGGCGAAGAGTTACGTATTAATGCGGACGCAAGAGCAATATGTATAAATCGATTTAATTTTCTCAATATACGCGTAGTAATTCGAGTCATTTTGATTTATTAAGTAGGAGCAGACACATTTTAAAGCGAGATTCTATATATATAATATATACACATATATATTTGTCAATTTATTATTTGATTGTACAATTGTTATTTCAACGTTACTTTTATCGATGCAAAGCTGACCAAAATTACCTCTGAACAATCGCGCGACTAGCGATCACCTCTTCAAATTCCTCACAAAATATAAAACGACGCTGTAAATGACCATTAGGATTGGTGGGCGCGAATGCTACCTGTGAATGAAGTTTCATATGAAATATATAAATGTTAAAAGAACGGAAATATCTCTATACATATATATAAATAATATATGAATATATATAAACACCGAATTCTTTCACAAATACAAATACGACAACCTCAGTAGTGATCAGGAAAAAGAAAGAGTTAACAAAGGTAGAGCGACACAAATTAATAAAACTATGTCTTGCGATCAGATACATTTATATAAGGTAAGAGGATTTAAAAGAGTGATCTTTGGAATGCCGTGTGATTACGTCTACTAAAGCATAAATAACACATTGAGCTTCTTGCGCGTGAAGCATCGTATTCGGGGATACTGGTTCATCTGTGTGCATACGTACGTGTGTGTTGTATGTGTGTATACCGCAAATATAAATACTTTAATATAAACTTAAATGCTTTTGCCATACTTCTTTGAAGTATCATTGAAATGGTACGATGCTCAAATTATGTGTAGTGTAACACAGTCTTACCTATAGTAACACACAGTGTCCTACAAAGCGAAAGAATCGGGTGCGTTGTATAAAACTTTCTCTGTATAGCAATGTTTTACTTTAATATCTATGTATTGTACCTCTTTTGCTTTTGTTTCTTTTGTACTTATGCGGACCTGCTGGGTATTACAATTGTTTCCCTGTATTGCATGCCGTTTTTTTCTCTTCCGATATAAGTAATTTCAAGAGAAAAGTATATGGCACATCCGACTAACATATACTTGTATGCAAAATCATCTTTTCAGTATGACGAAGTACCATTTATCATTTCAGTATTTGGAAAAAATGTGTGTGTGTGTGTGTGTGTGTGTGTATGTGTGAAAGAAAGAGAGAGAGAGAGAGAGACGATACAGTACCGAGACCCTTTTACGCACCCATTCTACACAGATCAGTACAAATAAGTTTAATAATAATATAATAATGATAATAGTAATAACTAATAACGATAATAATAATAATAATAATAGTAATAATAATACCGATAACATTAAATAATATACCGTTTATTCTTATCGAGCGTGTATAAGATGTACCCAACTTAACAAATAGTAGCAGAGGTGTGTCCTACTAAATACCGTACCTTTAAAAAGAGCTAAAAAACTGTAAACTAGTATGTTACATCTTACATCTATGTATAAACGTCGTACAATATTTACGTATATGGGCAAATTCTAATTAAGAAGATTAATAAGTTAACTCTTATGACTGCCATTATTGATCAAATATTATTTCGGTATATATTCTATCGTATAAGTCGGATACTTCGAATATTTTTTATTTTTCTTCTTGATTCGCGCGAAGGGAGAAGAGATACATTTATATACGGCATATACGTTTGTTCATAATTTCGGATTAATATACATATATATAAAAATTACGCGAGTGAAAAGTGTTTAAATATATTTAATACGATACTGTGTAGAATTCCGATTATAAAGCTGATTGGAAATATTCGCGAACTAATTGTATATGTCGATAAATGTTGAATGTAACATTCCATTTCACGAATTAATTATCAATCGGCCAACATACACATATACACCCGTATACATAACGCATGAATGCCTATCGACATCACTTATTCTTCTATCTATTTCTTCAGATGCGACAAATTATATGCACACAATTGTGCTGCATTTCATAAATTTGCAAATTACCATGATTTTCGATGTCTCAATTTTTTTCTTTTTTTTTTTTTGTTATAGTGGGATGAGACGCGATGTATGATATATACTCTGTCGCAAATCGATATTAGTTATTTATTTCACTGGCTTTAATAACCAACGATACGATATATGGTTGTGCTCCGTAGATAGCAAAGCAATATAATTAATAATTATACATATATGTACATAAGCATTATACATATATGTACATATATATATATATATATATATATATATATATATATATATATATATATGTATAATGTATGTACATCTCCCTCAAGAGTTTATCTTTTTAAGCTGTAAGTTGTATAATTTCGTTTATAACGTTATAATGAGACATATTGTTTCGTACATCCATTGTTAGATTATAAAAAAAATCTGTCTCTACACATACTTATGCTATTTACTATTACTAAACTACTAAGATACGCTTTTGTAAATGTAAACATATACTTTTTTTCAAATAACGGTACGGAACATGTGCAAAGTATCATGTACGAAGGCGTCGAGTTCTCAGGTGAAGAGAGCAAATGTTTTTTTTTTTTAGAGAAAATAATAGTAATATATTCACAGAAAGCGAAAGAGATGAGGGTATATAAAATAATACAATGTAGAAAGAAGATGCGAGAGAATCAGTTAATCAGTTATGTAGAAGAATCAAGCGAAAGAGAGAGAGAGAGAGAAAGAGAGAAATTGAGAATAAGAGAGGATGAGAAATTGTTGACGGCAAGAATGTGCAAAATAAAAGGGAGTGATGTGCTATGAGTGTACTTGTACAACAGTATGTGGCTAGTAACAATCCCTGAGTAAAGAAATATAATGTACGGTTCGCGCCAAGAGATAGATCATCTATTCTGACTTATCTAAATATAATATTTTTATGAAGTGAAGATATCTGTATTTTTCTATCATCCTTATAAATGTATAAATCTTTCCTCACAGTACGCATTTAATGATCAATGAATCAATGATATATGACAAGTGGTTTTTTTTCAGTATATTTATTACTGTGTCAGAAGTGGACATAAGTTTCATGCATCGTGTTTTTGTTCTTATGAGATAATAAAAAGTTCCCATCTTTCATGAACGGTGTTAGGTTTATAATGAAATGTACAATGAAATTGCTTACACTTGTGTAAGTACTAGATGCAGCACATGACGAATTTATACATAGCTCTTACCATTCAAAGAAATAGAGTTAAACACAGGAGTAAAATAACAATAGCATCCGAAATATAATCACGTATTCACATTTCATAAAAATCTACATATATAAATGTGTTTAAATGCACATCAGAGATATATATGATAATTTACATAAATTACATATATTACATTCATGATTTATAAAGGATAATTAAGGAACGAAGGGAAAAAAAAAATATAAAAAAAAATTATTATGGAAAAAAAGTAATAAAAAAATAAAAATTATGGAAAAATTTTTTATTTATGATGGACATTTATATGTCGAATATGTTTCAGAAATTGTTAATCATTATTGACATTAACACAATAATTGTAAATATTACATCATTGATGTAAGTCTATCGCTGCAAGTTCTTTCCCCATCTTCCATATGTTTTTTTTTTTTTAATATAAATTAAATCGCCTAATATAAATTGGACAAATGTAACATTCTGGGAAATATTCTGACGAAAATTCCTTATGTTGTCATCTCTTTTCTTGTCACAGAATATTTACAACTATTTATCGAGAAATTGTCATTATATATCGAAGATTTTATTCATGTAATGTTAATTTCACTGTAAACCAAGATTGGAAGTATTGAACTGTCTTATATTTTTAACTAAATTTCACAGCTTTTTAGCATGTGTGCAGTCTTGATTCCAGTTTATCTGAAAAGCACATATGAAAATAGATTACATTTCATTCTACAATAAAAGAATATACCAAAAGTAAGAGTTGCATTATCAAAGATGTCTGGCTTATATTAGACGCTATGATCAGAAAAATATCACAGCGAGAATCTGCTTGCCAATTCAATCTAACATGTTTGTGCAGTGGCAAACACAAAAAAATGTGTTGGTCACGAATTTCACATGTATATTATATTTCTAATTTTTATTTTTCAATTTTTTTGTTGAAATATATTAATTTTTAGCACATATATAAATGAAAGCTTCAATACAAATCTAACATTAATACATATTATAATAAATACAAGAAACAATAAATGAGGGTATGACTCACAAAATTTGTCCATTTTATTGAATATCTAAGAATTACTTAGAACTTTTCTTCTTCAAGACCATGCTTGAAGAACATGAGTACAGGCACAGACTCGCCGTCGATCTCACGGTACTCCATGAGACCCACGATGCCATCAATGTCCATTGAAACTCCAGTGAAAAATTGCAACTCCTTGAAACGACCTAAAATATCTTTCATAACTTTGTTCATGTTGGTTTTAAAAACCTCTACTTGATCAGGTGATTCCTCTTCTAGCCTTGCTACTAGCCTACAAAAAAAGAAAAGTGTACATATATTACAAACAACTTATACATATGTGTATATATTGTGTATATATTTCATATATAAAATTTCATTTAGGTAAAAAATAATAAAATTGTATTCTTTTATTAATTTTTTTACTATTTTTGATTACTCTTTCACTATTTTTTCTCTTTAAAAACTTGTTATAATGATCATAAAATAGCTGAATATTTAATGTCTGTATAAGAGGTTCAATGAGTCATATTGCTTAGATTCATCATTAAGTGACTAAACTCTAATAGTTTCTTATCTTTATGATAACTCTAATAGTTTCTAATCTTTATGATAATAAATATAAATATATTTACTTTAATAATATACAAAAGATTATATATTTTAAAATCTACAATGATAACACTTTTTATTTAATTGCAAAAACCTAATTGCATAAATTTTAAAAATTTATAGCATTTAAAAAAGAAACTTACTTCTTCATATAATCCTTGAGGTACAAGGTGTAAGATTTCTTATCTCCAAAGGCAAATGTTTCTTGAAGTCGGTGATTCAATACAACATCAACACCAGACTCTACTACTTCATCAGTGCCTTCATCAGCCTCTTCTGCAGAGGGATTAAAACCGGCGATATTAACTTCACCTGATTTACGAGAGATCAACTGAAAAATAGTGTACATATTCATTACATAATTCTTCTGTACAAAAAAAAGTACTTTGTAAATATATGTCTAAATATATACTTTGCCATATACTTCATACAGCACATCATCCACTAGCTTGATTTTATAAGTATCGGAGAACATTTCATCTCCTAAAAACATATATACAAAATATTATAATACTATATAGATTTATGTGATATAGATTACTTTATGTAGATTTATGGAGTTATTATTTTATGTAAGCACTAGAATTTAAAATCTTATATTGATAAAAATGGCACATTACTCTTGCAACCATAAGATTCATTAAGAACATATGGAAAGGTTAGGAAAATTTCATAGTCATATATCTATGACTCTCAAAAAATCTAAACCATTATAGTATAATAATTGTGCTAATTTATCATGAAATATCAAAACTATGTATAATCCCATTCAGAAATAGTCTGGAAATATCTTTCGAAACTCGAAAACGTTCGAATCTCATTCTTTGCTCGCATTTATCACATTTCTACTTGGAAAATAAAAAATAGCTGGCTTATATGATTGCAAGAACATTTTATCGTTTACTCACCGGTGAAAAGATCCTTGTAAATCCTCATTGTGGAAGATGGAGAAAGATATAATTACAGCTAAAACTAAATAAGACACGGTCACCCAACGGAGCGTACCGGAAAAGAAGGAGATTCAGCGAGTGTCTCAGAATGTATGTGCCAACTTGAGCCCGTGAAATTTTCCCTGAAGAACATCTAAGCTTTAGTACACCATGAAATCTAAAGAGTGCTAGATAGGATTCCATTGAACTCTATATTGAGTAAAGTAACATGTAATTGACCAATCAGAACAAGGAAATTTTTCATCTTGATTGGTCAATTGAATGCTACTCTATTCCAAGTAGTAAAATAGCGTATTCGATTTGTTGACTCTACCCGATTTTGGATCGAGTCGAGTCAGATCTCAAGTTCGATTTGAAACTCAATAACTCTAAACTATCATAGCGGAAAGCGGTTTATGATTGGTTTCGTGATTCATAACCTTCATCAAAGAGTCTTTAACATTATTCTTGATCATCATCATCAAAGAAATATAAGTTTATATTATATAAAATAAAAAGAAGAATAAGTAGTAATAACGAAAATATGATAAATAATTTATTTATATATTAATTATATATACATACATACATATATATATATATATATATATATATATATATATATACATATTGTGTTTATTCCATGTTTGTTCTTTTTGAATTATAAAAATATTCACAAGTTCTGCACAAAAACGTTTCTTCAATATTATATTACATTTTTTATTATCTTATTAATAAATAATGACTTTTCTATATACTGCCATAAACACACAAAAATAGTAAAGATGGTTTTAACAATTTTGTATATTTCATCATTTTTCGAAAATGAATGAAAAAAGTTTTTCTGTTCACAAATTACAAGATATAAATATTATGTAAAAAAAAAAAAAAAAACATTTAGAAGAAATAATACATACAAAGTGAGAAATATACATGGAAAAAAAATATCTTAGAATAAAAATTTCGCGTGTATTTTTATGCGTTTAATACTACACATATGATTTCATAACACAAAATATCCAAAAAAATTATTAAGTTTATATAGATGTTGTTACTGATAGAAAGTCATTTGTCGATGAAATATCCTTATAATAAATATATGTCATGTTGCGTCTTGTCTTTTTTTTTTTTGTTGGTGAATGTCTATAGTCACATATATCATAATATGAATCAAGCAATGCAACATTGCATCGTTTAAATAAAACGCATTAAATAAAGCTATGTAAATTACTGGAGTTTGGTCGTATTTCTATTGGGGGATGTCTTTACTTTGTCGCTTCCTCAATGTCATTGTATATTGCGACGGCGTTCCTGTTTTCTTGTTTAGATGAGTGCACATACGCTATATAAAAAGAAAATCGTGCATGATTTCTCTAAAAATATATGATAGAAACTTCATTTTTGTTTATAAATTAATTTTAATTTACCTTTTGCGGAGATACGTCTTGCTCTTTTTCGCTAGAATCGGTCAACGAGAACGTCAAATTTTGTTTTACATATCGTTTGCCATTAATCCGGGATTTTCGAGATTTATGCGATTTGTACGATTTCTTTGTGTTATTTGCAGCTTTAGTCTTATATGACTTATTAGAAGATTGACTTTTCTCAATAACGAGGGTCTAAATTAAAAATAATCCATACATTTTTTAATAATTTATATTAAGAAAATTTTTTGTAGTTGGTGAGATTTATATAATTAAACTTACTTCATTTTTACTTGAATTAGAAATTTCATTCGATTTGAATAGTTTTTGTTCCTTTGATACATTCTTGGAGTTTGCTTCCTGCTTCTTTGTTTTTTTAGGACTCTATATTTCGCATAATATAAAACAAATGTGTACATTTGTAGTAAATAAGAATTCATGAATTATGAGAAATCATTGAAACATTTTTATAATTATATTATAATTTACCAATTTTTTAGTTTCTTTTATAGCTTCTTTTGAAGTTTCAGTTGTTGAAACTAATGATGATTCCTGTGAATTGCCCGGGTTATAAACTAGATTGTTATCTTTCACAGTTATACGTTCACCTGTATAGAAAATAATACTATTAAGTCTTTTAAGTAGAAAGTTATCTATTTTTTATTCAGTGAAAAAATTGATCTATTCTATTTCTATGTTTTAATTTTATTATTTATTTATTCTTTCTTCTTCCCCTTCTCTTTCCTCTCACCTGTCCAATAAGACAAAGGAGGTACAATTCTACGACCTCTCGAACTAACAGATGTATTCAGCAAGTCCATGGATGTACTATTAAGTTTCTCACTTATTTTTTGTATTTTATCTAAAAATAAAAATTTTCTCGTAGAGAACATGTAATCTTAATTAATACTTATAAAAAATAAAAAAAAAATATATTAAGAAAATCGCTTAAATACAGTTTTGCAACATTTTCCAAGTCAAACAAAATTGTTCGATATTCGCAGGACATCCGTTACGACATTGATTTACAAGTTCTTTCGGAATAACTAAAAAATACAAAATAAAAATTATTAAAATTGACAAATATTTATGATATAACGCATTATTGTTACCAGATTTTGGATACTCTACCATGCTCATTGTCATTCAAGCATCCAACAAGCTCATAGAATTCGTGATTCACTGTTTCGATCAGTGTAGCTGATAATCGCTTCAATACAATATCAGTCGTAAATTTTCTCTGCATGACATGACCAAGTTCACTATAAATAAGAGAGAAATACAATTTCATATTGTTATATAATTATCCCCAAAAAAATTTGAAAGTGAACATGTCATTTTGTATTGAAAAGAAATCTGTGAAGAAAAATTTGAGAATGCAAAAAAATTTGTCATTTAAAACACTATTTCAAAACAAAATACGGGAATTAATTATCCATTTTTTTATATCATTTGTGTTATTAACAAAATTAATAAAATTTAAAAGTACTCACTTGAGCAATTTTCCTTCAAATATCAAGCCTAATTCAGATTTCGATTTCGCATAATATATTACTTTCGGCATCCATGCGCTCAGCACTTTAGAATTATTTTTAATTTCAAGCTTATTGCTTTTAGATTGTTCTGTTGCTGCATTTGTCAAATTAGTGGAATTTATATTCGATTCATTTTTCTTGTTCGTTGTTAGATAGATCTTTTTTTTATTGTTGGCTTTTTCGATCTCTATCGTTTTCGAATGAGAATCATTTGCGATAATTTCTTTTGTTGTAGCGATTGACGTTTTCGATACTAATTTGTTTTTGCAAATCTCTTCCAATGGCTGAATATTGAAGTATTGTTTGTCTTTTTCAGTTTCTACAATATGCACATCCAAAGGTTGTAATTGTTCTGACTTAGAATCTGCTTCTTTTATTTTTAACTTCAGATTTACCGGCTTCAAACTGGTTATGTTAGTTTTGGATTTTTTCATCGCAATCTCGTTTTTTGATTGTCCGATATATTCTCTATGTGATGCTTGAAAGATGAAAGGTTTTTTGGAGAAGTTATTATTACTCTCGCTACTGATCACAATATCTTGATCCAGATTAGAATGCAAAGCTACCATATTTTCATCTGTTTTCCGCGTACTTGTGCTTATAATTTCAACATCAATGTCAGAATTGGAAGCGTAATCGATATCTGCAATAAATTGCGAATGTGCATTTTTTTCAACTTTGTGCGAAATTTCCTGTTCCTTTATAGAGGCATTCAAGTTAATTTTTTGTGTCTGAAAAGGATTGAATGATTGTTTATTTTGTATTGCAGGGTTGTTTGTATCATATACATCGAAATTATTCCTCATCAGATGGCTATTAAAAGAATCTTCTTGTGATCTTTGAGCAATGTTTTTTATTTTATGATATTTTGCCATATCTATTTCATCTTGGACTTGATCTTCCGTGATACTAATACAAGATTCATCAGAAAGTAAACTCTTTTTAGCCATTTTGTTAGCCATTGGAATCATCGTGGGAGCAGATTCAAACTCATATTCGATTCCTTTGATATTGCGTGAATTTGCTGATTTCTTCCTTATTTTATGTTTATATATTTTTCTGGATGCTTTTCTGCTATGTAAAACTCGTTCAATCGATATTTTAGGTACACCTACATAAGTCAGGCTCTCTGATTCATCCGAGTCATTGTTACCATCATATTTTGGCTTAACATTTATTGGATTCGATAACTGAGTAAGATTAGAATCATTATTTATACTTCTATCTCTTAGATTGATGGAGTTCCTGTAATTTTTCCCTTTTTCCTTTAGTTCATTTTCAAACTTGTTATCTGTATGATTGTTATCACATGCAAGATTCGCTTGCAGCATTTCCTGTTTGCATGATGTTTCATGATTCGCAGAAATCGCTGAGTTATAATCACATTCTGATTTCGTTCTATAATATTCTGTATAGTCCAAGCAATTAAACAGCTCAATAACTTTGTCGATATACTTTGGAGAACAATTTCTGTCTGCCAAATTGTCAATAATTATTTTCAATTTATCCTCGTGAATGATATCTTTTAATTTATTCATTCCCCTAAAACTGTATACTGGATTTACATTCAATTCAGTATTTTGTTCATTATCCATATCACATGTTGATTTCATGTTCTTTGTTTGCACAATTGGAATTATATCTTTTTGGGAAATAAGAGGTTTTACAAGTGAAGTGTTTTCCTTACAGTTTTGGAAACTGTGAGTGGAACAATTATATTTTCTTTTCTTTTTTGAAGATTTCATTTGATCATTTTCACTTGGATTTCCAAACTTATTGCTAGAATATTTAAATGATTCACAAGGTTCCTTAAAAATATCCTTTTCATTTTTTGTGCATATATAAGTCAATTCTGTTAATTCACTTTTTAAGTCATCATCACTATCAGTGATAGGAGTAGGCCAACGAAATGTCACTGGACATCCTTGGCTGAGATATGTTCTCCATATCTGATAAACATTCTCCCAATCATCAGGAAAACCATTATAAAATTTTCCGCGAATATAATCCGGTAATACTATATAAAAAAAATATAAATCATTAATATGTAACATATACATATATATGTATTAAAATAAATTTTAATAATTACCATTTCTTTCATCAACAATATTTCCTTCAAGATTATATTTATATTTATATTTTGACTCAACACATGTCGCATTGTATCTCCTTATGACTGGTTTGCTATATGCAACTCTTCCACTGGTAACCAAAATGCTATGTTAATTTAATAAAAGATGTTAATGCTCAAATTAATAAAATATGTATTATATATTTACCATTCTAATGTTCCTTTAATTATTAATTCATAATTATCATTCAGCATAACTCTCCATCTTGAAAATGATCTGTTAACCCTTTGAGGATCAATGGCAGCTATTGTTGGTGCAACAAAAGGATATGGATATTCTTTGCTAGTATTTGTATTAGCAGATATATGACTAGCAGCACTCAATGAAAAAGTATTTACTGTAGAAGACTGAACAGATCTATTAAGCGGATTTGACACTACTGTTTTGCAATTCGGCAATGTAGGAACATTGTCTTGTGTTTGTTTGGAAATACGATAAACTGTGTTTTTCATTGGAGGTGGCATAACAAGTCGATCATTGCAATCATCCTGTTTAACGCTGGACGTAGCCATTATTTCTCGGTTGGTTTTACAATTCCTCTTTGTCGAACATAAGTTTCTCAGATTATTACTGGAAGCCAAGACTTCGCTCTTAACCGAAGTATGTAATGATGGAGTCACGTAACTGGAATTCATACTATCCACATTGATGCTGGAAATGCTGGAGCTAGCTATCGCAGGAGGCAACATTTCTTTCTTATTTACACTCTTGCTATGTGTCTTTTTCAGTATAGCTAGTTTCAAGGAGCGCTCTAGTTTTTTGAAACGTTCGTTTGTTTGAAAATCCTCAAATGTAACCTGTGAAAATTTAAGATGCATTTTATAAATTTATTTACTATTTTGTACAATTACAAGATGTAATGATACATTAAGATTAAGACATATATCTCTTGTATTTTTTAAGTTATACTCGTATATATACCTCAGCACTGTTGGCCATAACATTAATAAAATATACCGGTCGCGTTTGTTTTGATGCTGTAAATGCCGAAAGTGTTTGATCAATTAATAATAATATATATATATATATATATATATAACAATTAATAATATATATAATAATATAATAATACTAATATACTAATTACCTCGAATAATAACTGAATGCTTCTCTACTGAACGCGCCAAAAAGTGTGTTCAGAAGATGCCACCCAACAACTGTTGGGTAGAAATCGAACGTGATTGGTTCTTATTTTTAAAACCAACAAATCAACGTCGAGTGTTGATAAGACAATTATTCTCAACGGTTGTATTTCCTGAACGCACTCACGGATATACACTAGATCCTCATACTCATATGGGCTTTGTTTATGCAACATTTTCGTTTTTGACTTGGACTCAGACACGAGCAAGACACTACCGACTACTGACCACTGATGGCGATGGCACATGGCACTGACAGATGCCAGATTCGAGATGCGCAACATGCCAAATCGTGATAGAGGGAATAACAGTAGAAAATTGTGATATGCGATTTTCTACTGTTATTACTTGTATTGTTATCCCCTTTATAACAGTTTGGCGTGTTGTGCGTTGTGTATTGTGCGTCGTGCCGGTCGTGCATCGTGCGCTCCGAATCTGGTATTACATCTTGTACGAGAAGCGAAGGAATCTTTTTTTCTGAGAGATACCGAAATTTAAAAATATAAAGCATATCAGGAGCTGGCCTTTTTTAGACTACAGCGTCTGCATTTATTTTTTCTATAGATATTGTAAATCAAATATTGTTGACATGGAAAATGATAGAAAGAAGACAAATGCCGACTGTTTGATCGGTGACGCGGCGAATAAGATTAATAAAATGACAATTATTGACGCTGAAAGTAAAAATACGGTAAAAGCGATGCCGAAAATTTCGGAGAAGATTAACGCCAAAGTAGAGGTATATCGTATATATATATATATTTCGTTTTCGTGAAAAAATAAAATTTAATCTTTTATATACCATGTTGAAAAATCGCATCTTGACAAAAAAAAAGCGGCATAGGAAGTAATGATCAAAGATGAGTATCAATATATTAATATATTTTAAAGTATTAATACATTTTATACTTAAATATCTTTTAATTTAAGGTCAGTAAAACTGTTTCTATGGACAATGCGAGCAAAAAAGCAGAAGAAAAACCACCTGCAGAACTTTTGAAAAAAATCAAGGATCAAGTAGAGGTATATATTTGTATTAATTCTATTTTTTTGTAAGAAAAAAAATTGTAATAGTCTATAAAAATAACATTTATAAAAAAGAACATAATGAATAAATATTAATGTGTTTCATAATTCTATTTTTTTGTTTTCTTTCACAGTATTATTTTGGTAATGTAAATATGCAGAAAGATAAATTTCTCATTGAACAAATAAAACTAGACGCAGGTTGGATTCCCATGACTGTTATGTTAAAGTTCAGGATGTTAGCTAATTTTAGCAGAAATGTTGATGTAATTTTGAAGGCTCTGGAGAATAGCAATCTCATAGAGATTTCTAAAGATAGAAAGAAGATACGGCGATCGCCTAATTATCCTTTACCTGAATATAATGAGGAATGTAGAAAAGCTCAAGAAGCCAGAACAATTTATGTTACTGGATTCCCATTAAATTCAAATATTGATAAGCTAAAAGCGTTTTTTGAATCATATCAGCCATTTGAAAGAATTATGGTAAGTATGTTTATTTACAATAGATTACTTCAAGATTTGATAATAAGGAATCATGTGGATGTGGATATAAGAATAAATATTAGAAATTATTATTAATTATATAGTATAAATTTTCAAACATAATTATCTTGTTTTACAGATGAAAAAGTATCAAGATCATCAAGATAAAATTTTTAAATTTGCAGGAGCTGCTTTTGTACAGTTTGAAACTTTGGATGGTGCAAAAGCTTTTATGAATGTAAAATCTATAAAATATGAAGGTACCGAAATAATAAGAAAATGGGCGTAAGTAAAAATATATAGATGGAATTATTTATATATATTATATTTTTAGTTATATAATACATTTGTACTTATGTATTACTTTTTCAGAATTAAGAGGAGATAAGAGGTTTCATAAGTGAAGTGTTTTTCTTACAGTCGGAAATTGTGAATGGAACAGTTATATTTTTTTTTCTTATTTGAAGATTTGTTGCTTGGTTCTTGAAAATAATTCATAAGTTTCTTTAAAAATATCTTTTTATTTTTTGTGCATAAGTCAATTCTGTTAATTTACTTTTAAGGTATTATTACTATCAGTAATAGGAGCAGGTCAACAAAATGTCACTGTATATCCAAGGTCTAAACATGTTCATATCTGATAAACATTCTCCCAATTGTAAGGAAAACTGTTATGAACTTTTCCGCGAGTATAATCCAGTAATACTGTGTAAAAAAAATATGTTATTAATATATGAAGTATATAGATTAAAATAAATTTTTTAAATAATTCTTTTATCAACAATAAGTTTTGTATTATATAATTACAAAGATGCAATGATACATTAAGATTGAGAACAAATATCTATTTTTAAAGTTATACTTGTGTATGTATCCTTATCATTATTAGCCAAAATACCGATCCATGTATATTGGCTGTGTTCATTTTGATGCTGCAAATGCTGAAAACGTTTGTTCAATTAATAATATATATACTATATATATTAATGATAATATATATAATAATGATACTAATATACAAATTGCATTAAATTTTAGTTTTCTTTCCCCTGATTAGTCACATTCAAATTTTTCAATTTTTAATGCTTAGGGCCCGATTTTTGCACAAGCGCGTAACCATAAGAGAATTTATTTATTATTCCATTTCTTTATGCATATGCTTATGGATCAATCAATTTCCTTAGGCCTATTCTACAATAAGTTGTTTGTTATCTACAATAAGTTAATTGTTAGTCGTAAGCAAATTGACCAACCACAATCGATTATTCCAAATGTATTTTCAGAATAATTGACTGTGGAATAGGTTTTATAGTTATTATAAGGTTTTTCTCCTGGTTATACGCTTATGCAAAAGTTTGTGTTCCTGCCTTTAGTTTGATTGGTCTGATACGGACTTTAAATCCCATCTACAATAGATGTAGTTATCTCTAGGTGTAGTAAGCTCGTAAAGAAATTACCAACAATTTATTATTCTTTTCATATTTGACTGTGATTGATCAATTTCTTATGTCTTAAGGCGTTACATCTATTATAGGTCCGGATTTATGCGTGCTAAATAGCAAGGTGCTAGCCAATAAACCTTTCGCTTTTACGATCAAACTATCAATCGATTGGCTAACGATTGGCGTCGTCGCATCCTATGTACAATAGCCCTTATAATAACACGGGCCACGGGCTTTCTACGCATCATTTCCGTTTTCGACTTGGAATCGAGTAGGTTTGAGCAAAACACGTGTGCGAGACGAAAAGGGATCTTTTGGATCTTTTTCTTCGAGAAATACCGGAATTTAAGAATATAAAGCGTATCTGGAGTTGATCTTTTTGAGATTACATCGTCTGCATTCTATATTTCTATAGAGATCAAATATTATTAACATGGAAAACGGTAAAGAGGAAACAAGTGCCGATTGTTTGAACGGGGACGCCGTCGAGGAGGTTAATAAAGTGCCGACTGTTGACGCTGAAAGTAAAAACGATGAAGTAAAATCGACCGCGGAAATTTCGGAGAATATTAACGCTGAAGTAGAGGTATGTATCATATATGGTTTTCGTTTGAAAATAATAAAATTTTTTTGTGTTGAAAAATCGCGTTTTGACTTTGATGCAAAAAAAAAAAAAAGAAAAAAAATATGACCATAGAAAATAATGACCAAAGGCGAGTACCAATGTTTTATACTTAAATATTTTTCAACTTAAGGTCGATAAAACTGTTGACGCTGCGGACAATGTGAGCAAAGAAGCTGAAGAAAAACCGTCTGCGGAACTTTTGAAAAAGATCAAGGAACAAATAGAGGTATATAAATATATAATATTTTTTTTATAAAAAAAAAGATTAATATATTTATAAGTTTATAAGAATAACATCTATAAAAAAAATAATGAACAAGTATCAGTGTTTCATACTTCTACTTTTTTCTTTTCTTTTATAGTATTACTTTGGTAATGTAAATATGCAGAGGGATAAATTTCTCATTGAACAAACAAAACTAGACGCAGGCTGGATTCCCATGACTGTTATGTTAAACTTCAAGATGTTAGCTCATCTTAGCAAAAATGTTGATGTAATTCTGAAGGCTCTGGAAAGTAGCGATCTCATAGAGATTTCTGAAGATAGGAAGAAGATACGGCGATCGCCAAATTATCCTTTACCAGAATATAATGAAGAATATAGAAAAGCTCAAGAGGCCAGAACAGTTTATGTTAAAGGATTCCCATTAACTTCAAATATTGATAAGCTAAAAGTATTTTTTGAACCATACAAACCATTTGAAACAATTGTGGTAAGTATATTTGTTTAAATTAGATTATTCGATAGATTTGATAATTAGGAATTGTATGGATATGAATATAAGAATGCATATTAGAAATTATTATAAATATATATAGATTTTTAAAAAAGATTATCTTGTTTTATAGATGAGGAAATATCAAGATCGTAAAGATAAAGTTTTTAAGTTCAAAGGTTCTGTTTTTGTACAATTTGAAACTTTGGATGATGCAAAAGCTTTCATGAATGTAGAATCTATAAAATATGAAGATACTGAATTAATAAGAAAATGGGCGTAAGTAAAAATATTTATGGAATTATTTATTTATATTATATATTTTATTGTATAATATGTATATTACTTGTATATGACTTTGATATAACATTTATAGTGCAAATTACAATGCAGAAAAAGCTCAAGAAAGGGAACAGAGGAAAAAGAAAGCAACTACTGTAAGTGTGGGAAAAAAAAAAAAGAAAAAATATATGTAATCTAATACAATAAATGCAAATTTATTTTAACTTTATTTTTTAAAATTGTGATTTTGTTTTACATGCTTAGGCAGGAAAAAAGGAAATTGAAGTTGATAAATCAGATCAGACAGCAGAAGCAGATAGTGTAGATACTAATATACCTACTAATACAGATAGTATAGATAATAAATTGCCAAAAGGTTCCATTATTTACTTTTCTGGTGTTTCTAAGATATGTACAAGGGAAGATATAAAAGAATCTTTAAATAAATTTGATGTTGATATCGCATATATTGATTTTCGAAGAGGAGATACAGAAGGATGGGTACGTCTGCAAAGAGAAAATGCTGCAAAATCTTTGTTAGAAAAGACAAAAGAAGGAAAGGTGAGAAATTACTAAAATTTTTTTGGATTATGCTTTTAGAATTACAATAATCGAGTGTAATTGAATTATATTCCAAGGTGCTAATTAACGAAGTTGAGGTTACTTGCAAAGTTCTTGAAGGTGAGGAGGAGGACAAGTATCTGACAAAAACATTGGAAGAGATGGCAGCGTCGAAAAAGAAATTTAGCAAGGGGAAACGAAGCGGAAAGAAAGGTAAAAATCATTTAATTTTGAAAATATTACAATTTTATCGACTTTAATATGTATTAATGATGCTACTGCCATGCTAATACTGAGAAATCAAATATTTGGATTTCGCTGAGTTAAACTCAAACGACTGAATTTTCTATATAATAATAAAAAAATAATGTCACTATAAAAAGAAATAGATATTAGCTATTATATGTTCAAAGGACGTAACGCACGAGGAGCAAAAAGGAGAAATAATAGTCCCACTCCTAATGCAGTTCCAGCCAAGAAAGTGGCTCTTGAGTAAGATGGATTCATTGGACTTACAAGGCATATAATGTATATTACACTGTATTTTCAATATATTGACAAGTTGTATAGAAGAGAAACAATGAATTATGGGTAACATACTTTATTACATTTAGAAATTATTAGAAGCTGATTTAATATCTAAGTTTTCTTTTCTTTATTCATTATATTTTCCCTCGATGTGATATAAGATACTTTGAAAATAAATTTGTCTATATTTGTTACATAACATTCATTCAATTAATACTTCACCTCGATTGAAAGTTCAACAGATGATATGATTGATAGGTAAAAATCGCGTGTATCTTTATAAATTGGCATTTATTGTTGTACAGTGAAATTTACAAATTGATTTTCTAAACTATAACACGCATTTAAATTTCACTGCCGTTTTATATGTCGATACTATCATAACACAAGTATCACAACGTGTTGTCAAATATCAGACCATTCGCGAATAATTACTTTGAAAAATTACACATAATAACGTACATACGTACTTAAAATTATTGTGTAATCGACAATACGATCGATTTTACGCGACACCAAGTCTGTGTGCATATTACACTACATGGTACTCTTAATTACAAATTTATGTTCTCTTAATTGTATCGATACATATGTATAATTTTATGCCGAGAAAGTCGTGATCGATTAAATGATTCTTATTACTTTAGACAGTCTCTTGATTTTTAACGATCTTGAAACTCGGGACATTCTAAAATGGAAAAGATTGTGAGTCTTTTCCATACAGGATATATAACATTTGAATTGCGTTAGAAAATTCAGTTCTCATAAAGCGTTATCATTATATAAATGAATTTCAAGGTCATGATTTTACCATAGTTTCCATAATTAAAATATAAATGAGATACAAACTTGTCATTTAGAAATTTTTATGCGAGTAAAAATTTATCAATGATTGCGTCTGTAATATTTTTTATTTTTTGCATTTGGACCGAATTTTTCTCATACTCTATTATAATATTATATTAACATCCGTCGCATGATATATCCTGAAAACATTTTATTTTTCCGCGCAAATCATTTCAGATGCGCACAAAATGATAAAGGTGACTCTCAAAACTTAACATCTCTAAAGTCTGACGATGTGTACCGTCAGAATCAGGTCATGAATATTAATTCGAGATTAAAGACTCTTTACAAAGAACAAAATGTATCTCTGCAAACACGAGTGCGATCACGTCCTTTAGGATACTTGGTCGTGGAAGGGGGAGAGTTCTATACAATCTTTGATAATTTTAACTTTACTTTAAGAGAAATTACTTTTTTTTTGGTTTCATTATTACATTTTTGAGCATATTTTATCTCAGCAATAATCTCGATTCGGAAAGGCCGCATACAAAGGACTTATTAATATTGTTTATCAACAGAAGCTTTCGTATCAACATATTTGTATATCTCTACCTTTATAAACAATTTCAATTTAAAATTAAATAAAAAATTTTTCAACAATTTTAACTTTTTCTTAAAATAAAAAATTTTGCAAGCAATTCATGAAAGACTTTTAGTTAAGAATTAAGATATAAAACAATTATATAACTGTATATAATATAATTAAATCAATGATTTTAAAGTTTCAGAAATAATTTCAAATTTTAAATAATATGAACCTATTAATATCTCAATTTATTTTGATATTAATATTTCAACAATACTTGTTAATTTAATTTGTATACAATTTTCTATAATTGTCAGATAGATTCTGGAGGTTCGCGTGCAAAAAACGTAAGAAAGAAAACTATGTTTCACGAGCGTCTATATATTTTTATTGATATCAGAAATTCTTTAGTCGCAATTTCAATAATCGCGATTGTTATTCACTCTATCAGAAGAACACTCAGCAGATGATCGAATCTGGCCATTTGAAAATCATGCTATTCCGGTCATTTGAAAATCGTTCTACAGCTTCCATATTCGGTGATTTCTCAGCTAGAGAATTGCGTGTCTTTTGCTCGAGTAATTTTCGCGATATTTAATAGGAAATCTATTTCTCTTTGGCCTTTGGTCAAAAGGTGCAACTGGCGCTGTTGCAATCTTATGCAAGCGAGTAATACAAGAATGATACTTGTAGTTATATATATATATATATATATATATATAGGGGTCGAATTTTCGTCTTGCTCGTGTATATATCGGATAAGGGATGAGCGTCCGATCCGTTTGATCCGTTTGGAATCGAGTGTCTCTTCCTTCCAATCGATGCTTCACAAAGCAGTCGAGATGAGGAGGTATGCGATGGTACGCGAATCGTGTACGTGACTTTGGTATTCCGATCGTTTCGAGAGCGAGACTCGAAGTCACGGAAATGAATGTGCACCGATCTATGCACCAGTATTCTTATACGCGTAATTGCTTTTTAGCAGAGATATTCTCGAATCTCTGTGCGCTATAAAATTCAATTATAGCGTCTCGTCCGTTACAAATCCAAGCGTTCTTTGTGATATCGAAGATATCGATACGTTGCCCTTTACGTACGGTAATGATATATTTAAGGCCACCTAAATTTTCCGCGATCTTTAAAAGAGAATTAGAACTTTTTTATATTCCGAATTGAATGGCTAGTGAGTGTATATCATCTTCAGTTACAACAAAAATTCCTCGAAGGATATTTTTTTGAGCGTTTCAAGTATATATACTTAATATGGCTACACGAATTATGATGTTTATTTTAGAAATCGTTCAATATTTTTCTAAAACAAGACAGCAACCCAGAAAAAAATCCTTATATAATCAAATATCTAATTATATATATATATATATATATATATATGTTTTCTTTTTCTTATGTAATCTCTGTCCGTATATACGGGAAAAATAATTTAAAGAATAATTTTCACATTATTCTTTTCAGAAAAAGTGAATTTTGAAAAATAATTAAAAAAAAATTGTAATAAATAATAAGAAAAAAAAAATAAATATGTTTATATTTGATTATAACATGGATTTTTTTTCTCGGGTAATAGAGAGAACGCCGTCTGCTTATAGATAGCAACTACATAATTATAATCCATGTCTTGTATCAGTCATAACAAGCATCAGTACAATCTTACGTTTCCTCTAATAGAAACAACATCAGTACTAATGTCTTGTAAGGTAGTAGACAGTGTCAGTCGCACTTTAATGATAATAGTCCAGTAGTGCTATCGCGTTATAGTCAGCCATGTCGCGCACTGCACTGCAAGTAATAAAAGTCGGTAATAATATCGACAATTTTCAATAATAATATCCATTACAGTCAGACACATAATTCCAATCATATGTTAAGTAAAGAAATCAAGATTCACACGTAATATTGCAAAAGATTTCATTCCATAAAAGTTCTTTCGCTGATTCGCGAATTGCACTCGCGTAATCGTGATAAATGAGACATTTCTTTCACCAAGTCAGGCCAAGTCATCCGTTCACCTTCGCTATTAAAATGAGAAAACATCGTTCAAAATCTGGACTCTGCTGCGGTGGTCTCCGCGTCTACAAATGTCACTCGTTTCGTTCGCGCGTTGCCCTCGAGGGGCAACCCCTAATGCTATACGGATATCTCTTGTATCTGCACGCGTTTCTTGATAGTGTTAGTATTACCGGCAGTGGTGCTAAGTGAGCTGGTGGTCCTGGCGGGCGGTTTTGGCGGAATAGAGTCTTTGCTGGTCCCATGACCGGATCCTCTCGGCTCCTTTCTGTTCGACTGCTCCGGGCTGCCCTGAGACTGCGCGAGCTGTTGCAACTGTTGCTGCTGTTCCTGGATGGAGGGACTTCTCGCGAGGGTAGTATACGAGGGTGGCGGCTCTTGAGCGGGCCGCGAACTCTCAGAAGGCTTTATGGACGTTCTTGTGGTCATCGGTAAGGACTCTTGTCCGTTTGGTCTACAGTCCATGGCGGCGCGTTTCTTGTCGCGATCACGCTGATAGTAGATTCCGGCAAAGATTAGCATGTTTAACACGAGAAGAATGCAGCCGACACCCACGGTGATCGCTAGGGCAGTAGTGGTGCTATAATAATGACGAGATGCCAGTCTCTGCAATAGCTCGGCATCGTCCTCAGAGTTGTCTAGGATCGTCTTGATGTCCTCGATGACGAGACTGTCCTCAAAGTCGGTGGACGTGCTGCAGGCAGTAGTCGAGGAAGCGCTCGTCCGCGTTGTGCCTGTCAACGGCAGCGGTGTATACCACTCATTCCGAACCGCTCCTGAATAAGGGAAGATATTCAACAAGTATATTAACTGAGAGAATCAAGAAAATCTATTTTTTTTTTATTTTGAAAAAAGCTGTGATTATACCTGCGTAATAATGATCGCCGCGTTCTCTAAAGTGATGATGCCGCATGGAAACGTCATCATCACCAGGACGATGAAGTTGCGGTATCAAGTTGAGCCACATGGCCATTTTATGGCCGCGATAATGGCTCTTCATTTTTGGCTTTAATGCTGAAATAAATATTGGATAGTATTAAAGAGTATGTTCTCTTGCTCTTTTTATGCTTACCAAAATTTATCAAGAGATATAATTGTTATGTATTAATTAATTATGAATATGTATTTAACAATTTATATTATATTATAAACAATAATCGTTACAATCATAAACAAATTATGATTATTAATCTGGAAAATCTGCTTGCGCTCCAATCATTTTTTGTCACATTTTTTCATTTATTATTTAAATCTCCTAAACTATTGGTATAATATTTTTTCTTTTACATATATTTTTTTTACGTAAAATTTAATACACTTGTAACAGTCGGTCTAAATGACTCGCATAATTTTTATTCCCTCTATTTTTCTCTCTCTTATCTATTTTTATTAAACTTCTTAAATTTATGAAAGATCAATGTAACAAACAATTGTTCTTGTTGATTATTATGTATCTTGAAATTATCAGAAAATGTTTTATGTTAATTTTTAATTTATAATATAATATATAATATGTATAATTTAATATAATATAATTTATAATATATGCAACATATAATGCATATAGCTTGATTAAAATAATCGAAGCATGCCTATTAAATTTCAGTTAATTTCATGCGCCTACTCTGCGCGAGTTAAATGAACATTAAAATATTCCTTTACATAATTATTCCTGGGGAATAGAACTCTTTATCCGCATTTTACTGAAGAAAAAATTCCACATTACACGCAATTAAACTCTTAAGAAAAACTTTTAAAAAGGCAGCCACAAGAGATACATGGCAGACAGAGTCCCCGGACTATACACAATCAAACTTGCAAAGAAACTTTTTAAAGCAAAGGGGAAAGGGAGAAAGAGAGAAAGGGAAATTTAAAAAAAACTCGCGATATTGCGAGATGCTATCCGCAACTGTAGAAGATTAAATTTAAAAATAAAAATAACGAAAATAAATCGAAGAATAATAGAGGGACAAAGAGAAACTCGCGTTTCTCATTGCAAGACTCACCTATCGTGAGATATTGCTGAGAGCCTGTCTCGTATTGTTCCCAAGTGAGACCGCGGAATCGCGTCTTCTCCTTCGGCGTGCCATAATCGACCGACTCGATTTTGTGCGGCTCATTCGGGTTACCGGTCTTGGCGAAATTGGTGAAGAAGGTGAGGACAGCCTCCGCAACGCCCTGGTCTTGTCGGGAATAATTTCGCGGGAAGAAGGCCCCGCCTGCCACCAGCGGTAGCCCGAAAATGTACGGTATGTCCTCCCCACGAACGCTCCCCAGACGCTGCAAGAAAGATTAATCCTTGTTCACAAGAAAATCACCCGATGCGGGTACAATCGCTAATAATTGCACACGATCAATTTTCCCCATACGCGGTTTTTCTACAAGAGAATGTGAGCTACTATATAAATATTTACTCGTACGCGTGATTTACATAATTTTTAATTCATAATAGTTGTTATGTAATATTATTGTCGGTTTAATTTGTAAATGCTGCATTTATTTATGATTAATAGAGCATTAATTAATTATTAGTTTACAATTACTAGAATTTATGTGTTTATTTAATAGAATTAACAATGAGATTGGCCGGGAATTACATTCGGTGTGTTTTTCTTTTTTAACGTGTGTATCGCATAATGTTCAACAGTAAAATTCATCATCGTATACTTGCGCCGCTTTATATTTTATTCTCAATTTCATTAAACATGCGCGCGAAATGCAAAAAGAAAAGAATGTCATCAAATGGCAGGCAATTAACAATTCAAATAAATTCGTTGCATTAGCATTCAGTGTTCTTGATATCACTTTCTTATCTCTCCTTAACGTAGCTTTTTCTGTCTCGGTATCTCTCGGCTACTTTGCTCTCTTTTTATAATCCAAAATAGCAAAGTAAATTCGTATGAAAATAACGCGACGACGCGTTCTAATTATGCTAGTAATATTCTCTAATGTGACATAGGAGCATTTTCGCGAGTGCAAACTTATTAAAGAAGGTATCTTTCGTACGATACTTAATTAAATTTTGTTTCGCACGCACGCACACACACACACACACACACACACACACACACACACACACACACACACACACACACATATATACACACACGCTGATGGTAACGTTGATATACTCTAAATCGCTTTGTTAACTATACTTCTCCGCTTCGTCGAGTCGGGATTAAATAACTTTTGGAGCAAATTTTTGTGTTTCTACACGTATCTCTAAAATGTTGCCTGGGAAAGATATTACGAGAGATTTCTGAAGCGCCTTCATCGCTACAGATTTTATATTCCTCTTAAATATAATATATATCGTAATATCGGAATATATATACCACAGTCTTCTTTTTTTCCTTTCTTTTCAATATTGAAAACGTCAATCTGTTTCTCCCCCGTCGCTCGGCAGCGAGCTTACAAATTAGCCGATATAACAATTTCTTTCTCACATCCTCCTTATATTATTATGCCAAGGGTGACAAATCTCTATCGTTCTCGAGACAAAATGCGAACACGGCGCGCCCAGGTCGCCCGAGGCGTTTTATTAAATCAGTGTCTTCATCGTGAAGTCATGGCCAGCGGTTACCAGCCCGGGTGTAGATCCAGAGCACTGAGCAGAGTGAGACGGATGAGCGTGCCACTAGGATGTAGGAAGATCGAGAGAGCGTGCCAGGAAGGGGTTGAACGGGTTGCTTCCTTAACTGAGAGTGCCGGCGGGCTACTAGGTGTCGAGGGCGAACGCGTTAGTCTCTCTTCGGCACGTCAAGTTAATGGAGTTAACTCAGACTTAAGCAGCGTCCCTGTCCTCTCTTCGTTCCATCCGTTTCACCAATAGTAGCTTACAAGCGACGCTACATCGTTTTAGCATGGAGAAAAATCGATGTCTCGAGAAATGAACTGTGTGTCGATAACGTTAAATTGTATAACTTTCCCCTTTGTAGCCCGCAGCAAATTTTTTCCTTTGAAAATCTTTCACATGTTTCTCTTTCTCAATCTTTTATCATAAGAGCCTAGTTTATTTTAGAAGGTAAAAAAATTGATTACTTTCTTTACATATTCTGAAAGTATAATGTCTGAAGAATGTTTTTTAAATATTATTAAAAAATTTACAAAATCGAATGGAATTATAAGACTTTAAATAGGATCTTTAAATGGCTTGCGAAACATGAAACGCATTTTTTTCAAAACACTGTTTTAAAAGTTTGTGTGATGGATATCTTGAAAACTAATAAATCAAATTAATTTTTTTTGT
Source organism: Cataglyphis hispanica (assembly GCF_021464435.1). Taxonomy (NCBI): domain Eukaryota; kingdom Metazoa; phylum Arthropoda; class Insecta; order Hymenoptera; family Formicidae; genus Cataglyphis; species Cataglyphis hispanica. Next base: position 204,576 of record NC_065966.1, on the reverse strand, counting down.
ATTGTAAAAGAATATTTTTTTGATACTTTTTGATATTAAATCTAACTAGAATTTAAAAAAATTAATAATTTCTGATCTCCAAGAAAGGAATAAATTTTAGCAAAATTTGAATTTAGTCTAATTTTAAAATGATATTACTTTGTTATTTTCTAATTTTCTCTAAATAAAATTAGATTCATAATATCGTACAAAGTGAAACCGAAACGAATTTATTCACATCAAGTAAAAAACACGAGAAGCAGCATATCACATCGTCATTTTTCAACACATTATGCACAAAGACTCGTATTGAACAAAATAAAATTAATTATTCAAGATTTAAAAATATTGACATATTATTTAAATATTAATAAAAATATATAAAACGTCAAAAAAATCAATTTTTAATGTTCTTTAAAAAAAAAAAGAAATTCTACAAGTTATTAATTTTTATCAATTTTTCATACTATTAGAGTATGAAAAAGTTAGAATAGACCGGGCTCTTATTTAATTATTATCTTCGTAATATAATCGTACTTGAAAAAAAATGTGTCGTAAAATACGTTATTTGGAAAAAAGTTGCTATGATCCTAAAATTTCTTGGCACATCACGCGGAAGAAACTTTGTAAAGTTTCAAAGTTTCCTTAGCCAAATGACAGCGAGTCATCGATTTACTTTACCTGCACGTAGCCGTTGTCCTTGGACTGATGATTGAAGTGATAAAAATACGTCTTGGCGCCTCGTCTGGCATGATAGAAGGCGATCCTCATGAGCGGCGCGACCGTATGACCGTCACTCAGTGCCTCCATAGTCGAGTCCCGTATTATGATGGGATGCAGCACCGGCTTATCCCAATCCGTGTACTCGTTCCTTACCGCCGAAAAGATCTCGTTCAGATGGTAGACGTAGGCATTGCGGATGAAGGTCCGCAGAATGCGATTACGGTGATCCTCTTCGAAGCCGTACTGGATGTCATTGGCATTGAAATCGAGGTTGGACTCGGTCGTAGAGACGCCTAGGATCAGCGGCACTTTGATAAATGCGTCGCTCGCACGCTCCATATCTAGACCTGGATCGGGATTGTTTTGGTCCACGGGCAGAACCGGCCCGATGCGAGGTACGAATCTGTAAAAGTATTACCCGGCATTTTGCATCACGGTGCGACGATAAATCGATACAACAAAGATGTTAGATCAATGAAGCGAGAGCTGTTACACAATTAGAAAATTTATGTTTTTTTGTTAAAAAAATATGCCAAAAATTTATGTGTTCAATATTTAACACATCGATACGTAAAGTTAACATATTGTTGTTATATCAATTCAACTTAATTTATTAAAACAATTGAAAAAAAAAATGTAAAAATTAATATGCACATATTTTTAATTTTATATAGATATATTTCGTATTATTAGCGACAGGATTTAGCTCTTAAAATTTACAAAAAGAAATGTTAATTTTATTCCACAATAGGAATGAAAGACTACGAACTGTCAATAACATTTTTCCAAGCTAATTTTATCATTATTATGTTGATTTTACACATAATTTAATTCAAATTACTATAAAGTTTGCGTTCATTTTATGTTGAAATATTAATATAGTATTAGTGTCATCATTTAAATATATTCACATTATATTAAATTAACACAAAAATTTGTGTGGACTGTTTGGGACATGCGATATATGTTAAATTTAAACCAAATTTTCCAACTGCATAGTTTCATCGCGATGCGACAATAATCTGATAATAATTTAGCGCGCGCTGTGATTATCCTGCAATTAATAATATATATAAATATATTCTCAAATGCGCCGCGAGAGATCTAATGTTAATAATGCGAATAACGTCGACGAAGTGTCTAATTTAGCTTAATTTCGACTTTTTAAATCCTCGTTTAATCTCTTTTTGCAGACGCAAAATGTAGCGATATATGTGTGGCATATTGAAATATTATTGACCGCGTTGTTTATTTGACAGTCCATCACATAATTCATCGAAGGGAGAAAAAGAGAATTGGGGGTCTATAAAATTATTATAAATTTGCAACGTAGTAGGTAATTGCAGCTCTATATTGGCAGACGTCATTTTTTTTCAACGTATCAATCATACCTCTTGAATTTTTTACAATCCAGCATTTTCCACTTTTCATCGAAACGCACAACTCCAATATTCAGGCGATGAATACGAATCCCGCGCAATATATATGGCAAAAGCGATTCCGCGATGCGCGAGGCAATATTTATTACATCGGCATGTGCTATCATAAATAAAAAGATGAAAAAGAGATATCAATTCGTTCCATCTGTACCAATTTCAAAATACATATTTTATTACTTTAACTTCCCCCGCGATCGGATAAAAAATTAAATTCGTCAGAGGTAGAATTATTCGCCCTGCTCTTTCTTCTCCGCCGACTCACCTGATTTCGGGAAGTTGCATGTCCATAAGAGTCTTCAATGGTACTCCCCGTAAGCAATCGGCTATGTCATCGTTCTCCTTAGTCGAGCAGCCCATCTGTTCGCCAATCTTTATCCTGAGATCATTCGGATCGTGTACCGAGGCCCAGGGACTTAGAGCCGAGCCGCTGGACATCACGACACGGTGAAATAATCCTGCGCAGAGAGACAGACGGTGGTTTTGGCTTTCACAGGACTCGCGGGATCTCTTTGCGGCACCAAACTCACATAATGTTCGCGTCGAAATGCGGCGGGATATCATCGGTTTCCGGCCGATTGAGCGGAAGCGACGAGTTGCCGACAGGAGCTCTGCCCCGGACCTCGAACGAACGGTTATTATCCTCGCATGGATAATTAGAGGCAGAGACGTAAATATGATCGTTTTGCCGTGCGCGATTAATGAACGATCGACAACTGTTACTGCGAGTTAAATTGTAAAGAAGAAATTTTCAACGTCCGATGAAAAGAAATTTCCTAGAAATTCCCTCGTGCACAATGAATATTGTACATCGATATTTTGACAATCGCTCGTATAACATTGGAAAATTACACGCCTTTCTATGGAAAATATGTGCTAATTAAAAAGGATATTGTGGAACCTAATTAATCTCGCTTTAATGAGCTGCATTTTATAACGTAGCATGAAAGGTTGTTTTCATGCGGTGCACATATAATATCGCGCTCCGATTTTCGAAAACCGGAAAATCATATTCGCCGGTAAACATTTATGCTATGATGCTAAAGTCGGTTATCGAACCGTCACCAGTTTCTTTATGAAAATCGCTGTTTCGAATGCAAACATCATGCACATCCTGCAGCGAGAAGAGAAATATTAGGCAATATGTATCCAACATAAACACATTCGCATATCGTTGATACGTGGTACAAATATTTTATGTACACTCCCTCGGCATTCTCATATATGTGTATACCTACACATATAGCCCGTACATTTAATTTTTCGAAAGTAATATTCGAGCAACGCTAGTGCGCGCTGGCCGGTATCTATTATTCTCGCTGCTACGTTTTTTATTATATCCATAGTTATGGAGGGAAAAAATCCCCGTCAAACGAACGAAGATTATTAAGCCGTCCAACATATTTCCTATTCTAGAACGCCATCATATCGAGTTCGTGGTTCGAATTTTGTAAAAAAATTTCGAAAAAATTCCTTCTCTAATTGTAAAAAATTGTGAAAAATTCTTCCTTGAAAATCTATATACTGTACAGACGAAATATTATTATTTCTCCATATTGATATTTATGGAGAGCACACGAGGGAGTTTCTTTGCCAACTATGCATACTTAGGTAACATCATCTCATTATATTAAGTCGACGGCTGGCGCGACATTATTCCGAAACAGCGAATCCGCGGATGCGTTTAACGCGGCGATTCCGCTGCCAAACGAGCCGTAAAACTGAGAAAGAAGTCGCGAAAGAAGGGAGCAGTGACCCGAGAGGGAGGAAAAGAAGAGGGGACGGATTTAATGTCGTCGTGTCATATGGCCACAGTTTCATTTCCCATGCGGCGATACATTCGCGTTGAGCGCGGTGACCCGAGGGTGCCCCTTTTGGCTGCTTTATCGCCATTATTATTAAGAGCTTGATATGTCGCCTGATGCGCGGTCCATCTTATCTCTGGAGGATTGCCAATGTTCCGCGATATGTAATACTATTCGTATATAGAGGGCAAACCGAAAGAAAATCACAAATATCTCATCAGTACATAGACATCTTACACTTGTTGAAAAATTTATGTTTTCTCGTTAAAACATATGGCGGTTTAAATTTTTTGTTAAATATTAACACATTTATTAATTTAACATATGGCTGTTGTGTTAACTATTAATTCAACTCAAATGTTAAATTATTAAAACAATTGAAAAAAGTGTAAAAATAATCAACAATATTCATATATTTTTAATTTTATTACAATAGATATATTTCGTATTATTAGAGACAAGATTTATCTATTAAAATTTACAGAAAAAATGTTGATTTTATTTTACGATAAAAGTGAGACAATGATTACAGACCATTACAGACCAATAACATTTTTCCAAGTTAATTTTATCATTAAAAATATGTTGATTTTATACAAAATTTATTTTATTAAATTTAAGCTAAATTTTCCAATAGTGTACGTAGGTAATTTTTAAAAGTGAAAAAAGTCGTATTAATACAGACATATCTTGATTCTCGATAGTTGTAGTTATTATTTTAAGTTATCTCTATAATTTACTGACAAAATATCTGCATCTGCACGTCAATCGCTTTTTTATAACTCATAGCAGATGATGCTGGGCCAATTACCCCGATCATTGCTTCTCCCTCGTACCAGATACGATGCTGAACGTTCATTTCGTCGTCGATCGGGCATATCGTGCTGCTGATGATAGACATCGTTCCCTTCCTTTATTTCTGGCGAGACACATTCGTGCGGGAAATCATGGCAACGAAGGATTCGATTTATTCGCTTCGATAGAATCCCTCCCAGCGTTACGGATCGCGAAGACTATTACACGCTGATGCGATAAACGATGCGTTACTGATATTCGTGACGGAGAGAGTGACTTCTCTTCCATCAGCAATCTAGTAGTCTTATTCGTTATATAAATCCCCGAAAAATAGGAAGAATATATATGCACATAATTTTTAGATTAGCATCAGATATCCTCCTCTTTTCCTAGCGTTCTCTGCCTTGCAATTTACGTCATTTTTCACCGAATCCAACGTGATTATCACGCACAGTTTGTACTTTGAAGAAATGCGTATTAATAAATGTTGGGGAAGAAACACGAGTCGCCACTTTTAGTATCGCGGACGATCATTGGTTAGCGCACCTTCTATTCCAGGTGAACATTAACGTCACCAGGGTTAACGCCCTTAAATTGTCACGTTAAACCGCGATATTTCACCCAAGGTTGCCCCGGTCTGCCTTCTCCTCCCCTCGATCCCTTTCCTGTCATTTCGCAACTAGTTCCGCCAGCCAACTGCCATAATTTCTCCACAATGTCATATCCACGTTATGCGGATGTTGCATCGCGTCTATGAAATTTCGGCAACGGCATTGAGAGTAGATCCATTTGACGCGTTTTATTCCATCTTTTTTGTAATTTCTCATCGCGATCATCGACTCGAGCTCAACAACGTCCGGCTAAGAAGGATCTCAAATTGACGACAAAGTTTTCGATAAGAAGAATAACGACGGGCTCTCCTCTCAGCAAGCGCGACAAAACAACAAGGGCGGAAAAACGAGAAGGGCGGAAATTGTATACTTTTCGTTAGCGAAGCGACGAAAGATTAAAGGCAAACAAGAAACAACGGCGCGTGACAGCGGTAATCAGGCCGGCTTACGTCCGGGAATGGATTTTCCCGGGGGCGAACGAACGCTGGACATCGAGCGGTCGGCTAGCAGCCGGCTGGCTAGCTCTGATCGTCGTTCAGGAACGCGGTATACCACACCGGTGACCAATCGAGACCTCTCAATGGCCTGTAATGTGCACGCTCGGTCCCACGCTCGGTACCTACTTACGACTTTAACTCGGATTTTTCTCGGCTTTTATCCGTCTACATCCCGGGTCTCTCTCACCGGGATTTTAAAAAAATTCTATCGAGAAGGAGGAGGCTAAAATCCAGTTGGCCGTAACATTTTTCTAATCTATCCACCAAAAAGACAGTAAAATATCCTAAAATACGAACGAATATGTTTCGTTCATTTTTATGAAAAAATGAATTTGATGCGGCATAAACATACACACATGTATACACATATGAACATTTCTTTCGATTGCAAACGAGAGCGAGTTTTATGCGAAATACCACCACACAAAAAGAGCTCGAAGACATAAGCGCAAGTAAATTTTATTTATTGTTTTTTAAAGGTTTGATTTCCCAGCGTTTGTTGAAATGGAATAAAAAAATATTGAACTAAAAGACGTATTTGGTCGCGACCGGTGTTTTTTTTTCCCGAATATTTGACCGGAGTTGAAAAAGTTGTACATCATGTACACAAATCACGCAATATTCGCGTATACTTATCAACAATATTGCCTTTATGGAGAAAATATGTATCATAAACAATGTATTCATCTAAAGAATATTTAATAAGCGTCATGGTTTTCTCTGCGTCACAGTAATTTGCTACAAAAAGTTATTATATTTAAAAGAGAAATAAAAATATTGAAATATTTTCTAACAAAAAAAAAAAAAAAAATTATTATATTATCGAGAGAGATAGATAGAGAGAAAGAGAGAGAGAGATATATATTTCTGTAGATGCGACATAAATTTTCACCCGATCCAGAAAGAATTTTATTTGGATGGAACGCAAATTTTATGCTTTGAAAGGAAGCGGCATGATATGGCAGTTTTAATTTATTTTCTTCGTTCGCGCTTTCACGAACAGGTGCCTGCGAAACGGAATGTCCTTCGCGACTTCCTTCAGAATCGTCCTCGTATCCAGAACATATTCTCACGATTCTCTCACGACTTGCCGTGACGCTTCAACTGGTATTCCGCATGTAAATTACTTCACGCGTTTCATGAAAATTCTATAAACACGTACGGACCTTAGGGAGTACTATACTGATTGAATCAGGCTTGAACACGTAACAGCCGAAACTCCCGTCATATTAAAGAGGAGATTGCGCGATACTTTAATCATGAATTAATTTTATTCTTTATTATAAATTCTTGTCTTTTTCTTCTTTAATCTTTTTCTAGTAAATAATTGTTTTCATCAAAATCTGAAAAGAAATAGACATGCTAACGCAATATATCAGAAAATCATTGGAAACTATTGCATCGACATATTGTATCGATTAATAACTTAATAACTCGCTGGGAAAATTGTTTAATAATATTACGGCGAAATTTCGTGGGTTAGCAGCCTATCAAAAAACGATTTCACCGCTCGTAGAGATGATAAAGTAACACGCCGAAATCAATTCCACATCCGGCTATTGTACGTGGACCAATAACGATGTGGTTCTCGAAAATTCGGGAAATGGTTCCCCCTTTTTTTTTATAACGTCACTGTGGCGTTTCTCTTCCCCAGTTATTTTTGTCGGTAACGAACTGCAAAATAGAATGAAGGGATATATGTACGTGCCGGGTGAAATGGAAGACGCGGAGGTAGAAACGCTGTTTGGAAGCTATTTTTATGACTTATTGTTATGCGTCGTATTGCATGGCGCTTGGTTTCCTCCTCTCCGCGCGCTATTTCCCTCTGGGAAGCCCTACGGAAGCCCTCTCTGCAACACATTTCTAATCGTAATAAATTTTCATAAAATATCGTAATTAATTCTGGAAACGCGTTTGATAAAAAAAAAAATTAAAAATTATTCCGCAAAAAAATTGACAAAGAATTAAATAATTTATCGAATCAATAATTATTTATTTATTTAAAAGTTATCTAGAATTTTATCCAAATATTTGTTATGTATATATTCCATCTGTCGCTTCACTGAAACTTGATTCATTCGTTTTCGTGCGCGCGCGCACAATATTTTTCGGGAAATAAAATATTTTATTAGAAACGCGAACGCATATCACTCTTTCGCACGAATATAATCGAAAATGTTGGCGACGCTCGAATTGTCGTGAAATAACCGGCGAGGCGGATCTTATATGTCTCGAGGTGCAGCGAATCAGACAATTGCCAGGAATCACACTCGTTGCTCCCCTGATTACTCACGAAGCCAATCGCTCGTATCTCTGCTCCGTGAGAGTCGTGAAACTGTCGGAGAAACGAAGAAGCGAGATAGGGAGAGAAAGAGAGATAGCTCCGGAAGAAGTGCTATCTTGATCCAAGAATTGGAGTATCCATACATACACGCAGATACACACGACATCCGCGTATAAAAGAGAGAGAGAGAAGCCATTTCGAAGTGTGTTGCACACCCGGCTCTTGGCTCATAAAAAATTACAGCGGGGGGAAAACGATAAATCGAGACTGTCTCCCCGTGCCATAAGGAGCTTATTCCTCTTGTCTCTTCTTGGACGATAATACGTAACGTCGACAGTCTTCTCGGGATTGAGAAAGAGAAGCGGGGGTGGAGAAACCGCGCCCTGATCACCCATGGGAGAGGCGGAAAAAGTGACTTTCTGAATTACACGAGAGATCGATGTAATACGAAACGTTTATATCTTCGATGGGGGTCCGGCCAGAGGAAGAGAAGTAGAGAAGGGGATTCTTCATTTATCATCGGACATCCCGCCGCCGGAGGCAGACAGCAGCGGAAGAGCAATCGTTTCGTCGACGAAACTAGTTATCGAGGGGAACCAAACCGATCGTTTTGCAACTTTTTACGCAACGTTAAACAAAGTCATTAGTCGTTATTCGCCCCGCGTAATCGCATCGAGAGTACAACGAAATAACGCGCTGACAAAAAGCGGATTTCGCATCGTGGATATTGCAAAAAATCGCCAGAGCTCGATTGCGTATCGATATTCAAATCTCTCGATTTTACAGCGTCCGCATCGCGCCACTTAATCCGAAATTTTATTATAAAAATCCCGCATTACATTCGAATGATGCATATTATAGGAAAATTTTCAGTAAGAAAAAATGCACATAAACATAATGTCGACACTCATATGAGATTGACTGTCAAATAGAAAAATTTTCGAGACTTTAAAAATTTATTAAATAGAGAATTTTGCGTGATATTGTATCTACCTGTGTTTTCCTGCTGGAAAGCTCCCATATTTTCGCGAGTAGCCTCGTATCAACCGCGTATATCACGTTATGTAAAAGTCTATAAATATTTTCGCAGCGTTGCGACCGAGCGGCAATTCTCATCGTGACATTTCTCTATTCATTCTACTCGGTCTTCCCGTTAACTTTGCCATAGACTTGCGTCCCGAATGACCAAATTGCATTCCGCTACAATATTAAATGACTCTATAAAAAAACGGGACTAGTTCTTTGACATTTGTCAAAAAAATCAGTGTCGTTTATCGTGGACTAAAATAAAACAATAAATCTCTCTTTAAAAAGTCTTCCCGACAATTCAGATCTCGATCCTCTGAACATTTTTTGGATTTAATACATTTAACAAATTAAAGCTCGATATATTTTCGTTGCTGCTTCGCACGTAACTTTGTTTATTTCCTGCGAATTTTCTGCTGCGCTATAGAAGGAGAGAGAAAGAGCATTCTGCCACCTACCGCAGCAATCTCTAACCAGCGGCAAGAAGCAGAGAACCGCACCTGGTCTCGTCGAAACCACTGGCGGCGCCGACCTCGGAATCGAAGGAGCGGAAAGCGGAAAGTGCGGCGAGGGAAAAACCGACCGATCCCGTCCGATGGGACGAGCACCGAAGAAAAGCGATTTTCCCCAGGGCTTTTTCGCCTTCTCCCTTCTCGCCGAAACCGGGCCTCGAGCGTGGAAGAGCGGTATGCGTGGAAGGAATGCACAAACGAGAAGAGCGATGTTCTCTCTTCTCGAGATGTAAACTGTTTGCGCTGTTTCCGGTACAACCGGAGGCCCGGGAAATGGCCAGACGGTGGAGTAGATCCGGTCTACCCCGAAAGGAACTCTCTCTCTCTCTCTCTCTCTCTCTCTCTCTTTTTCTCTCTGTCTTCCTGTTGCCGCTTGTCTTTCATGTCTCTTCTTAGCGTTCGTTTCGCCTGTCTGAGCGGCTATTTACGCTTTTCCTACTCGTACGAATGTACGATTGATGATGACAGTTTCGGGAGCTCGAGAGTTGAAAAGTTTCTTACGAAAGAAACGCCGCTGCGCCTTCCGTAAAAAGTTCATTTTTAACTTATATTACGTAAAATGTGTTATATATTATAATTTCCTCTATAAATAAAACATTAATTTTTGTAATAAAAATCCAACATGCATCTTCTTAAGTGGAATCAGTGTATTATCACTGAAAAACAGTGAATAGTCACTCAATAAGTCTCAATAAGTATAGCAAATTCATTAAAAAAATTAATTAGTAATAATTGTTCAATTCAAGTAGATATTTAAAAAAAATTTGTCTTATATTATAATATTATATATGATATAAATTTTTAGCAATATATTTTGTAAAAAAAATATCAGTTTTTGACCAATCTTGCTTATTTTTTTGTTGGCTTATCACATTTTTCAAGAATAAAAAAATATTATATGTACGTATATAATAATGAATGTGAGCATATCTGTTTTATTTCACTTATGTGTGTGTAAGTGAAAATTTCTTCCAAAAAATAGCAATTTAAAATAAATAGAAATACACACACACACACACACACACACACACACACACACACACACACATATATATATATATATATATATATGTATATTGTGTGATAGATAAATCGTGATAGATTAAAAAATATTGCTGCGAGTGATTTTCTCTAAAATATATTATTGCAGTTACAAGATATATGAAGCAAATATATCAAGCATGCCAAAACTCTCGGATAAACTTGGACCGTCATTCATATGCGAGGATATCGGACTAATTGCGCGGCTGCCGGCACGTTAATCGTAATTTTCCTGATTGGCGCGGAATTAGCGTCCAACTATATCACGTCGTAATCGCGTTTGCGTAGATTTATCATCGAGCGATGTATTTATGACGCTTTTAGCGTCCTCGCTTTTTGTCCTCGCCGCAAACGACGCGCGCATCCCGAGGACCATGCATTTCTATTATTGCGTAATTGCGTCCCTTGCCTGAGTAGCTTCTGCGGGGAGATTCGCACCACCTGAAGGACAAAAGCTGGGGAGAGGGTTCAATTCCAGTCCGGTGTTGTCCGCGATGATAAAAAGGAAAAAAGGAAAGGCTTTTCTCTCTCTCTCTCTCTCTCTCTCTCTCTCTCTCTCTCTCTCTCTTCCTTCCTTTATCGAATAAAATAGAGTCCTGTAATTTGTCACCCCGAGCACGGATCAATAGGTAATGTTTTTTTGAGAGAACCGACCCTTTGGTTGTCTCCTCCACATGAGAGATCCTTGCTAACTAATCCCCGGACGATTAATCTATCACAGAGGTTCTGCGTCTCCAAGCTTCTACCTGGACCGTTATTTCGCCGGGCAAAATAAAGTTTTTGGCGAAATCATCGGTGGATAACGAAACAAAATCTATCAGACTTTTAATTGTGTAACTTCCCGCTCAATTACATCGAATTTTTTGCCGATATCATTTTTCATTGAACCCTTTCTCTCTCTTGTTATAAACAACAGCATCATTAATACGTTAACGGCGTTGCGTAAATATTGGATCAACTTCGACAAGCAAATATTTTCCCAGCCTTCAACACCCGGCGTTTATATCGCGATCAAATTGATTTATTTTATATTACAACAGTCCATCGCGGGGACGAGAATGACCGATAAACTGTTGTGCTTGGCACAATGACGGCATTAAGCTGTCAATGGGGGCATTTGATAGCATTGAAAAGAACGAGCGCAATATACCCTTGCAAAGGTACCATCGATCGGTTGAGATTGAACGAGAGACGCGAAAGATATAAACGCTCTTATTCCAAATACGTTTATATTCTAAATCGTTTGTAAGCACACAAAGTTTCGTTATCTTACGCGTTTCCTTTCTTTCTCGTTATCGGAAGATTTTTTGTCCTTTTACATACAAGAAGGTTTCATTCCCAAAATTGAAACTTTTGAAATTCGTCATTTTATATGCAACCCACGGGAGTATTTGCGCGGGGTCGAAAGGGGATTGAGGTAAATCCAGACATTAACTTACACCTCACGAATCGCTTTCCTCTTGATATAATATTGTAGAGGGTGCATTCCTAAATAATATATGCTTTGAATTATGTGACGTTCCCTCTTTTCATTTCTAAGATATGTGGCTTTAAAATATCGTAAAAATAAGATTTTTAGTAAAGAGAATATGATCCCAATGATCTTAACATATATTCTCAAAATTATGATCCTCAATAATTTTCAAAAAATTTTCATTATTATTATAAGCATTTATTATTAAGCTATTTTCAATCTTAAATAATCCTACAAGTGCGATTAAATATACAAGTATATCGATTTCATTTATTTCAAATTTTTTTTATGCGAGAAATTCGAATGTATTTTATGTATTTTATGTACTTTCCTTCCTCCTCCACCTCTATTACCGCAGAAAAGGAGAAGAGTTTCTTCCCCACTAATACATTCATTTCATAATAAATCACATAAAATACGATGTTGAAATAAATAATCAATAAGTTTATCTATATCTACTATAGTAATGGCTAGAAATTTATAAAGCTGTATTCATCTCAAAAGTTTTAGTGAAACTAAATAGCAATTCTGAAGCGTATTGATAGCGATATAATAATAAGCCAATTTAAACAAAAAAGTATAAACACAAGTAGGATTTAACGAAGAAACGATACAAAATACAAAGCAAATACAAAAATCGTGATATTTCAAAATCACATGTCTCAGGAATCAAAAGAGAGAGTGTCACATAATTTAAAGCGTGAGATGTAAGTTAATGCTAAGATTTACCAAGATCGGTATTAATGGCGTCGTATGTAAACATTCTTTCCCTACCTTTGCTGTAAGGAGCGAGCAATAACAGATTCACTAACGCCGCTCCAGTGTCATGACCCATTAGAGTTATTCGCGTTGGATCGCCGCCGAAAGCGCCGATGTTCTCACGCACCCAGCGTAGTCCCATCGTGATGTCCTTTAAAGCCAAATTCCCACCAGATCCGCTCGTTCTGTTAGTGAAGGGACGACTTCTCAAGAATCCTGGAAAAACGCCAAACCGTTTGCGACTCAACACTTTCATGGCATTGTCGTCGAATAATATTCTTCCTTCCCTCCCTCTCTCTCCCTCTTTCCCCCGTTTTATTACATTTTTTTATTCGTTCTCTCGCAACATTTTCCGCGCGCTCGCGCGATTGAATTTCATTCGCAAAATTCAAAAGTGCTATCAATCAAATCTTTTTTTATTTAAAAAAATTATGTATTCAAATACTTGCAAACAGGAATTTGTTATTTCAATCAAGTAGCGAATATATTTGGTTTAATAAAATATATAAAATAAAAGCAAAATATGTTTTTATTTGTAAGTAAAAGAAAAGAATTTGCTTTTTTATCTTTATTATACTAAACTACTTTTTTTTTTTAAAAACATTTTTAAAATTTTTGACTGCTTATTTGAAAAATACAGATTTTCTTTATTATAATAAAAAATTCTTATCTTCAAATAAATATATTTTTATATTAAAATCTTTAATAATATATGTTAAGAATTATAATTGTTATGTGCAACTAATAATTTATAAAATCAAAATTAACAAAATTTATTTATTTGATGAAAAAAAATTTGATTTTTAATACATATCAAGGCGAAAAGATTCAATTTAACGTTTCTCCGACAGTAGCAATAGTTAAATGAAATATGCAAATATTCGTTACGCTATTAAGTCGTAATCCGAGGCGCTATTTCTTAGAAGCCAAATAGACATGTAATTGACATTTTCGGACTTTGCTATGTTCGTAACGCGATGACAGACACTCGTAGGTCTTCGAAAAGTCAATATTGACTTAAGTATATGTAAGTGGTTTTCCCGCAGACTACATCTCCCTATATTTCCACGTGCAGCTAGATAGTTAACGATACGAACTTACTTCCGGAAAGTGCGAGTCGTATAATATGCGGACGAAACTGTTTTACAGAGATGCAAGAGTGGAATCTTTATGGAAGAGCGTAATTGGATATTTAAATATTATTATATACAAGTTTCCAGGATTAAACGTCCTTGAAATATGAATTTAGAACTTCAAGTAAGAAAGTTCCTTCAGAGGTATGCTCTCGCAAATGCTTTATTCAACAAATATTGACATCTGAAATTATAACTAGGAATGATAAGTAAAGTACGATGGGATGATAAGTATTCTACAGTTATTCTACTAATACAAACGTATCTCTGAAACTGTGAATATTACAAAAACTGTATATAAACATCACCAATACATCACTGACAAATATTTTTATTTGTCCAATAGTTTTCAAAAAGTGATTATATTCAACAAAATTTATAATAATATTAAAATTTCATATTTTTTAGTAATATAAAATAGTTGAAACGCATTGTTTATTTATTATAACCTGATAATAATGTCATAAAATTATATATTTAAAATAATTAAATGTTAATATTTCTTGAACAAAGCGTTTGCGCATCAGCATATTTCTGGAAGAACGTTTTTCATTTATTTCGGAATCCGAAAATTCATATTTTAAATTGAGATGTTTAATGTTAAAACGCCTCATATATTATACATACATACATACACGAAAGCTTTTCTACGAATTAATTATAAAATAACGTATAAAGCTCTTGAAATTAGCAAATTCAGAATAAATAATTGAAAATTAGAAATATAAATTAGAGAAATTATGGAGAAGAGAATTACATAAAAATATTTCAACACAATAACAAAAATTATAAACACTATCAGAAATTTCCTTGTTTATTTCGCGATCGTGGAATGTTGCGTCCGCAACTTAATGAGAATGCTTTCAAGGGCATGCAGGAGCTAGTTGATTATAGTGGCACGTACCTAAGATGCCGAGACGATAATTGAGTGTGATCACTATGACGTGGCCGGCGCTCGCCAGGACCGATCCGTCGTACATATTACCCGATCCCCATTCGAAACTCTCACCGTGTACGTAAACCATCACCGCATACGGTGCCTCCAGTCCTCGAGATCCTGAAAGCAACAGCGCAGCACTTTGTCATTCTTCCATTTTCTTCCGAGAATAAACCTCTTATCCGTATAAACCTCCCATTGACAGATCCAAGCTTTCTCGTAATACCGTGCGACATTATCGCTTACGTAGCATTATGTTTTCCCCGCTTTATCCCTCGAGAGAGAGAGAGAGAGCCGCGGAACATGGAACAGCGGGGATTTCGTTTAGCGAGTCTGTATCTGTTTTGTATATAAATTATTCCTATACATGTATATTTCTCTGTATACATTTATTAAGGGCCCAGTCTACTTTAGCGGCATGAAAAATTGATAAGTTTTAAAACTCTTTTTTGATGTTGTACATGTTTTTATATTTAGACAGTATGTTATTTTAAAATCTGGGATATTTAGCTTTTTTTGGTCAATGCGGGTCTTTGCACGAAGCGTTAAAAAATGACATGCTATTCTAATTATTAAAATGAATAATCTTAGTCTAGTTTTATTTTGTAAGATATTTATGAAATACTGTATCGAATTTCATTAGAGAAAATTAAAAAGTAACAAAAAATCATTCATTTTAAAAAATTAATGTTATTTAATCCATTAGTCTTCAAGATATTAATCAAACAATTTTTGAAAACAATGTTTTTGAGAAAAACACTTTTAAAGTTTTACAGATCCATTTAAGGACCCGTGTATTATTCTATTCAAAGTCTTATAACTCTGATTTATTTTTTTAATAAAATTTGAGACATTCTCCAGACATCATACTTTCAGAAAATGTAAGAAAAAATTAATTTGTTTCGACCCTCTAAGGTAGAGGGTCAAAACTACTGATGTTTTAATTTTAAATTAATATTTGAAGCTTGGATATTTTTTTGTACGCTTCATATATACAAGATAACAGTGTCTCCTCTGCAATTTGTCGTTCCTCTTATTTGCCGATTAATTGTGACTAATCCCTGCTAATGATCCAATCTCCGAGATTTCGGTCGGAAAATCGCCTCAGAATTGCGCGATGCACACGCTGCATTGAGATTTGTCAAACGTAGGTGAGATAAGCTTCGGGCGAAAAACCATTGCATCGCGTGTCAAAGGCATTAATCCTTTGCTTCCCAACGGAAATGGATGCGAGACGACGCGATTTTATTAAGCGATTCTGTTCGCTCGCAGATCCAATCGATTCGCGCTGTGAATTTCGTATTCACGCGCAAAGTCACGCGAGATCTCCTCTCGCGCCAGCGTAAAAGGAGGCTTACGCGATCATTCGAGATGCATCTCGGCTGTGCGAGAATTTAGCCGTTGTAAACGCTCAATACGTTTGGAAATCGTTCCGAATAAAATGGCAGACCCTTTTTCAAACCTGCCTTTTACGACGAATGTAAAATTTTACGCGCCGAGAGCATCGCGTATATGAGCATCAAAATAAAAATAGAAATCAAAGCAAAAATTTTAATAAAGCTGTATGGTTATAACATTTTTTTTTTAAATTTGTTCGAGAGTTTGAGTTTTCATGAGTTTTTTGACGCATCTTCTTTTCACTAACAAGGTTCATGTAACAAAGTTTAGGGCTGAATATATTTTAAAGGATCACAAAATTGATCGTTTTTTTTTACATTTTCTGAAAGTATGATGTTTGAAGAATGTCTTTCAAGTTTTATTAAAAAATTTGCAGAATTGACGGAGTTAAAAGACTTCGAATTGGATAATGCACAGGATTTCAAATAATTCGACAAAACTTAAGTGTTTTTTTTTAAAACACTGAAAATGAGCCAAATAAGTTCAATTTTCTTAAGTGAAAATAGGAGACTTTTTTTGGAGAGAATACTGAATCTTCAATTAGAATAAAAAAAATGAATATGTAATATTTATGTACGTATATGTCATTATTGTCGATTTTCGGATAAGTCCTATTTAATTAATAATCGTTTCGATAAGTGACTAACAAACTATTCGCGGATTTGCATTTATCGCCGCATTGCAACTAATTAATACCCGTCTGTTACACTATTTATGCTACATCGGATTACCTGCTTCCGGGAAACATCATCCTAAACCGTTACGAGAGGGATGCTTTCGCGCAACCAAATTACGTACGCTCGCAATCATCGCAGTTAGCGATTCAATCATCTCACGCGTGGTTACTTTGATTATCCGTAAAACTCGTGCAATTAGTAACAATCGTCTTGATAAATAGACGAAGTTGATATGACGCTGCAAAATGGATCTTTGTTAATTACACCGTCTTATCAAACGGTCTTTATGACCATTGTTAATCGCGCTTTTAATATACTTAAATATTTCTTGTTTTTTAAATTCATTTACAATCGCCTTTTGTAATAAAAATTCGATCAATGATTTTACCTGTCTTTGCATAATCTTTGCACTGTGTTCTGCTATTCGCATAGCCTATATAATTCGCGTTTATCTCACATCGCGCGCCGGAGAACGTGTGATGTAACGCGTGCGGCTGCTCCCGAGGGTTGATACTACCCGGCATAAAGGTACTAATTACTTTAGGACTAATTACTTTAGGAAGCAACTTGCGCGCCACGTAATACTATACGGACGCATAAATTGTCGGCACCGATAGATAATGTAGTCCAGAATTTCGGGGGCCGAAATTACCGCCGACCACGCTGAAACTTTACAACGCAAGCCTCAACAGTAATACGTTATTTTTCGCCACGAAATTTTTTTCTTTCTTTTTTTAGTCGCCCTGCATTAATCTCGATCGATAACATCCCTCGGACATGTAAATTTGAGCGAAAAATTGGCTCGATTTCTTTTCTTGTTTAAACAATTTTGCATTCTACTGTATTTAAAACTATCTATTTTTTTTTTTTACAACAACGTTTTCTAAAACTTTATTCGAAACAAAAGACGCACATTAATGTATAATGTTTCTCTCAAAGCAAAAATTAAGCCGGTAATTAATAATCAAATGGCAATCTTCGCGAACTATGTCGCTTAAATGAGTGATAATAAGATGCGAAAAATAAATTATTTATGCAGGTAGCAAAGGTTGAATTTTCATTAAGTCATTGTGGAGAGTGGCTTCAGTATCTTCCCGAAGAATAAAGACCTTCATTAAAACTTATTATCCCCTTTTACTCTGTCAGAACTGAGGAACTTTACGTTACTGGCGAGGTACTTTGGGCGACAATAGAAACGTAATTTTGCATAGATCCTTTTAAGACATAATTTATCGCGCGACCTTGCCCTAATTAAGAAAAAAAAATTAAAAAAATTTTATATCATCAAGATATCGTGCCAAATGTGACTTTTATTAAAAAGAGAAATAATTATGAGAAAGTAAATCTGAATAAAGCCTCGTTTAAAATGACAATAACTCTACTTGACGCTAAATATTATAATATATTAATTATATTATAAGTATAATCTCTTACCGCTTCCGGGTATATACAGGTTGAGGAAGAGGCAATCCTCGCTCTGATTGGTCAAGAATACGATCATCTTTTTCAGCTGTTGATATCTTCCATATGGCATTTGCAGGAGCGCGGCGGTGTCATTGGTGAGATCCGGATAATTTTGCGGACACACCGCGCCAAAAGTGTCCGCCAGCTTGACACCGTTCCAAGGTATCGGCGGTAGTGGAGCACGGAATCTTAATTCTCTCTCCGGAGGCGCGGCGTAAGGTATGCCGCGAAACACTTCTACGGGGTCCAAGTGCCGGCTGTTCAATTCCTATAACGAGAGAGAGAATAGTATTAAAATGATTTTAATATCTGCGAAGAAGAGGGAGGGGGGGGGGAGATGAGCTTTAACTTCTTCTGTCAGACCGTCTGCTTTGATTTCAGAACTACCTTCATCGATATTCATCGAGTCTTATCAACTTGGCTACGTTTTCGCATGTGAACATCTATATATTTATCAATTTTATTACATCTCAGACTGTATCAGATCGCGGTTTATCGATTCCATGTCCAAGAATAGCTTTAAAATTGATAAATTTAGATAAGCTCTTCTTTTCCTTTCTCCGTCGTTCTTTGTTATGTGCGCAAGTGGTTTCTAAAATGTTTCTGTCTGCAATATATCACTTTCCGCTCTGTGCATACAGATATCTCCGAGTGTAATGGTAACAGACAGAGTCGAGAGCTCTCGCCCGCACCCAATATCCATCTCATCTCCTACACGTCGGAGATGCGATGCGCGAGTGATTCGAAGGATGTGCTTGGCTTGGGCGAGGAAAAAGATTCCGCCGACACAAACATGACCGTCCTTAAACAGGCCGCTGATTAAAAAACGTTGTATTAAAAGAGCGAGCTCCGATTCTTTTTAATGGAAACATCGCGACAATCAAACCGCAGAGGCAGACAGAATGTAAAAAAAAGTAAATGGCAGAAAAAAAAATAATGCGAGTTATAAAAAGGATCTCTAAATACTTGAATAATATTCAATCTAATTGCAAAAATAAATTATAATAATTCGCTTGTTTAATTGTACTTGTATTTATTATATTTAAAAAAATTTGTAAATAAATCATTTTCATCTCTTGTACATCCTCACGTTCAAAAAAAAAAAAAAAAAAATACGTTTAATGTTCGACTATATCTATTTTCATATATAATCAGATTATATAAAGATAAAATCGTATCGCGCCAAATTTCGGATATTATTATATATAATTATATAAAATTAATTTATGTTATCAAAATTTTTTTTGTATTTTTACACCCGACCATATTATATTATTTTTTCTCGGGCAATTATATCTCGCGACATGGCCGAGAAATTGCGATTTGGCATCTTGAAAGCAATTATGTCAAAAGGATCGATAAATCTTGTTTGCTGTGCGCCGACTTTTTAATTGCACCTTTCAGCGCGATTGGGAAAGGTTCGTTTATTGAAATGATCATTTTGCGATTCTTGCTGAAAATTACAAATTTCTATTAACGAACCGGCATTGCGTCTTGGTTGGAAAAAAAATGTATTCGTGTTAAGAGCATGAGAGAGAAAATTAAAGAGATCAGAGAGAGAGAGAGAGAGAGAGAGAGAGAGAGAATGATAGAGGCAAAAATGAGAGCTATTCGATTGGACACCTCCAATTGCATTAAAAATTAAATGCGCGTCATGAGACTGCCGATAACAATCGGCGCTTATCAAAACCTCCTATAAAATCCCGAGGGATGATGGCGATGACATGGAATGAAATATTAATTTAGCTTCATGAGTCTGCGAATTTTGTTCCAACTGACGTAATATCGTAATTGATTTTTGTGGATAAAAATACAAATAAAGATGAAAATATCGATACGCCGCGAGTCTATACAGCTAAAAATCTATAAAATAACGTGAATTCGAAAAAGAGAGAGAGAGAGTGGCAAAAATTTTGTATGTATGAGCACGTCCGTCCCCCGGTTCATAGCTCAGCTTGTTATTTTACGATCGCGGCGTTCATTTTCGTATTCCCCGGGACGAGAGCTATCACGTAGTTGGAAATAAATTCCCATTACGGGTACGCGCGGTTGGAGGAGTTTAGCGAGATCGCAAGAAAATGGAAACACATGAGCGCGTGTGTTTTCGACGAGAGGGACGCCGTGAAAAGATTCGCGTGCGAGAATGGTATTACATGTAGGTGCGAGACTCGCGTTTCTCTCTTTGACTTGGGTCGTCCTCCTTTTACCCTTCCTCCTCTCATCGTTTCACAAACGAAATCAGTTCCATCCGCGACGGATTTACGGAAAATTTCTCTCGCACTTGCCGACACGCATGTAATACATACGTTATATTCGCGATGCTTCCGGCAATGCATAATATATCTGCATTGGCATAATTTGTTTGTGAATCAAGGACTCAGTTTATTTTAGTAGAGGATACTTTAACCACACTAGAATCGATGCAATTTCGAGAGGTGTGACGAAAATTTAAATTGAATCGATTTAAATGCGCATTGATTCGGAGTTTTTAAATTTTCCTATGTTTTTCTACTATCTATGTTTGTTTTCATTAAATAAACTTTTTATAAATTGTGTAAAAATTAGATACGCGCGCGCATGTCAAAAGAGTAAGCTGTCCTCTCCAAGGGTTAATTTAGAAATCAACATCGAAAATCAATTTATGTCACGTTTCTATCGGATCTCCTCGCGTTTCAATCGAGTGTGCTATTCTGTTCGAATAATGGTCACGCAATAATCTTATCTGCACGATGGGATGAGACTTATGGCCGGATTATTGTCTCTGTCTGTTCCTTTCGGATGCGCTTGGTGAGACGAAGTAGAGGATAGGAACGATTCGTGGGCAGACTGCGCAACGATGTCCCTCCCTCCTCCAGTAAATTATTATAATCTCCTTGCGAATAGAAGGAATTTTATTTCGAAATCAGTCGCCCGCAGACGTGATCGTAATTCTCATTATTTGCGGGAGGCGGAAAAACTTTTTCGTACCGTGCTCTGTGAGCACGATCGCGCAGAAATTTATCTCGGAGAGAACTGCATTTGTCAAAATTAATAGGCTTTAGATATATCTCGCAAAAGTTTTCAAAAAAGTTTTTTTTAAATTGGCCGAAAAATTAGTCGTACAAAAATTAAAATCCAGTACACGCGCTATAGTTATTTGTTTTAATGAAAGAATATAACTATTACAAGTGTCACAATTCTCTCTCTTTTTCTCTCGTTTCTTTAAAAATATTTTGCTCTTTTAAGAGTAGCAAGAACGATGCGCCGAGATTTCCCGAAAGATCTCCGGGACAAGCTGAGGAGTTTTCGAGGGCAAGAGGTGCAAAACGCCCGTTTTCTTTTTTGCTCCTTCGATAAGAAAAGAGAGGAGCGAGCGACGGAATAACGAGACGAGAAGCTATTCCGAAATCTCTCTCCCAAATACAAAGTGAAATTGATGACCCGCATTTACCGGCGCACGTGTAGATGGGAATACACGTGGGGGGATGTTATCGGATAGCGCGATGTGCCGTCTCATTTGCGATGCATCCTAAACGAAAGAGAGAGAGAGAGAGAGAGAGAGAGAGAGAGAGAGAGAGAAACATCGCTAATAAAAAAAGTTTTATTAGATGTATATACTCGTCGATATATCTTGGTAACGCGTGTTTTTGACCTTTTAAAGACGATTATTTTTTTTTTTTAATCGAAAAGTTTTACAAAATTTATAAAATGTATTTATTTAACGAAAATAAAGATAGTTTTAATTAAAACGAGATAAAGTATGATATTCCTTGAAGAAATCAGTTACACAGAAACCAACATCATACATTCATACCTTGATTTTCATACTTTGATCTTTTCTGTTCTTTTCTTACTGGCTAGACACATCTTTTTTGTTTACTTTTTTTTACCAGGTTTAGATTGAATAAAAGGAAAATGCTTATCAATAAGTATCTTTGGATATTTTTTGCATTTGTTTTTTTTTCGATTTCAATTGATTTTGCGTGTAGATTGATTTGTTTGATCAATTGAACTCTGAAGTCACTAAAAATTGATTCCATTTTCGAAAAACATCAAATTTTAGAAGGAAAATGCATACATTTCCCTCAAAACGTGAAAAAATGCGACATATGTCAATTGAAATTAAAAACATATGTATATATATTTGCCGTTTTTTGAAACAAAAAAACTTAAAGTGTATGCATATATACATCTTTCGTATTCAAAGGATTAACTATAGATTAAATATAGATGCGTTATGCATTATAGTTATGTGCTTGTTTAAAGATGATATATAATATCGCATATTGCTTTACTGATTTATTATTTCCGTTATACATTTTACGCGCGATTGTACATTCAACAATTTGCATACGTTTATGCGTTTCCGCGACAATTGCTATCCTAAAGGGATTGTTTACATTTCTCACGAGCGCAATATTCATTAGGTATCATCTCGCGCATAGAGACGATAACAAGCAAAATAAATTTGGTTACATCATAAATTACAAGCGCAACAATGTGAGTGAAGGACAGACGTGCCGCTAAAGCGAAGCGAATTAATAACATGATTCCGCATATTCGCACTCGTACGCGTTTAATTGTGATAGCAGCGGATAGAAGTTTCGCATTAATTAGCAGTGAAAATTACAATGCAAATTTTTCGCGTCGGGATAATATCAAAGTAAAACGTAAAGAATGCTCAATGCGCTAGTATATTTAATACAAATTGGTGTTATATATATATATATATATATATATATATATATATATGACGCGTTAGAATTTTTACTGAATCAAGCGGAACTGAATGAAGCCATGAGCGTTGGAAAAATAATTATACAGTCCTTATCATGAGCCGAATATCGGACTGAGGGGCAAACATTATACCGTTTGTTGCAAAAATTTCAGAGATGATTTAAACAGGACGATAAATTACGTAAATTTAGAGGCGTAATAAATTATGTGCGCGCGACAAAGGAAGTCGAGCGGAAAAATGGCGAAGATACGGAGGATTTACGTCAGCGTGCGCACACACGGTCCGAGCAACCAATAACGGTCGTACGGAAGCTTTTGCTGGCGACAGTGTGTCCCTCAATGAATTATGGGGCACACATAAATGTAAAAAAAAAATTTATTAAGCTTCAAAGTCTCGGAAAACGGCTGTTTCGCCGGCGGATCCCTGAAAGCAGCTGAAAATGGAGAGACGAGAAGATTTGTCGCCTCCGCGTAATGTAAAGACGGAATGTACGGACGCGACCGCATATGACCGTAAAGTTACATTTAGTCAAGCGAATTGCCGATTAGAATCTAAAGAGGGCGAAAAAGAGAGATGGAGAGAAAAAGATTTATTATAGAAAATGAGTCTTAAAGAGCGATTTCTTCCCGTACGTTTATAACAGAGTGTCGCGATAAAGAAAACAAAAAAAAAATATATGGATCGACACTTCTCGGACAAGGAAATATTTCCGAGATTGAAATTCCGGCGATGACGAAGAAAGGTTTTCGGATACAAAGGCAAATTGACGAACGCAGGCGAGAGCGTGCATTAATGCATTTGCAATGCCAATCGGGCCGACAACGAACGCGGAAAGAAAATTCCTGGCGATGGGATATCATGTAAATGAAGTTTCGCGGTAAATTATTCTATGCGCCGTGTGGGGGAAAATTTGTAAAGCGACTCCAACGTATGCGCTTCAGTTACGAAACATGGGGGAAAATTCGTAACAGCCGCGCGGTAACTGTATTAAAATGCGCACCTATAAATAATTTTTTCTCGCATCTTTCACTCTCTACGACAAAATAAAAGCGCAATTAACGCAATTTTACGAAAAGCTTGCATAAATAAATGAGAAACATTTCCATTTTCCGTTAGCATATATAATAAATTATATCCGAATACGTTTAACATACAAGAATTACATTGTAAAAAATTTTCTAAAAAATTGAACACATTTTTGTCTGAATTTTCAAATCTAGGTGTCTAAAAGAAATTTCAGACAGTCTTAATTATCAGAGTCATTTTTATGAAGGCTCAAAAGAGCGTGTATGAAAATTGATGTGTGTCTAAAAATTCAGACAGTGTATCTGCAAAAAAACTGCAGACACTTTGTGTAAAGTTTCAGTGATTTTTTACAGTGTACGTTTCGCCAATGCCGAAAAAAGACGGCGTAATTTTGACAAGGATAATATAATGAATCAGATTAATCCAGATATCTCCGCGAATTTGACGTGCAATTTGGTATATACAAAATTCAATATCTTGTAAACTCTGTTTTGTAAGAAGGAAGAAAGGGAGGAGAGGAGAATTAATAATATATTCTCCAAACGGTCCATATATTCTTGTTAATATATTCCGTGTGCGATAATAAATGAACGTGTATCTGGAGCGCGACGTGGGCGCGCGATCGTAAGGATAATCGATGGCAAGATATTGAAGGGCGATCACAGTGTTCGTGCTGTCTGGGCACGCCTGAGACGCGAGCAACAATATGCAAAACGACTCTGCTTATACATCACAGGGGGAACGAAGAACGAGAGAAGCGGTTGTCTCGTTGTAGCCGCGCCGCGCGTTTCACAGAGCAATGTTTTTCCTCCGGCAAAACGTATTGCTCTCGATCGCGCGAAATGGACCGAGCGCGAGCGCGAACAAAAAACGACAAGCGAGTGAGTTGTGCGGCACGTTACGACGTAATGTAAAGGCGACGAGGCGTTCTGAGCGAAAAAGTTTTCTCGTTATCCATCCATCCCGTCCGGGGACTGCCGGGACGAAAAAAGGGCCGGTAAATTGCGGATCCGCAATTCCCGCCAAAGCGACTCTTTCTCTCTCTTTCTCGCTCTTTCTACCTGCGTCTGATCCGCGCGGATGTTTCAATTCGCGGATTATACGGGGTCCTCTTCCGAGGTCCTTTCCTCTCGTGCGAGAGAAGACTGTATGTATATCGTCGATGTAAAAAGACACGTTGGGAGCAAAAGAGAATCTCGAGAATCTGCAAGATTCACATATGTATATACATTGTTGAAAAATTTAAATTTAACATGTATCGCATAAATGTGTTGAATACAAAAATTTTAACCGGCATATTTTTTAACAGTGTCTCTACACGTAATCCGATTTCGCAACTGTGAATATTTATTTTGAACATCCTCGCGGATGTATTTTAAATGTACCGGCCCTGGAGGAAAATTATCGGATGCATCGATCCGTTTCTTGTCCCTATGAATATCTATTAAACGTAATTGATGTCTACCATCACGCGAATGTCGCAGTGTCAAAATGTCAAAATGGTCTTGTCCGTTCTGACTGATCGGCATTGCGAGAATGCTTTTGGTCGCGATAGACGAGCTGCCAGCGGATTGTCTCCTGGAGAAATTTCATTGTCGTTGGAGCCATGGAATATCAAATAGCTTTTAGTTTCCTAGCGCCAGCTACACACACATAGTATATAAAAATAAAACGTTTACATTTCTCCTATGTCTATGTCATTTCAGGTCTGCGTGCTTTGATTCCGAGCGAAATTTCAAATTGTGCAATGAGAGTTTGTCTGTTTCCATTTATTTGTAATTTATTTGTACCGCTTGACGAGAAACGCATTTTCTTTTGAGAAAATGTATAGTTAATTGTGAGAACGTACGCGGAAAAAGCTAACAAATTTGCTCTGAACGCGTTTTTGTAGTTAATTAGAATGCTATAGTACAATAAACAAAAAAAAACCGCAAAAGCAATATAAAAGCTATATCGGCAAAGATATTTAGCAAGCAAAAGGAAGTTTCGTCGTCGGGTCGACGGCAAGATTTAAGTGCGGTAATAAGTTAAAGGAATGGTATATAAAAGAGAGTGGAGCGAAACTGACGTTGGGGAGTGGAAGAAAGTCTGCAAAGTTTGTGAGAGTGATAGGAGAACAGTAACGCATTTAATAAAAGAGTACGTTGCTGGGCGCAATGAGAAGGAAAAAAAAGGGGGGAAAAGGTGTCGGACACACCGAGAACGACGAGTTAGATTGGACGGAAAAAGTAATGAGAAAAAAGGAGAGAGAAGAGGAGAAAGTGTGAAACACAAGGAGAGAGAGAGAGAGAGAGAGAGAGAGAGAGAGAGAGAGAGAGAGAGAGAGAGAGAGAGAGAGAGAGAGAGAGAGTACAAGAATATATGGCGATGCGATCAAATTTAAGAGATGGTGGGAAGACAGTACAGAACGTGGAAATAATTGGGTAGCAAGATTTAATGCGCCGGTGCGCACTAATGTTCCTCGGGATGTTAATGAGAGAGCATTAAGCATGGTTTCTGTCTTTGCCGAATGCGTTTCAAGTGAATTCTATGCACGATTAAAAATTTCACGACGCGAAAGCATTACTCGTGTACGACATTCAAAACATTTAAATTTTAAATGAGAATTATTGATATATATATATATATATATATATATATATATATATATATATATATAAATAAAAGCAAAGTATATTTTTTTATTCGCAAATAAAAAAAGACTTGATTTTTTATCCATATTATACTTTAAATTACTTTCTTTAAACAATATTTTCTAATTTTGGCTGCTTGCTTAAAAAACACGAGTTTTCTTTATTTTAATAAATAATTTTTATTTTCAAATATAAAAATATTTTTCATAAAATTTAAAATTTTAAAAAGTATAGTTTCCATTGCGTGCAAGTAATAATATATTTAATATAACCAAATATTTTTAAAAACAAA
The DNA here is from genome assembly GCF_021464435.1 of Cataglyphis hispanica. NCBI lineage: Eukaryota > Metazoa > Arthropoda > Insecta > Hymenoptera > Formicidae > Cataglyphis > Cataglyphis hispanica. The sequence goes on along the minus strand of NC_065966.1, from coordinate 177,357 downwards.
AGTATTATTTAAGTAATAAAAATTAAAATTAAAGCTTCACAATAAAAAATAAAATAAATTTGGAACAAACAACTTATGGTAATTTAAAGCCAATAAAATTCGAAATCAAATTATAAGTTAATCAAAAAATCGATCTTTGTCGAAAATTTTATAAAATCCACGAATTATTCGGTACAGAGTAATTTAATAATTTAAAATAAACGCACAATATTAAAGTTAAAATTCCGGATATATTACTTGAATGACTTAACCCAAAAATAGACCAAACTTTATTAAACTCAAAACGTGACAATATATTGTTATATATTAATATATATATATTAATATATATTATTATTACAAGATGAGTATAAATAGGCCAGTAAATTATTAAAATCAAAATTAATATTAATATAATTGAAATATATTGCCAATAAATAATCTTTTATTAATATTATCATAATTAGTAGCTACCAAGGTATTTAACTGAATGCATGTGCATACAACTCTTGACCAAAATTGATTCACATTTCGCGCATAAATTGCAGCGAGAGATTAATTTGTATCCAAGATATTATCCCATTCTGTACACATAGTATCCAAATATTCGTGTTATCATTTTCACTATCATATAACTACCGCTTGTAAACCCTTCGTAAACAGAGAGAATTGACCTATGAGGAATAGCGATCGATTCCCGTCGAGATACTGTCATTTAACTCTATTTTATAGCGATTCATCAAAACTCAACGCAAGGGAAAGATGAAAAAGCTTTCTTTTTTTTTCTCGCGCGTGAAAGATACGTCTTCACTTAACGTGAAAAATTTGAATTTTAGAATAATAAAAAGAATGACACGTTGTCAGGAATAATCGATGATGCATGCTTCTCTGCGAGCGATGTCCAACAGAGGAAAAATTCCCCACTTTCCCGCAGGGTCAATCCGGCAATAAATCTCTCCTTTCGCCGCGCGGAAACAGCGATGTACCGCGAATCACGATTCGCCATTTACAACGGGCCGAATCCCCGTGTCCGAGCGGACTCTACTACGTGTCCGTTTCACCTGGAGCAGAATACCCAAATCCTGCCGGGGTAGTTCATCGCTCGATACACCCTCCCTCCCTCCCCCTCCTGCCCCACACCCTATCGTCATTCTCCTCCTTCTCTTCCTGCTCCTCTTCGTCATCCCCTCCCGACTCCAGAGTACCTCTCTCTGGCAAGAAGAATCGATAACGCATACCTGAAGTATTCCACGTATCTGTCCGCTCTTCGTCTCGACGATGCGCGAGGCGTAGCGAGTCACAGGTTGAGAGGAAGCCGCGCGACCGCCACCGGTCAGGATCAACAGGACGAGCAGCAGGGCGAGTCCTACGCGAGGATAGTAGCGGCTCCGTAGTCTGATCTGAGTCCACTGAGTTGCGACCAGCGGCCAGATGCGGGCCGCCGGCTGGCATGGCAGCGGCATGACAGCATTTGCTGGCGGCCACCTGGAGCGACGCCACTAGCATAACCGTACGGCGACCTTGGTCGTCGGTATCGGACAAGGCAGCCGGGCCAGCCGGGCCAACCGGTCGGATGTGTCTGGCCCCAGGGATGAGGGCAATTTTCCGAGAGAAAGATCGTTTAATTCGTTTGCGACGAATGGCACGTGAACTTTGCCCCGCCGAGATCTCGCATCACGGGGTAGTCACACTCTCTCCTTTCGCGCGTTTTATCCCGCAACTCTCCCCCCGACGACGTCGTCCACCCCTTCCTTCCGGCACGCTGCAACTGGCACTCTTCGACCCAAGTCCAAGTTAAATTACTCTCAAAACATCTTGAATAAGAAAGTTGGGAAACGGCTGGGCCTCCATTACTGCAGCAGGCTTGGAACGTCTCTGCAAACAAGCGAGAATTCGATACAGCAAAACATCCGCAAGATCTCTACCAGTTCAGTTTCGGTAATAAGAAATTTTTGCGCGTTCGTCAAAGAAACGAGAAAAATAAATTAGAATTACAATTCTTTTTTTTTCAACTTTGCGAGTTTAATAAGAGCTAGACGTAGGAGATGTCAGTTTCAACGAAAAAATTAATTATTTTCTTTGAAATTATACACGGAATAAATTTTTTCAAGTATTATTATTATTTATTTATTCTTAATCCTTACCGCTTCGAAATGACTTCCAATTTTACATTTATAATTTGTTTTTGTATTAGTGTATTTTGTAATGTCTATTCTATATTATTCCATTTAATATATAATCCATAAATGAATATATATTTAATTGATAAATAAATAAATAAATCTAAATTTCACACTATAACATAAATAAGAAAATAATAACATAAATAAGAAATATAAGATACAATATAATTAAATAGAATAAAGTTAAATAAACTAAACTGATCTCTAATAAGCTCTCTTTTTAAACTAAACTCATATAAACTTCAAATAAACTCAAATAAAAACTGAAATATAAATAGCTCTCTATAAATTTTTCAAAGTCAATTTGTCTTGATTCTGTACTAAGTATAAATCTCAATTCAGAGATTGAAACTTGAAACTGACATTATCCTGTCTAGCTTTCAGCTTGCGATTTAAAAAAATTTGTGATTCGCAAGCGAGCTTTAGTAATCTTTAAATTGTAAATTAGATTTACTTGTCGTGAATATCGGCATTTTTATGCACGAGCATGAAAATTTCGTTATCGCAATTATCCGGAAATGCGTTGCGCGATAAAATCTACCTTTTCAGCCAAAGCCATCGCCCGCACGAGAACGGGCTTTTGTTCACGCTTATAATTACAACAATAGGTCTATCAATGCGAACGAATCGCGCTAACGCCGATGGGATTGCTGCGCCGTTCGTCAATTTTTTTTTCTTCTTTTTTTTTAATCGTTGATCCATTTGATACCGCGTCCGGTTTTGCGGTGAATCCGCTCGGCGCTATGCGCTGATGAACGGACGCGATCCGATCGATCGGCAGTTTTCGAATTTATGAAACTCGCTGGTTCGATCGCGCGCGCGAATGTGCGATTAATGCGTTTAACCGAATCAATCACTTTATTAATTAATCCCACCGCACGATCGACGCAACGCTTGGCCATTAAATAAATCGAATTTGCCGTTGTCGAAATCGCGTCTATAATTAAATCCGAATTTATCCTTACATTTCAAATTCTAAATTATTTCTAATTTAGAGAATTATTAGATGCATATTAAAGTCTAGTGAATCCTTCGAATTATCTTTATTCTGTCTCGTAATCATGCAAATGTATTTGATAGAATTTAATAAACGCCTAGAGTGTACAAAAAGTAAACATATATAAAAAAAAGTCCCTAAGATAATTATATTAATTGTTGTGTTTTCGAAAAATTATTTTCATTCAGAATTATATCGGTTTTGACAAAGATGTTAAGTCTCAATCGGGGTTGAGTCTCACACGTAAATAAACTGTATATTGTACTGTATTATCTCAAGTCCTGCATTGTCGAAGGCGTGAAAGAAGAAAGACAAGAGTGCTGGATACGATGAGGTGGTTGAACGAAGAGCCGAAGAGCGAGGATGAACGAGATATACGAAGGATTGCGGGAGAACAGAGCTAACGTGGCACTGATTGCACTGAGAAACTTATCTCACCGCAGGACATCTCGCCGATCAACCATCTCCTTCTGATTTTGAATCCTCTCGTTTCCCATACAGCCCCATCCTCCCCCATCCTCCTTTTCTTCGCTCTACGTTTCCGCTTTAGGGTTTTAGCGGCGACGGATCGCGGTGCTAAACTTTCCGGTCCGTTAACGCTATCGCCGCCAATGGCCGATTTAAATTTTTAATCGCGATTACATTATCCCCCGATGACGGTGATGTGCGCTGTTCGCTCAAATCTCGTCAGTCGACAGTTTTCTTTTCGTTCGCTGTCGTAAATTCAAAGCTGACGGGAAACTAATTAGAAAGCGGATTGTGCGCGCTCAATTGAAAATTTGTTTTCTTGTTAAAAAATATGAGGGTTAAAATTTTTATGTTAAATATTTGACACATTTATGTATTAATTTAATATACTGTTGTTGTGTAAAATTGAATTAAAATATTAAATTATTAAAACAACTGAGAAAGATGTGAAAATAATACAATGTGCACATATTTTTACACGATAAATATATTTCCGTATTATTAGTGACAGGATTTATGTTAAAATTTACAGAAAAGAATGTTGATTTTATTCTACAATAGGAGTGAGAGTGTCTAGACCTTCAATAACATTTTTCCAAGTTAATTTTATCACATTAAAAATATATAGATTTTACACAAAATTTATTTCAAATTACTATAAAGTTTGCATTGATTTTGTGAAATATTAACATAATGTTAGTGTCATCATTTAATATATCCATATTATATAAAATTAATATAAAAATTTGTTTGAGATATTCGATATATGTTTAATTTAAGCAAAACTTTCCAATAGTGTATGAGATTATTAGGTACAAATTAAATTTTTATTTTTTAAACTTATTTTATCGCAAAAAGATTGGTCTTGCTTTAAAATTGCTTTTTCTTATTCTTTCTCTGCTTTTCCTCATCGCATTCAAATATTCTCGAGCAGTAATTTCTCAGACGAATATTAAGATTATTATTATTTTTTAAATTATTTCGTTAAATTTCATCATCGGTTTTTTAATGGATTTCCGCTGTAACTTTCTACACAGCACGCGCGCATATATTATAGCTTGTATTATTAAACTTTTAAGTAAATCCAATTTACTCGGCGCAGATGCGTTTCCGTACGTCGCCGTACGTTATAACTCGGCACGTTATTACGTAATATGATTTATTTAACGTAAATGGATAGCAACGAGCGGGACGAAAAATATATGGTGTCTTTTGGCGATTGCGTCATATTTCGCATTCTCCGCGGTGGACATCGACAACAATGTTTTCGTCGGAATGAAAAATTGCCGACGATACGGCATGGCAGTCGGCAGGGAATAACTTTTTACGATAAATTACAACTCTGATATTCAAAAGTTTCCAATGTGGGAATAGATAGAGTCCCTTGTTCCGGTTTTATTTTTCGCAAATCGATGCGCCACGACGGTTTTCGCTGCTCTTCATTATGACTTCACCGCAATTTACGTTTGTTCTCTCGTGTGCCCGAATGAAAATCCATCTCGCGCCAGAATTTATTATCGCGATTATACCGAGGGCTTCGCGCCCGCAATGAGAGAGGCAAGTTCAAAGGGGAATTCAATCGTTATCGGACTCACGTTTGCCGAATCCATTATGCATCTTGCCTAACGATTTAACCCGATATAGAGCGATATCGATCCTAATGAAATCTCGGCTCTTGTAAGAGCGGTGATCGATAATCGCGATTAGATCGGCCAACGTGGGATCAATTCGGTTATCGCGCGAGCAACGCGCGCGTGACACTTTCAGTCATTCGGTGGAACGGAGAACCGGGACTAATTTAATTCAAGCCCCAATTATCGGTCGTACCAATCCCCCAGGCAGCTCTAACTTTCGCCTCCCAATGTAGCGTTCACGGGGTTCCCGAAGGATTTCCGCGCGATTCTGGAAACAGACGTGCAGTAATATAACTATGCGAGCGTATAAGGCGGCCGCTTGTACCGCACCACTTTATCTTCGGCTTCTGACGTCCTTTCATCCGCCAAAATCAAACGAAACAAATTGATATCGACGAACTTCCGCGTTCAGTATCGCAACGGTTTCCCGCCGGTTCATAGCCTCGTCATTTTTCAAGTCAGCTAATCTGGCCATTTTAAAATCCTACAAACATTATTCGTCATTTACGCGCTTATGCATGTGTCCGCCTCGATATATCAAAAATAATTAATATCCATTAATATTCATTTTAAATCGCTGTAATAGAGTATAATTTATTATTATGTCACTCATGTAAATATTATCGGAATTTTTATATAACATCTTATGTGTATTGCGAAACATTCCTCAAAAAGTTTAATTTCAAAGTATATATATTTCGAATTAAATTCTCGTTATTGTACACTATTTATGTATTATTACAGCCATTACGATAAATTAAAGTCGACAACGTTTACCATTCTGGAGACAGTTTTATTTTTCAAGATCCCTGTTGAGTTTTCTGCTCTTTAACAACGCCAGTAAATTACGCGCACTCGAGGACTTTCTAAATTCTTCGAAATTATCTCTTTGAGATGTTTCGCGGATTGTACGTGAGTAGAGTCCCAAGATACCATCATTCTTCATACTTCAAATTCGAATATCCAGCGTTTGTAAGAAACGAGCGAAAAAGAGAGAAGGATGATGACTTGAGGCGGCATTCGTTCGCGAAGAAAGTTCTCTCCACCTGCCGATGATTTGACTTTATAATCGAGGCTGCCTCGTTCAATTACAATGGAATCTCTCGTGGAATTTGCCGCAAACAGTACACGGATTCAGTGCGGCCCGATCGTGCACTACGGTAAATATTCTTCTCCCCGTCGACGCCGGATGCATAAGCCATGCGCGACGAATGATTTTCAAGCTCATGATTAATTCACGGTCGGAAAGTGCTGTTAGTTTCTCCGAAAGAGAAAATATTGTTTAGACGTTGTTGTGGTACCGAGAGAATGAAAAATGTTTGCTGCATATTTAAGTAATATCTATAAGCAATATATATATATATATATATATATATATATATATATATATATATATATAAAATAATAAAATGCAAATGGTATTAATATTATATTAATAAGAAAATTGTCAATGCGAGCTTATACAAAATCATTTATTTACATTGACACATTCTATTATTTTTAATCTAATCTGACAGAGAGAATTCATGTATACATGGATATTTCATATTTCTGTAAAATAATATTCATTGATATCGTATGCGATCAGAAATCGATATGAAATATTTATCAGAATGCAGTACTTCGCGGCGAGCTGAAATTCAATTGAAAATAGGAAATCGAGATTCGTCGAGAGGGCCATTCGAGAGGAGATTCACGCCCAGGACCAAGCTTGTTTTCCTAAATACTGGGAACTGTTTATCGAGCAAACACATCTGGGTGAATACGATCGGCGACACTCCGTTCGATCAGTATCTGTTCAATATTTTATGCTAAAACAGCCGGGGAACTTGATCACACGCATGAACGCATAGGTCGCCACCACTCATCGCTCATTAATGTATTCATTAGATGGGTTCTCAATTTTGCCAGTCAACCCCGTCGCGCTTAATCCGAAAATATTGTCGCAATTTTTCGTTACATAATTTCTTAACGAATCGATAAAAATTAGTTTGCTATAAAAAAAAAAAAACTGTTTCATTATCCTTTCTACCAATAAGGAATTAAAATCGGTAAAAGAAATAATTGTCTTGTTTAGAGTTGTTTAAAGTTATATAAATCGTCTTTTTTGCGTCAATCTCTCATTTTTATATTTGATAGAATATTTTATTAAAACAAAAAAATGATTAATTAGTAATAAAATTGTCATATCGTACAGGTATTCGTATGAATGATACGTCAGTATTTTTAAGAGTATTATAAAGTTTGCATAAAATAAAAGAGAGAATTAATTATTAGCATGATTTTCGAAAAAGCAATGATATTTTATATGCAATTGATGCGAAAGTCAAAGTATTGAAAACTACTGGATGATCGCGATATATATATATATATATGTATAGACATGATCTTTTCGGTTATTATATAGTTGCAAAACCGCGGAAAGGACGCCTCACTGATTGCATCTCTACGAGCGAAAATAAGCACGATCGAAGTACTTAATGGGAGTACGTCACGCTGACCGCAGATAACATGGTTGGACCGACCGCTAGTGAATAGTTGAACGACTGCAGCGGTAATTTTCGGACGGTGGGCGCCGGAAGCGCGCCTTTCGCATGCCTGTTATAAACGTTAAATCGATTAGGCAAGACCCGAGCTTTTACGCCAAATCGCATTTTTAACGCTATAGTGAATGCGCAAAACAGCACCGCGGATTTGCGGTATTCTCTCTATCAGAATCGATTCGAGCTAACGTGCGTTGATTACGCGCTCGCAGATAACGTATCTTTCTTGGGTTGCTTTTTTCGTACAGTTTATTTTTACAAGGATTGCAAAATCGTATTATATGGACGGTATTATAACGACGGGAAAAAAAGGGAATGGGGTAGGGAGGGGGGAGAAGTAAGTGAATATTAGTAAGTACTAATAGTTTAGGAAACTGTAGTGGCTTACACCAATCATGCATCTTGCATGTCAATGCACTTTTATATGTCGCGCGACGCAATGCGACATGTCACGCATGTCGGAGCTTTTCGCGGAAACGCGCGAGAGCATTTTATTTCGGCAGAATCTGTAAGCCGGCAATCACTATCGACGTGTATTTACAGTCGGTTTAATGTAGCCGATACTATCGGCGTCTATCGGCATATTCGACAACGCTAGAAAATCGATAGCACTTCGTTGGCGAAACAAACGCACGAGTTGTTTACGACTTTAGAGATATTTACGAAGATTCCAGAATATTCGCGTTACAAATTAAAATTTTAATTTAACGAAAAGCTCGAGAATTTTGCCTTATTACGTCCTGCAATATTTAGTTTATTGATTTTTCAATTTTCTATCGTTTATCTCGCATAGAAAGCAAAAAGACAAAAAAATAAATTGGTTTGCTTTTGATATGAAAAATGGTATGCGATAAAATGTGCAATCTATTCTTAATATCCATTTGCTGATTTTTTATTTAAATCTCGAGCAGTTTATATAATATAAATCTGAATATCTCGCTTCTGAAAAGCTTACTTCGAAGAGAAAAGCGTGCGATTCTTGTTTGTCGAATTTGCCTTGCAACGGAGTCTCTTTATTTTCTATTTTCACACTGTGCACGGAATATCCTACAATACACTATCGTACCTCCTTCGTGGAGTAGCCGGCGTGCTGAAAATCTTCCGCCGAGATTAAATGACTTCCAGTTGTATAGAATCTTAATGCCGGAAGGCGCTACTTTGCGCTAGAGATACAGAGTGCGCTTTCTACAAAACGGCTTCAAGTAGGATTTAATGTTTCGTGAAACACGGAGTACAGATTAAAATGCCTTAGATCGGATTTACCTTCGTTGCTGTATTAAGCGCCATTTTAGAAATATTTGTATCCGCTCGAATAAGTTGAGATTAACGGGCAACGAATGCCCGTTTTATCGATTCTCTTTCCCGAGAAAAAAAAAACTTCATTTATAAAATCAAATAAGAATAATATAATTATATATAAAATATGCCTATACATGTATTTTTCTCTTTTGTATAGTTTTTATGTACAGGAAAAAATATATGTATAAGAAAAATAATTGAAAAATAATTAGAAAAATAATTTTTATATATTTTTTTTTTAAATAAAATTTGAAGAAGTGAGAGAAAATAATCCATATATAATCATGTATAAATTTATATATGTATAATTATATATGAGAGATTTTTATCATTTATTCAAATTTTACTGTTAAAAAGAAAACAATGCAGAAATTATTATTCTATATTTCTTCAATTATTCTCCTCATTACAAGAAAGAGAGGTTATACAAAAAAAGAAAACAAAACATGTATATATATATATATATATATATATATATATATCATATATAATTATATATATATATATTTATATTTACTTTTTTATTTATTTTTTCACAAGATTTTCTTAGATTCTTCTTGAAATTCTTTCTCCTCGCAAGAATTAGATGAAGATATAAATTAAAAAGAGGTCAAATAAAAATAGGTTGGTCTAAAATATCTCCGTAAAATATCTGAGCAGAGGAGACGGTTACATATTTCAATAACGATTATACATATACATTATACATACTTGTGGCAATAATTCAGAGACTTTCATCATGATATTATAAGCAATTCGTTTAAAAGTTGAACTTTCATTATTATTTCTCTGTACGCTCAATATTAATACATTAATATATAATCAAATAAGATAATAAATAGTCTTTAAATAAATTAAAATCATACCTTTATAATAAAATTTCGACGAGCGTCTCTATTTAACGTTCCAACGGCTCGTGGCGTCGCGGTCAATATGTCGCGTGAAGTTAGCTGCTGACGCATGCGTGCGGCGCGCGTATCGCACACTTTGGGCAACCTCGCGTAGGCTTGCGTCGCGACGGGCCACAGTGGCAGAGTGGCACTAGTGGCGGTTCGGAGGAGCAAAGTGGTGAGCTGGTTATTTTTATTGTTTTAATAATACAAAAAACTGTCATCCCTAAATGTAAAAAATATGCGGAAGTAAAAATACTCTCAGGAAAGAAATCGTATGCCAAGGTAAATATCGATTCTTTTGAGATTCTTATTTTATATACTAAGATTTCGACATATGATCAAACTTAAAATTTTGAGCTTTTTTGATACCCTCTTGATTTTTATATAATATATACAATTTATTCTTGACAAAATGCAAATTATTTCCGCAAATCTTGCAAATCGCAGCTCGAAATCCTTATTTCGGTGATCATAACCTAAGTGTTTAAGTGATGTCAAATGCGTTCGTTCGGATCGTCTCTCGGTTATTATAATGATTATGCATTTGTAATAAGTTTATACAAAAAAAATGTTATCATTTCTTAAGAAAGTGTAAAAGATATGAATATAATATTATTAACCTCTTTTTTTTTCTTGTTTGTGTGTGCAGTCTAAGACAAGATGTCGACGTCAGCAATATACATCTTGGACGTAAAAGGCAAGGTGTTGATCTCGCGCAACTATCGTGGTGACATCGAGACTGGTGTCATAGAAAAGTTTATGCCACTTGTGATGGAACGCGAAGAGGAAGGTAATCTTACTCCGATCATTCAGACACCAGAGTGTACATATGCATATATAAAATATAATAATCTGTATATCGTATCTACTACAAAGAAAAATGCAAACATATCTCTGGTATTTGTATTCTTGCACAAAGTGGTGCATGTCATGCAAGAATATTTCAAAGAATTAGAGGAAGAAAGTATACGAGACAACTTTGTCGTTATTTACGAGCTCCTAGACGAGTTGTTGGATTTTGGCTATCCTCAAACCACCGATAGCAAGATTCTACAGGAATATATTACTCAAGAGGGTCACAAACTAGAGATTCAACCCAGGATTCCTATGGCTGTGACCAATGCTGTCTCTTGGCGATCAGAAGGCATCAAATACCGCAAGAATGAAGTCTTTCTGGATGTAATAGAATCTGTGAATCTTTTAGCGAATGCTAATGGAAATGTTTTAAGCTCGGAAATTGTTGGTGCCATAAAGATGAGAGTCTATCTGTCAGGGATGCCAGAATTAAGGCTAGGTCTCAACGACAAGGTTCTATTTGAGTCGACGGGACGCGGCAAGTCAAAATCTGTGGAACTGGAAGACGTCAAGTTTCATCAATGCGTCAGGCTGTCACGTTTCGAGAACGATCGTACGATCTCGTTCATCCCACCGGATGGTGAGTTTGAGCTGATGTCATACAGACTGAATACACACGTGAAACCTCTGATATGGATTGAATCCGTAATCGAACGGCACGCTCACAGCCGAGTCGAATATATGATAAAGGCGCGATCGCAATTCAAGCGTCGTTCGACGGCGAACAACGTGGAAATCGTGATTCCGGTGCCAAACGATGCCGATTCGCCCAAGTTCAAGACCACAATTGGCAGTGTCAAGTATTCGCCCGAGCAGAGCGCCATCACTTGGATCATTAAGTCTTTTCCCGGTGGCAAAGAGTACCTCATGAGGGCTCACTTTGGATTGCCATCTGTAGTCGGAGAAGATGTCGAGGGTAAACCGCCCATACAGGTGAAGTTCGAGATACCGTATTTCACTACGTCCGGTATCCAAGTGCGATACCTGAAGATCATTGAGAAGAGTGGGTATCAGGCTCTGCCTTGGGTGCGTTATATCACGCAGAATGGAGATTACCAGCTGCGGACGAATTAGCTAATTGACAACAGAGTCAGGATGACATCAGGATTTCGGGCGTTATGCCCGAATACGAAGACTAATCGAATGCGTAGTACGTTTCAGAGCGAATTAGAATCGACGGTAATCGTTTATCATTCCGATACAATGTGATGGAAAGATGACGCGGAATACGATGCAAAAACAAATTGAATTTTCGAATACCCTTCTATTTGTTCTGATAAATTTCACATTCATTATGCACTTTTTAATATTTCTCTAAAATAGGATAATATGCATGGAGAAAACATTCTCTTCACAGACACATTTTACATTTGAGACGATTCATGTCTAAAAAGTATTTAATCTAAATGGGCTTTTCCATCGATATCGATAAACTTTATATATTTCCCAATTTATTTTTTAAACACGATGACTTTATAAGGGCGTCTAATAAAACATAACTGCAACTTTATGTGGAAATCATGTAAATAAATCAGCAATTTATTTTATAATATTTTCCTTTAACAAGGCGAATTTATGGACGGGCAGAAAGGCTCGGTAAAATTAAAAACTCTAGATAGTATTATATAAATAAAGATTAAATATATACCGATATCATGTTTAATAATCGTAATATTATTAGATTTATGTCGTTACAACACATATTAATGTAAGATAACTTAATAATATATTAAATTTTTAAAAGAAATGATATATATATATATTATAGAAATGATTTTTTTCTTATTATATTCTCGGTCGCATTTTCATTTTTTTTTTCATTGTAACTCGTTTATAATCGGTTACCTGTTCCCTTAAAAATTTCCGTGCCTTGGAAAAATTAAAGATTGCTCGGATATGCCACATTGGGAATGGCATAAGCGTTCGTTGGTGCGAATAAAATGATACATATTTCAACGAGAGAAAGGGGGAGGGGAACACGAAAACGCGATTAGAACGAAATGGTGGAAGCTGAAAAGTTTTTATTTCGGCCTCTCTTTCTCGTCCTACGAATGCTCGCGGTATGCAAATTTTTTTGGCATAAACGCGCACGAGCGTGTAATAATTTTATGGAAATCGCTTATGGTAGTCTCGCCAAGCACAGAATTTCACACACGTGCGCGCGCGACGCGAATCAGGAAGAGAATATGAAGCACGGGGGGGGGGAAAAAATCTATCTCTCTCTTTCTCTCCTTCTACACTCTCGCGATAAGCGACGCCTTCGTGGTCCAGGTACGTCGAATCGAGAAAAGAATGACGTCCGCATGCTTATCCCATATTCATCGGCAGTACCGAACGAATTTTTTTCTCTCCCTTTTTTTGCTACTCCTTTCTTTTTTATCTCGGTCCGCCCACCCTGTTACGAGCTGCATTACGGCGCGCCGGAATGCGACGGGCGAGATAGCGATGGTAATGTTCGGTTACTGCATAGATAGTAATCGGCCTGGAAATGGGTAAAGGGAGGTTGTTACGAGTGAATTAGCGGGTCTGCGTGCAATGTGTTCGAAGTAACTGCTAGGGATTCCCGAGAATCGGTTTGATGCGAGAAGGCTTCTAGCAGCCGATTACACAACGGGAAGATACGTATCGCGCGTAATTAATTATTGTAATTTATATAAAAAATTAATTATTAATATTTTTTAAATTATATAAAAATTAATACAATTAATTATTATATGATTTGTAAAACTCGATCTAAATATATATTTTTTCATATCGATCATTTATACTTGTGGTATTTCATTCCATTTGCTGTCGTAATTTTTTGATATTTCTATTATTACACACAGTTTTATAATTGCTTCACGACAAGAATCTATTGCAAGAAAAATCGATAGAAGGCGGCGCACTGCGAATGATAAAGCGTTCTATTTCTAAGCAAAACACCAGCAACGATAACGATAGCTGGTGATGATCAGCCAGCGCAAATATTAGCAGTATCGATTGCGCCGATATCGTAATTAACACATTAAATTTGTTCAATTAAACACAAACAGGAAACGAAAGAGTTTTTAACGCTTGAAATGGAAAGGATCTTTTGAAGAAAAGAAAAAAAAAAGCACATTTTTAATTCGAGATTCTAAGCAAGTAATCGCGCCGTTGGAATTCGAGTCGAATAACTTTGAAGGATTCATCTTCTCTCTCTCTCTCTCTCTCTCTCTCTCTCTCTCTCTCTCGGTATGTAGAGCCGTTAATAAAAAGGCAAATTTACGCCGGTCGAGCCGGCATAGCGTCGAGGAAATCCGACCTGATCGCGAGATACCTGGCGCTGTAATGGGTTGCGCGCGAAGAAGCTCCTGAGAATTTCCCTGCCTCCGTCGTGCATCTGCAACATCCGTCTCATCCGTTCTTGTCGGCCACGTAGAAAATTCAGGCAGAGAGAAAGAGAAAGAGAGAGAGAGACGATTTAAAGTTGCATCCGCGTCTCGCGTGAAACTCTCGTCCGTCATCCCGAACCGATTTTCCCTCTTTCTTCCCGGTCTTCCGGCGTTTCCTACGATATTAAAACTTATTCTGGAAAATATATGCGCGTAGTCTAGACGAGTACGTATATACATACGTATACGGCGAAAGAAAGTTTTGCGACTCGCATTAACGAGCCGCGCCGCGAATCGATGTCGATTCTATGTGTTAGCGCAAGAAGTGAGTAATTTGGTCGCAGCGCTTAAGCATGGAGAGTATGCACTTACACATCCCTGTGGAAATTCGCAAACTTCGGAGACCGAAATTCCCGCGTTTAGCACTAATTGCCGAGTATCCGTCCGAAACTCGAGCAATACGTCGGTCAAGTGTTTTCCACTGCAAATTTAGCGTTAAACGCGCACAGCTTGAGCTTTATATAGAGTATTACGCAATTGGGTCAGGTTCTACCATCTGTTCCGTTAAGGACAAAAAAAAAAATGTTAAAACAATGACAAAAGTTGAATAGAAATATAATGCCTAAATTGAAAAAAAAAATGTACTAAATTTTAAAAAACTTGTTTTTCATTTAATTTATTTAAATATTTAGATATAAAAATAGACATTATTATATCACATTATACAAAAAACTGACCGAAATTTTAGACAAAGTGTCTGCAGTTTTTTTTTTACAAACACACTGCCTGAAGATATATTCTTCTTTTAGAAAATTTTCAGAAAAACGATTCTAATGTTTAAGACAGATTATCTTAAAATTCCTTTCAGACACCTAGATCTGAAAACTTATACAAAAATGTATCTGAATTTTTAGACAATTTTTTACAATGCATTCAACTTTTGCTCGTACCCTTTGTTTTAAATCAAAATCATTTTTTTTTTCTTTCTATCTTCAACGAAACAAATGCTGGAATCCGGTCCAATTGCCGTAACACATCCTATATATCCTGTATATCCTGTATATCCTGTATGAAATGAAGATCAAATGTGAGATATTAAACGAGATGAAGACCCGACAATATGATTAGCCGCGAATCTACGCGGCATACATTTCTATATTTAAAACTGAGATCGCGCGTTCCATATTTTCATGTTTTGCTGAAAAGTAGGAAAGCCGTTGGAAACGCGGCTTTTTACCCGCGCATTGTAATTTACATCGTGTATTATGGCTCGTATAACCCCCATTAAATACGCATGCTCGTGTATTAAACACGACTGGAATATTCCGCGCGCGAGGGAGAAAATGATATTAAAATAATTTCGTTGCAGATATATTCCTCGGCTAATTATGCGCGGGACGCTTCTCTCTCCCATCTACATACATAATGACATGCACAAAATGGAAATATCGAGCTGCTATGAAATCAATTATTGTTGATAATATTAATCATCAATTGTGCTCATTGAAACTCCCACCTTTCCTCTTCCCCTACTTTCGACATAATTATTCACGCGTATATGATTCAATATTATACAATGTAACATGCAAAAGAGAAGGGTGGGGGGTGGGGCTATTTTCTTGAAGAGGATGTTTTGATGAAATTTCTATGTCTAAGTAAGTAGCTTTGAAGCAACGAAATATTACATAGTTGTCTGTCTGTCTATCTCTCTCTCTCTCTCTCTCTCTCTCTCTCTCTCTCTCACAGCTACTTTAAATAGTTACCATCCTCCCATCGTGTTTCCCACGCTGTTAAATTACAAGATCTTTCTACGTTATCGGAGAGCGACTTGGTTGAAAATTTGAAAATTTACCTTTGCTCGACAAAATATGCATCTCTCTCTCTCTCTCTCTCTCTCTCTCTCTCTGGATGAGAATGAATAAAATATATTCTTCATTTTCATACGTGCGTATACTCACATGTTCACTATATACATGAAATATACATATACAATATACTGATCAGTAACAATGATTTTTTAACTGTTTGGATGCGTTCACACATTCACGTACACACACACATATCCTTAGAGATACACATATATGTATATAAAATCGCGAAACAGATATATACATTCGCTATAGCGCGTTAAAATACAGATTGTGAGATCGCGGCTTTTACAAATTTGGCGCGATCGACGAATCGAATTATTCGAGACGGTGAATTCCGATGTCAATTCGGTTTACAATCGTCCTGATGAAACTCCGCGTCAAATAGCCACGTTTGTGACTAATTGCGCGCTTTCAATATATACGAAGCGTACCATTGCGTTTCCGCACTCATCTATACGTCCGCGAGTCATTAATTTGGAAACTATGTTGAAAATCACCGACAAATGTCGACATCCATTCGCTCACACGTGGGTCCGATTAAATCAAGAATTTCTAATTGAAATATTTTATAAATTTTTTCTAGGCAGCTAACTAATTATTCGTCCTAAAAAAATGCGCTGACAGATTCCTTTGTGGAATTATGTAAAAGAAATTGCGTTAATTTTGTTTTTCTCTCTCTTCCTCTCCCTTCGCTCCCCCTCCCTCCCTTTTCACCCCTTTCTCGTGTGCTCGAAACACGATTTCGGTAGCAAAGGACGGCCGTAAAAATGTCATATTCTTCCCACGCTTGGACACGATATGTATTTACTTGCATATATATATATATATTCGAAAGCAGACAAGCTTTGGGACATGTTGCGCCGGTATAATACTAACCGCCGGTGTTTACCACAATTCCGTTATATGTATTATAAGTCCCGTAAAAGCCGGCGCACGAACTTCCGAGAGACGCGCGGTTGTCGGAGGGGTGGGGATGTGTTTTTAGGGGAGTTTGGCATTGGCAAACTCAATTCGAGTTTATGTGTTCCTTGTGTACAAAGTGCTCGCGCGCGCCGGTGAAAGTTACGATGCGCGAAAATACGCCATTATGAGTCCTAAAGTTATCCCTCTCTCTACAGCTAAAATATACATAAGTTTCTCTGCGCGGGCGATATCGCGCGGTTTCTTCTTCTTTCCGCGCGTGTTTTATGATGCCGAACGTGAAACTCGAAACTTTGTCCCGCGGCTCTCTTTCAAGACCTCGTTTTATTTATTCATGTAATTAACTTACCGTCTTGATGTTTTTCTCGTTAATATATCTTGTTCATATCTCCTAGATATTAGATTTATTATTTTTTTTTTGAAAGTTACGTTTTTAATTTTAATATATCAAGCAAAAAACTTAATGCTTGTATGTACGAAAATAATATCTAATATGTATGTATGTTGATAGATAGAAATGTTATGTAAAAATGTAAAGAATGAGTCATTATTTAAAAAAGTTTCAAAGCGATATATTCAATGGTTTTAATGCAATCTTGTCGTTCTAAAGTCCTGGCCGAAGAGTAAAAGCTCGATATCATGCTTGCTTTTCTCGTCCTGAACGAGCAAACAACTCCGGCGAACGCGTGCACGCAAAACTAGGAAGTTTGGCCGACAATTTCGAGAGCGAAATTGTGAGTTATCGGGTTTTTGTGCGCGAAAAAGCAGCATTTACCGCAGTCGTTTAGGCAAGCTATCGGTATCCGCTCTCTTGCAAATAGCGCTCCGCATTGATTTATCACCGACCGAAAAAGACGAGTTCGAGGTCGTAGGGAAGAAGGGGTGATCGAGAGAAGGGAGAAAACGTGGAGGTTTACCAAGGGAACTCGGGGAGAAGGTGAGTGTCAAGCTCGCCACGAGAGAGTGGCCAGGAAACGTTGCAAGAGTGACAAAACGCTACTTCTATGGCAAGACCGCGGCGATCTGTCACTTGGCTGTGAGCCAATCGGGCCACGTGAGGGACCCTTTCCCTGTTTTCGTCCCGCGACGTCTTCGACGTCTGATTGCAAATTACATTGCCCGACCGATTCGGGAACTACTCTCGTTTCGTCACCCAGCGGCGATCTTCCGGGATCCTCGAGTGACTCTCGGAGAGGAGTCTCAAACTTGATCCGTTGCATCCTCCCTGGCTCGACACGGATCGTTTGTCACGGTGCATTAGACTGTCACGACTTGGTCCTGGTGATTCTAAAAGCGTCGATTGGGACTAGTTAACTCTGTGTCCCTTGAAGCCCGGGCTTCTTCGGGCTGGAAATTTACATAAGATCGATTCGATTGTGATAAGAGAGTTCTAAATAAATATTATTTATTTATTTAAAGTTATTTTATTTTCTGCGATTCAGTTCAACGACATATCAGATGGACACATGTAACTGTGTTATTGTACCTCTACTTCTTCCGACAATAGCAGTTCAACTTTAAATTTATCGAACGCAAGTACCCGCGCTATCATCGCACATTTAACACCAAACTCGGCTGCCTGATCCTCAATCCTTGTTTACGTTAAATGCATGTTACGTGTTACGTCTACGAAACTTAGCAACTATGCAACTGTTTAATGTTAGGATAAGGATCTCCACACATTGTCCCTCCTACGTACTATAATGTATCTTGATAATGATCTTTATGAAAAAAAATTGTTTTTACGACATGACACGTTTTTTAAAAATCGGACGTTTCATTCGATAAAGAATTCAATAAGTTCACGAGTAAGTAATTTTTTGTCGATATCATCAAGCCTATCCGATGTGTAACGTTAAAATCGAGCGCGTCCAAAGTCGAATAAAGAAGAAATAAAACGGGAGAAAAAAAAGTAAAATGTTGCAAAAATTTACCCAGCTCGAATCATTTTGCTTTTGATATATACAATATATATATATTGTAGAAGGTATATTCCTGAATAATATACGCTTCGAATTTTGTGGCAGTTTCTTTTTCGATTAGGTTTCTGAGATATGCGATTTTGAAATGTTATAATTCTCGTTATTCGATCCGTTTGAAATTATACAGCCGACCGCGAAATTGATCGGCGCGTCGTTTGCGCGGCGAGCGCAACGTTTATTTACATAACGCGCGCGTTGAAATGTCGACGATCGAGAGATCGACATTACCGGTTCCATCGCGGGCGCGATGTAGCGCGCGATGTTCCCTTTACCGCGCATTTGCATACAAGCATACGCCGACAAACAGCACAGGTACTCGAATGCATTAACTCCCCCCCGGAGGGCTCGACCAAAGGGACGCCAACCCGATGTCTCCAGACTATCCTCACCGTATTTGCATTCGCCAATGCCTGTTGTTTGTTCCCTTCCGCATCCATTCCCCCCCGCCGCCCCCCTCCTCACTCCGTCCCTCCGTGCATTAGAAAAGGGACACGCTCCTCTCCTTTCACGTCACGAGATTGAGCGAGTGCACATCGATGTTCCCCGGATCTTATCTTGCATGAAAACTTTCGTCGCGCTTATATTTATATTTATGCGCTTTTGTTTGTTGCGCATCGAGTTTTCGGGGTAATATCGAACGATTTTTACGCCGTCAAAAGTTGACGTAAAATAAACGACCCTCCTGCTCTAGGTAAAGGCGTGTACGTGAGAGGAAATTTTTACGGGAGGATTTTTGCGTTACGGCTTCTCGCTTCTCAGCTTTTTCAAGCTATACGTAAAGATTAATCTGAGATTAACGATCTTTTTTTTAAATGTTCTCGAAAGTTGCATTATTTACATAGGCGCGTTACATTCTATCCCATACTTTATATTCGGCTACCGGTGTACCGCTTAATTCCGTCATATTGTTTGCCTTTACGCTGCTTTCGCGCAAATCTTGAAAATGTAAATTAACTCTTTTACTTTCTTTTTTAATATTATCCTGTAGAGCATCTCCTGTCGAGATGCAATCATTACCGTTATTATAATTTACTCATTATGTTACACGAAACTGCTGAAGCATCGCGTGCTTCTTTTATTTCTCAGAGACAAATCGTAAATCTTTTACGAATATTTTTACTTTATAGTGTCTTGAAAAGTTTTATCTGTTTTTCAAGAGAGAGAACTTCTCTTATAAATTAATTTTATTTGTAAAAAAAAATCCTTTTTTCTACGCAACAACTATAAATAATATAGTCAATGAATGAAATATTTAAGATTCCGAATCAATTAAATTAAATCACTGTAACGCTCGCGTGAGATCAAAATTAAGCCGATTATTTGTTCATCTAACAACCGATTGAGCTAATTGGAGTTAGGTACAGGATGAAATTAACCCAATAGTTAGTCAATTAAACGCAAGTGTACTCCATCTAAACTCCGCTCGATGCTTCACAAGTTCGTGCGAATCAGCCCTTATTATTTCAATCTACGAAACTTTAACACTGTGCATATATGGAACATCATGCATCGATCGTACATTTTGCCGGAGTAGCTCCGTTTAAATTTACGTAACCACTACCTTACGAGAGCTTACGGAGCGAGAATAAATATAGCTAAGTAATATTAGAAAAATTTTATGCTACGAAAGGATCGCACGATATTTTTATCGTAAACACATTAAACGTGTGCGATGAAAAAATTGTTTAAAAGATGCTCTAGAAAACTTTGAAGTAGAATTAAAAAAAATATATATATATTGCAAAAAATTATCCTCATCTGAATTTTATGTTGTACGTAAAATGTAATCGTAAATAGATAATAGCGAGATTGTACAGGTGGAAAATTTGGCTTCAATTTAATATACATCGCGTGTCCCGAACAAATCCACACAAATTTTAAATATTAATTTAACATGATATGGATATGCCAAATGATGACGCACTAATACTATGCTAATATTTCAACACAAAATGAATGACAAGCGTTTAGAGAGTGACGCGATATAAATTACAGTCATTTAAACGCAAACTATCATTGATTCAGCCATGATTATTACAATCGATCCGAGAGAGATTTAACTGGGAATTAGATATTGCGCTATCAAATAGGTTGTAACGCTTTCCATAAATGTAGTGATTCCCGCCGACAAGTATCTGCAATGTATGTATATGCGTGGCGCATATGTATATTTCGCGTTATTGTAGGGTATCAAGATAAATTACTCGCGAGCAAATATAATGTAATGCATCAATAGTATATGTACGTGTACCTTTAATGCATTATTACATTGCATTATGTGGAGCACATTGGCAACTATACATATCGCGGGGTTGTGACAATTATCATTTATATTTTAGCATGTCTCTCTCTCTCTCTCTCTCTCTCTCTCTCTCTCTCTCCCTTTCGTTGGCCGAGCACAATAGAAGCGTTCGGGAACAAAAGAACCTTAGTACAATAGTTGATGTTTATTTGGACTTTCAGAGATTAACAATGCTTGCATTATTATTATTTCCGATGAGCATGCGCGCTTGCATTATTATTATACGCGTTACATAACGCTCGATTGTGGATTGTAAGTTACAACCACAGACATAGACTGATATTTCTTTATATATGTATAAGATATCTTTGATTTTATACACAAACAGATATATAAAGTATGTCTTTCCGTCTATGCTCTTCGGCGATGTACACATTTATTTACAAGAGATTTAATTGGTTTTCATAATTTTAAGTTAAAGAATATTGATTATATTGTCAAGTTTTTTATTTTTATTTTTTAATTCACACGATTATCTCGATCATATTTTTATTCACCTTATAAGCGTTATGTTGTTGCGCTTATCGTGATTCTGTTGAGCCCGAAATAAAAAAAAAAAGATTTTTATTATAAAAAAATTAATAATAAGATTTTTGGAAAATATGACTTGATGAGAGAGAAGATTAAAATGACTCACATGCTGTATAAGTAAAAAGTTGGAGAGTTGGCAATTTAATTTGTAATTGCAACACACTGCCGTCAACAAACCATATCATGTGCGCCAGTTTGTCCGCTTCGACATCTACTCGTTCACCTGCCATTCTGATCGCGGGCGACAGCGGCGTGCCATTATCGTTAAGTCGGGCTCGCGTAATAATGAAGTCAAACGATGTTGTTGCAATTTTGCATAAAGGCGGCGAGACGGCAGCAGCTTATACGCGCAGAGTTTGTCAAACTTGGTTGCTTTCGTCGCGCTTGAATGCATTAGGCGGGCTTTAAAGTTGAGACGACGACGACGACGACGACGACGACGACGTCTCTTTGCATTTGCATTTACTGCAGTCCACACGCACATTTGCATTTAGTTATGGATCATTGCTGCACACGGATGGGAAAAACTCTCCCGATCGTCACGGATGTGCGAACGCATGCGAGATGCATGGAAGATGCATCGCGATCGATGGATCGTGGAACGAAAATAAGAGACTCTCTCTCCGTGTTACCAACAATGCTTTATTGTTTTTGGTATAAAAAAGAATATTAGCGCATATTGCCATTGTTTAACTATACAAACAATACTTTTATTATAAGGAGTACATTTATACAAGTGACGGTAGCACGAGTACTGGTTGGCCGAGGCTTTTAATGAATGCGGCGACTTTGTAATTTTAAATTTCTTTTTGCATGTAAAAATATTTTATCGCGAATAATTTTTTTCCATTCGACCGAGCACAAGCGAATCCGAGATGAAATGATTCGCGCTGCTCGAGCTATGCGAATGAGATCAAAAGATTAAAGCCCTCAGATAATTAACTCATTGACGTTTGAAAATATTTCTCCGTGTACAATCTAATAAAAAATGCGGCTTTTTGCGCATCTCGGAATCGTAACGGATTTCAAACGATTTGAAAGCCGAGGGAGTTCTCTGTAATTCCCTCATTTCGCTACTTTAATGCAGTTGGGTTACATCAGAAAATCTCTCTTTCTTTCTCTCTCTCTCTCTCTCTCTCTCTCTCTCTCTCTCCCTCTCCCTCGCTGTGCGCGGATTCGCCATTTTCCTCGCACGGGGTGCATAATTACGACAGAGACGACGACGACGTCGCCGTCGCAGCGGAACTTCTGGAAGAGAGGCCGCACTTTTTCGAAAGTACGTCGCCGGTCGCGGGGAGAAATTAGTATGGAGTCGGCTTTGATGCTGACAAAACGAAATGAATCTCATTAAAATTACGTTGCTCTCTATGTGCGCGTGCGCGAAAGGACGTTTTACGAGTTTCTGAGGTACCGCCGAGTCGCGACGAGTGAAAAGACAGAGTTTTAAGGGAAAAGGAAAGACGAGGGAAATGAAAAGGAATGAGGAGAGAGAGAGAGAGAGAGAGAGAGAACATGGAAGGAATCGTTAATTAACTCCGTCATGCTAAAAAGAAATCTCGCACCGGTTAGCCAAAGCGAATCTCTGGAACATCCGCCGTCCCGTTCGGCGAATGTCACCGGAAGAGTTTAAATGCCGTATAAATGAAGTTACTTTAGCCACGTGCGCGTGAAAGACAAAGAAAAAGAGAGTTCTCCGTCTCCCGTATGGGTATCGGTTCAAGTAGATTTGTCAACTTGGATTGGTTAACTCCAGATTATCCGCTTCCCTTCAATTAATTAATTAAACTCGTTTATTATCGCCGTGAAAACGAGTTTATTCGAAACGAAATTCCTCAAGTCTTTTGTGTAGTTTAAAGCGGATTAAAACCGCACAACTCTTGTCTTCGTGATCCAATTATATTAACAATATTTAATGTTACTTATATTTTGTTATAACGATGCCCCGCGCGTGAAAAAAAATAAAACAAAATAAAACAAAATAAAAAAATATGTTTATATTTAAATTGTAGGACACAAAATAAATTGTTATAAAAGTCTCCACTTAATCTTCCTTTCATAATTTTTTAAAGAATTGTAGATGTAGGGCTTCCTTCATTTAGTTATCTCTAAATTAATCCATGATAATGAAAATTAAAAATTCTCTCTTTCTCTGAAAATAAGTGTCGCAGACAAAGTGTCAATCCGGCAAAAGCAACAATCCGGCGTTACGACGCGATGCTAATGTTTCGAAACTCTCCGACATCGAGCGGCGTCTCTCCTTTTTTAGTCAAGTCCGGTAAACATTGGCTTGTTTGACTGAAAAGTTGCCAAACGGCGGAAAGACATCCTTTCGCCCCCTCGTATTCAACGAAAAGGGAGCGAAAAAGGAACCGGCGAGTGCGGTTCCTCGAAGCTTTTTCCATTTCTCTCACTCCTTTTGTTCTTCTTCCATTCCTTTTATTTTTCTCCCACTTCTTTTCCGACTGCTTCGCCTAACCTCCGTCACATTTATCCTTTTTTATTTTCTCATATGTCTCGTTCCATTGACCAGTATTCACTGTCGTCCAGTCGCCAACTTTTCGAGCTTTCGTGCTTTGGTTCGCGCAACGAGGAGGAAGCTCTCGGGAGATGAGGTTTGCCGATGAAGCGAAAAGAGACGGGGAAACAAAGTAAAACACGAAGAAAGAGAGAAAGAATGAAAGAAAGATTGATTGTGAGAAATTCGAGAATACGGAGACATGGCTTTTTGCTGGAATATCTGTATTCGATAAATGTATACGACAATATTTGCGATCGCTAACAATTGCCGGTTGCGAGGGAAGTATTTACACGGTAAATATTTGAATATCGAATAAGGACGAGATTGATTCGAAATCGTGGAAATAAATTTTTCTTCATTGTTTTCGAAATAGCTGTAAAAGGTCAATCACTTTGCTCTGATTTTCACGTTGATCCTTTCAACGAGCGCGAGCGAGTTTTGTGAAACAAGTGAAACAAGGTGAAATAAATTCATTGCGCGTCGAAAATCTGGTGAAAAATATTCAGCGTTGACGTACGCTATTTTATATCCCATCAGAGGAAACGGAAAGCTTGTTTTCCATCATCCGAGAATCACGATCAAATGTTTCCCGATGCCGAAATAATTTCGTGCGCGGCAGTTCCTATCCATTTATACGTCGTGTAAAGTTCGTTATCATATGCGATTACACTCGATCGCATTCGTTAGGATGAATTCTAACTGGTGATCCTCTTTTAATCTTTAGATGCGCATGAACGTGAAGATCGCCCCCCTCGCGATTTCATTCCGCCCGATATGAATTATTCTCGCTTTATTCAATTCTAATGTAATACATATTTAACGCCCCCCCTCCTCTCCCCTCCCCTCCCCTCGTCCCCTATTTCGCCATCTCGTAGCACACGTCGTATAAATTATTCAGGTGCGGGACCGTTTTTGAGTCTGCTCATGTTGTCATCCTGGCTGCTATAAGAAGAAAGAATGCAAATGCATATATGCACGCATTATTACTTTTAAGCGTTTTTTCTCTGTATTTATTTATTTTGCGGATAGATGCGGATATTACAGTGGCATTTTATAAAAAAACATGTGTACATCAAGCTATAGCATTAACTGTAAATGAGTGATGACGGATTTGTCGGTGCACATAGGTTAAACATGCACGTACTCAATGTACGAAGCCGAGTATCGAACTTGCCCTCTTACCGGTAATCCCTCCCTTGCGTCTCTTCACCATCTTTATCCCCTTAAGATCCCGCTTCCTTTTACGCGCGCGAGTTATTATCGTGGAGTTTCATTTCGGGCTAAATATTCCGCGGAAGAAGTTGCGTTCCTGATCCCGAATGGAAATACATATAATATATGTATATTAGCTCGCATACACACGCAGGAGGGACTCCATTACCGCGCGTTAACAATTTCGCAATCAGATCTCAAGACGTGAACGTTGTTTCTGCGACCGTCAAGCCGCTTTCCTCCCTTTTTCTATCGGTCCGATTATCCGCGGAAATCTGATGCAACTTATCTCGGTATATCCCGGATCTACTGGCGGGCAGAAAAACACGTTTACAATCACGTTGGCCGGATAAAGCCGGACTTGTAGAAGCGCAATCTCGAGTCTACATTTTCTACACGTTCAATTTGCGAAGGGTCTTACTATCTCACTCTTTTTAAAAATTCATCCCGGGATTGCGATTATGAATTTTCCCTTACTGTGTTCGTAAAAAAAAAAAAATCCTCGATCCAACAATTTTCCGTTTATTATTTGGAATTTTCTTTTATACGAAGCTGATTTTTCGTTCTCGGAAAAATTGACTAAAAATTTACTCCCGAAACTTACTTTTTCTCCTCCCGTACAATTTGCCCTTTGTCTCTTCCTTTTGAGCTAATAAATATTCCATGTCGGGCCATAGCCATAGGTTGGCGATTCTCATAGAAGCTGAGGCATCCATTGTTTGTGAGCGCATTCATACCAGCTTTCATACTTCTCTCGCTCCGAGCTCCGAGTAGGATGTCTACAGGCGCGAATGATCTTTGCCTGGTACTTCGTACCGCGATCAATGAATGCACGACGAGACCCTCGAGATCGAAAGGGGGCACTCGACGAAATCACTTCTACGATCTTGAACATCGACGCCGAATCTCCATTACGCGGTCGCGAAATTCGACAAATTCGAAAATTATTATCGCATCCATGAATAATTTTGAGAATTGTATTGTTTACTAAAAAACTAGAATACTATAAACGCGTGCTATAAATGCGCGCGCCATTTATATATTATGTGTATGTATCATATAATTACTTACATATTAATTCTAGTTTTCCACTTTTTCAAAATAAAATAAATAAAAATTACACACACACTTAATATATTTAAACTATCAAGTGTCGCTCAATTATGAAGCTTTTATTGATATAAGATAATATTCAGTGCAGGCTCGAGATAACAATATTGTATATATATATATATATATATATATATATACGTGTAGGTATGTGTGTGTGTATGTCATAGTACGTAAAATGTTTCGAAAAGTTATTGCCAATAACATGGTATTTGGCCTTGGCGACATAAACATTGGCGCGCTTTTGTTACTTTTATTACTTATGGTTTATCATTCGCACGGCGACTCTCGAACAGTAAAGTAATAGAGCATGAGACACTCTGTCAAATTTCTTTCCTAAACGCGATCGCGACAAATATCGGGAAATAATTTGATATTATAAATAATTAATTATCTTTTACCTTAAATAAATCGTAACTATATCTCGTAATTATATCTCAACGATTTCGAGTATTTCACGCATGTTATATATATATATATATATATATATATATATATATATATATATATGTATATACATCATAGGTACGTAAAATATTTCGGCAACGTATTATCAATAACAATAACAAAATGTTCGGTCGTAAGTGCGCTATTGTTTACATGTTACGGTCTTGTTATCATTCGCACGGCGACACTCAAACAACGAAGTAGTGCTGCGAAACGCTTCGTATATTGTCGAATTCTTCCTTTAAACGTGATCGTATCGACTAATAAAACAAAATTTGCTGATTATTGCAAAATTAAAGATTAAATAACTTTCGATAAACGACACAAAACTTTATCGCGTTAATAAATCTTTATCGGAACGCTGAATTCGACTAATCGTAATCACAATCGTCAACGATGAACGGAGCAACGCTATGTGCGATAAATAATTTATTTGTTTCGTCGACCCTCGGTGAGAACAAGCGCGGACAAGAATTCCTTCAATCGATTTCGTCTTCTTCCTTTGCTCGCTTAACCTTTGCTGGAATAATCGGTGAATTCCCGACTCCCGAATTGTCCTACTCGCAGTATAATTCTCGTGTGAAACGGGATTCGATCGTGTCGATATTCGAAAGTGCGGGAGTGCCGTTTAAAATATCGCGCATATTGTGAATCAATATGAGAGGAGGAGGAGGTCTAGGAAAGACATCGGGCACTGGTGGAGCAACCCTATGGTAAGTAAATTGTTATTTGTTTGTATATTAATTACATACGTGCAGTTTAAATTAAGCAATTAATTGCATAATTTGATTTTCTATTTATATGATTTAAACAAGATAGAATTAGAGAAACAGATTTTTATAAAAACTATAATTTTGTAAAAGTTTCTACTTTTAGATTATAGCTTTTCTGATGAAATTGGTTATTAGTAGTTTTTTTTTAAATTTATAAAAAAATAATTTAATCTGCATTATTATTATTATTATTATATGCATCAAATATAAAATTCAATGCGTATAATAATTTTTTTTAAATATTAATTATTTTGCTACAATTTGGATCTTCTATTTGTATGTTACAGATCAACCCAACGATCAACCTTTCTGAGAGGAGGAGGAGGAAGCCTAGGAGAGGCATCCTGCACCGGCGGAGCAACCCAAGGGTGAGTATTATTATTTGTATATTAGTTACTAACAATCGCGTACGCGCAATAATTTAGTCTCTTTATTTGAATGAATTAAACCAAAGAAAATTAAAAAAAGGTCTTTCACAGTTGAATTCTATAAAAGTTTCAAAAAAGTCTTTTTATAATTCGTAAAATTGTTCCATATTTCAAGCTTCTTAGTATTGTACGCATCGGATATAAAATATTCCGCACGAAACATTAATTATATTTTGCTGCTATATAATTTGGATTGTATATTTTTATGTTACAGACAACGTAGCCTCAAGCCCAACAACTCCGCTGTTGCGCATCAGTGCCGGTAAGTGACGGAAATTTTTATTTCATTTTAAAGTTACGGATTTGTAGAGATTGTACATTGTAGATTATAAATTGTAGATAAATCCGTTACTTTTAAATGGATGAGCTGAAACGGATTAAGTTGAATAACTTTTGATAAGTTTTTCGATATACATTACATCTATTGCAAAAGTAAATTGAAGTCGAAATTAAAAAAGGAAGGTTATAGAAAATATTTTTTTCCAATTTGCTACATTTTATCCGATTTATTTAAAAAAGAACACCAGTAATTTTATCAATTACATATATGATAGTAATTTATTCTTATAATGCGCGCCGATCTTATCCTAATCTTATTCTTATAGCTCATTCATATCGTAGATTTTGTAGATTGTTCATAAACTTTGTTTTAATTGATATAAAACCAAATAATCAATCAATTAAATTATCTGTAATATGACAATAAATGTTGCATAAATCTTATTTTATTATAAATTATAAATTATAAATTATTTATTATTAGATATTATTATATAAATTATATATTAATATATAAATTTCAATTCAATTTATTATTATATATTTATCATAATTTTTTAATCAAATTTTTGATTGATAATTTGGCTTTGTTTGAATTAAAATAAAGTTATATTAAAATGAATGTTGAACGAATGATCGTAACGATCGTCGAACGAGTGTGAAATATTTGCGCTCATCTGTCGTCGACAATAATTATACCCGGCAAAAAAGGAGTGCAAGAAAAATCTTGCGGTTATTCGCCGGTAATAAATTCGCGATAATAAATAGCCAGCGATAAAAGGAGTATGTATCTCCTTTTTCGATCTCTGATTAGAGATGAGATCAGAAAATGGCCAAAAGCAACGAAAGGTAGGTCCAACTGGTCCGAAGAATGGATTTAAGCTACGCAAAATAGGCGGCCAAAATGCGTAGCAAGAAGTACGTAAGGTAAAATACGCGAGTAGGGCACGCTAGAGAGGGATAAAAATTTCGAATTAAAATTATTTAATTACTTGATATGACGCAAGAAAAATTAGTCGTGCCCTGTGCACGACTAATCAATTTCAAGAAAAATTAATTTTTTATTGAAACTGACACACCACTATCCACGTCTGGTTCTTAATAGCTGAATAAAATTTAAATTTTAGTTTTAGAGACTTACTATATAATTTCTTAGTTATTTATTTATTAGTCAAAAATAATTTTCCATTCGTTTAAGTTATCGTTTAGACGTGGATGCAGATTGGCCTGTCAGATCTCACTTTGGTTATTTCTTAAGCTTACAGCTTTAGAGATATCGAGATTATAGTGTCGCACGAAAGAAAAGAATGGATGGAGTCCACAAAAGACAATAACAAATTGACAATTTCGATAACAATATTAGCAATTGATCGCATCATTTGCTGTTATTTCTCCGTTACGTACTCTATGATATCATTTAAATAGATTTTTAAAACAAAACAAAAGATGAGATTTTTATACTTAGAGTTATCCCTGCAGCACAATTGCGTAATATCGCTGGTCGATCCACGTGACCGTAGAATTCAGGTCAAAGTATTCTCCGATCATCTCGTGGGAATAATACGAGAGAAATCGCGCGTCGGTATCCGAGCTGATCGCGAAGCAATCTGGATCTTTGGACCGATGGTGCTCTCTTTTCACTTGCCGTTTTATTTCCGCGAGCACGGCGGAGTCGATCAATTTTATCTCCGGTGTGCGCGCGGGCATCGCGTCGTTGGTTAGCCGGCGAATTTAGTTTCCACCGCGCTTTTGTGCCCGCACACCTTCGAGAATAAAGACGAGATCTTATCTCCCTTACATCCTCGCCACGACTCTCTGTCGTACGATCAATAAATTCGTGATGAAACGGCCCTGAGATCGAGCCGCCGCGAGTCGGCGAGTTTCGAGAAATCTCACAGCGAGATTCTCGACGATCGATATTACGCGTCAGCGCGTTTGCCGCGATAGATCGGATTCCTTCGAAGGGAAGGTGCCTCCCCTTGCCATCCCTTTTCGAGATCGGATGGGGAAGCAGCGCTCCTTCACAATTTCCTTGTAACATGGTTAATATAGCGACCGCAATATCGTCCCGCCGCGTGAGCTTTCTCTGTGTAATCTGCCGAGATTATAGACACCGTTGACGTCACTCTGTTCAATCTCGTGTTGGTAATTGTTCCTTGCTTCAATACTCAATCAATGATATTTTTCCTTTCGGCAAGGTAGAAACTGTACGAGATTCTTAAGTCTATTTTTTTTTTCCTTCCTTTTTTTGATATATTTTAAGATGGAATATTTAATTTATTTTTATACATTTATTTAAGAGCAAATATTTTGATACATTTATTTAAGAGAATGTTCTCTCTTTGCGTGTAGAATCAAGTGGTCCACCTTCAAAGTATTTATCAAAGTTTGTTCTCAAAATATTTTTATCCGAACGCGGTTATCGGATCGCCCGTACGGAAACTTGGAGAAGAAAGAAAGAGGGAGTTTCGGGATAAAAGTACATTTTGGCGAACGGTCCCCGAAGGATTAAACTAAAAAGTACGCGGAATGAGAGCGCTAAAGAGCCGAACTGCTCTCGGCAACGTTTGTCGAGCGCGCTCGTAAAAATATTTCAGCGATCTTGCCTGTCGCAATGTATGAAGAAAACTCAATTTATACGGATATACGCATGAACGAAATGGCAATTTTTAACGAGACGCGCGCGCTCGTTTTTCTACGTGGATACGATCCCAAATTTTCCCGAACGCTCGTCGATTTATCCGCTGATCATAACATGGAGATTGTGCGGTCTTATCGTTTCCACAGAATCCATCGGTCCGCCGAGTTTTGTCGAGTACGCTTTCGCATTTTATATACATTATATGAGGAGGAAGATATCCGAGATAAGCGTTTCATCTCCCCTTCGATTTTCATATACAACCGGTTGTCGATTGCTTCCCCATTCGCTCTCCCTTTCATGGCTTTGAGATCATCCCCCGGTTAATCCTACAATTTTACAATACATTTTCTATTTGATAAATACGCCTTCTTCATCTGGAAACCGGTGGACCTTTCGTTCGATTCGCCTATAATATTGTGAGGCGGACAAAGCTGTATCGCGCTTTCGCTGATATATAATCAATGCAGATTGCGGTTTCAATAATATTAAGCCCCTTTTGTGCATTATGCGGAGATGGTAAGGAATATCTATTGCGTCGCAAATAAGCGACGTACAAAGAAGCAGAATCGATTTATTACGCCAAACGATATCCGCAATGTATAAATTTTGTCCTAAGCGCCTAAAAAGTCATTGATAATAATGTCTATATTAACTTATATTTTACGGATCGCAAGATCTTTCGAGTTATTGAGAATCATAATTTTGGAAATGTATATCAAAGTTAAGATGACTGTCGATTTCAAAGTCGCATATCCACCAAGAATCAAAAAGAGAGCGCCACATAATTCAAAGGGCATGTATTATATTTAGGAATGCACTCTTTACAATGCATGTGAAAAGAAAGCCTTGATTCTGTGAGGTGTAAGTTAATGTAGACATTTTCCAAATCATTTTCACACGCAAAATGTTAAATATAATAAATATCAGATGAGATGTCTGATTTTAAGGCTTGCGGGAGAGCAATCTTTGTGAGTTTCTCTCGTTTGTCGTTTTCATGCAAGACGAGCGTTCGCTGAAGGAGAGAAATCGGGTATTTGCATTCTCTTTACGGGTATGCTTTCGACGTAAACGGGTACGAATGCAATCTCGCGCGACAGCGTTTCCGTGTCGGGCGCATCCTTATTTAGAATAAGCATAGACGGTAACGCGATGCGATGGCCGTCGTTGCCGACCCGATTCCCTTCGAAAGCATCGTTGCACCGTAACTGGAAATCGGTCGACAGTATGGAACGATGGTCGCGAAGCCGCGTGTTTCCTTACCCGGAAAGATCTACCTCGATAAATTCGAGCTATTGCGTAACAATACGAATGGTCGATTAATCGATTTTGTGAAACGGCTTTCTTCATTCTTTTCATTTATTGTTGGTACTGCAAGCGAATCGATTATATCGCGCAATAAAACGCGTTCAACGAGAATAATTCTTCTTCAGCGAGAAAACAATCCATAGAGCGATCAATAGCGATTAAAAAAGGGCAAAATAATTGTAATAATTTCTAAAAAATATGGTAAAATGAAAAAGTAACATCTTGTCGTAACGCGATGTAATATTCTACAATGTATATTATCGTACGCGTAATATCGATCGCTCGCGCATGAGGACCTCTTAAGGAGAAACACGCTCTAAGAGCTGACACCGCGAACGTAATTTCCTTTCGCCCGTCCTCCGCGAAATTCCCGCTTGTCGACCATCTCCACGTTGTCGGGTAGATGAAAGGAAGGTACCTTCTACGTGATGAGAAGAGAGAGAGAGATTTACTGCGCGACTACCACACTCGCTCTTCGGCCCTTTCGGAGTAAATGGACACTTGTCCGAGACTGACGTAAGCTCGCTCACCGAGGATGGAAAGGAGCACTTGCTTGTTGCGAGAACGACGGTTTATCGCGAGGGAGGGAGGGAGGGAGGGAGGGAAGAAGGAAGGAAGAAAGGGAGGTTAGGGAAGAGCGGAGGAAAGGGGAGAGGAGGAGGGATAAAAGGAGGACGATTAAAATAGAAATAAGTGCTCCAGTTTGCGGATGTTAAGATTTATAAAGCTTGCCGCGGTTACGTTCTTTCTTTTTCTCTCCACGCAAAACTGCTTCAAATCTTCTTCGGCGATTGTGTGTGTGTGTGTGTGTGTGTGCGTGCTTGGCGAATTTAATTTAATGAGAAAGTTGTACAAGTTTTCGTTACTTGTATTTTCCTAATATCTTTCCTCTCGAAATTATATTTCGATCGCCATATCAGGCCGCCTATCACTTGACGCATCGGCTAAACTCTATTTTACTTTGTATTTATTCAGTGACATGCAGATACGCAATTGTGAACAGTAGACTGAATTATTTGTTAGTTTATATAAATAATTTTCTTGCCATTATCGTACATTATCACGAGTCCCGTTTTTCTTGTTTTAAATTGCAATAAATATATTTAATAACTATCGCGCATTTATATCGCGGAGACCCGATGATGGCATCGATTTCGCTACATTTATGCTCTCGAGTTGATGCAAATTATTGTGTATTGAGAAGATCCGATAGAGTTTGATATATCTGACGTCATGTTTATCAGCGTTTTGTGTCAAACTGGAGAGGACAGACTATGAGAATCCGTTATTGCAAATCATTAAATTTGCGTTACATTATGTAA
Organism: Cataglyphis hispanica; assembly: GCF_021464435.1. Lineage (NCBI taxonomy): Eukaryota > Metazoa > Arthropoda > Insecta > Hymenoptera > Formicidae > Cataglyphis > Cataglyphis hispanica. Next base: position 143,508 of record NC_065966.1, on the reverse strand, counting down.
CGCGTGTCGCTCATTTTATACGCATTACGAGCCAATGTAGGTCGCCCATTTCGTTTCAGCCGCGGGTACAAAACCTGCTAATTGAATCAATGAAGGGAGCAATGTCAACGTGACTTGTCTATTTCCGAGATGTTCTGCGTACCGGATTAATATTTTGCAGCGGCATAACATAAGCCACCGTGAAAAAAAAAAAAAAATTGGTTAGAAAAGATTGTTCGTTTTCATCGAACTCGCGGCGCGATATTCGATTCTTCTTGAAGAATTGTCTCGATGACGAGAAAGATATTTTAACTAGACCGGATAATTCGATCCGGTGCGTTACGCGATAAAAAAAAGAAAAAAAAAAGAATAGAAGATATTCTCGTTGCGCTTGTTATACGTCCGGTGACATCATTGCGAAGTGGCCGTACGGTTATCGCAATAACGGCAACGGAGATGAGGGGAGAAAAGGAGGCTAGTCGTCGCGATGCTGTGTACTCAATCAATATTGTTGATGTTGAACGGAGGTAAAATTCATCTGCCAGACACACACACACACACACACACACACACACACCCGCACACACACTTTCCAGCAGCAACCGGCATTGTCTTATATCGAGCAAGTGACACGTTAAGTCGCGCGTGTAAAAGAATAAAGCGAGAAATCGATGGCTGACTGGCTGGCTGGTAACGATGAAAATGGGAACGATGATCGAAGACGAGGTCGTCGTTGTCGTCATTAGTGTTGTTGTTGTCGTCGTCGTCGTCGTCGTCGTCGTCGTCGTCGTCGTCGTCGAACGTATCGTTTATCGACATAAAGTCGACTATATTAAGTGAATTAACATCAGATCGAAACGCGTTCGCTAGTAAATATTTATCGAATATACGCGCGCATACATGTGACAAAGCAATTTGACAACTTACGTATTAATGCTAATATTTTCATTAATGAAAGATCATCGCGCGATGAGTAACTCGATATATGACTGGAATAAATGAAATTGATTTTACATACAATATTTAATTCATTGGACACGAGATGGGATAATATTGCGAATAATGAAAAAATAACTGATGAACGTAAAATGGCGATCTAGAGTTGTTACATACAGTAATTGAGCACGCAGCTTGTATAGCGCGTTTTGTGAGTAATATCAAATTTCAATGAGCTTCATCCTAATAAGTTTCATAATAAAGTAGTCATTCAGGCAGGCATGATGTTGCAAGTAAAACATGATTGAATAAAATAGCATCATTCTGAATAATGTTTTCATTCCCGCGTCTCCTCATTTAATTACAATGCAATAGATAGTCGATGGCGGAAAGTTATATCTCGAGATAATGTAAATCCACTCGTTGGAAAAGAAAAGATAAACGGACGGAATTGTGGCTACAAACAACATACTTTCCTTTGTTTTCTTTTTTTTTGTCAGGCTCAGATTGAAAAGCAATGCCTATCATTAAATTTCTTTGGATGTTTTTGTTGGTTGTTCTTCTTCCGCTTCCAATTGATTTCCCATGTTGATTGATGATTTCTCTAGCCAATTGAACTTCAAAATCACCAAAATTGATTTCTGTTAGTTAAAAAATTTAAATTTTAAGAGAGAAATGAGTGAAAAATGTGAAAAAATGCGGCATCTGTTAATTAAAGTTACAAACTTATATATATGTATATATTCGCCGTCTTTTGGAAAAAAAAAAACTTTAAAGCATGTACGTATATACGATGAGAATATTAGACCTGAAACACGGAAACATGCTGTATATAATATCTTAGTCTTGTCAGGCTACTGAAACTTTCTCATCTAGATACAAAGAGCTGCTACTCACGAAAAACTTACTCGAGAAACGACTCTATGCTATACAATATCGTACTTGTGGGAATTTCGTTGCGGGAAGGCGCGTCTTGTTTTCTTAATAAATTCATATCAGACCTCGCCGTTTTTAATTTGCCGTTCTGATGTAGAATGTCGGGAGGATTGCGCCGGGTGCTCTTAATGCGAGTCGAAGAATGACGGCGAGAACGAATCCCGGACACAACAGCCAATTTCATTTCCATCTGCAAAGGAAAAAGAGAGGGGAAAGCGCGAGAGGAAGAAACGAAATCTTCTCGTCGCTTTCACGCGCCGTTTACGCGTCTGTCGTGCGGAAAGTTTCGTAAGAAAGCTCTCGCCGTATTAATGAAGGGTTGGAAGCTCGTTCGCTTTTCCGGAGACGGGGATAAAATAAAACGCGACGTGGAAGCGTAATTAGTCAGGCCGAGTCCCAGTCCCCTCGAGCCGGGGATTCTCTCGTTGACGCCTGGCCGAGAGGCGATGGAAAAACCCGATATTCGAGAGACGAGCCAATAATTCACGGGCCATTCTTTAAATGAAAAAAAAAAAAAAAGAAAGAGAAAAGAAAATTCGTGAAAGTTCCAGTCTATTTAAATTTTTCAGTATCTCGCAAAACGTCGTGCTCTACGAGTGCTCCGTCATGGTAACATTCTCGTGTTGGAAAGTCCGGAGACTTTTGTGTCTTATAATATTCACAATATTGAATTTACGATGACGAGCCATGTTTTCCTCAGTAATTTCTATCAGCTAAATTTCCGAAGGAGAATTAATAATCTGTCTCCAAAATTAGCGGAAATTAAAATTTCTATTTGCAAAATGTACAGCTTTTATTTTTCAAACTGTTGGGTGAAATGCAATTTCGGTCAGCTTTGTCCGTTGTTGTTTCGCAAAAACATCACGCGCAAAGAAAAACCGAATTAATCGGAAAAATATCAAAACGTGGGCCGATTAAATTAATATGTTTGCAATGCCCGCAACGCCGTACACATTTTTACACATTTTTCCGCGCTATATCGCGGTTAAGAATATATATATATGTACATCACGTTTAATGTAAAAAGGGGGAAAACGATAACCGTTAGAACCATTTTTCATATACTATCATATTTTTCATATTTTTATTGTAATATGCAAACGCCCTTTCCTGCGTTTACTTTACTATTATCTATTTCTTTCCCAGAGCTCTTACATGCGCCTATTTATACTACGTAACTTGTTTTTTATCACTCGTGGAGCATTTTATCGGTTTGCGCTCACGCATCCGATCTACAAATACCGGAGACGATTTCGTCCAATCCGATATCCAAACTTGTGAGAAAAAAAAAGATTTAGTGATGTCGAAACTAAATGTTGGATCGACCGCGTGCGAGATTTGTTCTACCCGTCCCTTTTCATTAATCCATTCAAGCCTGTCGATTGAACGGATAAAGTTCCGCGTTAGCGACATCAGCAAATGGAAAGAAAAAAAATTCGTGCATCGCGTCTGCGATTCACATTCATTATGCTTTTTGTGCCGAAAACGCGAACCCTACGGACCATCTAACTCTACGCCGATGAACTCGGCAGCGATGGTGCGAACGCAATTTTGTTTGCATTCGCGCTCGCGAGATTAATAAGTCACTCGATTATCGGCCGTCGAAAAAAACACCCGACGGCTTTTAAACATCAAAAAAAGAGAAGTAAAAAAAAAAGAAAAAAAGAGAAAAAAAAGAAGAAAAAGATTGAAAAACCGCTGACGCGCGCTCGCCGATGGCGATTTTGCCACAATCCGGTCACGTACTGCAACCTTGTGCCCCGGCTCTTTCCCGCTATACTATCCTACATCAGCCAGCTAGCCAGGCAGTCAGCTAGCTCTAGGCCCTTTTATTTCTTTTTGCGCCGACCAATTTACCAAGCGGGACAGATTCGTCGCTGCAATTGCAGCCGACCTGCCGTTCACCGCTGCTCCAGATTACGTCGACTCGGGAAAAGCAAAAATGTGGAGAAAATATGCTTCTTCGTAAAAGGGAGAATTAAATATTTAGTCGAGATCCGAGAATATGTATCGCGAATCTTGGCGATAATGGTGCGCAACAAAATTTTTCATGGCAGAGAAAAATTATTCTCACGAAAAAATATTAAAAGCATGTGTTCAAATATATTCAAATGTATATATATATATATATTATTTTGCTTATAATTTAAAAAAAGAGAGAGCCTTTTCTCGTCTAAAAAGGAATTTATATTCTAAAAACTTGTAGCATGGTTTCTCTTTGTCATTCTCAAAACTATGCCATTGGATCTTATATGATTAGATTATTAACGCGATAACTCGTTTGACATTTCCTGTCTACGGTCCATGAAATGAGTCTATACATTCATCTCGAAACACACGGAATTTATATGTTATTCTTTTGAATTGAATCGAAAGACAAATGAAAGCAGTGACAAGGTTTCACTCATGATCAATGAATATTTCAATAAAAACACTCGCATTTTTACAGCTGATTTCGAACGCAGCTTATTAATGCATATCACATGATCCAAGTATAATTATCGTGAATCGCGTAGTGAATTACGATTGCATAAGAATGTAAGTTCCATTGCGTAAGGGGACTATTAAGGGGAGATTACGTACGTAAATTCCTGGTGCATACGCCGAAATCGCCGCTATTACATGCCAATCCTATTACACGCGAGAGTGCCAATTATTATCGTATTTACTCGAAATCTGACCGTGTTCGAATGTCCGCTCTCTCGCTTCCTCTATCTCTCTCTCTCTTTTACTCTCTTTCGCCGAGAGAGTACCGGAGGCGAAGAGCGACGTAATTATACTCACCATATCGACGATTAACGAATCGCTAATTGCTATTTCAACAGGTGCAATTTCGTGCACCTCGAATTTACCCGACTATTGGTGGCAATATGCGTTTCCTCGCGAGGCAGGCAAGACAGCCTGCTGTTCGCATTCGTAAATGTTGAAAATGTCTTTATCCATCTCTCTTCCTCTTTATGTTTCTACCCCGTTCCGGCTTTCTTCCAACTCAACCTTTCCAAACGTTTTCCCTTTACACGCGGGAAGAGATTACGTCGCGCGCGGGATAAGATGTATAGTATCACATTCACATCTCAAGTATCTTCCTGAACGTTTCCTTCATCACTATTTTATCTTTCAATTTTATATATATATAATCCAGTCTGATATAATATAAATTGTCCAGTCTTTCGCGCGACATCGATTACAATGTAAAATCTCATTTTGCGACAAAGAATTAATATTCATAATTATAACCGAGGTAAAGAAGCGGAGCGGGTTACAAGGAAGGAAAAATCTGCGGAAGCCGGGAAACGCTACTATATACCATATGATCGATTTTCCGAAGTAACGCGACGCTCCTCCGGGAATTCCACGAGAGCACATAATTCTACGCGTAGTAATTCGATAGTAATACAAATGGCCGTGCGCGGCGCAATTTAATAATACACAAGTCTATATCGGCTTATCGATTTAATCAGGCGACGTAACGAAGGGCACGAGAGGCAACGGCGGGAGCAATCTGAAATGTAATCAGCGGCAGTTTTGTTGCTGGAACTTTCGTTCCAAGGTTCATTAAATCCCTCGAAGCCATTTATTTCCTACAACTTTCTCGCGATATTACGTGAATGATGAATACTTTTTTCGCGATAAGCCGACAGTGTAAACATCAGGAGAGTTTTAATAGGATTACGTTTTAACGAATGAATAAACAAGCAGCTTCACTTTTGTCGGGCGAGATTTAACGATATCCTCGTTATCGTCAAAGTTATTTCATGTCAAAATAGAGCTAATCCTTTTCTCTCCCGCACGGAAACATCTCGCAAATGCGAAAAAGATCCATATATATATATGCGGCTATTTTATAAAATACATTACATACAACGATGTTATGCATCGCTCGATTGCCCCGTGTGCTTTTTAATATTTAGCGTTAAATAATTCTATTAGTAGATAATTTCTTTTTATTTAAATCTCGTGCTCGTTTCCATTTCTGCGCATATTTCATGATTCACTGACTCCCGCGCTCCATCCGTTTCGTTATTTTGACTGCTCAATATTAAATGAACGTATATCAATAATGCAGAATCTCACAAAAATCCGTTCAGCAAATGCACTTGCCCGTATTTTTTCCTTCGACCCTCGCATTCATTGCAACTAGTCGGCTTAAAAATTGTCACACGAGCGACACGTTTTCGATGGTTAAAATTTGTCTCGGCATGGACATTTCAGCTATTGTTTAACAAAAAAAGGGAAAGAGAGAGAGAGAGAGAGAGAGAGAGAGAGAGAGAAAAAGAGGGACAGAAAAAAGAATGAAACTGACGCGACGGCGGGGTCCCTCACGCGTCGATTAAAATTTAACTCCGGGAAAAAGGGAAATCTCAGCCGGAATAAAATAACCTCTATCGCGCGATACATGCGTGTCTCTTCTCTGTGTAATACTGTATTTTTCCTAGATTTTATCACGCGGCGAGGAACATGAGAGGTTTTTTGAGCTAGCGCGCACTCTCTTGCCTCTGCTTTCTTGCCTTGCACAGTCGCAAGATCAAATATTATAAATACTGAATAAGGAAAAAAAAAAATTCGCCGCGCGATGGCCGAGCGATTTTGGGATTTCAGGCCGAGAGCGGATCGTTTAAAAATGAGAAAAAGATAAACCGAAAGAGTGCGCGGAGAAGGGTTGGGAAGAGTAGTAGCGCAAAAAAAGAAAGACATATAAAAGCGTAGCAGTAAAACGCGAGAGGAATCTCACCGGGAGATGGTGGATGGCTCGATCGTCGTCTACCGCGTTGCAGAAACTGCAAGCGCGCGGCAAGGGGGTCGGGGATAGAATGGGGGGTAAAAAATGTTTAAAAATATCTTTGAGAATTGCGAACGTTGTTCGTTGGAGGCGCACGATGAAACGGCAACGGCGGAATTATAGTCTTGTCATTTCCGGCTACTTGTTAAAAGACCTCGTGTTCCACCTCCGCCCAATGCAAAAAGCATCGTAAAAAAAAAATACTGAATGCGCGCGCGCGTTAAATGTTGGCGGGAGGAGGAGGAGAATAAAGTAAACACAATTGTGTGCAAAGAAAACGGGTTAAACGTATGAGGATGAATCGCAAAAGCATCCGATCCTTAGCGCGACGCGCTATTTGTACTTCTTTCCCCGATTGTATCGCGTATTTCGTTGTCAATGCATACCGGCAAAGGGAATATATGTCTTCTTGTGATTTTTATTTGCCGCGCGTGTTTCCGTCTTTTTCTTCGCCTGATATCACCGATTTCTCCCTGTCTTCGCGCATCGGCTTTCTCGGGAACGCCATAAAGGAATATCGTACATCGTACATGTTTGTGTGAACAAGAAAGATAAAATATTTATTTAATTTTCATAAAACAATTTTACATAATTTGTAGAATTATATTCGCAAGTGCTTCCTTTCCGATATTTATCCAAATAAATAATAATTGAAATAAAAAAAAGTAAATAGTAAATAATAATATAATAATATGTATATGATATATATATATATATATATATATATATATATATATATATATACTAATAATGTTGAACTAATATAAGAGTATAAAAATATTATTTTTTTAATATTTAAAAATAAAAAATAAAATTACCATGTGTACATCTTGAGTATGAAGAGTACCATGAATAGATCGCAGACCGTGTAACGAAAAAGTATATTTTCTTGACCAAAATACTAATCGCTTCGTTAGAAGCTAATCAGATCAAGGATAAGAATAATTAAAATAGTATAAATTAATTTTTTAAATCATATTTAGCATTAATTTGCACACGTTTATGATAAGCTTTCTTAATTCTTAGGTATACACGAATGGCATACATCAACGATGTCTAGAGAATGAATATTTAACAAACAATCTAACCAAGTAGCAATTTTAGTATAATTATCTTTCAGCCGTGTGTCTATATACAATTATTCGTTTGGATTTGAGTTTTCAATACTGACATAGATACATGCATGGATCTGAATCCCAATACGACAGCATATCAAAGAGAATTGCGAAGAAAAGAACTCGTACGTGCCTTTTTATCCTCGCGATTTTTATACGTCCCTTTTTCGTACCGTCATGATTCTCACAGTCGGCATAAAAAGACAGGAAATACATTTCCGGCGTATATCTTGCAGATAAAGGCACGCGAGAGAGAGAGAGAGAGAGAGAGAGAGAGAGAGAGAGATCGGAGTTAACTGTTAAACCGCAGAAAACCTCGACGACGTGAGCTATCATATGCTATGTATCATATCATACTACGCCATGCGAATGACTCCTATTTCGATGCGAAAAATTATATTTCTATCACGCGTCTTCTTCATGCAAATTTTTATTTCCTTTGATATATGTATCATTCATCTCTTTCTGCGTCAAAAACTATTAATGACACATGCCTAGAGACAAAAAGCGTTTTTGTTCTGTCGGCTTGTCTTTCAGCATTCGTGGTTGAAAGGACCGATGATAATTCTGGAGCATACACCTCGTTGACGCGAACAGAGAAAACGAAACTCGCTAAATTTAATTAATTTTCCATAATAGTGGTCCATTCAAGTGGGCCGACAGGTTTATCATACGTTAACGTGGATGATGACCTATTGCTGGACATCTTCGTCTTCTCGGTCCCATCACGCGGAACAAAATTTTTACTCCGCTTGCGTGTTTGATCGTATCATCTCTATCCACCTGCCCATCCCCCCAATATTATAAAGAAAAATGCGCGTCAGTTTTAAATCAGCCAGAGTTTCCTCGTCGAAGCTGTGGCGGTATTTCGGAAGAGAGGACCGGAACACACGACGAGAGCGAGAAGAGAGAAAGAAAAGAAGAGGAGAGCGTCAAGGTTTCGAACGATTTGAGGAAAACGATGAACGCGGAAGAGAGGGGAATCACACGTTAAGTCACGTACAACGATAAATCATGCGGTTATAGCGTGCTCACACGTACGCTCGCGAATATACGCGTGAACTTGAATTGCGAGGGAGGTTTACCGTCTCTCTCTTTCTCTCTCCCTTTCGCGCGTGTGAGAATCAGCGGTTAAAAAGATATATATATATATGCGCACACGTACGTCTATTCATTCTACGGACTAGATTTGCTGTTCCGGCTGCTCTCGAAAACTCCCCCGTCGTTAGCCAAATTGATATCGTGCTCCGACCAAAAGTTCGACGGTAGGAGCGTCTCCGGAAGATGCGCTGTTCAGATTTTGCATGTGGCTGCGTGCACGTGTGTACATGTATATATAATAATGCGGCGATACAGGCCAACGAAGTTCTTTGTGAAATACCATGTGCAAAATGCCATCCGTCTTACCTTACTTTCTCTCTCTCTCTCTCTATCTCTTTCGTACAATCGTCTTTTAAATAATCAGCAAACAAGTTCTTATGCACGAAATCCTGGCAAAAAGATGAAAGAAATATCATATTAGGCAAAGTTCCTCGCTCGGTTGTTATTTACATTAACGATCGCTGTTACGCACGCTGTAATAGATATTAGCATGATCCATTTGAATTTAGGAGAACGTGTATTCACATTCACACGAGATACGAGGAAACGGTAAACCTTGTCGCTTAAACGATTTCCATAAAGCAAGCTGCTCCTCGAGAGAAGCCAACCTCGATGGAATGATATACAAGCTATATTCGTGCATCGTATGCTACTCACGTATTCTTTCCTTAATCGGATTATCGATATATTTTATTTTGTAAAGCGAAAATTGTGTGAAACAAATTTCTTTTTAAATCTTAATATCTTTTCATGACACTAGATATACATATGTGAAATTAAATATATATATCTTTTATAAATCTGTTTCTTTTTTTTTCTAATAAAAATGATGAGATAGACAATTATTGCCATTTGAGTTTCGAGAGAGTCTTCCTTTGCTGCGTTGGTGCAAATTTCAAATTAGTATTATAGACCCGATCAATTTCAATGGATCACGTCTCGTCTATTTTCCCGCCAATTTACGTCTCTTAGAAACGTTACAACATTTTTTCAACGGCCCGTACTTTGACAGTACAGCGTGTACTCTCCGGTGACTAAAAAGTTGTTTCGAAGAATTTCATGCCGCGGTGACGCTATTCCCACGTCGATCAGGGTCAAACTCATGTTATGTCACTTTTATGATAGTAACTTTTAGATCAAATTTTCCACGAGCGTATCGTTAAGTTCTTCGACTTCGAAAAAAAGTTGAATTATTATTCGATTCTTTCATATTAGATTTGTATCAACCGCTCACATAATCATTATAAAATAAATTTAACATTTCATGATCACAGAGTTTAATTTCAATTTATGCTGAATGTGATCATTTAATATTTAGTAAATAAAAATAAAATAAATAATATAAATTTTAAATTTTAAATGGTCAACATGGAGAGTTGGAAGTTTGTTGTGTTACATGAAGCGAGTTGTAGACTCACGGTATATAATTATTTTCTGCAGGAATAGCGTTTTTCTGGTTTAACCAAGTAAATTTCCGAAACACGCTCGGCTGCGATTCTCCTGTCATTTAATTATCATGTAACAAAGTTTGTATTTTCGTGAAAGGAACCAACGTTGTATTTCTGCAAGCGGATGTTTCCCGAGATGTAGACCGAGGAGAATATGACGCCCTTTAATTATCGTGATGTATAGAATAATAATGTAACAAATTACCAGCGAGAATCTCTATCATTATCGCGGTGCATTTAACTTTAATTAGAGAGTACGCATACATTCTTTGCAAATAAATAGCTTCTTCGATGCGTATGCGCTCAATTCCCTCAATACTCACCCTCTGCGAATACATTCAATTTTTAGATAACTATCTCTTCGGGTTTATATATCTAGATAAAATAAATTAAATTGTTCCCGATTAAATTGGATAACTTCGATCGTCATTCACCGGCGAGAAATCATTGGTCAAATTTATTACATAAACGTCAATGACGTTGGCATCCATTAATTAAGAAAATTTATCAAAGGAAGAAATTGGAAGAGGAACAACAACTTTTTTTAGATCTTTTCGATACGCGGAATCTTCAATGTGAGAACCGCAAAATCCGCCAGCTGTTAGATCAAAACACTGACAAAGGCTTAACCCTTTCGAAGCAACCGCAACCTCCTCCTGCTACATTTTCAGCGGCTTCGGGTGGGAGTATCGAAGGCAGACGGTTCGATATCGGACAGCATTGTTTCCGGAGTCCCATTATAAGCGCACCTCGATTCCGGCGGTTTGCGCCGCAGCTCCCCCCTCCCCCCTCCACCCCCCTCTCTCTCTCTCTCTCTCTCTCAACTCTATCTCTCTTCCTTTTCTCCTCTCAGACCTCTTTGTCGATGCCAACGCCCGGAGCTTCTGAGAGCGCGCTCTCTTCGTGTCATTGAGCGGAACGAATCAAGGCGGAGAGTACTCGGCACGATACGGCATTACGGGTGCGCTATAAACGCACGATGCTTCTAGAAGGAGTTAGGCTGTTCTAAGCGGAAATTGAAGGGACAGCTTGCAAAGATAGCGTCACAATTGCCTTCACGGGCACACGGCCGTATCGTGATCCGTTACGGCGCATTGTCGAGAGGACTACTATTGCGCGAAATGTCGGGAGAGAACTTTCGCGAATAGTCTTTGTGAGTCTTCATTTTCCGAGTTTATTGTACATTGTTTTCGTCCAATCTCCTATACGGAGATCGTTCCATATCGTGGAATAATGTGACACGATTTGAATAGGGATAATATTTATCCTTTTCCGAAATATCCTTCTCAGTTGTGATACAAGCAAAACATTGTAGCGCGTATATTAAGACAATAATACTGTGCTATAGAAACAGACCGATACGTTTTTTGCGAAGATATAACGCGTAGTCAAAGTAGCAAAGCAGTCTCGTAAAATAATCCATCGCCGATGAAACAGCGAAGCGGAAATTCGGCGACATAATCCAGGAGGATCGGTGACCATTTCTCCGAGCGATGGGACGATGCCGTATCCGTGAAATCCCGTGTCCGGTCACAGTTAAGCTTGAGTTTCACGGCCTGCATAGGCGGCTAAAGTCATGGGAGGTACGATCCCCGAGGATGCTGAAGAAAAGGACAGACAGACAGAGAGAGAGAGAGAGAGAGAGAGAGAGAGAGAGAGGGATGGGAAAAGAGAGAGATACATCGAAATCAATAGTCACCATCGTCGTGATCCGGCTACCAAGATGAGAGGCCATGACGTCCGTTATCTCCGCGCGTCGACAATCTCATGCTTTGTAAGCATTACCATTCCCTCGAAGCCTCGGGGTCACCCAAAAGGATTCCGGATTGGTACACATGCCGTTCTCCTCTGAGAATGCTTCCCTGTGATATTTGCTGGTCTCGCACACCGAGTCTCCATTGTGGGACCATATTGTCTATTGCGATGATCGCTATGATTTATGTCCGTCCTGTTCCGGTGGACTGTTTAATTCTCGCGCGTTGCATGTAGCAAATTGTTCCGCTCTTTGTTCCTACCTTTCTTTGTTTTTACATTTTTCTTTATTTTTTTTCGAAATGGAATGTATGAGAGAGATGTTACGAAAAAGTTTGATAAATAAAGAAAAAATTTCTCTCTTTCGAATTTTTTGAAACACGATTTTATCTCGAATTATCGAAGCCCGCATGGTAGTTAAAGCCGCTATCAATATAGCAGGAAAACTCTTTCGTATTTTACGTATACAGCCCCGATACTATATCGGGACGCGATGGATAATAAGAAGACCTTCCGGATTCAAAATCGTCGATAGACAGTCGCTCGCAATTTTTGTCGCCTCGTTGAAGAACTATTGCGATTATATTGGCTCTGGTTGCCATACAGACGACACTATTTTCGCGTATCCGTTTTTATAACTATTGTAACATCTCTCTCTCTCTCTCTCTCTCTCTCTCTCTCGCACGTGCGCATGGCCGAGGATGGCAAAAGATGCGTATATATACATATATATGTAACGCGCAGTCTTTCCACTGCCAGAGCAGAGTTGAGAGGACGGATTGAATATGTACGGCAGAAAATAATGGTACGTTACTTTTACTTTATGGACGGTTGGTTATTACGGTAGCGAAATCTCTCTTTCTCTCTCTCTTTCTCGCCTGCCAGAAAATTGGCATCTACGAGACGCGTAACGTACGCGAATCCGCGCAGAGTCATGTATGTGTAACGACGCTGTAACAATAATATCGTCGCTTTTATTATTCACTGCTTTTTCGTCGGGCTTTGCCATTGAATAGCGCTGCTAGATTTATACTGTAAATCACGTTTGATACCCACCGTCGTTGGCACGCCAGAGCGTTGTCTCTGCTCCGTATTCGTGATGCCAGCACAAGAAAAGAACAAGTGCAACTTCATATCTTTGATATCAAAAAAATAATTTGTTTCTACATGTGTCGTTTTCTTTCTTTTTTTTTTATAATTGAATCACACGATCCGTCGGAAACGGAGGGCAAAGTCGCAACGATAGGAAACTCTTCGATATTCGAACACGTGTCGTTTTAAAATATATACAGTAGTTTTCTCGTGGCCCGCGTGATAAATCGATCGCTGCTCGAAAATTTTAAATAAATTCCCGACGAATACGAATGTTTGACTTCCGTGGAAAAATAAAACGTCGCTTCAGGATGTAAAGAACGGTCGCGTAAGCTGCGTGGTACAGCGGGGGCCAATATATCGATTTGACGTGGTTTGAGGGAGGAGGGGAAGGGAGAAAGGGAAGAAAGGAACGGAGGGAGGAAATGTTGGCTGAAATTTTCGCGCGCGACATCGCGAGAATCACGGGAAAGCTGTCTCGAAACGATGCGGTCCCGAGAAAAACGAAGCATATAGAGAGTCGATATATATTTCTACTGAAAGGAGAAATCCGATCTTTCGGAAATAGAGCAAACCACCGCCGCCGCAACAACCGCCACCGCTACCGCCGCCACCGCCGCCGCCGCCGCCGCTGACTTTGTTACGCGCATTCCCTCACGAAGGTTGCTTTGTCAACGGGCGAATTGTCGCAAGTGAATGCAAATACACGCGAAGAACTCGTGTGGCGGTGGAGGACGTGCGACGAGCAGTGCTGGTGCAGATGCAGCAGCGTGTTGCAATTGTAAGGCGATACAATCTCTCGTAACTGCCAGACAGTAGTTGTTTGGCTGCACAATCCTATTTGCCAAGCAATCGGCCTCCACCGCCCGCGGCGGTTCGTGTAATCCCTTGTGGGCTGCTGCTACTACTGCTGCCGCCGCCGCCGCTATTTCTCGCAGTTGCGGATAATGTCGAGAGTCGGTAGTCGCAGCTCCAAACCTCGCCCATTTTCAGGGTCGTGGCGCCCGCGCCGCCCTGGTTGATCCCAATGTTACGACGAGGGTATACGCTCCACTTGGCTCGAGGTCGCCAACGTTACGACGTGTTTCTCTCTACCTTGTCGCTCGACGGCGATACGGGAGCCCCTGTTATTAGCGTTCGGATCCTGCACAGAGGGGTGATACTCTCTCTACCTTGGATATATTGATAAGAGGGAGTACAAACGGGGCGAGGAGAGAGTACGCCGGCGTACTGTGGCTGTTGCTACCGCTGCGGATTCTAGATTACGCATTCTAGTTAGCTCCTAACTGTCGGACTCTGTGACGGGGAGTCTGTATCGGATCGTCGCGACGCGTTGGTCGCTGTGCGACGCGCTAAATTGTCTGCAAGATAATTATCGGCTCTCAGGGATGCGGACGCTTTGTCGCGCGCGTTGCGCCTTAGACACTTATTTGTACGCTGATCGTCCGAGATGCAGGTGAGAGGAGCGCGGGAGGAGCGGGAGGGCTGGCAAGTGGAGCTACTGTTGTCACGAACAGTATTCGTCGATGACTGATAAAGTTGGATAATTAATGATAAGACGGCCGTGCTCTTGTGTTTTCGAGAGGTATGTCGCGGAGTCTATGTAATATTGCGGATTATCAGTATGTACAGAGAGGGTATAACAGGGTAATTAGATATCCGCTAAACAAGCCGACCTCTTGATCTAGAGGAAATGCGCAATTTATATAATTTATCTATGATAATCTTTTTAAGAAGATTGGCAAGTTGTAATAAAATAGTAAAACATACATCACATACAATTTTTATAACACGTTATCGACTGTTTGAATTTCAAGTGATTTGACCAGTTAGTTTTTTTTTTTTATTTTAAAGATGGGGTCTTATACATGGATGAAAATTATGAAAATTATATAGACGTCCTCTTTCGAATATGCATACACTTTCTCTTTTAATTGAGAAAAGGTTTTTCCTATGTTTAATGGCTTTTAGACTTTTATTATATTTTTTTTTTACTAATAAATTGTTTTTAAATCTTAGCTAATCCATTTGACATTATCGCTCCCCTCGCACACCAATAGCCTTAATTCTTTGTATTTTCGTGCAATTTTTCTTCTTGGAAATTTTTTGACGACGAGTCAATGAAGATGGCTAGGCGAGCCTTGCAATCGATAATGAGCCGCGATTCTTTGAGCGGTCGATTTTTTCGCTGTTGCAATAAATTACCGGGTAAATCGCGCGTGGACCAGTTTATCGATCGTATGCGCGGGAAGGCAATGACCGAATATAATTTAAACGCGAGATATTTTCGACGATCGAAGAAAGGGAAAGTCAAACTCAAAGCCGTGATAGGTCTCCACGCATGCGATAATTGTCACAATTAGATCGCGCAGATTGCATCGCGGATGCAATTAAAATCTCGGCGATGCAATTTGTTCTCGATACGCGAGTCGACTCGGCGGTAGCCGTACTGTACGCAAAAAGGAGAAATTCCTTCATCCTAAACACTCGTGTTGCGATTATATATTTTTTTGAACCTTTTGCGTATCCTTGTTATTTGTTCGATATTTGCGTTTGTTAGCACGATAGCGATGGTACAAATCGCAATTTTGAAAACTGTTGAGAAAAATTCTTTTACTTATCA
Organism: Cataglyphis hispanica; assembly: GCF_021464435.1. Taxonomy (NCBI): domain Eukaryota; kingdom Metazoa; phylum Arthropoda; class Insecta; order Hymenoptera; family Formicidae; genus Cataglyphis; species Cataglyphis hispanica. Next base: position 127,746 of record NC_065966.1, on the reverse strand, counting down.
AATATGAAAAAACATTGGGTGACAACTCTGTTTGTTACATGTAAATACATTTATTTATTTACGTAAATTTGTTTAATTGCGTAAATTTATAAAATTATTCATTTACATAAATTCGTGATTATATAATAATATCAGATGTTTTATGCATAATGTAGTTTACTGTTGGTATCGGAAACTTAATGACAATATTTCGGCAACATTTGGAGTCTATTCTCCTGTTTCTCTCTCTTCCTGTACGTTTTGTACTGCGTATTCTGCGTATTCCTTAGAGAATTTTTCCTAGAATAGACTTAAATAAAGCCAGATAACAAATAAACCTTTTGATCCAGTGTTCATTAATATTTATTTTGAAATAAAGACGATTAAATGAATATAGATATTGAACGCGATCAACAAGGTATGAGAAATTTTAATAAGATCTTAAGAAATTCATAATTATTGTTGCAATTGTTAACGTTACGTTGTGTATCTAATTTTGTCATTGTAGTTCGCAAATAAGATTTGATGAAATGCATCTTCGCGCGACTGATGTAATTAATTTTGCGGGTTTACAAACGTTCACATCAAACGTTGCAGCTTTCATTCTTAAAGTTTCAGCACGACCGTATTCTTATGTACGTTAGAGTAGTGCAAGTAACATTGTGTAGAAAATTTTCAAGCGATTACCTTAATTCTATCCCTCTATGAGGTACTAAATGAGATTGCGTCATTGTTACTCCTTATTTAGTTGGAGAAATTGCGTTATTGCTAATAAGGTTCTCTTGTGTTGTACAAGAGTTCATACAACATAGTACAACGAAAATTACATCACTCCTCGTCATGACACGAGGGGCGCATGTGTGTTTCTATTACACAAAGCGCGTTGATTTGCCAGCATGTTTATTGGCCTCCGTGGTGTAAAATAAATTTTATTACCAGTACATCGTTAAGAGGAAAATTACGCAAAAAATTTCGTACCATTGCGCGAGATTGTTGCAGGTTAACAAGCGCTTGTTAAACGAATGTGTAATTATAATCTAATGTAATTCGCCCTCCCGACATACTGCGCCGCACGCGCGGTCTTTGAAAGTGTAGCATGAGTACGGCGCTTAATAACGGTAACGAGCGCAATTTAATGTAATGGACAAAAAAGAAAGAGCCCCCATGGAGGTTAACGCCGCGCCATGTCGCAAACGGCCCCAATCCGACCTAGCCCGAACCAACCGTCCAAGTGTTTTGAAAAGCTCCGTCGAGATTAATTGCAATTATGTTGGAATGGCCGATTGGTTTAACGATCACTTCAAGTCGATTGAACGAGAGCTCAAGAAGGAGAGACTGCGTGATTAAACGTCCCTCTCGTCGTGAACGCTTCAATTTGCCGAAATAAAGTCGCTCGAAGGGACGGCGAAAAGCACTCGAGAATACCTAATCGCGAAGCTCTCTCTCCGACAGCAAACTACAAATTGGGTATAAGAGTCGGCGATATTTGAGTGCGCCGCTTAAAAAAAAAAAAGAAAGAAAGAAAAAACATCAGACGAGCACTCGTAGTTTGGGTAACTCGAAAGTCAAATCTATTGGCGACACGACTGTTTTCTATTTACGAGAAATCGGTTCGGACGTCCCGCAGTTCCGATGAAACGCGCCCTTTGACTCCGGTCTGTGTGTATGTATGTATGTATGTATGTGTACGTAAGCATCGTATTGTATCGCATTTTCCGCAAGTAACACTCGAGCTATTTCGCAAACATGCCCGAGCGTAACGGTGCACAAGGGGCTTTTTTCTTGTTCGCGATTTACAGTCTCCTCGCCTCGCCTGTCGGGTACGTGGTGGTCGGCCAATTTTGCGAGACACAATACATCGGGAGGACTTTGCACGTGTCGGGACATCACGCGGCGCTCCGCGGCAAAAAGGGTAAGCGGATGTGCGAGTGTATGTATGTGTGTGTGCGCGCGAGAACGAATAAGCGATGGCCGGGCCAAGTGACCAGTGTACAGCGAGAAAACACGCGAACGCTTCGTCGTCTATTCTAGAGGGGACTCGGGAACTCCTTTATGTGCGCCATTATTTCTATCCAATGGAGGTTGAGTAATGCTGCGCGTTTTTTTTTTTTTCTTCTTTCATCCCCCGGTCCTGTAGAGCTCTCCCGACACGGCGCGTTACTCTTTTTGTTTCTTTTTCTTTTCGTCGACGTCTGTCCCCCTCCCACACTTATCCCCTGCCACCCGCCGCAGCAGTTTGCAAGCCTGTCGTCTCTGTCCATCTCCCACGTCCCCTTCTAGTCCGTGAAGAAACTTTGATTATAACGCGGCACAGCTACTTTCCCGTGGTAAAAGTCTGGTCTGGGTACCTTAATTAATTTACGTTAAGAGACTTCGCGGAAAGGCAGGTGTACCCTACGATTAAATGGCTTAGAGCGTCGCTAATGGGTAGTAAGCCGGTGCACGAGCGATACCGGAAAAAGTAATAAAATGTGAACGAAGAGTATAGGGAATATTCTCTCTCTCTCTCTCTCTCTCTCTCTATCTTTCTTTCTCATGTTTATTTCATATGCGGCCAATCGCTTCAGCGGAAGTCTTCCAGAACCGATTCGCTTGACACCTTATAAATCACGATTTCTATCGCGTCACTTTATCACGAACGAAAGTGTTTATCGTAACCACAAATGTAAAATAAAAATTTTTTAATTATATAAAAATCAATGCTATAAAAATTGCATATTCAAACGATTGATAAGAGATCGATATTCGAGAGGATTTATTAATTGTAAATATAATTATAGCAGCATTTCTTTTTTAAAAAATAACATGTGCAATGATCTTGAACAAACAGTGTACATCGGATGTTTGGACATTTAGCTACTAAAGGATAGCTTAAAGCACTCGGAAGTCCAAAGCACTGGAAATCAATAATTGATAAGAGAAGCGATTCTTCTTGTCTAGCGAGTATGGACGGCAATTCTCGCTCCACGAGGGTGGATTTACTGTTCCTTAAACCTTGAACAGGGCGAAAATCGGGAACACGAGTGGATTCCATTAAATCAGAGACTGCTGTACCTTCGCGTACTTATATGCGCGATTTAGTGTTACTTTTACCACATGTATTGTCTGGAAATGACGATACTCGTCGTTTCTCGTATATTACGATATTTTTAATAATAATTTATAGCACACGCGGGAGGAGGGAAGAGGGGGAGGGAGGGAGGGAGGGAGGGAGAGAAGAATGGTTGGACAGTTACGCGTGATTACGATATCGTAATGGTAACGCGCAAATAAAATTAAGTTATAATCGGGATTCCCGTATAACGAGATTTCGAATTCGCCCAATTAATGAAGCAGCGTCGGTGCATCGATATAAATTTCCGAAATACATCCATCGGCCAGTTCCATAAAACGTTCCGGTGAACTGACACTACCGGCCGCGTTTTATCGGCCGGATTCGTAAATGGGTTACTCTCCGCGGATGCATTGATGAAACAACCAATTATTTTCCTCGATACGCTCCCCCGAGACAATTGAGTTTACGCGACCGATCATATTTTCGTTCTCCGTCCGCGGGAATGATAAGCTTTTTAACAGATTTGTCAACTGGCTTCATGTAAATTATTATTCGGCCGATAATAATTCCGCTATTGTGAGAGCTCATCAGCGGAATGCACCTTGTTTATATATATTAGTCGGTGAAAACGCGGTTTCCCCGAATCTGCCATATTGTTTTTACTTCTGCTTTCAATTAGCTGCTCGCGAGCGCTCAAGTACCTCAATGGTTTTAACCAACTTTTGTACCGTTGAAATCCGGATAAATCCCTCTGTTATATGAGCGTAATGCTAACAATACATTAGCACGATGCATAGTCTGATAAACATGAAATGCGTTTTGATAAAATGGCTCACTCTTTGTTAATTAATATCAAAAGTCAATAAATAAAGCGGAATTTGTTAACTCTGTTGAAAAAAAAAATTACTTCTTGAGATATTTGCTACTCCTTTCTCTTTTTTTTTGAAAATAATGTTTCTCTATTTTATTTTTTTTTATGACAGCGCGTTTTTCAATTTATTATTATCTTGTACGTACACCGACAAACAAAAGAAACAGTTAAACAAAAGTTCAAGTTAAGCACACCGGCTGCGGCATTAAGAGAATACAGAGTACATCTGTTATGTATCACTTTAAATCTCACTTCGATGGTATAAGTTTGAGTTTTCCCCGCGGCACAATTGGGAGCACCCGGCGAAAAGAAACTTCAAACTCGTAACAATTTTACTTTTCACGAGAGGATGTACAGAAGAAATGAGTAAAAGTCACGACGAATCTCACCGCTTGATTTATTATGTCAAAATTGAGGCAAAACTCTAATACCTCTTAATCCACAATTTTGTTCTCCGTGCGTAAAGATGATAATAAATAACACAAAGAAAAATAACTGGTACATGTAGACCATTAATCTACATCTTACGAGTGAGCTCAGAAATAAAAAAGGAACTAAAGCCATAACTTAAAGCGTGTACTATATGTAACTTATTGTCAACAGTGATCAAAAAATTTATATTATTTATAAGCGCACAATTTAAAATTTTGATTAATCTGTCCCATTTATTAATATGGTTAAGAAAGATAGCGCGAGACAGTCGCCGCATCTAGTGTTGATCGCGTGGCGAGAATATCGACTTGTCAATCATCAATGCCGATGACAAAAAATGCTGATGGAACTTTTAGTCGTCGAACTTTAATCGATCGTAATGAATCGTCGTTGGCCGGCTCTCGTAGCCGGAGGCACGCCGCCCCGCATTCAGAAACTTCAGAAGCCCCTCAGTCGTTAACGGAGTTTCGCCTTAACGACTGGTCGCTCCGATAAATTTCAATTCGTTCCCCCTAAAACCTTCTAACACCCCGCCATCGCCCGACGATTCCTTCCATTGCCATTATTGGCGAACAAGCGCGCGCGCGCGCGCGCGCTTCCCAAGACCCTGGGATGCGCTGTGCAAATATGACCCAAGTTGACCCCGGGACGAAGAACTCTGGCAGAAAGCACTCGCGCGGCCCCTTCTAAGCACCCCGGACGCGAGCGCAGCCACCGCCGAGTTTGTCTTTGGTATTAACGGGTTTTGCTATATAGAGGAGAGGCTCGAGGGTTGCAAGCGCGCGCGCGCTCAACACGCGGAGCTTTAGTGCCATAAATTCCCGGGACTCCCCGCCCGTTAATATCGCCCGCGGGAAAGCGGTTTACGGAAACCATCTAAACCTGCCCACCTCTTTGTTGTATTTACTCCGTATTTACTCCTTTTTCCGGTACCGGGTGAGGATGTGTGTATGGGATCGGCTCGAAGGATATCGCTACTGGGTAGATAGGTAGGTGGATCCCGCGCACGAACCGGGCAAATAGTATTAAATCTCGACGGCGACGTGTGCACCTTTTCCTACCCCTCCTTTCCGCTGCTCTCCCTTATAACTCTCTATATGCTTTACTTTATCGCACTTTTTGGCGCTACGACAAAGGTCTGATGAACAGCCCGCAACGGGCATCGGTAATCGATCTATCGATCGATTGTCAACGACATTAATTGAATTAGTATCTTTGATGATAATTGTATCTCATACAACGGTATGAGAAAAGTGCAAAGAAAGAAAAAATGTTATCGCGCGACGATATCTCCTTCCATATCTCCTTCGAATAAATTAAAAGAATTTTTAGAATAATTTTAGATATTTTAATCTCGCTAATATTTAAAGTAAATTGCAAGTAATATATTATACTATCCTTTAATTTCAGAAAACAGTTTTTACTATTAATATCTTGCATGTTCTTGTAGCAAATCGAAGCACTTGTTTTGGTAGCGTCACGAATGTTAGTTATTGGTATTCAGTAGTCGAGTCTACCTTTGGTCAGACCATTCCAGCATTTTCCTTTAAGACGCGAGTCGCGTGTATTATCTTGAAGTAAATTCTTAAATTGAAAGAAAAATCTTGAGAACGAGACAATCACGTTGAGCTCACGATGAAAATGATAATGCCACTAAGAATGCGTAAATCACCGATAATATAATGCAGCTACTTTCTCGTTATTGTCCGGTATAAAATCTTTCGCGCACAGAATTAAAAACACAATTTTATCGATTTTTTATTTGCTTTCAGCCTTAATTAACAGTCGTTACTCGTCGTTTACGCATCGAGCAAAAGCCTTTGGAAATTGGGAAATAGCAGCGTGCAAATACGACTTGTAAATACATTTTAAACAGGAAATTGAAAGGAAAAGGTTGTGATATTGGTGGGAATTTTCAGATACTACAAGAGAAAAGAGTAATCGTCTTTTAATATACATAAGAATGAAAGTATTAATCAAAATAGCATATAAATAACATAAGAACAAAGTGAGATTAATTTTCTATTTACCGATAAACCGAATAAAATCTCTCTCTGACTTTTAATCTGCAATCCCCCCTAATGTCCCCTAATGTTGCTAATAATATAAGAAATATTATATACAATGTTGCAATATCAAAAATGTTTTATTACAATATGCACAAATATTCGTTAAAGTACATGCACATTGCAAAAATAGTATAGTTCAAGTCGGATAACGGAGGGAAAATTGCCACTTGGTGACGATTGAAGAACACTTGTTGAACTCGGAAACTCTCGCGACCCTCCACTTGAGAAAAACCAGAAAAGGGCTGACCATCCTTTACGAGTGTTCCAGTATCAAAACTCTTCAAAAATAGGTCACTCTTAAACGCGATAATAACTTCTCTTCAATGGAATCGATGTATGCCCCGACATGGCAAGTTTACGTCAGAGTTTTATGTATCCGTGACTGAGCGAGAGGCAAAGAGAGAAAGATCTAGATGAGAAGATTCAATTATCTCTACGCAACAAATTGCAAAATGGTACAGCGTAAATTGAGGTAGGAGCAACGTAACGTGCCGGGCATTAAAGTCAGTCTCTCGATTATTTCGAAAAAGCCTGCAAAACCGTATTTCGGTGTGAGTCGACGAACGGTGAAAAAGTAATTTTTTTGCAACAATATTCAATTATGAAAATTTGATAACCATCGATTGAGAAAAGCAAGGCGATTGTAGGGCGGCTGGAATAAAAAGCTGAAAAATGTTGAAAATTTGATTGGTCGTAAAAATGGTTCTTGTACTTTGTTCTAATTTGCTTTACACGATATTTTCATTTAATTGTATTAATGGTGTAAAAATTTTACCAGTTAATAATTCCTTCATCAATTATTTATTTTACCGCTCGCGATCAACTCTTGCAGAAAATTACAATGTCGATGAAAAATATGGATATTGAGAAACTGTAACATTTTTTCATTAAATCGCAAGGGGGACTTTGATTTTTTTTTTCCAAAATAAAGATTTAAATATACCGAAAAGGTTAATATTTTTTGACACAATAGCTCGGAGTATGTATATTCTACAATTCTACATAACGAAGAGCGGAATTGCATTTCCGACGTCCGTACTATTTGTCGCCTGCGGGCGACGAAGGGTTGCGGAATAATAAAGATTTCGCGAATTTGATGTTTCAATTTGTCTCGGGGACTCGCGAGCGCGCGATCTCATCTTTGTTGTTAAGCGTCAACGACGCGTCGAGCACGCGGGTATAAATTGTGCGAGGCGGGGGAGGCCGCTTAATATCGTTTGCGAGGAAACCGTTTACGGAGGCAAGCCGAGCTCTCTCGTGCGTTCTCCACAATCTCCACTACACTTACTCTCGTATCCGCGTCTCTTTATATCATCGCCATAGGCTTTCTGTATTCGCGGCGCTCTGTTTAGAGTGTCGCTTACAAAGCGCGTTTTCCCGCGCCACCAATATGTGGTGGCGGCTCTGAAACGTAACGCTGAAAATCGAGAGGCACGTATAATGAATGAGCGGTACGATCCGTCGAAGCGTAAAGAAACTTTACTTGTCATTACGTGACGGCATTACGTGAACGCCCGCTAATTATTAATCCTTAACTGGAAAACAACACAAACTATGTGTTTACTATGCGGTGAAATCACTTTCGGTTATGGTGTCAAGTAGATACGCAATGCTGAGATTCAAAAATGCATAAAATGAATCTCGTATACATAATATAAATGAATCTCTACACATAACAATCTCTACACATAGCTTTTAATGTAACAGCATCAACATAGAAAGAGAGAAAGGGAGAGTCGTTCTGCTTTTACAAAATTTTTGTTGAAATTCACAGAGTGACTTTTATACTTGGTGACCTCTAGTTGTGTCTCGTTTATCGTGTCATTTGTAAGTAACTAAGACTTTTTGAAGCAGATATTTATTTCTAACAACCACGGATACCGCATATTGCATATATATATATATATATATATATATATATATATATATATATATATCGACTTGTTTGTCGCATCGCGAAGAACGATGAAATGTTTGATATCGAGTGCGGTTAAAGATTAAACTTGGCAGCTTTTAACATAAATCGATTGCAAATCGCGGGTTCAAAAATAATTCATATCTGCATGGGTTTCTCCTGCAAATGTTATTCGCGTGTTTAATACTCATGTACCGCACGTTATATCGGCGCAATGTCGTATGCACATGCCGAGGTGCATGCATTTGCCGGAAGTTTCAGCTTAATTTCATCTGCGGGCTAGCAATTGAAAGCTCTCGCCGAATCGCCCGTCGGCCATAAACCTCCATTTCCGCGTTTTATTCGGCCTCGTTTACAAGTGAAAGTACGCAGCGTGTATCCCTGGCGGGATAGAAATTCGGCGCGCAATCGTGCGGAATAAAAGAAAACTGGAATTTCGTGAAAATTTTTTCCGGTGTCTGCTTGGTATCAAAGAAAAAAAAAATATGTTAACGCCATTTGCCATTTGTGAGAAATTGCTGAAAATATGATTTTTCATGACTCATTGTCAGAGCCATACATATGTATGTGTCCGACGTCATTTTATTATTTCGCTAATATAGTTTTGGCAGAACTTGACTTTCCATACATCGAGCGATCTCTCTTTTTATAATCATAACGAAGGACCGATGTAATGCGATTGTTAAAACTTTGAAATCCACTGGAAAGTTACGTAAACTTTGGCAGCCGCAAAAAAAAAAAAGAAAAAGAAATGAAACAAAAAAAGGCGTATGAAATAAACTTGATAATGAATGCAATTTTCTGTTTGTGAAGAAACGTACTTTGAAAAGTAATAACACGATTATCGTCGGCGCAATCAGAGTGAAATTTTTAACGATTTTTTTTCTCTCTTACTGGATTTTTTCGTCGGCCCAGTTTTTTCATCACGAGATAACGCCCGCTGGATATGCTATATACACATATATAACGCAACAGTGAACACGTTGCTCGTTAAGAGAAAAATATTTTTTGCAGATTTCATCGATTTTTCCCGTATGTGCAGAAATAGTATACTACGAGTAATATGTACGCCCGACTTATCGAGATGACGTCATGTAATGTCCGGCTTCCGCGCGGGCAGAGAGATAATCCGGCTATCAAATTTCGTTTTGGACGGGAATTATCGAAAACGCATACGGAGTCGGTAATAGGGCCGCGTCTCCATGTCGTTCCTACAATCGTGGTCGTCGTCGTTGTTGTTGTTGTTATCATGATGATATAATGATGCCATCAACTACGCGGACGCACAGTGTCCGTTTAATCTCAGCCACGTGAAAACAGTTTATGCCATTAGGAATACGAGATATGCACACAAATGTATATACGCGCTTAATCATCTTGTATTCCATTTTCGTTTGTTGGAATTAGTTGAAAAGGAGGTTTGGATATGTTGACTAAAGACCTCAAATACGTCCGGATTGCTTAAAGGGATTTAAACTGAAGCCGCGACTGCTCTCGAGAGTGGTTGTATTATATACATATTACGCAGAAAGAGAGAGAGAGAGAGAGAGAGAGACAGTTGAGACTGCGTTTCCCTGTCTTTCTCTCTCTCTCTCTCGGTTTTCCGCACGGTCTATCAATATATCGCGTACATCGGTTGCGTACAGAATATATAATGCGAGATCATGTGATTATAATGATTATATCGTCTAATATATATATATATATATAGCCAACCGCGTCCACGCGGCTAAAACGTATACTCCTCCATTACTGTGATGCGGGATTACAAAGTTTTAACTAGCGAAACTAGTCCAAAGCTCTCTGACCCGAAACGCAACTTTAATTTTCTAGTACGTTAAAGAGGATTAGCCATGATACTGTGCGATATATACTTTCTGATCGTATTTCACAAGTTCTTTTTAATTATTAACGCGCACAAGAGATATTTCACATGTGAAATATAAAAGATATTATACATTTGTGTAACCCGATATATTGTAGCAAAAATGTTATAACCTGAAAAATGATTTTTAATCTCATTTCTCAAGGATCGTAGAAAATGTCGCAATACGCAATACACTTGGCGTTATATTTTCATGTTTTTATAAGTGTCGTTGCTGGCGCAACGAGATTATTGCATTGTCGAAAATTCTTGGAGCCCCGCGAAAACGGTACGAGATAACAAGTTTAACGAGTAAAACACTCGAAAGAGCGGTGCAGCGGAAAACAACACACAGCGTGACTTTTATTCTGCGCGGATATTCTTATGTTATGGGAGGAAGCGCACTTGAGAGTTCTCTGCTCGAGTGGATTGGAATATTTGCATCTCTGTGCGTCACAGTGCGAGTCATCTCGGCAAACATATGATAAGCATTGCTAATTTATCTTTCAAAAATATATTTTTGTCATTCAAATTTCTCTTTAAATGTTTATTATTTTATTTATTCATAATCTTTATTCTTTTAATTTGTATGATATAAAATTGATTTAGCTATGTAAAAAGCAATGTATGTTATGCAATTAGATAAATTATACACTCAATATTTTGAAAAAAATTCATGTATATACATATTACAACGTAATATCCGATTAAGAAGAAATTTTCGTCTATTCTGCACTGTTGGAAAATTTGTGTTTTCTTGTGTCAGAAAAATATATATCGATTAAAACTTTGGGGATAAATATTTAACACCTTCTTATGTTAATTTAACATATGAGTAGACATATTTTTAATTTTACACAATAGACATGTATGTGTTCCGTGATCGTTAGTGACAGGATTTATCTGTTAAAATTTGCAGAAAACAAATTTTATCCTACAATAAAAGAGAGAGAGAGAGATTACAGATTCTCAATAATATTTTTCCAAGTTAATTTTATCATTAAAAATATGTTTAATTTTACACGAAATTTATTTCAAATTACTATAAAGTTTGCATTTATTTTGTGTTGAAATATTAACACAGTATTAGTCACCATTTAACATATCCATCTTTTGTTAAATTAACACAAAAATTTGTGTCAATTGTTGCGGACATGCGATATAAAATGCGATTAATTTAAGGCAAATTTTCCAACAATGTGTTAAACAATCACGTTTATAAATTGTGAAAATTTTTACGTGCCAATTTAATAAAGCGACGAATACACCTAATCGACTTTTTACAACACCTCGGAAAAAAATCACAAAGCCGAAAAATCACAAAGAATGTGGCATATTATTGAAAGAATGGCCGCGTACTGTATTTGTCCCATCCGGCGATGATTAACGCTATCGTGTCGCCGACTCTGTAATAGGAATATGTAATTTGTCAAGGCTGTTTCTACGACCTCGTCCTCGGCTGTCGCGCCATGACGTAATGACGCGCCATCAAATCCTGTGCGAACGTAAATTCATCGGCAAAGTTGGCGCTTAATTTCGCGCTATGGGATGGCAGTTTGTCGGAACGTACCGGCACCCTGTAGATTTCCATTTCTGTCCCGTCGCGCCTTCTCGTGCTCAATTCCTTTCAGATTCGTCTCCACGGCACACAATACATCGAATTTACCGGAGAATCAACGAACGCAGAAATAAAGATAAATGATTTATTTAATTTTAGGCTGAATCCTTTGTAGAATAAAGAATAATCAATAAGATATAAATAATAAATGAGAATTAAAATGAGATAGAGAAAAGAAAGAAGAAAAACAAAATACTAGTACGTAGAGGTGATGAGGAAAGAAAAAAAATGTCCGAATACTTTAGAATATGCTACGGGATAAATCATGACGTTAACTTATATCGAATCACTTTTCTTTTGACGTACACATTATAGAGGATGTAATATAATGTACTCATTATTAAAAGAGAATGACAATGGTCTTTTGCGTTTTTCAGTATGATAAATAAAGTAAACAAAATGTTGACAGCAACGCGCTAACAATGGCAATGGAGTAAATCGTTAAAATCAATGTTGCATCAGAGTTACCAGAGTTATATGTATCTGTGTGCGCGCTGCAAATAATTCTGGTCACTCATTGTGTAAGGTTACGCGCGAACGCATGTTCTATCGAACGTATGCGTCCGGGAACGATCGCGCATCATTAATGTTAAAGCTGGACGGCGCGCAACTTTGTCGCCGGACGGGCGGCAGTTTGCTGATGATGTAAAGGCGCCATAAAGTATGCGAGCGTAAATTTGCCGGGCAAAGTTCTCGGGTCGATGTCGCCCGTGGGCGTCGAGACTTACGTCGCCTGTTCATTTTTGATTCATCACCGGTCGTAACACACAGTGGGGAACAAAGTTGTGCGAGCTGCTCCGGGTTGGAAACGCTATGGTGTGTAATCGGGACCGAAAATCCCGGCGTAACGACCGCGAGGGGAATTCCGGTAGAGGGATTGAATTGCGCCCTTTTCACATCTCTCTCTCTCTCTCTCTCTCTCTCTCTCTCTCTCTTTATCTATCTATCTTTCGAGGAGGATCGTAATTTCCAAATCATTTGTAGCCAATGTTTCAATCCGTCTGTACTTTCTCTCCTTCTCTCTCTCTCTCTCTCTTTCTATCTCTCTGTCATGTCACCGATAGGAGCTGTTCAGCCGTGAAACGCGAGCGGGAGAAGGGGCAGAACAGATCCGTTGCGTTTCCGGCGATGTAATCGCCGACACAGTTTACGGTGTTTCCGACACCCGTCGCGCTCGATGCCATATAATGAGGCCATCAAGCACGCGCGCCGGCATAAATTTGGCTCGAGTTCGCGCTTAATATCATCCATGGACGAGCGGCGGTAACAGTTCGTCGGCGAGAGCAGGCACGCCCGCTCTTCCGGACCCGACACGGAGTTTCGGTTCGTCGGCTCTCTCTCCTTCTCGTTTCTCCTCCGTCTCCTCTTGCTCCGTTTCATCTCATCTCGTTTCGCAAGATTCATGCCCGGAGCGGTGACGAGTCCGCGACTAACCACCGACGGAGAATAGCCTGAGGGGAGCGACGGAGGGCAGTGAACGAGAACGACGGAAATCCCAAATACTGGCTTTGGCCACGTAACCGGGACGAAAGGAGTTCCTGGGCTTTGTTAGGAAAGTCCGCGCAAGCACGAACAAACGTACGTCCCTATATATCCGGGACATACGCAACGGATATGTATATATATATATATATATATCGAAATACCTGCAGTCTTGCGGTCATGCGGTCTCGCGAGGCCTTTTCGTCGTTTGTTCGGCGACCGATATCCGATGGCATGTTGGGCCGCCGCTGTTGGATCCGTGGTGGATTTGCCGCTGATTCGGCGAGACAGTATCGGGGATAAGGGAAGAGAATTGGCTTGTCATAGGAGAGCCAGGAGACTTTGATCACAACGACTGAGATTGTCCTCCGCGAATGGAAAGACTGACGCCGCCGTTGTATGAAACCGATGGAAAGATATCTAGATAGAGAAGGTAAAGACGAGAAAAAAAGTACTAGTGTACTTGTTGCTTAAATTTGATAAACGAAAAGTACGTGGATTAATTAAAGGATTCGATAAATGTGAGAGGAACGATGACATCGATGTCCTCTCGAGATCTCTTGCGTGAATCTTTAAAGATCAATAATGTCGTTGAAGCAGATATTGCGTCACTCAGGCTTTGTCTGTGTTCGATGGCTCCGATATCGGATTTGCGTCACGTTAAAACTCCGTCGAAAATTCATAGCACGTATACTCGTCAATTAATAGTTACTTGACGGCGCGACACAGAACTGCACTTTCTAGACGTTTATATTGAAGCCGTAACTTCAACAGATTCCCAAAGAGAGTATCAAAAGCTTTAATCAAGTAAATATCTCTTTCGCTCGTAATATTATTCATTGGCGCGACAAATTTAATATTGTTGCCTGAGTTGTCCCTCGAATAATGAAACTGAATAATCTTGCAATTACAAGCAGAAAACTATTCTCTCTAATTGTGTATGCGAATCAAATAAATAATTTAAAATTAAATATAATAAGAATTAGATATAAAACGTATAATAAATATAATTTATAAAAAATGAATAAATAAAATTAATTTTGTTTATTATACATTGGGATGCATATTAAAGAAAATGAGCCACGTAGAAATAAACTATATATATTTTTAGCGATAATGCGAAGAATGAATAAAAGCTCTAGTGCAGTTTTTTAATTCATATATAGGTAAAAAGCGCTTGAGCATCTTTCTTTAGTTTGGACAACTTTAAGTCCAAATGCTTCGAAGAGACAGCCTAGCGTCAACTAGAAATTTCCGCGTAAATTTCTCAGATAGATGCGCCATCACTTGCGTGAATGTCTACAGCGACTGTCGCGTACGTGGAAGGTACGTGATAGATACTGGATTCGAGATACAATATATGGGAGAATTACGTCTAGAGAATTACGATATTGTTGGGCAAGTATCGCGCATAAAATCTATGGTTCGTGTTGCTCGGCTAGGAACACGCGGCATAGGAATTTCTTGATTATATTCTGAGCTTAAGCAAAGTAACTCTATCGAGCAATGGAAGCTTTTGTCATAAGACTGCCGATCTATTAGTTTCGCTGAATAATATTTTGATTAAAAAATGTTTAATTTCTTGAAAAACGATGCGATTTTATAGAGTTTATAGAGTTTTAAGGGAGAAAATAATTGATAATCTTAAATTTTTAACCTAATTTTTTTTTTTTTTTTTTAATGGAATCACCAAATTAATTTTTTTTTTTGTATAAATTGATTCCTCGTAATGTTCGACATAAAAAGATATAAAGATATTAGAGTAGGATGACCAAAAATTGATTAATTATAAGATATTTCATACTTCAATTTGACATAATTTTTACATATTCTATGAAATATCTTAATTATCAAAGAGTAAAATATTTATTTTTCGATAATCTTACTTCATTTTCATGTCTAAAATAATAAAAGGAATCAATTGCAAGAAAAACATATAGTTGTTTTTAAGAAAAATACATTTATCAGCAACTACATGTATATACAATATAAAACGTATTAGACTTTCAAATTATGTGACATGAAGAACATTTTTTTGTTTTAAACTCGCTTAATTTTATTTTTGGTTGACAATGGTCGTGGAAGTATCTCCCAAAAAATTATTCTCTTCTTTTTCCCTTTTATACGTATTCGCGTAAAGGTGCCGGGCATTATGCGTCTTTATTGTCGCGGTGAAGGATACGGATTTAACTTAACGGAGTGTTCCCTTCCGCCGTTTGGATCTACCGTTTCCTCCCTGGCATTTTCTTTTCCACTTTTCCCCATTTCATTTGCCGCCGCCGGCCGAGTCGCGTCTTTTCCCACGGTTGCGCCAACAAAGAAAACGCGGTAATCTGCAAACGACTCCTCCGGCTTATATCTAACGAGGCGGCGCATTAGTCGGTGGCCGGTGATCTGTATACGCGGATATTGCGAGCGATGCAGCTTTATTTACGGCGTCGGGAAACCGCACCGCCCTCTCCGGTTCGAGGGTGCGCGGAGGTGCCGTTGCTATTTAAACGCCCCGAGGACGTATTTCTTTTCGAGCAACTCGTAATTTCGCGCACCGCTGCCGACGAGAGCACAGGCGGCAGGATATCTCTCTAAAGGTATATCGCGACATTATTCTATATTTGTGTTTTATGAGTGTCGAGGGATGACACGTCTACCTCGTGCCGTTAGTATCACGAAGAAATCATCCCGAGACGCGACACGTCATGTTGTGTGCCATGTTATATTGCTGCTTCACCAATATATAAATCCTTGTCAATCTTTCTTTAAGAAACCTTCAAGAACCAATTTTCGAGTTGCAAGCAATTGAAAATGCATGATTTGCTTAAATTAATTTTTTACATCATTTTTTCCCCTACAAATAAATGTGTAAATATATATATCTTTAAAGATATGTACAATTTTTTTTTTTTTTTTTTTTTAATTAAACTATTGTATAATATCCAATGCACTCACACAGAAATATAATATCTCTCTTTTGAGGATTAAAGCAGAATTGGTAAAAATATCACGTTTAAAAAAAAAAAAATCTGTTTTTTTATTTAAAACGTTTTTAATATGTCATATTTGAAATAGTGCAAAAAAGAATCATGTTTAAAATAAAAAAAAATATGTCTTAAACATGTTTAAAACATTACATATATATATTCTATATAATATAATATATTTTACACGTGTATGTGTGCATGTGTGTGTGTATGATATGTTATTAAATAATATGTTCTACATGCATTGTATTTTATATATAAAAAAAGAGAATGATTTTTTTAAATTTTACTTTTATTTCTATATGTAAAAATTTTTTAAAGATATATATATATATATATATATATATATATATATATACATATTTATAAGCAAATTATTATATATTTAGCTTAGCTTATAGTAAAATGAGCAATAAGCTGAAAACAAAATAGGCATCGAAACTGATATCTATTATTAAAGCTTTAACTATTTAATTGTTGAGGATAATGTTGAGACAAACAATCATTTTAAACATGAATGTTTCATACAATAAAGTTTCGTATAGTAACTAGATAAAATTGCGGACCGATATTACGCAGTAGTATTGATCCGCAGATATTATATCATCAAAAATTTGATACAACATTATCTCATCCCGTGTATCTTGTTTCACCCTGTTATTGTTAAGACTGTTATATATCACTCGCGCAAAATCCTCATCTATCGATTTCACCGAAATTCCATCGTCGCTGTAGATGACGCACAGTTATCGCATAAAAAGGTACAGAAGCGGAAACGCTTTTCCTGCATCCGCAATTTTTTTCATTTTGTATGGTTCGACGCGTTGATGACACTCGCATATACCGTGCCCGTTTCCACTTTTGTCGATCATATCCACGGATATTGGAAAATCCGATTCGATGGCCTGATCACTCAGCCTCCCCCGAAATCAATCCCGAGTCCTCCAATCGCCATTCTAATTGCATGATTTGTATATTCGAATCGAAATGTTAACACGGTATTGAAGAAAATGCTACTAACTGTGAAATGAATTTGAATGCAAACTAATATTAATTTTTATCAACCATCATCTTATTAAAGAAATTTTCAAATTTTGATTGAGTTTAAATTTTATTTAAATAAATTAATATAATGATCATCTCGATATTAATCGATTAATCGAATCTCGCGCTCCAAGACAAATTCGCCTTTGGCGTTCGAAATGCACGATGCAATTAATGAATTCCGTTGAAAGACTAATGATTGATTATCAGTGAAAAAGTTGCTGGCCTTGGTGGACTTGTTCGTCGCGGAAGTAATTACGAAAAGAGAACGAGGTGCGAGCGTAACTTTTTCCGTCCTTCAGATTTTATCGCATATAAACGGGGACGCTTAACAGCTCGGAGCTTTGGGGCAACTATTCTATTGCTGTACCGTCGGAATTTACCCGACGAGGTAAACTAAATCGCGTAGGTGCCGCCTAATAGTTCGTATGTACTCGCTGGCACGTACACCTTCGTTGGGATTCTCATCCTCCCTCTCGCCCGCTTTCCTCCACTCACACCAGACCGTTTAAAGTAATTGCATTACGTTATGCAACGGCGAACCAACTGACATCGTTTTAGACGTGCCCTTGAGAAAAATTTAATTGTATCTCAAAGATATATTTAATCGTAACAGTGATAGTATCGCGCATATTGCAGCGCGATATATACATTGCGGAGTCGAGGAACCCTAGGGATTCTGGCTCGTTAACATCCGCGTTACCGATTCATGAGTCTAGTAAGCTGACAAAGTCGCAAAATGTTACATATGAAAATGAAACGTTTTGCTTAGAGTTGAACAGAGTTGAGGAGCCTTTGGGCGTCATGTTGGCGCCAGGAATTTACGATGAAAAGAAACTCTCTCATGCGGGCGCGCTCAATGGAGTTGTAAGGAGGTTTCGAGCAGTAAACTCCGATCAATTCCCGTCTCGTTGTTCCCCGCCATGTGACCCTGTGAAGGACGTAAGAGCTACGAGGAAACGTGAGTCACCAACTTTGATCCCTTTGGACCGCTAAATCGAATGCAACAACGAGTATAAGCGGGTTTTGCGCCAGAGATAATAAGCGATTGGTAAATGAATCATTTCTCTTACGACAAGACATGATATGAGACATGGAATAGTATTGTAATTTACACTTGACGGATCATTTTATGCACCTCTTATAATGTACATCTGAATATTCATATAATATACAAAAGAAAAGAAAGTGAGGTAAAGATTAATGTAAACATATTTTTTCATATCAAAATCATTTGCTATCAACCGCAATTGTATTATCGTTTGACGTTATCCAAAATGTTTGATGTTTGGTATTTCTGACATAATTTTCAAAGTACCTGTCAAAATTTGTGTAAACTGTAAATCCCGCCGAATGTGCTCGTCGTTCCGACTGCGTACTGCAAACAGGAACTTGGAATTTCTAAAAGATCGACGGTTGAATCTAAAGTTTCTTTATATTCAGGCGCGAAAGCGCTATTTTAAGACACGTACGTGCCACGGAAAGTGCCTCTCCATTTTCAGATCTCACGAAGACCGGCTCTTAGCTCGACGACTACATCGTCGACGTGAAAACGAATAAAAGCTTTCGTTAAATATTCCTTTTTGCTTAAAAATAAATTTTCTCGCGATAAACGTAGCTTGAATAAATAGACGGAATCTCGCTTTCAAAAATTCGACTCGAAGCCGTGCGAAGAATAATAGATTAAATAATGATAATTATACGCTTTAAATCTTTAAATCTTTAAATCTTTAATTAATAAGAAATCTAAGATGATTTCAAATGTGTTATAGTTATGGACAACTAAGGTAATGACCGATCCGAGCTCGGTGAAACATTTATACTCTCTCACTTTAATCTGCAGTTGGCAGCAGTCGGGAGTAAAAAGAAGAAGGAACATTTTACCTACCTAGCCACGTTGCTGATCTACGGACGCGATGATTTATTCGTGTTTACCTGGTTACCGCACGCTCGAAACTTTACGCCATGTACAACGACGAAAAGGGCCAAGTGTGTGTGCAGATGGGAGATGTATACGTCAGTTCGATGTGATGCATCGCGGTTTTATGCGTGACGATAAACGGCCGCGTCGCGTCTGCTTCTTGTCGCGAGTAGAGATTATCTGTAACGCCTGCGTAAACTGCGCACGGTGCTTTTTTAGTATCACAGTACTATTATCGTCTCTCGTAACCTAGATGCTGAGGGGTAGAGAGCATTATTGCGATAAGTTGAACGTCAAAATTTTTAAACTTTTTATATATTCGTGTAATGATATATTTTATTTACCAGAGATTACCAGCCGCTCTTTTACCAATGTTGTAATATTTAACAGTTTTATGCGGATACCGCGTTGTCGGGAGTTTTTAAACCGATTACATCGCATACTTGTTTTCGCGATCCTATCACCGTTCGCCAAAGTTTTTACGAATTTACGGCTCGATGAGTGCAATGTTAATGACATTCCCATTAGCAGTTCCCAGGCCTTGAAATGGCTCAAGTTAATACAACGACTTAAGTTTGTTCGATAATTACGTTCGTACGTGACAACATATCGAGTTAGCTAAAGGAGTTTCTCTCCAAGAGATCAAGCGCTTGATATCAGAGAAAACTTTCTAAAAGATTGGCAACAACTCTAAAAAAAAAGACAGTATCGTCTCGTTGTAAATTTCATTTTTTACTGGAATATCGCACACAATCGGTACGGAATGTTGCTCTCCGAAAATCAGCAATATATAGACGAGGTAATTTATCTTCTTTCGAGAGAAATTTGACGAGCGGAAATTGGCATCAACCAGGTACGAAGAAGTGGTTCCGGCAATCGTATCATCAACATTCGCGTCAGCTTGGCGAAATTGCACGTTTTAATGTATCCCATGTGTAAGGCCTTATTCGTACGCAGCAAGTGGCGCAAGTACGTTTGATAATTATATTCGTATCTTTTCGACGTGAAACAGAGGGAGAAAGGGAATATATAATATTTACAATATATATTATATTAATATACATTATAAATACATATATCAATTCGTATATTCATTCAAAATAAATTTTTCAAGAAAGGAACGCATCAAATTTTTTGTCTTTGCGTCAAGGAAAGAATAATTTATTGTCAAAATTGACAGAGAAATTAAATATCAATGTGCAAGACAATTACTTAAAATTATTTTCTGTCGTAAAACTTAAAACAGAAACTGATTTCTCACAAGAACTGTATCTGAATTAGTCACTTAGCAATTACTCAATGTGAAAAGGGGACTGGAAACTGCAGCGGCAAAGTCAATGCATGATTCGCAACCAAGCAGGCATTGCTGATGTGCAGCTAACGGGCGACGAAAGCGAATTACAGAAACCACGATGGTTTCCATATATGCGTTCGAGTCGGCGACGCTTCGACAACTCGTTCGCGATGTAAATGGGCAACGACAATCACGAGAATGGAAAAAGCGAGAGATTGCATTCATATATGAATATAATATACGTATCAGGACCGCGGCGAGTATAACCAGCGAAACGAAATAACAGCGATGAGAAAGCGCGACAACAAGTAGAACTTTAGCCGTCATAAAATAGCTTCTGCTTATATACACTAATGAAGTTTCTCGAATATTCGTCTCGCGCGGAATATGAATAATCTACTCATATAACGAGAATCAAGATGATACTTGTAGCGAATAAACTATGAAATGTAAATGATAATTTTTTCGCCGAATCTTTAATTCGCTGTTAACTCGTAAAAATTAAGATTGTAGTGGTAAATCTCTCCCGTCCATGCGTTTATATATATATATATATATATATATATATATATATATATATATATATATACATATAATAGTACTAAATAATTATCAATTTTCTAATATAATATCTAAATCTATAATAGTAAGGAATCTGTAGTTTGCTTGCTTTTAAAATATCATTAAATTATTAAAATATAGCATAAAGTTAAAAAAATAATTTCTTTTTATAAAGAGCGATTTTATATATTTTTATTATAAAATGTTTGATGATTTTTCCACAAAAATAATATATATTGTTTGCCCGCTTTTAAAATATATCAAAACTCTTAATTATAGGTCGAAAGAAAGCTCCATACAAATTTTGAACCAAATCATAGAGACAAAGACTCTAATATAGAAATTTACCACTGTAATTGGAGAGAGTTATCATAACATTGAGATATACAATTTACAAGAGATTTGTTATAGTATGCAAGCTGTATCACATTTTTAGCGACACTTTGACAGCCATGCACGAGGACCACAAAAACAATTTCTTTTTTTCTTCCTTAGTCGTCACTTTTATGTCTCGGCATCTTACTCTTGCGCGGGACATAATTGTCCCAGAACAAATGAACCACCGTCTCTCCTCTTGCTCTACCTCGCCTCGTAAGGAATTAAAAATTTCAGTCGCTCGACCTGACGTGTCCTGTCGCCCGACAAATTGCCACCGCGATGAACGTGACGGCTCGTACCAAATGCGCTTCTAGCGCGACAAGAAGGAAAGAAAGAAAGTATAGACACTTTGCTAAACGAGACCTTGGAACGGAAATTGAAAGAAGGAATTTCGAATTTAAGAACGACCCCCCTATGGAATTTCAAACATCTCGTGCGCATTCTTCAATGCGCACAACACACGACAATATCTTGTAATAATCGAAAACCCGTGAATTAATTTTTTTTTTATTACAACAAAAGACCTGTCTAAATATTTTCAATCGACAAAAACTCTTTTCAAACCGACATGGATTAAATGGCGAAAGCAATTTTTTTGATCGATCGATGTGATAATTGATCCTCGAAATTAACGTGGGTGTGTTATGCAAATGCGGCTCAAATATCATATGATACTTTCATGATATGAATTCATTCGCCCGCGTAATTAGCTGCCTGCATGTACGCGGTCATAATATCGATTAAATTGTACGTCATCCGCCGACTATCCGCGAAATCTGCAAATAATTCCATTACGCCTTCACAAAAGAATCGCGATAAATCTCGTGCAATTAATGATATCTTTTGTACCTATTCCGCGTCTATACAATAAATGCTTGCGAAATCGATCGAGGGTCTTTACGTGCGATAATATACATATTAATCTTTAACTTTAGATTTCTTGGATTATAATCCATCAGCGATCGAGTTTGTTACCGCACAAAGAGAGAGAGAGAGAGAGAGAGAGACACAGAGAGAGAGAGAGAGAGAGAGAGAGAGAGAGAGAGACACAGACAGACAGACAGACAGACAGACAGAGAGATGTAATGTTTTTGTAATAATCGATTACTACAGCCGAGAATTCTGTCACAACCGTCGATTAACACATCAATTATGGATTAAACGGGGACTCGTGTTATCATAAATGCTGTCCAGGGTCGGTCCAATTAATCGTCCAACGGCTACGTTTTCGCAAGTGTGTATCATCTCCCCCTTTTATTATCTTCAATTTCGGGCGCGTCAAACGACACGCAGAATATTCCATTTATTTGACACCGATATTTCATGTCGACCAATTTTCCGGGGTTGTATGAAACTAAACTTTTTGCGTCGCGATGTAGTTATTTATAACGACCGCATGAAATATATTGATGTCTCCCGCATAAAAAAAGAAAAAAAGACGATGCATGGCATGAATCAAAATTTATAAAATTGCTCCCGTTCAATGATGAACAAATAATATAACGCGAAAATAATATTCGACAAAATTTCTTTCGCGTAATTCGTGCCACAATAAAACGGAGCTATTATGAATTTGCCGCATTTTATGAATATGCAATCGTAACTTTTTGTATTATTAAATTCCGCAATAATAGAGAAAGGTATTTATATATTTTATCAATTTTATTGTATACAGAACTATCTTTTAAATGCGAGATTTATTATCGCGTAATACTTGTTATTCTGAATATCGCTCACAAAAGCGTAATTACCGTCGTTTATTAATACCTCTATAATAATCATTGTGCGTTGGAACATTTGCCGATTCGAAATCGCAAATATTTTTGAGTGATTAATTATCCTATGCTTTGCACGCTCGTAGCGAATCAAACTCGTTTAATTCACGAGCGTCGACCGAATAGTAGTCGATCGATGGGATCTTTTTTCCCCATTCGAGGCTTAAATCTTAATCCACAGATAAGCTTCGCGTACACGTAGAGACACACATTTGCGTATATATCTACCGATATACATTTAAATTTTCGCGAGTACGGCCAGACTACGCGGTTTGTTTTGAATAAAAAAAGAGCCAAACCTAAATTGATGGAAACGCTCGAAAGCTATTAACGGACTATTTAATTTTAACGTTCGTAGCTTTACATCGCAATATATCGTCCAGCGATGCAGTTCCATCGTCCTTAAATTCCTGATTCCCGCTTTTTTATTCAAAACGTTCGCGGATAATTTTTTTTTACGTCGTGTATATGTCTTTTATTTCGTTTCATACAACTGCGTCGAAATTTATCAAATTTTTGCAAATGTAGTACTACAAAATCTTACCTTAGGAATCGTGCAGTTTAGTACGCAGTGTATGAGATCCGGTACGAGCGAGAGAATCTTTAACAAAAATATAGAAAATATTAATAATTACAATGAATGTACACAAGACCAACTAACTGTGTTAAATAAATGATAATTATCGGATAATCCAAATGCTTTCAGATATTGTAATTGATATAAATTAACGTTAATTATTCTACATATAGAAATTATTTTCAGTTGCTAATATTATTATTTAATCATCGAAATAATAAATGAATTTCTCTCACCGCGTTAGAAGCGCTAGAATTGAGACGAAAAGGGATATTAGTTTTGATTTTCTAGTTCTCTAGTTATAATTCATAAAAGTATAAAACATAATTATGATATATTGTTATCTACATATAATATTTTTAAAAGAGAAATAGACGCGCGCGGCGAGACAAAGGACATTAGTCAACATAAAGTGACGCATTTTATTTACATTTTTGATAAATGTCTATTTTACACCAAATTATGCAACAATTTATCCGTTTATAATGTATATTACTTGTATTTTACGAACATATATACACACACGCACACACTCTCTCACGTTAATGATATTCTGCAAATATTATAAATAAATCAAAAGAGATGTTTCACAATTAAAATTAATAATTACATTATATCTCGATTTTTATGCATTATCGATCAATTAACAATACTCAATTAACTTTCTGGCCATAATCATCGTTTTGGTATAATTTATATGCTAATAACCAGCGCGACAAATTTCGCGTTCCAAGTACAGCGATAAAGGGTCGTACAAACGCATAAATTCAGGCTGTTGACAAAATTACGGTATGTCTCTGTATATATATATATATATATATATATATATATATATATATATATATATATGTATATATATATATATATTCATCGTAATTTATAAAAGGACTTTCATTCATCAAGATCCTTTTCTTCCGCGTCTGCAGGCAGGCAGGTCGACGAATGGACAAAAGAGGGGGCATGGGAAATATTAATTTATGACCAGGACGAAATTATGCACGCCACTAAATCAGGACCACCGCCTCTTTTGTTCGAAAATTCCGGTCCTGGTCCTGGCGCCTTCAACTGGTAAACCGCCACCACCGTCGAGGAAAGCATCCATCGTCCGTCGCACGGGAGGTCACACAGCACCGCCACCTCTCTTCCCTCTCCCTCCCAGGAATCCCACCGACCAACATTTAGGCTGATTTCAGCACTAGCCAATAATTGACTGTCAACGGATTCGCGTTAAGATTTTGAGCGAATCCGGGCTCCGAAGATCGAGGCTCGTGGCTCTCGTTGTGCTTCGTCGTCAAAACTTTGAAACGCTACTCAGAGATGTGAAATATATCGCACCTCGATAAGAGAGACCGGGAAAAGGAGTCGGCGAGAAAAATCACTTGTGTCGCGGGAAGGAGTTCCGCGGATCCCCCCATTTCGGATGTGTATAATTTTTCACGTTCACATGGATCGCTTCACCGAAAATTTCTTTTTTTTTTCTTCTCTTTATGTAGATCCTCTCATTCGTGCCGCGAAATGATAAATGTGCTATTTTTCGACTAAGAAAAATATTTTCTTTGAACGCGAGATATCTCTTCAAGGATCGCCGGACATTTCCCCCTAGGTTTGAGTTTGATGTATCGTTAATGGTATTAGATGCGACTCTGTCCGATATGTTTCTCCCCTTTTCTCCATCTCGCATCTGGTCCCATCAGGTTACAACACTATTGCGAGATTTACTAGGTAATGGCGTCCCCGCTCAAACGAGGTTCTGGCATTAACTATTCTAATCTACGTAAGTAATTTATTGCCGCGCCACGATTCGTGTCCGCGACATTAACTCCTGGTGAAGTATCAATGTGTTTACAATATCGCGCATAAACTTGCGGCGTAATCTCGCGTCGCTCTTATTTGCGAGAAATTGAGTATAAATTTAAAGTAATTATCTATTTTTGCATGCATATATACATAAGACATTACACTGAATTTTTATTCATATCCGGTCATTGTTTTATTGAAATGACGTCATCTGTTGGTACGATGAGTAGAGAAGATGGGTTGCAAGTAACAAGAATAGATATTAATATGCCAAAATCACAATGTGTTTCCAAAAACGAAGCAGGAAAGTATTGGAAAGAGATTAAGTACGTTTCTACTAAAAACTATGCATATTTGACGCTGATACAATAAATTTTGATCTCTTTTTTGTTTTCTTTTGGTTTCAAACTGTTAATAAAACTGTTGTAGCAAATAGTTTATGTTAACGTTATGAAAACGCTATGAAAATATTAATAAGCAATTTTTGTATAAATAAATATCGCGATTTTAAACAATTCGTTCATAATGTTTTTCATTTCATTTTGAATATTGAATTTGAGTGTCGCCATAAAAAATAACATACGTGAATGATTATATTATATAATTATATACATAAAATCACATTGAAATGAGATTATATTATAGAGATAAGGAAAATAAGTATCCTATTAAGTTTTAAAACTAAAAATTTGTGGTCATTTCGAATTGTTAACAGATGAATGTTTATCTTTAATTTTAATTTTTGTTAATATTTTGTTGTGTTTCCTAAATTTGAGACTGTTGGTTAGTGATTGGTTATCACATAATTGTGAAAATTATCAATAAATATAAGTAATAAAGATAAACAATGTTTCTTGTTCCCGCTATGTGCTATAACTAATCCCAAGTATGGAGCTAAAAGTAATAGCGGTCACTTTTTATAAAACTAATAATTCTTATATTTATAAATGAAATATTTTTCCAAAGAGTATACGATTCTGAAGCCAGATATAATATTTCCAAATGACCTGTATAAAGTAAATTAAATCTTAATACAAAATACATAGAAAGTAAAATTCTTTACAATGTTATAATAATGTTACAACCAGCCCGCAATCTCTCCTATCATACATTAGGGATTTGGCAACAAAATTGGCATCATAAGTATGCGAGCATTCTTTTTCTTCGGAAATTTTCAATCAAATTTTATGCAAATCCAAGAGCAAGGGGGAGAGCCGACAAACAAGTGTCTTTTAACAGTACCGATATCGCCATTATCGAATACATAGCGAATGGTTGAGCTTCCCGAGACGCAAAGAAGATTATACTTTAGCCAGTTAATCTAGTTAGCTCGTATATAAATTGCCCAGAGTTTCATCTGACAATAGTGCCGATAAATATAGCATCTGTCCTTATTTCGTACTTTGAATGTATAATGTATTTTTTGCAATATCATTAGAAAATACAATATCGATAAAAATTTAAAATAAATGGTATTGATATGATATTTAAAATTTGCGAATAATCTTTTTTAGATATGTTCTGACAACACAATTTATCGCGCACGCAAACTGTTGTTGTACAATATACGTGAAGTTTCAAATCATATGTAATTAGAACTAATTATAAGAACAACCGCGAGATTTCGTCCCGTTCACACAGAGCCTCTTTATTGTCGCGGCCCGATTCTCTCCTTAGTAATGTGTAAAGTCAGGTATTATTCTGGCAAAGCTGCATAAATCCCTCTTTCCCCGGAATACATTACGGTCGGTTGTAATGCGGTGAGGCGGGAATAATGCGATTTGCATAGAATAATTCCGGCGCAATATGCACTCGTTTGGTAGTATCGTCCCTTCTCGACTCGCGCCACGTTTTTGTCGCCAGTGGAAAAAGAAACGCTTAGTGAGGACGACGACGACGACGACGATCGGGGGCCCTGGGTTAAGCGGAATCTCGTGAGGCGAAATAATATAAGCATCGTACATCGTGCGCAATGTAAACACACACACACATCGATGTAGGTAATGTATTCGATGACACAAGAAGTACGTCGTTCTATCCGAGAATAATTGTCCATCCCTTTTCTATCCTCCCATCTCCTTCTCGAGACACCCTGGCATTATCTTTTATTTATGAGTTCTCCACTCCCGGAGCTCGCGAGTTCGCTGCACTTCTGTGATCTGTTGTTTTTATCCAACATCGATCCGGATTCCCATACACCGTCGTCCGCCTCCGAAATTTACCGCCGCTTCTTCATAGCAAGCGTGAAAATTGTTTGCGAGTTTCAACATTAGGGGTTTCTTGCTTTGCACGGGAGCAAATTTCCGCGGGAAAACGAATTTCTGTCTTGTCTGCGCATCCTCTCCGGCAAACGTTTATATAAAGTCCTTGATTTCCGCGCGACGTTTATGTTATAAATAATAAAGTTACCCATCCAAGGTTCCTTCTTAAATATTTAATTGTGTAATAAAAATATATAAAAAATTATTTATTAAATTATTTTTTTAAATTTATTATCTTAAATATATATATATATATATATATATATATATATATATATGTATGTATATATATATATATATATATATATATATATATAGATAATATATATATAATATATAAATATATAATATATCTTAAAAAATTGTTCATAAAATTATAAAAAAGATATTTATATTACGGTATATTCATGCGTCGTTAATTATTGTGTGTGCCTTTGATATATAAAAAGAATAAGTTTATCTGTCAATTTTCACGAGAAAGAGAATTTTATTTTATCATTTATTATTATTATTATTATTAATTACATTTATTATTATTAGTTGCCGTTTCATGTTGCATCAGTATTCAAAAAAGACTGCACGAGCGTTAAATGGATAATATTATTAGCGTTTATTGTTACAGCAACCAAAGAACATTAAAATGAATATTAATGATACACTCATTGTCGGTGAAGTGATAGGCCGATAGAAGCCGCTGTGAAATTTCATGTACGGTGATTGTCGGTGAAAATCGTGTCATTATCAAGAGTAATCGAAATACGAGACTCTGTGGAGTAATAAAGTAAAAGCAATTACGCAAACATTAAATATGCATATTGAATGCACCAATGTGACCTCGGATTCCACATTACATACACTTTTTCTTTTTTTTCTTTTCGCAAGCTAGTGGAATTTTTGCGAGTTTTTATTAATCGTCATTCAACGCGTCCGGATAATTTTGTAATGGACGTCAAAATGTTTTCGTACGTTCGAGCGCGCGCGCGTTTCAATCAGGAATTTTATATTTACGCCGCGCGTCCCACAATTTACTCGTCACCTCGCAATATTCCGAACCACCGGCGGAGAATTTTATTATGGCACATTGTGTATGTTTAATTACTGTGCCGGTTAAATACATGACACTTTATTTTAATATTCAATGTCTCCCGAGGTGGAAATCCGCTATTTGGGCGAATGTCGGTATCGCATCAATTAACGGTCTGTCAATTCTGGCAGAAATTTAAAAACAAAAAAAAAAAGAGAATTTTAACAAAAGAGGAACTGTGATGTGCAGAGATAAAAATTGATGATTATTGAAAAACATAGAGACATGCGGAGTCAAGACTGAAATATTTTTTTGGATTCAACATCTGACATAAAAGGAAAAATGTCGGGTAATTTTATTGATGTTTGTTAAGCTTATATAATAAATTGCGAAAGCGACGCGAGATTGTCCGGTAACTCGGTTTTAATTAGGAAATTAGCCCAGCGAAATAGCTCGGAATATTATACAGGCAGGATAGTTTATTCGCATGCGAGAATATCAGGTAGATGGACGCTTCTTCCCTTAGAAGGAGAACCGGGAGGAGGCGTGGATGGGTCAGTAATTTATCTCATATCGCGCCGATTTGAATTACAAATTTGGCGAGATTGCGATTTTACTACGGTCCGTGCAGACGGTAGTATTGCGACTAAACACATCCGCGTGCGTACATACATCTATTCATTCGAATATACAGGACGTATCAAAAACCGTATAGACTGAACAAGAAATTAAAGGAAATATCCTCGCGATTTCAAATTCCGAGCAATCGTCGAACGCGAAAGGCAAAAATTATTGACGTGACGATTAAGAAAAATCGATACTTTGCGGATTTCTGTCAAAATATATAATTATCGAAATAAAACGTCAAACAGATTCCAAGGCGCGCTCTACATATACGGCGACAAACGGCAAACTTGCTACGTGGAATTAAGTGCGGACATTAAAAGCGGAGCCCCGGTAAGGGCAATAAGAGATTTACATAGTGGAGTCGGTCGTATTATCGTGCCGTGCGTCCCATAGACCGCGTGCGTGTTATCGCATAGGGTAGGCTGATATTTACATTGCTATTAACATCCAGTGTCCCACGCTGCCGCAGTGTCCACTCGTGCTGACGTAACGTGCAGCGCGAACACTTAATTCATTGCTAATAGCTGCGGCATGCTGACGTTTCACATCAATACCTTTCGCGGTTTTACATTTCCTTTTTCTCTCTCCTTTCTTCTTTCTTATTGCAGTGTAAGTGTAAAAATAAAAATAATGTAAAATACATAATTATTCGTAGTTTGTGATATCGGGAGAGATATTTTATTGATATTTTTACTAGAACTCGTCTGTATGTATGTATGTGTAGCGCGCTTTATATCTTTTCAATAGTGTTCATTTATACATCAAATATAATAACTTTAATAATTTTTTTTTTCTTTCATTTTTCAACATTCTCAAAGAAAAAAGGAACTAAAATTAACAGCCACACCTGATTGATCGTACACGATAGTATTTTACTGACAGATAAGCTTAAAATAAAGTAGACAAAATAAAATAGAACATCGTCTCATTCATCAGCATTTTGGATAAGGCCGAGTTCGAACGGGGAGCGTATATCGTTCGCGTCCCGGATACTCCCATAAATTCATAACTTTTTCACAAAGGATGCTTTTAACTCGGAGAGTAATTGAATTAGTCGCGTAATTAATTTCCGAGTTCGGCAAACGCGCTGATAACTATCCAAAAATATCGAGATAGTTTTCGTTGAATGAGCGAGAAAACAACAGCGAGATAAGAGCACGTATATGCGAGCGACGAGCGGCTATACGTGTGTGTTTAAGCTCTTTTTACCGCGACAATTGTGTAATAACATAATTGTATTATAATAGTCGCGCGACAATTAGACTCTGCGTGTCGCAGTCGAAATGCGCGTTTACTCTTCACGCATACATACATCTTGCAGTCGTAATATCATATATTTTGTATAAAGAGGTGCGAGCACATTCACATAATAGCGAAACTTAAATCTTAAATTTCCCTCTTTCTCTTTCTCTTTCTCTTTTTCGCTCTTTTAAGCTTTCAATAAGCTAGCGCGCAATATAAAAATTTGGTATCAATCGAAACAAGAGAAAATTGACGTATAGTTCACTCTGACTTGCTGTACTCGTAAAAAAAAGAGAGAATTAAATCACATAAAATAATGTTAAACTAAATCTTGGCAACGATATATTTCTTTCTCAAAAGAACAATATCAAATAATTGTATAATTAAATCCAAATGAAGATTTTTTTTTTTTTTAGAATGAGGGATCTTTGTCAAAACGTGCTAAAATCTCTCCATCGGATATAAAAAAAAAACTTTAAATGCGATGCTTTCCCAAGTGTAAAAATGCAATGCGTTTGCTCTTCTATGCCTCCAGACAAACTTGTACGTACAGGCCTGTTGTACTTTGGTACTAACAAGTAACTCAAAGGTATTTAATTCGCCGGCATAATGGCACGATGATTGCTATTGCCATTAATAATTCCACGCTAACGCAACGGTCCGCGTACTGCCTTGATTCGCCGAGCATCATTCACGAATGTTGGCGAGTTTGCCCGCTAAATTAACATCATAAAAGAGGGCACCGAGTATACCTCTCAATTAAATTACACGCGACAATTAATTTTGGTGCCGAGGTTATTTACCGGGATCTCGAATATTGTCGGTCGATATTCTCTCGACAAGAAGAATGATTGTGAAATATTATAACTGCGAGAAACTATGACACTGGACGCGCATCAAAAGTAAATAACGAAAAATTGCGCGGACCGCTCCGCAATTAATACATCGTACGAGCGGACATTGTATCGGGTAACGTATATAACAGCATGAAATTTTTGTCGGTCGGTTTATAACAATCGCAGGGCAACCGTGACATTTTGAATTTTATGTCCGTGGAACATCATATCCCTTTGATAGAAATTTATTAGCTTCTCCATGAAAAGTTTTAACAGCCGCATATATACATAAACATAAATATACACATATAAATATACACGTATATATAAATCAAAGATTTAGCACATACAAATTATGCTCAATCAAGTGGCTTTGCCATCGCCCATCGTTAATAATGAGATATCAATTTGTGCTTAATGTCTCTCCTTTCCTAAAAAAGAAAAAAGGAAACTGTGACGGCAGAAGAGAACGGCGCACGATTCATTAATCAAAATTATAAACATGGAAGAAAGAATGTTTTAAAGCAACTTTTAATTTGCTCGCGCATTGCCGAAAAGATAAAATCTGCAAAAAGCGCGCGATGCTTTAGGCATTCGCGTTCAAAGAGATAAAAATCTCTTTTGCCTATTAATTATCGCAGTATAGATACCTTCCATTCTATCTATCTTGCGTATATCCGATATAATTATGATTTGTGCGTGTGTGTGTGTGTAACATTTGGGAAATGTGATACTCCGCCTCCGTTGGAAAGTCACTTGGAATCTAATATTAATTTTCAACTTGCCACATCGCTTGAGCGTTAATCAAAAGTTTGGCGCAACGGAGCACATTAATATTTTACTAATGAAATATCGCTGATCCGCGCCCCGAAATTGCGAACATCATACGCTTAATTCTCATCGCAAGCCCGTCAGCGCTGGCATTCCTCTCGCACACTTCCGATTGCGAGCACCTCTCCTCCGGCTCTCGATCTCTCGTAGTGTACTCGCGAATGCATGATGTCATATGGACGTGGAGTTTTCGACAATCGATACGTGTTCCATATTTTTCCGGAAAAAACCTATAAATCGTTCATAGGAATAATTTGACGGACCGTTGAACCGCTTTCATCAACAATCGAGAAGGGCAATCTAAAAATCAATTATTGAAATGTCATATTTTTGAAAACTGTTTTCGTATTTTCGCTACACTTTTTCTCTTTTTTTCTTTATACGAAAGTCACCGCCGCCATTTCTTCTCCCATTAACTGAGACGTTCCCTGTAATACTGTCATCTAATTTATAGCAGCACGCGCACGAAAGACAGATTATATTTTACAAGACTATCTCGCGCGTATTCTTCCGTTAATGCGCAAAAGCTCTCCTAGCAAAACTAATTTACAAGATACTACGCCGTATTAAAAGTAACTCGGCATCTTTGCTACCTCAAAGTGAAGACGCTCCCTTATGCGAGCTTGCGAACGAGGCAGTAGCGTCGCTTCAAAAATTCGCTTCATCTAGTTAAGGGCGACTGTTTTAACTTCCCTCTATTTATAATTGTAAAAGTACCGAGAAACTAAATCATACAAAACTAATTAAGAAAATTTGCAATTTGCAGTAGTATCTCTCTTGCAATAATATAATCATTATAATAAATATATATTTTACTTTTTTGCGTGCTTTTACTATAGTTCCATCTCTTTACAATAATACAATTTTTGTATTAATAATAACGCGCGCCTCTCTGCTTAAGAAAATAACCAGGAAAACAATTTCATTGATTCTCTGTAAGTTCAAGAGTGTTATTCAATAAAAAAGCGATTTTTTCGAATAAGCAGAAGATCACACATATAAACTATATACGAGGAAAGTTAATCCAGAAATTGATACGTGGTACACGTTTGGAAAATTTATGTTTTCTTGTTAAAAAATGTGTCGGTTAAAATTTTTGTGTTAAACATTTAACACATTTATGTGTTAATTTAACATATTGCGGCTGTAAACTCAAAAATGTTAAATTATTAAAACAACTAAAAAAGTGTCAAAATAACACAATGTACACATATTTTTAATTTTACACAATAAATATGTTTCGTATTATTAGTGACAGGATATATCTGTTAAAATTTATAGAAAAAAATGTTGATTTTATTCTACAATAGGAGTAAGAGTGATTACAAATCACCGTCAATAACATTTCTCCAAATTAAATTTATCATTAAAAATATGTTAATTTTACACAAAATTTATTTTAAATTATTATAAGATTTGCATTTATTTTTTTTGTTTTGAAATATTAACGCAGTATTAGTGTCATTTAACATATCCACATTAAATTAGACAAAAATTACACAAAAATTTGTGTTTATGAACTGTTTGGGGAATGCAATATATGTTAAATTTAAGCCAAATTTTCCAACTATGTAAAGAAAAATTCTGCTAGGATAACGGTTATAAGAGCGCCTTGTATTTTAGATACTTTGTGTCGGCCTCGTTTAAAGCAGCGCGGTAAATTGCACTCGTATTGGAATCATTCTCGTGTACGGCTATAAACTGCGTTATGCTCGTACATTATACAACAGCTGTCTACTGGCGTTCCCCCGTAAATTGCCCTATCGTTCCGTGATCAGAATTTCGGATCAGAATTCAATCATTGCGCAACGTCGGGAATATATTTTCCGCCCTTGTACATATATACTAGCATAATCGTCACTTTCAGAAATCACTTTGTCACTCTTACGCTCCTTTTACGCTTTTTTCAATTTCTTTTTCTTGATCAAAATTTTTAGAAAAGATAGAATTCGGCAAGCAATATATATTAATATTTTTTTAGCAATTTAAATTGTTATATTGTTTACAGAAAAAAATTGCGATAACTTTTACATTGTAAGCAATAAAAAAAATAATTGTTCGAAAAATTATAGGATGTAAAGGCATGAAGCATGAAATTTTGATTATATCGCAAATTTCATAGCAGTAGATTTAGGATTTAACATATCGAAAAGCAAGAGAAAGAGAGAGAGAGAGAGAGAGAGAGAGAGAGAGAGAGAGAGAGAGAGAGAGAGAGAGAGAGATCATAAACTGTCGAAATCGCTGTCATTGGTGAAAGTCGCGTTCGGTGTCGCATCGCTACCTTCAGTTATGCAAAATTAGATCTGACGACGAACCACAAATGAGCGAACGCAAATTCAGATAATCGCATAAGGCCTATCAAAGTGACGATCCACGATCGGAATTCGATGTAAAATTCGACAGACACAATAGTAACAACAGATGCCAATGAAACATGGAGCAAACGTGAGAGTTTCCTGAGGAGCGTGCTCTTATATGAGTCCGTTCTGAACCGTCCCGACCCGAATCGACCCGATAAAGAGCTCGGGGCAAATGTTCCTTTGATGCAGTTCCTGAAGAGATTTTCATGCGTGCAAGCAAAGAGAGAGAGAGAGAGAGAGAGAGAGAGAGAGAGAGAGAGAGAGAGAGAGAGAGAGAGAGATGCGAATACATGTATGTGTGGATGGAGGATACGTGAGGCTATGTGAGGTCTACTAGGCTAAACGGTGGTCAATGGCACGATCACAAGATTTGGCGGTGCCAGATTTGTAATGAGAATCTTGGCAGTTGTAACCAGAACAGCGTGCCAGCGATTAAACCTTTCTCAATCTATGCGTGCTTTACGTTCGCTAGTTTTCTTTCTTTCTTTTCTTTATTTATTCGAAACTCTATCATTTCATATAAATAAAATTTTAGTCACGTTATCACTTATCGAAGATAAAATAAATAAAATAGATTGAGGTTTCAAAGAGCCAAGTGATTTCTTCTGTAATGATTAGTCTGTGGAAGCATGGTAAAATCCAGAAAAGAAAAGAAAATTCCCAAATCCACTTGAATTAGCACTTGTATAATTTCAACTTACATATTTCCGCTAATAACCGGACACTCACGATGGCTCGAGTTGCGTTTTCATTGCGAGTCTTTTACATTCTTTCCCCTTTTTTATGAACTTTTAGCTGGACACCATTTAAATGTATAACTAAAATTCTTCAACGTCGGGCTATTCTCGTTATAAAACATAATACTGTGTTTGACTATTTAAGAGGTCCTCTGCATGAAGAGTAAAGTAGTCGGGCAAACTTTGGGACAAGATTTCAGTTCTCATGGAAGTCAATTACGTGGCGGGCAGGGTAAAAACCACCTCGTACAATCTTGCCTGCCATCGTCCCCTTTTTCTACCAGTTTTCTCGCGGCTAACAAAGTTTCTACTCGTGCGAACACGCTCGCTTTTGTGCGTGGATTTATTCCTTCATCGCGGCCGGCCTTATCTCTCGCACCTCTTACCTGGACGTTGTCACGCCACTGAGGAGAGCTATAAACTTTTCCATTTCTCGAGAAAAGTTTAACGCGGTTATCATCAACGATCTGCCCCCGTCGCGTACACGAAACAGGGGAATCTATCTGCGCGCGACTGTCGCCGCGGAAATCTGATAACAGCGTCTAGAATTCATGACCGTTTGTCAAAGCAATAAGAACTACAGCGTACATTCATCAAAGACACCTTTAATTAATTTTCCTCATTCTACCAGTTCAACAGAGAAAATCTTTCGGCGGATCTTATTTAAATTTATGAAAATAACATTTTTTAATTAAACGAAATAGAAGAATTGATGCGGAATTTAATAAGGATTTCAAATTTAAAATCTATTTTCGCTAAAAGAAATAATGCGAATTTATTTCACAATGGGTTACTTTATTTATAGGCTGAGGCCGCGTCACTATGACTATGCAGAAGGATCGACAATTGAGTGTGCGAATAATTGATATCGACGGCGCCGGCTTGTCGCGGCCCAATTGACGGTCGAAACGGTGGATACAAAGAGGTGAGGAAATAAACTTGCCGAGAGACGCGCGATATTGCCAACCAGAGCACGGAGCAACACAAGGGATATCAGCTTGTTCATTCTCTCTCTCTCTCTCTCTCTCTCTCTCGGTTTCTCTCTTCCTTCTCTTTTTCTCTTTCCCTCGCATCACTAAATGCAGCGAAGATTGGCTCTTTCGAGCTTATTGACAATTCAATAGCTTAAACGCTATTTTAACTAAAATATTGAACCCGAATGAGTGTTGAAAATCCGTATTCTTTGTAAGAATTCGACAAAATGGCAGACAATGCCGCATTTCTTGGCCATTATTCTCCTTTGCACTGCTTGTTCTCTATAGCCTTTTTTCTGTCAGTTGTGGCACGTTGATATAGTAGGTGCCTTTGTTTTGCTCCGGCAGGTTCCTTTTCCTGAAGGAAACCTCGCCCTTTTTTTTCAAATGCGACCGCGTTAATTCGCACTATGGAGAAAACGATATGTCCCTTGTCTTTTTGCGCGCTAACTTAATTAATCGCGGCTTATGCTCGTCGCTTGTTTCGGAGATTGTTGCGAATCAAAAGCCGTTTTTTACCGTTTATAATTCGGCTGTACATCGGCTGTTTTGTCGTTATCAAATTGCTCTATCGTGACTTACCATAGTGGACGATTGGATGATTGATTCGTTACACTCGTGTCGCATACAATTCGCGCACGAGAGAAGAAAAATAAACGGCTCGAATTATTCGGATATTTTATGCAGCGTGAAACTGATATTCAAAGTTTCCACGGAATCACCGTGATGGTACTATATGGTAGATGCGCAAGCGAATCCCGAAAATTTTGGCTAAACGATTGCAATAATCTGCCGCCGCCGCAATGTAATTGCAAGTGCACATCTATACGTGCGGATAGGAATGCTTGTAGATTTAATCGGCGGTTTTTAATTAATGGTACAGCCAGTCGCGAGTTAATTAATAGAACTTTAAGAGCAATATATGCTTTTATCATGTGTTTTTATTATGTTTGTGTATTATGCTCGTGTTTTGCCGTTTTAGCTTTAGAATTATTGTCATTTTAACAAAGCATTTCTCTAATATCATAATAATTTATATCGATTGATGTAGATCGATATAACAACTTTGTTTATACAGCTTATAGCTGCTTAAAATTACAATTTACCAGGCGTTTTTCATTCATAATCTATATATCTTATAGTATATTTTTTAATCACATAAAATTTATAAAATTTATTACACACAAAAAAAGAGTAGGGAGGGGAAAAGGCTCGGGGATTCGCTCTTACTTCACGAAATTTTGTACGTTGATGCAATTACGGGCGATCGCTTTTCAAGGACCTCGATCTCGTCTCGAATCTCCATATTCCATTTTAATGGTGCTCTCGAGAGCTTGACAGCTGCACATGCCTATATACTATCTGTTTACATAAGTTTATATATATATATATATATATATATATATTTCTGGTTGTAGATTTAATTCGGGAACCGATCTAGAAAGTATTTTCCGCACTGCCATCCTTCTCTCCCCTCTTCCTTGGAGGCAAGGATAAATTCGATTCTGGGATTCGACAAGAATGGTAAAGGATATGCTTGGGCGTAGAACTCTTAAAAATGATTGGGCGCTATAAAAGCGCCCGTTGCACGGTTACCGACGATATCATAGTACCGGAGCTGATGGAATAGAATGGATTTTCTACGTGATATAACCGGCGTCCTTACGGATACTCGACAGGGAAACGAGGCGGAAAGGGAGAGGGGAAGGAAAAAAAGAAAGATAGAAAGAGAAGGAGAAAAACAACTAGACCATTGTCTTAAGATTAGATTTACATGAGAACATCAATTGGAAATATTTCTGTAGTTTATAACCGGCTTATATAATCGCGGGAATACGACAAATGCTCGAGACTCGAGCAATTCTCGGTTATGATGCACGATGACGTTCCATCTAGCCATAGTTTACGTTTTGGATTATAGCTTACGTGTTTCTCCTCTTTTTCCTCCTCTCCCATCCCTCTGCCCTTTATTCCCTCGTTTAAATCTGGATTAAGATCTCGAGCTGGCGCGCGCGACGTTCTTTTGTTACTTTTCGCCGTTCTTTCACAAAGACTCTGTGACATTCGG
The DNA here is from genome assembly GCF_021464435.1 of Cataglyphis hispanica. Lineage (NCBI taxonomy): Eukaryota > Metazoa > Arthropoda > Insecta > Hymenoptera > Formicidae > Cataglyphis > Cataglyphis hispanica. Next base: position 89,176 of record NC_065966.1, on the reverse strand, counting down.
TCGGTTGCATCTTTCATAAGGAAGAAACATTTACACCATTTTCACAATGCTCCCAATTTCAGAAATAAAGTACGCAAAATCTACGCTGTATATATATATATATATATATATATATATATATATATATATTTATTTATTTATAATGGAGCTTGAAAATTAATCTCTCAAGGACATCATTTCCAGAAAGTTTTGCTTTTAAATAAAAATGTTCTCCAGTTTTATATGTGTAATAGGACACACGCATATATAGTCAAGTTGATAACGTTATAGGTAATTAAAACAGTTAAACATTACATCGCGAGCAGTGCAATATGGCATGAAAGAGTGCTTTTTTCACTGTATTACAAATGCATATATTCCGCGATATAGTCTGACTGATTTGATTAGTACTCGCTAGGCATGTACAGAACGATAGATCATTTCTGGATGTTATTACAAAATTTAAACGCGAAAAGAGAGCCGCGATAGCTAAGAATTATATACGTTTATAGGAGAGAGAGAGAGAGAGAGAGAGAGAGAGAGAGAGAGAGAGAGAGAGAGAGAGAGAGGAAAGAGAGGGCCATGCGGCGATTGAAAGAGTCTCAACCAATTTTACCCAACCATCATTCCTGAGAAAGTCGTAAGCTGCGATAATACCGCCTGCGTGGTTTTCGCGCGGTAATCCTTACAAACACCTTTTTACAAAGAAACTCGCGGAATGCTGAATCCCTTATTTTTACCGCAGGATTACGGTAATCTACCGTAAATTTTGCACGCGTCGACGTGTATGTCTGTACTCACCTAGAGGATATGTGTATGCATGTATATAGATGTATAAGTGATGAAATCTTCAACATAGCGGTTATCGTAAGTATTAATCGGGGGTCAAGGATCGGCATATTAGCCCTCTCCTCTCCCCCCCTCCCCCCTCCCTTCCGCTCCCACCCGTTCTCGGGATGACCGAAGTTGCCCCATTCCGGTGAAAGGTTAAAGCGAGAGGTGCTAAAGGATGGAATTCTCGTATGTAGAACCTAGTCGAACCGAGTCGTTGCATAAGCAAAATATGAATATCAAGCAGTATTCGCGCTTACCTTGCCTTTGCGCGGCCATCTTTGAAGATTCAAAGGCTGCGACGCGAGTTATCTCTATCCGTTTGTGGCTTGTGATCTTTCTCTCTCTCCCTCTCTCTCTCTCCTATATATATCTCGACATTAATATTGAACGCATATTTAACATACGCGCATATATATTATTAATAACAAATGTGTACGCAATCAGTTGAATATCGTAATTTGCATTTTTCGAAAATGAACAAGTTTTTAGGGCCAGAGAACATAAAGCGTTAATATAAGCGGTCTTATCTGCTAATCAAGCCGCGATCCTCCACGTAACGCCTAATACCTTCGCGCGGATATCTTCTTGCGATAGTGTCTCTGACCGAATATCCGCATGTCTTTGGGTATCGCGATCGTTAAGCGAGATAAGTAGAAATCCGCGTATTAGTCCTGGGAGATGGCGGAAGGAGAAAGAGAATAACGCGAGTGAACGAGCGAGCGGGATAAGCTAGCCAAGTGGCAGCGTAGATGAAACTTCCGCACCTGTATAACGGTCTATATATGTGTGTATATATTGCCATGGGTCCTCGTTATACGTATTACCGGAGCACGTAGAGTACAGCTCGGTTTGCAGCGGCACGTTCGCATGCGGCTCACGTGCCCGGATGGATTTTGCATGTTTGACCTGAGGCTACGTCGCACGGGAATGGCGCCGAACGGGCGTCTCGTTTCCGGTTACGGCGCATCTAGGATCTAGGAGATGCTGCAGCGTCTTATCGCGAGAATTCGATCCTTTCCCTCTCGCTCTTTGTGTTTCGTCGTTCCGGCAAGCGAGTCGCATAACAACGATCAGATGGACAATTGTTGCGCGGAATGCTCCTTCCATCTAATCACTTCCGCATGACTCACCAGTTGTAGTACACGACGGGATATTGCACTTATGTGCAAGGCTAGCTAATCCAATGCAGCTTTCCTGTGAGGAAAGTTACCTGAGCAACTCCACATGCGGGAAACGGCTTGTAAATTTTCTCATAGATATTACATGTGCGAAGTATCCGTAAGGAATGGTCGGATGAATATCGCCCTCGTTCTCTCTTGATTCATAAATTTAGAAAAATGAAAGTTACGAAAAGTAATTTAAAAGTTAAGAAAAAAAAATTCTCTTCACATAAAAAAAAAAAAAAAATATGGTAAACGTTTAGAAGTGTCATTCCAAAAAAAACTCAACTTTTTTACAAGTCAACAAAATTATATAAAAATGAAATGTATGACAATTTTTAAGAAAGAGCGAATCTTTACTAAAAAGTTAATAACAAAAAAAGCTTACTGAATAGAATGTAATTTTCTGGCATCCTTTACTCGTACATTTATCAAAAAATGTTCCTTTTTGTTTATAAATACGTACCAATAATTCGGAGTGTCTACTTGAGGAGTAAAGCCTCTCTTCCCCATCTTTAAAAAGTCTAATCTAATCCAACTCATTTTGTAGAAATTTTATATTATAAAATAAAGTCTATATTTCTTTAAAACAGAATAAATTGAATTCGTAGATGGAGAGAGGAAGAAATAAAATTAATTTCTCAAAATAATTTTCCGACACACACACACACACACATTCACACATATGTATATATGTATGATATTTTCTCAAATAATACAATTTTTGAAAAACTATTTACCTCTAGAAAATGAGTTGGGTTAGATTATATTTTTTGGTGAATTGAATGACATGGGAAGGGACAAAGTTCCTCTCTCCCGACCATGCATTCAATTTTATTCAGTAAACTTTTTTTATTAATAACTTTTTAAAAAAAACTTGTCCTCTTATAAAAACTGTCATATATCATTTTTATAAAAATTTTGTTGATTGTTATAAAAAAAACTCGAGTTTTCTTTGAAGTAATATTTTCTTCCAGACATTACAAATATATATATATATATATATATATATATATATATATATATATATATGTATATAGTGCATGTGTTCTCAGAGATATTTAAAGAATTTTAATATTTCTTGATAAATGAGTATTATTTTTAATATGTTATTGCCTTCCGATTACTGGAGACGTAATTATTTCGAAAACACGTTTTGCCTACAATCGACAAGCGCATTCTCGCCATCGAAAGTGCGCTTGAAATCATGCAGTCTGTTGTGTATGTATGTCATGCGGCCAAAACGTGGCAAAATTGGCACGCATACGTACATGCACATATGTTATGCAGCAATGCTCGTTTCGCGTTCCTGAAACGATCGCGATTACAAATGCATTAACCGTGCACGGAATGGTCGCACATTGTTTTTTCATCCGTTCGTTTATCTGTAAAATTTTAATTCACTATTTAATCAATGTACGTACAGCAATTTTTTTTCTTAAACAATATCAAAATATTATAAAGCCGTTGAAAACATTGAATAGTGGTGACATGATTAAAAACTCTGTTTTACGCGATCGGCGACATTCCGTCCTTTGATGATTTTTTACGATCGTTGAAAAAACTGCTAGATGCAAAATATAAAATTATCTTATTCTTTTAAAATTATTATTAGGTTGATTAAATTTTTAAGATTAATTATATAAACAAAATCAAAACTAATCATAAAAATATTTAATAATTATTAATAGTTGAAGAATAAACTATATCATAGTAGATAAATTTTGATATAAATTAGATAAATTGTATTGCATCGGTATCTTAGTTTCTTTATGAAAATTTTAATATGTAGTAGATAATTATTAGAAATAATTTTTTAACTCAGGTGTAATAATGTATAATTATAGGAACTAAGTCAACATGGTATTGTAGCTAACGATGATCTGTCTGCATATAAATTATTCATATGCGCTTAGTATCGCGTACAGATTACGAAACGCAACTACGAGTTTGCGTCACAATCATGATTAGAGCTGCGATTGCGTTCGTTATCGCCGTGGCCTCTCTCAATTTTCAATTTGGATACAGTTCAAAGCTTGACATTAATAAATCCAGATTACGAACGATAAACGAATTCACCGGGATTTATAAGTTTAATACCGGAACATCGATATTAAACTTATAAATTTGCCGTTTAATGACGATGCATAGACTGACGCGAACAGTGAGATAATCCTAATCTGTCGCGCGATAGTCATCAAGCTGGTAGTCGTTACGAGTATTATAAAATGGCGCCTATTTATTTGAGAATTTTCAAAGCACTATTGTATTATATAAACATCATTTAATTACTATTATAGATCAGTGTTTTTCGTAGGTTTTTATACGCGATACTTTTAATTTTCTAATTAATTTTACTTGATTTGTTTAAATATCCAGATCCATATCAAATAATATTTAATTTGTACTCGTAAAATAACTTTGTATTGTTAAGGAAATATACCGCCGAGTATTTGAATCAACGAAGCGATGTCAAAGTATTTAAAGGAAAAGTGATTCCTATACATATTAAGCAACGGAAATGTTCAAATCACGAGCACATTCCAGCATTAAATTTAGTTTACTGTAAATTAGAAAAGCACGTCGGCGAAGAGGACGATCGGTGCTTTTCACAAATCGTCCCGGAAATGCATAAGCTCACGCGCACGGATGACCTATCGTCGTGTCGACTTATAATTAAAAAGTTAAATTGAAATTGCTTTCGTAACCGCTCGCGCTCGCGTCGACTCTCTAGCGCATTAAATTGGAACTTTCTCCTATAATACGCATCTCGTGTGTGTGTGTGTGTGTGAGCGCGCGCACGCGCGTGCGATGTGTTGTGTCAGTGAAAAAGAATCCGGGATGTCAAAGCCCGCTATCAATGCGGTGCAGCAGCAATTACTTACGCGTTGCAACGCGCTCGTGTCACTGGTCGCGCGTTTGTATTCAATTTTCAGCCTCCATTAATTTTTCAAGTGCATGTGTACGTCGCGCAAATAACGCAAATGTATAGAAATAATAATAGAAAATGTTTTGCGATAAAATATGTTCCGAGAGAATACAATGTATAATATATTCTCTCTCTCTCTCTCTCTCTCTCTCTCTCTCTCTCTCTCTTTCTAAAAAAAATTCTGTACAAAAGTTTTTTAGTTGCGATTCAAATTTTTCATATAAAACAGCAAAATCTATTTCGTAAGTTCGAGCAGAGTGATGAAGAAAAATAAGAAGCGAAAATAGGAAAGAGGCTGAAAATGCCAGCATTGCATTTGTTTGGATTTTTCTTTGAGACTGCTTTACATGGCATTGCCGATGAAGTGTTTTGCTGTAGATGTATGATTCCAAGTGTCAGAAAAATCCTTTGTCTCAAAAATATATACTTCATTTAACGTTTTATAGAAAATATTTTTGCATGTATAATATATTATAGAAAATTATATTTTATGCTCAATAAATATAACAAGTAATTTAACACACCGAAAATATACTCTTATTCTCTTATTCTTTTGATATTTTAATCAAGATTGCATATGTAAATAAATAAATTAAAAAATAATCGATGTCAAATAAAAGGCGAGTAAATGGAATATTCGAGAAAACAAGATCTTGAAGAAAAGGCTCCTTCTATCATTGTTAGAAAAGATAGTGCGTTGTGCTTCCAATGAAATTTGTTTCGCGTTGTCACGACTTTTCTGAGCTGTGGCGTTTCGTAGAGCTTCGGATTCGCACTTTCGCAAACTGATTTTTATTTCAAAGCACAAGATGATATCGCTTGTATAGTGCGGTACGACGTCGCGTTTATTATTTAAACGGTCGCATCCAGGAAACGAGCCGCTCAAAAACAGGATTTTGCTGGAATGCAGAAAGCGAAAGAGCTTCTTTGTATGCAACTTTGCTGTATGTGTCAACTCTTGCGACTCTTTTTTATATAAAAAAATATACATAAAAAAATAACGCGTCAAGAGATCAAAATATGTATGTACATACAGTGCAGCGATAGCAAATCTATTGGTTGTCAGAGAGTAATGGAAAAAAAACTCATTTTCGCGAAAGTATTATTCGACTTGGAATGCGATCGTAATAGAAATTCGTGCGTACTCGTGACGATTGGTGAAGTTTATATGGGTCCAAGTCCGGGCTTCGCAAAACCATGTAAAAGCGAGTTAAGCAGATATCCAGCGGCAGCAAATACGAAGCCCCCCGAATACAACGGGGATTGGCGCTTTCCGAATGGCGCGCAAAAGCAATTAAGCATCCGGCACGTAATTTCATGAAATTATTCGTTATCCGCTGGTGTGCGAACAATTCGACGATATTACATCTCTTTGACGGGATAGAGATGGAGAAGAGCATTTTCTCCATGATATCCGTGCAGGAAGAAGAGAGGGGAAGGGAGCGAGAGACAGGAAGAATATCGCATATAAGCATAAACATAGGAAGAAAGATAAATCACTGGCGCAATATATCATGCGTCAAAGGTGAGCGCAATATTTCCTCGCATCGAAACAGGACCAGAAAACACGTCATTCTCCGAGTCGAGAAAATAAACTCTCTCGCGCGCTCCACTCTTTTCCTTCACTATCTGTGATGTGACGTGACTGCGGCCACGTGGCCGGCGGCTTGTCCCACGCAAATTCCACTCATCGAGCGCGCACATAGCGAGGGAAAATAAACGAGTTTTATGAGCGGTCAAATTTCGCATTTATCCCGCCCCCGCTGAGGACCAGTGCCACAGCTATGATTCCTACAATCATTCTCATTCTATAATCAACACGTACTTTGTTAATGACTACGCATTACACGATAAGATGCTGACAATGTATGCATTTTTTATTATTATTTTGCGATGCCGAACGTTATTATCGATCGTAATTGAAGACTTTAGAGAGCTCGCGTTTCGACAACCGTGTTCCCCCTTCAATTCTTTCTGTCAAGTTTTTTCACTGAGTTTCTCGTTCTATTCGATATAATTGTTTTTGTAATTGAAAAAATTACTTTAAATTCATTTATTAAAATAGTGATATTTAGTTGTGCTTTATAAATGCTATACAGTGTTTCTAAACATACAGCGAAAAATTTTAGCGGATGATTTAGTAATTGCTTGAAGAAAAACTCATATACTATTTAATATTCTTAACCGGCATAGTTTTTGAGGTATTACAAGGTATGCAAGATTAAAAAATTAAATTTCAAAAAAAAAAAAAAAACAAAAATAGAATTAAATAAAATTATAGAAATTGTTAGAAATGACCATCTCCAACCATAATAAATCTGTTCTTCTTCTCACTGATTAGCAAATATGTTCAAAGAGTATGTTAGGAACACTACCGAATGGCTTAACTCAAATTTTTTAATCTTCTCCGTCAAACAATGAAATAACTTGATAGAATAACAAGTATATGCATAGTTTTTATTACTGTCAGCGCATCTCAATTTGTTTTTACTACGACATCAGTATTTTCCACGTGCGCTTACCTAATTTTCCAAAGAGCCCGCAACATCGGTAAATTATTGGTGCGGCAAGAGTCTCCCCGCGGAATGGAAATGCATAAATGGATTTCAATTAATGCGTCGCCTCTCTCTCCCTGGGCGTAACTTTATTGGACGGAACGTCTCAAGTGCGCGTACGGCTTCCACTACGAGAGCTAGTAGTTCTAGTAGTCGTCCCGAAAGACGGGGGCGGTCGCGAAAACCATCACTTACGGTGTCGCACTCCCGCCACCGACGCTGCATCCTGAATACTTAAAAAGAGTCGCAGACCTCTTTTGAATTGTAAAGCAAACCAAAGCAATACCACCGAACCAACATCCGTCCGGCCACCGTCGGGAGCCACCTTCGGACTTTTGTTCACTATCCTTCTACCCCCTCTCATATCACCGCGCCTCTTCCTCACACCCGCCGCAAGAAATCGCATCGCGAAATCCAACTTTGCTAGCCACGACAGCGGCCACCATATGTATTGTCTGTAAAATGCATTTGTGTTCTTGCGTTAAGCAGAACAACCAGATCATCTCCATTGACGTCGCCGAATAAAACATGCGCCCAGGAAAGAGTAATGCGGCCGCAGCCGCATTATGTCGTTATAACGGAAACTAGCTTTATCCGAGGAGGAGAAGCTTTTGCTGAGCTTTCGTATTATTGTATCATCGTGATATAAACCAGAGCGTGTGACTTATTGCGAAAGATTGATATATTTCAGAGATATTTTCTACTTCAAAATGTATAAAAGTTTCCTTCTCATCGTCATTAAGTCAGGTTAAACGCGTTATTAAATTATCAATTGCAAGTTTCCCGACGAGTATTCGTACTTGATGTTGATCGTGAAAGTGAATTAAGTTAATCAAGAAAGTAACATTCTTCATCTAATTACGCAAAATCATTTATCGTGCGGCGAAGCGATAAAAAATATCGTATCGCCCTCGTAAGTTTAGAGGAGAGAATGCCGTTACGGCTTAATTGCATCTGCATTTTTAAGCAGACTCTTACTTATCGTTTTACGAATCATCTTGGCCATTTTATTGTCGAGAAAGAGAGAAAAGAAAAAAAAGGGGATGAAGAAATCGATGTCACGCCGATGTCAGGCGAGCGTTGCACTAGGAAAAGGGAATGCGGGACAAAGATGAGACTCTGCACGAGAGCGAAAAAATATGCAGCCCTATATGAGCGTGCGCGCACATATATATAGACACATAATGCGTACAACACGCACGCACACACACACACACACACACACACACACACACATATATATATGCGCGTATGCGTGTGTTTTAATGCTCGAAGCAATTATTGAAATTTTTCGTTTGACAGAGAAAAGTAATTTAAAATTCATATTTCAAATATTCAAGGCATCAAGAAAATATATGTTTATAAACGCAAATATGCTTTACGTTTCCGCGCGAACAAATTAACTCAGATATCTGACTAAATATACACAAGTGCACTCATCACAAGTTGGATATCCGTGTAATATTTAATTAAATCGCAAATTCACGTATTTCTGTTAGATTCAACACGCTTGTAAAGCGCGTCGATTAATTGATAATGATATATGCCCAGTTACAGACCGATGCACACGGTCGGCATAAATCAAACAAAGTTTCAGAAACTTCACGTCTCAGAAGTTGAGGGTGTGGCAATCTAACTGAGAAACTTCACGTAGGTAGGTAATCGTTGTAGTTCGAGAAAAGCTGACTTGGTGTCATTACCGATCCGTTCAACGTCCTTAATAAAGTTTTCCTCCTACAGAAAACCCCATTTCTCTCACTCTCGGTCCTCATTGGTTTTGCTTTACTTTACTAAGATCGGTATGTATAGGGCGATATAAAAAAAAAGAAATACCACACATTCTCGTTCGATTTCAACTAAAGTTGATTTCGTTCAACAATTTCAATAAACTGGATGACATAAAAGTTTCCTAAAAATTGACCCGACCATATATTGAATTGTTGATGCGTGCGAGCAAACAGGGTAACAAACAATATGTATGATTTTCGCGATTGTTTGACGGCAGGCGTGCATGAAAATTGGAAGTTGTTCTTTGTACATACGAGTGGCGAGCGCAAACTCTGCTATTAAATTTCTTTCACCGGCGGCCACTTTTACGGAGTGTAAATACTCGCGTTCGTTCAGCGGAAATCAGGCGAAACTCAAGCCTTCTTGAAATCACTTGGTCGAAGGAATTCGAAGCGAAATGCGGCGTCCGGCGTCCGGCTTTGTTTCTCGCGATTGCTCCCAGGAAACGCGATACAAGCTATTAATTGTACTTTTTCAATCTAGTCGTTATGCCACTGTTTTCCATCGAAATTCCTTTCTACTCCTGCCCTAGCAGTTCCCATTGCTTTCGCCATTTCTCCAAATTTTTCCTTTTCTGTACATTATTGTGTGCACTTTTATTTTATTGTATTAAATAGTACTATGAAACACTGAAAAGTGCATATCTCATTAAGTGCATATAAATATATATTTAAAGTTTAAGTTATTAACAGAAATTACTAATTAAAGTTACTTTAATTATAAAACTCGTATACTTTTTTTATTTTTTACTTTGACATTTTATTGAAAAAAAAAAAAAAAAGATATAATCAAATAGACGCATGATACTTTGTCGAGAGAAACTTGAAATTGCTCAAAAAGAACTCTACGCGAACGAAAGCAAGCGCGAGAGGGAGACGAAGCACGCTCTGTATAAACAAAGTGAATTATCTTCGTTAAGACTCGTTCCATACGGAAAGATCTCGAAAGTACATATTGGAATCTATCAAACGACGTCGTTCGAATAATGTCGAACAAGAGAGCATCTGGGGTTACCACATATAGAGAGCTCCATCCTTTTCCATTCCCTGGGCGATCCGCTCGGAAAACACGATGCAGGTGGGATTAATAGCTCGCTGCGCTTTTCCAGAATCCGCAAACTGCCGGTGATAGCGGATTCCTTCGTCCACCAACACCAATTCCCGCCAATGATCTTCGATCGCCGATCGCGCGATAATGTACTCGTTGTCTTCCTTGAATTCCGCGGCTCCGCCCGTCCGCGATAATTCGTTATCGCGCGATTAGCGCGAGCATGCGAGCTTAATTTCAGCTAAGCCGAAGGAAAAGTTTGTGCCGAGCTAATGAAGACCGATTGCAGGCGAGAGAGATGAGCTGTTATCGTCTTTTCTTCTCCCACTCCCCTCTTGCTCCACCATCCAACTCTTCCTGTCCCCTCTAATTGGATTAGAGAAAATAATTCCCGGCTCCGCGTTCCATTTCGCGTGATAACGCGTTTCGAGGCGAGCATATGCTAATTTTTGCTAATGGAGGTGTGCCGGACGCGCTAAATCAGCGCTTCTTTAATTCATCTCCTATCGCGGAAGGAACACGTCATCGGGTGTGCGAAATCTGGAATTGCTATCTCTCACCGTGCAATTGTCATTCTGCTGCTGCTGCTGCTGCTGCTGCTGCTGCTGCTGCTGCTGCTGCTGCTGCTGCTGCTGCTGCTGTTGCTGCTGCTGCTGTTGCTGCTGCTGTTGCTGCTGCTGCTGTTGCTGCTGCTGCTGCTGCTGCTCCACTATGCAAGGCGTCTGTTCTTCGCTTATGTGTGCTGAGCATGCTATCTGTTAGCCGTATGTAATTGAAACGGCGAATTTTCGATAATGGCGAGAGCGCACGAGTTTCTCTCAGCGAGCATTGAGAAATTCTTCGTCAAGTAGGAGAGACTAGAGCTGATTGTAACATTTTTAAAACAATTACTTCCTGCATACTTTGTATCAAGATTCATTTTACCTTATGTAGGTCATTTGAAAGTATTATATTTTGGATTCGGAATTGTATATCCCTTGAAAGAATTTCAATTTCATTTATAAATATAAAAATTACTAAATTTTCAAAGTGACCGCTGTTATTTTTAGCTCTATGCTTGGGATTGGTTGTAACATATAGCGGAGTAAGTTGAAACAAAAGATGCTAATTATCATTATTAATTATTTATTGATAATTTTGACAATTATATGGTTAAATTAGAGCCGTCACTAATCAATCTCAAAATTAGAAAGCGTAACATAACGTTAATAACAAAAATTAGGATTAAAAACAAATAAATATTTCTCTGTTAACAATTTGAGATCAACACAAGTTCTCAATTTTAAAACTTAATAAGATACTTATTTTCCTTATTTTTAATATAACCGTATTTCGATGATTTCAGTATATATTATAATTATTCATGTATATATACCCAAAACAAAATATATGTGAAAATAACAAAATATTGTTGAACAAATTATTTAAAATCATGATATTTATACAAAATGTGCATATTGACGTTTTTATATAGCATAAATACTACTACTTGTTACAGCAGTTTTATTAACGGAAAAAAACAAAACAAAAAGAATCAAAAGTTACTAACCGCAATTTTTGACGACTGCGTGTACCGAAACCGTGTCTGGAAACGCCGCAAGCGTCACTGCGCATTAAATATATGTTATATATAATTCAAGTCTAAACAAATAAATATCTTCGGTTATAAAAGATACGATTATGTTACAATAATAAAACGCAATATGATGTATACATGAAATTTGTCATATGAGAGAAAGAGAAAGAGAAATGATTGTTTTGAGGGTAGAAAAAGATTTTTCCCCGTTTGTTTACTTTCGTAAAACAAAATGGTAAACAAATATCCTCCCTTCTGAAGTCGACACGGAAATAAACATCGGATTTTAGTTATCTCACCGCGGGGGCGGGACATGTGCTTTCTCGCCTTGTATACCAACAGTACGGCGTTTCTATCGACCTTTAATTTGCCATTTGATGGAAAATGTAAATCTGCGGAAAATGTCGAGATGCCACGCCATTCCAATATAGAAAAGGAATATAATCATGTTGCAACATGTTGTAGCTCATCTACCTATTAAATTCGCCGCGTTGTCGTTGTCGTGTTCCCTCTTGTCGCAAAATTGAGAGCATAAAGTCTATACTTGATATAAAGAAGGTTTTCTAATTTATTCTTTGATATGATAATACAAAAGAATGGTCTGACGATGATTCGACTGCATATACGCGTGCAATTCTAAAGAAAATCATCTCTGCCGGTAATAATAATCAATTCTTGAACAAATTTGTGCAATCGAAATTTTTCTCTAGGAAAACTTTGCATTTTAATTGATAAAACCAACTAATGATAAGTCTTTTATTAAAAGAATACAAGGTTAAAAGTTGTTTAAAGAATGAATGTTTACTTTTAGTTAATCAAGACTTAATATTCTCAATACGCTTCAATACTTTGTAATTAAAATAGTTTGTTAATTAAGCTAGCGATTAAACGTTCCTCTGTAAGGAAAAACCGCGCGTGCATTATGCGAAGGATAACGCAATTGTCAGACGCTTTTCGAAACAACTCGCTCGGCTGCAACCGTTTCTAATTATTCTCTGACCTCTTTTTGGAGCAAGAACACGCGACGTCATAATAAACGCTTGATACATTGTCAGGTGCAACATACTCTGACTTTCTTGAAAATTTCAAATTAACTCACGACAGACGAGTTTCATTAACTCGCACAACTTTTATTTCTCGCTTTTTGCGTTGCATCGTGCGACAGCATGAGATAAACCACGCCGTGCTTTTCTTTTTAAATCAACGCGTGAAAAAAGGAATAAATTGTCGCCAGTAAATGTTAATAAATCCCGTCCAGCGGTTAAACCCGGGATATACACATGCTGTTCCTTCGAACCAATTCCGACAGGAAATCATTATATACAAACTGTCGTTGAAAATATTATCGCGATTTATGATGTTCCTCAGTTATTTACGGTTTATGGAATTTTCAAGTATTACTGATTGTCAATTTAGTTGATAATTTATTGTGTTTAATTAATAATAACAATATAAATATTCATAAAACATATTAAACTCATATTTTCTACAAAACTCATTAATTCGGGGTTAATTGTTTTTGTTTCGTAAAAATCAATAGTGTCAAATCAAAAGCACTCGCGTTAAAAAGCACTTCTTTAAAGAGTAGAATGTTTGCTGCAATTAACTACCTATCAAGCATCTATTTTTGGCGCGAGAAGCATTATCAATACACAGAACACGCAATATCAATTTTACTACTAGTCTTCTCTCAGAATACCGACCCAACCACCATAATTGATTGTAATATATTAATATCGCTTAAAACATCAGTTTGGACAAAATTTTTAATCTATTAAATAAGTCTCACGTTTCAATTAAAATATAAATTCTTGAAAAATCGAATTGTTATCGTTTTTTGACTGTTTCAAATTTTATATTTATGAGAGGCTCTATATTATTTCTCTTTAAGAAAAAGTCTTTGACAGCATGTATATTCACGATAGTTCTCTAAATGTAGTAATTTGAAATTTATGTACAATTAAATTTATGTCTATCAAAATCGATCATCGTCGTCTCAATCGTATCCTTGAAATTAATCTAAAAAATTACGCACATAGTCGTCTCGAATCATCCCATTTACCGCATATTAACGACAATTCCTCAAAGAAAATCTTTTTTTGTTAAATAAAAGACTCTAATTCTCATCGACGAAAGATTCAAAGCTCCTTTCGGACATAATCTTTGCAAACGTTGTAAAACTGTACGCATAAACAGGCATTGTCTTGGCAAACGAATGGGGATCTTCTTTCCTTTACCGATGCCGGTGGACATTACACAAAGCTACGTGTTTCGAGACATTCTCTGGGTGCGCAAATGCGCGCTGCTCTCTATACCTCTCTCTCTCTCTCTCTCGTAATAGGGTCCATTTCATCCTCGAGGGTGGCACCCGCAGATCGATGTTGGGAAGACGGAGGCAGACGACGGCTCGGGGTGGCAAAATATTTGAGCGTACGCTACAAATGTTTGCCCTCGTCCTCGACATCGCGTAATAAAGCGGCAAAGCTCTTTTCCGATAATGCCCATCTCCCTTTCCGTCCGACTTCTCGAGTCTTCCTTCCCTTCACTCTCCACTCTTCGAGAGGCGTCTATCCCTTATGGCATCGTCATTGCCGATGCCACAATCTTTCCTAGAATGTCTCCGTCGAAAAGCTGAAGCGGATAATGCGAATAAATTGTGTTGCGTGGAGGCTACCACACAAGTTACAAGTCTCGCGGATACATTTATTATTTTATTTTTTTTTTTTAATATGCAAAGTCACAAATTAATACAATATGTCGCACTATATTATCGTTTATTCCGTATGCAAAATACATTCCAATCATATTATACTTTTATTACCGTGTACAGAGCAAACTTGGCGAGTTTCTCTTCAATCGCTTATAAATTCTTCGAGCATCTTTGAAATTGATATTTTTCTTTAATAAAAAAACTTTAAGCATTAATTACCACCATGATAGTTAGATATAAAGTTTTTTCACGTTTTTGACGTTCAAACTTAGAGGCGCTCAGTTTGCAACTCCTGTAGCGTTCTATAGAAGACTATTCATAATGTCGCGTGATAATCTTATACTCGTGCAATAAAGGGTTCTTTTCACAGTAAATCAACGTTGCGGTTCTCCGTGATCCATTTTTCTCTATTTAACACACGCGGCGAAAGAATTCCCGTCACGTTAGCTACATGCGTTTAAAAGTCTCGTCGCGCATGGCAAAATGCAGCCGATCCTACAGGAGGATTGGCAGTAGACAAACAGATAGAGCACATTGCATCGTATTGCCTCGCGTCATGTCACGTTGCACCTCGCGAAACGAGAGCGCGATTCAAGCGGCAGCGAATTAAATTCGGCCGGTACCGAATTGATAACATCGCTATTTGCCGGAATAAATTTGTTTGCCTAGCATTATTTCCACAAGAAATATCCCAATGCAATTTAAAATTGATATGAGCGACAGCGCCTATACGATGATGAAAATGCGTAAACGCTATAACGCGAAAGAAATAAAAAGAGGAAGAGAGCGTAATATATCGGATGACAAATTGTTGCGGTCGCAATTTCTCGATGGCGGCGTCGGAAGAATAAAGCGGCCAGCCGCGTTTTCAGAAGAAACGTTGATTAATCCCTCGCTCTCGCGAGGACGCATAGGTGGCAAGGCAAGGCAAGGCAAGGCGTTGGCGCCGCCGCCGCCGCCGCCGCCGTCGCGCCGAGAGAGGATAGATAGATTAGGCCGGCGGAACAGGTGGGCTGCAGGTGCGAAGTAATGGATATATCGGCCGACAAAACACGATTAATCAGTGGCAGCTAGCCAGCCAGCCAGCCGCCTACGCGTCCGAGGAAGGAACTTTCCGAAATTTGCGCGGAAACCATTCGTCACGAACGCACAAGCGACGTGAGAGAAAAATTGCTCCAACGAGTTTGTTCTCCCCGTTCTTTCATATATATTCCCGTTACTCTGTTCACTTGCTGAAGCTCGCTGATGTTGCTCAATGATATTGCGTCGCAATATAGCGTAATCCATATCCTGGCCGGTCACCGCGCAACGTTGTGCGTGCGGTATTATCGCGTTTACGCAATTAGTGCGTGCCGGAAAGAGGGCTACGTTCGATCGATTTGCGCGAATACGGCTACATTTGCGCGGTATCCAGCGAACAAATGCTTTAGTATATTTTAATCGTACGCGAAAAATAAAATTCTTTTCAATCAAATAAATACATTCTGTTAATCTTGATTATTTTTTATTTAAATGAATATACACTTTGTCTCCAAAAATATTTCGTTATATTAAATAAATTACTATTTACATGTAATAAAAATTATAATTTTAAAAATAAATCATTTTAAATTTTAATATTAAAAAATCTTTACTTAAAAATAGAAAAATTATTTATTAAAATGAAGAAAATCCATGTTTTTGAAACAAATAGGATATAACGAAAAGATCAATACAAGTGCAAAAATTGTGACATTTCAAAGTCGCATATCTCAGGAACCAAAAAAGTCACATAGTTCAAAGCATCCCGAGAAAAATGAACTTGTGTAATTATATACGATCATATATAATTAAATCTGAAAAATTTGCCGCGATATATTATTTGGGCATATATAAATAAATCCAAAATTTTGATATATATGATCTTATTTTATATAATTATATTCGGCTTGATCTGATTATATATAAAAACAGATCTAGCTGATTATATATAAAGATAAAATCATTTTATGCTAAATTTCAGATATTATTATATATGATGATATAAAATTACAAACGTTATCAGATCTTTTTCATAACTAATTATGTTTATTTATAGCTGACCATATTGTATCATTATTTCTCAGAGTGTACTACTTAGGAAACGCTCACTCTTTACAATATATGTCAAGAAGAAAATTATTCTCCCTCCCATCTCGTAAAGTGTAAGTGTTTATGTATATACATTACAATTATTAAAAATATTATAAAAATATTATTAAAAGAATGTTAATGAAAATTTATTATTTGCGCTAAAATGTTATCTATTATAATAAGAGAGACAATAATTGTTTATATATATATATATATATATATATATATATATATATATATTCATTTTATCTTTTGAAGCAAAACGGGTGAGACCGTTCAAGCCCAGAAAAGTTCGCAGCACGGACAACGACATGCGATGCCCTGGTCGAATAAACAACAATCAAAGTCCGTGCGCGGTTGCAGCTGTCACAATCGGCGCGGGGCAGCGACCAAAAGGCTTTCGATAAATAAACGTGTAGTCGAGCGGTGCAGTATCGGTGTAATAAATGGATGCAATTACGCGAGCTGCATCCGTGTCATACGGGCATTGTAAAGCGTACTGCTTCCGCACGTCATCTTTCACTATAAAAGTATCCATGAAAAATATAAGGGCTTGTTTGTCCTTTTCTTGTCGGGACCGGAGACGAAAGCTGTTCGGTCAAAAGTCGGCTCGAAAACTCACCGTATGAAAGAGTTACGAGCTTCGGGACCGATAAAACCGCGCAACTGGGAAAGAAATGATAGAGAAGGAGAGAGAGAAAAATAGAGAGAGAGAGAGAGAGAGAGAGAGAGAAATTGTCGCCTCAATGTAAAATGTAAAGTATACACGCCAAGCGATCGAATGGATTCGACCACAGGATTTTTCTTATCTGGGGTCGAACTCGAGCATCGAATTCTCAGCAATTTATATGAGAGTTTACGGCTGTATAAAATGACTCGAGACGTGAACTCGAACGATTTCATTTGCTCCAAACTGTTTTTTAAGTTTTGCAGAGTAGATGCGACATGGCACTTTACAATTTTCGTGAGTTTCACATTCTGCGCGAGAATTAGACAAAGACCAATATCTCAATCATTATTGGTCGGAAATTACGGGCTCTCCAGGATGAGAATTTTGTCCGAGGATTCACTTTTGCGAACCGCGTCGGAATGGACATTTGCGCTACGGAGAAAAGAAACGCGAGGAGAATGAAAGAAATTCCGGTGACATTTCGCCCGAGCCGACACTTTCGCGTGGTCGGTATGTCGGTATGTCGACTGTCGACAACTCCGATTTTCTCTCTCTCTCTCTCTCTCTCTCTCTCTCTCTCTCTATCTCTTTTTCTTTTCGCGACAAAACGCGGAGAAGAGGTCATAGATTGGAAGATGGCGATGCCGCGAGGAAAAGGTCTACCGACTGCAACGTTGCGAGAAATTACGTTTCCGCAGTCAGCACCACAGACATCTCTCCGTTCCGTCTTTTCTTCGCATTATATTATTTTCCGTATTTCCCACATATATGCATCCCCCGCAACCGCAGCCGTAGAAATCGAGGCGTGCAGGAGCTACGCTAAAAAAGGGGCATCTTTCTTTCTTGATCTCTCGATTGCTATTTGACACTTTGATGGACAATTCTTCTTCGTTGCAAGTATTGCAAATACCCTTTTTTGAGAAACTAGATGATTGTGACCAAATATAACTTAGAAATATTTCAAATGCTTCAATTTGAAAATGAAATAATATTCGCTTTGCTTCGGCTTCAAATATTAGAGTATTAAAATATTTGTTAATATTTGTCCTGTTTGCGTAAAATTTAAAACCAAGTTATTCACTCGCTTCTATATTATTTTTACTACACACATGTAATGCATAAACATTACTTCAGTTCGTTCAATCGTAAAAAAATATCGATAGAGAATAATGCGTATTTTTAGCGTGCATGTATGCATTAAATATTTTTTATCGCTTGGTACAATCGCATAAAGTCAGAGAATGTAAACGTCACGTGCATTTATGATTAAAACTCTTGATGTAGCTATGTAATGCAAAAGCTTGGTGATCTTGCCCGAATCAGTTCTACAAAAAGAAATACGTATAAAGGAATAAAAAAAATAAAACTTGATCTTTCACGTGCAATAACGTGCAAATACTTTACAAATGACATTTTATTGCGGAGAAATTATTTCCAAATCAATCATTCCAAACAAAACAAAAAGATAAAAAAAAAAGAAAAACCTATAACTCGCGTCATCAGCTGAAACGCACAACGGCGATCTATCGAGGCCACGAAAAGCCGCCTTATGAAAAGTTACAAAGAGAAGAAGGAGCGGGAAAGAGGGGTCGAAAAACGGCTATAAATCTAAAGTGGAATTTAAATGTCGTAAAAAAAGTCTTCTGCAAAAGAGTCGCGCCGCTTGTGCGCGCGTGCGGATATCAGAGTCCGTAAATTATCGTTATCGATCTTTTGGCAGGTTATTGTCAGGTTGACTGAAGCGAGGAGTCTGCGGAAGCCATCCGGGCGCGCTACGAACAACGATTATCTTCACGTTACAGCTCTATAAAGGCGGCCATGAGATTCAAGAGTCTCGTAATTAGGGGCAAAAGGAATTTACCTCTCTTTAACGGAGAATGAGTTTCTCATCGATCCAACAAAACTTTCGGCTGTGACACTCGTACTTTATCTCATCTAGACGTACAAAACTTTGGATCTTGTTAAAGTTGTAAATTCGGAGTATAAGTCATTCGAGAATAACGAGATATATATATATATATATATATATACATACATATACACTCGTTCGGGATAAAATTTGTTGCCGTTTAAGGGTAGACAAAAGAATCTATGTAACATTGATGATATAAAAGTAAAGAAAGAAAAAGAGAGATTAAAAAAGCAAAACTGTTGCATAAAAGGAAGCACCTTTCTCTAGTCTATTATAAAAATGCACATCTATAAACAATGTATCCGAGGCAAATTGTAAATAAATTCGCGTCGTATCTTATGAGAAAAGATAACAGTACGATGAGGCTTTCTATCACATGCACACAAACGCGTATCTATTACAGTATTGCTGATGTTATGGGAAAAAGAGGAAATTTTTTCCTTACTCGTCGCACGGAAGTCGTTAGCTGCAGCTTGCACACGAATCTTCATCGATAAGTACTTCCGGGTAGTAAATATAGATTCGGGTGCAGAACGAGGGGACGCGAAGCAAATTGTGTATAACGATCGAGGTTGTTTAATTATGTTCGCCGCGAAAAGCGCATTCGAATGCGGGTGCTAACGGGGAGATGCTAACGACGTTTGATTCACACGACGAAATTGCGTCCGTGTCAACGGGACATACTTTTCCTCTCCTCGACAACGTGATATTGTCACTGCAAGCATTCGGCAAGAGAGAGAGAGAGAGAGATATGCAATCGGGATTTAACGGGTATCTCATATTGTTCATCCGAACGGTAGCTTTTTCGATTCATCGCATTGTACAACAACGACAACGATTATGCCCCGAGTCGGTCGATAATAGCGCACAAAGCGAATAGCACTAAAATTGATAACACCCGCTGCTATCGGCAGTTTACAACCACAGGACGACGGCATCGTTACCAGTCGATGATTAAACGACAGCCCCGAGATTGATCCGTAATGGACTTCCCCAATTTAGCCCCGTTAATACATGCGTAACAACTGCTCGCGCGCGCACATGAAGAAGCATTTGATTTTCGCCGATATCCGCCGGTTCAGACGATCCCGATCTCTGTAAGAGACACGATTGATCCACGGATTGCGGCATTAATTACAAGAAAATGGGTGTGAGGACCGCGTGCTCGACAAGCATTTAAATTGCATTTAAATTCCAACAATGGAGGCGCATGAGATTTTAATTATTCGGACAATTCTTACAAATAGAATGTATTTCTGGCATTCTGCAACTTTTGACTCTTGTTAATTATGCTAAAATATAATACGTGTTGAAAACGTCTATATATCAAGGATGTAGTATAATATGATTATTTATAACGTTGCAGCGGCGGCAGATATTTTTGCAAATATGTACTCGCACGTGATGTCTGATTATTAATAACAGCATCAACTCGTACATATTGGATGCGTTAATCTGTATCGTATATAATATATATATATATATATATATATATATATGTGTGTGTAATTGGTCTTTTTGCACTCTTAGTGCTTACGCGGATTTAACTCGCGCGCGTAGCTCTCTCGGCCAGTTTATAACTCCATAAAGGACTTAAACCCATATAACCCTGCGCATGCGACTAAGCTCGTAACTTCGTAAGGATTTAACTTTCGAACGCGCAGCATTCACAACATTTTGATTCGCACACTGCGAACGGGATTAAAACCGTTTTCCGTTAATTTTCCGCATTACGCAAGTTCGCGTCAAACCCTTTAATGTTTATGCGTTGGCGTGAGCACATAGTAGAGTAATAAAGTAATAAAATAATACAACTACACACATAGTATTATATTTAGATCATTTCTACAATAAGAAAATATTTTAATTGTTTGTGTCAAATATGGAAGGACCGAGGCTGGAAGTAACAAGGATAAATATTAACAGACGCAGCCATATGTTACAATTCGTGCCAAGCATGAGACTAAAAGTAACAGCGGTCACATCTTTTTGCAAAACTTATCGTTAGTAATTCTTATAATTTATATATAAAATAAACAGCAAGTAATTCTTTAAAAAATGTTACAATCGGCCTTGACCTCCCCTGAAATTCATATTCCTGGACGTGCAGAAATTTAACATTATAATCTTTTTTTCCCGAGCGACCCTAGTCGTACATTTTGTATGAAAATTCGGGCAACTACGTGCGCACACCGCATATTATGAGACCGCCATCGTCGTCGTCTGCGCCTGTTGCAGATAACTGTCTCCATCTACACGGTAGCATATAACTCGGACAGAGTAACAGAATGTTGCCATAACGAATCAATAGCCAATTGGTCGTTGAAGTTGTGCCAACGCTATATTTCGCGTAAATTGTAAATAGGTTCCGCGGATGGCGTCATTTGTTTCGGAAAACAATGTCTATCAATATTTCAAAGAACAAGCACACGTGAAAACGGACACAATGCCCTCAAAAGGTCTTTATACAGCAGGAAACAAGATTTCTTTCCTAAATAAAACGCATATAACGCTCATTTTTATTTTCTAATAAAAATTCGTTTGAATATTTACGTACCAAATTATCGCTTGCAAAGATTAAAATATAATTATGAGATATAATTTATAATTATGACAATGAAAAAAAAATGGTTTATTTTTCCACTTAATATTTTGTTTACGCGAGGCTCTTGCGCACGACTTTTCTCATCGAGCCTAAATTATCATATATTTTTATCTCACACATATGTGTTATTACCCAAGTTTAATTAAATTTTATTTCATAATGTTGAACGAGTAACGCGCGCATTTTTCAGCAAACTCGCGAGCTCTATTGAAGTTTGTGGCGAACGATATTTTAGACGTGTATGCGAAAATAGTCCATATGCATTCGACGCATAAAGTTGTTGTGGTTGTAATAAAGCGTATATAGTAAAAGACAATTTGGGTGACGACACTGGCAAGCATTGGCGGTTGAACTTGTGCCAGCCCGTACATGCCATTGTACAACGAATGCTAAATGGCCTTGTACAAAAAATTCACCCCGCGCGCTCTATTGTACCTATCTCGAATCTCGAAAAGATGAAGGCTACTTTAACAATATCCGAGAGTAATGAGTGCTCTCTCCGAATTCCCGGTACCAATTCCATCCACCTATACATTCGATGCTCTGCCAATGATAGTTTAAGCGTTATATTTTTTCCACACTTTTGTTATATTACAACGAAAGATACCATTCAACCAGCAACTAACCAAAACTCTTGCAATCCATTGTGCCCGAAAACGAAATATATATGTGTGTGTGCGTTTTATATCTTTGCACTGTTTCTGATTTCAACTCTGATCTTGGAGAAACTTTCAAGCCGAGACTTTTGCGCTGATTCCGCGCAACCGCTGTGTAAATCATTTGAAACGCAATTACGCGGCTCAAAATTTAATTGAAAATGGTAGACGAGTAGAGGTTCGTATGCATGCTTGGAAATTTTTTTCCGAGATAAAAGAGAAAGAAAAGGTAAATCCGCAATAATAGGAATGGAATAAGATCTTTCATTTACTTCTATTATTTAAGTATAATTGGTCCTTTATCTACGTTCAAATATGTATTTTTATCAGTCGGACAAGTCATACATTAAGATTTATTTATTCACATCTAGATAGAGAGTGATATATATGAAGAATCGAAAATTGCATTTCAATTGAAGAAAGAAGAAAAGTTTCATTATTTTAAAAAATTAAAAAAATATCTATTAACTGATTTCTTTTAAAAATCGATTTAATCGTACTTGGTCATGGATAATTTGTTTCTGAGCTGTACGATTTGTGGTGAAAAAAGTTACGCAGCGTGAAATTTGAAAGAACGAAAGCCGACTGCAGAAGGAAATGCAGTAACCTCGGGTTGCAATCGCACGACTATGAAAGCCTTCAGGAGGAAGTCTTGCGCTGCGCCAACGATGATGATTTTGATCGTTTCAATATTCTATCAGAAAATCGGAGTTCTATCAGAGTTTCCGCGAGCTAAAATTAAAAAAAACGAGGAGTTTCCGTTTTTTCGAGAAATTCGTCAAGAGCAAAACCTCGAAGCGTTCGCACGATTCGACGGTATAGTGTCACGCAACAAATTACAGAGAAATTGTATCTGGTTCACGAAGAATGTGCGGATTTACCGCGAAGCGTGTATATAGTCAATAAATTATATGTGTATCGCGGACTTTGCGCGCGACTTCACCAGACTGCGTAATATATGCGAGCGATAATTAGTTTACACCCCGCGAGTAAGCACAATGCAACGTTACGTATATATCTCTCGCTAGATTGCGGGTAGATTTGTACGCGACTTGTGCGTGTTCTACGACGTAAGAACAGATCGATCACCGACACTGCGAGCCATTGCTTGATTAAAACTCAAAGATTTATGCAGGATGTAAAACCGTAAAATATATATACCGATCTCTCAGAAAACTGATGCATAGGAGATAATTTCATCACAAATTTTATGTTTGACGTATTAAAATGTTGATAAATTAAACTTTGAATTAACAAATTCTGTCCATCTTAATAGAATTAAAGGAGATTTATATATATATATGGCATTATATTCAAATAAATATGAAATTAAATGAAAAATACGGTTCCGCCAAAAAAACGACGATTAATCTATGATAGCAACAAAAATCAACCAATTAGCTAATGTCACAGTTGTAAGATGTTGTAAACAAGCAGTGAGTTTATCGGATAGATTTATGGATCTTCTCAGCTCACACTTTCAGAGCGGATGCGATTCAGCCAAAAAGGAGGCGGGGAGGGAGGGGGGGAGAGAGGGGGAGGACAGACAGATACAGAGGTGGACAGAGACAGAGAGACAGAGAGACAGAGAGACAGACAGAGAGACAGACAGACAGACAGACAAATAGATAGATAGATAGATAGATAAGCAAAAAAAGAGAGAAAGAAAGAGAGAGAGAGAGAGAGAGAGAGAGAGAGAGAGAGAGAAGAAGCTTATCCCTATTCTCTGGAAACAAACGAATAGAACGGATGTAAGAGCGGTTCCGTGACGCTGCACATACTTCTATCGATTGATATAGGTCCTCGACGAAAATTCTAGATTGACCCTGATCGATATCCCGACCCAGAGGGAAGGCGCCTCTTTCCCTCCCCTCCTTCCCGCTCCCACCTGTCCGTATACACGCGAGCGAAAGCAGCATTTATTTCTACAGGAGTGATTTATTCGTCGGCATAGCATTTATTTCGGCGTTTCGACGAGAGACAGCGGCAAGCTTTTTGCCCCCCCCCCTCCCCCTTCCTCCGCGATAAAACCCCCGACACGTCCGTTGACGTACGGATACGGGACCATGATTGTATACCATTTTAGTGATAGCGGTTCGTGTGTGCTGTCGCACACACAAGCACAAACCTGCCGGTGATCGCGATACATTCTTTTTCTTTTTTTTCTTTCAAATCGCGAATGACACATCAAGTGACATGTAATAAAGAAACGAGCGCGGTGCTCACCATATGCAAATATCTTTTTGTCGATCGTAATATTCCGAGCACCATAACATGAAACTCGTCTCGTGCGAAGAGAAGTACGGTGCATCTCAAGTACTACGTTTCATGTCTGAAAGCTTCGCATTTTGCAGCAATTTTAAGAATGCGATCACGTATCGCGACGCTGAGCGCCACACGTTTTTATCGATATATCAACATATCAGAAGAGGGCAAAAGCTTCAACTTCCATAGTCATAAACGGGTGCGTGCGGAATTTCTGCTGTTGGCGGGTTCGCGCCAGTCAAACTCGTGTGATTTACGTACGTATAAACGGCGGCGCCGTCATTAGATATATGTATGTATCGTCGGCGCAATTCAATCAAAACCATTCCCGAACACCACGACAACGGACGGCTCGGCAAAGCATGATCAAACAAATGCTGATGAAAGATGAATAGCGCGCCGCGTTATCCGCGCTAATTGCTCGTTTGCTATAAACTTCGACAAAGATAAAGCTCGCGGGCCCTCGTTTGCATTATTAAGCACCAATCATAGTGCTCTAAAATTAAGCAACTCGATTTTTTATATATAGTACATACAAATACATTCGCCATAATTATTTGGTTTAGTGCGCACATAAAAAGAAAAGAAAAAGACCATTCTCTGCTGCCTCTCTCTCTATTGCGATAGACATTAATTATAGAAATTTCAACATATTGATATCATATATCATGTTATTAATGAGACAGCTATAATAAATCCGCTAATACAAACGTAAAGAGATCTTCTTCTTCGGATTCTGTCAAATATATTATGTTCAAATTACGCATGAACAAGGTTTATCGTTTGCGAATTTACATCGTTATGTGTATATAATTTGCCAGCTGGTTCGTACTCCAATCGGAGTGTGCCTTAGGTACACAGAATTTGTACACAGCATGGTCTACCGAATCGCCAACAAATTGATGATGACCAAAGATGAGAATGCCGCTCTCACAGAGCTCTGCTAATTGCGCGCCATTGGAGCAAGATCAACAAAGGACGGATCTCTGATATTAGCTATTGCAATCTCATAGTTATGTCATCGAGTTAGTCAGAAGTGGTGCGGACAACAACATGGCATTTCAATAGGTGATAGCATTATGTACCAGATAAAGAAGGTTTCATGGGAATCTTTCGAGAGTTATAGGCTTGCAGATTGACTCTTTTTCACCCTCTCTCTCTTTTGGTTATATATGGAAGTTTATAAAAAATTAGATTGTGTGACAATAGAAATACTAATTTTATAAGATATATATATATATATATATATATATATATATATATAAACTTGTCAAAAATTGTGTGTTTCTTCTCTCTCTCTCTCTCTCTCTCTCTCTCTCTCTCTCTCTCTCTCTCTCTCTCTCTCTCTCTCTCTCTCTCTCCCTCCCTCTCTCTCGCAAAATCTTTTGTAAATACTTAGACAAATTTGTATGAAGAGAATACATAAAAGATACATAACAAATTTCTGTAACAATGTAAGCGCGAGAAAACTGTTTCTATCGCGATTATGGACCAAATATTGAGCTCCCATCAAGTAAAATATTTGAATTAATGTTCGAATGGTTCCATCGCGCTCCTTTCCGCTTCATATTCCGGTTTCCGAGCTTCCGCATGTCTGGAATAACGACAAAGGTACACCGTCCTTCTCTCGCAGTTGGGCTTTCAATTACCTAGCAATTCTCGGTGATGTCCGTTTAATTTCTCATCCTTCTCATTGTCGCCTTCCTTTTCTTCATCACACTTTATTGCACTTACACACTCTCCGTCTCTTGCATCGCCTACTCTTTAACGCCGCATTATCCTTTTAGCTATAAAATTTCAAAGTTTAGAGAGAATCGCCTTTCTCCCAACTGCTATCAATATCTTAAATACATGTTAATATATACCCGATTCTTTCTTCTTTGCACTAGTCCGTAGTGAAGTATTTGAGTTTTTGAAGAAAAGTATTAAATTGACGATAGTTACTTAAGCAATTCTCTGAAAATTGCACTTTCTTCGAACGCCAAAATTCTCTTTCGTTTTGTCGAATCGTCAACGTGGAACGGCAAAGGATGGGGAAAACACGAAATTAAGAGAACACTAAGAAGAAGGCTAATACACGAGCCAAGAATTAAACGGAAAAATTAGCATATCTAATATAGAGAGCGAAAGTCAAATATTCTCACTGCGAGTGGCAACAGCTGCTTTTATTTCGCTGCTTGCGCCATGGTAATTTTCCTTTGCGTTCCTTTTTCCGTGTTGCCTATATACACACGTCAGCACGTTCCTGTTCTCTTGCGGTCGACGTGGAGTAAATCGGTTGCGACGGTTTTTCAGCCGGACGAGCCATTGAGATTCAGGAGGCAAAAATTACGATAGCTCTCTCCCGTCGCGTCGCTGTTGCCATCGCCATCGTTACGACCAATGGCGGGACTGAGATTAATGCAAAACAGTCGAATTTTTCTTGCAATTTAACTGCGATCTTCGTTTCCGCGAAGCGGAAAAAGCGGATAAAAAAAAAAATACAAAGATATGCCGACGCGAGTATGTATAGATGATTGGTATTTCATTTGTGCATCTCTATATATTTCTACGCTTGTTTCTCCGTTAATTTTCTCTAAAATACTTCTTTGAAAACAAAAAAAATGCTCTTTATTTTTCCAAAATTGTAGTTGTATAAAAAAAAATATAATTACTGCAGGTAAGGATATTATATAAGTTATCATTTTTGCAATATATTATTTTTGATATTATATTATGTATAATTGTATATTTTCCATTATTTTATTCTACACATGTGTTTGCTACTTTAAATATTGATATTCATTTCCATCGGAAATGATAAATATGAATTATTTAACATTTACTCTCGTACCGGCATTAATCATGGCACGTTTACTCTTGCTAATGGATATATGACTGGTCAAAGTTTACATACTAACTAGAAACTTACGAATAGTCCCTGGAAACCACTTCGTGAATTCCCAACATTCGTCAAATTATACGCAGCATTTCGCATCAAGACCCGTATATCCTAATAACAGTCTTTATGTGCGTGTATGCAAAGTAAAAATAAAATTCTAATTAAAATACATTTTTTTTCTCTTACACTCTGTAAACAACACGTTAAAACATCACTCAAGCGTACTCGGCAAAACCCGTTGCACCTTATATCTACGTAAAAACCACTGTATTTACGCTCTCGACATAATCATCATTACGAACGGTTAGAAAATCTGGTGCTGGTTTACGCCATCAATTGAAATCAATTGGCATCGTTAAAATAAATTAAACAGTAATATATAGAATGATATCCATGATTACTTACAAAATCTGATAGATTCGAATCGGATAGATTCTCTATTCTCCCTTTTACATGCCCGTCACCCATACCTGTCTTGCAAAGTGCTCGAAGAATTGTCGATACATATGTGCGTTATTTCTCACGCAATTACAAATCGTGTCGCAAATTGTCGCGCGCACGTTTCACTGGCATATTGCAGATGTTTGCGCGCAAAAAGAAGAAGAAGAAAAAAAAGAGAAAATCCCAGCTGTACGACATTATACGCTGACATTTCTCGCGTGTCCCATTTCTTTTAGTCGCGCCCCGTGCTTGCAGTTTCGCGTCCGGCAGTTTTTCTGTCGGCATATCCGCGAAAATTCAGGAAGTTGAAATTACCGCGACGTCGCTGGCTTTGCAACGCGGGCGGGGTCGGTAATAGAGCCGAGATTAATGCGAACCCGTCAAATTTGTCGTCGGCAATGACAAAAGGTCGTCGTCGGCGCGTTATGGACTGTGGAAAC
Source organism: Cataglyphis hispanica (assembly GCF_021464435.1). Lineage (NCBI taxonomy): Eukaryota > Metazoa > Arthropoda > Insecta > Hymenoptera > Formicidae > Cataglyphis > Cataglyphis hispanica. Next base: position 60,616 of record NC_065966.1, on the reverse strand, counting down.
CATGAAAAAAAAAAAAAAAGAAAGAGCAAAGTTAGTAGGTCGTGCTTGAAAGGGAAAAAGGGGAGAAGTCTCGACTTTCTTCGCTCGGTGTTCTCAACTTGGACCGATTTCATTTTCGTGCCGCAATATTCTTTTTTTTCTCGTTTGTCACTTTTTCGAATTTATCACTCCTATCTTCCTTTTCTTCCCGACGAGATTCACGCGTTTTCCTCAATTTTGGAACGTATATTTTTATTTTATACATAATTCCTTAACTTTTTAAACTACTTTCTAACATCTAATATATATATATATATATATATATATATATATATATATATATATATATCAATTTTTAATATTATGATTGTAATCGTTTCCTTATTTTTGCGCGTACAAAATTTTCGTACGCGTCTCTCATTTTGATTCTTTTCACAGATATTCTGGCTCTCTGGCTTCGCGGCGCGAAAATTATTCTCTCCTCGGAAATCACTGGAGCTGTGCCCTGGCACTGCTTTTCCTCCGCGCTGCGGTTACTGATATCCCGATTTTTATGTTCTAAATTCCCAGAGTGTGTTGCGAAGAGCGTCCCAAACTACGAAGCCATATAGCTAGCGGAAGCGCCAGGAAGCAAGAAAATTATTCAAGCATCGATAATTTTTACGGATTCTCGCGTATCTGTCTAACCGAGAAATCTTTGAAGTTGTACGACGGTAATTCCACGTGCCTTTTATTTTGGCAATTTGGTTTCGCAATGTGTACTGCAACTTAACGTTGTAAAACATTACAGATATATAATATTTAGTATGTATTTAATTTCTAATAGAACGTAAGCATGTTGTATAAAAATATTTTGATGCAATCTTTTTTAATTTATTTGATTTTCAAAAAAAAATATGCTCCTTTGTATACTCCCTTGTTGTCTTCTATTATGACTGATTCTATTATGAAATTATTATGCAAAATTTGTATGATGCGTACTTCCTATGCAATTTATACAAAATGATCGATTGGTAACAAATATATGCATTAAAGCGTGGAAATTATTAAAGTATGGAATAATGCGCGCGCCATTGGCAGATTGTGTCAAAATTTCATGCGAGCTAATGCGCTCCTAATTAATTTCGCGTTTCCATCCTGATCATTTAATGAAAATTGCATCGTAATTCAAAGATTCACTCTTCCGCTTGTATGTATCATAATTGTTTTCTTTTTCTTTTGCTCTTTATTCATTAACCCCCCCATTGCAGCGTTAAGCAATTATTCGGTTATCAACTTTACTTAACCCCTTGTTTTGCCAGAAGGGGGGGGGGGATTATGTCGCTCTCAAAGGAAAACCGGATTATTCTTTTTCCGCTCTGTATGCCTTCATAACCGGTTATTATTTTATTTGGTCTCTCTCGCACAGTTCCTCCACAGGGACCTGCTGGTTGTCGCTTCTAAAACGCTTTCAATTATACCGGCCGTGCGGCTTTGGGTCGGGCAATTTCAACAACCTCCAACAAAATTTCATGAATTATTTGCTCCTTACATTACACATTGTTCGATATGCCGCCCTCCCATTATAGAATTTAATGGGCCGATGTGGATCGTTCTCGAAAAATAATTGGCCAAATAATTGTAGAATAAGTACGTCAGTGAATGACCTTTTTAATATGTCGACTCGAAATTGATTGAAAAATCGAGAGAGAGAGAGAGAGAGAGAGAGAGAGAGAGAGAGAGAGAAAGGAAAAGACAAACACGATTCTAGAAACGTGGATACTTTATATTTCTTTGCCGCTATGATTTTGGTATATTTTATATAAATCTTTTAGTTGATGTCGTAATCGTGAAAAATTTAACTTCTGAATAGCGTCTACTAGCGAATAATTTTATCAGCGTAAAAATTTAAAACGGTTAAAATTTAATATAATCCGTCCGGAGCGTGATTGCAATTTAATCGTGTTTTTCCAAGATTATCGTCATCAACACTTTCTCAACATCGACATCGAAATTCCTGAGGGCTGAGAGCTCCGAGAGAAGGCCATGGATGATGGCGAGATTTGTCGGAGGACTAACTTGCGACGCTGACTGTACGAGATACTTATCTTCTGAACTGGGTCAATTAGAAGGTAGGCCGTGAAAACCCAACCCTTGGGGCGATGCCCGCTCTTACGACAACGTGTTTAAAGAAAAAAAAAAAGTGTTAAAACACCGAAGGCAGATGACGAGAAGATAGATTAACGGATGATAAAGAAAAGTACCTTTCTCCACCCCCTTTGCAGCTTTGTTCAAACAATCTCATTAAATGAATTAACTTCTTCAGAAGTTTACGTGAGTGTGCAGGATGTATCATCAATAACGGATTTGCCAAGAAACTTTGAAGTGAGAATATTACGCTATTACGTAAGCAAATGCCGAAAGCAGTATGCAAGTGTCTGCATTATTTATTCCGTGAAGGAATGAATAAAAAGGATTTATATATTTTGATAAAACATGTGCACACAAATTATCGCGCTGCCTCTTAATTGCCTTCTGTGTCTCCTTTATATAATAATTAAAATATATATTTTGATTGAAATAATAGGAATTGCTTTACAAGTATTTAAATAAATAACGTTTCTAAATAAAAAAAAAAAAAAAAAAAATTGTTTAAATTTAGTAATTTTTTTCTTCAATATATAATACATATTCATCATCCTTAAGTGAGGAAAAAGTTGAAACTTTTTTCTCAAAGTTTTTCTTATATAAAGCTATATTTTCGTGAATGCAAGTTATTTTACTTTCGTCGAGAGCAACCATCTCATTGGGTGTAACTGGCCATTTTGCCCCGGTTCATTATTGGAAGACCAAAATTTCGCTCGTTATGCTGTGCGCAATATATCAGACAGTATTTCTCTCTGGCATCGACTTTGGTGTGCATATCAAGATTTTCACTTCCAATTTTCCTAAAGAATCCGCGTGATTAACGAGACAGCCAAAGATAGTGAAACACTTGACGGTAGAAAGCTGGACCGTAATCGGGGTTTCACATCGAGAGATCCAGAGAGAGATGAGAACAAGACAAACAAATACTTTGCGATGCTTAAGAGAAGCTACTCGTGCCTGACATAAACGCGCATGCTTTTGTACGAGACAAATATAGGACAAAGTTTCGTGGTCCTGGAGAAAGATAAATCGTGATATCTGTTATTTGCTTTCCGGAACAGATTGAGAAGAACAGGAACGTTTCGCCAATAACACTGCGCGTTACTTTTGCCTGACAATGGCAAGGAGAACACACTCGAAAAATTGATAAATTTACGAATAAGAACAGTAGTACCAATTAAATGAAAATTTCCTCAAATAAACTATTCAACATTTTGCATATTTTATATATGTTAAAAAATCCTTTTCGCAATCTCATCTTTTTAAAAACTTTTAATTACTAGAGAATAGGATGATTTATATAATAAAATATCGCAAAGCTTTCATTTTTGAAACATCATCTTAGCTCGATTCCATCAAATGCTAACCAACTCTTCTCATCCCATTTCTATATCTTTATTACGTTCGTTCTATTATATGTCTGCTTTGCTCTATTAAAGACTTCATTTTCAGTTATTTACAAATAACTGAAGCCGCGTTCCGATAACGCCGAAAGAAAACTGGCTTTCAATGCAAAGAAAACGAAGAGGAAAATTGGCTTGGACTGAAGCAACGAACGGCAAACGAGACAGAGGATAAACCGGTTATCATTGACCGAATTAAGGTCGCAGCTGCACACACACAAGTATCGCGCATCTGCAGCTAAGGCGGTAAACGAGCCACGAAAAGACATGAGAGTAGAGAGAAAGAGAGATTTGAAGAGAACGTTCAAGTAGTTAAACGTGAAAAAAATCAAGCAGCGCAATCTCATAGCAGTGCCTTTGGATCATAGTTATCCGTTCTCTCTCTCTCTCTCTCTCTCTCTCTCTTTGCCGTCTTCTTGAAAGCAAAATCAACTTTCGATTCGAGGTCAACGCAAACATTTCGAGAACTCTGTTCAAATGCGCCACCGACGAAATACTGCAGGAGTCGAATGCAGATGTTTTGCAGTCTCACAATCAGTAACGCGCAAGAGAGAGAAAGAGAGAAAGAGAGAAACGACGCCCAAATGTTATAGCACAGTATAAGAGAGTATGGTTATAGCATGCGCTATCCTACTCTCTCTATCTTTCCGCAGAGGGTTCAGACAAAACCGGAACAAGATTATGCATATAACCCAACAATCTCGCAAGGTAACGCAATTTGTAAGGCACGGACTTTTAATCTGCTTGGCGCGATAAATCTGTTAATTGCGCCAAGTAGTGTCAGTATTTTAATTAATCTTATAATTAAGCGTTAAAGTAATTAAATAGATTTTAATTAGCGGAATCGGGGCGCGGTAAATATACTGCTGACACTACGGCGATGAAAGATTCATCGTCTGAAGATGTGTCGTTCTTTGGATTTTTCGCAAACGACGATGTCGATAACCTACTTTTTATTTTGTGGTACAACAAAATTCGCCATCGCCGTTATCTCCTCTCTCCGTAAACCATAATTTTCTACCAGCATATAATCGAAAAATACGAAGAAACGATTTCATTGTTCGAACCATATACAATATATATATATATATATATATATATATATATATAAACCTATGTTCTAAAAATACTTTATTATAAGCATTCAAAGATAAGCAAGCAAAATTTTCTATATATTTTTAATTTATATTTATATTTATATTAATTTCTTATATATATATATATATATATATATATATATATATATATTTTAGTAATATATATATATATATTTATACATATATATATATATATATATATATATAGCATATATATTGCATAAATATATATATATATATTGCATAATATATATATATATATATATATTTATGCAATATATATATATATATTTATGCAATATATATATATATATATATATATATATATATATATATTGAAATATAAATAAGAATTATAATATAAATTATAAAAGCTACAACTAAATATACATATAATTTCAAATTTCATAAAAAGGTACAATCTACCCTATTGAATCGTTCCATTAAAAAACGAACGTAATATAATATTCTGATAAAACACCGTACTTCTACGATGGCAAAATCAAAACTAACGTAAATGTTATAAAACGCAAAATAAAATCTTTCAGGGCTTCCAATACGGATATAACAACGCCAAAAGAAATAATGTAAATCTGATGATAGCGCAGAAGCGAAGCAATCCCCAAGCGGTCCAAAGAGCCGGGGATAAAAGGCGAAACAACAAGATTGTTACAATGATTGTTCAGGTACGTCAGTAGCATTGCTTTGCCTTCACCGCCAAAATATTGATTAAGAAGTAAAATTAAACAATAGGATTAAAAACAATAAGTGGATTTTTGAGAGAGAAAACTCGCTACGGCGGCAAAGCTCATGAAACAGAGCAACGAGACTCGATATTCGAGATCTGATAAGGTATAATGCACGATGCGAAAACGACGAGGTTGCAAAGTGCGGAAGTCGTCGTTCCTAGCGAATGATGGAAAGAAAAGAGAAGAGATGCGATACGAAGACGCACGATCGTTTTCCCCTTTCCCCTTCACCACGAGAGAGAGAGAGAGAGAGAGAGAGGTTTTAAGTGAAAACTCGGAGATATGGCCCGGCGTAAAGTTGTCGAGAAAGTGACTCTTTTAAAGAACGCATACAATTTTCCATGGAATGTCGCGACGACGACGACGACAACGTTATTATCACCGCTTCACCTCAACAATAAACACAATGTGACGAACCGCTTGGTCTCGCAGATACGCCGAACATTCGTCACGCTGAAAAATCAAATTATAGATAAGACGCCGTAGATCTAACCGTTGAATAATATCGAATCCGATCGACATCTTCTACGATGACTCATCGTAGCCTCTTCGCTTCTACGATCGCGTCGAAATATCGCATCCTCCCTCTCGACAATTTACGCTCCCCCGTTTACGATTGTTCGCAACTGCACAAAATTCGCAATTTGACACATTGCGCGGCTCTCATCAATCTTAACTACGCGGATTTCATTTATACCTTTATTTTCCTCTTTTTATTTATTATCCTGCGTCGCGCTTATAAAATGAATAAAATTAATATATATAAATATATTGTTTTCATGATCACAGGATGTCTATACAAATCATGTGAAAAAATTCGCTGAGAATTTTCTGATTTTTCAAATATTTTTGTGCAAAATTTAAGATAAAAGAAATATTTTAAAGAATTCTAATAAAAATTTTATGAAAATTTCCTGATTTTTTCAAGTGCAAAAAAATCCCTGAAAATTCAAGTATTTTCAGTATTTTTTCCAAAAAGTAAACGCTCTGGCTTATAATCAGTAAAGATGCGAATTTAAGAGAATTGAATAATTACTTAGCCAATTATATAAATCATTTTTGCAAAGATAATTAAACGATGAAGCTAATAAATGTCTTATGTAGAAACATGTTTTCAGATAGAGAGAAAGAGAAATGTCGTAAAATTCAATGAACAAAAAGACATCTTGACATTTTCAATAATTATAGAAAATTCTCCTCCGTCTTTCGCATCGGCCGTAAAAAGATTCGCTCTTTACTTTACAAGATTAGCAAAAAAAGTACTCGTACAGGATGAAATCCTCGCGATGGAAAAAAAGATTCAGTCTTCGTAGCGCTCCCCGCGACCAAGTTTTGCAATGAACACTCGAGAGTAAGGAGTAGGATTCTCTGCCGAGTAAAAGGAGGGATTTCCTACCAGATATTCTCCGTACTCTTTACACACAGCTCCGAGGTCGAGGAGCCCTAGCTGAATGAGCGAAAAAAGAAGTTCTCTGTCTCTTTTGCCGGGAGAACCAAGTTCGAAGCGCCCCATGAACCGCGAATACCGAAATGAAGTGACGCTAAACTAATTTTAGCCGCTTTTACTCCGCAGAAGCAAACGCGACTGAACGTTTTTTTGAACCCCTTTAGAGTGAACTCTTTTGCCGGGGCCGGGGATTCATAGTAAGTTGCAGTCGTGAAAAAAACAACGCCGTAACGACTGGTGGTCATGGATGAACATCTCACAAAGTATCCATCCAGTCCCTTTTCTCTCACCCTCTCTCTCTCTCTCTCTGTCTCTTTTATTTTTCCTTGCTTTCTTTATCCGGCATCACGACATTTTTCCTTCTTCCTCTCACCGCACGTTAATTGACGTTTCGCTGGCGTGCACGCTCTTCCAAGGCAACCACACCCCTTCGGGAGCAAGGCTGCTAGCTCTCTTTGTTATCCTAATCACGAAAGTGATGTCGTTAGCCGCGCTTGCCGCATGCGCCTCCATGCCACAGACCTGTTTTATTTGCGAGCTAATTTATTATGCTAATTACTTTTCCGAGTGCATTCCGTGCGAGTCGCCGACTCGCCGCGTGTTCTTTTCGTCGAACCCGCGCACAAACCTATTTTTCGTGCATACGGAGCGCATTTTCACCGTCGCCGTTTTGTCTCTCCTCTTCGCCACCCTTTTCTCATTGTTCTCATGCACGTAAGTTTTTTTCTTTTTGCTGTCGTAGTCTTTTCTTAATCATGCGACGAGTTTGCATGAAGAAATAGTACGCGGACATTGTGCGAGGAAATCGCAAAAAAGAAGACAATTGATTGGCCTGATTGCGATTGCACTACGCGAGTGTTTGCTTCAATTTTTGCGCTCAACATTTTTGCACACATGTTCGTTATCTGCTATTAGTTACAGTTAATGAAAAAATAAAAGTAACTATTATTATAATAATTACGTGTAATTTTTGTACGGGGACGACGATTTGTAATCTCTATTCGTTGATGACAACTTTGAATTTCTTTCAAGATTAATTGTAGCTTAATATCAGAGTATCTCTGTCTTTCAATGTTGTAAAAGAAAGGTACAATTGGTACAATCTCTTTTTAGGAATTTTGCAAAAGAAACAATGAGATGGATTGCGCGATCGAAGAGTTCCGAATGCTTCTGGTTTATTTGAGAGACGTCTGTTTTTGTCTTTTATTCTCTTTTTAATCAAACCTACCATTTATGAAAGCCCAAAGAAAACTATACACTCATAGGCTCGTAGATATTTAATGAAAATCCATTCTAATAGAAATTGCAGCTAGTTTCCAAACGGATAATACTACATTCTGACTATGAAACATTTTGTTAACTCATAAAGTGATGGAATTGTCCATAAACAAATCAAGTTAATCATCCTCTTTGATACACTTTGTACAATACAATATACATTCGATTACTTCAAATCGCGGAAACAAAGCGTGATGATTAATTCCTTTTAATTAAATATCTTAATACGTGAATAGCCAAAGTTAATGTAATTGTCATAACGCGTGGAGCAATCTCTATCGTTAACTTTGTCATCTGGTGGACTTGATTAAAGGCAATGTAATACCGGTCGTAATAATTCCATTACAATTTATCAGTATCATTGCGCATTGCCCATTACCGATAAACAATTTATTCGCAGCTGCAGCACAATACATCTGCGCGTAAATTGAGTTCGTTGTAATTATTGACGACTTACCGGCAGCATTGGAAAATACTATAATAAAGAAGATACCCGTTTCGTATAATTTTAGGGCATAATAATACATAAATTAATTAACTTATACCGAATGTCGAGATCAGAAATTACAGCTTTGAATGTTTAAATATTAAATCATTTTTGCGTTAACGCTTAAATATGTTAAATCTTTATATTCATATTCGTGCGATATATTGATTGCGTTTATACACATATTAATTTACATACGCGGGAATAATGATTTTACTGAACTGATTGTTAAAGAAAAGAAAAAGAAGAGATATATAATATTTTCGAAAGAAATATATTACAACGCACAAGTAAATTATTTCCTAAGAAATACCATTCCATTAACACCCTCAAATATTTTCGCGTGTAACATCCACTTTTGCGACCTAGATTATATGTCAGCAGTATTAAACGTGGCGGCACATCGTCACGAAACTTCTTGTCACGATATGGCGCAGAACAAGTTTAAATCGACTGTAAATATTTCTACATGGATACATTCTATTGTATGGTCACATTACATAGTATCAATCCATAGTACGACAAGTAAGATTCCGTAATCTCTTTATCAACTGTCACATATTTCACCTCCGATTTGCATTTTGATTGTATGCAATAATGTTTTATCTAAAAAGCACGGAATCTCTCTACCGTAATAATTTCTGTACTATGAAACGTCAAATCATTTTTATTAAACGAGTAAAGCTATTCTCTCATAAAATTATTAATTTCATAAATCTCTCTCTCTCTCTCTCTCTCTCTCTCTCCTTTTATCTTTTATTGTTTCCTCTCATCTACAACGAGAATGTCTGACATGTTATCACATTGGAATAATACACGAGGCATTTATTTTGAGAACAAGCCAGTTTCTGGGAAGATTAATTTGAATGAGATGCGAATAAGAACTGACGAGCGGATATGATATATTGAATTTAACAAGATTTTCGAAAGCTGGGCTCTTTCAGCGATAAAATGTATAAATCAGACTCGGTATGATTCTAATATATCTGCGAGGGAATAAAGAAAAACAACGGCGAGGAAATTGTTTAGCAATCAGTACCAAAACCATGTATTTCTATTTTACCGATGCCTCGATTATCTCGCAAATCTCTCATGAGATTTACCCAGCAGTTCAACGTGTCTCATCCTCTCATCGTCTTATTTTCATCCGCCACCTCTTCGTCTGGCTTTTTTCTTCCAGCCTGCAGTGCAGCCGTTGTTCGCGGCGCCGGAGCTGATCGGAAAAAATCACACGACGGAGAAAAAGCGAAATTGACTCCAGATGCGATGCCGGAGACGAGAATGCCGGGAAAAAAAGCACGAAAGCAAGGTAGGTAGAAGTGATGGGTAGAGGGAAAAGTCGTCGTGTCAGGTTATTGAGAGGTGCGCGGCCATTATTGTTCGCGCAAAAAGCTCCAGATCCCGGAACGAATGCGCCGGAACGAGAAATTAGATTCTCGAAAACGTGCCTCGACAAGCCGAGAAAGAGAGAGAGAGAGAGAGGGGGCGGGGGGGGAGGAAGGGAGGAAGGGAGGGAGTTGGGGAAAGATGCCCGAGGATAAGAAAATGTCTCGCCAAAAGAAATTTTGGAAAGTTAAAACGTTACGAAGCGACTAGAAGAAGGATGAACGCTGCTGCTAACGCGAGCTGTAAACTGCGCGAGTGACGGAATTTATGGTAACAAATACCTATGGTAACCGTTCGTTTCAAGTTTTATTCACAGACAAGCAGGATTGAAACTAAAGTTTAAACTATGACAATGCGCGGACAAAAATTTTACGAGACGTCAAATTCCGCGCGAGTCCGTTCCCTGACAACGGTGAGATTGAAAAGATGTATTCCCGTGATGCAAATATAAAACGACAAATCAACTTTGTGTGATAAATGAACAATGCGGCTTCAAAGTAAAATTTGCCAACCAGAAGCGCAATGGGATTCAGCGTACGATTTTATTTGAACGACGAGTTATCAGTTTTTTTTTTTTTCTTCCTTGTTAGCTGCCTCTATATTTTCTCTCCAAGCAATATTTTACAAAATATTTTGAGAAAAGTTATTATCAACTGGTACTTTATAATAAAAGTATATAAAATCGCTCTCTTTTACAGAAAAATTAATTTTTTTAATTAACTTTGTGCCATATTTTAATGATTGATTTAAGGATATTTTCAAAGCAGGCAAACTATAAATTCCTTATTATTATTTTAAGTTAGATTTTTTTAGATAAGGGTGCAAGGAGAGGGGCGGAACCTCTTCCCCACCCATGCTCTTACTTTTTAGATTCAGATAGCGTAGTACTAAATAACTGCCATCACTCTATATATTTCTCAACTAACGTCTATTATTTCTCAACTATAACGTCTAAATGCATAAAAAGTAAGAAATCGATAGTTTGCTGCTTTTAATAAAATATAATTCTTAATTCTAGATCAAAAGAAAGCTCTATGAAAATTTTGAACCAAATCGGAGATAAAGATCTATATCCTAATATAGAAATTTACCAGAAAAAAAAATATATTTAAAAATACATTTAAAGAGGACCTGCTCTTTTGTGGAATATAAAAAATATTAACTTATTATATGTATATACATATTTATAAAATATTCTAAGGAACGAGATCTATAACAGGTTAATGAACGACATTCACAGTATACGATAATCGATACAACGCGCAATCTTGATTTATTTACCGATATTTATACAGCCGGAAATTTTGTGTTTTTTGTTACGCAACGTAAAAGGAAAACAACGCTCATACAACGCGCTTAAATTTATATGAACAACAAGCTATGGGTTGGAAAGTGCACGATTTGTCGACTTTGTCTAACAAGTCGCGCTATCACCTGCTGCGCGGATGTCACCCGCTAGCGAAATCGACGCCTCTTGCGAGTGTCTCTTTTCATCTCATCCATCCTCTTTATTAACATAGTTTGCTCGAGACGATAGAAAGAAACGCAATAGTAATGAAAAGACTTCTCACTAGAAGCTTTCATGGAGCTTTTTCTTATCTAGATTTTATATCTCCTCCCTTAATATTATTTTTTAAATATCGAAACTAAAAAGCAAGTTTTAACAACAATAATACGCGGTATGGAAAATGAAATAAATTGATGAAATGTGTATCGTAAAGTGTATATTTAATTTTAAGTATATGTAGCATTACGATTGAATTTTCAATCGGTGGTTAATTTATAAGATTATTTCAGCTGTCTGGGCGGCCGAAAAAGGAGTACCACCATTGCAGTAATGCATGCGCGTCACGCATGCTTGAATTACTATTTACCAACAAGTATGTCCGATGGACATTAAAAGTTCGCTTGCACGTGCCGGCATCGAGAGACCAGTACTTGTTGTACTTGCGAGGCGGATCGTTTTATCCGACCGTTCTCTTTTATCTTTCTAGCGTTCCTCCTTCCTTCTTCTTTCAAGGCCGGATATTATTCTAAGCGCAAAGCGTAAGATGAAGTGGAGATTAAGCTTTCAACCATTTCGGCTTAATTGGAACTTGGAATTTGGAAAAGGGCACAAAAAATTAATTAATGGATGCGGCGCGCCGCGCTGTCCGACAGTCATAGAAACGTTGCCACCGCATCTTCATGCCGCGCGCCGCAGCCGGAGAATATATCTCTAGATATTTCATTTTCTCGGATGCACACGCCCGGCTTTTAATTTATTTTTTCCAATTAGAGCGACTGCTGGCAGTTTCGTATCCTTTCTCTTAATCGTCTCACTCACGAGCTTGCCTCTGTTTTCGCGAGAAACGCGGCTCGGCCGAATGGTTAAATAGATTATCGAAGTGAGGCTCGTTGTTTTCGATATATTTCGCAATTTTTAAGATACAGCGAACGATCGAACCCGATAATTATCGGAGCAATAATGACCAATGAGATGGTATCCGATAAGATGAATATTTATAATTTCCTTGCACTATCGTGACTCAAAATTTTGTGCGCCAGGATTACAGCAAAATTTTATTACATACATTCAATGATTTATAACATGTAAATTCTAATTAATTAATTAATTAATTAATAATTTTATAAAACCGCGAGTTTTCTTTTCTCATAGTATTTATTAAATAATACTGAGAAATAGTATTGTCTTTTTTTTTTTTTTTAATCTAAAAACTATCTCAAAACAAAGATATAGCGGTAACGTTCGCAGCATCTAGTAGACGCTCCGAATATGCTTCGTGGTAAAAAATATTCCTTATATTAAATATTCGTTAAATTTAATATATTTCTTTATGACTAAAATATCAAATTAATTAAATTAATATAGATAAAATAAAATAAAGACCGGAAATCGTGATGTCAAGCATCTTTCAATGACAAAATTAAATGTACTTCTTTATTTCTCACATTAATAATTATCGACACGTTCATTAAATCTAATAAAATTAGTTTACGATATTAGTAAAGATAATCGCATTTTAATTGAATTAAAAAAAAAAATTAAATTATTAATCTATATGAAATGCTAACGCAATTTGGTACAATTCCATATAGAGATACAAAATTTTTATATATTCAGAATTTTTCTCTCAATTATATTTAATATATACATATAATTATAGGCTTATCAGTCGTCTCGCTGTTTCCTTCTCGTCCGATCCATATTAGTCTTTCTGTCCGAAACTTTCATTAGCGATATTTAGTCGATTGGATATCAATCGCTACATCACTCACAATAGTCGCGATATTTAGAATTTGATAGTTGCCGGACATATTTTTCATACTCCTGAGGAACATTTATTAATTCAGATATTAAAAATCATAAAAAAAGAAATAATCGTGATACTTTCTCCCAATATTCACTTACGCGCAGTGATACATTCTCAATCAAATATCGATTACCGATATATGTACATTCGCAGTATTTGAACAATTGCGTAATCATAACAACAATCGCCCGTTACTTTTATCCGCCCGGTACTTTTGACGATGATTCATTCGTTATATTCCGTTATTATACCATTGTATTTTATCTGTTGTTAACACATTATTTTACCATCACATTTGCGATATTAGAACACGATTTGATTGCGATATATTTTTGCCCGATACTCTTTCTTGATACTCTTTCCCAAATTTCGCAATTATATATACAGTTGCTAATTCGATGATTGACGAACGCGTAAACGCTACTCGACGATTAACATTCGATGATTAAACATAATGCGCGGATGTATGAAAGGATTCGCACGCTAAAATGTTGGAAGAAAAACGCTTGACGAAGATCTAACCGCGATCTCGACACATCTTCTGATGATCGCAGTTCACACATCGATTCGCGCATCGATTAAAGATCATTCACAATATATCATATATAAGACGCACTTAATCTCTCTTAATGTAAGCACAACAAAATCGTCTGATGCTTCAATCGACATTCCAAAAGTTCAATTACTCGCGACGGTTACCATTCAGCGATTCGCTAATGGAAATGTGACGTAGGCACAGTATCGTCAAAGCTGCTATCTCGCAAAATCTCGAAAACAACTAAAAATCAAGCGCGCGTACGCCATGTTGTATTCATCCATATCGTTTATATCCAAAAATATTTAATTCTATTAAATTCAAAACTTTCACAATAACGATGTAATCAAGATAAATGGCCGACATTTTAAACATAAAAATTTTATTTCACACTCCTACATCTCGTGTACATTTGCGACGGTTAAGTAATATCGTGCGATTAAAAAATGTGGAAGAAAAACGGCTTGCAAGCAACGCCAGCTGTTTATTATTAAATTTCTCATTAGTTGATACAGCAATAAGTATTCACAAATCACAATCCCTATCAAAATCCCTTTCGTCAATCGAAAGATAATTGCTAGTTAATATCGAATATTTTGACTGTGCGTACGCGCAACAAATTTTCTAGAAACAAAATATCTCGGGAGCGGGTTCGATGTTTTTCTTTTCAGTATATTTCTCCGAACAGACGTGTTATCAAATAGTGTCCAAGTCTAAATAATCGCGCGATCGCGATCCCTCTATTCTTCTCTCTTTTTCTCTCTCTTTCCCCTCCCTTTCTCTTTCTGTCCTCTCTTCCTCTTCCCCTCTCTTTCTCAATTTCTGCGTTTATTTCTATCACATATGCTCCTACAAACTAGACACGTATCCTTCAATAAACAAAGCATGTTTATTTCGCGTACTTATGTGTATTAAAAAAAGAAGGCATGTACGCTTATCTTTCGCGTATTCTCGCGCAGAGTTAATTTCAGGAACAAATCACTTTTCACAACGTTTCAGTATGTTCTCTCCTTAGCTAGAAAGCAATAACGAGTCTGGACGACAATGAATGAATACGATAAAATATTAATAGATAGATATCTATCTATTTATAATATACATATACGTGATATGACTAACAATGAAAATCTGCAAAATCTGATGATTCTTGTTAATTGAAAGTAAATGCGATAGGTTTGCAAAGATCTTTTCGAAAACAAAAGTTTGTATGTTAAAATTTCAATTTACGTTTTCTGTTTGCATTTGTATGAGTAATTACATTCATTTTTTTTACTTGTACAACGATTTTCGATATATCCTGCATATGTTAATATCATATTTTATATTATTTTAATTTTAGCGTACTTTATATACATATAATGGGAGATGTACGATTATTATTATTTATTATTATTTTGATATCACAATCCTTAGATAGATAAAAAGAGAGAGAGAGAGAGAGAGAGAAAAGTGATATAAAATAACTATATACCACATATATTTTTATTTTATCGGTCATATAGTAAAATATATAACATGTTCCGATTCCGAACACGCGCCAGAGAGTCTATAGTTGCTTCTTCGCGAAATTCAGTTTTCCAGGAACTAGTTGACAAATTATTTTTTTGCCCGGTGATGTCGGCGGAACTGCTCCGCGAGCAGCGCGTAGCGCTCAAAAAACTTCTTTCCCACAAGGAGGTGCTCCTTCTTTCCGCAGATGACACTGACGAATGTCTACCGTTGCCAGCGAAATTATTTGATGCGCGCTTTTCTTGTCTAGAGAGAAACGGATTCAAGAGCCACCTGCTGTTTCCGTCTCGTCGCAGTACAAGATGATACGAATGAGCAGAATATTCGACATTACTCGCGCGCGCGACGCGTCTCGATCTATTACAATTATATCAAAAGAGATTGGGCGATGGAGAGAGACGCAAGACGAGCGGCGACAATACAGGAAGAAGGAAAACGAGAGGAGATGTGAAAGGGCAAGAGAAGAGAAAAAGATTAATAGCTCGCAATAGCCGCGGTTGCATTGCAGCTAACGATGGCAGAATGAAAAATAAGTGCCGGATAACATAGCGAATGTTTCTAATGTAATAAATAGGCTGGAATTAATGCGCGATTTTTCATCGGTCGTTATCGAGTCATGTATACCTCGCACTTGCAATTTCGCGCATAAGGCATTTCCGTATAATAGCAATTAATAATGCTGTACGCGCGAATAAACGGTTCGCCCGCTTCGCTCTAATGTGTTTATCACTTTGCACAAATGTATTTAATAAATCGATACTGATCGGCATATTGTCCCGATTGACGGAGAATATGAATTATACGCGGAAATCTTTTTTTTTTTCAGATTTGAATGTCAGAAACTTCTAGATTTCTCAATTCTAGATTTCTCAGATAACAAACTTTTAAGAAAAAAAAAAGCAATATTTTATTGCAATACTTCTTCATATGCTTCGTGAATTTGCTTTATCATTTTCAAAAAAAGTGTTCCAAAATTTATGACTTATTATGGCAGAAAAATTTTCGAAAAATTAAGGAATGAAACTATAATTGCTGTTTTTTATTTCAAACAGTAGTTTTTGAGATTAAAAAATGTATACAGTTGGACAATCACAAAATACGATTAGACAGTTTGTGAATTGTATATGCGTCACTAATATTAGTGCATATGCACGAACGGGCGATTATCTCTAAACGTATTCTGTGATGAACCAGAGAGAGAGAGAGAGAGAGAGAGAGAGAGAGAGAGAGAGAGAGAGAGAGAGAGAAGTTTTAAATTGTTATATATTAAATAAAATTAAATGTATATCTGTGAAAAAATTCAAATCTGAAATACTTTTATCACTTAATTTTTCAAGAACTTTTCTACTATAATGTATTGAGTCGCGAATTTCGGCACATTCTGTATGTATATTTAAAAGAAGAGCTTAATTTCGCAAAGCAATTGCACTAAGATTCTATCCGGATTTAAACACTCTTTAGAGTAAAGAAAGAGAATATTTAAATTAAAATATCAGATTAATATCCATAATTTGTAGTCTCTTGTAATAACATTAATAATAAGCATCATTATTAAACTGAGTACGCTCAGCTTGACAAAGACAATCTCATTTGACGAGATAAAGCTGAAGCTTTTCAATTGAATTAAAGATATCAATCTTAATGAAGAAGAGATAGGCAGAACATCGAGGTAGACATCAAGCTTATGCAAGCTCACATCATGTTACACAAGCTCGGCGTAGTAACGGAATGTAGGACCGAAAGCGGTTCCTAGCAAGATTCATCTGATATTGGGTGCGCTCAGCAAGGGTAACCATGTACCGCTCTGTAAAGTATTCGTTTGCTTGAGAAATGCAATTTGCGCAAATGACATTTGTACAGTCTCGCGTATATATGTGCAAGCGAGCGACCGCGATTTCTCTACAGGCGTCAACGGTTAACTGGAAAGTTCAACGCGATGATGCTTGGTTTAATGCCACGGATTTTAGAGAAAGATAGATAGATAGATAGATAGATAGATAGATAGATAGATAAATAGAGAGAGAGAGAGAGAGAGAGAGAGTTCAACTTCTTTTTTGAGTCACATTGCGAATCGCGATTTCATCTAATCTATGCAAAATGAGAGATTAAAATCAAACAGACTAATAACGTTACTTATGTTGATGTGATGGGACGAGATTTAATTAAGAATTACTTAATTACGAAGTGCGCTCATAATTAAAGTGGTCATCTCCTTTTTCTTACCGACCTGTCTTTGCATTAAGTCAAATTAATACCATCTCGTTTCGTTATCACGAGCATCACTTCAGTAATATCGGCAGTTAAGTTCGCAAAAATAACGGGCCCATACCGAGAATAAATGAATACAGGATTTGCGAATAAAAGAAGAGGTTTTAAGGTAAAGAGGAGAGTTTTATCCTCTCCCGTATTAGTTCCGTATCAGTAAAAGGACTACATGAAGCCTCCCCTCCTCTCGCGTGATTGTATTCCGAGTGATACAGTCGTACATTGTACGCGACATGTATAGTTTGTAGGAGACAAGAGTGCTTAACATTGGAGACGAGTGACTTAATGAAATATGAATGAAATGTTTACCTCGGCACGTGAGCTTCTCTCGTAAAGCGCTTTTTTGCTGGACCTCTTTCCGTATCGTTTGATTTTTACGTCGGTGACACTTTGTAAACAATAAATGCTTGTCGCAAGAATAAACAAAATGATAAATTATTTAATTTTTTTCATTTTTCTGTAAACATACATATACTACTTTTATTTAAAATTATGTATATTTTTTGTTTGTATAAAACGTATTTGTTATGAAATAATCTATATCGTGTGTTATTAAATAATATAAGTGTAAAAGAAAACAGATTTGTCAAACTCCCTTTATAGAGAAATTGTTATCCAGAGAAACTATTAAGAGAAGCACAGTGATACAAATATATTAGCTATCTCCTGAAATTCGGATCCATAGAATTCTATGAATCCATAGAATCTTCCCTAAATCATGATTAGATTATGTTTATTTTCTATTACATATAAAACAAAAACTAATGTATTATACTATTAGCCAGTGCATATTATTACATTTTCTTCGCATCGGATTGAGATACATTTCATAAATATATATAAATAATTATACGACATTTATTCCTTCCGAAAGAAGTTATAATAATAATAATAATAGCACAATTTTTTTCATAGATTAAAATTTCAATGTAACAATATCCTGTTTGTTGCAAATACATACATACTTTATGTGTGTGTGTGTGTGTGTGTGTGTGTGCAAACTATAGATTATTTGATCATTTATTAATTAAAATATCTAAACTATTTTGAAGTCTGTTATAATATGTGCGCGAGAGAGTGATTTTGCTGGTGATCTTGCATATTGCGAAAATATTACCTATTCAAAGATGCACATCATACACAAACACAACACACACGTACAGTATTCGGGCAATCGCAAGTGTGTAATCACACGATTACCGGGCAAGCAACTCGTAAAATCTCGTGTGATACAGAATGACGAGGTGCCAGCAGAATGATCGGACACACATGCGGCATATGTATGCAAAGGAGAAGCAGGAGAAAAGATAGATAGAAGCTTGCAACCTCTCTATGTCGGTCACGTGATACACAAAGGGCAACTTGATACACAAGTCTTGATATGCAAAGCGCGTGCGACGAGAATGCATATCCAGCGCCGATTTGAAACCTACGACGACGATGTCAAGAATGGCGCCGTTTTAAGAGCGATATTTTATTTCGCAGGGTAAAAGAAATCTTTCTCTCTCTCTCTCTCTCTCTCTCTCTCTCTCTCTCTCTCTCTCTCTCTTTCTTTCTCCTTCATTCTTTTCTCACACGCACGTGCTGCATTTATTTATGACTATAATAGGAAGCGACTGCGCGCCGTGGAGCATATATAATATATATGATTGCATAATAAGTTACGAAAATGAATGCAAAGTCAAGGCCGTAAACAAAATTCGCAAAGCGTAGAATGATGATTAATGATTTAATATAATACACACGTAAAATTGATATTTTTTCTATTCTCGTGTTTGTAATATCTCTTATGATAGCTCTCTCTAAAATTTTATAAATATAATAATTATAATGTATTTATATATTAACATATACAACATGTAAATGATATATAAAAGCGCGTCTGTGATTTGGACAAATCGTTGACAAATCAAAAGAATTTAATTGTGTGTTGATCGCAAATATTTACCTGTACCTTTCTCATACTTTATGTACATTATAATCTGTAGTTGACATGCTTATATTGTGAAAGGTAGGAAAGATAAGGAATTAGGAAGCTTCATCGAGAGTCAAACGTGAAGTTTACACGCGCACTAAAATTTTTAGCGCGACATCTTATTTATATATACTCCATCGACTACGTCAAGATGTAAAACTTCCTCTTTCGTTGTAACAATTGTTCAGCGTGGTGGAAAAAATTGAGGAATTATATTCCAAAATTATTTCATGCGCACGTAATGTTTCAACTATCTCGTTTTTGAATAGAAATTCTTATTTTAATTTCTCAAAAATACCTTTGTATGTTTGTGTTTTAAATTGATTTTTCTCTTTTTAAAGAAACTAGATCTATTTAAAAATAGATATTTTTAAATGACATATATTATGCAATAAAAAAGTGAGAAAAAGAGAGGAAATATATAACAGAGTGGAATACATATATATCCAAGCACGTTCTAGCAGGTTAATATGGCAGATCGCTACCACGACTATTATGTGAGAGAAGTCAAATCATTACGGACATGTACGTTGATGTGCGCGCTATTACGAAAATGATGCCACTAAATTCAAGCATTGTGATCTATCAGAGAATATTCCACAAGATTGTCTCACAATCAATTTGTCCCGTTCTCTCTCCAACTCTCCTCAGCTAGTTCTCAACAAAGTAATTATGTTTTATCATTGATTATATTTTAATTTTTCAGCCATGAAGAAAACAATCCAAGAAAATCGATCTTAGCGTAGGCAATATTTTTTTAAAGAATTGAGCTTATAAGGGGGGAGGGCAAGAGAAGGGTATCCATTTAATGGATGCAATACTATTTAAAATTGTCTACTATATAAAAATAATTGTGTGAACACAAAATTTTATGCGTGGAAATAGAAACGAAAAACAGTTGGAAAAGCGACTTTTGTCGATATTAGAGACGTTATAGATATAAAAGGCGATAAAATGCAACGCCGGTAAACAAGATTGAGTGCGCTAGCATTCATTTGAAAAGTAGCAAAAACTTCCGCGCATATTTTTCCTGGAGGTATATAGAGAAAAGATAATTCGATTTACAAGATCGTACAATAGTCGGAGCAATTTTCGAAATTACCTTCGAGTAATTATCGTAAGGCAAGGAATACACATAAGAGTCTCTTTCGGGAGGCAGATATAGAGAGGAAAATAAAACAAAACGAGGATAATACAAAATGAAAATCGGAGTTTCGTTTCATATTATGTTTTTTTTTTTTTTGCGTCAGAACAATTTGAGACTAATACTAATTAGATTCTTGATAATGAAAGCGGCGTGACTCGTATTTGAAACGTTCATCCGAAAATGAATCTAAACTCGCGGAAATGTTATTATATTACAAACGTATAACAAAACCAACGCGATTCGACCAGTTTTATTTAGACTGGATCGTCTGGATCAGACTCGATTGCGCTGATCAATTAATCCGAAATGCAGTTAACTGTGCACAACGATCTGGAAACTTGCGTATGGCGTGCTATTACGATCGTTGTTAAAATGTCAGATGCACTGAATCGTGGACGGAATTACGCGAAGGACGTGCGCTATGAACTTTGTTCGATTGCAAATTGGTTTAACCGCGAGTACGTGCGCTGCAAGGCTCACTATTAAGAAATTACAAATTAATGACGGCCTAAACTCTGTCGTATTATTCTCTTTAGCTTCTTTAGAAATTTATTTTTACGTCCAAAGTTCATCTTCTACGCGTGACTACTTTCCAATAATCAAAATTCTAATAATTATTAAACATAAATAAAAATTTAAAATCTAAGATATAGACTCCATCTTATATTAAAGATGGCAAAGAAGAATTAAATAATTCTGATGTATGCTCCAATTAACTTTGCCACAATAATTTAATTTGTGTCAATCTATTTAAAGTTTATTTCTTCAATAATTTAACGTAAATGTTTCTTAGACCAACAAAAAAAAACATTTATTTATACAAATGTTTTTGTAAGCTTTCGAATAGACTTATAGATAAAACTGTTCTAAAATAGTTAAATTTTGTTTCTTGTGAAAAGAGCAAATTTCCATCCAATTTAAACAGCGTAAAAAAATATAAAAGATATAAAAGAGACCCATGGAAATTGTCATCGAAATGTATAAAACTGTTTCGTGAATAAATAGCTATTTCCGACAATAAGGAACATTGAAAACAACAAATTCTAATTAATCGAACGTCAATTATCTTATAACTAAGGTCTGATCGACTACAAAGGGTATATTATTAAACGAGAAAAGATCAGAAATGATCCACAACAATTCCAAATATTTTATATCTTATATTTTTTGCTGTTGCAAAAAACACAAATACTCTTGTCTCTACACTCAAAATTGCATTTTATAATAAAATATCTTAAAATACATTATATGTGTATATAAAATGCTTATACGTATTTGCCAAAAACTAACAGTTATAAAACCAATAAGAAATAAGCTTATTGTTGATAAACTTTTTATCAACAACATTATATATATATATATATATATATATATATATATATATATATCATATGTATAAAGTATAAAGGATTAACAAACAACAACTGCACACGGTAATACATCCAATTTTGTATGATTATTAATCGAGTTTGTCTCTCGAATCTTTACATGTAATAAGAGATTTAAATTATTATCTTATCTTGCGATAAATTTGTGATTAGCAATATACAGGGCATCAATACGAAAAATTAAGGATTTTACTGTACATAGATTGAATACAGCAAAGGCATCAAATATATCGACTTACCCACTAATGCGAGCGGTCAGAATCTTCCTCCATCCGAATGTGCTGTAAATTCTGCCAGCCGTTCGCAGCATCCGATCCTCGTGCTCGAAATAATCTGTATTGTCCGTATCACACGCTCTGCGCCAATTCACCTTTGCAAACGCGCCAAATGACGAGGACCATCCTACATATCCGCACGTAAAAGGTCGAGAAAATGTCTATGAAAATGTCGATGGGCGAGTTAACTTCTCTTTCAGAATCAGTTTGCCTTGATTATGACGTTTAGCAGAAATTTTCGTGCCGCGTAATAATAATATACATTGATTTTTTTTCAAGCACCTAATCTGCTCAATAATACAATGATCGGCTCGATAAAAGAACGACGATCAAAGGAATGTTCATTTCTGATTGCCAACTCTCGTGCACGTTGTATTACAAAAACTCATCCTTTCTTTCTCTTTCTCTCGAAAACTGGAAACAATCAATCATTACACACGATGCGGTTATTAAAGGCGCGACTGACGACGAGATACTAAACTATGATCGGACAATGCCTACGAATTATCGACAGCCGGATAAAGTTTGGTCGACATCGACCAATGATGATAACACTCTAATGATTCCTCGAGTTTCGTGTAATTTCTTACGAAGAAATCTGAGCAAGTTTCGTAGGAAAAAGACATGTGATAGAAAATGAATAGAAAGAAAGAAAGAGACAAACAGACAAAGAGAGATTTACACCAAGAAAAACAGTCTCAATCATAAAACGCTTTGATGAGATCCCGTTATTCTGAAACGACCATCACCGATGATGTCAAGTACAACGGGACAAGTTTCAACTATAAGCGTATAAGCATCAAATTTTTCGATGAATTTCCGTCTTCATGCTGTCGTAATCTTTGTGGTGGAATCCTTGAGAAGAGCGAGATCTGCGATTACGCATGAGGGATCATTGCGCGCTGCCAATTTTCCTCGGCCAATTTGATCTCGACATCCTCATCTTTGCGCGATTATCGTCACCTTTATACACGCGCGCAATTTTCTCGTTGCTCCTCGCCAATTTCCCAATAACTCACGACTAAATCGTCGAGAACACTCAATGGCACCTTCGATGTCTCGAAATCTATCGGTGGTCGAAAAGATCGAGCCTTGAATATCCGGACGATAGTATTGTTGGACAAATCACAATCGTTGAATCTGCGCTACATTAAATTACAATTTTCCGCGTGTGTATTTCGAGATCTCGCCACAATTTGATAACAAATGTCTTATCGACAGATTTGTTGTTGAAGAGAACGCAGGAGTGTTCACAACGAACGGACCGGAACAATGGTTTTTCATCGGCGCGAGAATGTCATAGGATCGAGGTCGTTATCGAGGATTACATCCTTACGTGCCAAATGTCACGCGCAAGTAGCACGTGACGCGCGGCGTTCATCGCGTGTGACGCTGATCGTTTACGGCGAGACAAGAGAGATCACGTAGGGTCCACGCGGTTACCCCTAGGCACGCGGAGCGCCCAATGTGACGCTCTGTCGGCTTTGTATATCGGGGTACTACTGGGATAGCCGTACGCTTGTTTTTGCAGAGCTACGCAGCGAGAGAGTGAGATTGAACTAGAGTGGGAGAGGCAGGACGAGAGAGGGTGGCGGAATGACGAAGGGAGAGAAGAAGTGGCGGTGGTGGTGGTGGTGGTGGTGGTGGTGGTGGCGAGGGTGGCGAGAGTGAGATGGAGGGAACGAGCTGATCGAAGCGAGAGGGTCGAACCTATGATCTGGATGAATAAAGGCAGCAGAAATGGCAAGGGGAGGAAGAGCACGACAGACTTGACAAGAGATAGAGAAAGGAAGACGGGAAGAGGAAGAAGAGAGAAGAAGAGAGGGAGAGAGAGAGAGAGAGAGAGAGAGAGAGAGAGAGAGAGAGAGAGTCAATAAGGGAGGAAGAAGAGAAAGCAACCCCCCCACCGGATGGAGAGACTCGACTGGCCTCGACGTCGAGCGACGTCGCGACGGCGCACAGCAGTTGCCAGGACTATATCCCTCTCCCCAACGTGGCACGACGGCTTTCCTTCCCACCCCGTCGCGGGAGGACTACTACCCTCTTCATGCCACTATCCACCTCTTGCTGCTTTCCGACCCCGTGCCCCGCTCCTTTTCCAGGGCCACGGATCGATCCGACGTCCGTACGTACATCCGTCTGTAAACTTGCCGCTACGGTCGGTATATATTCGCGATCAGTCAAGACATATATATGAAGGTATGTGCAAATGCACGTATGTGCGTGTAGGAACACGTGCAAGTTCTGTTGTTAGGCACGAGTGTCAAATTTGCAACATCAAAGATGAGATCTCTCTTTCCCCCCCTCTCTCTCTCTCTCTCTCTCTCTCTCTCTCTTCTCTTTCTCTCTTTCTCTCTTTCTCTCTTTTTCAAACAAGAGATAAAAGTATGCGCAAATATGTACGATATTTCGCGCAATTTGTTCTATAATGTGAAAGTTAATCGATAAATGCATGTAGAAATATAAAGTTGTTAAATTACAAACTGTCTAAATTACAACCTCGAGATAATATGGAATATCTATCTGCCAATCCTTCTGTACCAGAATTTGTAAAGTAGTTTAATCTCTGTTTCCGTAGATTCTTTCTCAGCTCTTGGGTGTACGTTGCTTCACGGCGATTAACAAGATTACGGGGCAATAGTTGCGCCGCAAAGTTAGCTTGAAAAGTTAACGAACATTATTTCGACGGGGATACGGTATGCTCCTCTCCGACGCCAAGTTCGTCTCTTTCGTACATGTTCAATTCTCGACAACTCGTACATAATATATCGCTAGAGGAGCAATATGTGTTGATGCAAACTTGCACCATGGCCATATCATGGCTCGCTTATCTGCTGACATTCCGTTTTAGCGATGCGCACTAAACTCATTCGTGCACGCACGTTGAATTCCCAGTTTGCGATCTCTCACGATGCTAGTAAAGGCGAATGTTTACCTTACCATTAAGAGAAGCGGTTTTTCATGCTGCCAAGTGATAATGGGTCAGTGCGAATAGTTTTCTCACTCCATTACGCAGAAAACTGATATATTTGACATATGATAAAATATCCGTCTTCAAAAGGTAATGTAATATCGAAAATAAAAATCTCGGAGAAAGATAGACTGTGGAAAATGAAGACAGATTACGCTGGCATGAGTTATTTTACGCCAAAGAGAGAAAGAGGGAGAGGAGAAGAGAAGAAGAAGAAAAAAAGTGTACATTATATTATTATACAATATATAGTAATAAAACTCTTATTAATTTTAATTCCGAGTTCTTCTATTAAATTTGTTTACATACTTGGTGATTAAGACAGCTAATTTTATTTGCACCATTAATCATGCACATGCAAGTTTTTAAAGGTGCTGCTTTGAAAACTTGCGCATCTTATACGCAGGATTGAGAATCCCGTATAACGCGTTACTTGTAACGTCGTTACCGTTACAGTTACTTTTTTTCGGTAACGATCGTTACTTTTTTTGCCTGTAATGGTAACGGTAACGTCGTTACATTTTTACAGTAACGAATTAGTCGTTACTTTTTGCTTTTCTATTATCTTATATTTATTCAATAAACTGCGCGCTTATTCTTGATTGGATAAAATTATTTTGATATAAAAGCGCTGAAAGCACACAGCTTATACTAATGGAGAAGCCATGGCGTACGCAAGGAGGATCGACAAAGAGAGATATATTTTTCTGTGACCATAGAAAATAACGAATCGTTACTTTTTTTTAACAAACAGTAACGGTAACGCGTTACTTTTTAAAATGTGTGTGTGTGTGTGTACACGTGTGTATGTGTGTGTACACGCGACTCGTGTTAAATTCATACAAACGCAACCGCGCATTGTCTCGATACATCTCGAATCAAGCAGATAAGTCTACCTGTGCACCCGCATTTCACCAGCGTGTTAGTATAACGTCGTAAAGTCGGTATGCAGATGCGACGCGTCAGTTGATGCTCGTCTCCAACTCTATCCGACTCGCGTGCCGAATTGTGTTCCGTTGCTGATACCGAGAGCTACATGCACACACACACACACACACACACACACACACACATACACACACACACACACACACACACACACACACATTCACACAGAACGCGCGTGATCTATGTGCGTGGAAGGTTGTTCTCGTGATTCTCGATTTACACGACACACAGTGTATATTGTCGCACCAATACATTGTGTGCATACGTGTGCTCCGACAGATACAATTTGCTCTCGTGTCGGTTAATGTAACTTTTTTCGCACGCGCGCGCACTTGCGCGAATCCGCGTTATCGCGACTTTATCAATTTGCTCGTTTTCTCTCTCTCTCTCTCTCTCTCTTTTCCTTTTCTCTGTTTGTTTCTTTTGCAAGAGGCGCACACACCGTGTCGTGGATAATTAATTAACTGGACTTTGGTACGGTTGGCATATACGGAGCAAACACACATATTATCGCATAGACAAATATTACAGTCACGTTTTGCTCGCAGATGTCGTGGTACGATATCATAGATAAAAACTGTGCGGTATATAAAACCGAAGATTACAAACATCACGGGATGTGTAAATAAATAGAGAGAAATTGCACTAATTAAAACTTGAAACCTTTTTCTTAAAAAGCACTAAATATGCGTTTTATTTACCATGGAACAAAAAATCAAATAAAATTTTAACCGGTTTTCTATTACACGAGTTTCGATTGTATTAAGAACTAGGTTACAGGGAAGCTTTTTAACGTAGAATAGAAATATGTTTTGCACATTAATATAATCCTGAATTTTTTGCTCGCGCCAAAATCTCTCTCTCTCTCTCTCTCTCTCTCTCTCTGTATCGCTAATGCGTGAAAATTATTTTTAAAACGCTATTGAATTTTACTGCTGCGAAAAGCAGAGCTAAATGTGCGTTTTGTTTCGAAAAATTACTTTTGCGCATAATCCGAACGAAACTATTACAAGATAACTATACGTTCACATAATAAAGCAAACGAGAGCGGATAGAGTAGTGCGATAGAGTCCCAGCTTTAGTCTCATATAGATATAATTATAGCAGAACTGTGATTATAATTATAATTATAATAGATAATAAATGATGGTAATTAATGACTCCTTGTTTAACTAACCACAAAGATACATTAATTAATTACCATGATTAATGATTTCCATTCCACAAGGAATGGAAAATCAAAAATTTTCCAATCTTAACGCGATAATCTGATTCAGTGCGTCATCGACGTTACTTTTAATGGTAGAATCTTTGATGGAAATTTGATGCGCATACATTCCGTATGCATATCGATTGCTTCGAACGGATATATTCCACGAGCGAATATACTGCACGAGCATGTTAGACGTTGTTTACAACGTCATTCATATATGCGATGTGCGTATCTAAATTTTTGCAAAGCTTATTTGCAATCCTTTATGAAGGCTGTGCAAAAAATTTTGTTCACATAAAACCAATATCATGCGCCAGAACTTTTCGTGCTGGCAAGTTAGCCGTCACTGCAACGCTCTTTTCCAAAGTGTCCGATGAAAGCGAGAATTGTCCGATGTCGAGTTTATTAAAGGTTCATGTCAGGGATTGAAAATTATATACTGTTGGTTCGCGCGGTATTTTGATGAAATTTCTTATAGGGGATTAACGTATTCATGATCAATGGATATCATGCATCTTGTCTTCAAAATAGAGTGCACAATAATTTGCATGCATGGAACCGGATCGTGTGTATCTATACATCGAAATGCAGATGCGACTATGTATCTTTTCATAGTCTCCTCTACACATGCCATCTCATACACAACGATCATAAATTATTGTAACAATTATATTGACAATTATGTGCGATGATCAAACGCGAGTGTCAACGTATTTATCAGATTGATTGCTACGCGTTTTTGCTTTAATATATAAAACCTGTGTATTAATACAAATATTAATAGAGAGTTAACGATAAGGTAGAATATATTTACATATTCATGCGCAACTTTGAAATCTAAATCTCGCGGACGAGCGTAATTATATTCTATAATAATAAGACACTTTCTGCAGAACAATTTTCAGATTACATTATTCTTTCTTGCTTTTAATATTGATTTTTTCGGAGCAGTTGGGTCCAATTATTACACCATGCTACAGAGTTTGAAGTAGACATGTGCGAATGTCGACCTTCACGCTTTAAGGCTAACAAAGTTTCGCCTCGTTACGTTACCGCTCACTGAGCTCTTCCGTCACACTAAACGGTTGATTAATCTTGTAGACAACAATCGACTTTCTAGCAATTTTACAAGAAAAAAAGGCACTTGTTGCTCCCAAGTATGGAAAGGAAACAGTAGTAATATATATATATATATATATAACTTATTAAATATAATTAAATTACACCGCGTACTGAGCACGCATTGCTTAAACCTCGATTGCCTAAAATAGATTGCAACATCAATGTAGCAAATTCTCCAAAAAATTAATAAAAGTTTTAATAAATTGGGTAGTATATTAAGAGGTACTAGAGATATTTTATTGTTATTTTTTTTTCTTGTTTTTAATCTATAATTTTCATTTGCTAATTTAAAAGCAAGATCATTTTTTATGATTATATTTGTTATGGATACAGGATTATAAATGATGAGCACAACACTGCTTTTCCATATAACTATATCTCTAATTTATGCATACGCACGTGCTGGTTAAAGAACTAATAATATTTATTTAAAACGGGGGCGAGAGAGAGAGAGAGAGAGAGAGGGGAAGGGTAATGGAATGATCCAATTAGTATGATAGTAAACCTCTCTCGCGTAAGTGAAGAAGAAAGGAAATGATAATAGAAGGTCAAGTAAGGAAGATCAACGGCGAGAATGTCAAATACTCGTTCCATACTACGTTTCCGAAGATGCGACGGGCGAAACCAAGTAAGAAATCGCTGTAAACTTTGTGCTACGTGAGAAAACTAAGTCGAAACATCATTAATTGGCCTACAGTTATTTTGGCTATTTAATTAATACTTAAAAAAATTTTGATAATCTAAAATATTAGCAATATTTTTTCAAAGCTTCTTTCGAGAAAAGGTTTGTTCACTATTTTCCTCGTCATATTAACGAATCGTTACGTTGCATTCAGACCGCTCGTTCAACTTCACGTCGGACGCTGCAAAGCGTAGAATATTGAATTCTGAAAATTGACAGACATTAATTGCATCCCGTTAGTTTGAGTGCGGGTAGGACGCGCGAGTCTAAACCGTAGATGCATTTTCGGTAACATGTAATATGTTGCCTCGGCTCTATCTCTCTCCCTCTTTTACATATCGCAGCAACAAACATGGCGCGCTTTAGTTTAGTTTAATTTAGTTGGACGGTCGTCACGTAGTAGTCTCGTCGCACCACGTAAGCTTATAAACTATTGCGTCGACACATTCAAAACGTCGCGATTGGCAAGGTAGTGGAGGCTCAGAAACGAAAGGTTGGTGAGCGGTTGGTTGGCCGGAGAGAGGAAAGGGTAGGAAGAGACGAAAGATTGTAAGGTTGATCGCTCCAAAAACGTCTTTGACTAATTTATCGTCATGCAAAATAAACAAGATCTTTGCCGCAAGAGAAACTTTAATGTACGAGTGAATTTTGCATCGAGTATTCGCGAAAGGCGCACAAATATATTCGAAGATAATTTCGGATTTTCCTGATTGGCACAGTTCTATATATATATATATATATATATATATATATATATATATATACACAAGGTATTCCTAAACATGTGCACAAGATTTTGACGAGTGATTCTCTGAGTAATTTCTTAAAAATAAATTCATAAATTTATATACAGCAATGTCCTAAATGGTCTAAATTTCTAAATTTTCGAGTCACAGGGTTTTTTTTTAAGGTTAAAACAAATGAGATTTTAAAGAATATATTTTGACAAGAAGAAAATAAAAGGAATTGTTGGAAAGTCATTTATTTCTATGATGTATGAATCTTTTCTCATTGATTGGCGAATACATTAAAAAATACCAGGTGTATAACGAATTATTTGGCATGATGCAGCTATGCGATTTCTTAAATCTTCAATATTCTTAATTGGGGTAGTATAAACTAAAGATATAAAATAATTTTAAAGAAAAGTCCAAGGAGTTCAATTCTGGAGACTGAGGGAGCCATAAGGAAACCATTAAGGTCCTAGAGTTAAACCTTTAATATCTTATACTTTGAAAACTGTTTGCCATTTAAAATTTTGGCGTATATTAATTTTTCTTCAATAAATTACCTAATGAATCACTTCCCAAATTTTATCACATGTTTAAAAACATACGGTATTTGCCAACATATTTGAATGATTTGCGCAATCGTGAATGGAGATGACATTCGCACGAGGAACCAGAAAAAGTCGAAGGAGAAGAATTCGTCGATGCAAGTTTTGCTGTTGCATTTAAAGTTGCATCTTACATGGGCTCTTATGCTCCCGCAATTTTGAAAGGATGCACGCGCGTGGCATATAAGTCTGTCGACGAGGGCCGAGTACCAAAGTACACAATGTTTATTCGTGCCGAACGCGCCTTTTGATCTTCGCGATGCGTTAGGACGAGTGCCGGGCAAGAGGTCGGTCCATTCAACATAGAACATGAGAAGAAAAAGCGAGTAAGAGAAATAGAGAGAGAGAGAGAGAGAGAGAGTCTCTGGCGAGAAAAGGGAGAAAAGAGAAGTTGCGAGCTGCATCGGCGATCTGTTTGAAAAATTGTGTTAAAAGGCCGTCAACCTCGGCATGATGCAGACAAAGCGATTGGATAGGATGAAATAGCGTTTTCCCGTAGAGCGTTTCTTCTTGCGCGGAAAGGGGAGGGAGGAAGAGAGAGAGAGAGAGAGAGAGAGAGAGAGAGAGAGAGAGAGAGAACGACACGATGTGTCTTCGGCTCGCAACTCGAAGCGAGAAACTTTGCTTTGTGCGCTGAAAAGAAAATGCACTGCGCGACCTTAGTCGTCTTTTTCTTCGTTTTAGTCACTCTACTCTTGCTTATTCTCGTCTATCGCAACGCTTGTCCGTTTGCTTTTGAACACGATTGATCGCCTTTTTGGTATTATTAATATAACCGGAATATATTAAACTTGATTTAAAAAAGATCATTTACAAACGCTTAGGGATGACAGAGAGAGATGAATATTGTTTATTAAGTCATTAAGGATCATAGACGCGTTTTTGCTTTAAAAGAGTCAATAGAGTCAAAAGTAAATAAAGATAACTTCACAAGCATTGTTGAAATTGTCTGCCATTCACTTCATTGCAAAGTTAACATCAACATATTATTGATTGGTACGTTTCAAGAATATAAGGAGTTTTGTGCACAATCGTAGCAGTTGTAGCAATGCAAGCAACTAGTTTTCTCTAAAATGTCTACTGGAGTTTTATAGATTAAATGTTTTATTCCTTCTCTCCCCGCTGATAAAAAAAATCCATATCAGTAAGATCGGGCGATCGAGATGGCCAAGCAGGTTCTGTGGCTTGAAAAAAAATGTTCTTTTCTTTTTTCTTTCTCATTCATTCCTAAGCATCCTTTGTAAACGACTTTCCTTAACATTCTAGATTTCAGTGCAAAATTAAAAGAGACAAAATTAAATCAGATTAATCCCCTCTGCAGTTCTATATGCATCAAGAATATACATTTGAATAAATTTCGTCGATCGCGTTCACACAAAATTATTTAGATTAGATATTTAGATTAATTAAGATTTTAGGGAATATTTGAAGAAATAAAAACAAATAATTTGCGATATTAATTAGTTATATAAAGCGAAGCGTAAAATTGATCTTTTGAACGAACGAAAAACGCCTTTGCGTGTGAATCTATAGTAGTCATGATTATTATGTGCACTTGAGTATCTCTCGTTGAGCTCAATTTCCATAAGAACGACAGGACAAAGAAGCTCGACAGGATTTTCTGTACCAGCCACAAAGAGTGTTACTTTTTATCTTATGCGCTAAAATAAAATAGCGAAGAAATTGACTTCTTAAATCAGTTAACTCGAGCTGGCCGCAGAGGAGAAAAACGAGAAAAGCTTCCGTTTTCTCCCTCTATCTCTTTTCTCTTAGGGACAGAGTTTGCAACTTGTGTCGAAGCAACTTTGCTAATTAATAGACGTAACAATATTAACGTAATATATACATATGTATATAGCGTTATATATATATATATATATATATATATATATATATATAACTGAGTTTCATAAATATAATGTGATGGAGGAAAATATTAGACATGACAACGTCGTTTCGCTTTAAGTAAAGCAAGCGAATACATAATGTCATTATTGACCTCCCTAAACTTGCCAAAAGGAATGAACTTGAAATTGCATTACAATGGAGAACGTAAAGGAAATGTAATACAAGATAACAAAGGAAACTTATTAATTAATATTATATTATTAAATATTTATAATATTTATTATTAATTATATTAGGAAATTAATATTTTTAAGATAAAATATTATATATTATATCATTACATTATAATATAACATTATATTACATTATTAATATTAATTATTAAATTAATAATTATATTATATATTGTTAAGTTAATATTATATATTATTTAACTTTTTTTATAATATCAAATTCTATGATATTTAATACTTAATAATTATAACACAAGAAAATATAATATATCGTGGTGAAATATCACATTCGCTTTTTTTGTGTGCGCTTTGTGAAAAAGTGAACAATTGCAATATCACTGTTAAATTTCAACATGCGTATACAGTAATGCTGCAATTTCAATTTTTTCTAAAGTTTTCTCTCGGTAGACGTCATTCATCACTATAATTGTGTTGAAAAAATAGAATTTTATGTTTACATAGCGCTTTATGCTCAAAGGAGAACTGTATGTACATACAGTATTTTGACAAAATGTATCATCATCTGTTGCCAGATCGTGCAAATGAGAATATCGGAGTATTACATCAACGCTATTTTAATTCCGATTCATTGAATAAATAAACTGAGCGCTCCCATTGGAAGCTCAAAAACAATTTGGTAAGAGAATAAAATGTTTTTCTTATTCCAATTTTGCAGTTGGTGGGGAAAAGGAAGGAAAAGTATCAATCGCCTCTATATTCTCACTCTCATCTTTCTGTTTTTTCTATATCGCCTCTTTTCAGAGCTATGTAACAGAGGAAGCATTTTATCTTGTTTCATTCTTCAATTTTGTCATCAATTATAAGAATGCTCCATCTATTATATAAATCTATGTAAATATACGATTAAAAATAAAAGTACAAAAAGGCCAACATATATAATATATTTCTTGTTCTATCTTATAGTATTATTTTATTATCAAGTTGCAAGTTTCTTTTATTGATACAATTTGTATTTAATAATTAATATAAATTACGCTTATGAAGAATTAATAAAAGAAATTAATTAAAAATTCAATTTGTTTTCTTCAATGATATTTTGCGTAAAATGAAGTCGAAATTGGATTTGGACATATAAATTATTATCCGCAATAAAAACGGATACGCGCTACCTAAGAAACGACGTATAATTTATTTTTACACAATTCTCTATTTGCATTTCAGACCGGATATTTACGAGATAAGCAATAACCTTTTTAACGCGAACACCATCCATATATAAGTAAAGAAAGAAACGCGAAAGAGGTGAGAACGGACCAAGATGAAGAGGCGAGGGCGGACAGACCGATTGTGTAAAATTGGAGTTGGAAGTTTCTCTCTGACCTCTTAAGCAAATTTACACCAATCTCAGCAACACATCTGCACCAAACTATAACGTTACAGTGGCGTCTGTGCATCAGACATCATGTATTCTTCTTCCGCTCTCCTCCATCTCCTCCTCCTCTTCCTCCTCTTCCCCTTCCTTTTCAACCTTTCACTTCCTCAAGCATTTCGCCCCATTGTAAAGTCCGTGTCGCAAAATTTAAAAGTCAAAGCGAATGCAGATTAGGCGCATCCCTGTATATATAGGTCATCCCTTTGTCTGTATCTTTGCTTATTCTTCAACGCCTCGTGTGAACCTGTCTGTGTATAGGTGTATGTACTTTTTATACGTGTATGTCCTGTTGTTGCGCTTGCGACTGCTTACTAATTTGTAGGGATTTGCAAAAATCCGTTTTATTACGATAGCGAGATTATAATTGTATGTTGCGAGATTTAGGAGTTGTTAAATAAATATTACCGATAAATAATATCACTATATATATATATATATATATATATATATATATATATATATATATATATAAATAGTATCGATAAATAGTATCTAATAAATAGTATCGATATTATGAGGTGTAAAAATTTGTTTTCTCTTGTTTTATTTACTGCGAGCCTCCTGCGAATCTTAATTAATCTTAATAAAACAGTCAATTTTTGCAAAGCAGTTTTTGCTTGAAATAAATTCTTTCTCTTATTAGAAAAGTTTAGAGAACAAAACATTGTATATACATGCAAGAAGATCAAAAATCGTAATACCAATGATGAAAGAACATACGAGGAACAATTGAAGCATTGAATATGTAAAAATAATCTAAAAAAGAAAGCACAGAAACAATGAATGAGAAGCGATAGAAATTATACTTTCTGGATAAGACAGAGATCGGTATTGAGTAGGGAAGAAGGCGATGTGAAAAGGGGATGGTAACAACGGTACAATTACTTGAAAGAGAAATGAATGGACTAAAAGCAGCGAGATCAAATAAGGGAGATGGGATATACTGAAAATGAGAGGGACGACGAAGAAATGAGGTGTGGCGTGCAGTAAAGTTAGAGACAAAGGAACGCAAAGTTTTAATAGAGCGAGGCCACTGCAAGGCGAGATAAACCGAAAGAAACAGTTTACAAATGAAAACGTGAAAAAAGATAACGAGAGCAGGGAGCGCGATAAATAAACTAAATATTTATCCATCCTCACCCGAGAAACTGTAATGTAACTGATAAATAATAATTGTGTGAACGCGATAAACGTCGAAGCAACAATGAAGTACATAAAAAGAAAATTAAAAAAAAAACTATACTAAAGAAATAATTGTAGCAAGTGGAAAAAGGGAGAAAGAAAAATCGATTGGATTCAATAAAGCGGCTTAGACTTTACTGTAATAAGGACCAAACAAAACTATGGCGAATTCCTCACCCAAGAGTGTCACATCACATCTCTCTTTTTTTCTTGGTCTCCAGAAAGATAAAAGCAAGATAAAACGCACCGCGGCAGGGTGTTTAAGCAGAGATAGGAAGTACGGAAACTTGCAAGCCAGGCACAAGAAAGACTGGTAAAAAGCGAAGGCGACGCTGCGAGTGAATAGTACGTAGGTAAGGAAAAGAAAGAAAATAGTATCAAGTGGAAAACCTGAGAGAATTTTGAGAATGCTTTCCTCCTAGCTTCTTTTAACAAATGTTAAAAATTATTGGTGATTTCCGGGAAGGTTATCCTATTGAGAGCGCGCGCGGAATCTTGTACACTGGTTCTATTTTCTGTATCTCTTCTCCGCGGAACAAATTTCTCACAGTTGAACATTCATCTCCTTATCGTCACATGCTATATATAATTTGTAACTCGAATCTTTTCCCGTCATTTTTTTTTTTGAAGAAAACAAAACCGAAAAATCGAAATTGTGGGAGAGAGAGAGAGAGAGAGAGAGAGAGAGAGAGAGAGAGAGAGAGAGAAAATATTTTGTCGACCCGAACGAAGAGGGAAGGTATTGAGAAAGGACTGATCAGAATACTAAAAAAATTCGCTTAAGCAAAAACATATTTTAATAGAAGGAAACTGTTTAAGATGTTTTTACAAGTTACCAAGTAGTAATCTGAGCAAAATATAATTGTAGATGATATTAAAATATACATACATTGAGTGTGTGTATTGGATGCGTATATATACTATAATATTAGATTAGGATATATATTTTTTAGAAGAGAAATATGCATACATATGTATACATATTACATATTAATTCGATTTTTCAATTCAGAGTTAAACCGGATTGCAAGTCAGAAACAAAATTGGTGATTAAACTCAAACATAATAATTGAAAATATAATTATATTTTAATTCATATGTTTCAACGATTATAGTTAACGATTCATTATAGCTACCACAATCTCCGAATGAAATATATGCTTCACTTAATAATAATTGTAAATTAATATGTAATCAAGTTAGAAGC
Source organism: Cataglyphis hispanica (assembly GCF_021464435.1). Classification (NCBI taxonomy): domain Eukaryota; kingdom Metazoa; phylum Arthropoda; class Insecta; order Hymenoptera; family Formicidae; genus Cataglyphis; species Cataglyphis hispanica. The sequence continues at coordinate 24,120 of NC_065966.1, read as the reverse complement.
AATTGCATAGTGAGAATAATTTACGGAATTGCTATTGCAACAAGCATATACTAGCATATGCGTATGTATGTCCATTTTATAAATTATGGTCGAATCAATCGAATCGATTTGCATGAAATTCATAAAAAAATCATAAATATATCACATAAATTCCTATCACAAAATCTTTAAAAAATTCTGAGCACAATAAAAATGTATGGATTATTATAGAAGAGCGGAACGATGTAAAAAATGCCAACAAAATTTTGCAAACACTTCTTATAATTATTTATTTGAAAAATTTAAATTATTATGCATTATTTTTTTAGATGCTTTATTAAAATTATATTCGCGCTTATTGAATCTCATTTTAAAATTTTTAGATCTTTTATGAAAAATATTTTAAATCTATATCAATATGCGGAGAGGGGGGAGAGGGGGGGGGAGGGAAGGAGGCATAAAGAAGAAAATTTAAAAATGTATTTATGCAAGATAAAGACGTCTCATGTGCACACGAAATAAATTTCATTGTAAGTGTATTTGATGATAGCCATGAACATCCATCGTAGGAAAATTTTTACACCCACGCATAGTCATTGCTTTCGTTTGAAATGAAAATCCGCCACTAAATTTACATGTTCAGCGCGTTGATGGTACACTCTGAAAATGTATAACACAGAAGGTGGACGCTCCTGGATTATGCGAGGACTTGCATAAGTTATAACAGGATGGATTACATCGGCCGCGACTGACCTGAGCTTACTTTGCTGCAAGCAAATCCATTTAAAGTCGTCTCCATGGCAAGCACGGTTTTTTCCTAATCCCGTGTTTTACTTCTTACTATTTCTACTTTTATGAGACAAGGTCCTTCTTCATGCGCAAAGTGCACATTTATGACAGGTAGGTGTTGCCCTTAAGATAAAGAGAAAATAGTTTTATTAAATGCAAAAATTTTTATTCTCTAAAACTTATTTGAAATAATTATGGCATTAAGTTTTTATCTATTTAACCAATATAAAACTTTATAGTTCAGAATATAATAATATTTTAGACAATTGATTTATTCCTCTCATTTTAAGCAATCTATTTAATATTTGCTTGTTGAGACTGTAGAAATTGAACTGAGAAAAAGATATATTTTAGATTTTATGTTAACAGCTGCCATTTATAAGCTTTATTCTTATTCGTATATTACTACTAGACATATCATGCATTGATATGACACAATCTTTGTTTTTTTAATGAAGCACATACATAATATGCGCGGATTAGAGCAGTTACTTCATTAAAATAAAATAACGATATTCAGATAACTGAAATGTTTCTTCTAGTAGCGAAATATAGTTGCAAAATTCAAACAGATCTCGTATAATTAAAATGTTTTCGAGATCGCGAGAACGAAGAGACGAGAGATGAATGTTTTCTTTTTCATACTATGTAAATTACATTACCATGCGGCTGTTAGATATCACTGTTGCATGAAAAAAATCGAATTGCGTTCGTCGGTGTGCCGCTCGTTCCCTCCTGGAGCGGCCATTAAATATTCATATTCTCGCGGGCGTAAACTTTAAAATTCTGTCATAAATGTCGAACTTTTTCTTGATCGCGATTTGCACGTGCCATTAAACTTTTTTTTCGATTTAAACATCGCAAAATATCACTGTAAAAGTAAGTATAGCTAGAATTTTTGGAAATTTTATGCAATGCTTATTCATAATTATATATTATATGATGTAATTATTAATAATACAATATATATATATATATATATATATATATATATATATATATAATATATTATAATATATATTATATAAATATAATATGTATTATATTTTTTAATATTGTCAATTATCACACACAATATCTAAATATCAAAAACTTAAACTATTATTTAAAAAAATTTATTAATAATATTTTTTCGGTGCATTGTTGATACCACATTTAAAAAAAATTTATATTTTTAAATATTATTGATAAATATTTATTTATAAATAGATAAATTAATATTAATTTTATATTTTTAACGTAAACGTATTTTTATATATAGAATAAAACCTCATAATAGCGTATGTGGAAATAGCGCACAACATTCCTTCCATATATGCTAGACGACTCGTCAATCGTCAATACCGCGAGCGGGAGTAATAATCCAACCACGCAACACTGTGTGCGCAATGCGCAATCCATAGAAAGAATATACCGATAAATAGAATATATTCTTGCCAATTCTTGCCGTGAGAAGCAGCGTGGAAACATATGAAGGGCAGAAATAATATTATTGTGACTTTTTATTTTGGTGAATAGTGGGGACTGGTGAAGGAAAGCGAAGATTACTTCCGATTTATTTTTGAATATAATTTTTTATACAACTGTTTATTATTTCATGTTTTTTTCACATTTATTTATGTACAATTTTATATAATCTCATATATCTTTCTTTCCTACACTTTCGGTTTTACCCCACGCATCGGAGCCAATCAGAAATCGTTAACCGGTTTGTCCGATCTCTGTTCAAAGATCTCTAGCGACATTGAATCAAAGGGTGTATGTCGTGTTACTTTTTCCCTAGGGCGGAAACGTGAAAAGTGAAAAATTTTGCCATTAATTTCAATGGAAAAGTTTTTCACTTTTCACGTTTCTGCCTTAAGAAAAAAGTTAAATGATCGATCCTTAAAGAGTTGATCATGTAACTTTTACAGTTCAGTATACGTATATCGAACTCTCGCTCCTACAATTTGTGTACTTTACACAATGCGCATGCGCTGGCACACGTGAAGGCATATGTATGAAATATTATTGGCTCAACAAAATTCGCGCATGCGCATTGCGTCCAATACGCAAATTGTGAAAGCGAGAGGTTGATATACGTATGCACCGTAATGTTTTTGCTAACGCCGCTTATTAGAAAGATGCGTGACTAGCAATACAGTAATATTACATATATGACTATAATATTTTAGGCACAGCTAATACTTCAAGGGCCAATTTCACTACCTTTGGTTAAATTAACCGACGGTTAAAATCGGCAGGGTGGCAACAGAAAATAGAGGTGAAGGAAAACCAAGCATTCTTATCATTTCAGTTGCCATCCTGCTGATTTTAACCGTCGGTTAACTTAACCGTAGATGGTGAAATTGGCCCTTGTACAAATTCGCATATGCGCACTAAAATTTTTATTCGGACGGTTGACAATCGCAACAGGTAATTTTTTTTTTTTATTATATATTTTTTATTAATTTAAGAGATTGCATACTGTTTTGACAAATTTTGTTTGATTTGTTATCAGATTTTCACAAACACTGTATTTGAATCTTGGGCAACTTTTGAGGCAAAAATTTGATTGGTTCTTCCAAATTCGATCGCCATTATGCGCAATACATCTTAAGGCCATTGCACGTTAAAAAATTGTAGTCGTAATCGTAAAGTCGTAAGTAAATCAACCAATCACAGTTTCAAACATTCTTATTATGTTTGGAATGTTTGATTGTGATTGGTCAATTTTCTTACGGCCTTATGATTATGACCAAAATTTTTTAACGTGCAATGGCCTTTATATTCGTACATTATGATTGTGCTCATGTGACTGATTTCACTCATTTCGTTCTCAAGGGCAGATGTTGCCGAAACTGTTTCTAACCTCTTTGTATACAAGAGAGGAATTCAGATTCTGAGGTACGTGTTCATGACTATTTTAATGATACATTTCCACAAAATAATTTGTTCAGGTTTTAAATTTGGAATAAATATAAAGTTTTTTTTTTTTTTTAATTTTAATCTTATTAATTTGATTTGCCTACAATATTAAAGTGTATTGTGTGTATAATGATATTTCTGTGTCTTTTAACACTACATGTGGAAGTTAAAGTTCTAGAATTGTTCGTACAATGAAAAGATTTATATTCATAGATAAAGAAAATAAAAACTGGAATATAAAAATCTTTAAAACATACTTATAATAAAATAAAATAACATTTGAGATTAAGTTACATTAAATCGGAATTTATGTACTGTGTATGTGTATGTGCGCGCGCATATGTGAGTAATCATTGAATAATAAAACAAAAACCTATATTGAATAGTTATACTTATTATTTTATTTATTGTTATTAGTGATATGGGTCGTAAAGCAAAATTTGATGGAACTCAAGTTTCCATCGGACATGGGAAAAAAGCAAAAAAACAAAGTGATCCAACTTTTCCAAAGGGAGTTTTAGGTAAGAGAAAAGACCAATGTATTAATAAATATTTTACTAACATTTTTGTTTGTATATGTAAAGGTATATATAAAATTGCTTAACATAAATTTATTTATTAACTTATTGTAGACAAAGAAATAAATAAGTTAAGTCATCGACAGAAACAAAGGGCACAGAAAAGATTACAAAAAAATCAGCAGCTACAAAAAAATACAAAAATATTACTCAAGAAAGAAGCCAATTTCAAAGAACAGGTACAATTAAAAAAAGTATGTATTTTTATATGATAAATGTTGTATATTTTATTCTATCTCAATTTTGATATACATATAAAAGTTATCTTTTATTTAATTAACTTTAGGAGAAAGATATATCAAAAAAGCTTAAAAAAAAGAAAGAAAAGAAATTAAAATCAGCTATTGATAACAATTATTACAATGAAGATAATGAAGCGGAAGCTGATGATAATAGTGAACATGATCAAATGGAGCAAGATGAAGAGGATATGAATGATGATAATAATCAATCAGTTATTACAATCAAATTAAAAAACGCAAAACAGAAGTTTGTGAATAATGTAGAAAGTGACAGTGATGAAATGACATTTAGCGACGAGGAAGGATTTAATGATGATGAGCAAATAAAGCACAATGAAGAGACAGATGATAAAAGTGACGATGATGATCCACTTCCAATAGAAAAAGCTAATAGAAAATTAAAAGCAAAGAAACAAGAAGAAGAGTGAGTAATTTTTCAAGTAATATACTTCCTGTTTTTATTCTTTTAATTAATTCTATTTTTCAACTTTTCTTAAATAGAAAGCTTGCACAAGAAGAAATGGACAATATTATTGCTCATCAAAGTGTCTTTTCTTTTCCAACTAAAGAAGAACTTGCTAGTGTCACTAACTTAAAAGATATTCTGCAACGAATACGAGACATTATTATGGTATTATCAGACTTTAAGAGATTACGGGTGGAAAATAAGTCGCGTTCTGAATATACTGAATTACTTCGACGAGATTTATGTACATATTACAGTTATAACGATTTCTTGATGGAAAAATTTATGCAAATGTTTCCACTGGATGAATTATTAGAATTTCTAGAAGCTAGTGAAGTAGAAAGACCTATGACCATCCGCACAAATACTTTGAAAACGCGACGACGAGATTTAGCAGAGGTAGATTAATATTTTATATATAGTAAATCAATATTTACAAAGTAGAGTTTGCTTTACAAGTAAACTTACATATATATATATATATATATATATATATATATATATATGTGTGTGTGTATATATATGATGCTAAATTTATATTTTTAGGCTTTAATAAATAGGGGTGTCAATCTTGACCCAATAGGAAAATGGACCAAGATTGGTTTGGTAGTGTATTCCTCACAGGTACCCATGGGTGCAACACCAGAATATTTAGCTGGACATTATATTATACAAGGTGCTGCTAGCTTTTTACCTGTTATGGCACTGGACCCAAAAGAAAATGAAAGAATTCTTGACATGTGTGCCGCACCAGGTGGTAAAACTTCACACATTGCCGCACTCATGAAGAATACCGGAACGTTATTCGCTAACGACGTAAATAAAGATCGATTAAAGGCCGTTGTTGGCAATCTTCACAGAGTTGGTGTTGTAAATTCTATAATCTGCAATTATGATGGAAGACGATTCCCTATGGTAAAATAATTTTATTTTTACTAGTGCTTAATTCGTAATAAAAAATCGATCTCAGAATTATAATAAATATAACAATTTTTAGATTATAAAAGGCTTCGATAGAGTTTTGTTGGATGCTCCATGCACAGGCACAGGAGTAATTGCAAAGGATCTCAGTGTGAAGACGAATAAAGAAGAAGTAGATATTCAACGTTGTTGCACATTACAAAGAGAGTTGTTACTAGCTGCAATAGACTGCGTTAATGCTCGTTCAGAAACTGGAGGCATTGTTGTGTACTCGACTTGCTCGATTCTACCGGAAGAGAACGAATGGATTGTTGATTATGCTCTTAAGAAGCGTAACGTTAAGTTATTGCCCACTGGTCTAGAATTTGGAACTGATGGTTTTACGAGTTACAGACAACATCGATTTCATCCTTCTCTGAAATTAACTAAAAGGTATTACCCACATGTGCATAACATGTATGGTTTCTTCGTAGCAAAACTAAAAAAATTCTCGAATATTATTCCTAATCAAAACATTACAAAAGAAGAAACATCCGATTAACATTTCAATTGATTTATACAACTTGTTTATAATCAGAATATAATATGATTATTATTACACGATAGATTATGACATTAGTTTACTATATTTATGTACCGTCTGCACAATACCATTTTACAGACAAAAATTCCATTTTTCGTAGTAGAGAATAATACAAAAAGATATACGTAAATATATATATATATATATATATATATATATATATATATATATATAACAAAAATTAATAATTTGTTATATAATACGTGTAAAGTATACAATTTTTTATAATTAAGATATTATCTCATAGAATGCATATGGCTCTTGCTAAATAATTAGCGAAATAAAAGAGAAACTTGTTTTATCGTTAATGAAATTATTTAGCCTAAAATTTTCTTATTTATTTATAAAAATAAGAGAATTTGTGTTTATGATTTCATTCATTTCATTGTTATATATTCTAATGAAAAAAAATACTTTTTAATTGTTTCTCACAAAGTCTCTTCACTTCATCTATAAGAAACAAAGATTATTTGTGCGATTATCATAATAATAATCGCATATCGTATGTTGTACTCACCATCAATTTCTATAATACTTGCACTTTTCTGCTGTATAATAACAAAAAATTCCCTCAAATTAGATAATTTTCCAACAATCCAATAATCACTTATAGTCTTTATAATTATTTCTCCAGCCTCATTCAATCTAAGTATCAAATTATCAATTAGTCTTATTACGCATCCATTTTATGATCTTTGAAAGTATGTATATACCTATTTTTATCATTGTATATATCAGTAATAATTCTTAACACTTCAGGTGTCGTAAGTACATTAGAGCAACATCTGTTATCTAAATGTATTGTACTTTTGTAAGCTAGATTTAGCTTATTGAAATACAGATACTTGGTGCAGGATTCCGATGTAACTGTTACATGTTTAGAGCATTGCTCAGCTACAGAACTGACTAACGTGGTTAACTGTGGACCTAAAAAGCTATCTAAGCTTTTGAAAAAATCAATTAATAAACTAGTTTTCTCTGAAAAAATATAAATATCTCAATTTCCACGTTGAAAAAAAAAAAAATTAACTATATTTCAAATAATTCACTTACTATCAACAAAAAGACATATCGTAGCACTTAAGGCTCGATATACTACTAGATACAGCGATATAGGTTTGGTAGAGTAATTGATAAAAACTTTTGGCGACTTTCCAATTAAATTAGGCTCATTAACACTAGCAGGCCCGGTTACAAATCTGGGAACAAAAATAAATTTTTAACGACACGACATAAAATACATTTCAGTTAAATAAAAATATATCTGTCTTTACTTTCCATAATGCGAAGTTGTAAACGGTGAAGGAGAATTCCTAGGTATGGAACCACCATGTAATTCTTTTTCAAGATGAGCTGGCAGAAGAGTACTTACTAAATAATTATAAACTACTTGCATATCCTCAGGTTCCAATCCGCTCCTAAGAACACGCATCACATAAAACTTGTTTAAAAACCCAAATTTTTACCCAAAATTTATCATGGTAAAAGTGATAATATAAAAAGAGAATATAAAAAGAAAACACTTAATTTACCAAACAACTTGGTCATTATAAAGAAACGCTGTATATTTTATTTGCGTAAACATAGCTTCTACTAGATTCATGAAACATTGTACTCTAAGAAATGTGATCTTGTCAAGAGGTAAAAATTGTAAACCTTGAAAAATATCTAAAATATCGCTATTATTTAACTTTAACGAGAGCAGATACTGAAACAAGTTAAAAAGAAACGTATTAGATATAAGAAGACATATCAATGTGTCAAACTATAATAATAATTTATAATAATAAGAATGCATATTCGCTTACTCTGGAATAAAAGTGTTCCAGCTTAAGTTTCAATAACATTACAGAACCACATTCAGGATCATTAATGATCGTTTCAAAGGATCCCATGAATAATCTAAACATCATGTATGTCTGTTTCAATATAGCTTGGCAAATGCTACTGGATACCTCATCATTTTGATATTTGTTACCATCTTCTTTATAAATATATGGTATACCAACAATCTATATAGAGAAAATATACATACATATATATATATATATAAAATTTATTATATTACTCTACTAAATACTTACCATAACCATCCAAAAATTAGGCTCTGGTTGATAATATATTTGACGTGTTTTGTGGGTATGACAATAATCGCAAGGTTGACCAGGATTGAACGATCTGTAAGAATCTTTATAATAATATCCTTTATAAAAAGATGAAATTATGATACATACTCTGTAAACTTAATTATTGCTTCGCTGAGCCCTATGTTTTTGATTTGAACATCTAAATCTTTCTCAGGATAATAATATAATATTTTCTTTTCTTCCTAAAACACATTCATGTCATAAAATAACATATATTGTAATAAGTAGACCAAGGAAAATTTTTTTTTTTTTTTTTATATATATATATATAAACCTTTGCATTTACTTACCTCTCCTTCCTTCTTAGCGTACGTGCCATTAAAAATGTAAAATGTTCCAACATGACTTCAGACTTGGAAGTCATTTTATTGTTTTCAAAATAAGCAATAAAACAGTTAATTATTAATATGTATCGTAACGTAAGATATGATTGTTATTCTTCGAAACATATCAAGTGACAGCTCCAGATTAACCTATGTTTTGTAAAATAAATAAGTGTCCTATACGT